>NC_141701.1:109385701-110654158 GCF_971803275.1 Cyanistes caeruleus
CCATAACTTCACGAGCTTGCCTCAGGCTCTTAAATGAGAGAAGTTGGGCAAAAGAAGAAATCTGAGGTTTATGTATTTGATTTTCACCAACTGGCTCAAATCACATGCACACTAAACTTGCACATATGCCACAGAAAATTCTAAGGAAGAGACCAGACATTTTCTGCTGGGGAACAGAAAGATTAGGAGGAACAAACTGTTCTAATATTCTACTGCAATATAGTATCTTATTGTTACTAATAGAAGTAGTTTATTCACCCATGCCCACATGATTCCAAACGCATGGATCATAACTCAGGTAAGACTCCATTTACACAAGTACCGGATACAATTCTACTGAGATAAAACTAAATACTAAACAATTTCTTTCAAGTCAATTGAAACTCTGACTTGGTAGAGGAAAGATTTTGCACTCAGAGAGCTGCTCAGTCTAGTCTGGACTCTGAACTACTCAGAGTTTTAATTTTTGCTGACAAAAAAGCAGGGAGCTCTTTGATTAGACTTTGAAGCAACCTCATGGTTCTTCAAAGCACAACTGTGAAAGATTCGTGACTGCCGCTCCTTGCAAACCCATTCTCCTTTCCTTCTCAGTATTCCCAGTCTTTGATAGGATGAATGTGTCAGACAAAAAGGAAAAAAAAAATCATAATAAAAAAAAAATCAACCAATTTCAATTTACTGGTCAACCAACAGATTTGGACAATACCTCTTCATAAAACCATTAGAAACCAATCAGGTCTCATGTTCCCAAGGTGCAGATAAAACACCCTCTTTGCTATGCTGAAGTCTAGATAGCAAGGAAAAGCCCCATTCTACAGAGATACTATGCATGTGAAAAGGAAAAGTGGGTAAGCATACCAAATAAAGTTCTGTAACAGCTGACTTCAGACATAGCATAGCAGATAGCAGTTATGATAACTTAGTGGATAATTTTATTAGACATTCCCAAGCTTTTACAGACAGAAGCATAACCAAAAATTCATTTTTAGATCCAAAACCCGCATTATGATCAGATTTATTTCTATTAGCAAAATTTTTCAAATTATCTCAGTTAGTAGTTTAACTGTTTAAATAATCTGTTACACAACTTCTTAGGTGTATGTATGTATATGTGATACTCATCTATTAACGTACATAAAACACTACTCCTCCATAAACCTGTTCTGAGAAGAAACATTTCCACTTTAAAATTAGTGTTTTATTACTAAATTCCAGAGACCCAGAAGGTGACAAGGTCAGATGGTCCATTTCAGAGCTACACTGCAGTGTGGGAACATAAGCAGAAGAAGACTAAACCACAGTGTTTAAAATCCAAACTGATTCCAGTAAAGATACATTTAATTTAGACACTGAGCACCAGGAGCCTTTAGTTCAATTTTCATTCATCAGCTGGATGAAGTTAAAACTATGCAGTTAAATCCAATAAAAAAGAGGAAAAACATCACATACAACTTTAAAAACAAAAACCCGAAATTAACAAACTACTTACTTTCCCCTCCATGAATGCTTTGTTGTGTAGAAACAAGCAAGATCTCTGTTTTCTCTAATTATATTCATTCTGTGCCAACACCTGAAAACAAAGGAGACATCCTGTTAGTACTCATGATTCTTATTTAAAACCAAAGTTCACTAATCATCAATATGCTTCAAGACAAAAATACTTTGTTTTTAAACTTATCTTTACCAAACAATACATGGACCAAGTTGCACAAGAATTATTAGTTTCTTCACTGCATTTTTTATACTAGCTACTCCTTAACAGTACCAGGTTCCAGTAAGTTATATCCTATTTGTCATATTACAATCACTCTTTCACTGCACCTTTGCACATTCAAATTCAAGTATATTTTATGTCATCTCCAAAATACTTTATTCCTGAAAATTGTATGATATAAAATTATTTGAGTAGCCTCTCTACCTGTAACTCCAGCTAAACCAAAGCCCTATTGCAATTCTGCAAATAAACAGTAAAGAGATACCTGGATACATTGAACAGTTTGTTTTCCAGTCTGAAACAGAATTTGAGGTTGAGAAACTTACTTACTAGCTAAGCATTGTGAGAGCATTAAAGAGCTGACTAAGTACCATTCATGTGCTGTAAAAATTTAAGCAATCTCACCACTAACATCCTGACATGCTTATTTCATACAGGAATATCTATTCCCTAAACACACACAGAGGAATTTAGTGAAACTTGCCTAAAAATGCTCAAGTGGATCATTGCTTTAGGAGCTGCTAAGTTCTAAGGAATGCTTCTAAGTACTCCTATTTTCAATGCCTGGAACAAATGCATGTTGAGTAGTTAGGAAATTCATTTCCCTTTTATTTCACTATGTTGTCATTGCATATACAAGGAACTTAGGCAGACATTCCCTGATTAAGTACAAGAGTGAAGTTGTCACTCTCCATTTACAGCATTAGCTTTATTTTCAAATGTGTTAAATCAGGTTTCCCTGTTACTGATTGAAGACTGGTACTACTCGCAGGTTCGCACCAGTAACACAGTGGCATCCCCAAAACATCTAAAAACACACTAACTCTGGCCTGAAAGAACACAGCTTGCCTGAAGCAACTCCCAAGTAACCCAATCCCAGTCAGTACCCCACTGAAAGTTAGATAACAACCCATTATCTTTTTACATCTGCTTGACTTGGCAAAGAAAGATTTCTTCTTTTGAGATGGATGCCCTGTAACATTAGCTCATCGCTAATTTTTACCCTCTTCAACTTCAGGTTATTTTCTTTCTGAACAAAGGCTGTAGCAGTTATGGAGTCATAAGCATGAAGAATGGATAACCTGCTCCAAATGAACTCTAGAATTCCTTCCCTCAGGTGAAGAACCAGCACAATCATCACTACCTACTGAAGGAAATTTGAGGTACTGCCTCTGGGAAGAGAGAACAGTATTTACGTGTTTCAGTGACTCAGTCTTTGAGTGAAATCTTCAAAGCTAATATGCCAGTGACTTGTGGCAACTTAAATTCTCTAAAGCCAGTCTTTGGAAACAAAGTTTTATGAGGGGCAGGATATTCAGCAGAATTATTGCAACTGACTGCTGACATCATCTACCTGGACCTGGGCATTTGACACTGTTCAGCCTGACATCCTGCCCCTAAACTGAAGTAACACAGATTTGACAGACAGACCACTCAGTGGATAGGGAGTTGTATGGAGGGTTGCACTCAAGGAGTTGCAGTCAATGGCTCAACATTAATGTGGTGATAGTGACAACTGGCATTCCTCAGGGGTCAAGACTCAGACTGGCACTGTGTTAACATCTTTGTCAGAGATATGGACAGCGGACTCTCTGCAAGTTTGTTGATGACACCAAGCAGTGTGGTGCCATCAACAGGCAGGAGGGAAGGGATGACATCTAAAGGGACTCTGACAGGTGCAAGAGGTAGGTCTGTGCCAACCTCACAAAGTTCAATAAGGCCACATGCAAGACCCCACACGTGGGCCGGGCCATCCCAAGCACAAATACAAGCTTGGTGGAGAATGGCTTGAAAGCAGTCCTGAGGGGGATTTGGGTGTGCTGGTTGATCAGAAATTTGACACAACCCAGCAATGTACACTCACAGCCCAGAATCACATTCTAAGTTGCACCAAACAAAAACTGGCCAGCAGGCCAAGAGATGATTTTTCTGCTCTGCTCTGCTCTTGTGAGACCCCACCTGCAGTACTGTGTCCAGCTCTGGGGCTCCCAACATAAGAATGACCTTTTGGAGTGAGAACCTCACATCTTTTGGAGTGAGAACCTCACATCTTTTGGAGTGAGTCTAGAGGAGAGCCACAAAGATGGCCAGGGAGGGAGCTAGAGCACCACTCCTATGGAAACAGGCTGAGACCTGGGGCTGTGCAGCCTGGAGAAAAGGCAGCTCCAGGGAGAACTTAGAATAGCCTTCCAGTACCTAATGGGACCTACAAGAAAGCCAGCAGGGCTTTCTGCATGTAGTGACAGGACACAGTGACAGCTTTAAACTGAAAGAGGGGAGGGTTAGGCTGGATGTTAGGATTAAATTATTTATTGTGAGGATGGTGAGGCACTGGAACAGGTTGCCCAGAGAAGTTCTGGACACCCCATTACACCAGCCCTGGAAGTGCTCAAGGCCAGGTTGGATGGGTCTTGAGCAATTTGGTCAAGTGAAAAGTGCTCCTGCCCATGCCAGCAAGGTTGGAACTAGATGATCTTTAAGGTCCTTTCCCACCCAAAGCATGCTATGATTACTCCTTAAGTTCTCCTTTTTGCTTGGTTTAAGAACTATTATTATTATTATTACCATGTATAAGAATCAAAACAATATGCTATATCCAAACTACACTGATCTTACTATACAGCAGCACACTTTAGATCTGGTAGTTTTGCTTTAAAGTTATCTTACAAAGCAACATGCCATATATGCAACCTCTCTTTTTTCAAACTCTCTTCATGCCTCTCTTTCAAAGCCATTTTCTTGACATTGACTAAAGTATTAGTAAAAATAAAATAAGATGCTTATAACAAGACTAGCTCCACTAAGCACAGGATTAAAAGATCTATTTATCTGTAATTCCATTTTCACCAATACCAGACTCCTCTAACCAGGAGGTCTCCCAAACCTAAACACCACTTGCTCTAGAGTATTTAAAGCAAGATGTTTTCAGTGTTGCAAATATCTACTCCTAATAATACAAAAGTAAGAAACACTCATTTATGAGCTACCAGCAGTTCCAGTATTTTTAACACTAGCATCTCACTAGAATCAGGATACTGATGCATGAAGTACTGTACCTGAAACACAAGTGATGAATTCACCAGACTTCTTTTTTGTTTAGATGAAAACCAATAAAATCATTTAGCTTTGATGCTTTACTCACGGTTCTGGGCAGCGATTGCAACTATCCCTCCCACTGAGGAGACTTACCACAGGGGCAATATATGCCCAAGTCTACTAACAATTAATTCTTGTACACATTTTCCAGCAGTTTAACAGAGAAAAAAGGCAAACAATAGCTTAGTGTTCTGAGCTGCTGTGGTAAAGCCCAGCAATTATTTTCCAGTTGTCTTTGATTCCACAGTAAGAGCAAGATGAAAAAAATACTTCATACCAAAGGCAAAGATATTTCAGAAGAAACCAAGCTCTCTTCCTTTACACATTCCAGCAGAACCAGTGTGGCATCCCTCTTGTACTATCTACAGTATCTACAGTGTGATACACTGTAATTTTAGCACCTAAAACAGTATAACCATTGACTTTGCAGAATACATCAGGCATTACCATGAATCAAGTATTGCCAGTGTAAGCTATAGTGGCCTCCTCAGTTACATATTAATTTCCAAAAAAATGACAACATTCTTGTTACCTTTACCTCTTCTTCCTGCATTCAATAGAGCTTTTAAAAGTTGACCGATTTAACATAAAAATTGAGTGAAATTTGCTATCTCACTCATAAAAGCATCCAGGACAATAAAGCACTAACTAGAGCAGTCATCTTAATGGTCTGGGGTACCTAGGAGTAGAGAAGTCACAACTTCAAAGGTTATTTTGAATACTTTGCAGCACAGCTATTGCATATCCTATACTGATGGTTTTCAAAGGTTTGATACTAGATAAACACCCAGATGTTCTATTTCCACTGGAGCAGAGGCAAAACCTACTTTGAAAGTAGCAGTTTGTAAATGTGATTTGCTTGGTTGAGAGTGGGCATGCTGAATGCAGACTGTAGTTAATCCAAGAATTCTGCAGGCAAAGTGTGGTCAACAACTTGCAATTTCTTTTGGGAGCCCAACTAAAGCACTCTCCAAAATAGCCTCCCAATATTTTAATCAGCTTTTTCACAGGGCTGAAGTTGAACAACACTTTCCTATTTGGTTCCTGTAGTACTGTAAATAGCAGTGAAATGGCTTTAGGGGATGAGCTGAAACCACATTTTTGTGTGTCTCATGTACCAGAAATAGCAACCCCTTAAACTAAAGGGCCTGAACTGCTTTCAGGACTCCCCCTGCCTCAGAGTTTAAGCTACACAGCATCATAGAATAGTTTGAGTTGAAAAGGACCTTTTATACAAGTAGGTATATTACACAAGCTATATTCAACTTGCATGCACTTTCCACTTTTCCAGGATTTCACATTCTTTAGACAAAAGTACCATCTGGGAAAACAATCTATTTCAGGAAACCAAGACAAGTCAGTCCCAAACCAGCACTTGTGGAGTCAGAAGAAAGACTGTGACCTTGCAGACATCAAAGCAATAAGCACAGCTGTAATTACATGTACGTTTCCTTCGATTTATTGAATAAATTGAAGTTTGAACAGTCAGAAGTCAGAAGTTCGGACATGGGTTCAAAGTTTGGTGCAGAATTCAGATTTCAGTTTTTTCCTGATTACATTATCTCTCTATTATTACAAAACTTCAATACCTTTCTTAAACAAAAGGTAGGATTCAGAGCCCCACACAGGATTATTATTCTCTTCTACTGCAAAGAGGAGTAAAAGAAATGCTGATAAGAAACTGAGATTTCTTGGGCAAAAGAAAAAGAGAAATGCAGATAAGAAAGTGTGATTTTGTTTTAAAGGTTTCTTCCAGCATGGCTGAATACAAGCTAAAGTTCCTGGAAAGTCTTTACTACACAGGGACAGATACTCATAGCAAGCTCAAGTGTGACTTTTCTGAGAAATAGAAGACATACTTGTGAGCATAAAAACAGGAACCAACTGAAAAGAAATGAGAGCAAAGTACTAAAAAAACCCCTAAGTTTCTGTTATTCTGTGGTTCTACATACCTGACTGCTAGCTTAAAGGCCTGGAGCCTGATTTCCAGTCATCTACACCTCTGTAGCTTTAAATTTAAGTAAGTGAGTTTCTCTGCACTGAAATGTTTTAGCTGTCTACATTTCAGCCTCCTCTTTCATTGCTGTGGTCACTAACTGGCAGAGTTTTGACTTCAAACAGACTCTTTATAGCAAGCATTAAGTTTTCCTCTTCCTTGAACTGTACTCTTTTCCTGAAGTACTACAGCCTAATAAACTGTAGAAACATATTTCATCTGTAGTGTAGGAACTCCCAGTCCTTTCTGTAAGAGAGAAAGGAGATGAGACCCAACAGCTCTTTAAAAGAAGCTACATGCAACCTGCCTCAGTGATAGCTGCAATCCCATCTTTAGTGGCCCACAACAGAAACAGGCTGAGAATCTCAGCCTTACTGCTGCATAAATGATAGTGACAACATTAGAGTCCATCCTCCAGGTGCCCCATTCCCTCACTAAGGACCAGTATTATGGATAAGAAAAAGCGTGGAAGACTCTGGTTCACTGGTAAAGCAGAATGCTAATATAAATTTAAAAGGCAACCAATCTGATTAACCAGCTAGACAGGTGAGTATCAGAACAAAAGTGTATACACTAACTAAGGGGAGGAAGAAAAAAAGAAGTGTTCCTTTAAGTCATAGTTTAGCAATCCTGTCATATTTCTTCAGAATAATGTTCTGTTTTACTAGTGCAGCAAGACAGTTGTTAATTTTCTTTGACCCAAGAATAGTTTTTTGGAAGCAAATCAGGAAGCTAAGCAGTTGAAGGTTAACACTTCAAGATATGGTTGAATGCCAGCAGAAGAATTATTAAGTCAGTAAGTTTCACTTACTGAGCTTCAAACAAGTCAAAAGCAAAGTCACCTCCCTAGTATGAAAAACAGATCTTTGCTTTATAGACCAAGCCTCAGCATAACACTTAAAATCTGGAAATACAAAGTGATTCAGTCCCTCAGGACAAGTATGTGTTTGGAAACTATGAAAAATGCCACATGACACCCACAGGAGCAAGCAATACATACGAAATAAATCTTTTTAAAAATGTGTTCCAACAAGGCTGAAATACAAGGTTAAAGTTCCCGGAAAGTCTATACCACACGGATAGAAATGCAGCTCTGTCTCCGAACACTCAGATATCTGCTCCAAGTGGAAAAAACTCTCAGTAATAATAGAAAGGCGCCAGTAACTTCTAGCTAAGTGTTCTGGCACTTGGCTGCCTATAGTAGGCAGGAATTAGACCAAGCTGCATATATATGAAATGAAGCAGGCTAGAGCCAAGCATAATTTTCACATCTGTAATGCTGATCCTGTTATTTTGATTTTATTCATCAGACTGTAGAGTATCCTCCTAAGTCAGTCCTAACATGAAACTCAAGTCACTAGTAGTTCCTTCAATAGCCTCCTCCTTTTCAACATATCTCACTACATGCAAGTAGCCTATGAAGACAAATCTAGTAATCAACAACAAAAAAAAGACTTCACCTTCAGAGAACTTAAATTCTAAACAAGGACTATTTTCTGAAATGCAGTATTATCTAACCAGTGCTAAGTAACATGAAACAAGCACTTGTCTATTCAATTTCATTTACTCCAACCATCACAGATCTTATTCGTGAAAGAGCAAAGAGAAAAAGGGAAAACACATTTCAGATTAGATTAACTTCAAAAGCAGCCACACAGCAGAGATTAAGTGCATTCACAGGAAGTCTGTGAATAAACTTCTGGGCCTATGTTTCCCCCCTAGCAGAATGCTCAAACACTCCCTCAGCTCGAGAGCACCAAGCCAAAAAGAGAAAAAAGATCTCTCCCTCCCAAACTGAAGTGCTAAGACAACCTTTTTATGGCCCAGAACCCAGCCCTCAGTAGCGGCACAGCTATGAAGACACAAACTTCACACCACAAGACAGGAAAATCTATCCCAAAGACTGCTGGCAGCTCACCGCAGACAGAAAACCATCCAATATGACCACTTGTTTTGACTTTCAGAAAACAAAAAGCAAGCTAAAAGCATGTATGGAAGAAATTCAAAAGCTCTTGGAAAAATAAGAACATTAAGGGAAGATTTTCTGAAAGATGCATTTACTTCTGCTCATGGTCTTCAGGCATACTGTTAGCACTCAAAAAAGAAACAAAATCTCATCTCTGTGAAAGCGTATTTCCACCACATCTCTCCCACCCTTCATAAATTATTTCCCAAAGCATCTCCTGACGGGTATATTTTGATCTGAGGGCAAGAGGAGAAAAATAACGTTCCTTTTTCTTAAATAGACACATCAATACTCTTCTAATAAAGAGGACAAATTCTGCCCGGAGGCTACAGAAGCCGCAGCAGGTGCGGGGCATGCCGAGCGAAGCACCGGGCAGGCTGAAGCTGGAGAACCCCAGCCCTCTCCTCTGCTCGGACACAGGAAGCGAAGCGGCTGCTGACAGGTACCACACTGGGGACGCCCGCTCACAGCCCCAGGCCCCTCACGGCTGGGGCAGGAGCGGGCAGCATCAGCCCCCGGGCGGCAGAGCGAGCCCTGCCCCAGCCCCGACCCCACTCCCCGCGGGTCAGGCGCGCCCCCCGCCCGCCCAACCCACCCGGCCCCGAGCACCGCCCGGGACCGTGGAAGGAGGCGGGGGCTGCTGCCGCCGCCCCCTCACCTCCCCCGCCGCTGGCATTTACCTGGCCGGGGAGCCCGCGCTGCCCGGACCTGCCCCCACCAGCAATGCGCTTCCCCGGCGATAAGGGCGAAGGGGCACCGAGCGAAGCTCTCACCCCTCACCCTCCGGCCGGCCGGGCGGGCGGCAGCCGCTACACCGCTCCCACTGCCTCAGAGACTGGCTCTGGAGGCCGCCATCTTAGCTCGGGCAGCGAGACCGCCCCCTCGGCGCAGCCGCCCTGCGGCCCGGGGCCGTCACGGGACGCGGTCACCTGATGTGCTCCGCGCTGCCTTCCCCCTTCCCGCCGCCCGCCCTCCCTCCTTCCTTCCTTCCTACCCTCGCCCCTTGCCCTGCCCTGCCCTGCCTTGTTCTGCCGGGAACCGGCATGGCTCCCTGCGCAGGCGCCGCGCAGCCGGGGGGCAAAGTGTCCCCGGCGCCCGCCTTGCGCGTCGCCTCAGGGCTGACAGTGACCGGTGGGGTCCTGCCCGAGCGTCTCCAGGCCGTGAAAGGCGCGTTGAGCAGTTAAAAAGCCAGAGTACGCTGTTTAATTATGCACATTACTTACGTGGCCTTAAAAGCCATGTTAAAATGCCACATTAAGGCTGCGGAGACTGAATCACTGATTTATGTGGTTGGCTAACGGCGCTCCAGATTTGTTACTGGACTCTTGAGCTCCCCGTCAACTTCCCTATATTCTGCACCAGATGTAAGGTTTCCCAAAAATGTTGTGAACTACGGCAGCATTGTAACACGAGCTCCTTAAAATGCCTACTGAATGGCATAAATATTTCGAATATTTTTAAATGACTTGCATTAGAATACTATGGCCTTTCCCTTAAAACACTGTCATTAAAGTCTGCAGATGAAGAGAAAAATGAGGAAAAAACAGTAAGTGGAACTATCTTGCAGGAAAAAAAAAAAAATCTCAGGTGTTAAATTTTTAAAATATCCTTAAATATCCTTTTCATCATCATATGGACTCTTAAGAAACAGCATGGACCTGAGTCAGGGGAGGTTGGATATCAGGAGAAAGATTTTCACCTGATACTGGATGATACTGGATACTGGAACAGCAGGGAAGTGGTCACAGCGCCAAACTGAAAGAGCTCAAGAAGCTTTTGGACAATGCTCTTGGGCATATGGTGTGATTCCTGGGGTGTCCTGTGCAGGGCTGGGAGTTAGAGTCAATGATCCTTGTGGTTCCCTTCCAACTCAGGGTATTCTGTGATTCTATGACAAACTATCTGTCTTATATATTGCTTAAGATATTTAAATACTAGTCAGTCATCCTTTTGATGAATCTAGTCCTCTGAATCTGGGGCACTGTGATGAAATAGCACTGATGGGAAAATAACAGTACTTTGGGGAAGCTGATAAATTGCTTTTGGTTACAGAACTTCAAGAGAGGAAAAAAAAAGATTTAATGTTTTATTAATATACTAGGAATTGTAGGACTAATTTCAGAGGGAGGTCATATGATTCAGAAGAGTTTCTTTGAGCGCATGGAAGAGTTTTTAGACAGGTTTGGAGTGATTTCTGAGTTTGTTGATTAGTTGGCTCAGAGGGTTTTTGGTTCAGGGCTGTTGATTTTGTTTCAGTACTTATTTTGCATTAATACAAGTAGGTAAAGTACATCAAATAAAGCAACAGTTTGTTAGCTGTTTATTACTTAGGAACAAAGAATGACACTTGCATAATGAAATTGATGTAAAAAAGTAGTAATCGATGTTTTTGTGGATGGATTTTAATCTGAAAGCACAGATTATATTTCAGTATATTTATTCAGCTCAAGCTAGTATTTCAGTAACTGTGTTTTCCTCTATTTTTGGACATGCTCTTGCATAAGTAGTGGTATTAACTTTCGATCTAATGCAAACAACTGATGAAAGGAGGACACATTAAGACAGAAAATTTAAGAGACAGTGAAATAAGAATTTCGAAATTATTCAGAGAAAAACTGAACAAGGAAGGTGTGACAGGAAGTTATAGAAATTATATTGTACAATATGGTAGGAAATCTTTCAGAAATTAAAGCAGACCAGGATTTCATTACTGTCTTACTGTAAAGTATGTGTTAAGTTACCTTGTGTGCAGAAAAAAGCGTTCTGCTTTGCTCGGTCATTTTTTCTTGTGAGATGATACTACTGGATATTTTTAGAGATAGGATCTAATTTTTCTGTTTAAATAAAGGTTTGTGAAAATGCTGGAATACAAAAATTGTATTTTTAACACCTCAAATTTAAAAGATTGCTGTTTTAATTTAAAAGGAAAGTGAACAAAATCCTCACTCCATTAATGTCAATGGCAGTTTTGTTATTACCCGTGTCTAACACAGGTAGTGTTTTGCCCTTAGTTTTCCCAGTCACTTACAGAATCAGAAATTGTATCAGAGCAATTCCCATTATGAAAATAACAATAGCAAAACACAGGTTTCATGCCTTCTTGGGAGATAAAATGTTAAATTGCTTCAATCCACTTTGGAGAAGCAAAACCAAGTTTAGTACTTCCAGATCTTTCACCTGAAGTACTCCAAATGTCAATTTGACCTTGTCCATTTAAATGCTTCCATTTGCAAAAGAGTTCGGGCCATCTCCAGTCTAGAGAGCAAGGTCTCTCCTTACCATCCAATTACTGATATCTGGAAGGAATGAAGAGTTCTAGTCCACCACTAAATAATTAATAGTCCACTGGCTATTTCTGTGATCAGCACCTATTCTGAAAGACTGTGGTTTAGGATGGCTGAATTCTTTAAGCAAGCTACAGTACAGGTACTGTAGAGCCAATGCTAAGATTCTCTGCAGCAACAGTAAATATTATGATTTTAAATACAACCTATAATAGAAGAGATCCTATTACTTTTATTGTGGTTTATAGCAATAAAAAAAGAACAAGTCTCTACCTAGCCTGCAAGCAGCAAGCAGTGGACAAATTAGCTTCCCTTCCTAGTACTGTCTCTAATAGTAGGGCAGAATTCTGGATCCTCTGTTCAGACAAAGAAGAGATTTTTCCACCCTTCCTGTCTTAGAATGAAACAAGTTCCTGCTAGAACTGGGAACAGTTACCCTCTTGCTTAACTTTCAGCATTAGAGGGTGCAGGACCATCCACTCTAAGGTCAACTGCTGTTTTTCTGCCATGAAGTAATGGGGATCTTCTTAGAGACTGGATCTAAGAGATACACCTCAGCTTAATATTAATTTAGAATAGCAAACAGAAAATATGCTAAATAATTTTAATTTTTAGATAACCAAATAACAATAACAGTAGTCCTTTGATGATTAATTATAGTACTTGACTGAGAAGGAATAACAGAAAGATTTTGAATGGAGGTAAGCAAATGTAAAAGTCCTATATAAATCTAATTAAGTAACATGCCTTTGGAAACCTCTGTCCTGGATCTTGTCTCTTTTACTGCAAAATTGTTGTAAATGGCAAAATGCAGGTTACACAGAGGGCCTTCTGGAAATCAGACCCACATTCCTGCATCAATCTTTGTTCTATTCTCTGTTATCCTGAAGATGCATTAAGACTATGCTGACAATCTGCCAGCTGTTCAAAGCTCACATCAAATTTTTATGTATCTTGACATATTTTGTCTAAAAATAAATGCAGATAATAATGATAATTTATCTTCTCTGTGACATCAATTAACAGGTATCTTTTGCATGCTCCCCATTAATAATTCTATATTTCCTGATAGACTCATTAAATGATGACTTGTTTGTTATCTTAGCTATTAGCTTGATAATAACTGTAGCCTGAGCTAATTAACTTTGTGATAAATTTTGGTTAATTATTAATAAGTATCTTCAATACAGTAATGCATGCCAATCTGTATTCATATTCATAGTATTCCTCCAATAATTCCTCTTCTGTTTGGATAATCCTTTCATTTGGCATCGGCCTACGTGCAGTAAATACTCACATATTAACTTTTGATCTCTTAATCCATCTATACCCTTGTATAACCTGGTCTTTTTGGTTAGTCTTTTGAAGATAATCTACAAATTATCTTTTATCTCTTTTACCTTCCAATAGATAAGTTCCAAGTTGCAATTTAGTCTTAGTAGTTTACGTGGGTACATCTGGTGCAAGAAAAGTGGATATAACAGATTTGCTTAAAATCTCAGATGTCATTCATAGTAGAAATAATCTTTTCATTGAACTAAATAGTGGTGCACAATGATGTAAGAATTCCTAATGAAATTACACTGTTTAAAAAAATGCATGGTTGTATTTTTTCAAAGGAAAATATAAAGGAGAAATGTATTGTTTACTGCATATAGAACAAAATAATGACCAATTAATAGAAGAAGTCTTTAACTACATTCGCAGTCTTTGACTTAGGTTGTTGAAAAAAAAATGTTGAGAAAAAAAAGGTTGTTAAACAAATGAACACATTTGTTCAGTGGGAAACCTTATAAAATGACAATGAAAATTCCCATATACTTAATTCATCTTGGGAATGCTTCACCTTAGCATTGCAAGCCTGCTTAAGATAAACTGTTCTTTGAACTATCTAACTCCTATGGACCATTTTGTGATAAAAGATACTGCTGATGTCCCAACTGATATTTCTTCCCACTGTTGACACACAGTCCATGAAGGCAAGTGCCCTGAAACACAAAGAGGCACTGCAGAAGGAGCAGACTGTGAGAAAGCTTATGTGATGGCTTACGCAAAAAAGAAATTGGAGTTCTGAAAGAGCAGAACTGGCCAGTGTGGTAGGAGTGGGTTTTGCACATGGAACTCATGGGATGGACAAATATTTTGAACAACTGAGAGCGAAGGAGAGTAATCAGCTTCTGTAGGTTAGACCTAGAAACTGGGAAGATAGGAAGAGCTGCGAGGCTATGATTTTTGAAAATTTTACTCTGAACAGAAGAAGTACATATGTAGGGACAAGAGGACTTTTTCTCAAGAGAACTGATACAGGCAACTCACAGAAGAGGGAAAGCACAAGGAGAAGATATACCTATCTGGCCTAGCAAAACATTGTTAATGATAGAAATAGCTGAGAAGAAAGACTGGGAATGTCTAGGAAGGAAACAGGGATTGATCTGAGGAATAGAATAGGATGATAGAAAAATTCAAATGTAGAAGTAAGGAGTGGGAGAAAGGGCTTAGCTGAGCAGCAGACTGCAAAAGACAGGACAAAAGAGGCAGTGCCCACAATAGTCTGCTAAACTAGAAAGCACAGTTTTTCTAGGATAACTCAGGTTGAGAAACCTAATGCTCACTGATATTTGACATCCTCTCTAGTGGATCTCAATTTAATTCTGTTGCTAGTTACTCTTAATACAAATCAGAGATCTGTGTTGCAGCTCTAGATGTGGTATATGATATAATCCCACATCATAACTGTGGATTTTTAAAATAAACCTAGACAATTATGCATTTACATACATAAGTAACTATACAGTATTGACATTGTAAACCCAAAAGTCTTTTTGAGTTAAAAAATTCCAGAAGATTAGGATTGCCTTTGCAAATAATTGCATGCTTGGGTATAATTTTTATCCATGGGAACTTTGCCTTATTCACTCCACAAGATGAAAGGACTCATTGAATCCACATGGATGCTGTGCTGTGTTCTATTCACATTGCTCAGTTGGCTGGCCCAAGATTTATTTAGTGTACACTATACCAGCTCTATTATTCAAGCTTCAGAATATTCAAGCTTACTGATTTCCATATTGGCATTTCTGTGACATTGTTCAGTACACTGAGTGCTCCAGGAATGTGAATTAATTTATTTTCACAACATTCTTCTGCTTCTAATATTTGACTAGTTGAGAGTACATTAATGCTTCTTTTTCTGTATATTCCTGTGTACAATTTTCAAGTATCCTAAAACAACCTTTAAAGATCATGTGTTTTCTAGCAAAAGCACACTTCTCCTATTAAAAAAAAATAAAATTGCTATGTGATCTCTCCATGTCTCTTTTTATAGACATGAGAACAAAAACAGATGACAATGTACCTTGCAGGCTTATTCAATGTATTGATCTGTGTGACAGTGTGACATGTCAACTTTTATATGTCTTACATATTTTAGTACATGCTCCTATCTTATAAAATTCATGTACTTAAGACACTGCATTGTCAACTTCATTGTCAGTTTATTTATTGAAAGTTGATTTTTGTGGAAAGTTAAATTTAAATACTAGTCCAGGAGTAGGAATGCTATTAAATTGAGAAACTGGACAGTGGCAGAGTGTATGAAATTTATATTCAGCAATTAGGGCGGCAAAAGAAAAAAAAAATGGAAACAAAAACCATCAAAAAAAGCTTTTTGAACACTGAAGTATTTCAGGAGTACAGTAAATTAGTGTGACATTAGGAAAATTCAGTCATTGGAATTTTTTGGTAGAACTACTCAGAATCACAGGGAGATTCCTGCGGTGCAGGTATTTAAATTTGGTCATTCAAACCAAGAGGGCTTTTGAAAACCAAGCAATAAGTTCCTGTTGCTTACAAAATACAGTTTTCATCAGCAAGAGTTACGAAGGAGTCACTTATATATTCTTGACTCATCACTGCAGCCTGTAGAGCAGTAGGGGAAAAGTACGTACTAATTCTCTGATTCCATAGCCTGGGGTCAAATCCCAGAATTAGAAATAATGCCCAATGGAAATAATTGTGGGCAAAACAACAAACAGGAATTATTAACCTTGCCCACAGTGCCTCAGATGATCCTAAAAGTCTTACTATTTTCAGAGATTCTTGAGCATATCTAGTTTTTGTTCATGAAGCACAGAGAAGAACAGAGGAAATTATGATTTTATAACTCGAAGGCCAAGCCATTGAAATCATAGTCTTGTGAGAAAGAATGTGAATCAGAAAGAATATTTCATTTTTCCTTTTTTTCTTTTTTTAAAGCTTCCCATAGTCCAGTAATATTCTCTTTACCATTTAGAATGACTGCTAGCTGAGAAATGCAGACCAACCATTTATGAATTAACACTAGTTGTAAGGTGTTATCATAAAAACAAAAGAACATTTTATTGCCTAATAACATTCCTCAGCTAATTAATCTGTGAACAGATCACTACCAATAGTAGCAGCAGCAATGAAAAGGCTTCTGGCTGTTTTTATAACAATTGTTATATATTGTTTTTATAACAATTTAATCTCAAGCATTAACTGTATACCTGTTAGAGACCCCCACCACAATAATAGCTTAATGCCCTATATGCATGATCCACAACTAAAACATAGTTTCATGGTGGATTTTACAAAAATGTATTTTGGTTTCATGAACATTCTAAAGTATAACAAAATGCAATTATCTGTTTGCTGAAAGACAAGAAATTCCATGTTAGTTCAAGAGCTGTTTTACTGAGCAGTGTTGAATTTCTCAAAGCATTCAGAAGTTTCATTATGAAATTACACCAGGCACACCTAGCTCCAGCACCATAGCACAGAAAATGGGATGCCCAACACCTGCTGCTTTCCACATTTTGGATGCTGCTGCTCACTATCTAATCCTGTTCTCCAAAGAAACTGTTTACAACTATTTCAAAAGTTAGTGTAGCTTTGTGTGTATGTGATTTGTAGTGTACACATCTTACTAGGCTACTTAAGATGCTCTCTCCCCATCCTCTGTCCCTCTTTTGCTATGAAAAGCTGGAAATTAATGACTTTGCTTTCAGCTCACTTCAGTCAGAATGCCTAAAAATTGTCAGTGATGGTATTTCAGGCTATATTCCTATATGTAGATTTACATCTTGGTGTAGCTTCCCACAGCAAAGAATGGCACACAAAGACACCCTGTCCCTGCATGGCAGAGCTTGCATGTCACACACTGATGGCACAAAGTGCATCTGATTTAATTGATATTTGAACCTGAAACTCCTGATGGAGCCAGGAAAAGCCTTGATCCTGGGGGCTGTACCTCCTCCTCAATGCAGACAGATCTCACATCTGAGAGGCCACGCGCAATTACCCTGCAGTCCTTGACTCTGAATTTCCAAATAACATTGAGGAGCTCACAAGGAAAAATAAGGTGATTGAACCCACGGAGGTGGGTGGTATTCCCTATAGGCATATTCTCATCTTTATTGCTCACAGGAAAGAGGTCTCTTTTTATTTATGTGAGAAATGTTTTAAGCTCTCTGTGCAACATCAGTGATCGCTAGTGCTGGTCTGAAGGAGGGTGGGGAATATTCCTAGGCAACACACCCTCTCCTTGGAAGAAGGCTCAGAAGAGATGGGCACAGGTGCTTATAAAGCTCGTGTTATGAGCTATTTAGAGTGATCATCAGATTAAATCCACATTAACAACAGAAGGAGGGTGTAGCATATGCTGCAGTAGTGCTAAAATGCATTGCAAACCATGGACATAGAGAAGCCGATATTTTGCCTTCCTCTGTTATTGAATGACAGCTACAATTTAAGATTGCCGGACACAGTGAGTCATAAAAAGAGCATCAGTCAGCATGATTTTCAGCCTCTTTCCCATTTCCTGTAATAAGCAGAAGCAGTACTTTGGAAATTTCTGTTTTCTTTTGAGTCGGTAGATATTTTTTCTTAGATCGTTACGGTTTCACCTTCATTTCCCTCATGTTGTTGCTGGTTTCGTTTTTCTCATTATGACCAAATCACTGAGTCCCTTACCAATTTCTCAGTCTTGCAGGGATACTGGTATTTCAGATTCTGGTGATGGAAAAAGTATTTCACCCTTAATATCCAGATCACTGGGTCATTTGGCTGAATTAATGGAAGCAGAAGTAGATGAATGTGAGAAAGCACAAGCAGCAAGGCAGAAATGCATGCAGTAAGTTAACACCCCTTCTAGCATCCATTTCAGGCAGTATATTATACATATTATTTTCCCACTCTTTTTGCTTTGCTCTGACACAGATCGTGACCATCAAGTGGTATATAAGGCATATGCTGTTGTTTTTAAGCATAAGCATATGGACAGTTATGTAATCTTATTTAGTGCTAGTTTGTTTTTTTGGCCAAATTCCCCTTAACTTCTGCTGTCCTATTTTTAGTTATGGCAGAGAGGCATGTAATAAAAAGAAGCTCAAATATATCCTTATTTATACCTCTTAGTTTGTGGAAAATACAAATTATTATTGTACTATACAAATAAACCAGGTTTGGATTATATGAATTAATCAGCTTTTTGATGAATTAGTTAACAGTTGAGTGAAATTAGCTAGTGTGCTTATTGAATTAGTTGGTCAGCAAGTAAGTGCTATCCACTCGAGAGGAGGGTAGACTAACTTTAAAAATGCTTGAACTGTCCCTCAATAGGGATAATGTTATAACAGCCATGAAAGAACAATGTTCACTATTATAAAATCACATATTTTTTTTGTTTCTGCTTCTGGTCCAAATTGCATTTTGGGAGGAGGAATATCTTCCAATATTGGAAAGTCAAGAATAAAATTCATTAATATATAAGTCAATTTCATAATTGCTTAAGCTTTTTACTGGTGATGGTGATGGTTTTCACCCACAATCTGCAAAACAAATGGTTTGTTAGCAAAAAAGGATCTGAGTTGTTTGGGTTTTTTTTACTACTGATCATGTTCAGACTGAATCTTTTTATGAAGAGGTAATTATTTACATAACACCAAATAAGCTGGTTAATTATTTCTGTGTGAACCTTATCATCTGAAGCAACCTGACCCTTACAAGAAAACTTTTCCCTGCACAAATAAGATTGAGGTCAAGTAAGGTTTAGAGTACTCTATACAGAAATAGACTAAAGTTGATTTATTATATTTGAATAAACTAACATTTTGGTAGTCATTAAGAGAAAATAAAGCATTTAATTAATTTATTTCCTGTTCTTTTCTTATATAAAAGTGACTAGCAGTTGTGTCTTTGAATAAAATTTGGTTTTCTCTCTGACCAGTGCTTAGAGAGCTGGTGCATCCAGTGTTTGAGGAAAACTAATATAGCTTTTGACAGAAGCACAAAGTGATGACTTGGCACATAGCAGACAAAGGACAAACTGTTCAGTTGTGGCCCTAAATTTACTTTAGTTCCACCAGTAAACAGGGACACAGCATGGACTTTGCTGATTAAAAGCAGAATTAAAAAGCCTGAAGCTGCATTTGACAGTGTTCCAATTTGTAACCAGCTCAACACATTGGATTCTGTTTCCTTTTAGTTGGTGGCTTCCGGCATCCCTCTGTAAAATATTACTGTGTGTTTGTGTATTTTCTTCCCACTAGGAGAATTTATTTCTTCCTCTCGATTTCCTAGGAAGACTTAAAACCCCTGCCCAAAATCCAGGATATTTGCAGCTTACCATATTGTTCTTGTTTCACTACTCCTGCCTTTACCATCTAGAGGGAACTACCTCTTCCAGCCTTTGCTTAGGTGAGTGCTCAGTGTGAGGGATCAGTCAGTGGAACTATGCATGTGTAATGAGTAGTTCCACAGGTGAGGATTTCCAGGAGATGGCTTCAAGGCAAGTGTTTTGCATATCTTATTTTTATCTCGTATGTACCCTTGTGTGTCCATTCTTCATGTCTTGTCTGAATGTGCCTCCAGCAGCATTGCTCTGTACTGCAAGAGGCAACACAAAGTTAATAATTAATTTCTGATCATTAACTTCATCTACCTCAATAAATACCTTTTTAAAATGTGAATACTACTATTAAAAATATAAATCTCTTACAACAATAAATTTGCTTTCAGTGTATCTTTATTTTTGTACTTACATTAGTACAAGGTCTTGAGGGAGAATTTGGAAGTGGGTATTTCTTTGCTGCAAATTATTTCTTAAATTTTTACAGTCTTACCCATTAATAGCTTGGGGTTTTAAAATTTTAATGTTGTAGATTTTCCCAGAATTGAAAATACACAAGGTTTCAAACTTGCTAGGCCTTAAACATCAGTTTCTAGAACATCTATGTCTTTTGTTGGTTTTGATAGAAAGCTTGTATCTGTGTGTGGCAACAGTATTGGACTTCAGATAACAAAGTGTTGAAAAATCCCCAACTGAAATTCCCAGTGTTAGGTGAAGTGTCCAAATACAATGGTTGGATTCATCACTGTAACCAACAAGAGGTAAGAAAATCTTGGTGGAAAGTCTGTGGTCAGCTTGGAAATTTAATACAGCACAGCTAAGCCTGTAATCAACAGCAAACTGATCAAAGATGTTTTTCCTCTGTTCTTCCGTTTAAGGTGTCAGTTGTATTAGCTGGCTGTGGGAATTAAGCACAGATCAAGATGAGCACAGGCTAACAGAGATCAGAAAAACAATCTTCTGAAGTTTTGCAGTTGGATATGACTGAATAGAAGTTCTTGTCAGTGAGAAAGAGGAATACAGATTAATCCCTGAGCCAAGTGTAGTAGTGAAGTTTGGTATTTTCTAAGACAGCAAGAGCTGCTCATTTGACACTAACTTGCCTATCAACTTTCTGCATATTATCTAGAAGAAAATTGTTAATATCTTTTTTACTCCTTTAAAACTAAAGTTAGTTCTGGAAGAGCAGAACTGACCTTTTCCCATCCGATGAATGATGATTTTAGCTGCAGATTCAGAAGCATCAGAGTGGGTTAGGTCCCATTTAAAACAAACTTTCTTATGATTTCTTATGATTATGAAAACAGGAATTCTTATGATGTGAGAAGCTGCAAACACCAAGATCTTGTCTAAGCAGTAGGTGGCAGACTGCTCCCAGTAATCCTTAGGAAGTTGTGACCCAGCCCTTAATGCCCACGGGGCTGTAACTAAAGGTGATGAGAAGAGAGATTTAAAGATGTGGAGATTCCCAAGGTTCAAGCAGTCTACCTAACTTCAGAGAGCATGCCAGGGATACTCGAGTCAGCACTTGCCAGGCTAGGGGATGTTGCTCCTACACACCCTGTGTTATCAGTTCCTAAAGTAACTGTGGCGGTTACCCTGCCCTGCAGCAGCTGGGTGACCTGGACCTTGTTTTGGAAGATTTGCCACTATTGACGAAAAACCAGTGCTGTCATGGCTTTGACACCTCTACACAACAGTATGCCTGTAGTTTTGTCACCATTTGGAAATCCCTCTTAACTCCAGAGACCCCAAGGAGTTTTTTAAACAAAATAGAGTTTAATACATGGAATTACATATCTGAGAATGCCTATGGATACACCACAGCTTCTGTTGATCTCTACAAACACAGAGTAGTTTCTGAACAGTACCCAAAAAGCTGGGATTCAGTCTTTTGGCAAAACTTTTTTTTTTTTGTCCTTACCCTTACCCAAATAATTTTAAGGTGGAGCAAATATTTTCTCTTTATAGCAGATTTTATTTTGAGTTTAAATTCACCTTGAGGGGTTTTCCCAATGCCCTGCTGCTAATAATAATTAATTGTATTTAAGGATGCACCTTATGCATTGGCTTTGTCTCATATGTTTCATTTCTAGAGAAGTGTGTGGTGCTCACACAAACCTCCTTTCCCATTACACTTGTTTCTTATGGCATTATTTTGCTGACTGTCAGAGCCTCTTTAAGACATTTAATTACCCACCTAGAACTAGGCTCTTGTATCAAACTGGAGGACTGTCCACAGACTGCTGGAAACCACACAATCCAATGGTTGGTAAACACTTGGGGGAGCTGCCCATCCACTATGCAAAAATGTTGGATCTGATTTACAGAATGATCTGTTTAGCATTCACCAGATTATTTAGAACTTGTTTTGTCACCAGACAAGATTTGAAAGCAAAAGCATCTAAAAAAAAAATAGATTTTCATACTAGGAAAGGCATTATAAAAATACAAAATAACCAAACATTATGGAATTTATATTTTTATTAAGATCATGCTAATTTTAGTTGCTTCTATATTTAAGCTAACTCTTGAGACTGATCCTTTAGGCTCAGCTGATGGTTAGTGGGACATCTCATGGATACGCAGAATCATAATTCTTTTGGGTTTGCTTTCCTGCTCAGTCTACGTTACATTTCTACTGTGTGCTTTGGCTAGACTAAGAATGGCAATTCATCTTCATGATGCTTTCTCTTGCTTTTATCTTCCTTAAAACATGATGGAATTCCTGTAGAAATCATACATGATGAAGCATTTTCTGAATTCCTTTCCATGTGCATGTTAGCTTGCTATCAGTTTTTCATCAGTTGCTTAGTGTATAAATGAAACATTGATTTGAGAATGGGTTGTTGTCCAGCTATGCAGAGTTCCCCTCCCTCCTCCCTCCTGTGCACTCTTTCAGACTCAGGGGGAAGAAGTGGTCTTGTCACAGTAACATTTACAAGGGCTCAGTGAACATGTAAGCACATGGTGGAAGACAAAAACGTCTCTGAGAAGAACAGAAAGAGAAGCTTCAGGACCACCCCAAGCATTTCTTGACAGAAGAGCCCATTTGCAAATTTTTTTATTTTATTATTAGAAATCTCCCAAACCAATACCTATGACCATTCCTATAGTATTTCCAGTTTTCTTGGAATTTATTTGAAACAGAAAAGAGACTCTAACATCCTTCTGCTCTGCAATTCAGTTCTTTTAAATTTTATCATTGTTATTACAGGATACACAGCTCTTTCTTGAATAGTCAAGACCTATCATCATCAAGAGCCTCATATTAGACTTTCTGTTTTCTCTGATGACAAATACAGACTACATTCTAAAAATACATCATAAACCAGAGAGGTACATCATTATAAATAACGCAATTAAAAAGATTCAGAGGATGTCTGCACTCTCTGAAGTGGCAGTTACTTCATTGAAATTAAGAAGAAAGTTTGAGAGTGCTCAGTCTGCTTTGATAATGGAAGCTATGGTTATGAAAATCTCCTAACATTTTGTTCAGAGTTACTTGTTTGAAGCATCAGGTGAATAAATATTAAGTAATTGTACTCTGGTCTGCAATTTTATAGAATATAGAATTCTTCTTTAGGCTCAAATCAGGCATTTATTAAGGTCAACAGCACTTCATGGTGAAGAATGGTCTCTACTGAGGGTTGGTATTCAAACCATAGTGAAATTTCAACCAGACAGCCAGACCAAGCAGCCCAGCTAGTGTTTTTTTAATAGCACTGATATTACAGAATGAATAGTCAGAAAGATCATAAAGGGAGAGAGATAAATCAACAGAGACTGCTTGATGCATACACTGAGGTTCAGTGTGATAGTTAGAATGAGGAGTCAAAGGGATTAATGACTCATTTGGTTCATATACATGGGCAAATACTTTGGTCATTAAAATACGTAAAAGTAAGCTTATATTACTGTATTGTTCTCCTTTGCCTCTATCCTATCAGTAACTCAGAAGTGAGAGCAAATGGCTTTACAAGAGGAGACAATAACTGTGCTGGAGATGGGCTAACCACAACATAGCCTGTCTTTACCAGATCCTTCTTATCAAACATGTAATTGAGTTAAGTGAAAATTAGGCTTTCATTTAGCTACAGGAGATTTCTGTGTTTATTTGAAGAGTATTCCAGATTACTGTGATTTTTCATCTACATCTTCTTTTACCAAGAAAGAGGAGTCTGGATATTGGATTGAAGAAGCTGATGCATTTGTTGTGGATAATGGATTGATGAAGCTCACTTCCACCACCATATTGCAGAGGATAAATAAGATTCTTATGTAGAGCTGCTTGTATCAGTAGAAAGTAATCTCATCTATATGCATGTGTAACATGCTATGTCTGAATTGTTCATTTGACTGCCCATTTGACTGAGGAGTCAGCCTGTACTGTAAAAATATTTCTGTATATAGATTCTAATCAAACAAGTGAAGAAACTGTTGTACAACAAGTACAACAGTAATTCACTAATACATCTATTTTAATCTTAAATGTGCGTGTTTCAAAAATTCTAAACAAGGTGTAGGTTTCAGATGTGCTTCAGCTCTTGCTGCTCCCTGAAGCGCAACCAGGAGAAACTGTGAGAATGCCTTAGAATGGAAAGAATGAAGGAGGTCCACTTTCAAGAGGTACTGGTACTGTCCTCAGATAGCTCAGTAGTTGTGGGTATTATGGAATTTTGCTAGTCTGCCTGTAATTATTGGTCCAAATACTTTCAACACTTGTATATTAGTGAATTGAATCCTGTTTGGACCTTAAATTACAGTCCACATTTATTCTCATCTTCCTAAAGAAAAACTTTATGATCAGACTGCTTTTACAACTTTTCTTTCCATAGTTTTAGTTTATAGGGTAGATGAGCTAGAAAAATTGATGTGCCCTCTGAAGTCAAGGGCTCACTGTAGGAAGAGAGAAGAGATTTAGCTGCTGTAAACAGAGCACAAAGAAATTACCTTTTTTTTGATATGCACATGACTGCAGATAAATATATACAGAGATGAAGCCAGGACAATTTCTTTTGCCTCCATCTACTTTGAACTGATAAATGGCATTATTCTGCTCTCTACAGATTTTTTAAAAGACCACTGGAACCTCAGTCTGAAGGATGGAAAAACTTGATAATGCTTTGAGTCTCAGGAGAAAAGGTAGGGTCATATTAAGTGAAGTTACAGAAATTAGCAAAGCAGTCTTTTTAACTGTCTTTCCAACTATACCTGATCTCTTACACATGATCTTGCAGGCCTTTACAGTGCTCTAATCCCTTTGGATTAGCACCACCTTTGGAGGTGAAGTTGCCTAGTCATAGAAGAGACCCTGTAATGTAATAGTTCAAGTGAAACACTGTTATTTCAATAGCAACTCAGTGTTTATCCATTTGACTATTTATACTTGGCAATTTCTGATGAAGCATTAGTGTCTAAATCAATAAAGTTAACTGTTTATAGGTAAAAGTCCATCTTTCATCCCCATCTTTATAAGAAATGCAATAAGGACTACAGTAATTTTAACTCTTCCATGCCAAGAATACAATCCTGTGTATAATTGCTGACATCACCTTGGCATGGATTTGTATGGGCCAAGGTTATGTGCCTAAGAATAAGTGTGTTTCTTCTTTCATCATCACTCTCAAATTCCAGCACAGTGAATCATTAATATTATTTGTAGAGTAGAAGTTTTTTGTTTTGTTTTGTTTTTAATGGAGGAAAATTTAGGAAGATAACTCTTGTCTTTTGGGTTTAATCTAGGTTTAAGAACTTTTGGACTAAATAGATTTTTTTTTTTATTATTCAAATAGAGTGCATTTGTCATTCTGCTTTCTTACCACAGCTAAGAAAATACATTACAGTGAGAGGAAATACTGTCAATTGGATCCAATGTCACTACATTACTGGTACAAATTAACATGAGTGCTCCTGGCTGAGCTGATACTACTCTGGAAGTCAGATGTCTATTCTGTGCTGACCCACTGTGTGCAATATTCAGGCCTGTGAAAAAAAGAAGTTCCCAAATAAAATCAATTCAGTGAGAGAAGGTTGTTGCTGGCTGAGGTGAAAAGCGCTGTATGTGCACTACTGTCTACCATAGACACCGGAAAATCCTGCTGCAGATTGTCTAGTTGCTACTGTAATTATTGTAGAGACAGATTATGTCACTGCTAGAGGACAAATTGAAGAGCTTCATGTCATCAACTTTATTCATATCAAAGCAGAAGGGCTTTAAAATCTGTTCTTACAGAAGCAACAAATCTGAACATTTACTTATGCTTGGAAATTCTTGATGTACTGAAAGGTCCATTGTTTTTCAATAAGATAAAATTGAAAATGTTGAATTGCTTCTTTAAAGTACTTTATTGCAGTGCCACAAGTTGGTTGGAGACAAAATATTTTCTAATCATCAACAGTCTGCAGATTATACTAAGCAAATTGTAAATATAGCTGAAAAAATAAAAAAGCTATGGACTTGTCTACATGTACAACCTTTTACTCCACTGGAGAAATTTGACTTGATTTAAACACAGCAAGACAAAACATCTTTTCTATAAGTGAGATTCAGGGCCTACTTCACTAAGTTACTACATCTTTAATGTACACTCATTTATTCTGAAGTTACATCATCTGAATTTGTCATCACATTCTCTGTAACTTGTGTTCACTGGATCCTTTCTAAAAGTGCATATGCATTTTCAAGTATGACTATCTGTTAACAGAAAGGTGTCCCTACAATAAAACTCCTTCCTGACAGCTCCTGCTGCAAAAAGAATTGCCTTATCTTTTGAAATTCTTACAGCTTAGGCTTGAGCAGCATAAACCAGACAGGATGTCTCAGACACTTCACATTTTACTTTCTGTCTGAATCTGCTTCTTTTTGTAAGAAGCAATCTTGGAAAAACACATCCCATTCTGATTCTTGAGGAGTGCAATTGACTGATTTTCTAATATTTCAAAACTGGTTCTTACTGCACATTATCAGTCAATACATCTTCATTTGTCAAGTATCTGACTTCCTCTAATAAAAAACATAATTTATCCTTAAGTGGATACCAGCAGCATTATGGCTGTGGTAATGCAGAGTTCAGTATCAGGTAACCACTGACTGTGTGTGTGTGTATATATATATATGCAGATACAGGAGCCAAGAAAAGTTTTTCTGTTTGCTTTGAATTTTTTTCCACTGTGAGTACATTTCTAATAGTAACCAAGCCACCTCAGGCTTTTTTCCTAGAGCTGCTTTAATATATTTGACTGCAATGTAGATATTCCTTCAAGTTTTTGCATGAGGATCAAAATGACTACTTACAAGCTGAAAATTGTACATCTGAACTGTCTGATTTAGGGACAGCCTTTCACCTTTTTGACAATTTTGCATCAACTTGTTATACAATAAAAATCCTGAACATATAAAATTCAAATCGACCAGTTGATTATGATGTTTCCTAAAATAAATAAAATGGAAACGTCGTGGATATTACTACAAGCTTTTTACTGAGTAAGAAATAATTTTCAAAAGGTGGACAGTTCAATAACTGAAGTTGTTACAAGAAATACCTTTGGGAAGTGCTATATTCTCACAAGCATTTGTTACTCTGACTTATGCTATTTAATATATGATATTTAATATCATGATATATTATGTATTTAATGTATGGTATTTAATATCACTAAAATTAACATAATTAATATATAATTTTATCACATTTCAGCTGTAATATTGAGGGCTGATCTCTAGATCACTATCTCAGTGATAGCTTATTGAGGCTTCTGAGCTCCGCATTGCAACCCACAGAATGTGCGTGAAAGTCAGTCCAGAAGCAGTGTATCCACATTGCTGTGATGCTGTGTCTGAGCTAAGCAGACATCAGCTTTCTCCCCATCCCTCAGCTTTCTCTCTTTCTGAATCTCAACAGAACACATTATATCTGTTGTGCTGACCCTGCTGTTGGCACCTGTTTGTATGGTTGTCTTAAGTTTTAAAGATACTTCTCCATGGTATTGTCATTCACCCTATCCACTGCAGGGCTACAGAATGAAAAAGTCTTGATTCAGTCTTGAAACATATGACAATAAGTAGGATTTTATACAGCAGCATTAGTGCTTATTATGTATATAGTTTGGAATACTCAAAAGCAGTTACAGAAACACACTCCCTGACACTAGAAGCTTACAATCTAAACAAAATATAATGCACAGAAGAGATCAACATACAAAAAGCAGAATCGCTGGTTTCTTACTTTTAGTGTACATCTTGCTAATATATAGGATTGTGAACAGAGCAAGGACTTAAAGGAGTTATTGTGATTTAAAATAAAAGATAATGAAAAGAGTGGTAGCTTGAGGAATTGTTCTAAGAATGGCTCAAAGAAATGCAGAGCAAAGGATCATTCATGACTGGGAGAATATTCAGAAAAATAGGAAAACAGGGTAACAACAGAAAATAGATTTTAATGTATTTACTTATCCATATTATTAAAGTTACAGACACTGACCAAGATGCTGTTGCAAGCTTCTTGCTTAGTACCTGGATATGTGACAGAGATAATCCCAGTTCTACTAATTTCAGTGAGAGCTACAGTAGTCTAACTCCTTTAAGGAGCAGGCTGAAGACTTTTATTAGCTGAAGGCCAAGGTCAAAACTCATGCATAGATTTGAATAAATAAACATGGGAACAGTATGTCCAAATGCTGGTATGAGTATTTTTCATCCAGCAATTGAAACTTCTGCTCACTAAATCTGTTTTTCTCCATCAACAAAATAGCCATTTACAGGAAGTAAGGTAGATATTACAGAATGAAGTTTTGAAGAAAGACTTGTTGAGCAGCAGAGGGCTAAATGGTAATAGGCAGTATAAAAAAAAGAGGAGTCAATAGCATTCCTGCACCCCACTGATTGATGTAAAATTGATTAATAGTAGTAGTAGAATAAAGATATAAATTGAAGTAATTCCATCCATCCGTCCATCCATCCATCCATCCATCCATCCATCCATCCATCCATCCATCCAGTAATTCCTAAAATAATGTGTTTCTACAGTATTTCTCACTGCGGATGTGTAGAATTTTAGGAGCTAGGCTGCAGATACCTCAGCTGTTCAGGTATATTGAATATGCTTTGGAGATTATTCTGACCATAGCAAACTGTTCGATACCAGCAACTTCAAGTATTCCTTGATGTCTAGCTGCTCTCTCTTTCATTTCTTTACTTCCACTCTAAATGTCTTGGTAGCTGTTTCTGAGCCTGCAGCGTCCATAATGATAAAGGAGGTAGAGCAGTACAAGGTTAAAAATGGACAACAAGCCAACCGCAACATTAAATCCGATAAAAATATCTGTCAAGAACAAAAAATAATTGAGAAGGGAGTTAGTGAAAGACATATATGTATACCATTTTATATGCAAAGCTAACAGTCTAATTACATATACGTAGAATGGAAATATTTCTGGCAAAATAACATTTACTGGCACATGCAATGTAAGAACATATACTTCAGTCCTAGAAATGTATAGATTGTTTCCTCTGCATAAGTAAATCTTACTCCCAGGTTTCCATAGGGCAGGAAGGACTATATGTAGTAAATGAAAAAAGAAAAGTAGTTTCTTCAGGGATCAGCAAAATGCAGGTCAGGGGAAATAACAGGACTATTGAAAAGTAACATGTATCGCCTTGTTCTTCTCCTCCCTCCCAGAAATAATATTTAGGCGGGAAGAGGTTATCATCTCTCAGCTGCTAGTAGACCATGGATCAGCTGCGCTCAGTACAACTGCAGAAACACAGATGCACAAATCTTACCATGAATTTGAAATCTATTTTTGCTTTGCATTTGCAGAAAGTCTAATGTATCCAACATGAACAGGACCCTTATATAACACCCACATCCACACTTCTCTTAGACATTTTCAACTAGTGGAGATCTAGTTTTGACCACAGCCTTAAGGTAGCTCCTTTTGTGAATATACTAATTTAATTTCTACTGATATTCTTTGTCCATAGTAAATCTGACCCACACTTAAAGGGAAATCTATTAATTGTGTGAAAGGTACAAAATTCAGAGCCCCTGATAAAATATCTGCCACCATCTCTTATGGGGAAAATACAGAACTGTTACACTACCTTTCATTTTGTCTTTCTTCCCACATTCTTTTGACCAGTTTTCTGTAATCACAGGAGAAACTAGTTCAGCAAACTTCTCAAGTGGACAAGAAGAGGTGCACCCTGGCAAAGTGAGGAGGTAAGGATCCTTTGAAGTGTCGTTCCGATAATGCATTTCGATGCTATATTGCCTGATTAACAACATTGAAAAGCTTTTTAAAAAAGGTTCTCAAATAGGTTTCCTACTTTGAGACAGCATGTTGGAAATAGGCTCTAACATCCTACTCTAGAACCTGTTCTCCAAGAGTGGAGGCTTTGTGAAGACATCTGCAAAGCCCACTTTGCCAAAGCTGGTTATTGGTCAGCTGAAAAAGTCCTTCTGAAGGCTCCTTGAATGGCACCAGCACTATGTTCTAAGCCAACTGGTTTACTGTGGGAATCACGTCTTGGAAGTATTCTTGCTATCACCTGAAGAATCAGGAAAAAATATTTTACCATTTTTTTCATTCTAGGAGGGCTTGTTTTACCTCTTCTTCCTGTCTTTTAGAGCACATATTCACATCCAGAAAATGTAATTTTCCCTAATTTTAATATGACTTTTTGCCTATGGGTTGGTCAGTGATGTATCTATTTAAATCAAAATTGTACCTTCTCACAATATTTGAGAGAAAAGTGGTTTGGGAGAAGAGGGTAGCAAATTCTAAACACTATTTATTGCATAGATAAGAAGATACTTGCCCGTTGCTTTCTTGGTAGAGTTCAAAAATCTGGCAAGCAGCATATGGTGGCAGTTTTCCATTGAAAATATTGAGAGCAATCTGGAGGGCCCCCACTGTGGTGTCATGCTATTGGAGACAAAAAAATTCATCCTTTACAGTCAATTAAGTCAACTAGCATTCATCCAGAGTAGTGAGACAAGAGTAGAGTGGAAATCAAGATAAAAGAAAACCTGTGTAAATTTGATCATAAAAATGTGTTCAGTATATTCACCATTGGGAAAAACATGTTAACTGATTACTACAGACAACAGGAGGCATTTCCAAGGAGTTACTGCAGTATGTGTCTTACACCATCTGGCAGGATTTTGGAGACAGACACTGAGGGAAAGCAAGATGTGGTTTGAGTAATAAATCTAGTTTTTCAATCCAGTTTTTCTTTTCCTTCCCTCAGTGGTGTTTTTTAGTCCAAGGTCAGATTAAGGCAGTGTAAAGTAGTATAATCTAGGGCATTTCAAGAGAAGGTACAAGTACTTTTTTCAGGTAGTGTACCAGACAAATAGTTGTGTGCAGAGACTATTCTCCTCATTTCCACTTCAGATTTTTTCCAATTGTTCCTTCTATTTAGACTCATACAATGAAATCTCAGTTTGGCTTCTATTTTTATGGAATCAGTTACCCACCCACATACAGATTCTTTGTCTAGTCATTATCCCTACATTTGCAGGGATCATAGGAAGAGGAGCTGAAGGCAGGAAGTCAGGAAGTCCAAACATTTTGGTACTTTGGTGCATAAATTTTGCAAGCACCATTATATATATATATATATATATATATATGCGCTAGACCTATTTATATTATCGTCTAGCAGCTATGGTTTAATTATTGTTCAGGTTCCGGAATTTTTTAGGCTGATAAGTTTCAAAAATAACAGTATACTTGAACTCAGAGTATTAAAGCAGAAGTGAAAAATCTGGATGTACTGCTCTTTCCTTTTCAAAAAGTACATGGTAGCACTAGAATCATGTAGAAAGGGCAGAGAGAAAGACTTGAGGTATCAAGTAGTTTCTATAGGAGAAAAGATTAAATAAGGTATCAGTGTGTCTTGGAAAAGGAATTATGGAAGAGGAGTGACAGAAAATAGTAAATTCATTAGAGACCCAGAAAAAGTGAATAAAAGAGGGAGTAGTTTTTTTCTTTAACACATCCTTTGTCACAGGATGTTGCAGAGTCCAAAAGTATAAATGCATCTAGAAAGTTATTAGGCCAGTTGATGGAAGATAGTCTGTCCAGAGATACTAAACACAGGGATAAATTCTATCTCAGGAAGTCCCTAAGACACAGACTTCTGGAATGTTTTATCACTCTCTGCTGGCTTTATTCTCACATTCATCCCTGCCTTTGGCCCTTGCTAGAGACAGAATAATGAATGAGCTAAGCAGATCTTGGCCTGATGAAAGTGGCCCTCTTCACCCTCTAAAATAAATAAAATAATAATAGTAGTAATGAAAAAAAACCCACAGAGGAGAGGTTTGGAGGTACAGCTGAAGTTTTGCTATGTGCCAGTTTTGGAGCACTTCAGGAAAGGTGCAACTAATAGAAACTTCACTATTAGGTTGTAGGAATAATGAATGATAAAATATGGAGTTTTCTTTGCCAAATATAGTTTAACTAAAACTGAGGTGAGACCCATGCCTAAACTGTGTTCTTGTACTGATTGGTGTTCAGCTTCTTAACTGAATTAAACTGTATTATATTATTCTTTCATTCAACTTACTTTACTGGCAAAATAAAAGCAAGGTTTATGAAAGATGAAAATACTCACTGCAGAGTAGACCTCCATTTTTCTTGGTTTTGAAGAGTTGACAGCTTGTTTAATACTGTTTAAAATAATATTCACAAGGACACCTTAAAAAGATGGAAAAAAATGTGGCAAGTGAAGGTATAATGTTTGAATGGAAACAAAAACCAAAATATTGTGAGTATCAAATATAAGATATCTACTCAGACCTCATACTCATTTTTTTAGCTTACAACAATTTTATAACTACAGAGAAGATGTTACAGAGGAGAAATATATGATTCATCATCCAGGTCAAGTGAAGAAGCAGGATTCACAGGAAATCATCTAGAACCATCCTGAGAACTGGGGATAATGACACTTCCAGTTCTGTTATGCTGAGATCCTTCCGTCCTATTTTTGTTTGTAGTGTTGGAATAGTGACAGCTGTGCTGGTCTCTTCCTGCCTACATGCCAAAGAAATATTTTAACCATTTACTTCCAACAAGTCACATGTTATTGATTCTTCATTTTTTCCAAAGCTCTTTTGTACTTCTCCAGTCCAAAGGTATTCTAATGCCAATGGGTAAGCACAGCAGAAATTCCCTGAAGCACAATTTATGTCATTCTAAGGAAAGAGGATGTAACTGGTATGCCAGTGAGCATTAGGTGGATAGTCCTGACCATGTGACATGGTCATCTGCTAACTAATGGGCTTTACTGCAGATTGGAGCTTGTAATTACTATGTATTTGATCCAGACATGCGTATGCCTAGGTGATGGGTCTGCTAATAACTCTTTACCTAGATCTAGGCTGCACAGTAGGTGTATTAGAAAGCCTTAGCCTCAAATGTTCCTGATTCAAGCTCAATTGTTTGGATTTCCTGCTCATGGATACCTGGGGATCAAAAGAGAAATTCCTGGGTTATGTCCTGAAGTAGTGTCAGAATGTGCAGCACAGTCTACATGCCTCAGTTTTGGAGCTAAGCAGTAGTTCCCAGTTCTTGTAATTCTTGCAGCATGGACACGGCTGGAACCTCTCTAATGTTTTGGAGCAGCTTTATATCACTCAGAGAGCTACAAATGTGTTGCCAGTGTTTTGACACAATGTATAACCAGTACATAAAAGGGGAAAACGAAGAACAGGAAGCAACTGGAAGAAATGTTGGAGAAACAACTTAATCTAATTTACTATAAGATAAGTAATGATCATAATGATCATTATATGATAAGTAATGATCATGATAAGTAATGAAGGCCTGATTTATTCCCTTTGTTTTCTATAATATTTCCTAATCCCTTAAAAAAAAATGGAAAACCTGAAGATATTAATTTTTACACCTTGTTGCAGTAGCTTATCCATGCAAGTGCTGATGTTCAGCACATATTTAAATTCTTAGTATGGTATCCAATGTCCATAGTTTTGAATCAAATGTTTGTTTGAATAATTTTGCATTAATAAGTGACAGGATGTTGCATTATCTCCTCATTTCTCAGAGCTATGCATTTTTTATTTACCTCCTTGTAATCGTGATTTCTCTTCTGTTTTATAAACACCAAATAATGACATTAAGGACAATTCTGCCAGTTTTTCCATCTTGTTGATTACATCTTCAGTGGCCCATACAGGGAGAGTGTAATTGTGAATATCCTAGTGATGGAAAACAAAAACTGTTTATAATTCACTGGTTTCCGTCAACTTATCATCTACCCTCACGCTACTTAGTTTAGACTTTCTGAGGCTGTCCTGCCATTCTTTGCACAACATGGTTTTACTCCAGAGCATGCTCTGAAATACATTTTGTGGAAATGGGGAGCAGCCTGAAGTGAGTGAATGGGCAGAGCAGAAGCACCTGTGTGAAGGAGATTCTTTGTAGGTATAATGTGTTCTTGCTATAGAGATACATGTTTTTGGTAGAAAATGTTGCAGATATATGTCTTCTTCTCTTCCTTTCTCTGGTCATAAAGATCTAATTAATAAATTCTAATAAATTCTTTCAGGTTATAAATATCAAATTTTTTTTTCCTTTCCATACAGTTGTCCACATACCAGTTCTATCACTGGGCAATTAGAGACAAGTGTCACTCTCCTGTCATGTAATAGTGACAGTGTCTCATCATGTTTAATTACCTCAGTTTGTGGAGGATATGTTCAAAATCCCTCATGCACTGCTGGTAATGACTGGGGCCAAATGGAATTTTTCCATGCTTGGGGTCAGTTTGGGCTTTTTTTTTAACTGGTAGCAATAACTGTCTCAAATTTTTTTAACTGATAGATCTTTCATGATCTCTTGTGTTCAAAATCTTAAGTATTTTGATGTTTACCTGTTGATAGTTTAAAGCTAATAATTTAATTTCTCTGTTAAAAATCACAAATATATTACAGCCATCTTGCTGAATAATTCTATAGCAGCATATTGGGAAAGGGAAAAAGGGAATAATGGGAATAGTAACTTCTTCAAACATGAAGTGGAAATGACAGTCTCCCAAGCTGTAGACCATGTTTTTCAGTAATCTTACCAAAGCACTAAAATATAATTTAGATTCAAATTAAAAAAATTAAAAAAAAAAAAAAAAGAGAAAAAGAAAATGTAGGAGAGAATACAACTCATTCCTGTGAAAACACATTATCATGGTTTAATTGAAACCCAGAGTTGGAGTTATATTCTTCCCCAGCATCTATTGATTTATTTTTTACCTCACAATGTAGAGTATCATATGTATTCCAGAGCTGGAAATTGTCCAGGATTTTAAGGTGATTTAGTTCAAGCCCTGTGTTAACTGCCATTGTTTGTAAAAAATCCTGTGGGGAAAAAGTGAATACCACAAATACTCAATACATATGGAACATACATGCAGATAGATTCACTAACACCCAACCTTTTCACAGAATCACAGAACAAGCTGAGTTTAAAGGGATCACTGAGTCCAAATCCTGGCCCTGGACATGACATCTCTAAGAATTGCACCATGTGCCTGAGATCATTGTTCAAATGCTTCTTGAACTCTGTTAGGTTTGGTGCTGTGACCACTTCCCTGGGGAGCTTCTTCCAGTGCCCAGCCACCCTCTGGGTTAAGAACCTTTCTCTCATATCTACCTAAACAGGAGTTTAATTTTTTTCATTTTGTTTTTGCATTTTAACAAAAGGAAAAAATGCAATTCCATAACTTTTACGACTTATCTACGTTTTTCTCACATCTTGGTGGTTTTTGTTTGTTTGCTTGTTTTTTGGTTTTGCTTTTTTTCTCTTACCATGTATGGTTGTATTCTATTTTGAAATTCTTTAGATGTTTGTGTTTCATGCTGAAGTTCATCAAAACGAGGACAGTTGGGCAGAGGAAAATTCAGCCTCTGAAACATGAAAAACAAAACATAGAATAGTTCTAAAATTATCAACACCCCTCTGTTTTTTCTGTTGCTGAGATTAATGGTGTAATATTTTTTAGACAGATTCATGGCTGCGCTAGACCTATTCAATAATTGTTTGTTAATCATTAATTCAGTTAACACAGGTGATGGACTGTGGTAACTTGACTTTCAAATGGCTACTTGTGTCTGTGATAACTTGATTTCCCTCAGTTTTACTAATTTTGACAAAAAGAAATTGCACATGCCTGTCAGGGGATTGCTTTGAGAAATGGGTCAGGGTCCATGATCAGAAATTTAAAAAAGCTACCATTTCCATCTCATTTTCTGCATTCCCCCAGATGTGACTTAACTCCACCTGGTACTGGAACTCAAATTGCTTCTCCATTTACACATTCAGGTCTCATCTGTTTGGGTATAACCACTGGATTATGGTAAGCATTTTAAGTACCATTTAATAGACAGAACTTGAAACAAGACTGACAAATTGTTCTCCTGAAATATCAAGAAGCTATGAGTCTGAGGGCTTGTTCTTCTTTAGGGATGTGGTTCACTTTTAATTACTACAAGTGTGTGCATTACAAGGTCACATGATAGTACATATTTACTATTTACAACATGTAAATAACCTTCTCTGAGCTCTGGCAAATATGGTTTATATCAATTGCAGAAAGACAAATGACACCTGATACAGCATAAAATGTCAGTGAAAAACCATGGTAAACAAAACAAACTTGTGCTGGTTCAGCACTTTATGTCACATCACTAGAGCATTTTTGACCCAGCACTAGTATTATCCTATACCATTAACAGACTGCACTTCCTGCAAGTCTCCAGAGGGAAGCTGGCAGCAGATACCAAATGACCCTAGCCCACTTTCACTTGGATAGGTTTCCAAGGGTGCAATTTTTCTGTGACAGCAGCACACTGGAGGATGAAATCTCAAAAGCTGCAATATGAAACTGGGAAACGTTGTTTAACTACACGATAACAAATATTTCTCTTATTGTATGTTTTAATTATCCCTCTCTAGGTGTTACTAATTAAGCCACTCCCTTTGGCTTCATTAAGCAGTACTCAGTACTGTTGTCTGTCAACTTTTGATAGATCTCAGTGGCTTAAAAATAAACTGTGATTATGGTTTTTTACAGGACTGCAGCTGGGTTTAGTTTCCCACTTTGTGTTGCTTGGGGCTTGAAAATACCTTCAAACATCTGTTTGGTTTAACAAGGGAACAATGTTTTTTTCCAGGTGGTTTGCATTAGAAAGGGCATTTGGAGTTGCTGCAGAGGTGTGTTTGAGAGAAGCATCAATACCCACTCCTGAAGCAGCCACAGAAGTGATGAGGTATTAGAGACTCCTACTAATAAGCTTGTCTTTATCAAACAGGTTATTTCATTTCATTGTGATTCCCCTAGGGGCTTTGGGGTATTATATGGCCACTTTGATACTTTTCTGGTCTTCTGGTGAAAGAACTTCCTCTGGTGTCCTGTATTTAAATAACAGTGACCATGTTCTTTTCTGTTTAGGAACAGGGTTAAGTTTCTGGCTGAATCACACGTTGCCTAATCCAGTTTGGGGGAACCTTTTCATGTTTTCAAGCATGGTCTCCAAATATGGAGCAACATTAAAGGGAGAGAGGTGTGACAGCCCCCTAATGAGTGAGTCCATCCTCTGATGTTGGTGACGGGCAGTTATGTAGTAGGGGATTTGTACAAATTTCCTTAAAGTCAAGTTCTGTCCTCAAAGCCAGAAGTAAATGAGGCTTTCTGTTATTACACTCAATAGCTTTTTATCCTTGTTGGCCAAACTGTTCTTTACACAGTCCGTGTCACAAGAGCAAGTGAAATTAAAATCTGAACCTGAGTCAGCCAGAGAGAGCTACATTAAGTAAAACTTCTACAGGACCTGTTATTCAGGTAGGTCTACTCTTATGATCTGCAAGAGAAGTGCTAGGGTTTCATTAAATGTTTCTATAGCACTGAGCATAAAAGAGCCCTTGTCTGTAATTAAAATGTCTAAATGCTACCAGAATAGGGAGGTAATAATTTTGAGGTCATTACAGTGGCTGGTGAAAATTTAATTCCTTGAATAAACTGTGGAACATACTTGCCAAAGAGACGAGGTCTGCCTAGTTGAGTGGTGTTTAGAAAAGCACTTGTTTCCTGTAAAGATTTAGGGCAACTTCCCTAGAATACTGTTCAAAAGTGTTCTAGCCAGAAGAAATGACCTTGGAGAAAATGGTAGAGTGTATGCCAATTCAGGTATTCTGCAAGTATGGAAGGAGGATTTTCATGTAGCTATTACAGCTGACCTATGACATACTTTTCAGACAGTAGCTGCATTTGATATTTTCTATTATATTGAACTCAAAAAGCTTAAAAAATGTTTTTTAGATATTTTCCTTTTTTCTGATCTTTTGCTTCTGTGAAAGATTAAGATTTTATAGAATGCTTCTAGTCAGTACTCACCTGCTCTGTTGTTTTTTGAAAAACATGAACTGGAATGGGTTGCCAGAGAAGTTCAGGGTTCCAAATTTGGCTGCTAGTTGGTGGAAAGAGGCCAGAAAGATATGATTGGGCACTCATAATGGTGCGATCATAATCTGTACTTTGGATGTAAAACTGAAAATAGAATGGCAAAAAAATTAAAGATAAAATGAAAACTATAAAATAATAGGGGAATTTTACCCAACTTGTCAATACTGACTTTTTGTTTTCAGTTTTATATTTTTGCATAAAGTCAAAACAGTGAAATTGTAACTCAGCTTTCCAGGGCCCTACTTCAGTTTCACAAATGGAATTGCCAAGGCGTCTTTTAATTTGGAATATAACCCTCAGACTCAACTGAAAGAATAAGAAAGCATGATTTCAAAGAAGGATGTTCTCCCTCTTTAAAGATTCAGAGGAACAGTGATATGTGTAGACCTGGGGATGTGATTTAGTGGTGGACGGGTTAACAGTTGGACTTGAAATTCATAAAGGTCTTTTCCCACCAAAATGATTCTATGATCTATCAGTGATACCTCAGGAATGTTAAAACACTCAAAAAACATAAACTTGTCTTGGAAGCATAGCAAAGGTCTTTCATACCTTTTCACAATGCATGCCTCCTATAGTTATATGTGATATACATATGTTAACATATGTTAAAGGGATCTTCCCTACAGTGGATCTGTACTGTATAAGTACATCCAAACAGCTGTTAGAGCTCTCTGTTACAGGAGGAAGTGTGTAAGCATGGCCCATCACATGACTGGATAGGCATTTACCTTTCAACAGGGAAAAACAATAATAGTCAATACACTTTATAAATTCCCAGCTCATTCATCCTGGAGCTGTTCAGTTTGAGAAAATTAGGTTGTGAAAGGCCCAAATAGAATGTAAGCGCTGAAAATTAGACTTTATTCTGTGTTTTCACCTTGATGTAGGTATGACTTTCAAAAATGTCCTTCTATTACCTTAATTTTTCCATTAATGAAATGAGTATGATAATGTGCTTTTATAAGTCCATAGTTCTGCTATGCCAGAAAAATGTGCTGCAGACAGATCTGCTCTATACCTCTTGCCGGTTATATGTGCTGTTCAAGAAGCTGGAATATCGTTTCCTCATGTACTGTCCAAGTTCAAATAGCTGCTGCATTCCAGTCTGTAAGGAAAGCATATGGGTGACTACTAGATTAAGGTGACTACAAACTTTTAATGTAGAAGTGTCTTTCCTATTTGAGCTTTTTAAGTGATCATTAACTGTTGGTATAATGTAATATTATTGTGGTTTAACCCCAGCTGGCAACAGAACACTACACAACTGCTCACTCACTCACCTCTGGTAAAAGTGGGGAGAGTAAAAGTGGGAAAACTCCAGGGTTTGAAGACAGTTTGATATGCAAAGCAAAAGCCACACATGCAAGCAAAGCAGAACAAGGAATTTATTCACCACTGCCCATGGACAGGCAAGTGTTAAGCCTCCAGGAAAGCAGGGCTCCATCCCAGTTACTTGAGAAAATAAATGACATCAAGCTGAATGTCTGCACCTTCCTCTTTTTCCACCATTTTATATGCTGAGCATGGGATCCTATGGTACAGTATAACTCTTTGGTCACTGGAGATCTGCTGTCCCAGCTGTATCCCCTCCCTACTTCTTGTGCACCCCAAGACAAATGCAGCATGGTACAAGAAGCAGAAAATCCTGTGAATCTATGTAAGCCATGCTCACATAACTCAGCAGTAACAAAAACATCCCTGCATTATCAGCATGGTTTTTAGCACAAATTCAAAACAGAACTCCATACCAGCTCTCTCTAAGCCAAAATCAGAACAGCTGCGTATGTTGCAGGTGATCTAGAATCTTTAACAGAAATGTTCACTTATATCTATGAAGAAATAATACGTTCTGAAAGGCTAAGATTGCAACATCTGCTACAGAAATGCAATACCCCTGATTCTATACAAATATCCACAGTGATGTAGATCTGTAGACATCCATCAACATTGTCCTTTACAATATATATCATATAGAGACAGCTGAGAGAGGATGATTGACAACCTAGTGTTTATCATTGTCATTGCTCTGTTATTTGTTCAGCCTTATAAATTTGTGGCTTATATTTCATGCCTTAAGTAGCCTTCTTCAGTCTTTGCCTTGGTGGGCCTGCAGCTGTCTTAGGCTGCACACTCTTTTCTGTTATTAATTTCTAAAGCCTGAGCTGAAGTTTTTAACTTCTACTGTCAAAGAAGTACATTCCTACTACTTCTGTTGCTAAAAAGATAGCAGAATAGCAAAAAGCTCTCAAAAAAGTCAGTGCCAAAGCAGGAATATCTTAGTACATAAGCTAGTAATAAGATAGTAATGCATTATTTCACTATCTGAATTTTACAGATCTTTCAAGCCCCCCTTCGAACATTAGACACTGAACTGTCTGGTTTGTACTTCTGCACCATGACAAAGTATTATTAGGATATGTATTGGCTTCCTTTTGCTCCAGAGCTTATGTCAAATACAATCAAAGAGATAAGGCTTGATGTTAAAATGCCAGAGCAACAAGTAGGTACAGTGTATCCTAGTGAAACTCTGGACTGCAAGTGACCTTTTTAGAAGACACATTGTCCCCAGAAGCAACCTTCTCCTGCAAGGCTTCTCTTGTTTTGTGAATTGGTGGTTGTCAGTCCAATGATGAGATGTGGATTCCTCACTTGACTTGGTGGGCAGGTGTCATGCCTTTGCACTGTCACAGGGCTCAGTACTTAATGTTCATTAGAACGTCATCAGTGTTAACAGTACAGTGTTTAAATTTGCCTTTTATTTGAATGCAGACACACTATCAAGAAGTTTTTGCTTTTAGGAAGATAATTCTAAAGCTACGATGAACAGGATTTTAATTTAGCAATAGCTGAATGAATAACATTGCAAAAATGTTTATGAATTGCTGGTATTGGTATTTGCTAATAGTAAAAATCAGAACCTAGGATTTGCTAATGCTTTTGAGACACACATACAAAACCTCTTCCCACTTCCTCTTTTAGTAGCATTTTTAAGTTCTTCTAAGAAAGTCAACATACCTTGGTGAGTTGTCCAAATCCCTGGGGCCATTCGCTTTCTTTGTGTAGATCAGTTGGAAAGTTTACAATTGGTGTTCGGTCACCATGTCGGAAAAGCTGACAATGTAAGCAATAAAAACCCCCTGAGTTCATTATTTTCAACACTCCTTCCGTATCTAACTAGAAGTCATTATACTTCCAGTGAAATTTTTCAAATTAAAATATCGGAGAGTCTGCAGAAACCTGGTCAAGTAGAATGTGAATACATTATTTACAGTCAAGAATATGTATACTTATATAGGAATTAAGTAGGCATAAGCCTGGTGATTCTTCCTCCTAGAACATGAAATTAATCACCCAAGATGCTAATGTTGGGATTGTGTTCACAGCTAGGCATATGGACAGGAAATATGACTGAATTTTGGAAACTCAGTGCTTCTGCATATTGAACCAGTTACTGATGTGTTTAGATTAGTATATAGTAACTTTGTCATAGACAAAAGGCTTGAAATTTTTTGGTAACTTTTTTTTCATAGCAGTGTCTTTAAAAGTAGTTCTATGTACACACAGATCTTATTCTCAGTTTCTCAATCATCCAAAAATATAATGATTAAAGAGTATAAATGTTTGCACTGTTAGCTTACTTAAATAATACTTACCTTATTAAATTTTTAAATGCATAAATAAAAATATTTTTTTAAAGTCTGTAGGATTTATTTCTATCAAATTCAGTGAGAGCAAAGAGTTTGGTTGCTTTACTGTCCTGGACACTCCAGCATGGTGAGTATTAGTGTGATACATTCAATCATATGATTTTTTATCAGAAAAATTAAATGAACATTTTGTATTTTTATTCCAGCATACAAAGAAAATTACAACCCTAGATTAAATGGTTCTGAAAAACTGAATTATCTCCCCGAAGCATATGCTGCATGGGATTAGAAAAATTAAATCCACAGAAGTTTCACATGAAAGGAAATGCTGGAATACAAATTCACAGGGATCCAGACAACCTTCCAGGATGCTGACCCAAATTGTTGGAAAAGTAACCTTTGCTTATCAATGTTCCCATCACCTGATTTAGCACAATAAAATGACAATGTAGCAGCATGGTATATTTGTTAATAAAATGACATTTATGCCCTAATACCTCAGTGGTACATAACTTGCTTATAATTAATACTCTCCATTGCCTCATTAAGCCACATCATTCTTGCCCAGACTTCAGAGAGGGTTGTACACACAAGTTAGTTTGCCACTCCCACTTGGAGATGTTTCATGTTTATATTTTTCAAAGTAAACACCAGCGTTGTGACAATGTTTTAATTACAACACACACCCTTTCCATCAGCCTTCTCTACTAATGTATATGAACCTGTGCTAAAGCAGGTACTTCAGAGATGGAAAATTCTGTCCATTAAAGGCAAATAGAATTGGATTTCTCCGTCTTCATTTTCTACAATAGACAACAAGGTTTGCTAAAGTTATCATTAGAACATGCAGGAGACTGCTTATTATGTTTTTGTTAGTTGAATTTCACTATGTGGCCAACCTGAAATGAATATTTTGCAGCAAATCAAGGAGGGTTTTTACCCCTCATCATCAAGTTTGTTGTTTGGGTTTTGTTTTTTTTATTTCCTTCTCTGTGCAAATTTTAATCCTCTTTAAATCTCTTTTCTTACTAATTTGGAATCTCAGTTGGTTCTTAATAGCAATTTCTCAGTTCACCTGTATTGAAGTGGAGACCAAATAAAGAGCTACATTGTCTGGTAGCTGATTCAGTTGAGTGCAAGAAAAATGAGTGAGAAGGGCTTTTGTACTACTGCTCATTTCCTTATGCTGATGTACATAGGTGTCAGGTAGGATTCATTAGTTTTCCTGGACAAGCAGGTACCTGTGTCAAGAATGGAGGTTACATTCCCAATTACAATATAGCTGCATCCTCCCTTGTTAAATTATCCAGCTTCACAGAACTTTTATAGGTAACTTACAATTATTCAAACTAACATGTTTAAATGACTAATTTTTATGCATATTTTAGGCAATACTTAACAATAGATCAATGCTTGGCCATAGAGATGCCCTTTTTATTACTGAAACATTACTGACAATGTGTTAGATTTTTAAACTGGTTTGTGATGTTTTATATTTAATGTGTGACATAACCCTGAGTGTGTCTCAACAGTCACTGTCACAACAGTCAACCCCTAACAGCTTTCAATAAGCCAGAACATAGCAGCATTTTATCTGAATAGAGGTTAGTGTGCAAAAGAACCAAGATGAAAAGATCTATTGAATATATGAGCAGGAGATATAAAGAAAAGTATTTTATTTCTTTGTAACCTTAAGAAATTGAAGGAGTGGAGGGTGTGCTCCTCGAAAAAGAAGCACCGTTCCTTTAAGTCTACACAAGATAGGAATCATTCAGCTCCTTGTTCATATTTCTGCACCTTCATTGTACAGTGTCACATAAATATGATATGAACACTAAGCTGGAAGCAGCAAGAAGGGAACAAACACTTAAAAAAGCAGAGCCCCATTTTTAGGAATTGAAGGACAAAGTTTAGCTTGGTTTTTGTATGTGTTCCAACCTCTTTGCTACTCCTTGCTTCAGCTGCAAATGAAACAACCATATGAACAACCACTTAACCTGAAAGACTAACTCGTTCATTCACAGCTACATCTTAGGAGACTTTTTCCAAAGTTTGAAACTGTGTTTGTCATTAGAACACCTGATAGGAAGAGAAAATGTATCCCTACAGATCTTGCCTTACTCATCAATATTTGTTTCTCAACACTCATAATTTCAACTTTGTTAAAAATAAGTTGATTCTTCCAATTAATTTAATAATATGTGTGCTCTAGCATTTATTACTCCTGGCCTGGAGATTGCCTTCCTGGCCTTTCAGGAGACACAGAACATGGCAGAATGAGAGAAGAGGAGCAAGGAAGCATCATAAATAGTGAAAAGACACCAGAAATCAAGAAGGAGGGGATTGTAATGGGAATGTACACAAGAAGAGCAAAGCCCATCTGCTTGGTATATTAATGCTGGCACTCCTGTTGAAGCGCTTCACCTCAGTTCTCAAAAGCAGTAGGTGGATAATTACCAAACCCATTACCCTCTCCTACTCTGAGACAGCTTGAACCTGATTTGGTATCTGGGTTCATCCATGTACTCTTGGTAACTTTGTGAGCATGATCGCTCATATGAAAATGGCCACATGACTCAGACTTTGGCCAGCATTTGCTTCCATTGTTGTCAGGTGAAAAATCATATTGGAGACAAACTGATGTAGGGGAGAGGGTGCACTGAGAATATGGCATGCGTGGCATACACATATATACATAATGTCTTCCTTTAGAAATGTCATGAAATACAGCAAAGTATCTGTCTCTGAATAATAGTGAGCCTCTTGCAGACACTTCTATTGACACACTTAACTGCAAAAAAATGATTTCTTGCTTTGCAGCCAGCAATAGGAGTGAAGAAACAAAAGTGAAGTGAAACCATCATGCTGCCAGTTCAGGGGAACCAGAGATGTAGAAATGCTGGACATGTTTAGTCAAGGTTTCAGATGGCTTGGCTTGATTAGACAAATCACGCTGAGATAACATGCTCAGTCAACGCTTCCTATCCTGAGTTACAAGAACAAAGACATGATGAAACCACAGTGCCTCAGAAACCACACCTCTTTGTACATGTGACAGGTGAAATGTGTGTGTGTGTGTGTAGAGGCAAAAGGTCCAGGTCGGAACTTTTTTAAACAGAGGCGATAAATCAGTATTTCATTTCTACTTAGGTGCCTGATTGTCCTACATATTTTTTATTTTCCTCTTTCTTTAAATTTAAAACTTGAGTTATTTAAACTCTGCCTTTAATCTTAAATTCAGTGCACAAGAGTTACGGTAAAAGCTGATGTTTTCATGTAAGCAAAGAAATTGAGAAAGCATTTTGACAAATTGGCTTGAATTAGAGCTTTTCAGAGAAAAGGGCTTGTGGCCAATAATCAAAATGCACAGAATCAGCACAAAGTTGGAAGTTGTGAGAAGAAAGTGAGACCCCATCCTAGGTACCGTACAATTCTAGAAGTGAGCAAAAGCAAACTTTTATCTGTATTTCTTCTCCCCTGCAGTATTTTCTATTGTGCAGTTCTGCTAAGGAAGTTTTAGAAAGTCATTATGACAATTTTCACAAGGCAGTAATACTCCCAGGTGAAAACATAGTAACTTACAAAGGACAACCTGACAATGGCTATTGAAGTATGTCAGAAAGATGCCTTTTAGACTTACCTCAAATGTACCAATACTCTCATTATATCCCATTATATTAGTGATATATTCTGGGGTCAATTCCTGTGCTATTTACTTGTACTAGCAAGTCTCTTTCTATGAAAATTCAATCGAGCATACATAAACCATGCCTTGAGAGAAGAGATGTATATTGTGATAAGATTAAACCAATTGTAACATTTTATGTGATTGGTCAGCCTAAGCAAAAGTAACAGGAGTAAAAGGAAGACAGCTTAAATGAAATTTACCTACTATTTTAGTGTTTATTGGGATAAGCTACCCTATAAATTGTTTGGGGTTTATTTTTTTTTTTTTTGTTAGGTGGCTGCACAGTTATGGTAAGCCGATGATTTTGGATAAGAAGCCTCCATCTCCATAATGGTAACCATCTCCAGTAACTTTCTGCAAAACCATTGCTTGTCGTAACACAATAACAGCTACAATTCAATAAAAATTTCATTCCTTTCAAGGAGTTAATGCTCCAAGGCTTGCTGTCTACCTGTTTTCAGCTTTGTCTAGTTCTTCCTGTTATCACTGAAAAAACATGTAAATGTATTTCTATATACAGAATGTTAGTAGAATTAGCGTCAGGTCCCTGCTATGTGTGGTGTCTCAGCAGGAGTAGGAACTGGTTTTTCCTGTGCACTCTGGCCTTCCTCCAAGCTGTGCGTGCACAATGCATGTGGCTACACATGAAATACTTTATCTAGAGTCAGATGATATGTTTTGGACACAGTATTTCTGCCTCACAGCAGTATGCACACATAATGTCTCATTTAGAGTAAGGCTGTAGAAGATCTTCAATTGCCTGTTTATAAAAGTTCATCCCAATCCCCTCAACTTTGTACAGAAAATATTCATTTGGACTAACTATTCTTTATCATTATACCTTTTATTTAAAAAAAGAATGGAAAGGACTATGGTTCACCTTCATAATTCAAAGTATTACATTGAATTAATGTCTCTTTTTCTAGATGTATTTGGGAAAGTGACATTTAAGTCGTGTTTAGCTGCTTTGAAAGAAGAAATGGCCCAGCATAAGAATTATTACAGCTGTTTTCAGCCTAACTGAAGTTAAGGCAACACGTTTCTCAAATCTCTACTTAAAAATGCCTGTCTATTTCTGCTTCTCAGTATATTGCTGTGACAATTCAGTTATTGTGAAATGGAAAATATTTATTTTGTGTGCTGATGTGTAGTAACTTCTGTAAAAGCATAAGCTTCAGCTCCAAGCATAGAAGAGGTAGTCCAAAATCATGAGCTCTCACACTATGCACTAAGTGAGAGATTGTCAGCTAAACTAAGGAAGAATAGGTAAATGTGGACTTCACATCTCTTAACTCCTCTGCAGTATGCTTCTACCACAGTCAGTTATCTTGAAATAATAATTGGAGATTAGGAAAAGAAAATTCTAATAATTGGAGACATTTTTATCCTTGTTAAGGTAACGTCTTTAAACTCAGTTAGCAAAAGGGCAGCAGTACTTATTCCTAAGTTTGAAGACAGGCAAAGAAACTATACACCTTGTCTGATTCAACAGGCATGTAATTCTGTCCCTGTATTCCCCACAACAAAACATAGAACAAATCTACTTACTACAACCACGAACTTCAGTTCTCGTGCTGCAGTAGTCTGTTGAAGCAGAATGAGAGTAATGTGAAAAGAAAAACACAGGATCCTAGACAAGTTGGGAAGCCGTATCGCACCCATCCTGACAGAAGAGGAAAAAAGACTTTGTAGCTCCAGCAGCTGCTCAGGCTAAACTGCAAGACGTCAGGCTGTACTTTCAGAAGGGGTGGAACTGCCGCTGGTGCATTTCAAATCCAAGAGGAATGTTGTGTGACTACGCAACAAATTGCATTGCCCTTTGTTTTCAAATTACTGTTTACATTCTTTTTAATCAAATCATTATTCAGTTCCCTTTTTTCCTCTAGTATTTTTCTCTTTTAGAGTATGAAGGTGAAGTTAAAATACAAAGAAATTGCTAAGCATTCCTAATGTTTCAACTTACCTGTTCTGTTTCAACTTCTCAGTACTTGGAATTTTTCCAAACTATATCATGGCCACGAGGATGAGCTAAGAACCAAAACCAGACAATATTGTTTCTCTTTGCTGCTCAGCTAGTCCAATTTTCAGCTACCTCACCCTCCCTTTTTTCCCCCTCTTCAACATTTTCCCTGTGAAATCAGAATAACTATTAAAAACAACATTTCATGTGGGTTAAAATTGCCAGTCCCTCAGATAAAATACTCAAAAAGATCTTGTGACAAGTATGTTCTTTAAGATCCTTGCTGGGCAGTTATATGCTCTTCAATTTGTTTGTGTTATTTTTCTTTTCCCTTGAAGTATTCCTGTACTTCCCCTTTGGAGCTGCTTATGTTGAGATCTATTTTGGCCTCAAATCTTTAAGAAATTTCTTGTGAACAATCCCTGGATCTCACATTTTTACTGTTACTGATTAAAAACCCTCTTTCTGACAGTAGCTCAGTGGCTTTGAGGAGATTGCTAATCTTGTCTCTGCTGACGTTCTCTCTATAAAATAAGAAGAATGATACCTGTAGACTTTGATTCAAAAGCACTTTTTGAGTGAATTAGTTTGCAGAGATCTATTAGTAGAGTTCTTTAAATGCTAAAACATTAGGTCCTTTATGTATTCTCATTACATTACTATCACACCCAAACCTGTCTCAGGTCTTCTGCTGAGCTCTCTTCAGCAGTATTTTCTACAACAGGTGTTTTACCACTTACCAGAAATTCCGTCTTTAGGGCCCTAAAGCCCACTAAGCCTCAGGTATTCTCTCCTCTGGGTTGTGTGAATGTCCTTATGTATCCATTTTGTCTGATGGATGGGACTGGATGGGAGGAGTATGACAGCTCCCAAACTTTCCTGTCTGTCTTCTCAGTCCATTACAAGTTTTCATCAGCTGAACTTCTTTCTTCCTCCCCTGTTAGGTCCCCACCCTCCTTTTTGATCTCTCCTGGTGTGATTTTTGCCTATGCAGAAGGTGTATGAGAGTAATCTACGCTTCATAAATATATAATATGTTGTCTTTCTGAAAACAAACATAAGCTGATCATCTTCCTCCATTATTTAAGAGTGTAGGTCATAAAATACACTTTCTTTAAAATACTTTAATATATCTCAAAACTCAGAATGGATGTCCTACTTTTTTAATCTGCGTAATGAATGGTTCCTAGGATGTTCGATTAAGGATCACTGTTGCCTCTTGGAATCTTTTCTTATCCTTCTGATGACCTTTCCATGAAATTCATAACTGACTAGTTTTTTGTAAGATTTTTTTTATTGTGTTTCATTGATGAGTGTCTATGATCACTGAAGTAAATCTGATGACTTCACTTTAGAACCTGAACTCATTTTTTTGGGGGTGGGGGCGCAGATTCTGGATAGCATCATTCAAGAATGTTTAAAAATATATGACAATGACATTTTATAGAAAATATTTTCTAATGTCTCTTAAAGATGATACTTCAACACAAGACCAAGCATATGGTAAGTAGTAGTGATTTCTGTGGTTTCACTCTACCCTTGGCATGTATGCTTTGTTAGGGAACATATTTTGTGCTCAAAAGAACAGGTACCACAGCACTTAAGTGAATGTCTAGACATTCCAAAATGGAAAAATATCCCCATTTATGTGCCATACTGGTTAAGATAGAGTCATGTAGAAATCCTGTATGCAATCTGTAAGTATGTTAGTAGCACACATTTAATTTGGATATTTTCTTGCCTTTCTGGAGTTATCTGCATTTCTACTGGGCATTTGGAAGGTATAAACTCATCATATTATGCAGCAACTAAATCCTGGCATTTTTTCAGGAAAAGTTGCTTCAAAATAACAACAAAAATAAAATCCTTCTTAATCTATTTATAGTTGTTGAACTATTATATTGCAAGTGAACCTAAACAATTTAAATCATGTTTATGTTAATTTGGCTTTTTGTCATAAGTTCTAATTATGACTTTATGGCATTAAGTCGAATTAAATACAATTACAAATTTTAAGTGCACGTACCTATCTTAAATGCTTGCTGAAGCCTTGATTTGCTTTGAAGTGGCTGGTTGCAAAAGAACCTGTACTTTATTGTACAAAAGGGTTACATGAGGTAACCGCTGCTGGTGGAGCACAACCTACACCCTGAAAGGGTGGAAGTCACTGCAGTCAAAGCACCAGGGATGAAACTGCTGCCAGCACTCAAGTACCAGGCTGCTCACACAGGGAAACAGCTCAGGTCCTGCTTCTGACTGCATGTGCAGATCAGCACTTACCATAATTTGGATTTATCTCCAATTTATTTTTTCCAAGCTTTTTTTTTGAGCTGAAAAAGGGAAAGAAAGAAAATATTTGGTTTCAGTAAACGAAGTGACATTTTTCAAGCACCATTCTGAAACACAAGGGAAACAAGACTTTCACTGTCCTCTGGGGAGGTGTTTTTACCCCAGTTGTGGGGAGTGGGAAGCCACAAGGCAGTAAATTTGTGACACACAAAGAATTCACTTACTTGTACTGCTGACAGAACATGAACCTGTATCTTACACTACAGAAAAAAATGTCTTAAGCCCAAAGTTACTGATCTAAGGTAGGTGGGGGGAAGAAAGTGCCTGTTCACTGTCTATTCACTGTCTTTTAATAATTTCTTAGTTGTCCCAAGTTTGTAATATGCACCTGTAACAGGGCACTCAGAATTTCTTCTTGATCCTACAAGATTAAGATGTTTGCCTGAGACAAGGGAAACCTAATTTGCAGGGTTTGCAAAAAACAAAGTGAACAGCAAATAGGAAAGAAACAGAAAGCACTATTCCTCTTCTCTTATCCCCTGAAGCTCTGCAGTTTGGTGGTGATTTTATTTTCTGGTAGAGATGGACACAAATCCTTTTACCAAAGGAGGGATTTGAATTTTTTTGCCACATCTTGGATAAGTACTATGAACTTATTATGAATAAATTATGAATAAAAAGAAGGAAAACCTACTTCTAGTACTGTCACACTGTATTAGGAACAGTAATAGTGACGACACAACTCTCCAGCTTAGTTGCAAAAGAGAGCAACTTTTATTCTTCCAGATTTTCTTCTTTTATAGACAGTTCTGAAAAGGTCCAGAAAGGTAAAACCTCTCATTGGTCATCAAACCAACACATCACCATCATTGGACAGTTAAGAACAACACCCCTTGACTGTTTCTTGCGAGTAAACAACAAGGAGACAAACAACACCTGCAAAGCTTGTTTTCCTTCTGTTAAGGAGGAAAACAAGGACTGTTTGAGTTCCTCCTCACAATTTCTCATGGCATACTTTCTCAGCCCAGTGTGAGAAAGTTATGTGACTTAGTTTCACACAGACACAGTGCTGCCTGATCTCTTGTACTACCAGTACACAAAGTACTACCATGAAACAAATCTAAATTAGTTGACTAATTTGATCAGCATTTGGATTGTTTTGGGATTCTTTCTTTAATTCATTTTTGATAGTCACCTCAGTAAATAACCCCAAGAGAAATGGGTTATTTCTCTTTAATGAAATTAAAGAGAATTTCTATTTAATTTATTATAAATTAATTAATAGAAATTAATTTATTATTTCTATTTCTATTTAATGAAATTAAAGAAAATGATAGTTCGGGCTGTCAGGCTGTTGCCAGTGTCAACTTTTCAGGGCAGCACAAAATTACTTTTGCTTTTCTGTTGTTCATTCCCCATTTTGCTGACACTGCTTCAGCATATTAAAAGAAAACAGTGATCACAAGTTATATCCAGCTATATTTCAGCATCTGTGACTATCCAGGTTATTGAAGCAAGTCTTCTTTAAAATATGACTGGTCTGTCTAAGCATTGTTTGTGAAAGAAGAGAGGGACTGCCATATCCAGGTGATTCTGATTCTGTGTTTGCAACATATTTTAAAAGTAAATAATCTAAACAATTCCAAAGCCAAACTGTATGGGTTTTTTACTTATTTTGACTCACTTCGTTAAGAGGAACTGAAATGAACCTGTTTATGACTTCATGCCTGCAAAAGACTGTAAGACATTTTTCAAATTAAGTCAGGTGGTGAAGTTGTAGGAAAACACAGAGCAGTTTATTATTCATTCACTGACATCCCAGTTTATATTCCTACAATAGATCTGGGCTTTATATTCCAGACTTTATAAACACTGATGCTCATTTTCCCTCTGAGTTAGATAGATATAAAGGATATCTTCCTTTCTGTGTTTCTACATTGATAGTCTTAGAAACAAAATGCACTACAAAGAATGTGTGTGATGGGGTTTCTGTTCAATAGGGATAGGGGGAATAAAATACTTTAGAAATATCTTCATTTGTAAATTAGATTTGAAATTTTATTTTTTCTCAGCAGAAACTAGATTATTCAAGGTATATACACTGGTGCATGTAGCATGGAAGAAGACATTGTCTTAACATGTGATGGAAAAGGGGGAACCTTACATTGTTGTATTGTAAGCAGTGACCTCACATAGGATGTACTTCCATAACTGAACAGAAGCTCTGAGGCCAGGGTCCACGATCCCCCATGCCAGACAAATCTCTGGAACAAAGGGTCTTCATGCAGTTTTGAAAATTTTCAAGACATGGATTTGGGTTAGGAAGGAGGGGAGGAACTGGGAACTGGAGACTAAAGAGAATAATGAAGAATTCTCAGGTCTGTATCACGTTTTGTGTGTGAGCATTGTCCAATTCAGAAAACCAACAGAAAAGTTATCCTTACTTTTGATGGGAGAAGCATGAAACTTAGCCTTTACAGCTCTTGAACTTTCACCTCTAAACATCTGGCAAACAAAACATTAAAAGAAGCTCAAGCACCAAAATATGGCACGAGTTCAAAAATGAAGAAACCACAACAGGTTGAGAAGAAAAAGTGCCTAGAAATTTGGTTTTGACAGCCAAGGCTACAATCTGTTAGAAGTCTAACACTGATAAAGATGGAGTCTTGGCTTTTCCTTTCTATTTGCTTTCGTCTAGCAGGTTTTTTTTAATTAATTCTTAGGAAGGGAGGTGTGATGATCAGCGTGGCTTTGAGATGAATAACTTAAAGAGCTTGCACTAACTTTCCTGTGAGGGCTGCCAGATCTGGGAAGACTTTCTTCTGGGGTCCATTGTACATGAAGGTACTATAGAATAAACAAGCTTGCTCTTCTTTGCATTAAGAAGCAGCTAGAACTGGTTGTCTCGCATTGTCAGAAAACATTTTTACCATTGTTTGGATGCAATGGTAAAAGGGGCTGCATTTCAAAATCTAACTACAGCTTTCCTGGTGAACTGTATTTCCTATGGTGGCTTAAGAAGTACAGAAATTTGGACCTGCTGGGAAGAGAATAGGCATTTACAGTGAGAATTCTGAAACTTAGATTCTTGTTGGAAGGAAAAGTGATCTTTTTATTATTTTGATTCATTTTTAGCTTGTGGAGTGGCAGTTATCTGCTTCTGCTGTAAGGAATATACTTTTCATAGGTTTAGCATCCATTTTAAAAGCCTGATCTGAGGAAAGGAAGCCAGAATGGTGAAATTTTCTGTATCTCAGCTGCTACTCTAGTTCTCTTTGGAATGACCTGTGGGCAATAAGACTGTTGGCAAAAGGTCTTTTGCCAGCTGTGAGAAAGCAAAAAAATAAGAAATCATAGTTCTTCAAGAAAAGACATGTCCACTGTTTTCAGAAGTTAGTTGCATCTGATAGTTCTGATCTCACTTGTATAGTTAAAACGTAAGCTGTTTTTGCAATAGCAATATTAGAAAATTTAACTAGCGAAGGATTGCCCAACATGTTCTGCGTGTTTTAATGAGCATGCAGCTCTGATTTTTTCTTTTTATTTTGTATTGCCATTTTGTTGTTCATGTCAAGAACAGCATCTACTTACAGATTTCCCAGGAGAACAGACTTTATATGATCAGATCAGAATATACAATCAAAGTAACATTACAAAAGGAAGGTGTTAAAAAAGCTATTTGAAACCAAAAATTATTTTTCTTCCAAAATTAACACTTGTCTTTGCTGTCTTTTTGGAAAGAATATCTGAAAGCTTTGTTGGGTCAACCAGTTGTCGCTAGGTCTTCATGGTAGCCAACCTGGCTGCTTATAAGCCCCTTTTAGGTCTAGAGTCACAGTCCAAATTTTCCTTAAGTCTCATCTTCCTTCTGCGTAGAGACGGGATATCTGTGCATGTAAAAGAGAAAAGAAGAAGAAAGACATTTCTTAGGTAAGTAATCAGGCATTATCCTAATTCTTGTGGCTTCTGAGGTCTGTTGATGTAAAATGATTTATTACTTCTTAAATAAAATAAAGTCTAAGGACAGTGGAATGTCTCCTTCTTTTAGGAGTCATTTGAAACATTGCTTCTGTCATCAGTTCTGTAAGTTCTTGTCTCATTCTTCAAAAGAGGGCAACACTCCTTCAGAGGTATTTTCCAATTTTGCTGTAAATCTAGGCTATAGCTCTTCAAAACACTCTCCCTATAATTACACAGTTGAATTAATTCTGACAATGTCCCTTTTGAAAGGATAGCTCTTGAAAAATTCCACTGGTTTCATATTTCACTTGGGTTTTACCAGGTGATAAAGTAAAGCAAATACTCACGAAGAATAAGTCCCTGCTTTCTATAATTTTTGTTTGTAGTATTAAGGAATGTTTTGCTTTGATAGAGATCAGGAAACTCAGTTGGTCATGCTGATGGAATTTAATGAGAAATGTTGCACCACAGTCATGTCACAGTGTGGGGAGAATTCTCTCATAAAGTGAACCACACTGAAGATAATGGAGGGAACACCTAAAGGTAGGACAAAAGGCGGATGCATTCTTAGCATATGGCATTCTCTGAAAACATGGCAAACCTGTTAATAGTACCTCTACAAGTAAGCAGTTCAGACTAAGTGGAGAGGAGTTATCACATTTGCTCCCGTTCTGACAGCATTAGGAAAAGTCTGTTGAAACGTTGAGTCAATCCATGCTGAAATTTTCCTGAGCAGCAAAAAGAGCAGAGGCAGAGCTCACAGTTTTACCTCCCTCCCAAATATGCTGAGCTTTATTCATTTCCTATGTTTCACCCTCTGGTCATTGAGATGTGGAGGAACTTATGATTTAAATCACCCTTAAATACTGCTATTGTACTGCGCAACCTTTAATAACAATACTTGCCTTTATTTCCCTGTAGTGAGAACGTTAAGTCCTCTCCATAAAACTTCAATTAAGCTTTTTATAGAAACATCTGTATGTTTTGCAAACTGGAGTCTCCCTGTAGAAGAGTTATTTCTATAAACTTTCCTTTTAAGCTCAGTCACACTCCTGGATTTTATTTTTTAAAATAATCACATCTATGGGCTTCATAAAATGCTCTCATGCATGTATAATCAAATTAATAACATATGCATTAGCAAATAAAAATAGTTGAGATGATTTTTAACAGAATTGGAAACAGCTGAAATCAGGGATTTTGCAGCTGTGTCAAGTGTAATTGTGACCTCTAAACTCTTTGCACCACTCTTCTCCTTAATTTAGCTTCCTGGTGTTAAAAGTCATCTGTTCCAGGCTGTCTGCATTCATTGAGAATTGGTAGTGCACAGTGGTTTAGCACAAGGCAGTCTGTCAGCATGCTGCACTGTGCAGCCTGTGGATCAGTGTGCCTTGGCCTTTTCCCAAGTGCCACCCATGCACAGCAGAGAGTTTAAAACTGCCTGCAGGTAAAGTGAAATTAATGTTTTCTAAATTAGTCAAAAAAATTAGGATATGGCCCCAATAGGTCTGTTCTGAGCCAGGATAAAATAGTAGAAGATGTCAAATTTTGGTATGACAATATAGGCAACATTTTTATTGGAGTATCAGGTTTGGTTGTAACCTCTCTTGTGGTCCATGTGTGTTTTCAACACTCAGGATTGCTAATGAAAGCAGTAATGCTGGACTTGGTGTAAAATGGCTGAATGCCATCTAACTTCTACATCAGCAAAATTTGAGGATTGAAACGAAGTACAGCCTTTATGTAAAGGCTAAATATTTGTGTCTTTATTTTTGTAAAATTTTGATATATGATAGATTTTTTCGTTTATTTATCTGATCAGTTACAGTTTGCTTTGTGAAGGAGGGGGATTTATTTCCAAAAATCTTAGATTATTAAGCACCACAGTATAAATATGAAGTTTTTATCATTATCTTCCATGACTGTATTAGTAGTGTGGCTGGAAAAAAACCTCATCAGAAACAACCTCTCCCTTCCTCTGCCAAATTACCTTTTGCAATTAAATGTGGTAATTTCCTGAAATATTTCCTGAGAATTTGTGAGCAATGACTATAGAGAAGAAACTTGTTTAGTGAATCATTAGTTGCTAATTTTTCATTTATTCTGACCAGACTATCTCCACTCTGTTAATGGATTCAAGATATTTAACAGGAAATTATTTTCAACCAGATGAGTTGGCTGGTCTACATTCTTATAATCTCCAAGAATTCAAATTCTTCTTGAGATCAGTGATTCAGAAAGCCATATGGGATTTTTTTAATGTTGGGTACAATATTTGAACACTAGAAACTGAGGTTTCTTAGCTTTTCATTTCCCTAAGCAACATAGAGCTAGATAAAAGATAGACAATGCTGTCCTGTTCCCTCATTCTGCAAAACTAAATATTGTAAGTGGTCAAAATGGAAATTTAAACATCCTAATATGGTGATATAGACAACCTACGAGGGAATGAGTTAGTATCCCAATGTGTGTCTGTATACATTTGACATTCTGTAAGTACCAATCTGGTGTACTATTCAATATTCATCTGTTTTGATCTCTGAATGCCTGCTAAAATCAAGAGAAAGCATAATTGTTGACTGTTGTTAGTAAGCTTGGACAAATACTCTGCAGTTATTCTCTGCAGAGAAGAACAGGGGACTGTTTTAAGTCAGTGCATTTACATGTACTTCTTTAGTAACTGAAGAGATTTTTGACTGTACTAAACCAAAACAAAAAAACCCCACATGAAAAACAGTACCCTAAAGTCAGATCAGCCTTGGTTTCATTTCACCAGAAAGTTGGTCTGGAATAGACAAGTGTATTGATGGAGTAGAAATGACAGCCATGGTTACAATTCTCTTTTCCTGGATCTGTGTATTTTTCATTTCAGAGCAGACCCTTATGAAAATGATGGGGCTGTTGGCTCAAGATGTAATCCTGGCTTTACTTTTGGGTAGATGTGCCCAAAGCCCTTAGCTTACCTTTTTGATGTCCTACATTCTACATTCTCTTGTCCAGTAGTGTACGAGGATGGGAGAGACCAGATGAGTAAATCTCTCTAGGGGACAGCGAAATTTGCAGCCAGGGAGAGTGAGGGGGTGAGGCTCCCTCAAAGTATTATTCCTGTAGTACATTTCTATGGTGTATTGCCTGTTTCAAAATACAGAAGGGTCAAAATAAAGTTAGGTATGCAAAATCACACGTGCTTCAGTTATCATACTTGGGGACAAACTTTTAGCCAGATTATTTGTCTGGTTGCTAATGTGCTTATGATTTACTAATATAATTACTACTCTGAAAAGAGCTTTTTAAGCAACAGGGGGTCAACACCAATTTGTGTGTCGTTTTCTGCCTTTGCTAAGGAGTTACATAGATAAAAAGTATAGAGAAAAGCCTTTCATAACTGTAATATATGTATGTGTGTGTGTGTATATGTGTGTGTATGTGGTTTTCAGGCTTATTCTGCTACTGACTAATAAATTGAATACAATTACAAATATAAAATCAATGTGCAATATTTTCCTGAATAGTAAATCTCACAGATCCAGTCGTGGGTATCAGAAAATTCCTTTTTAGAAAAAGTAGATGTTAGTAGTACAGCTTGCAGATACTTGCCCGTTTTTTTCCTGGTAAAGTTCAAGAAAATGGCAGGCACTGTGAGGAGGCAATTTCCCATTGAAGACATTGAGTGCCATCTGTAAGGCAGAAATGGTAGCTGCATGCTGTGAACAGAGGAAACCTTTAATTAAAGGGCTATTGAAAATCATTGCATGAAGCTAATATTTAACAATATCTCCTGCACATCGTCTGTCCACTCAACATTAATGTTACTTGTGTAGCCTCATTAATACTTGCCCTCTGCACTGTTGAACAAATATTGTCCCTTTATGGTTATATAAACTGAAGTGCTGCATGTATAAAGTGTATATATATATATGTAAATATTTAAGAAGTCTTAGTCACTTACATCTCTTACAAAATTAATGAGAGCTGTTAAAACTTCTTTTAAGAAGAACTAGCGGTTTTGCCTGTTAAGTAAACAGTATCTGAGATCAGATCAGTAAGCTCTTTAGCTGATATATACCCAATAGGTCATTTTATAACAGCAGTTTAGAAAGAACAGGTTTTTAATGAGAGCAATCCAAAAATTTCCTCCTCCAATGACAGCATTGGCACATTCTAAACAAAAATATAACATCACAATTGAGTAACTGCCTTCATAAGGCCTTCTAAAATAACTGTAACTTAATTTTTTCTGGTTTTTTCCCATTTGCACTTGAAAAAGATGCAGGAAGAAGGAGATTTTGTTTTAAATTAACTTTGTGATCCAGATTTAATAAAACATGGGTCATGATTTTTCCAGTTCCCTGCTCAATCAAAACATTATTACAATGAAAAAACCATGACATGAAGTGGAAAATGGAATGCTTCAGGTTCCAAAGTAGTATCTGTTAAAAATTTTTAAAAACCTGAAGATATTTAAGGTTAACCAAATAAAAATTGCTTGTAGCTCTGTTTCATGAAGGAAATGAAATTTCATGGCTTTCACTGCATTTAATAACTGCAGAAAGGAAACACAAGGGAAACAGAAAGCACTCACCGCGGAATATATAACCATTTTTTGATGATATGAAGGCTTTCTGGCATCTAAGATATGCTTTAGAATAGTTTTTAAAAGAATACCTGAAAGAAAATGGGAAAGCAGTGACAATGAAAGAGATGCATGTGTTAACATCTGTATCGATTGTTGCCATTTTAGCAATCTGTCACTAAATGCACCAGATTCATTCAATTGACTTAATTGGTAATTTGTGCCCTGATTAATAGTGACAGTATCTTTCAAATGAGAAGTGGACCTATTTTACTTCCATGTAAAATGTTTTGGGAATCCCTAATAGCCTCTACAGCTTCAAACAGTGCATTGACACTTACTTTGTGCCAGCAGAACAGTGCAAGAAGAGCACAGTAATGAATACTACCTCATTGTGTGTGTAGCTTGATTGATTCCCTGCTTTCCAGAGAAAAAAGAAAGAGCATATCCTCTGGACTCAAGGGCTTTATAAATTCTGTGGTTGTCTATTAATGTTAACCGCTGAAAATTTGTAAGACAAACTACTTGATTTAAATCAATGGCTGCACTAGTATGTTAATATAAGGTTGACATGTCAACAAATTAAAATCCTAGAAGTAGAACTGTACCAGTTAGGAAATTAGGCAGAGTTAGTCTTTAGCTCCTGGCACATTTTTAATAGCAATTGTTAGTAAAGCAAAAGCAGAGGTTTGAACTTTGTGCCAAGTTTTGCAAGTTGGTGTTTGAAAAATGAAATAAATTGATGCATGCTTATATGTTTATTTGTCTTCCTAGCTCACAGATCCTGCCTGCACACTGCCCATATAAAACAAAAAGGAGGCTCAAAAGATGACAGTGGATGAATGGAGGAGAATGATTGATTAAAAAAGTATATTTTCAAATTTCAGCCACTGTTTTCTGAGCAGAATAAGAAGAAGCAGTTTAGTAATCTCATTTTAGGACTCTCAATAGTGGAATATGAAGATTGTTAGGCAACAAAGTCACCGTTATAGATATTACTACAAATATTTTTTTTTAAAATTACACATGGAGGCTTACACTAAGTTCAGACTTAATTAAATTCAACGAGGATCTGTATAATATATTGAATTTCTTATAGAGTGTAATCTAAATGATATCTCAATTGTAATGTTAGATTAGAATATTCATGATTTATATGCTCACCATCTCCCTCCGCATTAATCAAAATTTTTCAGTGCTGCCCACCAATAACATCTTTCACCCTTCTGCCATGGAATAAGCAGCAGTGTTTATCATATACCCTTTCTTCTTTCCCATCCTACTTTTGGTTTTAAATGGGGTAAGAATTCAGCTTACCTCCCTGCAAACGTGATTTTTGTCTTTGTTTGTGGATCCCGAATTCTGCCTGCAGTAACAATTCTGACAGCTTCATCAGCTTGGTCCTGACACCATGAGTAGCCCAAACAGGTAGAGTGTAATTGTTAGTGTCCTGCAGTGAAGAAAGAAAACATGGTGGTTTTCTTACTGATTCCTACTGCTAACTGTTATTTATTCTGACACAAAATACTTTTCATAACAAATTCTGAATGTTTCACTCCAGTAACATTTTTTCATTGTAATAAAATGATGACTGTATTTTGCTTTTAGACAGTTGTAGCATTCCTATTTATAGCACCATAGTTCTTAAAGAAATTTGAGGGGCAGTGTTCAACAAGAAGAGGAAATATAATACTAAAAATTTTGCAAAAAGCAACCGGCATTTTTATGTTGTCAGGTGAAGAAAAATCATTCTATGACTTTCAGTCATGTTCTGGGATATACTTTTACTGAAACAAATCCTACATAAACATCAGGATTTTAAAGGCTGGTAGTTCTCAGGTGTAAGAGGAATACAGAGATCAAATAGAAGTATGTATAAGTATGTATAAGTATGATGCATAAGGATGAGATATAAATGAAATTCATACCTATTATGGTCTACTGGATACTGTCACAGTCCTCAAGCTAATGTGGAGTGGATTAGTGTTTCCTTGGGGATGCAGCCCAAGGTATATTAGCAATCACAACTGTGAAAAGGGAAGATATACACAGCACTCCTGGTTTGCACTACCCTGAATTCCTGTTTAAACAAGGTTGGTAACTTTCCTTTAGTGTAATGTAACCTTTGGACTGAGATCACCAAAAGGAGTGTTCTTGTAACAAGCCAGCTCAAAGGAAAATGTCAACTACTTTAAGGGTTTGTTTAAACAAGAAAACAATAGAACAAGCAAGGCTCATGATCACAAACCAGCTCAGATCACAATGTTATCCATTTCTCTTTTAATAAATGTGATTTACGTCTTGAGGAAAGAATTGGCTGGTTGCATGCTATTTAAGACAGTTTGTAGGCAAGCAAACACCTCAGTCTCCAAGTTACGTGAGAGTCATATAACAGCTGAAAGTAACAAATACAGAAAGATGTGTGCTACTTTAGTTTCATGAACTGCATTAAAAAGCTGTGTAAGGACGCTCTCTCTGCATGCTTGAAAAATGAGAGTGGCTTTTATGGCAAATGTCTTAATTGATACCTTCAGAGTCCTCAGTCAGTACTATCAAAGACCAAAGCTCATCAAATTTAACACTAGAAGGAGAAACACAATTTTTCTTTTTTATTTTTTTTTAATTCCAGTGTTTAACTAGATTCTTGATGGGAGATGTGGATTTTGTGTATTTGTCTGGTGACACAGGTTCTCGGTATGATTTAACTACTGAAAGTTGTGGTCCTGCATTCAGAAAACATGGAAGGGTGACCTCACTGAAATTACAGTGAGATGTCCCAACATGTTAACATTTCACTTAACTTAATGCCCTGGCTAACATTCTATTCAAGTCTGCTTTGATCAAAGTTGGACTTTTGCAAAAACTGCAGGAATTAAGGTAAACTCATTAGCATCACACCTTGTAAAATATTACATGTTGCTTCTGAAACCCACCTTAAAACTCCCTCACTAATATCCCAGTACTACTGATGACCAATCATTAATATTTAAGTTTATAGTTATGCATGAAAGTGTAGCAAAAGCTGCCTTCAAAAATAACTTTTTAACTCAAAACTCTTCAATTTTCAGTTGTGTCAGCTGAGGTGAGTCTAGACTTTGAAGTGGGACTTCTTCCTAAATAACGAGCAGTCAGGATTTTTTCAAATCATGACATTTCCAGACTCTGGAACCCAGATATCCATGCCAGTCTGGCACCACAATACCCCTTTCATTATAAAATCCATGCGTTTTTGTGATATGCCTGGTACCTTTGCTTAGAACAAGCTTCCAAACTTGCACAAATAGCAGTTTCTGTCATTCCAATGGCTGCTTAATTCCTGAAAATACTCTGTGCACTGCTGGCCATGTACAAATAATGACTTCTCTTGCTCATACAATTTGCATAAAATCTTCATGGAAGGATGCTTATGTTTCTTTGCCAGAAACATATTTTTATCCCTGTGTATCTCCTAGTGGGGTCTGGATTAGTTACAAGACCATTTTATCCAAAGGTATGCTTTTGCCTAATTCTCCATATGCAGTCACTGGCTGGATTTTGAATAAGAAAGTCCATTAGTTTGTGTTCCTTATAGTGGTGGATGACCCATAGCAGCCTCACACATAGAGTGTTTACAGGATTTTCAGTTGTAAGTTTGATGTTAATGTTTGATGTTTCTGGGAAAGAAGCTGAAAATAGTCTATGTTTAAAAAAATTTTGAAGCACAGATCTGCAATCTTTTTATGACTTAACAATAAAAAATAAATGAAGTAAAAATACCAGGTTAAAGGAAGGAATTTCTATTGGACTCAAAGATCTTAAGGGTCTTTTCCAACCTAAATGATTCTATGATTCTATTTACCTCATATTGTAAAGTGTCAGAGAGCTTCCGAATCCTCTCAGCAGTCAACATCTTCAATGGGTATCCTGTATGAGTGGCTAAAAACTTAAGAAATTGCTGGAATACAAAAACGACCAAAGTTGTAGTATTGAGGGCCTTTTTGCATGATTTCTACACACTGCCATACTAGTACATAAGAATTTTTAGAAAGAAGTCAATCTCTGCACTTTGCACTTAAGCAATGAACCATTGCCTAGGTGTAAGAGAATTTGGCCTATTCATTTAGACAAAGTTGGTGATGTTAGTTCAAATTTGAAGTATGGTGATTGTTTATGTTTGGTGGAAATATTTAGAAGGAAGTAGAGGGAACATATATATATGAAGAAGTCTGGCAGAAATCCAAAAAAAAGGAAGTATGATAAAATGGGAAATGTGATTTACTTGCATATAATACCCAGATGCAGAGCCACAGATGGATGACTGAGGTCAGTGGTGAAAGATAATAGAAAAACAGGTGAGGTTCATAGTGTCCTTTTGAATACATGTGTGAAGTAGAAGGTTGCAGTAGAATAAATATAATTATATAGTCGTGCAAAGGTTTTGATGGTGGAGAAAGAAAGGAAAGGATACCGTATGAAGACAAGCAAAAAAATTAAGAGAACACCTAAAGTAAAATTTTAGGTGGGAAACATGAGTAGGTACTTGAGGAAAACACTGAGACTGTTAAAGAAATTCTGGGGAATTGATCTGAGAAAATGAATCTGAACTCACAGACTTATATAGGCAGAGATATCAGAGGAGTTGCTTTACATGGGAGTAAACAGAATATGGAATAATTTGAGGAGCAATGTCACTGATTTTATTTGAAGGGTTTTTTTTTTTGCTTAGTCTCCTGGAAAATAAATTTTTGCACGTAGGTCAATAATTTCTCTTTTCTAAGACTTGCCATTTTCAATTGTTGGGAGGAACCCAGTCCAGCTGGATCTGTAATGTTGTAATTGTTTTTTGGATATGTTGTCCACACCTACTGTGAAGATTAAAGATATGAAAGGAGCATATTAACTGCTATTTTTTAATCCTATGTGTCAGATGATGTTGAAGAAGTGATACACTTTAACTGGATTTCCAGAACTGAAAATACTTCACCTTGTAGTGCTTGAATTGCCTTTGGAAATCCCTTGTTGCAAAGGTTTCTCTCAGAAGCTCCTTGTGTTTTGGGCAGTGTGAGAAAGGTAGGTATAGCAACTGGAAAGAAAATTGCAAAATTCTAGTTAGGCAAGGTGCATCTGGTTCTGCAATTCAATATACCCTTACAGGATTGCTGTTCCGATTGGCTGCACTGGTTAGGACAAGCTGAAAAATAATTTGGGAATGTAGTTTCAAGGATATTCATCTTCAGGACTCTAGGAGTCACAGTGATGACTACATACAAAATCATCTTTAAATGTTCAGAGGAGTAATAGCTGCAGTAGTTCAAAGTTAAAGGATTCATTTACACAAGATGAAATTTGTCCTTTGACAGAAGACAGACAAGCCCTCATGAACTCCTTTGTTCTTAGCTTCTCCAGGGATGATTTCATTCCCTGTATTCAGTCTTTCTTTAAACACACCATCACATTTTTACAACAAATTACCAAACATCAGCTGTACTGCAATAGGAGTGTTTGTGCATACTCAGCTGCATCGAGTCTATTTAACATAGCTTTGTTTAGTTCAGCTACATTGTAAAAACTTGTCAACTTTCTGTAACTTGGTTTTGTCTTTCATTAATTTAAGATATATGAATGTTAAAGGTTACATATGACTGGAATAACTTAAGAGTTTGTTATTTCATTTCTGTGTATTCATATATATGTAAGCTAAGTTGTGTTTATTCTTGTTTTCTGTTAAATTTAAAGCAAAAGTTAAAAACTGACACTGAGATATTATTAGTGCTTTTCTCTAATGTGTTTTTTTGTCCTTTTCCCAGTAATGTAGCTCCATCTATATAGTCCCAAAGTTAAAAGAACTTTGAAAAGAACTTGAGAGTTTTTAAGGGCTAATTAGCTTGGAATGCTTCACAGCAGTTCTTCAATCTTTTTAGAAATACAATGCATGTATTCCACAAGCTGGGAAGGTATCTGTCAATTATAGCCATAAGTTCATGAACAGGCATAACTTTACCAATAAAGGATGGGCATTTGTTTTGTGTTGTAGGATACTTGTGGTCTCAGGTTTAGCCTGTATATGTAGTAAGGATGAATAAAGTTAAAACACAAATAGTTTTAAAAAAGTATGAAAATTATGCATATGTTCATGACTTTATGGTTTGTTTGAATAGACTTACTTGCTCCCCTAGACGTGAATGAGGTGCAACACCAGCTTGCTGAGTTTGCCATCTGTGTTGATAGTGGCCAGGTATTCTTGACTGTCTGCTGAGATATCCCCACCTGTGACAGTGCCAGAAGCAGCTCCTGGCTCTGTGCCTGGCTGTGTGTGTGAAGAGGAAGACATGTCTCCATACCTTCCATCTTCATGATCTCATCACCCCGAGATGAGAACCATTGCTCCATGACCTATCTAATGTGATTCCTTTGTTCACAGACTGTATTGACTAGACTTCTAAAGCCCACACAATTTATCTTGCATCACATGTGCAAACCTGCTCTCACAAACCAGGACTTACACTGCACACTCCTGATCTTCCTAATATTTTATTATAAATTTTCCACACACAAGAGATTCCAGCTCCAGTCAGCTGCACAGCTTTCCCCTCTAGGACAAGTACATGCAGGCTACAGAGCTGCTATCCACAGGATTCCTTACAGCTCCAAAGTGAGGAGCTGAGGAAAGGAGATGAATAACTACATTGCCCTAGGAACCCATGCTTAAAGCTCTGAGTCCTCCTTCCTTTTCCCTTTTACTTTTTTCACCAATCCTTGAACTGAATGCACTGGCCAGCAAAGTGCATGAAAAATAATTCTGTAACTCAATTCTCACCATAATGTAAGTCCCAGAATGATTATCTTGTGTTTTCTGTTGGCTGTGGACTAAAAAATACTGAAGCATTAGTGAGATTAAGTATGTTTTCTCACACAAAGAAAGTAATTTTTGCATTAAATTTAGGATTAATCTACTTCTACAGTAATTTACTCACCTTATAAATTAACTCTTTTTCTCTATACCCAGTACTCCCATTTTTCTTGCTCTTTTGTTAAGATCATGTCTCTGATACATAAATCCATTCCTGTGAAAATCTTGCCAATAGTTCTATTCAGCTTATTAGGCATTTCTTCACAATGCTTGTAACAAAGTACTTTTCATTGCTTTTACCATGAACTTTTAGGCTCACCTTCATCTCATATCCTATGTACTTTACATACGATTAAGGGAAAGCAGACATCCCTAGTTTATACTCACATTATCATGTGACAGAGGCACTGTGTGAACTGGAATTGGCTGCCAAAGGATTCTGGGGTTCCAAATCTGACTCTGTGTTGGTGGGTACAGTCCAGCAAGACTTGCCTGAGCACTCATAAGTGTGTGATCACAGTCAGTGCTTTGAACATAAATCTGAAGAGAAAAAAAAAAAAAAAAGAAACATTTTGGAAGGTAGTATCTTCCACTAGGCTTACTTTTTTGTCTTCTTGGTAGGAAAAAAAGGGCTGGTACTGGGGAAGTTGTCATTAAAATGGAGTAGTATGAAGAAGGACTATGAGAAAGAAGGAAGAGGGAGAAAGACTGCAGCTGGAATACAATTTTGCTGGGCAACTGAGCTGCAGCATGGCAACAATTATCTTATGAATCTTAGTAGAGAGCAGGAGATTGACTCCATTTGACCCTCTAGGCTTTGGGACATCATATGAGCACTGAAAAACTGGAACCTAAATGAAAACCGAGTTATATCTACACTTCCATATGAAAGTGTGGCATTGGAGGTATTTGACATAGATGCTCTCCCATACAGCAGCAAGGGAGCTGAAACTATATACAGCCCAAAAAGCCCTTCATGTGGTTTTCAGTTAACCATCAGGATAAAAGCTGAACCACAGTTTCAGGGATACTTTGGATTACATTTACTTCAATCGGTAATAAATTTTCTCCAGCTGCACCAAGTTTAGACTCTTATGCATCCAGGAAGTCCTATTAACAACCATGAAAAACATCTTCCTGCCCAGATCCAGTACTTGCCTCACACTGCTTGTAAACAACGCTCAGGAAATGAGAGTATCTCCTCCGCATGTACTGGCCAAGCTCATACTGTTGTTGTATGCCAAGCTGTAGAAGTAACACAAGAGCGTAAGAGGCTAAAGAAATGTGCTATGCATCCATTCTTACAACCAAAAAAGAATGCAGTAATACTTGATATTATTTTAATAAAGGCTTTTTTCCATTTCAAAGCAAAGTAGGAAAGAAGAAGGAGAAAAAAGGTAGTAAAGTTGCTGGATGTATGGTATTAGATAATGTTAGATATGACTCCTGGTGGAAGCAGTTTTCTGTTTTGCTCTATGGAAAGCTATGTGTATGTTTATCTGAGCTAGTGAGACTTAAAGCAGGCATAGAGATGTTCCAACACCATCTGTCTAGTTTCTACTCTATTGCTGTCTCAGAGCTGATTAACTGGGAGTGCAGATAGGACAGCCACCTGTCCATGAAGACACATCCAGGATATGAATCCCATAGAGTATCACCAGTGATTCCTTATGGAGGCTACCGTTTTAGCCTGGGCAAGATCTAATTTTTCAGAATAGAAGACTTGAAGTAAAAGTCTTCCAAGACATTTTGCTGCAATAGTTAATTATTATCAACAGTCTGAAACATTTGATTTTTGATTCTTGCCTATGTTCCCAACTTTCAGTCACTGAATCTTGTTACACTTTTGAATAACATTCACCATCACAGACGTTATTCACAGTTAAATAATAATCCATAAAATGGAATCAAGTCACTTTATCTCTGTCTTAAACTGATGACAATTCTGTGGTCACAAAGCAAAATAGGTTTTCCAGTCCCACCATTTTAGTAGCTCTTAGCTGAACATATTTCAGTTTACCTACATAATTTTGTGAACACATGACATATGAATCACAGAATCATGGAATCAGCTAGGTTGAAAATGACCTCTGAGATCACTGAGTTTAACCTATTACTTAATGCTACCACATGAACTAGACCATGGCACTAAGTACCATTTCCAGTCTTTCCTTAAACACCCTTAGGGGTGGTGACTCCAACACAATCACACACAATGTCCCTGTAATAGTCTCTATATTGCCATCTTTTTACTAGTACCTGGTTCCACTTTCCTCATGTAATCATTATTGTACACTGGGATCTCAAGTACAGTGATTACTCATTGCTTCCTAAAGCAATTTTCTAAGTCAGGGGATAATTCTAAGGGGATAATAATATCCTCTGATTCTAAGATCAGAGGATAATTCAGGCTGAAAGGGGCCTCAGGAAGTCTCTAGTCCAACCTCCTGCTCAAAGCCAAGTCAGCTATGAGGTCAGACAAAGTTACTCAGGACCCACTGTGTGTGCATGTGATCACCTCTTTCTTTTGCTAGGATTGTGCATACAGTTTCTTAGGGTATATGTGTGGTTTAGGCTTCTGTCCCAACTTGCCTAATATGCATGTTGTTAAGTCCTGACACCTGGGTCTTGTAGTCTTCCATACCCTGGAGCAAGCTGGCATGGATTGCTGAATTTGCATAGCGTTTATATGGAATGATTGAGTCACAGCTGAGTTGGGAAGCTGGTCTGCTACTCCTGTTTCTTCAAGGGAGTTGACATGAGCAGAAACAAGCCTGATTTTGCTTTGGAGATCAGTTTTGCCTCCTAAGAATAGTGGGGAAAAGGAACCCCTCAGGCAGTTTGTTCTATTCTGATTTTGATGAAGACATGGCAAGTTCCCCTAGGGGAGAGACCTCTTATGCACGTAAGGTCTGTGTGCCTAACAAAGAGACACATCTCACAGTCTGCCTCCACGTGCACTGTAGTCATTTATCTGGGACAATCAGATTTCTGGCCCTCCTAAACTACTTCAGGGAGACTGCCTGATTCTGAGTACTGGGCAAATAACTAGCAGCTTTTTTCCACCCAAATAACATCTTGGACAAAAAGGAAGCACAAGCACCCAGACACAGTGGGTCCTTCTGGTGGGAGGGGAGCAGAACTGGGGTTAAAACCACTCAGTGCCCAAGTTTTGCCCCACAGTCTGATAGTACACTTCACCCTTGGCTCCATTGGTAAGAGGTGGCAGCTAATAGAAGTTACTGCTAAGGCAAGCACAGTATCTGTCAGACACTGCTTGCTCTCTGGTTGCTTCAGCTGCTTCTGGTTACTACCAACAGCTGATTACACAAATGCCTGCACTAAAATAGCTGAGTTTGAAATCAAATTTCTTGGGCATTGCATGAAAGAAGTTACTGCTAAGATGGATCTTAACAGTTCATGAGTTAGGAAGCACCCCTATTTAGCAAAGATTGAGGGAGAGTTGTGTCTGTAAGCACTTCCACCACCTTCTGCTACTGATGGTTAAAGCTTCCTCTGTAGTCACAGGTGAACTGAGATGGTCACCAGTGTCTGACTCCTCCCAGAAGACCCTATACTGCAATCAAAGAGCTCAACATATGCTGACACTGGACCAGAACAGGCTGGCTCAGCTTTATTTAAAATTAGTGAGTGCTGTTGCTGTGTTTTCTGAGTAAGTTCTTTGGCTGTCCTTAAGTGGCAACTTACTAAGGGCTTTATCCAGGTGAAAGCAAAGTTCTAACCCCCAGATATCAACACACCATCTTCCAGTATTTCAATTCTTGGCCCAGGTAAACAAACTCACCTTGGTAAGTTGGCCATATCCCTGTTGTCTTGCAATTTCTCTGTGCTTATCAGTTGGAAAAAACTCCTGTGGGGTATGATCACCATGGCGAAATACCTGATAAAATAGATGAAATTGCTTTCATGTTACTGGTATTTTTTGTGGTAATTATAACTAGTGTAGTCACAAGGAATATGCAATGACAGTGAGTACTGTATCTGACAGATGCTAAGTATATTAATGGTGCTTGCCTTAAGTCTAGATAGCCACATTTCCTGTTTAATCTATTTAGACAAATAGAATTGGTTCTTTACTTGGTGTTTGAGAATAAATTAGCTCAAGCAAATTTTTGTAAGTTATAAAAACTAAAGGATACTCTATTATATTTTAAAGAGGTTTAGGTATTTTAGGAGGTATAGATCATAATATGAAATAAACAGAAAACCAGAATCATGTAAGCAATTTTGCAGAAATATTTGAACATGAGTATTTTGGTATGGCTAAATTGGAATTCAGAAAGAAGAAACCTAAACTCAAGATAAGAGTTCTGTGGCTGACTGCTGTGAAGTTCTCTGACATGGAAGAAATTAGCCTTAAAAAGTTATATGTTGGCTTTTTCATCACAAGAGGGGACAAAAGTGTCATCTAATATGTAAATAGTTGTTCTGAAAACACTGAACCTATTTTGGAATTTCACTTCAGATAAAAGATGTATTTATAGATATTATAAATCTATATATAGATATTATAAATCTATATATAGATATACCTCTATATGATATCTATATTATATATGTTAATATATTCTATTAATATATATATTTATTTATATTATACATATCTCTATATATTTAAAGATACATTGGATTTTTTAAATTTGTACAATGAATTCTTTGCTTTGTATGTGTTGCAGCATAACTCCTTTAAATATGTGCTATATGACTCTAAAATTTTACCACCAGATTTATTTTTTTTTTTAAATTTCTTAATTCAAGCAGGGAGAAATGAAATCAAAAGCTGCAGGACAAAAATTATATAAATGATTTATGTGTGTGTGATGTTCAGAATAAGATTCAGGTTTCCTGCAAACAAATGGTGCATCATAATCATTGCAAACAGCATTAGCTTCACAGCTCTGGTTTCTGTGTTGCTTCTTCAATGTCATTGTACTCTAGTTTGAGTTTCACATACTGAAATTTACTTTGCATGTTAGTCCATTGAAACCACTGGAAAAGTGGAAACTCTTCCATGGTAAAGAGGGATTTGCACAGTTGGTATTTAGTTATGAAATCCTCTTTTACATTTTGAAACAGAATCCTGTGTTATTTTTCTCTTAGTGCTATAAAATAAACATTCTGTATCCATCCAGAAAGTAAGTTCATCTAGGAGTGCACAAAGAAGACAAAATGATAAAATCTTATTTAAAATTGAGTTGGTTTTTTTTGGACAATGCAATAATGAATTTTGAATATGGAGGAAACATTTAAATTCTTGAAAAGGTACCCCCTCCTCCCTACCATAGAGTACAAGAAGAGTAGCAAGTGACAGTAAATTTCAGTAAGTGAAATTTTGAAGAAATTTTCCATACTTACTAGGGACACAAACTTCAGTTTTCTTTTAGCTGTTGTTTGATGAAGAAAGATGCAGAAAAGACAGAACATGAAACACAGACTCCAAATTCCACAGACCAGCTGCCTTGCTCTCATCCTGAGGCTAGTTTTCAACTGTTTTGCACACCAAGGTCCCTGGCTGGATGTGGTGATACAGTAGATATGTAGCTAAGAGAGGTGGAGTCAGTTGTGCATAGTGAAATCTGAGAGTGGGCTGTGAAGTTGTTGTCTCCTGCCTCTCTCCCCTTCTAGGGTTAGTGCTTTTCAGGGAACTCATGAAATGAAAAGTGCATTTCACATTTGTACTCCATTTCTGTGCCCCATGTATAGCATGGAGTGAAATCTCTGAGCCCTCTAACTCCTGCCCCTTGCAAGAAAGGTGAATGTAAAGAGAGAGAGGCTGCCTTCTATTATTTAACTACAATTTAGTATGGGTCAGTCAGCCTTCCCAAATATGAAAATGCTGTGGATATTTTACTGTATGCAAAAGAGCTACTAAACCATCTGCATTCCTGGTGCTCACAGTCTTGTCTGAACGCTTTGTACTAGAAGGCTAAAAGGAGCAGTGCTAACAAATGTCCTTTTTATAAAGTATCTCTGAATTTTCCCTGGATTTGGCTGTGATTTGTAGGAGGAATAAGAAACAGAAGGTTTTGTTGCAAAGGAGCAGATATAAGCCTAAATTCATCACAAAAAATATAAAGATATATGAATGAATTTTTGATCTCTTTAGTAGATTGACTCTTTCTATTGGCAAAGCATGTGACACTGTTTTCTAGAACTATGCCCCAGAATTTCATAGTTAGGTAAATTTTTAATTTTCAAATTTCTCTTGTTGCAAACACTCTCATTGTTATATATGCATATTTGAAGACTTGTTTTTGTCATTTCCCCAGTATATTTTAAATAAGGAAAAAAATCTAGCTCAGAGACACCATTGTGAGACAGGATTGCTCTTGCAAGTTATTGGTCTATGTTCAGTCCCATCCATGTGTTAATGAATGTCCTGTTAATATGTTAAAATTGAGGGTGATTTCTTAGTCATCAGAATCTCTCTGTAAGAATTTAAGAGAAATTACTGAAAAAAAAAAGGTACCTGAAAAGGTTATAAAACCTCAAACTAATTTAAGGCACATAACAAAACTTTTCTTCTGATTATTAGATATAGACTTGTCTAGGAGGAATTGTTCTCCTTCCTGACATAACAATGTTGTGTCTTTCACATCTGTCAGAGGTAAAGAGATTCCTCTGTGAAACATCCAGAGGTCACACTTTCATTTGTGCTTTTATCTCTGACAATTTTAAGAGATTCAGAAATAGAAAAATGTGGGGAGATACCCACATTTGTTGAGAAAGAATACGCTTTTTTTTTTTTTTTTTTAATTTTGAGGCACCTTGGGGGAGATATGGGTCAACTGATGAAAGCTATTCACACCCTGTACATGTTATACCTCAAAAATTTCTCTGTGTTATGCTGTTTCTAGAGAACATGGCGTCAGACAGTACTCCTAAAATACACTGCTCTGCAAGACAAGATTTTTAAATAGACCAGCTCAGAAAAAATAGGCTAGTTCTCAGAATTGCAAGGTTCCATTCAGGTTCTTCATATATTGTAGATATGTCTAGGAGGGATTGCAGATCTTCAACAGGAGCAGAAATATTTAATTTTCATCTTTTCAAGAATCCATTGTCTCACACTTTATGTGAGACTTCTATAACTAGGAAGGCAAAATTACTCTTACTTAAGGATGACAAAATATTGGTGTAAAAATATTAATGAAATGGGAAAAAAATATTAGTGTTAAACCTGGTACTTGCTTCCTTTGATGTGATCTTGATGCTTCTAATTCTGTGAGAAAAGATATGTGAAGGGCTGGAATTGTTTTTAAGTACACCACGTTGATTAATTCTGTTCCTGTTGAAGGTCACAGAGGGAGAATGAAATAGTGTGCTGTGGTGAGAGGTGTGCAAACTATAGCTTTTCCAAAGTCAAGCTAACTGCTTCTTTAATATGCTTGCAGCCTGTGTTAAAGCAACAGCTGAAGGTGGAAGAGGAGAAGATAATAATGAAGGTAATAACTGTACCTCTCTCACTTCCTTGGGAGTACAAAGGACAATATATGAGGTGTAGATCCCATGCCTTTATCTTACCAACAAACTTGATGAAATATTTACAGGATCATGATAACCATAATATTACTAAGCAAGTAAAAGTGCTGCTTTGTGTTGTATTCTGTACTGTGATATCTGAAGACTGTGTTAAGAGATGCTGCTGGATCTTTGACATTGTTGAGGGAATGCAAATATTCATTAACATGTTAAAATGTGTTAAAATTGCTTCATGGTTTAAGTGGTAGTATTGTATTTGAAAGCCTACTAACCCAAAGGACAAAATTTGACCCTTTACCCCCAAATTACAATATGAAGAACTCTTTCCAGGCTCCCCCCACTTTCAAGCGCAGAGTTAAATCTGCTTGGTATGTAAACACAGGGTAGGATTGGACTTGCAGCTTGAGATGCTACTTCTTCATTGACAGTGGAGAAGGCTCAGATTTGGTTATAGTGATAAGCATGTTAAAAGAGGACTTCTGTGTAGAATTAGTGTGGGGAGAAGGAGGCAGGTGAAGGATTTCAACCTGTCCACCCTGCCTCCCCTTCTTTCCTCTGCCTGAAATAATTGATGGATTGTTATTCCAGCCTTTGGTGTTGAAGTCATAATTCTGTGGCTTCTGCACAGTTATGATGTCCATATCTTCTTCCATGACTTTTCCTCATCTTCTTTTCTCATCTCCAATCAGATCAAAGCTATATGTGTCAAGAGAGCCCAATGTTTGCTCTGGTGTACAGTGTTCCTCTTTGTCTCCTGCTTCCACGCTATGGTTAAATGATGAAAAGTGATGGTATCATTTCTTCAGCTGCAAAAAACTAACAGTCAGAACAACAAAAAAAAATCCAGCTCCAGGCCACTGGCTTAATAGGTAAATAGATAGGAATCAGCTGCTTTTATTTAGCTAATGCTTAACATAGCATGCACTTCTTCAGTCCTTTGTGTTAGGAAAACAATGTCATGTCACCATGCCTTGCCTTAGGGACGCACTACCCCTGCCTCAACATTAGCTCTGCCTCAATCAGATGCACATTTTCTGTTAATGATTTCAGTGCTGGCATGCAAGAATACTCATGCAATAATACTCTTTTCTGCACATTTTCAGACTGAGTTAGAAGCATGTCCAGCTGCTTTGAGGAGTTGGGTTAAGGCTTGTTATGAATATGAACAAAATGGAGTACCTTTCTCCTGCAAATAAAGTGATCTTCACTGGTAGCTGGGGCTCTTAAGAGCTGTGCATGACGTCCTTGTTACTGCTGGCAGAATACATCACTTATTGCCCCATATTCTCTGATCCTTCCTTGAATTGCAGCAGAAAAGAGGAGACAGCAGTCAGTGTTGGGGCTTGTAAGGAATACAGCTGTGGCTGTTCTCAGTCCATTCAGCATTCTAGGCAATTGTCTTCTTTTTGGGTTCAAAGCTGCACTCTTGATGTCATCTGAGACAAAGTACTTTTTTTGCACAGTGGCCAGCTTCTCTCCATTACACTGATGCACATATAGAGTAACTGTTTAGAAGCTGATTAATTTATTCCAGTTATATTTTCCTTTAGGTTTACACAGCTGTTTTTCCACTGATGATGCTCTCAGCACCTTCATCTGAAGTTTTGCTGGACTGTAAAATCTCCTCCTCTCAAGTGTGAGCACTTGCTCTCCAGTTCTCTATGACTCATCAACTTTGTGGTCATAAAATACACTGACAATTAAAATGCAGTTTGGTAGTTTTGTTTTTACATGATTACAATAATATCCGAACAAAGGGATAGCTGACAGTATTCCACAGAGTGGTGTTGCTTGTTTTGGTCTTGGGCCATCAGTGAGCCACAAACCTGAATTTTGTGCAGTGCAAAATTACATTATTCTTTCTTTCCCCCAAATTCTGTGAACAAATTCATGTAACCTTGCTTGAGTGTGATGGATGGCTGTATCCAATAACCAGACTGCCACTGCAGGAAAGATGGGTTGTAGCAAATGGCTAGGAGATTGAGGCCTTTACACTACACTGTCTAGTTATTTAGACTTGCCAATGAGTTGTATGGACCAACAGGATCATGTTGTTTTGACAATGAGAGATGAAATATTACTTGTACTGAAAGAACATTTTCTTCCGGCCAGCCATCGCCACAGCTGTCTAGCTTGGGAATAAAGCAGAAGTGTTTCATGCAGGTGCTGACTTCAGTCCAAACAACCTCCCTGTGTGTAATCAAGCATCAAGCTATTGTCCTTGTGCACCTTAGAATACCTGAGGGGTTTGGGTTGCTGCTTTCTTTAAATTTTAATAACTGTATTTAACTTTGAGATAGGCTACAATAACTATGATTAAAGCAATTGTTCTCCTCAGCTGGAATGATTTCTGATCATGCCCTAGCAAAATGCTGCAAGATTTGAAATGCAAATATGTGTGAGGGAAGAAATGTTCTCTCAACAACATTTTTATTTCTTTTGGAATAAAAACCAAAAAGTCCTCTATAAAAATACCAGCTGAGGTAAAATATAAGCCAATAATTTCTCATAAATATTTTATCTTTCTGCTAATCATTGTCATTGACCCCTGTGAGTGATTTACTTTTTGGTACTTAAATCCTGAATTAGTAGTGAAGAATTAATAAATTAGCAGTTCTTTCAGAGCTAATTCCTCCCCCTCCTACTTTCTGTTCTGTTCCTATACTGTTATCATCTTTCAGGATCTTTAGATTCTTGGAGTTTTTGGTTATATTTGCACTTTCTCATTTAAATCAGCAAAGCTTTTTATGCTAGGACATAGGCATGCTTTCATAGCATGTTTCAAATCTTTTTCAATCAGCTGTTTTCTTGAGAGGCTGGTGATTTATTTAAATATTTCCACAAAAGTTTTCTGAATGAACCTGTCAGAACTGTTAAAATGGATGACTATGCTTTTGTGTCGCTACACTGTGTGTATTAATACTGACTAGACTGTCTGGTAGTGGTGTGTTTCCAAGGTTTCCTTGGCATTTCCAAGGAAATTTGCATTGACTGTCAATATGGCTGTTAGAAACAAACTGTATGTTTTGCCTTCCATTTCTCTCACCTTAAATCAAATTAAAATAATTATTGCATATCAGGATAATAGAAATTTTCAAACTTTCCTTTAATTTAGAAGTATCTTGATCGGCCTCAACAAAGTACCTTGAGTAATGTCCCATCTTCTTGCCTACTTTAATCTTGTGTTTTCCATATTCGTATTCACAGACGTACCCATAAAGACCACAAAAGACGTAAAATTGCCTTTTGCAGAAATATGGGACAAACTATCTGGAGGGCAGTAGCTAAAATGGAGAACAGACAAAATGGTACTGGCAATCACCTTGTTGTTTTGGGAGAGGGAAGAGGGAGTAAGTTATATGTTGGAGTGGTAATAGCTTCAAGGATCCAATTTTATAGATAAAGAAATGCCAGTAAAATGCAGATGCAGCTAAAATCATGCAGGGAATTGACCAAGCCCTTTCGAAGCTGCTGCCACTGCTGAGACAGATTAATGTTACCTTGAAATACTGATAATTCTTGGAAACAACCAAACTACCCACTAGCAACTTAGTTAATAATTGTAATGTGGATTTAGTTTTACAAAGTGTGGGTATATTGGTTTGATTTATAACATGTTGAGCTTTCCAAGGATTTGGGAAAAGCCCTACACAAAGTACAGAATGCTTTGATATTTTAACCCAGAGTAACTGGATAACTCTAGCACAATCCAGGCTATTCCAGTGGCATAACAGACTTGGCCTTTGGTGGAAGCTATTTGATTAGGTGAGAGCAAAAAGTGGATAAGCAAGTTTAATGCTTCAGGTAATGGGAAAAAATGCTACCCAAAGGAATCCTGAATTTAAAAGATACACAGGTTCATGTTCTGATTTACATCAGTAGAAGGAAGATGGTAGCCCACAAAACAAGCTTCCTTTTAATTTAGTTTGCCAAGCAGGAGAGATTTGGTCAATATTCTACATGTGATTCTTCATATGTTTTCCACACACACTCCATAGTGAATAATTCGTAAAATATTTGCAGTTAAACTGTGAATCTCTTCTGCTTGGATCAGAGCATTGTCTAAACTTAATTTAAAGCAAACAATGAGAATAATAAAATAGAATGAAATGTGAGTTTATTTCAGTGCAAGCCAAAGAAAATCTGTATATCTAAACATACATGAGAACCAAGAAATAGTACAATAGCTTGAAGAATATTTGCCTTTATCTACAGGCACCTCAGACAAATATTTTACAAAAGCATATTGCCATCTAGTGTTAAACTCTTTTCTGTTCATTGTATGTTGGGCTGCTGTAGGTGCAGTAGGCTCCTGATGGACACTTTCATAAGAATCATTGGAAATCCCATAATGTGCTGAGAAATGCAGAAAAGCATTATTGCAATCAGACATCAAGAATAAAAGGCAGCATTTCCAAATTTATATAAAAATTAATTTCAATAATTTTTCACTCCTATATTCAGGGTTGCTGGCAATATATGGGTACTCACCAGAAATTAAGAGTTTGTTTAAGTCAGTGTCTTCTTTCAACACTATGAGAAGTGGTGAAAAACAATGCAGTTATTTTTATATACTTATATTATTAACTCGTAAATAATTCACTCTTTGTGTATTTTCATCTGTGTTATAGACATTCAGCAAAAGAGAGAGGCTTTTGGATTAATTTTATTTAATGTGAAAGAGAGAAATTCTGTATGTTTTATTATCGATGGTATTCAAATATGACATGGCTTTCACATCACTCTGTTTTATTTTTCATTTGAACTCATTTGATTAATAGTAATGACTTTCAGATAGTGAGCTGAAGATAAAAAGAACTTTTACCTCCATGACATCCTGCTTTATAGTTGTATAAAACTTTGCTGAACTTTGGTTATTGAAGCTGTAATTTCCTATTTGTATGATGTTTAAAAAAAAGAGTTTTCATCTAGAAACATGTCAAGAAAGCTCCAGTATATCCAGCAACACTGCCTTCTCTGTTAAGACATTTTTTTCAACTGATGGGAGGAAACAGTTTTCAACCATTCAGACCAATTTATTTTCATGGAACCATTTGCCAAAAGTTTGAGTAGGCAAAGAAAAGGAAAAGGGAGAAGATTATTGTACATTTCACCATCTGCTCACCTTGGAAAGGTAAAAGTAAATACGGAGTTCTAATAATTTCCTAGCTATGTATGTATGTATAATTAACTACTGGACTGCTAATACAGGTGGGTTCTTGTCATCCCAAGAATGAAGAAGCATCCTTAACTCTGTAGCAGGCATAGTTTTTGTGCCTGCACTTGAACAGAATTGTCCAAATCAAGTTAGCAGTCTCTCTTGTGCTTGCTATTTTGATTAAACCATTTTAAGGAGCTGGTTTGGTTTCAGGTTAAATTTTGTTTTTGAAAAAGCATGGCTGCAATGGATTTTTTTTCTGATACACTACCATATTCTATTTTCTTCACTTTTTCTTCTGATACATAGCTCTGATCCTTACTTACTCTTTTTCAAGCAACTAGCATTTGTTGATTTCATAGATTTCATAGACTTTGACCACCTCCTGTCAATAATGCTCTAAGAAAATTACTTCCAAGATGTTTCTGTACTTTTTTCTCCTTCATTATCACCTTGTGCAGCTACAAATATCCAATCTCCCTCCTGCTGTTTAAATTTCATTTTCCTGGAAACAACGTTTTGGAAGTAGTATTGGAAGTCTTGGTATGGCTTTGATTTATCTCTAAACTGTTCAAGAAAATCTGTGTTTTATTGAAGTCACTGTATCACACACACCAGGTTTTGATAATAGCAAAGACAATCTTAGACATTTGGGTAAATTCAAAGTAAATGCAGTTTGGGAAATAATATATATTATTATATTTTATATATATTACTTCCCTTTAAGAAAATGGGAAAAGGAGAGATCCCATTGGCAGAGATCATGCATTTCTAATTGTTACCATCTGTATCTAAACCCATGAGACAATCACAATGTTCAGGGACATACCTGTGTTTTATAATGGCTCCAGATGTATTCTGTAAAGTAAATGACATTACTATCTACTACATCAGTGGAATATTGCAGAAGTGTGATGCAAGTATTACAATGTACTTTCAATGCATTTTGACTTGGCTATTTTGTGCATTGGATAAATGAATTTCCCTGTCCTTTTTGGTCAGCTGTGGGCAGAGACTGTTGCTGCTTTCCTAAAGGTAAGGTAGGAAAAGAGATGGCCAAACTCACAGTTCCTATGAGCCATAGACTGAGATTTTCCTATGGCAAAGAGCCAGAAGATGGGTATGTCAGAGACTTTAGAGCTCTGTGAGTATTTCAGAGGGAAGGGACAATAGCTTCATTCTTAGGGTCACCCATTTTGCTGGGGGAGAAAGTAGAAAAAATATGCAACTGTTTCTCAGCATTCTTTGTGCTAGAAGCTTTGTTGGTTTGTGTCTTCACATAGTCAAATATTTGGACAAATTCACACCATTTATGTTCATTGCTGTTGATTAAAAGATGAAGTTTTGACCTGGAATGTTGCACTGTGTCTCTCAGTGTGTGTTTCTAATCCCATCTGTGAGACAGCTGTAATGTCTATATTACGTGCTATGAATGCCACACACACGCACTCACATGCATCTAAACCATTGGTCTCCAAAAGTTTCAGTGACCTGCCTTGCAAGAAATTGTAAATAGTTTTGCTGGGTTGAATAGAAACATCTGATGATTACTTGCTTCAGATCCTGACATTTCTGATCTGTAAAACATGTTTCTTTCTGATGGGTTTCTCACTCAGGGAAGATCAGACTGCCTATAATGTTCTCTTTCTGGGTAAACAAATCCAGGTCAGATTTGTGTTGTTCTTGAATTTCAGTGAAAGTGGGGCTGTGCAATATCAAACATGAATCTCTTACTGATGATTACCATGTTCAATACAAAAATTTATATTCTTAAGTATTTTTTAAGAATCACAAGTTAATTAACCAATGCATAATTCAGTGAATTGATTTTCAAGTTCTGAAAAAACATGCATATTCTGCTGTGCTGCCTTACAGGTATATTTAGGCCTAGAATATCTTCACTGGACACATACAGTTATGAAAGCAGGTGTATTTCCTGCCCTAAGGAGCAAAAAAATGCAACCCATTAACAAAAGGATCTAGTCTGGTTCATCTGATTTTACCCTTTTGGTCTTTTATGCTCTACATCATTAAATTACATATAGTTGTCTCCTTTTTGCAGTATTAAAAATAATACTGCAAAGTCAGCAAACTGTTCATATTTTTAGAATTATTTTCCAGGATTAACATTCAAATAATGAAAAGAGGAGCAAGCAAGCATAGATTTCCCGTCTGTGTTTAAATGACAAAAAATATTCTGTACTAATTTATAAAAGTTTATATGTAGACCGCAGTGATTAAAGTAATTTGGATAAATTATATAGTTTGCTACTATTTGGTCCAAACAGTCTTCTTCTTTTCATGCATTTTAGAGGAAAATATTAGGATTTCAGTTTTGTCCATAATATGTGCTGCATATAAATGATGAGAGTTACCCTGGGAGAGAAAAATCTTCCTTTGAATTTGCCAGCATAAAATGGAAGTATGTCTATGGTAAACTTGAAGAGGACAGCAGAAGTAGATAGTTGTAGTATAATATGTAACAGGGATTGTTTGATTGAATGTTTTTCATTTCTTAGAGGCAGCTGCAGCATAAAAACTGTGTTACAGTGAAGGAAATGGAAATGACTGGTAAGAGACAAACTATGAGGGAAGAGAAAGTGAAGTACCACATTCTCTTTTAGTATTTGGATGAAAAACTACTGGGTTGACTTTTTTTTTTTTAATCTACTTCTGCATGCCAGATTGAAATATCCACATTTCAGTAACAGTGTGAAAACTGCTTTATGTTGGTCCTATAACTGAACTAGTGTTTCTTTTCTAGGTTATTTCTTTTCTTTCCAATGATGGTGTCCTTTCTGACTATGGCAGAGTATCTGACACTATATACTAGATACTAGAGTATCTAGCACTATAGAAAATGCTGTTGTAGACTGTTCTGAAGCAAGAGCAGCCTTCAAACTATTCAACCCTCCTTCTTTTCACAAAATAACCCCACAAAACAAAAAAAAACTAGTAAGAATGAGAAAGCACAAATCTCTCTGAAGTGCCGCCTTTCTGAAGTCCTTGCAATTGTAACCTTTATGATTTCATGCTGTATGTGACCACTTTTCCCTGTGTCAAATGGGACCCACCCGACAATCTCATCTTGCTCACAGCGCTTCTGTAGTAATTTTCATCTTTTTGGAGCCTATTCTGTGTTAGTACAATGCACATCTCAAAGCACCAGCTCAACCTGTGATTACTTTTCAGACAAATGTTCTATCAAAGTGAAATATGTGGTTTCCAGAAGGTAAACAAAGTAACATCAGTGGTTGTCTGCTGGACACTTTCATGGACACTTTCATGGACCTTTTTTATGCACTTTTCACGTCAGCTCTGAACTGTGACTGAAAATAATAAACTTGTGTTTGTGTAACAAAAATTACATAATATTAGGAAAAGCATCCAAGCTGTTGTTCCTCAAACCATTCCTCTTTTGAAATCCATTGAATAACAAATGACCCACCTTTGCAACTTTTGCATTGCCAACTTTTACATTACATACTCTGAAATATGGAATTGCCTGTACAGTAACTCTGCAAGCCAGAGTGGTCTGATAAGAATCAGGAAATTACTTTGTACTCAAAAACTCAATGGCATTACCTGGCCAGTCTCTGGTTTTCTGGTGAAAAAAAAAAAAAATTAAGGAGAAGATCCTCTCTCCTGTTTTACTACTCTTGGCATGCTCTGCGTTTTACAATCTAATGCAAAGACACTTCTGATTCATGTCTTCAGTTTCACAGCTGCTATGCTAAACAGGTAAGGTTTTCACATGAAATGAAGCTAACATTCAACCACTGCACTGAACCACAGCAGACACTGCCATTGCTCTTTCTCAACCTTGGAATATAAATTCTCATATCATGCTATCTGTGGGCCTATTTCTGGTCAGCAATATTGGTTGATAACTTGGGGGCAGAAAGAATGGATGGATAGCACTGTGGAATTTTCAGGCAACATTTGATGAGAACCCAGAGAGAGATGAGGGAATTTTTATTGTTAATCTCCAAGTAGGAACACAATTACTCAGGGAAACTCAGTCAGAATAATGACAGTTCCTGAAGATTTTTTTTAAAATTGTAGCAAAAAGTGTGAAATGAAGGTACCCAGGTAAATAATGAAGTACAGCACCCAGAAAAGGTGACCTCTGTGACAGATTACAGTTCTTTTTTAAAGCAGAATAGTCAACACTTTTGGCCAAAGTGTAAAAAAAAAAAAAAAAAAAGAGATATTTCGAGACAGTAAATGAGCTGACATAGATTTGTCTGCTTCAACCTCACAATCCTCACCCCTAACTAATACTGAGTTTTTCTCTCTAAGTACAACTTTAGGGTCTATTTCTGAGCATTTGCTTCTTTGTCCATGCATTCAGAAAAGACCTTGCAATGTTTATTTCTGAGCATTTGCTTCTTTTTTCTTTGCATTCAGAAAAGACAGTGCAATGCTTCCTAGCTCATGCTCAGCTGCCATCTGGAAAATCTCTGTTTCACTGAGCTGTTTTATCTTTATTCATCATTGTTTCAAAGCTTTTTATCTTTTTATTTATTAATCCTATTAGCATATTGTTTTCCAGCTGAAAACCATCAAACAATTACTATGTGGAGATTACTGTGCTGTAGAAATGGTCTCCTTTCCTAGTGAATTCTAATGCACTATTTGTCCTTGGGTGTGAAGCATTAGTCAGCTGGTAAATTGGAGTGCCTACACTGCATTTCTCATCAGGCAATAGTATAATGGACATGGAGATGAGTTTTATGGCCACTGATATAATTTTCAAGCTTCCCAATAACTACTAACTCAAACTTTCTCTCTTGAAAGCAGAAATAATTAATCCAAGTTGGAAATAAATACAATTTTAATTAAGAAAAACAGAAACAACAAAATCTAGGTTGGTCCTCCCTCTGATACTCTTGTGAATGGAAACTTGGGACGGGTACAACTGCAGCACTTCTCCAACATTCCCATTTTACATTTGTCTCGGTTTGGAAGACAGGTGTCTGCTAGGGAAGGCAGGAGCCTCCCTTGGAATGAAAAATGTAAACCCCTTCCCTCCGAATGATTATAATTTTGAAATTCAGGGCCTCTCGGGCAAAGATATGGGGATAGGAATAACAGTTCCCTACTAGTATGTAGAATGAGGAAAACAAACAATAACTACAGCGTTAGCAACAAAACAGAGCCAGGGACCCCTTGACAGCCTTCTCAGCCGAGATGGGAAAGGATGGAGGAGAGGCTTTGCTTCACAAACCCGCTCAGGTTTTCTCGGGCAGTCAGTCCCGGTGTTCCTGCAGGGCTCTGAGGAGCTGCCAGCTGGGGTGGCAGGAATGGAGAATGAAGAATTGCGGGCCGGTGGACGAGATGTCTCAGAAGCTCCGCAGTGGTGGCTGGCACCTCAGGACGTTCCGGTGAGACACGGAGTGCAGGGGGCCTGCCAACAAAGAAGAAAAAGAAGCTCCCTCTGGGTTATGGCGAATTCCTTTCCCCAAAACCACAATAGCTCCAAATGTGCCCTGCTCTGAAGCTGAAAAAAATCCCAAAACAGCCCCAGCCGCAGCTGCCCACACCCTCCCTCTTACCTGCCCCCTTTCCCCTGGGCCCAGCCAAACTCTGTCTTTTCAAGCACCCAATAACCAGCAGTCAGGTTTCCTCACAACGAATGGCGAAAATTCTATCGGTGAGAAGGAACAAAAGGAAGGACACCTAACCCCCAACATTTTAAAAAGCTTTTAAAGGTGATGATCACATTAGAACTGTCAAATTCCCATCACTCGTGCATCAGTTTCAGTTTCTTCACAAGAAAATGAAGGCAAGAGAAGAGGTGATTTGTTCATGGACTCCCAGGAGATGAATGAAAAAGGTGGGATTTCAAAGCCAGGTATGTTGGCTCTCAGTTCTCTCTCCCGTTCTAAAGCCTGTGTTGTGGAAGCTGATATATCCTTTCTACCACATTTTGCCCTTTTAACACTATCCGTATTTTCACTTGCTGGGAACACGACTTATTTTCAGTCCTTTGATGGCACCAGAGAGAGGCCAAAAAGTTGAGTGATATTTCAATAATGAGATATGTCCACTGCTTTATAGTTATTGTAGAAAACTCTGGATGAGTTACTCATGATTATATCTCACCCATCCTGTATTTTTTAGCTTGGCTACCTTGACTATCGAACTGTTTGACTGAATTAATTTGTACCCTCTAAACAATGATAGTTTCACCCCCCTGAGCAATTCCTCAGACTGTTTCCAGCTGATCTTGTGGGGTTTCTATTTGTTGTTTTTGACTTTTAAGTATATATTTTCACACTGCTTGAGATACAGCTCTTTTGTTCTCTTTTGTATGGCTGAAGTACACCTAGAGTGTCTGTGAACAGTGATATTTTTATCACTTTGGAGATCCACTAATTGTGCTTTTGCAGAAATTGTATGCAGAGCTCTCCTCATCTCCTCTCACTTTTGTCAAAAACTTTTCAACTCTGTATGAATTATATTTCCTACCTGCCTCTTTTTAAATATTCTCCTTGCTTCTACATCTCATCTTTCATTTGTTTTATCATGTTCTGTTCAGCAGGATATATTTCAGAAATATTGCTGAGAGTAAAGTACAGCCGGATTAAAATTTAGTAGTGATATGTCTTATTGTCAAATGGCTTGTGTAAAAAATCAAGGGGCAAATCCCACAATCAGACCTATATTAACACAACTTTTTTTAAGACTAGCAACAAATTTTGCTTGGAGAAAGAGGTTTTAACAGTGGTCAGGTGATTTCCAAATTAGGCTTCTTTGCTTTCATATTTTCCCCAGAGGACCTACTTCTCTTCGCAGTTTCATAACCAGACAGCTAAGGGATTTTGGGGCTTTTTTGTGTAGTTTTGCTTGCTCTATCATTGCTCCTTCAGAAATACCCTTGTTTATCCCACTGAATCGTCCTAAGACACACAGGTCAGGAAAATGGATCATCTTGGTGCTAAGGATGCCTGTTTCAGATGGCTGTAATGGCCTAACTGGCAATACTCACAGAAAATGAAGGGGCTCTTCTGTACTGTGTATTAATTATTTTTACGTAGAAGTGTACTTTTCCTCATCATCTGTTTTGAATACATCTAAAAATATGTTTCTTACAGTTTAACTAATAAAATATTCTGTTGTCAACAACAAATGCTTTACCTAACTTCTGCCACCAGGAGGAATTCCCTCTTCTCCCCTTCCTCTTGACTGCTGAGGTGAGAGCTTTCCAGGCAATAGAAACCAAGAAACATTGTGTGGGACTCTGGACTGAGACATTTTTGTTTCCTTAAGTGAGTGCATCCAGACCTCTAAAAGGCAGAGGCAGATGATTTGAGGAAGACATTCAGCAGGGTGGAACTCTGTAACACCAGGATTGGAGATTGGTTTTTATTCAAGATCAGAAATTCTACAATTCTCATCAAGGCTCCCAAAGTTGCTGCAGCAGAGATGAAGTGCTGACCAAGTTGAAATTGAAGCTTCTGGATGTTTCAGGCACAGTCCTCTAGCACTAAAAGCACTAAAAGCATTTCCAATACTTGGTCACTCCATCTTACAGTGCATAGTCACAAAGCCAGGGTATCTTATTTTTGGTTTTCCTGAAGTCTCCTGTGTCTAGAATATCCTGGCATAGCACTGCAATATCACTCCAACTTGTTTGTTTGGGGTTTTTTTAAGTGAAATTCTACTCATTCTATTTATATTTCATAACACAAAAAGTAACACTACAACAACTATGATCACTAGTGTTATCATTGGAGAGGAGTGTTGATAAAAAATGATGAGGGTCCCAATACCTACAACAATATACTAAGAGTGGCAGAATAAGAAGGGTGTGGGGTCAGCCTTGCACTTTTTTTTTTTTCCTAAGAACTAAAATGTAACATACATTTTCAATAGCTAGCCCATACTTTCTCAGGATAACTCCTGTAAGGAGTGCCTTCCTTACAGGTCTTTTCTGGTTGAGTTCTATCATCCTCTGTCATCCTAATCGCTGTCTGTAGGATGTGCATCTATAATTTCACGACCATTTTTAATACCAAAACCTGTCCAGAATAGTTCAGTGAAGAAGCATGTGTTTCTACTGTGTCTGGAATTGGCTCATAACACATCACAGTAATGCCCCTTCAAGAAATTGCTGGTGGAAGACTGCAATTCTTTGTTCTGCTTTGCAACTCTCCTCCTTTCTGACATTAAATTACTCAGGCGAGATGTTTCATTTGAATATCTATGGTATAAATTGCCAGTGTTGTTCTTCCCTAGCATTTGCCTGACAAATTAATTGCCAATACAGTTTTGTGCAGCTTGTGCATTTGCAAGGCTGTGTAAGGTAGCAGCTGAGGGTTCAGCTTGTATAAATTAATTATAGGTGCAATTGACCATGTATGAAAGTGGCACGTAGAAGATTTAGAGCCATTGCATTTGGCTGTTGCTACAAAGCACCTGCTCTTTGTATTTCTGATTCAGTCAGTGTAATGAACAGGATTTTATCTAATAAGAGAGTGATATCTTACTCTAGGAAGCAGAAGAGCTGGAGAAGGGATGTAATGCTGGAAGAGACTCTACTGCAGGTGCCTCCATTACTTAGTGCAGATGTGTACAGAGGGCTATAATCCAACTTTATTCCCATGGACTGTTGGGTTAAATAGCCTTCTAGAGATGTTAGAACTGGCCTAACTCAGCTGCTGTGGGGAGAGCAGAACTACATGGTGTTATACAAACACTCCACTTGTGAGTGGCACTCACCAGTTGCTGGTACCTGTGAAGCCTCCTTAGCTCTTCTGCTGTATCTGCCACATAGGAAGGAGTCCTTTGGTCAAGGAAAATGACAAAAGGAGAGGGCACAATGTAACTCAACACTGGTTTAAGTTCAAGAGAGGCATCTTCTTGGCTAACACTCACAACTCATAGATTGTCCAGATACCTCATTACTTGCTGAATTAGGACTTTCATTTGTCTACTTGTTTCTCAGGAAAAAAAGTTTGGAAGTTTTTTACATATATAGTTCACCTGCTGTTCTGTTTTTTTAGATTGGGAGAGGGGAAAGTTTTCAAGAATGCATTTTTTCACTGCAGGTTTCATCATCTCCAGCTTATTTCTCAACTGAAAGAATTATCTGTGAAATCAATTGTTTTCTGCAGGAATGATTATGCACCTCAGCATGATTTCGGGTGTCGAACAAATGAAAGGATCAGACACTTCTGAAAAAATAAATAGCTTGTAAAATTTCAGGTGTCCTTGGCAAAAACGCATATATAGCATCTTAAAAAAAATATTTTCTGCGTGTAACACTGCCTTCTAAGTTTTACCCAGAGCAAGAATTACAAATACGAACATCAAAATTATAGCATGCATAAACTTTTACAGTGAGACCTGAAGTTCTGAATACTGCGAAGTGTTTGACCACTCTGACAGTGTGGGGTTTTTTTGAATGGAAGTTTCCTAAGTTGTAGTTTGGGTCTATTGCTTCTCCTCTACCCTCTGTGGAGTCTGACCATTTCTCTACTCCCTCCCATCTGACAGCTGTAGACAAGGATTCCTCAAGTCTTCTCTTTTTAAGTCTGGACAAAACAGGCTCCTGACAGATATCCATCCCACTTTGTCCAGTCCAGTCCAGGATTCTCCCTGTTCTAGATTATATTTTACTGATGCTAAAAATGCTGTGTAAGACCAATAGTCTTTGTTTGTTTCAAAGAGTGAGCCTGAAGGTGAGAAACTTAATATTATATTAATAGTCTCTGTCGGCGATTGTATTAGAATGCCACCTTGGAGTAAGCAGAAAATTTCCATTTACTTCAGACTATTCAATACCACAGAAAGCAGCTAAAATTTTGCTGCTGAATTTAATGGGTCTAGGATTAAACATTCATATTACAGAAAGCTGATCTGAATGTGTTTTATGTGTTTCTGAAAGGCTACCAGTGGGTGGCTTGAACTAGAACATTCTCAGATCCAATTCTCATTTGGATCAAGATATTAGGGTCAAAGTTTAGGTGCTAAGCAAATGTAAATAGTGTGAATTTTGGCACAGATGATGCTAGTTTGTCCTGATGTGTTACAGCTTATTCATTCTTCTCACAGAAGTGAATGGTTTGGGCAATTCTGTGCTGTTAAATCAGCATTGTATCTTCACAATGTGTGGAAAGCCAAAAACTTTAGGAATTCAAGGTTTTGTATAGAAAACCCACAAAAAAACACCAGCTGTGCACTGCTGATTTGTAGCAAACCTTTTGAGTGAACTTCAGTCCAAACAACATACATAAATCCCGGAAGAGTAGGCAAAGCAGTTTTGCCAAAGCTGGGTAAATTTGGACAAATTTTAAGTGGTTGTGGGTCAGTCTCTGTATCACCAGAATTTGGATTGTACTTCAAAATGGGCTTGGAAATAAATGGGGGGTAATATTTCTTCTAGGCATGTAAATCTAGATTTTGTATAAACTGAACTTGGGTTTTGTTCAAGGGAATAAATACTGTCAGATTTCCATATGAAAGACCACACACATCAGAGATAAGTAAGCCCTTCAAAATCAAGACACATTTTGTGTCCTACTCTCAAAATGCTAATGCAGGAAAAAGAAATGAAAGATTCAAGTAAATGACTGAGTGTTTGGAAGAAAGCTTTTCTTCTTGTTGTCTTTCTTTGAAGAGTTGTAGCTTCTGTGTCCAGATATGCACCTACCAATTGTAAGTACATGTGCAGGTATATACAGTAATACATACAATGGAGTAATGTGGTATTGTGAAATGATAGTATGGATCCCAGAGCCAAAAATATGATTCTTATTCTCTGTATCCTGGTGTTTCACCAAATAATTTTTTAAGAAGTTTTTTGGTTTTTGTTTTTTCCTGAAACTACATGGAGCACTACCACTGGATGTTTTTAAATTTGTGGCCAGTTGCCAGTAATGATTAGTTATAGGCAAAGAAAAGGCTGGGAGGCTTTAGCCTTTGGTAAATGATGAGAGGATAGAAAACAGCATTTGTGTGTCAGGACAGAGACAGGGAATCATAGCCAGGACTAATGTTCTCAACTGCTCTTTATGCAAGACATCCTAATTACCTCCTTGCTCTCTGCGTGAGGAATTAATTATACAGCCCACATCCTCCAGGAGAAGTCTGTGTGGTGACTAGGATGACTCTATGCCCTCACTTAGCTCCCTTTGATTTGATGACAACTCTCTCTGAAGCAATTTTGTAACACTGAGATTTTAGGTTTAATAACTGAAACTGGCAATTTTGGTTGGTCAGGAATAGAGTCAGGAATAGTGTGAGGTGGTCGTTACAACGGCAGGCCTGGCACAAAGTGGAAACAAAAAAGCTCTTTATCAGTGATCCATGGGACTTTTCTGTGGGAACTCTGAATCTGGGCAAGAGCCTCCAGAGAGACTGGTTCTGAGGGAAGCACCTTAGGAGAAACCCTCTAGCTTCTTCTTAAGGAAGCCTATCTATATAAGCAGCTTGAAATAAACCTTTAACCTTCTTAAGAGTTTTGACCATCTCCAAAAGCCTGACCTAAATGGAAGTCAGTACTGCTGATAGCAGATTGCACAAGAGGCCACCTGTTTTGCACCATGTCCATCTTGAAGGCTGGAAAGTGATGTGCTCTTAGAGATGTAGGGATAGTAGTCTATTGTGCATGTATCTCAGCCTAAAGTTGCTCACTTTTAAAGATGCTGCTTATTACCGAAAACAGTAACGGTGATAATGATCAAAATGATCAAATGTATAAAGTCACTTTTCTCTTACAGTCATGATTTGCTGCCATCTGGATTTTGCCACCCGCAAAATGCAGCTTCTCACAAGAATCATGCATTTAACACTAAGCTTATCCTCAAAATGTTTTACCCTTTGATGTGTTTACCCTTTAATTAAACCTGGCTGTATCTGCAGTACTGCCCTTACCTGTGCAGTGTTTTTCACAAAGATTTTGTTCTGCTTCCTGCAAGCATTCATAGTCTTCAACCATTCTTTTGTGGTATCTGTTCAATTATCTTTTATTTCTGGGGGTTTATGACTTAGTATTTTGAAGAGTCAGTTGGAGTGCTTGCTCATTTCTGAATTGGTTGTACCTGCTTTTGTTTCTCTTACTAAATTCTATTTAACAATTTTGAAGTTACAGTTTCTGGCATCAGTGTATGTAATTAATGCAAATACTTTTGATACTTTCTCTTCAGAATTCTTTGTTTTAGTTGGAGCAGATAGATGCTGTAAGTGTGGCAAAACCTCTATGGTTTTGTCAGTGTGTCTTTCTAGCTTAGTGTTGAACAAAGAGATACACAAAGCTATGAAGGTGCATATTTCACTGTAGAGAAGAGCTGTTGAAGACTTTACTTTGAGCTCAACTATTTAGGGAAAAGTATTCCACCTCACCTTCTCCATTTTTATCTCTGAGTTAGGTTTTATTTAGTTAGCTAACTTGTGAAGCTAGTTTTGTGTGAGAATGAAGAAATACACTAAAAGGATTGTCATGTCATTCTCCTAACATAGGAAAACAATATATAACCACAAAATTCAAACAGCAAAGGGATCAAAAAGAACAAAAAAAATTGTGTTATATGTTCTCACATTCATGGGCTTCTATTACTGTTCTTTTCTGCTAGTTCCCATGAACATTAATGTCAGAAGTAGGAGTTGCATGGATGGATAACACAGGCTATATTCCAACCCTATGGCCATTTTTTTTTTTCTAAAGTGGTACTTGAGAGGATGAGGCTGTTAAGGATATTCCTGTAAGGAAGATGTGTAATGTTTATGACAGGAGGAAAAGGCTGTAAGTTTTTTTCTGTAGGTATCAATATCAAATAATTCATTTCATTTTTGAGCTAGTATGGCCAAGAATTAATGTTCTGGAGAAATCTTTACAATATTTGTTATATCCCTGAAATGCCATTAAGCTGTCATAGATAACTATTGGATCTTACATAGCCTTTATATTTTACCCACTGGCTTTGGCTGTTTTGGTTTTTTTAATATATTTTATACTCTTGAATGCTTTTACCTGTCATGGTTCAGAGCTTGGATTTAAAAAAATATTTAGGAGGCTAGATGCCTTGTCTTAAACTTTTTCAAACTCCATTAACTAGAAATAGATCTTTATAACTTTTTTTGTTCAACAAGGACTATCTTGAGTAGAGCCTTTTAATATTTCAATACTTTTATCCTGTATAAAACAGGCATATGAAAGTATGTAATATAGTATTAGTTCACTCTTAATTTTGGAGAAAAATTTTTGATTTCACAGGTAAATAATAATTCATGTGATCTATATTCTTTACGGGAGATTTTAAAAGACATTTTAAATGCTATGTTTTATAGATAAAATTTTTGAGATTGTCACTGCTTCATTCAAACATTAAAAAAAAAATAAATTATACAGACCACTTTGTGTCTGTTCTTTCAAAGTTTTAGCTTATTTCTCTATGTAAGAACAACCTGGAAAAATACTTGGTTAGAGTGGAAGTTTTATTGGAATCACCTTTACAACTTAGACAAGGACCCAGAGTTCTCATGGCTTTTTACCAAAGGCAGATTTGGGACTTTTGTATTCTGCCAATCACCAAGCAGTAGCCAAAACTAGGGAACATCTGTGTTTGCATTTTCTTGCCAATCTTCAGTATTACTGCAGTAGTTAAGGAGGAAAATCTGAAACTGCAAGTGTAACTTACTCTCTGTCTCCAGAGAATTTTACCTTCTGTCCCCCATAAATCAATTTATACAGACATGTCTTGCAGATGGTCTGTCAGCAGCCAAACGTTTAGTGTAGCTGTCCATACAGCAGGCATTCAGATTTCAGGATATAATGTCCAGTTTTGTTTAATAGATATTCCAAGAATGGAACCACTGTCTTGATGTATGCTTGCATAATTTTATGGAAAGAGAGAGATCAGTGCCTTTGCACTCAGACAAAATACCTCTCGTTACAGTTTTAGGGCTGTAGCCAGGTACACAGTTGGGTTTCATTTCCCTGTTTTTAGGAATTAGCACTGTGTATTTCCCTTCTAAAAGTATTAACATAACACTAAGAACGGACTCCCTCACAAGCTGGGTTGTCAACAAAGATAATACAAACTGTGACACGAGCTGGAAAGAAACAGTACTTATCACACAAAGGGGGAAAAGGAAAACAAAGTTAACTGGTATTGATCACTATGGCACAGGCAGATGTTAAACGTACACAGCAGAAAATTACAGCACAATTAGAATTATAGAGCTGGCTTCTCACCACAGTTAAAGGAAAACGTCATGTGGGCAATGTGACAGGAAGGGGAACTGTTCTTTCCTTTTGCCTTGTGAAATATTCCTTTCTCTGCTTCCATGGGCTGTTTAGTCAGGTAATTCATTTGTCTTTATTAGAGATGTTAATTCTCTCTGCTGTCCTGTGAGAAATTCCGTGCTTAAGAAGCAGAAGAAGGGTGGACTCTGAAAACTGGGAGAAAAATCTCAGTGTCTCAACTGCTATTAACTGTTGCAGGTCTTCTGACTACAGTATCCTTTCTCAGGCACCCTCCACAAATCTCTTCTAATTTTCAGATCCAAAGTAGCTTCCCATGATCACTGACTCACTGGAAGAAATAGAAAAGACCTGGATATGGACATCTGTGCTGGCTCCTCAAATCATTGTTCGGCTCCTTCCCAAATCAGCTTTGAAGGTGGAAATCCAAACTCCAAATGAAGGTACTTAGCAGTACAGAACAGCTGTTTCTCACCACTACCTGAAGACATTTATATCACTATATTTTGTTATGTGTAGAAATGCCTTTCATTCTTTTTAGAGCTGAAATATAACCTTATAGATCATCTTGTAACTTCTCATCCCCTTGTCAGTATCATCAGGCAGGATCTGGGTTGCTGACCTGGTAGGTGAAGGGAAGATGAATAATTTTTCATATAATTTTAAGACACTATTGAACCCAGTGTTGAAAATTGAATGAAGATGAAAGATTCATGAGAGTTCTTCCTCTAAGTTGTCCAGCTGACTCCATACTTATGAAATGATTGCTATTTGACTGACAAAGAGTAATTTCAAATAGTTATTTCATATGCTTTTTCATATGACCCTTTGCTAGTTGTTGGTTACTGGAGCTTTCTCTCCTGTATTAAAGGACAAGGGCTGGAGTTAATGTAGATTAAAAAAAATGTAGATGTTAATGTAGAGTTAAAAAAAAAATAAAAAATATATATATGTTGTATTTATGTATATATACGCACACACACATATACATATATGCATACATATATATATACATATATACATACATACACACACACACACATACACACACACACATATATATATATATATATACACACACATACATACAAGTGTAAGTGTACCTTCTAGGTCCCATGAGTAACACTGTTTAAAAAATTTCACCTGCTTCAATTTGGCATGACCATACTTGCATAAGAAGTTGATCTTGCCTTTAGAGGAAAGCACTTCTGAAAGATGGACTGAGATGATCTCTGAATTGAATGCTTATGTTAAATTTGGCCTCAAAGTCCAAAGACTATAACTAAGGCTGCAATCTCTTCAGCTTTCTATGTTTCTTCAGTCTGGTGTGATGAAATTTTGCAAGGCTGGCTAATATCATGCATCTTATCTGTTTTCCTCCACCTCTTCTTGCAAGGCCCTTGCAGAGAAACTGTCTTTATCAACTGTAAGGATGTGCACTCTTTAGCCCTTGTCTCAGGGCTAAGTTTGTTTTCTGCCTATATGGACTGCCAGTAGTTTTGCTTTTTCTCGACTGCTTTGTGTCTGTCCTTTCTGGAAGAATGTATTCCTTTGGTGTATAAGAGTGAATAACTGTAAACTGAAGTCAATGAATGATTGTCCTTCTCCCCAAGGTAAGCAGAAATCAAAATTACCTGTTTTATCTTTATATGTTCAATCTTATTCCTATGAGATACTGCTGAAAACTAATACATAGCTTTGGTTTAAATTGATTGAGTGTATTTGTTAAAATGAACATTGTTTAATTGTCCCACATTTTACATAAAAAATCTTCATTAATTTGGTTTTCTCTAAAAAAATCAATTATGTTTAATGAAATCTGAATTTCCTTTGGCACTGGATGACACAAAATGTGAGTTTTATTTTGAAGTTTGATGTGTCTAGTGTATAGACAAATTAATCCTACATCTTCTTTCACTAATAAATCAAGGGGGGGTTGCAAATATTTGCTCCAGCATAGGGAATTTGAAATATGGGCACAAGTTTCAGCAAGATAAGTTAGGAACAGGTATTCTCAAAATCTGCAGATCTCCTTCTAACATTAAGACTTTGTATTAGATTGGTCCTGAGCTGCACTGTGTATTTATGAAAAAATCTGTAGGAAGAGAAGGGATGATATAAGATGTACTTTTACTTTAATAATTTTTTTTACTCTTATTTGGCACAGGTGAGCATAAAGGTTTTTCGCTGAGATTCATCTGGGATTTTTGTGGCACTGTTTTATTTCTTCGGATTTTGTGTTTTGTTTGGTATTTTTGTGGTGGTGTTTTTGTTTTGGGGGCTGGGAGTTTATGAGGTTTTTTGTTGTTCTGTTTTGTTATTTATGAACAACTTCATGTTCCTGGTATATGATTGAGTGAAATAATGAGGACCAGAAAATTCTGCTTACAGCAGCAACATCCATCTGAGAATCTGCATTACAACGCATAGTGATGCAGTGGAAGCTCCATCTGCATTCAGCTTTCTTTAAAAGTTTATGAGGTTGTTCACTGAAATACTGCATCCTTGGAGAAGGAAGCAAATAAATACATTTGTATGGTTAGCAGGTTTTGATTTTGCAGATAATCTGTGCCAGTCTTAAGTAAACAAAGGTACAAAAACTCTGGCAGCTACATCTGTATCCACAGGATATTCCATGCAAGAGTTTGTAAAGGTCACAAAAGATTTTGTGCCCAAGAACAGTTGTTCTTTCTGAAATACTACTCCATGTCTGGACTTGACTGACTGATGAATAATTAAAAAAAAAAAAAAAAAAAAAAGAGAAGGAGTTTGCCTGCTATAATTATATGAGAGAAAAATCCTACTCAAACTTTAATTTGTAAGTTGATGACTCTTATGCAAGTATTTACTTCTAAACAAGATCCTGAAACATGTTCACCCAAAGCCTGGAATGTGGTCATGTCATTCAAATGGATCCTCTTGACTCAAAACAGCAAAAGGATGGTTCTGACACGTAATTTTTAACAAAAGCTATGCATTGCATTCAGGTGGTGATAAACCCCTTTCATAAGCTCTCAGATGGCTGAACTATTTGAGCAGTTTTAAGATAGGAGTGAAAGTCTAGATCCTGATATGAGAATATCAACTTAAACACTTTGAAGATTTCCTGAAAAAAAGTAAACACTTCTGTCTGAAGGAATTATGCAGGCTGAAATGTTTTACCCTTGAGATTTTGCACTGAAATTAATCAACAGCATGGGTATATCTTCTCTGCTTTTGAGGTGATGAGCCTCGACAGGTAAACCTTCTGTGGACAGAACAATTTCACTTCTCTACAATCAGGCTGTCACATTTTGAAGAGCACAAACTTAATTTTTAAAACAAACATGTGGAAATAGAAATGTAGTTTAGAAGAAATAAAAATATGAGGTCAGAGGCAACAGCCCTCCCCTAGCAGTCTATTCTGAGAGCCCAAAAGTTTTCTAATATTGAGTTCACTCTGACAAGAAAAGCTCCAAGTGAGTTTTCTGATAAGGTTGTGGGAGGTAGAGACCACACTAATGTGGTTCGTTGCTCGATCTGGAATGGCCCCCAAGCTGAGGGTGAAAGTTCATTCCTCTGCAAGTCAATGTGGAATTTGCAGTTTGTAAGGTGACTGGGGCACTCTGCCAAGGAAAGGGTAGGGGCTAATATCAGTTAATCAGTATTAGAAGGCTAAATGAAATAATTTCTTCTTAAATGCCTAGAAATAAACCTGTGATTCCCGTGAGTCAATGTTACATATGAAGCTTGAGCAGCTTCATCGCTCCTCTGCTAGAGAGAGGTAGAGTTGCAGGGAGAATTATTGAAAAGAAGAATAGAGGATGTGTTTGTAACAGGATTTGTTTGTAACAGTGGCTATGAAGAGCAAATGAGGTTTAGTATTTACATGGGACTGTGCTAAATGTTTAATTTGCTGGTGGTCAGAAAAAGATTAGAATTTCACTAGACAGGAATGAAGACTATTTATTGTTGGACTATGAGATTCAGCAGTTAAGGCAAGACTGGTATTTCCAGGAGAAAGTGGTATATCCCCATTATGTTGGTCACTGCTCAAATTAGTTTGGTGCATGGAAAAGATCTGTGTGTGAAGAAGGAGCTGGCAAAATAACCAGCTTACATGGACCTTCTGTGTGTGGTAAGGAAGGAAATGCCACCCATCATGCTAAGTTTGTCCAATGCTTTAAGATACAGCAATGAACTCATAGCTTCCTTTTTCTTCTAAGATGTTCCATGAGACTGCCAATGGGAAAAAGTGAGCATCATCTCTTGTATCGTTCCAATGAGACAACTGGGCATATCAGGTATAAATTTGGTAATTTCTGTGTCCTGGAAACAATTTATTACACGAGCGTACAGATGTCTAAGAATGGCTGCTAGAAATTTCCAGAAGCATGGTTCTATCAGATATATTGCCTAAACCAAATGCTTGTGTCACATTTTACTTTAGTACAACTAAAAAGAAATGTTTTATATGTGTATAGGTACTTATGGAACGATATAGAAGGAAGGTCGCAGGTGGCTGTGGGAGTTTGATGCTTGCTTACTCAGACAAATTAAGTTTTCACTCACTTTAAAATGATGAGGGACTTGGGGGTGTCAAGCAGAAGTACTTTGGACCTTAAAATGATGTGATGCAGCTTATTCCCTGCCAGAAAAAGAACCAATAAAGCACTGCTGGTGGGGACTTTGGGAAAAAATGTGGCTCATCACTGCTCAGCACTTGTCTTTTTGATTTTAGTGAGTAATTAAGTTGTAGAGGCCCTTTTAGTGATCTGAGCTACACATGAGAGATCCAAAGCCCAAAATTCAATAGTGTGTGCTCTCCTGTTTCCTGACTAATCCTGTAAGGTACAGTGGGTTGAATAGATGATCTAATAAGAGAACATAACTGCAGTCTTCTAACTCTCCTATAAAAATTAATAATGAAAGCCCACTGAAATAAAGAGAAAGAAACTCATTTAGGAAGGAATAATAAAATAAAATAGCTAATGTGGAAAGTTGCCTATTGGAGAATCAGGCTTTATAAGCAATTGTGTGAAGTACAAAGTATGTGCACTGGCCTGCATGCATCTGTGATTGCTGAGTTTCTCATGTCTGCTCCACATTGACAGTAACCACACTGACAGAAAGTGTCCTGGGAAGATGGTTTTATGCAGCACATCATTCAGAACATTTGAATGTAGAATCATTTATAAGTGGAAATACATCTGAGATACTTCCTCACTGTCCAAGAAAGCTTGCAAAAGAAATTATCACCACATACACAGAAAGTATAAGCTCTATAGCAGGAAAGGAAAGGTAGATGTAGAATTCCAGAAGTTGGTTTATTGGGTCAGTTATTAAATTGTTCCTCTATAACTTTGCGCCCAGTGAAATCTTTTCACTCTTCTGTGGGGAAAAGGTACATGTAGAAGATACTTTGTAAGATATGGAACTGACCAAATATATCTATGCCACTCTGGAAATTTTTGCAGACATATATCACTTTTTCACAGAACTTCTACCATCCCTTTCCCTTTGTCTGAAGTGGAAACATGGAAATATCATTCCCCCTTCAGCACTTTCTCCTTGCTCCAGAACTTAATCCTTCATGCTTTCTCCAGCTGTTCTCTCCTACTCTTTTCTCCTACTCATCTCAGACCCCTAATGTTGTTTCAAGCCAGTGCAGAAACAAAAAAAAAAAAAAAAGAAAAAGGAGTTAAATACAAGCTGCAGGTCATTCCTCACTGCAGCTTCTTTACCTTCTGCTTTGGCAGCAGCTTGATGCTGCTCTCCAGAAGCTGGCAGTTTACCATACTGCAGCTCTGCAAGATAAAGCAGAGGCCAAGGCTGATCAGCTGTTTTAAAAAAGTTAGGAATTTATTTCCCTGGAAGGAATTTCAGCTAGTGTTGAAGGACTGTCTGTACCAAGCCACCCTAAGGCATTATGAACTTGGCAACTTCCTAGTAGCAAATTCAACTTCTGAAATTTGCTTTTGGTGGAGGAGACTGGAAATTTTGCAAGGAAGTTTGCATCTGCCTTCACCTTTCTGGGATGCATTGAAACTTATATGTCCCTTCCCCATACCTGTAGCTCTTTGGTCCTGTGTCCTCTGTGCATTTGGACCAAGTGTTCTCGCTCTTCCCGGGGAAAATCATGCAGTAAGTAGCTTTCTTTTCTGCATTGTGAGGATACCTAGGCAAAATATCTGAGCCTTCTCTCCTAATAAACCCAGTTTGGGCCACATCTTTAGTGAGGAGCAATGACAGAATGAAAACATCTCACCTAATTCACACTTAAAATCAATTTGGCAAGCATGTCTCAGTTACAGTCATGTGTAACAAGGAAACCAAGTGTGAAGGCATCACTGAATGATTGCTGGTTTCTTATTTTAGGCTTCAAGGCCCTAGGCAAGGTCTTTCACTATTTTTGAAGTGTCCAACACACAGGAACTTGGATTTGAACATAGCAATAAGGTCCCTGACGACATGTAAGGGACACTTGGAGGGCAGAGGGTGGTTCATTTGCTGGGCCAGAAGACAGTCCTACTGCTCACACCTTTGAAGCAAATCCTCTGCTCTGGTCTCTCTTCTCCCATCAACTGGATGAGAACCTGGAACTCTGAGTACCAAGAAATAGAGAGAAAAGAGGGAATCTTTTTTAGCTGTTGGCCATACTCAGTTCTAGTCATCTGTAGGACATATTCTTACCCAAAATGGCATCACACAAGGTCCAGCTTAGTATGACCATATTCTGTGTGATAAGGATCAGTTATAGAAATCCAGTCTTTTATGTTTTCATAACTACACTGGAGGAGTAATAGGTTTATAATATTTTGACTCCTGACACTGTTCATATTCAGATTATGGATAATCCCTATGATTTATTTTGCAATTATTTTTTCTTAACACCCCTCCTGTTCCGAAGCAGATTGCTATACCAGGAAACAGCAGTTTTGGTGTCCCAGAAGGTTTGTAACTATGTGGGGTTCTTATGGGAAGAGCCCTGATTCATTACTTGCCACCAACCCGGAACAATTTTTCATCTGACTTCTGGGTTCTATTGGTTTTCCACACAATGGGAAAAACTCATTTTTATTTTAGCTCCAGGGTGTCTGTGAAGGTTTGGTTGGGGTTAATTAGGAACAATATTAACTTCAGAATTCAGAATTGGAGTACTTTGCTAGGTGTCATGTGCCTGCCAAGGCTCATTCTTTTTCTGTCAGAACAGTCTTTTAGCCAGTTATTTTGTTAAAGGATGATATTGGAAGGCAGTAGACTGGCTTGTAGTGCAAATGCTCAGTCCTGTAGAAGTCAATCAGGTCACAAGCAGCTACTTGCTTTCTACAGACCATCACAGTTTAAGTAGGGTTTGAGCCAGCACTGTTACCCAGAAGGGCTTTTATGTCATGGACAGATTCTGTTCTTTAATTTTACTGAAGAAACTGAAAGATCTTCAGCCTGTAACAGCTATTGTTCTCACAGATGTTAGCATTCATCTTGTCGTGGTGTCCTTCTGGGATTTTATTTCATTTTAGTAGAAGTCTTTCCAATTCTGTGGGTTGATTTTTGTTTTGTTTGGGGTTTCGTTTCTTTGGTTTTTGTTTGTTTGTCTGTTTTTTAATTGGAGAATAATTACATTTGTGTGTGCAAAGGGCAAAGCTGAACTTAGCTGTCTATTGCGTCTGGTCTTAAACAGAAAAGGCAGTGCTGCCATGAACACCTTTGGCACAGCATTAGTTGACAATCCCAAGACCATTGGATAGAGAGAGACCACACTCCTCCTCTACTTCTCTGGTCCCTGCAAGGGGTAGGCACACTGTAGTCCTTAACACATGTGTTTTCCTTCTTAGTTTATATTAAGACCTATAACATGAATCACAACACAGTCCTGGTGCCTGTATTATACTCCTACTGCATACACCTACGGCTATCTCACCACAAACCAGCTCACAAATTACAGCCTCTCTCTGCTACTTTGTGATACTGATCGTGGTATTAGCATGCTGACTTATTAGCAGACTCTTCTCTCTAACCCACTAGCAGCAACACTAATAAGTGCATTGCCTGGGATCTGACTGAACACAGTCAATTCTTCTACTGAATATATAGAATAATAACATAATAAAAATTATGCTGTTTGTCTTGTTTAGGTATTGTCACTTCTCTTGATATTTCCCCAAAGACATGCTATTTGGGGAGAAAAACATGTTCAGTCCACCATCACTGTCTTCCTATGTGGTAATGGAAAACAGACATATTGTATCATCAAAAATAGCATTGCCTGACAGCCTCTAAAAATATACATCACACATCACTAGCTATTTTAAATATCTGGCTAAAGGAAGAAAACCTCTCCAACACATCTCAGTTATGAAGTATTGACACATTATCATTTTACATGAAAAAAACCACAGCATTATTAGCAGAAACTTGTAATGAAGTTACTAAGCATTTTTAGCAATTTTGAACAATAGAATAGGAAGATACATTAGACTACTTAGATACTCTGAGGAAGTAGGTTTGGGAAATGCCCACAGAGAGATATGTGAATCAATACACTAGGTACTCACTCCATCCCCTAGAGAATATTGCCCTGTTATTATATAAACTCAAAGCTTCCATTAATGACTCAAGATCAGACTGTAAGCAAAAAATCATTGCTCAAGGGAAACCATACAAATCATGGGTTGCAATTCTGTACCCCAGCATCATCCTGAAGTGCTTTCCTCTAGTCCAGGATATTTAGCATTTGCACTGAATGAATTGTGAAAATTGTGCCAGCTCAGGAGGGCAGATTTTGCTTTCTTCAAATTTATCTGGATTATGAAGCTAAAAGAAGTACAGCATCTACAGATATTTCAGCAGGCAGGATAGTAGTATGGAACTGAATATTATTTTTCCTTCCTCTATTCACTCTTCAGACAAGTTGACCAAGTTGTAAAGTATGAAAATGTGCTGCACCTTTTCATCAACCACACTAATATAATTTCCATCTCAACTATTATCTGATGGTACAGGACTGTCTGCAGCTCACTGTACTGTTTGGGGGCAACACCTCAATTACTATCTTTTGCTTGACAAGAAGACCCAAAGTGCACTATAGTCCTGAAAAGGGATAAATTTAAGCACTTCTGTGCAAGTAAAAATGTTTCCTTTTGAAAAATCTTAAATTTACTGCATTCATTCTCTGCATATTTTTGCTTTGCAAGTCATTTGTCTAATTTTTGCTCTGATAGGGTGGTGATGAGGTCACCAGCAGTCTGATATTCATTACAGAACAGGGGCATATTCCTGTGGGCTCTGAATTAAATTTTGCCATCAGTTCCAGGGATGCTTAAAATGCCCCTCAGTGAGGATCTGACATCAGGGATCCTCTGAGGGTGTCCATCTTATCTCCATTACTCAGAAGACTGAAACACTTTATTAGAATGTGCCATGGAGTAAGAAATTCATATATTTCATTCTTCTGAACTTTTATTCTCCTTTAAGGTTAACATTTTATCTGTATATTGCCTACTTTTTCTTCTGTTAACAAAAAATACAAACCTCTTGCTGACACCATCTTTACCAGAAGACACAACATATGCAGTGTGATTCCTGGTCATCTTGTATCTGCATAGTATGGAATGGTAGAGATTTTTCAGGGCTCATAACAAGAAATTTATTTTATGTAGACACTACAGTCTTCAAAACCAAGATAAGTCCTTCACTGTGAATTGGGAAGTTCTGCTATTTTTGGTGACACTTTTGACTAAATGTGAGACCTTGAATAGAAGACAGATCCTCTATGTTGCCTTACTTTGCCTTCCCAGAAACTTTTTGTCTGTGTCTCCGAAACCTCTGGAACACAGGTTGTCCTTTAAAAAGAAAAAATAGATTAAAAAAGCAAATCTTTGTACATAATGGCTTTGCCGTTGCAAGTAATGACATGATGTTGCTGCTTTCTTCCTCAGTCTCAGTTAGTTTCCTTAGTTAGTCTGTGGGTCTGAAATAAATATAATTTACCCTGTATACATTACAGAAAGCCCTTTGAGTTGCATTGATCCATCCTGGAATTACAATAAGCATTTGTGGTGTTGCCATGCCAGTGAATATTGTCAGAGTTTCATGATCTGGTTGACATTAGATGATTTAAAACTAATGTTCTAAGTAACTTGACTAAACCTCAATAATTTACTGATTAAACAGCCTATTTTTCTTTGGGAATGGCTAAGAAAAGGAACTTCCTGTTTTAAAAATGAAACTCTAAAGTAACTGAAACTTTGCATCATTGTAGAGTTAAGGAAAGCATTGTCAATTCGAGAGAAAACATATTCTCTGTGCTTATTCATCCTCTTCTCTGTTTCTGGAAAGTGAAAATTTGCTGTTGTGTCCTGTTGATTTTTGGAGAGCACGCAGCAGAGTTTTACTGTCAGCATGGTAAGGTTTAATAGTAAATAGAAAAACAACACAACCTAGTCATGCTTTACTACTGCTTTGTTTTGTTTTCTGGACAGACTCAAAAAGTGTTGCTTTTGTGCCAGAGAGCTGATGTGAAAGGTTTTCCACTTGCTAATGGTATCTTACATTTCCTTTCTCTTTGCAGAACTGTGTGATTAATTTACAGGAGTCTTAAGACTTCCCCAGCAAAACTGGCATAAATTATTCCTTCATAGTCATACTGGAATGCTCCTCTGTGTGAACCCTCTGAGTAAAGGTTGCAGTATTTCAGAATATCTATTTCCCCATGGAAGGAGAGGCATAATGGTTTTGAGAAAGGGGTATGTACTGTGAAGTGCTCTGCACACCATCCTGGGGTAGCTATGCTGCCGCTGCTCACGTTCACCAGTTTGGCATGCCCTGGGACAACACTGATGTGCAATCAGATCCATGGCTGTGACAATACCAGTGTCTAAGTCCAGCCAGGAAGAGCTAGCAGGTCATTCTCTAATGCTGTGCGAGGAGATGGGAGACTTGTTACTTCTTCACCAGAAATTTGTCAGTGAGTTGAGTCTTTGTGTAGCAACCTTTTTTAGGATTAAAATGAGGGGGTTCTGTTTAGATTTCTGTTGCACTGAGAACGGGAATTGCTTTGTACACTCAGGTCTGAGTTTTATGAATAGGTAAATACCTTTGGTTAGTGGTGAAACAGAAATATAAAAGTAAGGATATTTCAGAGTTACCTTGGGATTTATATTCCAGCTCCCATCTGCAGAGTGCATGTTTAAAATGTCAATGACAGGGTGGTAGACACCTGTCAGTTTTGACATGGCATATGTTCTCAACTTTGTTCTTTATACTCAGTTGTTTGTTTTCTTTCAGTAATACTTGGCCACATCTTATTTCTTGGAGAGTGTTCATCCAGATTCCTTGTTAGAATGTATCTTTTTCCTTGCAGATGATGTGCCTATCTATATGGAGAATGAAAAAGACAATAAAGGCATTATCTGGGCAGCTGACAGACTGTCAAGAGAAAAGTGTGGTGCATTTTGAGCTCCTGAAGGATAATTGTGGTTTGGGTGATTTCTCAAATGGCAAGTTGCTGTAGTTTTCTTTCCTGTTAACAACGTTTGAGAAATTGTGACGCTTAAAGTAGTACTGCCTAAAGTTCTTTAGAAATGCAGAGAATTGTCCAATTTCTGCTGAAAACTCAGACTGAAGGGAGTAAACAATTACTTTGCCATGCTGTAACTGGTAAATAAAATAAATACAGACCTGCCACCTTTCCAAGTGCAGGGGTTAAGGGTTAGCCATCCTCTGCCCCCAGATTTACACAGCAATTTCTTGTTGTCATGCTTTAGAAGTGAAGGACTTTCTGAAGCAGCATACTTCAACAGAAAAGAATACTTCAGCTGAAAATAAATGTGTTCAGGTGTCAGTGCATTTGGGTTATGATCTATTTGTGGATAATGAATTATTCTTTCTCTAATAATCAATTTGTGCAGCATCCGGGGGGGGAAAAAAAAGTGTGGATACCTTCTAACTGTTTTGCCATTCTTGAAAAAATGCTTTTGTCAATATATAAACAGGAATTAATAAACATTAATAAAACTTGAAAGCAACAGCTGAATGTGTTTGATTCAGAGGTGGTAAGAACTTACCTGCTGCCACCCTAATGGGGTGCTCTCCAAGCATGGGCAGGCTGTACAGAGAGGAGAGCCCACTTCGATGGAAAGCTGTGAGGGGTGGCTTTGGCAGAGGTATGGAAGGCTCACCTTTCACAATGTGCTGTGTAACACTGATATAAAATAGCTCCTGTTAGCAGGCCAGCAGACTGGAAAGAAGATCAAAAAGCATGTCTGGGAATATGACTGATAGGCAGTACAGTGGAGATGAAAGACCCTGCAACTCCAGGCTCTTGGGAAGTCACAGAAAAGAAAGCAGAAGATGGATGGCCTGGGGAGGAGAGCTCCAGCAAAGGTAGGAATGTGCTGCCAAAGTGGTGACTGTATCACAGATGTGGCTAGTATGGTGGATATGCTCTTTCCCTCTCGTAGACACACAGCATGTTCCAGCTGAGGGTTAAATCCTGGATGAATCAAGACAGACAGTGGTCTGGGCTGTGGAACAGACGTAACAAACTGTATTTGAATATTTGTAATTGTATAGACACCAAATGGTGGATCATCTGATTCTGTCAGGGCTCTTACAGAGACCTCTGTCCTGTTGCTCTTGCAGTGAGGAAGTATGGAGTATTAGAGTGTGGAGAGGGAGGCCAAAGTGGAGTCAAGAATAAAAAAACAGCCCAAACAGGAGCATGGAAAGATATTATGGCTGCAGTATCTTCATGCTGCTGTTATCCTGGCACCTTTTATTACTTCTTGGTGACCCATATTTGTTTCTGTCCGTAGCTTGGGCAAATACTTCGCTTACTAACTCCTCCTTGGAAATAAAATCTCTAGTTCTCAACATCAATAAATAGTCGGATTTTTTTTTTCACTACAGTGAGTCTGACATATAAAGATTTTATAGTGGTTACTCTCAGCACACAGAAATGCCAGCTACTCCCTAAAGGACAAGGACCTGAGGGTACTTCCTTCCCAGGGCAGCGGGACAGGACCTCACAAGTCAGGGCTCATCCTGCCCTTCATCCCAGAAGTGAGGCAGCCCCAGCCCTGGGCAGCAGGGACAGGGCAGGATGGGACAGGATGGGATATGGACCCAACTCAGTGGGGCCCTTGGCCAGTGAGGGCTGTGGGATGCCACAGACTGGCTCTGCTGCCTCACTGCTGGGGCAGGGTCTGATGGTCCTAGGTGTGCTGGGCAGTGGTCACAGTGAGACAGAGACAGTCAAGGCTGGTGATGCCCTTGGGGCCTGGCTGTTACAATGGGTGGCCTCCAAGAACCCAACAAGCCTTCAGCAGCTGACTTGAGTGTGTCTAGAGAATGGCATACGAGAAATAACAACCTCTTTCCTAGCTGATGATGACCCTTGAGGCCAGCGTGTGGATAACAGATGATGCAAGATTCCCTCCAGTAAGCAAGTGCAAATCTTTGGACAGGAGCTGCTGAACCCACTTATTCATCACTGATGGATTTGCTATGAGAAATAAACACTGTGTCTAGGTAGGACTCAGTAAATAGAATCAATAGTGTTTAGGTTACTGCATGTAGTAAGCTACATTTTAATGGGAACCTTCCTGGAGAACACTTTTTTTTTGGAGCTAAGCCAACTTTCTGCTCAGGCACAGGAAGGTAATTATTTTTCTAATTGGCTTCAGCACTACAGCAGATGCATATGAAATATTGTTAATAAAATGATAAATTATGTCATTAAGAATAATGTTGGTAGTCCTGAATATTGTCTAGAAATGAAAATAAAACCAAGCCTAAGGTTAGTGAAACAGAGCTGGAAGAGTTTATAGCTGGGGGGCGAGTAAAGAGACAGAAAACAAAAAAAGTGGAAGCCCAGATGATGTGCCAGTGGTAAGATTCATGAAGAGAGGCAGGACACAGAGAGAGAAGATAAAAAAGGATCCTAGAAAGGATAAACCCACAAATTTCTGATTTTTTTCAGGCTTCCTGCATAGACCATCTGAATGGTTCTGAGGCAGAGATGTGCACAAGCCCTTTCACTTTGGTCATGAATTAGAACTTCAGCTAATATTTTTTATTTAAGCAAGGTGCTATATAAAAATGATTTTAGCAGATAGTTAAATGTCTTCACAGGTAACAGTTTGGGTCAATCAGGGTAAATTCTTGGAAATATTTTGTTAACTTAAAAAAAAAAAAAAGTTGAAAAGGGACACAACAGGAGATAACTTGTTCTCATTAAAACTTAGGTATAAATCACAGTGCCCTTGAAGTTCTCCTCATTACCTTTAACCTCCATCTTCAGCAAATATGCAGAAAAATATCAGCTCAGCAGTGTTAGTCACAGTACAAAAGAAAACCTTTCTGTAGGAAATCTAAGGATTCCTCAACCCTTTTATTTATGACGCAAAACAGCTGAAACATTGAAATATCACAGACCCCATTTTTTGGAAGCCCTGTTATAGGCTAAAAAAAACACATGCATGCACAGCAGCCTGAAGAAAGGAGGATGACAGTCTTTCTATTTTATTTTTTTTAATACACTTGTGTGTGAGTTAGTCAGTGAGGATAAAAGTCAGCACTTTGGGGAAAACCTTAGGCACCAGCATATGAGAACTTTTCATGCTGAATCAGACCAGTGCTTCATCTTGTTCTGACATCTTATCTTTCTGAAGGCTACCATTACCTTGGTGGGCAGGTGATTAGAATAACCTGAGCATAGGCAGAATTTCTTCCTAATCTTATCAAAGAGGGTTTGGGATTTGCTGAGCTGTATGAAAAGTTGCACTCTTAAACAAGTAGATTTTTAAACAGTCATAAGTTCTAAAATATGCAGTTACAAATATAGTGGCTTGTCTTATCATCTGATTTGCTGTGACTGACCCCTTAATTCTGCATTAAATTCATCCTTGTAATCTGACAAGGCAGGAATCTCCCTGTAAGGAGCACCTTATTCTTGTTTCACTCAGCAAATTTTATTTTCTGTTTGAATTTCTGTGGCTCACACTTGTCAAAACACTTATTCTGTTGCTAGGAGAGCAGAAACAAGAGAGAAGATGGTCTGCATCTTGCTTCGCATGTTAGTAGTTAAAATAACTGCAAATAACACATTCCAAGCATCCTTTTGTGTAAAATGTTTTTGGTGTATATTTCATCACCACTGAAGGCCTCTTCTACCCTTGTCACTGTGATAATTCTTTCCCTTAGCACTAGCCAGAGCAGCTGGCAGAATGGTTCAGGCCTCTCTGTTAACATCTGACACTTTCTTACCCTGCCCTCGCTATAGTTCTTACTAATCAATTGTGGAAAATATGTTGTGTACACACACACTTTATATTATTTCTCTGCCTCTCTTCTGAAAACCTGGGGCTTATCCAGGTGCAGTATGGCACATTGCTCATACTGCCTGAAATGTTTACTGGGTTCACTACACACATGGAAATGTAAGGTTTATCCTTTTCTTGAATAAGGAACAGCTGCTTAATAGTAAATACTTCCCTAGGCTCAAAACCTCTGGGTGAGTTGAGACCATTTGGTTGTTTGTGGAGTTTTTGCACTCCAGGTGCTGATCTGGGAAGGAATTTATTTATTTATTTGTTTGTTTGTTTGTTTATTTGTTTATTTATTATCAGAAGTATTGGGTCTACTGTTGGCTCTGACACCAGTTCATTAATAAATTCTTTCATATTTTTAATCTGTGCCACAGTTTTCCCTCTCACATCCACCTTCTCTAGTCATCTTTTTAGGCACAAGCTGGTTATTTTATTCCTGCAAAGTCCCAACAAAGGGGGCTTCAGTTCCAGCTGGGATCCCTCACTTCAACAATTAATTTTACTAATTTATGCTTTGCAGAAGTGGAGCTCCTGTCCAGACCAGTTTCTGCAATAATAAAAATTGAACCTCAAGTTTCAGAGAATTAAATCTAATATTTTAAGAGAGAGAAAATTAATTTTTCATTAGTCTTGAATTTCTCATGTAATTCCTTCTAATACATTTATCTATGAGCTCTTGAAGCTGCCCATTTGGCAGCTTCTTCATTGGAAATCTGCCATACTTAACCTGTTCCAGGTTACCTGCAGTCCCTTTAAAAAAGTGAGGGGCAAAGAGATGGAGCAGACGTGTAATAATGACACTTCAGATGACCAGACTAATACCACTGCACAATACAGAAATGAAAACCAGGCTGTGGCTGCTTCTAGGTCAACTACTGAAAGAAGCAGGAAATCATGTCATTGTGGCTAGTCTGTGAATGCTCCCTGCCAGCCATCAGTGATTTTAGTTCTGATTTTCTAGTTGCAAGGGTTGATGTTAAAATGATGTTCTTCTCTACATTTGTCCCCAGCTACTTTGCAGGGAATCTCAAAGGCTTTCTAAATTTGAAAAATGATGAAAAAGAGAAAATACCTCAGGATATTCTTCCTTCTCTTCCAGTTGTGAAGCCAAAGCTTTTCCTGTTCAGAGTCTAGTCTTTGTGGCCTGTCTTTGTTTGTCCTGGACATCACAACTGGCTTTCCATAGCAAGAAGATGGAAGCAACAGTTTCCATAATCATTACTGCTAAAAAGATTGCATTGCTTAATTGCATGACTAGAAGAGAGTTGCACAAGAGGACATTTTTTGGCCTAGAAAAGCTGCTTTTGATGCTTTAAATAAAAAAAAAAATGTACTAAGAGAATGTAGGAACAAGTTAGATAAGTTAACATTTTTTTTCTGTGGTGAAATATTAAAGAATCTTATAAATTAAACTGCAATTTGTCAACTGCATTAAGGTGTCCCCTTTATCTATGAAAACCTGTACAGAGCAATTAGGAGCCTTAGTTTTGCATCAGAACATACCGAAATTGTTTTTCCTCTGTTTCTTGCTAAGAGGATACTAAGAGGATACGTGAAGAGGAATTTTCTGTTGTGATGGTGAAAAGCTGATTTTTACTTTCATATAGTATTACCTTATTATAGAGAACAGGCTTAATGATGTCTTTAAATGTTGACGATAACAAGCTATTCAAGGGCTCTAAATGTATTTTTACTGGTAAATTCCCATTTGGTACAGTACCTCCTTATTCATATTCTCATAAAAGCCAATAAAAATCACCATCTGTAGGATACAGGGAATAAGGGATATTAAATATCTTCTGTTGTATCAAGGCTTTAAGTGTTGCCAGGAACCATGGTACCTGGCAAAAAACCACCTCTGACCTTGACAGTAGAGATATTTTATTACTGAAACACTGATAGTCTCCTGCTGTGTGTGAAACTTCAGCACAAAAGGAGCTGGGTGTTTTTAAGCACACCATTTGTAACAAAAGATGCTTTTCCCCCTCTCAGACTATTGTTGAGAGAAAGCATCAAACTCTTACTGTTAAACAAGCTTTAGAGTTTTTGATTCCAAGGAAAACAGCATGAGGTTGGCATAATCAATTGCTATTTGACAGCAATAGAAATGCACATGCTACACAGTAGTTAAAAATCTGTCCAAAGACAGCCAGAATGGCACAAAAACATCATGGCCAAGCACATGTCAGCAACAGTATGACCAAAGTGTAATCTTCATCCTTTATTAACTAATGGACCAAAAACCACACTAAATTGGACCTTTATTTCTAGGTGAAAGGTCATGTTTCATTCAGAAAAAAATGTTATGATGGACCAATTATTCTCAGCTTGGTTTAGGTTGGAATGTTTTCTCACTCTCGACTCTGCTCTGGGGGCAGTGGAGGTGGCACAGAAAAAATGTTATGGGCTGCCAAAACACAGAAAAGGCTGCTGGTGTATTAACATATCCTTGCAAAATTATCACTAAAGTGTATTAGATAAGTCCAACTATAATTCCTCCCGTTTTCACCATTGCTATAAGGAAAACTTTATTCAATAATGCGGTATCTCTTTAAAACATTATATCTCTGTCTAGATGCTGTGATCTAACTTCATTTTTCTATGATATTTTGTCAGCTAGATTATATTTTTAACTATCTTCTAAATTCCCCCACATTAAATTCATACAGGACCAAAAGCTTTCAAACAACTTCCTTCTGCACGCTCTGAACTCATATTCTCCATCCCTTCCCACAATGTGGAAGTTTGGTTATGGCACCCTGACCAATGCCAGTTTGCAGTGTTGCCAATGACAGCATCATACTTGTTGGATAGGTCTTGCATCACCACACCATTGGCCAGGGAAAGACTATTTTGGCTGCCTGTATTGACCTTGAAGATCCATATAGAGGTAAATGGAGCCAAAATCATGATCCCATAGTGACAGGGTGGAACAGCTTCCCCAAACTACTTGTCTGCTGACATGAAGACTCATGAAATATGGAAGGTGTGGCACTGTGGGACTTGCATATAAGGCAAGTCCTTAACACTGACTGTCTGCAATATGCAGCATTCAGCCGTAGCTGAATGTGTTTTGACTATAATTACAGAGCCTATAGAGAAGCCACATGTCCCTTTCTGTAATGGACTCCTTTGTTGCAGGCAGTACTAAGTCTGAACATGGCCACAAACCCTGCAAGTTGTGCAAAGCAAATCCTGATTTCTGCTGAGCTACATGGAAAAAATTAACCAGCAAGTAAAGCCAGAACTACATAGAAAGGTACTGAAATCAGTAGAACTGTACACCTAAACCCCACATAATTGCCATGGAGCTCCACACTGCACTTCATTTACACTTGCACTGCATTGCTGTAAATGATGCTCTCTGCCATCACTGGTGACCACTGTCACCAGCCATGAGAAATCCCCTGTGACTTTTCTGGAGAGGATGAGGGAGGATACAATTTTCCTTTTTTAAGTTTTGGGCAGTGGCAAATGTTTTTATTCAGAGGTAGAATTATTTTTACTGTTTTCTCTGTTGATCAATTTAATGGCACGAAGCAGGGCTGTGAGATTGCACAAGCGTATCAATACACTGGGGAAGGGAAATTGTACCACCCATGGCAAAATGGCATGAGTTTCCCTGAGCAAGCTGGGAAGGTAAAGATGAGGTGATTCTGTGTACCTCAGAATCTTCATCCCTTATCACTTTCTTTGATTATTTTCCTTTTTAAATAATCTTCTTGAAGAAGGGAACCTTTTGAGAAACAAAAATATCTTTGTCTTTTTCACATCCTTTCACTTGGTGTCAATTCCCAGAGATGTCAGATAGCTCAGCAGGTGGCACTGAAGATAATAAGGTCTTGAAAAGTCACTGGAATCAATTTCTGCATCAATTATTGTTTATGATTGTCTTCTTTGGGACAACTGTTTCATGGGAGCTGCTGGGCACTACTCAGGCTCCTCACAGTCATGCCATGGCATGAGTGACCGTGACTCAGCAGTGGCAGGCAGCGAGAGATTGTACCACTTAGCTTTCTTTTGCTACAAAGCACAGCCCTGCCTTCAGGCTAATGTGCACTTTGTCTTGTCACACTACTCAATACCACATCCTAGTGTCAGCAATGGTGCCAGCATTATTGCTATTCGGTGCCACAAAACTGTGCCAAGGGACCACGGGGTGATTATAGATTGAAGCCAAGGGTCCAGTGAGAGGGTTCCAATAGTGTCACACATCACACATCTGCATGAATGATTTCTAAAACCTTTGCGATACAAAGTTATAGCTGTAGCCCAAGTAGATTTTGTTGTAATTGTTGTGGGCTTGGGTTTTTTTAATACATAATTCCTGTGTCTTTCTCATTTCCTCTAATATGTTTAGTAGTTCTGAGTCCTCTAAAGGCAACAATGTGCTGCCAGAGGCTCTTGGGAGCTGCTGGTTAAAACTCTGCTGCCAAGATGATGAGCGTTTTCGGATAATTTCCTGGACTGGGAGATCAGCCCATCTCTGAATATGATCAAAGCTGCCAATGTGTATCTATTGTGCCTATCTATGACACACATAAGGACCACATACAAAACTAAGAATAGCATCACTGCTGACAAGAAAGAAACACATTCATTCTCTGTGATGGTTATTGTACACACAGACTCATAACTCTAAATCTCATGAGAAAGGATCTTGCTTTTTTTTTCGATACTAACTTTGTTAAGAATAAATTAATGGAAGGAAATGGTAAACTGGAATTGATGCTCTATCAGTACAAATCAGAGATGAGTTTTAGGGAAACATATGGGATTTATTTTCTTGGAAATACCCTGAAAGAACACAGTTTTTCAGAAGGCAGATGATTTGAACCTCAGACTTCTTTCACATACTTAAACTTCAATAAACAAAAGTGTCCCACCTCACTAGTTGCTGTAGAGATCAAGTATTCAGTCTCTAATGAAATTAATCCAGGTCTTTTGCAGGCAGCAGTGTCAGTGAAGTTCCTAAGCAAAATCACATTCTCTGGCAAGAAAGTCAGATGTAAATGTCAGGTGAGTAGATCAGTGCTTGTGAGGGCAACAAACACCAACTTAAACAATCTAAAATGCTTTTAAAGAAGAGGAAGAAAAAAAAAAAAAGAGAGACAAAAAATAATGAAACATTTCTTTCCTGATGTGTTTTTGAAGGTCATGCTTTCCTCCTTTTCCGTCTGATGGTGGTTGCTGGGTTCCAGTTGACTTAGGTTGGTTGTGATTATGGTCTGCAGTAGTTCAGATTCGCGTTTCCCAGCATCTCAGGTAATCAGGCAGCGCAGTTTAGTCATATGGGCAACTGAGCAGTACAAGGCATGATCAAAGTCTGAAAAAATGTATTCCAAAATGAGCACAAGATACTCTGCAGGTAAGGTAGTCATTTTTTCAGTAGTTAGACCCATAGCACTTGAATGTTTGCAAAATGTGTATTGGCTTGGGAGTATGCACTGACCTGTCCCTGTGGAAGGGTCTTTCCTGATCTATATAGGTACCAGAAACAAGCATGACAACTGTAACACAACAGTTTAAAAACACTGAACAACTCTACTCTGGTTACATCTGTAGCCTTTGTTATCCTGGCTACACTTAACCCCTCTGTGTTCTGTTGGGCAACTGTGGTGATTCATTTGTGTTCATCGATTTGTAACTGACTCCTTGAGGCTTACATGAAAAAGTATGAAACTACTTTTGGTGGTGATAAAGTTCCCATTTTGCTGAAGATGTAGAAGCTGTGAGTTTAAACCGTGCATCGGCATCCTTCTCTTGTGATAACCGTAACCTCTACAGAGCTTGGCTGAGAGGTTTAATAAAGGTTTCCTTGTCAGAATTAAAAGGGCTGATGGAGTGATGTTAATTTTTACTAATTTAAATCATCCTTTTAATTTAAAGATCTGATTTATGTGAGCTTCTTAGCGCTTGCACAGTAATGATTCTGGCTTTGGCAAGCAGGAGTATCATCCCTCTCCTTTTTCCTCGGCACGGCGTGGTCCACTGAAGACATTCTGATGCCACCCGCAGGAGGACTCAGGTACTTTCAGCAGTTCTGTCCTAATTTACTGCAGCTCTCTGCCCTTTTAAGGGTGATTTAGCAATACAAGCCGGTAATATTAGCAAGCAGAGGGGACGTCAAAGCATGTAACTGTGTGGGCACATAACTACAAGGTGATATTCAAAGCCCTTATTGGATCTGTGCCTCAGAATGAGAAGTATTATTTTAATGCTGGAGTGTAAGATAGAGAACAGAAAGCTCCTTCTTCGTGTTCTTCTGGACGTAGACAAACACAGATGGAGGTTTGACCCTGCTCCTTCTCACAGCCCCCTACAGCAGCTTACCCCAGTGCTAAGCTCCAGCCTACAGCTACACCACAAATATGTTCTGTGAAAGTCCTGCCAAAGCCACAGATGCATGAGGTCTCCCTTATTCCCACAGGGCATCCTGTGTTTCTGGCTGTTTTCTAGAGAGCCGAGCACAACAGCCAGCATCCTGGTGTGCAAGAGGCTGTGTCCCACTAGCAGGAAGCAGTGCCAGTGTGCTGTCACAGCTCCCAGCCATGACACAGCATGCAGAGTCTGGGAGCCAAGCAGCCTCGCCCAGCAGTTATTCTGGGACAGCACAAATTGCCTTTGTATTAATTCACAGATTTTCCCTGGAGGCTTCACCTATGCATATCTGTGCAATATGGTCCTGCTGCTATTAAGCTAAAGACTTGTCAGATCCAAGTAAAATTAAGGCAAATCTTGGCTTCCTGGAGAATTTTATTACCTTTATGGTTATGCTATTAAATACTGGTACATAAGGGAAAAAAAAATTAAAAATCACACTTTACAAAACAGTAACAGAGAAGAGATAAGCAGAAAAGATGAGGGAAATCATAATGTTTATTATATTTAGATGAGTTTTGATGTATAGTTCTCACTGTACCATGAAAGTAATATGAGTGCATAAATAGAATGACTTTTGATTTTAATGCTAAACTACTTTGATTTTAATTAATAAACTACTGATCATCAGGATTTTTTTGAATAATATGCTCAGTAAAATGCTGCTTTTTGTTGCACTTTATCAGCAATGTGAAAAAAGATCAGGTTGACTGTGTAAAGTTTTAATATTTGCACCAGTATCATGTTGAAGTCTCTAATTAGACAGTCATGGGGTTCTGACAGAGGACTTCAGCTATACCACGAGGTTTCTCTTGAAATTTTTAATTTGGAAGACTTGTGATGAGTGTTCCTGGTTTGGGCTAGCAAATGTGTTTGCCTGCTTGTTCTGTATTTCACACCTTACAGTGTCAGGAGCAGTACTCCAGGGTTTGCCAGCTCAGCAAACACCTGGCATCAAATTCACAGCACACACTGGTTTGTTTCTGTCTCTCACTCCTTTCCTTTCCTGAAAAATTTGCATCCCTGGAGATACCTTCTTTTCAAAATATTTTGTGTTTATATCTTTATGCCTGTTTGGAGGAGAAGGGGATGAAACTGCAGCATCTATCTCTTAGTGGATATGCTTTGGGAGCTGTGTCGTTGTGAAATCATTGTGCCTCAGGCAGGTCTTCATCAGATTCTTGTGAGGTAGGGAGGGGGATTTGATAATAGAGATGGAGAGCTACGGCAAAAAGATGCCATATTCTGCAAATATTTGGGCACTTGTTTAACTGACGAGTGTGAATCCAATTCCCTGCGTAATCTGAGGATTTCTGGGAAGCCAGCCAAACTTTTAACAAGAACTCCGGCATCACCACAGTTGCTCGGTAGATGAAGAACTGAGTGGCTGCCATGGATGGGCAAAGTCAAATAGTGAATCCTGATATCCCAAGTCTTTGTGCTGTGTTTTAACTGTAAGAACTCTCTTTTTGCCTTAGTTGGAGCCATCCTATCCCTTCTCCCTGTTAGGCCATTTAGGGAGGCACTGCAGAGTCAGCAAAAGCCCCGATGCCAGGAAAATCCACGGTCCCACAGCAGCCATCCAAGCTTGTTTCACTCTCTCAGGCTGGCACTGCTGCCTCCTGTACCCTGTGAGCCCCGATGCATTTTCAATTCCGCCAGGATGTGGATGTTACAGCGCGAATTTACCACAACGTTTAACCCGCTGGAAACACTGGTTGGACTTAGCCCCTTACAGGCGGCTCCTTAGCAGTACAAGCAAACTGCGTCTCCTGCTCGGTTTTGCTAAAAGGGCTCTCGAGAAGAGCTCGGTGCGCCCTGCAGGGAGGGCACAGAGGTGCAGGGGAGCCCCGGAGCGCACCCAGCTCCCGTCGGTGCCCCCGCTGCCCGCAGGGAGGGCACAGAGGAGCCCTGCTCCCGCTCCCGTCGGTGCCCGCCGCTGCCCGCAGGGGGCGCTGCCGGGGCCCGGCGCCTCGGGCAGGGCCGGGGCCGGGGCGGCTCCGCGCGGGGGCAGCGCCGGGCGCGTCCCGCCCTCCCGCCTCCTCCCGCGTCCCCTCCCCTCGGCCGCGCTGCTGGAGCCGCCGGGCTCCCCCGCTCCTCTTCACATGGGGCTCGCCCTGCCGGCGGGACAGCGCTCCTGCTCTCCCGCCGAGCGCTGACAGGGAGCCGGCGCGGGAGAAGGGCGCTCGTCGCTGCTGCCGCCGGCGGGCAGGTAGGGGCGGGCAGGTAGGGGCGGGCAGGTAGGGGCGGGCAGGTAGGGACGGGCAGGTAGGGACGGGCAGGTAGGGGCGGGCAGGTAGGGGCGGGCGGCGCACCTGAGGGGACTCGGGGAGCGGGCGGCGGCGGGACGGGCGCACCCGGCTCTGCAGCCCCGGGCGCGGAGGGAGCGCACGTGGAGCGGGCGCCTCGCATCCCGCCCGCCTCCCTCCCAGCCTCGGTGCCGCCGCTCCGGCAGGGGCTTCGCGACAGGGTCTTCCCTGCGAGGTTTCGGGACCCCCGCCCGTCACTTGCGGGCGCATCGCGGCGGGATTCTCTTCCCGGCTGCCGCGGGGAGCGGCGCAACTTCAGGTAGGAACCCGGGCGGGGACGCTGGTCTTCCTCGTTCGCCCAAAGAGGATGGAGTTTAATCAAAGAGCCGCTAATCTCCCTCTTTCTATTCCATCTTTTCTTTTACCTGTCAGGAGAACAGGTCCGTTATTTGTGAAATTATTCTATGTCAGTTCAGGAGTTTTTTTGTTTTTTTTTTTTTCCTGTACACTACCAAATACACTTGGTAGATTAAAACACAGGACGAATTCTTTATGCCGTTAAAGTGAGCGCTATGGGTTTGCCGAGTTCATATAGCCTGAGTTCTCATAGCTCAAAATAAACCTTTTCATTAAAAATGAGAAAACCCGAATCAGTTCTCAGAGCTTTTGATTGATTAGATCTCCCTCGTGGAAATCAGCGGGGAGTTTTGCCTGATTAAGAGCTTCAAAATTGTCCTGAGGTTTGTTACACAACTGGCTGTAGTTGTGCAGTATGGGCTCAGTTAGGTAACTTTGCAACTGGGTCTTGTTATCACTGGTCCAGCTGAAGTACTTTCAAGTAAAATTTGTTTAATTTCTCTGCTTTAAGCTCTCTCCGCTCGACGTGTACGAGGTAGTGCTTTAAAGGCGACTAAACGTATTGGGTAAACAGGGAAGCCGGTGACATCCTTTGGAGAGACAGCGATTGCAATTTAGAGATGCTCCATGTGTTCTGCTGGCAACGCCAGGTTAACTGTTCTCATCCTGAACGTGTTCTGTTTCACTTGTGTTGCAGTTGAGCCTCAGATGCTCTACTTAATATCCAGGTACTCAGCTGTAACAGAAGGTGTACAGACATGCACATAATCATAGTCTCTCCAGCAAAGAGCATGCTTTCTGGTGTGATTATGCAGAAACGTTACAGAAAACAGCATTGCTCTCGGAATAGCTTGGAGGTTGCAATTTCCACACATGTGAGATGACTATTCAGTTACTGTTCTATTTTTTTCTGTGCTGCTGAAGTACCTGACAGTAAGCAGTTTACAGAATCCAGTCACTTGGTTGTGGAACTTTTCTTCTTGCTGCAGGAGTTTATGTCAAATTGCCTTTTTTTTTTTTTTTTAATGGCAGGAAAGTAGTTAGATAAATGGAAATTTTCTTGCCCTTCAGGTAGAAGCAGCAAAGGACCAAACTTGGGGAGGGTTTAAAAAACAAAACCCAACGTTTTTCTTTAGGGTTGTAACTAATTTCAGATGAGAAAAACTCCCTTGGGATGGCACTTCTCAAGTTTGTTCTTGGTTCCTTGAAATTTCGGGTGGTGTAGGTCTGATGGATCTAGCTATTCAAGTGAGGAAAAGGTGTTATATTGTGGTCTGTGAAGTTCAAATGCACATTACTGGAAAGCTTCAAATAGCCTTGAAATAGTCTTTAGTGGGGCAGGTGTGTTTGCTATGTTTGGGACAATTGCATTTCAGTTTAAAAGAATAGGAGTGTTTCTGTAGCAGGACATAGCTCTGTTAGCTTTGGTATTCAGTACTGGTGTTCCCAAACTGATATCACAATCCAGAATGAATCTGTTGCATGTAAATTCAGTGTCTGCAGATACATGAGTTGGTGTTGCTAACCTCACTGGAGGTTAATATTTTTAAGGATAAGTCTATGGAAAAAACTCAGGCATGTGATGAACAGCTTTCCAGGGCTAGGATGATGGAAAACAAATTGTGTATCACTAAAGTTAAAAGTATTCAAGAAAGCTGTTAATAATGTTCAAAAGGAGATCCTTTAATGCATGTGAAGAGCATTATCAGTTTGTGTAGCTCAGTAGCTAGAATGCAGCTGAATTATTGTGCTTAACTGTCCATCTCCTAATCTTTGGGCAGAGATTTTTTAAACCAGGGTGCTTAAATGTACCCCACTTTGAAACACTGCAGTAAAGCAAATTATGGTGAACCAATTCTGCTCAAGAGACTGGTTATTTGCACCTTGAACACCAAAACTATCTTAGCAGTGTGTGCCAAATCCTGGAGCTCTCCATACACAGAGAATCAACGTGCACAGGGGTGCACATTCTGGTATTCCATGTTCAGTGCTGGTTTAAGGGAGACTTTTCTATGGCAGCTATCTGTATATATCTATACTTATGTATCACAATTGTTGATTTGTTTTCACAAAGTGGGCTAAAAATGTGTCGTGGATGTGAAAAGATTAAGTGCCTTGCTGAGTTTGAAAGAGCAGAACATTGAGGCCAGATTGTAAAAGATCTAGACTCGCAGTTCAATTTGGCTTGTCTGCCTTGTTTGCTGTAGATTGTTTGAACAGCTCCTTCAAGGTATTGCATTCAATGGTTGGCTGACAACATTCAACATTTGAAGTGTTTTTCTATTACATTCATTTCTATCTCTTTGCATGCATGTGGTATTTGGTAGGCATTGGTATTTTATTATGTTGCCATAACTTCCCTTTTCCCGGATTTATTATTTTAGTGTCTTAAAACCCTCTATTGGACTCCATGTAAAAACAACGCTCCGTTAATGGATGGCTAGAGTGGTGAAATTTGAATGTGAGATAGCCAGCGGTCAGCATTATGGTTCCTGTGCAACCATTAGTCAGCAACACTTTGCATAAATATCCAATCTAAAATTTAATATCATCCGCTGTAGTAGTGTAGTGTATCTCATTGGAAAGGTGACTTTAAGTGAGCAGGAAGTTCTAACTGGAGGGTGAAGGATGCATGCCTACAAAGAGCGGTGCTGAAGCTGATGTGAAGATGGTAACTTGGGGTTTAAGCATTTGTGACTCAAAAGTTTAATTCCATTTTTGCTCCTAAAAACTGCAGTAAAGTAAAACTTTTGGGTGGCTAAGTATTTTTAGTCTTTTTGCAAGATGCCTGATTGCAAAACACACAAAGTAGCTGTTTTGTGGAGTCCTGCTTTTGTCTGCCCTTGGAACTGAAGCATCCTTTGCTGGTGCAGCTGCAACGATGCTACTTGTAGGCATAGAGGTTTTTATTTGGTTTAAATTCACATTTGAGTCTCTAAACACCCTCGTGTTGTCTCTCATTAATCAGGCAACTGTAGTTGCTGTCTTTAAGTCAATGAAGTTGTGTTGATTTGCTCCTGCTTGCCCTTTTATGCTGCAAGTGAATGCTTCACAGCTGTGAAGTTGCCATCCAGCTTTGACTCAGGGCACACTCTTCTTCCCAGTGGTGTGCATTCCTCAAACAGCCTGAATTCTCAGAGAAAGGTAGGTCTGAAAGTGGCATTTGTGGCCTAGAAAAAAGCTGCACAGGGATAAGGGAAGCTACATGCATACTTTAAAACTAGCACATGCCCAAGTGTTTTGGTGAATAAGCTGGAATGCTTTGCTGAATCACAGCTCTGAGGATGCAGAAATACTACACCTATATTGTCTGCTGCGGCTCTGTGCAGCGCTTGGAGTGAATTTCAGGCAGGTGTTTGGAGACCATCTGGACAGCAAAAATTAACCAGCTGTGGGGCTGTACATGCTACAGACAGGACTGGAAACATTACATTGCAAGTCGCTTTACTGGGAAATTTTACCAGTACTTCTCCCTTTCTCTCTGAATACTCAAATGCTGAGTGAAAATTGATGCAGTAAATGACCCAATTCCCATTGGTTTCCTTAAGAAAATCATTATCTGAAGGCTGTGTCTAAGCAAATTGCCTTGGCAGTTCCACCCGCGGCCGGCAGAAACGGTGGGGTTTGCCCAAGAATGGCGTTCTTGTGTCAGTCCCTGTTAACTGATTCCACACTCGGGACCAGCGCTAAGTGTGCAAGTCCCGGTACCGACCCGGTCTTGGTCCCATTAACCCACCCGCGACCTCGGCGGCCGGCGGTGACTCGGGGGGGTCCGGGAGCGGGGCCGGGGGTCCGGGAGCGGGGCCGGGGGTCCGGGAGCGGGGCCGGGGGATCCGGGAGCGGGGCCGGGGGTCCGGGAGCGGGGCCGGGGGTCCGGGAGCGGGGCCGGGGGATCCGGGAGCGGGGCCGGGGGTCCGGGAGCGGGGCCGGGGGATCCGGGAGCGGGGCCGGGGGTCCGGGAGCGGGGCCGGGGGATCCGGGAGCGGGGCCGGGGGTCCGGGAGCGGGGCCGGGGGTCCGGGCGCTCCCGGTGCTCCCGTCCCGGCGGGCGGGGCGGAGCCGCCGGGGGGCGCCCGAGGACCGGCGGAGCTCGCGGGGATGCCGGAGGGTGTGCGGGGCTGGACCCGCATCCCGAGCCAGCCGGGCCGCTCCCCCGGCCAGGGGCATCCTCCCCGCGGGATGCCGGAGGGTGTGCGGGGCTGGACCCGCATCCCGAGCCAGCCGGGCCGCTCCCCTGTGGAGGAACATCCTGCGCGCCCTCCCTGCGATCGCCTCCTTTACCTGGGTCATACTTTGGTGTCCTGCGACAGCACAGCCCTTTCTTTCATTGTGAGCCTCGTTATGAATAGGAGCTGGTCTGAGCAGGAGATTGCTCTCCTAACTTAGCTCGCTGCCCTCCACCCGCCCTATTGTTTCCACTAACCTTTCCTACTTTGCCAGCCCAGGTCCTCCAAAGCTGGAAATGAAATATCTACCAGCTTCTTTGGTAGTCTGCCAGCCTTCAGGCAGTGCAAGAAGCACCTTGGCATGGGGCACGAAGAGGATTCTTGGCTAGACCAACCTTCTGTGGCTAAAGCAGAGGTTGCTGGCTGTGTGACTTTGATTCCTCATTTATTGTCAATAATGTTTGATTGATACAGGGGGAGTACCCACAGTGTTATTTGTTAGTGACTACAAAGTGGAATAGTAGGTAGGAAGATTCTCTTTAGTTGTGTGGGGGACAAATGGAAAGCAGGTGTGCCCTGAGTAGGAAAAGTTTGTGTAAAAGACTGAGCTGGGGAGCTGCTTGGACCATTAATCCCTGATTTTCTAATCTGCTGCCTTCCGTAATTTCCTCCTGTGAACTGATCACTATAAAGTCCTTGGATTGTAAATTGTCTGGCAGCAAGGTACATATTCACTGTACATCTGGTGAGGGCAAGGCACCCTTCTCACAGTTGGAAAAAAACAGTAATTTGGCTGTGGGGTGCAGCTCAGGGGCAGTTCCAGAATTAATTTCTGACTCTTTTTTTGACTGTTTACTTGAGAAAGTTTCTGCTTTTGTATTGTGTTGTATAGAGCCTTCTGGCAAGATTGTTGTCTTTAGTAATACTTGCCACTGTGGCTCAGCATAATGTGAAAGACTAGGATTGCTAATGTTAGTAGCCAGCTAGAACTCTGCTAAAATCAACTGAGTACCATGAAAAAAACAGAACTGGTTTCTTGATTTAAAAATATCTTGTCCATTATCTGCAGTAAGGTAATATATGTACAATTATGTGAGGACTGTGACTGGCACTTTGAAGTCATTGCCAGTAAAATCCTCAGAAACGTGGACAAATGAATAACCTGCAGCTAACAGTGCGCTGAGTAATTTAGACAGCTGTTTCTGATTTGGTTTTACACTAATTGCTGCTGCTGTTACCATTGCATTTGTGAGCTGATAAGAGTTGCACATCATCTATATACTTCTGGTGCAAATGGTGCCCTGGTATGTCATACATTGACAAAAGCAGGTGCTTTTACTTTTAATTTGTAGTGCAAGTTTTATGGGATCATTAAAGTTCACTGAAAAAGACAGAAGATAACTTGGGGATCCTGCCAGACGTTTGGCCAGATGGGCTCATCTTTGCATAATGATCAAAGAAAGGAGGAAGAAAAGAAAAATATGTAAAAATGTATTGAATTCTTTATTTTGAATGAGTGTTCTTTATTTTGAAGGAAAAGAGAAAAGTGAGAGAAGGGAAAGTAGAAAATTGGAATAGTTTGCCTGTCCAGAATGTTTTAAGTAGGGTCCAGTTCCTCTCTGGGGGACTGCAGGCAGCTTATAGCTGCTTGGGGATATTCTTTTTGAACTCAGAGAAAGCTTTCAGTTTTAAGCTTGTGTTCAAGATCTGGGCTGAGGTCTGGCTTCACTTGCATGGAAAAACTGAACAAATTTTCTGTACTAAAGCTTAAGTTTTAATATTTCTTTTGCTGTCTGTGATTTTGCAGATGTATAAAATACAGTGCCAGCTCTTTATATTGGGGATGACAGTGTATGCTGGAGGAGGCCGCAGTCAAGCAAAGGAAGATCAAGCAGAAACCTTTAAGGCACCTGTAATTTTTTCTGAATTTAGGAAAAGTCCTTTTGGCTTTTCATCTGGGTTAAGTGGTGCCTGACTATCTGTAATTTTAATTTTGCTTCTCTTTGTGACATAAGCAGTCATACTAACTTTGCTGGAGATCCCAAATAAATATTTCTGTTCGTTTTGATTTTTTATCTTAAAAGATCAAGTGCAACTTATAGGCAAACTGACAATATCAATCCTTCCTTTTCCTATCCATCAAAATCTTATCTTCCATAAGAAAAAATTGGGTTAGGACTGCAGAGTAATCAGAAATGAAGAAACTGGTGAACTATATTTGAAAGTCACTTTTTCTTCCCAAGCTCAGATACTTTGTATCTTTCTCGATCAGGGACTGGGAGATGAAGCAGAATAAATGTTCGTTATATGCAGGTTGTAACTGCAGTTTGAAATGTCAGATGCAGTTTATTATTATAGTTAGAAACAGGAGACTAAAACTTCATCTCTGCACATAGATTTGCAATGAATGGCTGCTTTAAAATTAGGTATACACAAAAAGGCATGAAAATGCTTAAATATTTTTATGAGATTATCCCTTAGTATTGAATTAAATGTTGTCTCACTTCTGTATTAAGTGCAAATAATCATATGAATGTGACTGATTATCCAAGAAAATATTTTTTGTGTGTTGAATTTTAATAGTCCTATTTATGAATTATGTTCAGCTGTGGACTTAAGGAAGAGATACCTGAATAAGCTGATGCATTGCTTCCCCATCAACTCAATGCAGTATGTAATAAAAACTGCAACATTACCTAAAATAGATTGCAAGGATAAGTTAATTGGAAAAGTACTCTTAGGGTGATTAATTCTTAAATGTTTTCCATGGACTAGCAAGGGAAATGATATTTCAGTTTTTGCGCTCAAAGCTAAAATATCTAATTCGTAGGGACTTACTATGAACTTTCTGATTTCATCAGTGCATTCATAATCATACAATTTTATGAACTATTCAGTGAATTTGGTTGGCAAATCACTGACATCCTGGCACCATTGCTGGCCTCACAGTCATGAGTATTGGGGAAAGTTCACTTCTGTTGTGCCTTAGATGGGCTGATTCTCAGTATTGCTGGTTTTTTTTCCACAGCTTTTTGTGTGGGGTTGTTTTTTTTGGGTTTTGTTTCTCTTTTTTTGAGTCCTTGAATTTTTAACACCCTAGGATCTTTCAGGGATTTTATGTCTAGCTGCAGATTTACCATTCCTGTCTATCCTGGCTCTAGTCTGAGTATTGTTACACAGCTTTCTTGCAAGCTGGCAGTTTCCTTAGAAGTTTCATTCAAGGTTACGTAGTTCTGCTGTGTCAAAACTAGGCCTTGAAGCACAGATAGCTGAACCCCTAGGAGGAGGATTCACACAAAGCTGAGGTGTGAAATCAGTATGAGCTAAGCTGTGCCAATTCCCTTAGGAGGACACACAGTGAATAGTAGCTGCAAGATTGTTTGAACTACTTTCAAAATAACTGGATGTTTGCAGGAAAAGCCTTGTAACTTAACCTTTCTCTGTGCTGGACTTTTACCTGTCAGTGGGATTTTGTACATATTTCTGACACTAATGTGCTTTGTAATTGGCTCTTTGCCTGAACTTAGAGGCAAGTGATGCTGATGTAGATTGCCTGTGGTCAGGAAAACTATTTAATTTTTGTGCCAGGAAAGGTTTATGTTAAATATCAGGAAAAACTTATTCACTGAAAAGGTTGCCAAGCTCTGGAACAGGCTGCCTACGGAGCTGGTGGAGCCACCACTCCTAAAAGTTTTTAAAAGATTCATAGATGTGTCATTGAAGGCCATGGTTTAGTGGTGGACTTGGTAGTGTTAGATTTTAGATTAACTGTTGGACACAATGATCTTAAAGGTCTTTTTCAACCTAAGTTATTCTATAATTCTAAAAAAAAAAAAAAAGGACAAAAACAATCAAAAAGAGGAAATAGAGGAAGGTGAAGCTCAGAATTTTGACAGGAGTTGTAGAGGAGTGATGGACTGAGAATGAGAATTAGGACATGGGCCTGCTATGTTATAGGCAGGAAAGGGTGGTGCAGTAGGTAAAATTAGAAGGAAATTTAAAATAAGAACAAGTTTTATGAAGAGTATTTCCCAAGGGATAGAAGGATCAAACATTACAAGTGCATTTTAATGCAAAAACAGCTAGTAAAGTTCTCACTCTCTTGAAATACAAAGCAAAACTTATATTGCCTTCACTGGTGCTGGAATCATTCCTGTCTTGAATGTCAGGAAAGGAAGAGAGAATCACAGAAGAAGCGAAATATTTGCTTGTATTTATAAGATTACAGACTTGGAACTTTTGGTATCTACAGTGGAAAATCAGTTCAAACACTGGGAAAAACTTTCTCATTGGAACAGTAGTGTGACAGAAAAAAATACTGAAATAACTGAGATTTGATTTAGTTGAAGGTTTGAAGAGAAGAGAATGTCTACTGTGAAGTTTCCAGATAGTTATTTCAGTTTTGGGGACAAATGGTATTTCAGCCACACCTTTTATGATTTTATGAAGTCTTCCATAAAGTAGGCTTTCAGATTTGTTTGATCCTTTCTGCACAGGAGACAAAGCTTTCTTAAATTGTTAACATCTATGCAGTACATGAAGGAAGCAAACATATTTCTGACAGAAAATCACATGAATTAACAAACTCTGAAAATAATAGTGTTTGTTTGGGATTGGTTTTGATGATGTTTTTTTCCTTGAACTAAGAGTTCTGATAGTGTGCAACTGGTAATGGTTGTATTTTGTAAAGTGCCTACTTATTAGTGCTTTTTGATCTATTTGCTGCTGCAATTTAGATATTTGACTACTTGAACTGGCTTCTATGACTTGCTAGTCAAGTGCTGGTTTGGCACCTTTGAAAAGTGCCACCCCTCTTGCTGCTGCAGATACGTAAATTGTGATGTGGATAACTTCCCACTGCTCTTTTTGAAGGGGGACAGACACTGTGCTAGTTTCCTTGAAGAGATGCCACTTAAAGCTTCAGACATGGTGGCATAAGCATTCATCAGGTGTTATCAAAGTGACTGGCACCTCAGTCATCCTCTGCTTACTGTTTTGTTAAGGATTATTTTATGCACTGGAGTGGTGGTGGTTGTGGAGGGGGGAATTGTGTGATTTGTTGTTTTATTTTGGTTGTGGGTTGGTGGCTTTTTTGTGAAGTGTTCAGAGCCAGTTAGATTGTAGAAGTCTTTATAGGAAGATTTCTGCTAGTTTTGTTTTTGAAAGCAATCAACTAATTAGTTGACAAGACTGCATGCATGCTAAAATTCTCTTTTCCATTAGGATGTGATGCTGAAGGATGACTTTTCCCCATCCCATCTTTACTTCCTGCTGTAGCAAAACAACAATTTGCAGGGGCTCTTTATCCAGTTGAAATCTCTTATGGCAATGTTCTTCCCAGGTGTATCTCTAATTTGTCACCTAAGTAAATGGATTTGGTTGGTTTGTTTAAAAATAGTCAAGAATATCAGATACAATTTGTTTTGAATTTCTCTAAAATCTCTTTTGAAGCAGCCTCCTTTAAACTTTTTGGAGTTTGCTGCTCAAAGAAGTGTATTTGAAGGCAAGCACTGACTCTCATAAGGGTTGACTGGAGAGGATTTAAAAATTAGCTATTCTAATCTGGAATGGATGTGGATTTGCTTTGAATTGAAGTTTTAACTGGTGCTCACAAAAAGTAGTTTCACTGTGAAGATGTTTGTTTCCTGACTTAAACAAATCTTGAATTTCTGCACCTTGATACTCATGATGTTAATATATTGATTTGCTTTCCTGTCCTATTAAACTATGCTGGTCCTTTTACTGGAATAAATCTGTTTCTGACAGTTTCTTACATAAACACTACATATTAGGCATTAAGAGGGTCTAAACCTGGTTTGTACTACGTTTAAGATGAAACATGTGATAATGGTGAAGCCAAATAAAGATATTCTGTAGTAATTTAGGATCATAATGTGCTTAAAGCAGTTTTGCACGACTTGAATTTTACTACCTTCTTTGCTACAATTCCTTTCACTGTGGGCAGTTAGTCTGTAATCATTCTCTAAAGTGCATACCCAGAGTTAATTTCCTTATTTGCACTTATGTCTTGGTGGTGTTTTATTAAGGAAGTAGATATGTTTAACCACCTAATTAGCAGGTGAATAATTCTTGCATGCTATTGCCTCCATTTCTCAGTGACCATCCATTGTCTGATACAATTTTTTCAGAGTCCTGTTTTTAACTGTGACTGGAGGCTAAGTTGGGGTTGAATGAAATAGCAAAGAGAGAATGTTGAGGATTTGATCAATTTGAAATGGTCCATTTCTCCTGCAGTTCAAGACAATTAGGGAAGATGAATGCAGCAAATGACTTGCAGTGTAACTGATCTCCTTAAATTCACTGACAAAATATGAGCTGCGCTCCAGGAATTTTCACGGATTACCAGTGTGTAGGCTTCCAGCAGAATACAGAAGTTCTATAGAAGTGGCAGTGACCAGTGGTTACTGAAAGATATGGGAAAAAGGAAGGGGAGAATAGCCCTAATGTTTTTCATGCAGCTGTTACCAAGAAATTTCAGTTGAACATAACCTGTATTGATTGTGGTTTCCTTGGCTTAGTGAAGGTATATATATTAGACCACAAATTCAGTTTCTCTGAAGTGGTTCACATGTGACCTATCCCTGGCTCTCTTAGTGAAGAAGTTTTGTAGTCTGGATTTTATGTTGGGTTTTTTCTGTTTGTTTGCATTTGTTTGTTGTTTATTTATTTTAAATTGATTATGGATGCTGTAAGCAGATGGAGAACACCATGGAGTGAAATTACAGGTGGAAAATGAGGTAGAAGTTCATGTCACTTGTGTTGAAGTGAAGGGAAAATTAGTATGCAGCTAAAAGCTTATGAATGAGTAAATTATGGGTGTTAAATGCTCTTATTAGCCATGTGTTAGGAGGAAAACACAGAAGATGACCTCTGTGGAAAAGGCAGTGCATTAGCTGTCAGTGTAAAATGTCTTGTGAGCCTTGTAAAGAGTGAGATAGTTACATTTGCTTGGCTTTGTTTGTAATCCACCATGGAGAGTGGGTTGCCAGGAGTCCTCTGCAGAGCAAACAGTGCATGGGCAGCAGAAACTTTGAAGAAGAGGAACTGAAATGTGTTGATAAGGGTGGAGATGGATGGAGCTGCTGAGAATTTTGCAGGAAGTCCTACCAGAATTGTCTGTTAATCCCTACGTGCTTGTACAGTTGGATTTATGTAGATGATGAACGTCTGAAAGGGCCCCGTGTGACAGCTCCCATGGTGAAATCACTTGTGTTACCAAGGCGTGATTAACGAGAGCTCCTGTCATCCCTTTCCTGTTGAACGCTCTCTGTTTCTGGGGTTTCTCTTTAAGTGGTGTGGGTCAAGGCTTGAAGCTGTGAGGCTCTGGTGACAAGGAAAGCTGGCCATAGCTGTTTTAAATAGTTTGCTAGATTGTATTTGGTGCTTGCAAGCATCCATGTATGTTTTCAGAGATGCACTCAGACTTTAAACAGAGAAGATTAAAAACTTTTAGCATGACATAGCAATATAGGTTTCTTCAGCTGTCACTTGGCTCTATCCCTGTCCTGCACTAGTCATCACCCCTGTGTTTTAAGGGAACACAAAGGAAGGCTGTGGGGTCTCAGAGCACTGATTTGGTGACTTTTCAGAAAGGAGATGATCAGAACTTTTCTGTATTGTAAGTAAGAAGCAAAGATGATTGAAAATCAAACCAAACAATCCCAAGGAAACAATTTGAAGCATTAGCCCCACTCCATATTTTCATGACATGTCATGGAGAAGAAATATAAGGCAAAAATGCTAAGGGGGATTTCTTCATTAATTCTTGTGGGGTGTGGGGTTTAAGGATTTCATGCATCTGGGATGTTTTGAAAAAGGGAAAGTGGGATGGGAAACACTATTTTCTAGTATGTGTTTTCTCTAGGGGTTTGTTATGCAGTGCATAGTGTGGGGTTTGGCTCCAAATGTATAGTTGGTTTTTGACTTAGCTGCCTTTCTAGGATAAAATATCTATTGGTATAATTTTTGAGGCGCAAGCTCTCTTAGCTTTCAGTTATTTGAACTCAGTGCAGAATTACAGCATTTGCAGAGACCGGTATTGTGACTTTATTTGGGTTTTTTCCATCATAAGATATGCTCACAAAACACCAAACAACACTGAATTGGGTAGAAGATGAGGAAAGAAAGCAAACCAAACAAACTACAGTGACAGGGTTTAATATTTTACATTGCACTGTCATCTTGTTTTCTTGTTAGTGGTGGAAATGAAAAAGGAAGTTGTGATTAGTATCTCAAAATCAAATGTAAACATCTGAAAATTTTCAGATTTTTTTGTGTTCTGTTTAAACAAATTATGTATAAAGATTTTCAACTAAGTATTTTTCTGTTTTATTCAGCGGTGAAGAGGATAGGCTTTTAGTACTTATTAAATATCTAGTTCTTGGCTCTACTTAGCTCTTCTTGTTAGCTATTTTAAAACAGACTTTAAGGAGTTTATGGTTCTCCTTAACCTTATTATTAAGATAAAAAAAAAACTTTAAAAAAACCCCTATCTTACTTCTAATTAATTCATATTTGTATAATAAGTCTTATTTTTCTAATTTTAAAATCGTCATTGAACAATAAATCAGTTTGGTTTGGAAGGGACCTTAGGTATAACCCAGTTCCAACCTCTCCTTGGGCAGGAACATCATCTGGTAGGTCAGATTGCTGAGGTGCCCATCCAGCCTGGCCTTGAACACTTCCAGGGATGGGGCATCCACAGGTTCTCTGGATAACCTGTTCCAGTGCCTCACCAACCTCACAGCTGAGAATTTCTTCCTAATATCTGAAAAAGCAGAGATTTAGGTTAGTTAAAAACCTGTCCCCCTTGTCCTACCACTATCTGCCCATGTAAAAAGTTGCTGTCACTCTTCTTTATAAGCGCTCTTTAAGTACTGAAAGGCCACAATTAAGTCTCCATGGAGCTTTCTTTTCTCTAGGCTGAGCAACTTGGCTTGTTGAACTTCTTCATGAGGTTCTTATGGGCCCATTTCTCATGCTGGTCCAGGTCCTTCTGGATGGCATCCCATCATTTTCTTTCTCTGCATCAACAGCACTGCTCGACTTTGTGTCATCTTGCTGAGGGTGCACTCAGTCTTGGTGTTTGTCATTGATAAAGATGTGATAGGGCTGGGATCCCAAGACAGAGCCCTGAAGAACACACCTTGTCATCAGCCGCCACAGAGCCATTGACCACAACTCTGGCTGAATCAGTCTAGCCACTTCTTCATCCAAAAAATAATCCATACTTCAAACCCATGTCTCTCCAATTTGGAGATAAGGATGTCATTTAAGATTGTGTCAAGCGCTTTAGAGAAGTCCAGGTAGATTACAACGATTGGCCTTCTCTTGTGGACATCACTCCATCATGAAAGGCCACAAGATTGGTCAGCATGATTTGACCCAAGTGAAGGTGTGCTGGCTGTCTTGGATCACCTCTTTGTCTTGTGTGTGACCTACCATTGCTTCAAGGGGATCTGCTCTGTGATCTTCCCTGGCACAGAGGTGGGTTCACTGGTAGTTTTCTTTCTTCCCTTCTAAAAAGCAGGAGTAGTTTCCCTTTTTCCAGTCACCAGGAACTTCACCTGACTGCCATGACTTTTCAAATATAATGGAGAGGGGCTTGGCAACAACATTGTCCTGGTTCCCCCAGGACTTTGGAATGCATCTCACCAGGTTCTGGGGACTTGTGTCTATTCAGTTTCATTAAATGGTCCCAAACCTGCTCTTTGCTTACAGTGGGAGAAACGTTGCTACCCCAAGCCCAGCCTAGAGGTTCAGGGAGTAGAGAGATATGAGAAACCTGAATTATACTTCTAAATCATTGACCTGAATTGAAGCAGATGTTCTTTCTGGCTTTCATTTGTCAGGAAACATTTGTCTTTGCTTGCAGGGTCAGGGGAATAAAGTATTTGATTTTTAATTGGCTACTGAACCAAGCAACCATAAATGCTTGCTTGCTTTGTTCTAATGCAAATCTTCATCTAACTTGTTACTTATTTTGAAAGAACAATGAATTATTTTTTATTTAAAATATTTGTGAGGGTCAAATTAAATATTCTTTTCCTGAAAGAAAAATTTATTTTCTGAAGTAGCTTTCATGGCTACAACACACAGGTGTTGTACAGAACACATAGGTGGCCTTAAAAGTCAATAGCAAGGATTGCTGGTCCTTAAGTGCATGGGCTGGTGGTTAGAGAACTTTCTGTGGGTAAATTGAAACTTTCCTTTTTCTGTAAATTGTTTGTTCTTGGAGCTGGGCCAGAGGACAAGAGAACTGCCTGGATTCCCTGCTCATCTGGCTGCAGCAGGGCAAGCGAGGTGCAGAGCCTCTGCTTCAGCCTGGCTTCATGTGGTGGTGGAGTACATGGCTAGCAGGGGCACACTGACTGAGGCAGCATCAGTTAATTGCATAAATAGCACTAGTGTTTGGAACAAAATTGTTATTCAATTTTCAGTTGAAGGGATTTAGCTAAGTGAGTGGAAATCATCAATAGTGTGGTGCATCAGAGGGACTGAAGCTCTGGGCTATTGGATTGTTTATCTGAATAAACATTTTTGGTAGCTGTTTCCCCATCCTATTCAACTTGTTTGGGATCCTCTTGCTGTTGTGCAGGGTATTGCCAGCTGTCAAGGGAAGTGGTGTCTCTCAGCTTCTTTTGCTCTTGTTCCTGTAGGGTGTTCTGGGAAAGCAAGGCTCAGGTATGAGGTACATCTGGGCAGCAAGGCCAGGTAACAGATCTCCCTGTCATGGTCTTGCTCACCTGAGGTGTGCATTTGGGAACTGGTTTTAACCCCCTGAGAAGGAAGAGCCAATATGAAAGGTTGAAACAGGAAGGGAAGATTAAAAAGAAAAACTGCCTTTGAAGTCACACTTTGAACCAGCCCCTGAATTCTTACAACCGTTGCGTAAGTGTGGCTCCTCTGTGCTGTGGTGAATGACTCACAAGCGTTGCTGCTGTGCTTTTTCAAATCTGTGTAAAGAAGGGAAGTAATGCTACTACAGCTTTTCTGACTGAGAACTGAGGGGCAGCAAGGTTATGGGATTTGTCTGCAATCACACTAACGACCTATGGCAGTGAGGCACCAGAAGAGGGATGTCTGGACTTCCAGTCCAGCACACACGCTAACACAAAATACTAAAAAAGCATTTTTCAATATTTTGTGCATATTGGATAAAAAGAACAGAAATATCAAACTTATGATTATTTTCTATTCAAACAAATTGATGGGCTTGTGATAGATAAGTAGTGCATGTATGCTTTTATCCCATGCAGAGGCCCTTGTAGAAAAAATCCTGTTTATGGAGAGATTTAGAGCTATTTCTCCTCCATGAGCTATTTACTACTTCAACTGAACTAATGTCTATTAAACATTCATTCTAGGTACAATACCCTCAAGAGTCAATTTAGGTAAACTGCAATATCTCTTTCTAGGCTAAAAATTGCTCTGTGTAATGCATGTAGAAAAAAAATCCATAAAATTATTTTTCCTGCTCCTCTCAGTCTTTATTATATCTTGAGATTCCTTTTTTTTTATGAGGTAGGAGGGAAGAAAGCTCCTTTGTCAGCTGCATAAAGGGACAGTCAAATCTTTTGTATGTAAGGGGTTTTTGGAATGATGTTTTCAATTTTCTTCTCTATTAAGTTTTGTATGTTATTATGACTGCAAAGTTTCACACTCCCATTGTCATAAACAATAGCCTTTAGAGCTTTGGCATTTTCCAGCCTGGCAGCCAAATGGATGTGTAGAACAACGCTGAAGACAGTGACTTAAATCATGTTGCAATACACAGTTAGCCTGTGTGGTATTTACTTCAAATGCTGTATACTATTTTAAAAGCTTTGTGCCCGCAGCAGTGGATGATGTTTGAGAATTAGCACTGCATTTGATTACTGTTTGAGAAGACAAGCAGCTACCTTGGGTTGAAGGTGAGAGAAAAGATGCTGCTGAACCGCAGAGCTTGCTGAGCTGAAAGCTTGTGGGGGTTGGAAGGAGGGTGATGCAGCCCTGACAGAGTTGTGGGCCTTGGTGGGAAACGGGAGGGATTGAGCTCATGTGCTGGGTTGGCTGTGGGTGGAGAGGGTCTGGGGTATCCTAACCTTACTGTGGTACCATTGTCCCTCTCTTTTAGAACTGAACTTTACTGTTCCTTTGGGTGTTATTAAGGGATAGGTCATTAAGTGGCACAAAAAACTGGTGCATGTCAGACTTGAGGAGATATCCAAGGGATGGGACAACAGCCCAGTGAAGTCAGGGAACATTTTTTCCTTACTCTCTACTGTATTTTTTTAAGGAGACTTTACAAAGATGTTAACAGATTGGGTATTCCTCTGTAGCTAACATTTTTTTTTTTAATGAGGATGTTTTAAGAGACAAAATTAAAAATAAATCTTGGACTTTGTGCAAGGATTCTTTGTTCTTTTCATTCCAACAGTTGTCCATTAAAGCTAATATTTACCTGTACTTCATTGAGTCCCCTGCCACCCTCTTCCTAGTGAGTTCTTACCAAGCACAGGAGGGAGATTCAAGTAACCCATACCAGGATGTAAACTTTGGGGCAAGGAGGGCTCACAAGTTGCTGTGAGCCAGGTGAGGCACACTAACTCTCCCTGCTTATGCTCTGAACTCCTAACTTGGCCAGCTTAAGGAACTCCAACTAAAATCATTGGCTGCAAAAACGTTATTCATTTTTTACTCTGTTTGATGTCATCTGCAGGTACTTACCAGCACCATGTTTCTGTACAGGTCTGCGAGCAGAACAGATGTGTGAGATTATTCCAGTCTGCTTCAGTCTGTATCTGTTAGACCCATTTAACCTGCTTTGTATGGGGAAGTAGGTTTGAGTTAGCTCACTGACTTTGCTGGAAGGAGAATAGGGAGTACTTTTTACCATCAGAGCTGTAGGGCAGGGACAATGATAGGTAGAACAGCTACCTACGGAAGGTATAGAGTCTGCTAGTCTGTGATTTTTTGCCAGTTCATGTATCTTACATCCCTACAGGCTGAAGAAGTTGAAATGTGTAAAAGCTCAAATTGGTCCAAACTCTGCTAGCAAGTCTGGTTTGATTTATATCTGGTATGACCATGGTGGAGGAATTTTTAAATTTGGTGTCCCAGCAGAGTCTTTTCATTGTAGACAATGGCACAGCGTTGATTGTTCCACCTCATATAGCTTTGATTATTTTAGAAAGCTCTGCTTAATAAGAATCTCCTCTTATCAAGTAATGTAGCATTAGCTTGCTATTCTGAGTCCAGCTGCAAAAGTTTAAAGCTATTTTAAAGCATGCAGATCTATGAAAGAGATTTATCTCTGTAAACATACAACAAGCCCAGTCAAGCCACTTTGGGACCCTGGCTTTAGAAGCTGCTAATTGCTGCTGGGTTTATTTTGTTTTTCTCTTCTCTGTGTACTCTACTGTGCTTGCTAAATTCTGGCAGTCAAACTGCAGTTCTCAGTTCAAAATGCAGATTTTATTTTATTTTTACCTGTTGTTTTCTCACATGATGCTTTTTCCATCTACCTTTCTCTATGAAATACTCAAATTGAACTCTAGGAACCCTATTTTCCCAGCTTAAAGTAATTTTTTATCTCAACAGGAATCAGTGGCACAGCATTGAATGCCACATAGGAGTGTAGCTGTAAAAGACTTTTCATTGTTTTGTGGTTTTTTTCCCTTCTTTATCCTCCCCCTTATAAAGGATAAATTAATACCTTACTACATCATAAAGCAGCAGCAATTTGGAATGCTTATTTCAAATAATTTCATGAAATTCCTATGTCTTTTAATAATTTTTTTTTCTATACATGAAATACCTTTAAAAAAGGTGATTTACAGCAAGAAGTGAACAGGTTAAAGGAACAGGACTTGGGAAACTCCAATTCAGTCTCCCCAACAGAGCTTCAGCTAATCACCCTATCACCCTGGTGATGGTTTGTGTTTGAGGCTTTTTCGTTATTGTTTTGATTTCTTAAATCACCCTGATGATTAAAACCCCTGGTAAGGGATAGAGCACATCCTTCAAATGACATGTTGAAAAGATGGTTCTTAATTTTGGATCTTCCATTTCGGAGATCACATATAAGTTTACCACTTGACCTCTCAAGTCAAGTGGTATTTCCCTCCCAGTTCTGTGTGACAGCAGTAACTTTAGCCACAGTGAGCAATTATCCAGTCAGTTTTCAGTATGTGTCTATGGAAGAGTGCTAACACAAGTGGTGACTTTATAGTGTTTTGCAGTCTTTTGTGTGTGTTATATTCATGGACTTTTTTTATTTTTAATTTATTTTTTTTTATCCTAGTGTCCTGGGGTGACATCCATTCTTTTTCTAATTTATGAGTTTCAGGATTAATTTTTTCCATTCTTCACAGTACCAAACAAGATGCTCTCCTTCCCCTCCAGAAGGGTGCACTGCCTCTGTTTTGCAGTCTGTTGGGCTGAGAGTACTGTCTCATATAATTCCACAAATGAACTTGCCAGGATGACTTTTGCACAGCACTCTACCCCACTCTACAAAGTAATGCAAAGGTGTAAAATCAGCCATGCAAGTCAAAGCCTTGAGAGGTGCTTTACTTTAATACTTCAATTTGCCATGAAAAATCACCAAAGCATATTTCCAGACCTAATAATTCCTTTAAAAATTGGTTTCTCATTATCTACTTAGCTAAATAGCAATTTTACCCTTTTCTGAATATAGATCATTAAATTAGAATAGGTTTAACATTTTCCTTTTCCTGCTTCCAAATTCCTTGAGGCTCAGGAGACCAGACCATGCTTGATAGAACTGAGCAATTCAGTAACTTGAATAAAAGGACTGGGCTGCTCAACAAATAGGCCCAGCAAAGGTCCTGTCTTGAAGCTTTCATGCACCAGCCTTTTAATTTTAAAATGACATTCAGTAAGGGCAAAAAAAAAATAACAGAAGGACTTGCATGAGTGAGTTAGAGGTGCCTGAACTTGAACTGAGAAAGCAAGCAAACAAGCAAATAGTTTGAATAGAAAGAATGATATTTGTGTTCTCCTTTAGAAGAACTGTATGTGCTGGGATGCCCATCATATCAGCACTTCAGAGGTGCACTGGCACCTCTTGTGGAGGGAAACAGGGTCAAAACTAGGACTTTCTAGGAACTTCCTTCTGCCTCTACCATTTTCAAGTATTCACACCAGTATTTCCAGACCCCTGTTTCCACATCCCCCGCTTCACATTTCCAGGTTCTATTCAAGATGCCCTGATAAAAGGGCTGTGAAGCAATCAGTGCATTGCCAGAGCCAAGTAAAAGATCAATTCAAGCATGACTACACTGCAAATCATAATCTCTGTGTGAATTAGCAGCAATTCTCTCCACCCTTATTCTAGAGGCAGTGCAATTTCACAGTATTAGGAGCAGTGCATTACTAACAACATTTACTTGACTAGTCACATAATATTCCATCGCCATTATCTAGATATGCCTTAAATGAGAACAGATGTGATACCAGCACTTGAGGCATTCAGAGAGTGCCATTCAAATACTGCACAGAGCTCAGGAAGGAGTTTTTGACATATAATGGGCATTCATGGGCCATGCTGACAGGCCCATCAAGGGGCATCTTTTGCACCCACCTCTTCTGCTGAACAAGGGAAATAGCAGTCCTCCTGGACCACATGCCAAAGCAAGAACCAGGGATGGAGTGAGACAGAAATAATTGTGAGGAAACATGGACATTTTTCAGACTTAGAGGAGTAATTTCTGGCTTTTCTTTTATTCATTTGGTTTGGGTTTTCTAAAATAAATAGCGACCCCCTACACTTTGAGTTACTGTGTGTCACTGCAGGGCTGGTGAATCTCAGTTCTTTACATGCCCTGCCTTGCAGCGCCTCTCTGTGTGCTGCTGGCTGTCCCACGTAGCCGCAGTGGAAAGCCCTGGGGGCAGCTGTGTGCCCAGCTCTGCCTGCTGACAGCCAACACACGTGCTCCCAGCTGCAGCCTCTTGCACAAATGCACGGGGAGCTCCTGGCACCAGCAGATTCCCTCCAGTGCACAACACTGATGAGCCTTCATGTAAGCATCAGTGACCTGAAGCAGAGCTCTGCCTCGTCATTCAAAATTCATCTTGCACGTATTCTGTCTTTTAGAATTAGGCCTTTTAACAGCTCTCCCATCTCCATTTCTGATTCATGAACAGCATCTGACAGGTCTAGGATACTCACCAGAACTTGCAAACTATAATCTTGCAAATTAAAACCAGCCCTTCCTAAGAATGCCTTTTCTTTTTAAAACACCCACCAGTCATAACATTAATTCAGCTACTACAGTTTGCAAACTGTTTGTATTATACTTACATCCACTAATGCAAAGGAGAATTAAATAATGTACAGGAGAGTCTGGGAAAAAACATTCTTTGGACTCCATGCTCTTTTAAACAGCCTTTCCTTACAGATGACAGATTCAGGTCAGGAAAAGTCTAAAATGGGACACTATTGCCACAGATAACACAGTGAACAAGTAGTTAGTGCCCTTCCCCACCCTCACCACAACACACCCTCAAGAAGACCTGATTTAAACACACTTGTTTTCATGCTGCTTTGGAAACCTTTGGCAGAGATTCCTTTTGCATAGAAGTATACTTATATACTTGATAGAAGTCTCCTCCCCGTAGCGTGTGTGGCACAGACCCATAAACAAAATGCTGACTTGCAGGTAGTCACACTTGACTTTCTGTAACCAGCAAAGCAAAAGGGGTGGAGAAGAGTTGCAGAAGCCCTTCTAAGTAGAGCATCCAGAAAACAGGGAGCAAATAGATATGTACATTTATTATATCTAAAAATCCATTCTATATTTTTATATCCAAAAATCTCTCACTACTTTACAGACTAGTATTATTTAGGGTAGATCTGTTTTCCCATCATCTTATCCAATTTTCTCTAGACGCAGTAACTAGAAATACAGGCTCTCAGATCTGTTTCTATGGCTGCCAGAGATGAGAAAATTAATCACTGTAGAATGCTTTTTCTGGTATTTTTTGTATCATTGCTACTATATCATCTGATCTTCCTTAGTCTAATACCTAACCAGTGCCATGTACTGAGCTTCATTTTCTCCCAAGAGCTGCAAAAGTCTGGTTTAGCCTGTGAAAAACAGGGAGGCACATCAATTACACCAAAATCCAGATGTGATTCAACTAGGGGAGTGCAGTATAAGAAATGTAACACACAACATGCATAGGCTACCTTCCCGCTGACAAGGACAGCAACCTGAAGTGCTGATCCAGCAACCAGCCCTTGCCTTAAGGACAGAACAGGTCACTGTGTACAAGAGGTTTGTTACTCTGCATCAGAATCATTGAAGTTTAGAAGTGAGCCTATGATTTATCATTGAGTCAAAGAACAAACTTTTAAAAGTACAGAAATTGTGATACAACTTAAAATGATGGTGAAGTCATTGCATCCATAGTAAGAACATCCAAAGGTTACATACTCTCCCTATTGAAGCAAACACAGTAAGGTTCTGGCTTATTGCGTATGCTCAGCAGTTCATAATCATTTTACAACATTCATACAATATTTTCCTTTTTTATATACTATGAAGTTGAGATTGTTTTTCCAACAGGTCTTCTACTTAACTTACAGATTTTTTATAACATATTTCATGTGTAGAAAAATGAAATTATGAAAGAATTAGGAGTTTTAAGAAATTATTTGAAATAAACATTACAAATTGCTGCTGCTTTACAATGTGCTTGTAATACTTAAGGGGGAAGAGGAAAATAAAAATAAAAACATTTTGCAGCTACACTCCTATGTCGCCTTAAATACTGTGCCACTGATTCCTGTTGAGATGAAAAACTACTTTTAGCCGGGAAAAAGATAGGTCTCCTAGAGTTTGAGTATTTTTATAAAGAATGATAGATGGCAAAAGTGTCATGTGAAAAAACAACAGGTAGAAACTAAAATAAAGTGTGCAGTTTGACTGCCAGAATACAGCAACCACAGTATAGTACACAGAGCAGAGAACAACAACAAAAAAAATCCACCAGCACTTAGTGGGAAACTAGGCAACCAATAGGCTGGGGCTGTCCCTAACTCTTTAGTTAGTCTTATCTTTAATTAAAGAAATAAAAAAAAAAATTAGCAGCCACCCGAAGCTGATTGCATCAAACTTCCTCCGGTATTGAGGTATTCATCAGTGCACTTTATGCTGTGACCCTAAGAGGAGGTAAGAGGCAGGTACAAGAGCAAAGTACCTTAACTGTAATTTTGACATCCTCTAATAGAAGTTATTTCTTGTTTAACTAGGAGGAAGAATGTGAACAATTGCAAGCGGCACACAGTTTGTCTCTATGGCTCCTTAGAACTGTTTCATCTTGAAGGCTGAAACTCTTTTGGGGGACTGTATCTGTGCTGGAAGGCTTAAAATACTCTAGAACTTTCAGACATCCTGTGTCAGAAAGGGCAAATGAAATTAATTATATCAGGAGATTGTTTTGGGTTGCTGAGTACAAAAATCCATTTAGCAACCTCTCAACAAAAGAAAACATCAAACATGGAGGAGCTCTACTTAAATCTGCTATGGAGTGTACAGTACTAGCTCTGTGGTCTTGCTAGATCAATCAGTTAAAGTAATACCTATTTTACAAGAATTTAATGAATAAAACATCTATATTAATATTTCTATTTAAGCCTGCCTAAGCCCTAATTCTTGCTCATTTTTTGCATGAGCTCACAAGACACATCCCTCTCTAGAGTGCCTTAAATAGAGCTGGCAGAAATCATCTTCATGATGCCCATTGTGTGACAAAGACTTATCATGATTTTCTCAATTTTCACTATGAGGTCTGGCAGGAGAGAGCTGGCAGAACAGGAAGAGTATTGGGTCCTGAAAATTAATACCATTATCCTTTCTGAAAATGCTTTTATGTGAAAAATATTTGGAGTTTGCTGGTTGTCCACCAGCCCTTCTTGGATGCAAATACCCAGAGAAACATTCTGGCCATCCTAGTTTAATTATTTAACCTAGAACAGTAATCAGGCTTTGTGTGCTATAAAAACTCTCATTTTATTCAGATATATGTGACTGAATAATTGACCAGGAAAGTAAATAGGAAACCTCTGCAAATGGTTCCACACAGTGCAAAGACAGAAATATTTCTGCTGTACAGACTTTGTGTAGGATCATTGTCATCCCATGACAACCAGTGCAAAGCTGGTAAAAACAGAGAAGTACACGGCCTTACTCTAAAGCTGTGTATAAACATACATATTCTCTTTCCACTGCTTTTTCAGGAATGTGTCCAAGCTTGACTACAGTGGAAGGACTTTTCTCGCTAATGTTGTCTTGATACGATTTTGTAGCAAAGGGCTTAGTATTCCAGTTTTTGTTTCTTGTAGGTCTAATGCATAAAGTATTTTCCAGGTCAGTATTAAATGAAATTTATGGTGGTCACAGCCTTTTCTTTGCGTATGCTTGTATAATTCCATTATTACCAGAGGTCAGTTGTCAGCTCCTCCTTGGAGGGTGCCAGACGCAGTCATAAGAAATTCAAACACCAGAAAAAGAATCAATAAACTTGTCATATTATGGTCTGAACTTATAATAAAAACTATTGGGAGTACTGTGCAGTGCTATGGAACATATTTTGTAGAGCAGCTAGAGAGGAAATATTCTTAATATGAAAGGAACTATTGATCATTCTGAAGCATATCCATTTCTGGAATGCTGTTTCTGTGAAGACACTGAATTTATTCTTGAGGAACACTTTTGAGGATCATGGCATTTGTTTGATTTTGTTTGGTTTGTTGTGGGTTTTGTTGTTGTTTTTTTTAAATGCCTTTCCTACTGTCAGATGCATGAGAGAATTGAAATTTGTTGCGGGAAGAATTAAGGGTGATAGTAAAATAAGGGGATATAAGACTGATAATTAATTAAATCAGTGGGTAAAATCTGGGTAGAGCCCCATAATCAAGGGATGGGGGTAAGTGATGAATAATGTTGCCAAAGGTTTCCTGAACAGAGCAATTGGGATAGAACAGAGCAGGATCAGTTTGAAAGGAGCGATTTTCTAAGCATGTTTTTAAAGGCAAATATTAAAAACAAGCATGTCATCAGTCACAGATTCTTTCACATGCAAAATTATTCTGACATTTTAAAACTTGGCTTTTAGGCTTTTTAAATATTCCATCCCTTGGGTCTGACTAGATGATCTCCTGAGATCCCTTGAAGTTTTAACTTACTCTGACTCTTCACCTTTTTTTCTACTGGCCAAAACTGTTTGTCAAATTTAATTCAAAATAGTTTCATTCTGCATAAAATTCTGTTTGTGGGGACTATAGTGCTTATTTTGAGCAGGCGGGTGTTTTTTCCTCCCTCGTAATAATGATGAGTGTGAATGGAAAGGTACAGGTTGAAGGAGGACTGCTAAAAACAGTGTCAATACTGTGGGTGTATAGTCAGAAGTTAAGATGAGATAACACTTGCATCAACTATGAACTGTTGTTTGGCACAGCCTTGCTTGAAATCAATGGCAACTACATCAGCATTTTTTGTCTCTATGTTTTTTCATATTATTTCAATTTATATAACTCACAAATTCACTTCAGCCTAGCATAAACCTTCTTGTTTCTATACAGTACAACTGTATGCAATCTCCCTAATCTTGTCATTAATTTTTGTGTTGAAAATACAACCCCACTGTTGACGTGTTGTTAAGGTTTCTGCACTCAAAGGTCAGCTCTCCCTGGAGTCTGCTTTTGTCTGGAAGATTACATATATTAAAATTTTATAACAGTTCCTACTGGTTTCAGTCCCACAATCTTGGGATCAATATGGCTGTTCTTCTTCACAGCCTATCAAGTGTAACAACTGCCTTGGGTGATCAATAGTGAGATTGGAATTAGGCTCTTCTAAGCAAGACTTGTTTGCATAAACGTTTAAGCCTGGTCACAGGACTGCTGGTAAAGCTCATTTCACTTCAGATGAAAGGAGCTGCCAACACTTTCACATCTAAAACAGCTGATCTTTTGAAATAAGATGCAGCAAGGATGGGTGCCCCTGGGTGCAGGGCTACACTTGTAACCGTGATTTTTTTCACTGCATAGCCAGCTCTTTGCACATAATTTATAAAAGTAACTAATCTTCTCTTAGTGTAAAAATCACAGATATTAGGAGGAGGATCCAGATCATCCAAGGATATGCTTTCTTTGATTTGTGTGAGAAGACTGGCCTTGGTAGTCTAAGCAAGCTCTGTGGGTTAGTAGTTTGGTTGGAGTGGACTTGAGAGCAGAGGCCAGAATTCCTCTTGTCCTTGAGCCAGTGTAAAAAGGGTGCAAACAAACACTTGTGGCTGAAAAGCTGGATTTCAGATGTTTCCATCAGAAAACTTTAGATAAGGTCAAGGCAATTATTTTTTTTCTATAGACTTACTCCACTGTGACTAACACAATGGCCTGCTGCCTCTGGAGACTATTATGCCCCTGGACATTATTATGTGGTTAATAAGATTAGCTTAAAAGCTTGGAGAGTCACTAAATTCATATTTTCAGTGTGGGATAAATTTTTCTGAAACAGCATGACTTTTCATAATTGATTGCATATTTAAAAATGTCAGGCAGCATCCTGCTAAGTTTATTGATGAATGTAATGGCTGAAATGTAATATTAAGGGGAAAAAAATAACATAGCATCTAACAAACAAATCACGGTTTTCTTTTAAATCTCCTCTTGTCACGGGCTCTTTGAAGGATGCTGCAATACATCTTTGAGAATGAATATTACAGCTCATTGAATATTTGTGAAGGATTAAGATGTCTGGCCTCCTGGCCAGCTTTTAACAGGGAGGATGTTGCCAGGGCCATACCTCCATGATGGAACTATTTGGATGAGCTGCTCCCCTTTATCTTTGTAGAGAAGCCAAACTGTCAAATACCTTAACACTAAAAAGATTTATTGAGATATGCTGTGTTTGTGAAGGGTTCAGATAGCTTTTATCACCATCATTTGATCTGATGGGTCCCCCACTGGGACTGATTGATCACTTGGTGCTTATCAGTAGATAAGTGTGTGAACTGGACTGAGTGGTACTAATTGAGCTGCCAGGTGCCATTAGAGACACTTCCAGCATTGGAAGCTGGGACAATTCCAGCATTGGGTGATCCTGTGGCCTTAGGGAATGTGATTTCTTGACTGAGTAGGTCAAGTTATTTACCAAGTTATTTTTTGTTTTTGTTGGGTTTTTTTGTGAATGTGTGTGGTTGTTTGGACTTTTAGTTAGGGATGGGAAAAACAGTGTCCTAGCAGCTTTCTTCCTTCATTCAAGTGTCAAGTTTTCTCAGCAAAATAAGTAAATGTGGGCAAATGACTGATTTCCAGTCCTCTGCTTCTATGTTTATACATAACTCCAGACCTGGAACCTTCTGTTTTTGTGGATAAATGAATAATTAAGAAAACTCATAGAAAGACATAGGAATTGAATTAAGTAATTCCTTTCTTCAGAATATGGAGAACTTTTACAGAGTCCTGTGCAAAGTGATGAGTGACATGAAAATATTTCAGTCAGTAATGCAGAAGTTCATCTTGGTGGATACTGAAATCAAGTATAAATGTATTTTAAGGAATGAAAGCGCTGATAAGCTTTGAGGAGTTGGTTTCCTTCTGATGTTTTGGGTGGGAGAGACAAATGCCTCTCTTAATATAGGCATAATCTGATGTTAACCTAAAATTTACTTTTCTTCAGAAAACATTTATGCTTGTCTTACTGCGGATTTTACCACACTTTGTCTTCAGCACCTATAATATTAATGAAGCTGGGATGAAGCTGTTTTGCATCACTTTACATTCAAGAGACACCAAAGTTATTATTAAGGTTTTCTGACAATTCACACTGTACTACTTCATTCTGAATTGCCTACTGACTTGAAAAAACTTTTATGCTGGAATTTGTGTTCCTAACTGCAAAGGAAAGCCCAAACATTGGTTAAGTAAGGCTCCAAGAAAGTGACACTTTTATATTTATAAAGTAAAATAAAATACAATGGTCTTGCCGTTGAACAAGACTAGGTTCTCTGTGTTGTAGGTGAGAGAATTTCCTCAGTCTTTTCTCGCTGGAGAGGTGTTCCATTCCTCTGTCTCTGTTCAGATTGAGACCCCTGAGGGACACCATTTGTCACTCATTTCCATCTGGACATCGAGCTGTGGTCGCTGCTGTCTGGATGTGACCATCCAGCCAATTCCTCATCCATAGAATAGTCTGTCTATCAAATCCATATCTTTCCAATTTAGAGAAGGATGTTTGGGGAACCCTGACAAAAGCCTTGCAGAACTCCAGACAGTTGATGTCCTTAGATCATTTCCCTGTCCACTGAAGTAGTCATTCTATCACAGGAGGCCACTGGGTTGGTCAGACAGGACCTGCCCTTGGTGAGGCAGTGCTGGCTGTCCTGAATCAGATCCCTGTTCTCCCTGTGCCTAAGCATAGCTCCTAGGAGGATCTGTTCCAAGATCTTTCCAGGCACATAGGTGAGGCTGACAGGTTGATAGGCCTCAAGGTTCTCCTGTCTACCCTTTTTAAGATGAGTATGATGTTTCTTTCTCCAGTCACCTGGGACTTCACTTGATTGCCATGACTTTTCAAATTTCATGGAGGGTGGCTTGGCAACTACATCAACCAATTCCCTCAGGACTCTGGGATGCATCTTTCAGCTCCCACAGACTTATGTATGTTCATTGTCCTCAGGTGGCCACAAACCTGACCTCCTCTAAGAATGGGAAGGACTTTGCTCCCTCGATCCCTGTCTTGCAGGCCATCCATACAGGATACAGGATCAGAGTGCCAATGAAGACTTGGACAAATGAAAATTGAGTACATCAACTTTCTCCTTGTCTGTTACCAGTTCAAGTTTGTCTTTCCTCTCTTGGCAAAAAGGAGTGAGAGCTGCATTTGAGAAGAGAAACTAAAGATTGACTTCTGGGAAAAAGGGGAGCTGTGCACTAGGCAAGGAAGTTGGAAGGGCTAGGCAACATTTTGGTTGTATTTGGGAAGAGCTTGGATGAGAACAGAGGAGAGATTGGTACTATGGTAAGGATGAGGTCTGAGCTCATATTCGTGAAATAGAGTCCTAAAGGGTTGGATGGGATGATTATAGGGAGCCTCCTGATCAAGATGATTTGGGTGATGGGAGCAAAAGGCAAGCAAGGGTTTCATTTTGAAACAAACCAGCCTGTGTGTTGTTCTCCTTCCTCCCAAAACCTCACCCCAAAAAAGAAATCAAAAAAACCCCAAGCCAAAACAAAAGAACTATTGTGGGAGAGAAAGCAGAGTGGGTTGAGAAGCACTCAAGTCTGGAAGTAAAAATTGAAAAAAGAAATTTGGTAGAAGATTGGTGATGTTAGCTCAGATGAAGAGCAGAAATGGAAACTGAGCTAAGAGTAGAAAAGAGACAGGCAGGCAGAGATGGCAGCAAACAGGAAGGATGCATAAATGAGCAGTGTATAGCTGTGCTACAGTCTGGAATAGGGCCTGAGGTTTCTTCTTTTCTTTTTTTTTTTTTTTTTTTTTGTATTGCTCTACATCTATAATTTATAGCAGAGTTACCAATGAACAAACCTTTGCTAATGAAATGCTTGCCTCCTATCACCTCTGCTGCTCTTGCTGTGCTTTCTGGCAGAAGAGCTTTTGCATTTATTGTTCTTGCTGCACCGGTCCAGGTACTGTTTGCCCATGCCAGCAGCCATTGTCTGCTGAGAGCAATTGCTCTCCTGACAGGAGCTGAGAGTGGATGGGCAAAGCTCCTTTGCACATACCCGCTGCCATGGAGTGTGTTTTGGCACAGCCTTTACTTTGCTATGGCCTGTAGAAGACAGGAGAGTCTATTGTTGCTGCGGGGTTCCACTTCACCATGAGCAGGAGGTATCTGTGTGATAAAAACCCCTCTGTCTTGTTGATGTTTGTGTTTTGTACCATCAAGTGTTTGTTGGATGGATTGTCTGCTTATGGTTTGCTTTCTGAATAACTCTGGCATATTTCATGTAGTAGCTCCCTGCTTTGAAAAAAGCAGCAAGCACTCAAGGGTCAGGAAATGCCAGAACAAAATATGCTGTGTTAATTACTTAATTGAGCCTTCTTGTTTGTGTGTGTTACGACACTGATTTTTATGAAGTGTTCATATGCCTTTCTGTGACAGGACTGCAACAGGAGAATCTTTCCATCTTTGGTGGCAATTTTACCTCTCTCTTAAAGAGTAAATGGGTTTGTGTGTGACTCACTCCTTAGCTTGCCTGTAGGAAAGGTCAAATGCTGCAAAAGCACGAGAATACCTAGCCCTGTGTGGTGATGTGAATGACATCTGTACACTGGGCTTCAAATTCAGAAAAAATTTGGGCTTGAATTTTTTTCCTTTTCCAATGACTTCACTGATAGGAAGACACATAAAAGAAGGATTTCAGTGCAGCTCCCTTAATTTCAGAAACTTTTTTTCTTGCATTTTTTTCAGACACAAAATAATATAAAGCAAAGTTTTACATAATTTTTTTTCTTTTTTTTAAACATTTGGCTGCTTCATTGTTCAAGTGTGGGTTTCAATGCAATTATTAGACTTCTCTGTAGGTTAAAAAAACCCCACAAACAGTAAAGATTTATGTTCCAATCTAGTAATGCAATTTAAAGTGATGTAAAGGACCTAAAATTAGGTAAAAAAAAAAAATCAATCAATTCCTTTCATAATCAGGGGAATTGCAAGGAACAAAGCATTTGGTAAGTAGTATAAGCTGTGTGTAATTGTGATGGAAGATTCACAATAATTAAGCCTTAGGATATCACTTGAGAGAACGTTCAGGATCTTGGAAATCTTTGTAGTTTAATTAAAACATTATTGGTGTAAAAAGAAGCATAAAGTTATTCTGAGCTTTTTAAAAACAGTGTCTTCAAGAGAGTCTTTCCTCTGATATGTGCTTACTACTTGCATATGTATGTTCCAGACTCACTGTAAGGGTCTGATGTGCTTTCTCAGTGTGCAGCAGCTGTCGTGGTTTAACCCCAGCTGGCAGCTAAGCTCTGCACAGCTGCTCACCCCAGTGGGATGGGAGAGAGAATTGGAAGAGTAGGCGTGAGTAAAACTCATGGTTTGAGAAGAATAGAGTTTAATAGGTAAAGTGAAAGCTGCACTCACAAGCAAAGGAAAATACGGAATCCATTTGCTGTGGACAGGCAAGTGTTCAGCCATCCCCAGGAAAGCAGGGCTCCATCACATGTAATGGTTGCTTGGGATAATGAACTCCTTTGCTCTAAATGCCTTTGCCTTCCTTCTTTTTGCCCCTGCTTTACATGCTGAGCATGATGCCATATGCTATGGGCATCCCTTTGGTCAGTGGAGGTCATCTGTCCTGGCTGTGTTCCCTCCCAGGTCCATGTAAATCCCAGCCCACTTGCTGCTGGGGTGATGTGAGGAGCAGAAATGGCCTTGAAATCTGTGTAAGTCCTGCTCAGCAATAAACAAAACTTCTGTTATTATCAACACTGTGTCTGCAAAACAAAACACAGCCCCATACTAGCTACTGTGAGGAAAATTAGCTTAATCCCAGCCCAAAGCAGCACAGCACATCTGCTGGGGATGAGGCTCTCACATAAATCACTGGAACACCTTGATATATGAGCAAAAACTCTCTTTTAGAGAGCCACTAGAACCCTGCAGAAACACTGAAGAAATTCTCCTCCATAGCCATAAATTGATATTAACTGAGCAAATAGCTTTGAATGGATGCCTTATGTGATGTCTCTTCCAGTATTTGCAGAATGTCAACGAAGAAAGTGGTAATATGCTCAGTATATTTGCTGTTCAATAAAATTTAAGTAGCAAACAACATTCTTCCATAAACATTGATTTCCACTTTTATTGCATACTTGTGACCAGCCAGTGGGTGTTATTTCTTCTTTCTGGTTTGACCTTATATGACCAAAATCTCATGGAAAGAGGATTTTCTCTTAGACTGGCATTAAAAAAAATATCTGTTTTAAAGTTCTGTTCCTTGGTGGTCTGAAGGGAGAATAGGGAGACATTTCTTCTCTTTTTTGAGTGAAGACAGGGGGGCCTGCTATAATTATGGTCACCTGCAGTAATCATCACCCTTTTTGGAGCAGATGTAGACTCTGCGCAGGGAAAGTATACAGGATACATTTTCAGCAGTCCAGATCTACTTTCTTATTTGTGTTGGAGAGAGTGAACATTAGGGCCACACTGTGTATGTGTTCTCTTCATTCCAGCCCTCTTCTAGTAAATCTCATTCTAGAGCAGCAGAGTCTGCTGTCCGTAGTTTGCAATAGGAGTGACATTGCAGTGCTATCAAAAAGGGTTTGGGAAGCTGGCCAAGGTGGAGCTGGGACAGAAGGACTGTGACAAGTTTGCCAAAGAAAAAGAAATAGAAAAGGAAAGTCAGAGGCAGACAGTTTCTAAAAGGGTTTAATGAGAAAGCATTGCTTACTGTGGGTTTTTTTTGACGGGAACATTGACTTCTGACTTCTCAAGAGCCTCAATTCTCCATTTTACATGTCTGAGCTCCCACTAGAGGGGTGTTTGGAGCAGGAACATCTTACTGTGTTCATAACCAATCTCTAATGGTCCATGTCCTTTTTTTACCTCTCTCATGGCTTTTGTGGTCCTCTTTGACCATGCTATTGCCAAAGTGTCAGTAATAGTACTCATACCATAGAATAACTGATCTAGGTGACTTAAAAGGTGTATTTTGGATAGTTTGTGCTTTTCTAGCACAGTATAACTTTGGAAAAATACTGCCTGTATCAGATCTAAGCTATTGGCTCTGGAGGTGACCAGGATTTTGACAGTGGTCATTGTGGCCTTGGAAGTCCCAGACACACCAACATCACTGTCACTCCAAGGGGGAAGCAGCTGGTCTCTTTTGATAGCTGGCAAGGTGAGCTGTTGTGCCAAATACCTCTTTTCTAACCAAAGAGCAATGTGGGTACAGCAACTCTGTTGGCAGTAGAGGATAAAATGAATATTCCAAATCTTACCCTTGGGAAAAAACATTGGCTACTGGAAAAAGAGTAGCTCCTCTTCAGTTTCACAGGAGCTTGGTCAGTCACAGCAACTGTGTATTTAGACCTCATATCCCCTCTGAAGACAAGAGTTGTGTGTGGTTTTGATTTGGATTTTTTATTTTGAGGTAAAAAGGAGAAACTGGCTTTAGGCCTACCTTTTGTGGTTTGTAAAGACTGTCCTGTTTTTGAATAAGCAGAGTCATTGTTGGTCTTGTGATTACTTGGAGGTCATCTCTGACTCCCTCAGGCAACAGGTTGATAAATAAACTTCATTACTTTGTTGTGGGGTCTATGTTTTGAACTGGAATTAGTGAAATAGGATCCAGTGCAGTAATTTGTACCTTAAAATTTGCTCATCTAAGGTTGAAGAGTATGGGAAATCCTACAGGTTGTTCGGGTAAGCACAGACTGTGTGAAGGACAATGTGGAATTGGCCTTCCACCTGATGGTATTTTCCCTTATTTTAAAACACAGGTTGTCAGACAGATGCCTGTCTTGACTTCTCATGATCAGCAAGGAGACAGCTGGCCAGAGATGCTGCTTCTCTCTCTGGTTCACTGGTAAATACGGTATTTACAGGCATGTTTGTGGTCTGCTTGTAATCAGACAGGGGTATATGGGCATTTGTGAATTTATCTGAGCACTGGTTGGAATGAACTGGGCAGGGACAAGTGAGTGCTAATAGTTTTGTAGTGCAACAAACCACCAACAAATATGTCTCTCCTATTTTCCACATAATTTCCTTTCCACCATAAACTGTGTTGCCCGAATGTTTGAATTCTGATAGTCATAGTTCTATATGAAGCCAAAACTTAATTTTCTGAGGGATTTGCCTGTGTCTGTGTGGCTTGACCTTGAGTGATAGCTGTGTATGATGGGACATTTAAGATGAGGAAATAAATAAAGGAAATTAAAGCAGAAAGCTTACAACTAGAAAGGGCAGAGACTAGAATGACATAACAAAGTGTAGCATCTCATCAGTGGCTTCCTCAGCCTAATCTTCCAATAGCATCAGGCCAGGATTAGAAGCAGATCACTCCATCCTTATTAACAGGAAAAGTGAGGAACAGTGTGGTGTTTGAGTTATTTGCTGTTTGGAAATATCAGGTCTTTGGACACAGAGGTTGGTGGCTGAGAAGCTGAGGTGCAGTTTGGCATTGTGCATTGGGGTGGTTGCAATCAGTTTACTCTTTGGGTGGTCTCTTTCATCCTCTTAGGATGAAACAAATTGTATTATTTGAACGGATAAGATCACGTCAGACAACTGGCTAGGCCAGGCTACATTGAAATGGTATTTTCTTTCCTGTGAAGTGCTGGGTTTGCTCTCATGGAAGCTGGCTGGCTGCTGGCTGTTAGGTAAACAATGCAGCTTTACCTGTTTGTTTGGTATTTGTATGCACTATTGTGTGTTTTACTATAAATGAAGAAGACATTGGAGTGACAGAACAAGGATGAGTTCCTCCCATCTGGGGTTGTGCTGTGTCAGCTTAGGAGTTTTCAGCCTATAGGTGCTTGAGGGGCAATATCAAGGGCTCCCTGACTTTAGGTCATTATAAATGAAGGGTGAGCATTTCCTGAAACACACCACTGCAAATGGCACAGCTTAAATAAAATTATTTTATACATGGAAAAAATCAAAATGCCTGAGTAGTGGGTGAGAAATGGAGTGATATTTGAACAAAATATTTTGAGTGTTCATGCAGCCAGATTAAAAAGATTATTTTGGGGCCTTTAACCTTTGCTGGACTAAACATAGCATAATCAGAACTATTTTTTTTTTTTTTCTTACTTAAAGCTGTTTCTGAGGTAGCATTTTCTGGTTTTTTTCTTTGACAGAAAAATTTTGTGTGGTCCTCTGTCTAATTCTAAGGATAGTATTCTCTGTTTGTAGATGGAGACAACAAAATTAGGTTTTGATATCTTGGAGCTTTTATCTTAGTGTTAGGGGAGTTTGAGGCTATTGTTTTGAAAATTAGAAAACATGAAGCAATTTTTAAAGATAAGAAACTGATGATGAGAATATTGGAAATAAGGCAGTGGGAAATACAGCGTCTTCTCTGAGCTATCTCTTTGGTTGTTGCTTTAGCTGCTGGGGAAAGGCAAGGACAGCATCCAACAGAAAACACAAAATCCAGCAAGTTAAAAATTGCAATCTCTGAGGCAATTAAGAAACCCATTATATTGATAACAAACTAGGGCTTTACCAGAGTCTGTTTCAGTAAGTTAAACTACTTTTAATTTTTCTAGACAATTTCATGCAATGGGCAGATACGAAGTGTTTTCTATTTGGGAGCAGGTTAAAGCTAAGACAGAAATTTTTCTAGCGGACTGTTAAATTTCACATAATAAGAAATACTAATTATACTGGACAGCAGATAGATAAGCTGAGGAAACAAAAAAGGATAGTACCCTTAAAATTGCACAGCATTTTTAATTAAAGCTTTAATTTGATAATAATGGCAGACAGAACTTAGAACCCATTTTAAACAGTCAGGAAGTAAAAGCAACTTTAAATATTTAATTTTCTCAGTACATTCTTTGAACAAAATTCTAAGGGGGAAAAAAAATCTCAAAATATCATTTGTCTGAGTTCAAAATGTATTCACTGATTGAAAGGACTTATTCAGAAATTCAAAATACCAAGGAGTGAAAGATAAGGTTTCAAACAGTCCTTCCTATTTATCCCTGTATTCTATTAAGCCACCTTTCTGCTCTGAAACATCATTATAACAACCAGACTCAACTTGCAATAATTTGTACAACCTTTCTGGAGTGTCCCTTGAAGGAATGCATGGGAAGTACTACACCCCCATAAAAGATGTTTGTCTCTGTATTAATAGTTACTCTGTAGGCAGTGTGTAAGTGAGGTGTTCAAGAGCTTGCATTTTTGTAGGTAGAGTTTGACCAGCCAAAGTTGCCACTGCGAATGGCTTTCTGAAAAGCCAGTTATGGATGCAGGTCCCAGCTGGAGTATGCTTGCTTGTTTAATGTAACTATGGTCTCCTACACCCTGTCTTCTGCCCATAACATGCAGGAAATTGCAGTGATCTTTTCCTCTTTTTAGTCCTAAATTATTTTAACTGAGTTAACCAGACCTTCTGACACACTAGCTGGCTAAGTCAGTGAAGTCAAAGGGAGTCCTGGAAGGATCCTAGCTTTGTTCAGTGTCACAAGGAGAAGGCTAAGGGAATGTGATCTTAATGCTGTTATCTGAGAAGGTGAAGTGAGGGTTTTCTTGGAGGAGCAGTGGTAGGATGTTTGGCAGCAGGAATAATCTCTAACAAGGAAAACGAACAATAAATTGCTGTCAGAGATGGTGGTCAAATGCTGGAAGAGAGGCCCGGAGAGGTAGTGGGATCTTCATCCTTGGATACTGCCAGAGCTTACCTGAACCAGATCTGCTTTGATCTAAGGATGGAAAATAGAAAATCCCAGAGATCCCTCTCAACCTAAATTACTCTTATTAGACAACTGGCCTACATTAACTGTATTGAAGACCCAGTGCAATTTGTCTGCAGCACTTGTCAGACACTGAAGTGACCGAGAAAGAGCTCCTTTGTGATATCACTGGGAAATATGATATAGGTATATTCAAACTGCTCTGAGAATTTTATTGGGCAACCTATCACTTGAAAGCATAATCTTGACAGAAGTCTGAGGTCATAGGTACTTACCATAGATGGAAAGAACATGGATGCTCAGAGGCCAAAAAAGGGGAGGAATGGAAAAAAAAAGCTGCAATTTCACACTGGAAGTAGCTAAATAAGAAATACTGCAGTAATCATTTGACTGAGACAGTTTTCTTAGCATATTGTAAAATGCCCAAGTTCTTGTTAAAAGGAAAAATTAAGAGCCAGCATACATAGGAAATGTAATTCACGTCAGGCTTTTTAGCTTATGGTAGAAATCTCATGAGAAGAATTGATGTTTTCCTACAGCAAGTATTAAATATTTGCCTGTGTTATGCCTACCTTCAATTAAGTTAATGTTTAAGATGCCTCTATGTGCTTCATTTAATAACATATTACACAAGTGAATCATTTGAAGAATTCTTCAGTGAAACACGGAAATAATTTTCATGTAACCATCAGCAAGTGAACATCGTATTTTGATGTACTGCTCTATCTTAATATCCCAGCTCGGTCTTTGTTGATGTATTTACTCTGAAGTTGAAGCAATTTAAAACACTAAATGGTGTGACTGTGCATTCAGTCTCATTACAGACTTAATGCAACAGCAGTCAAGCACCTCATTATTGTATAACCCAATTTTTGTAGACGGCAGAAATTATAGGTGTAAAATTTTCATGTTGACTCCAGAGCATAAAGAGTGTCATCCATCATTCACTGGGTCAGATCTGAATTGCTGTAATCTTTGTAATTGGAAAAGAGTGCTTACGACTGAAACAGCAAAATTCTTGTCAAAGTCCATATCTTTTCAAAATGTTTTAGAAATTTTTAGTACATCTTTTCCACAGGTATCCAAGGCTGGATTTGATACCATAAAGAAATTACAAAGACATTTGTCACTGAGATTTTGGTGGACATGCATTGGGTGGGCTGATTTGTGAGGACATGCATTTACTACAACCCATGTTCTCTATTATTAATTTTTATGAGTTTTTTTGCTTGTTCATTTCCTCTCCAAGCACCTTTACCTAAGGGATTTGTTGACATTAGAGAAGAAAATAAAACCCAAATCTTCTACTAGTTAAGAGGAGCAAAAATGATGATCTTGGGTTCTATGCTTATGAAGGCCTTTTAAATCTCTTCATTTTGGAGTTACCCTATACTTGTGTACATTGAAACATGTTCACACATTAGACCAGTAATTATATGAAATTATAATTATTTTTAAGTTGTGAAAAATATCACTGACTATTGGATCTGTTTGCACTGGAACAATGCAGATCAGGAATAAGACATAGATAAGCACACAGTGCATGGGAAATGCCTTTTATCACTGAAAAGTTCTAAGATTGATTTGAATATTGTTTGTTGGTATAGTTGCACTTTGGTTAATGCCAACATGCATTTTCCTAATTCTAAATATATGCAGGTATAGAGAAGCCTGGTAGCTATCCATTCAGAGTTAACAGAGATATAAATACTTCAACAAGGAAAACATTGCTTTATGCTCTTAGCAACAATCAGGTTTTAGCATGTTCTAAATTTTGTGGCCTCTCTCATGGGATGTTTGGGACCCAGTTTAGTTATCAACACTCCTTTTTGGCATGATGGAATATGAGGCTAATTCTACTCTTCTGTGCTCTTAGGAAATATTGTGGTGACTCTGCCTTACCATTCCTTATGTCCCTGATGCTTTGCAACTGGCCTTCAACAAACATTGTAAGAGAGTAGATAAATTTCTGTTTGAAGAGCAATCATAGTAGAGGGCAGGTGAGGGAAGGAATTAAGAGTTTCACAGGTCTGGAGAGAAAGCCTGGAAATGACTTTCAACTCCTAATTCGTACAAGAACTATGCTTTAGATAATTTGACCATAGTGATTGCATTTGTGAAGTGGAAACATCTGGCTGGGACTTCAATACTAGCCTCTTATGTCTCCTCTCCCTTGAATGCCATCACTTCTGGCTTATAGGCATTCCTTTCTCTCTGTTAGCAGTGGGTCATTCATGAACTTTACTGCACTTTGTATAAATTTGTCCTTTAAAGACAGATGAATGTAGGTGGAATCCTGTGCAATATGTGCCTAAATCTTAAGGGTATTGCTTACTTAATGTGAATTTCATGAAATGTTCTACCAGGCAGTGGTGTCAAGACCAGCACGTGTTTTGTGCATTGCAGGTGGCAGTAGGATGCCCATCAATACTGATTATGTGAGCTGATTCTTTTGTGTGCATCATTTTAGGAACTGAGAACCCCTTCCCTCTAACTCTGTAATCACTATAAGAGCTGAATTGTTTGTTTTGCCCTTTTGTTGTCAGCATATGCTAACAAAGACTGATGAGAATTTCAAAAGAAAGACATAACTCTTATTTAAACTCCTAGGTTCCTCTTAGAAGTGCTTAAAGGACAGCCTCATATCAGACAAAGTTTTATAAAATATATTCCAAGTATCTCACTTCTCATCTTTATTGCTGATTGACAACATGGATATTTCTCACTCCGCAAGAATTTCCAAGGGAGAGAAACTCTTGAAGATTCTTGGTGGCTTGGATTTCTAGAGCTTGTTTTTGAAAGTGTTATTTAGCCAAAGTCTTGGCACTGTGTCAGAAGGCGGTAGGTCTACTGTAACATTGCTGACAAAGCTCTGTTGCTTCCAGGGTCCAGGTTAGGATCTCTGTGAGGCTGCGCTGTGTCCTGACGCGTTAGGACCCATCTTTGGTAGCTCAGTAGAGCACAGTTCCTGGGAAGCATGGACACACCAGCAGAGGAATGGCACGGCACTGGCACCAGCGGTACATTTGGCACTGGTAGGACTTTTTGCTGACAGCATGCTGCAATTCTTTTGTGAATCAATTTGATACCAAAAATAGCTACTGGCTTATTCAGAAACTGAGTCTATCATGGTGTGGTGGTACTGTGATTGCAAAATACTCCCAATATGGAGTAGGCTATAAGTCCCTAGAGGAAAGTCAAAATAAGCTAGTACAAATGGAAGTAGGAAAGAAATTAACACTCTCCATATAAATACAATTTGGCTGTCTTGGCTCTTCTCATGCCTGCAGTTGGAGCTGCAATGTGATCATATATCCCTTGCCGATTTAGCTGAGATAGTGGCAATGTGCGCTTGGCTCACATGGCTAAGTCTCATGGGTGACTCTTCAAATACTTGATCAAGGACTTTGGAAAGAAAATAGAAAGTAAGTAAATGACAAGAAGGCAAGGAAGGCTCAGGGTCTAACTTAGCTAGTGGTACAAACCCCAATGTGTTGTCGCTGAACCTCTGTCGCGAAGGGAATGAGCTCATGACTGGCTCCAGACATCAGGTAAATGTGCTCATTGCCCAGAAACCCCCTGAGGGTGGGGAGCTTGCTCTTGTCTGTCAGAGCCTGGAGAGGCCATTCAAGAGTTCTGCTTGTTGCTGAGAGGGGTAAAGCATGTTGAGGGAGCAACTATGAAGTGAGAGAGCCGCTGCTTGCAGCACTGTCATTGCTCCCTTCCTTCTTCTCCTTCCCTACCTGACAGAGCAACTTGACTTTAAAGCTCTGTCCTGGTTTTGGGCTCAACCTGGCCCCTGTGAAATCTATAAATTCAGTTTTTCTCACACTGCTAGGAAACCCTGAGCCAGCTTACAGCAGGTGTACCTTCTGGTTGTATTGCAAATGCAGTAGCTAAACAGTAAATGGGAAGTCCTTCCTCACTGCTCCTCTATGTGTGTGCCTGTCTTTGGATCAGGAGCAGGAAGCAGCTTCTCTTGTAGAATCATTTTCATGCTGCAGGAAGAGCCACTAAAGCCATCTGTTAAGGAAAATTAGCAGCTTGCAATATGTTGCATCTGTAAATGGATAAACTCTTCCAGGCATTACATGTGTTTATATACATACTCTGGTGTAAATGAGTATATCTGAGGAACACAACTTGCTGCTTCATTCTTAAGTAATGAGCCATACAACAAGAGGAAATGACCTCAAGTTGCACTAGGAATGGCTATTAGGAGAAAAATTCTTCACCAAAAGGGTTGTAAAGCACTGGAACAGGCTGCCCAGGGAAGTGGTTGATTCAGTGTCCTTGTAGATACTTAGAAGATGTGTAGATGTGGTGCTGAGGAACATGGATTAGTGGTGGACTTGGCACTGCTGGGCTAACAACTGGGCTCAGTCATAGGGGTCTTTTCAACACAGACAGTTCTGTGATTCTCTCTAGCTGATAGACAGTATGCTTGTGCAGGGTGGATAAGGGTAATTTTAATTTCAAATGTATTTTGTGCAAATGCAGATGATGAGGCAAGGATTAATGTTGTAGAGATGTTGTTCAGAATTGTCTAATTATTTCAAGAATTATTTTGCCTCAGACATGTTCTGAAACATGTTCTGAAGGTTCTCAGCTGGATTTATGTGATATCAGAATTTTGACTGCTACACCTTAAGAGTGCTGGCATTTGATTTTGTTCCAGGCTTATCTTTCTTTGAAGTATAGCACAATATCCAATTATTTAAGATTCTTGGATAAGTAACTTGTTGTAAAGCTTTGTTTCTTGCTAAGACACTTTTATTTTCCCTCTAATACCTAATTGGGAGAACCAATTTTAAAAAAGCAGCAAACACATATCCTCATAGTGAATATACTTTTATTCCTGTGTTTCATTTGGTGTATCACTCAGTTCAAGCAGCAAACTGAAATGACAAGCCTAAGAAAATCGTAATGGCTTTTAGTGATAAGCAGTCAAATAAGTATCACATGATAGTAGCCTTGAAATTGTTGATTAGAGAGATTCAATTACATTTCTCTGATCTCCTAGGCTTACATGTCACTTACATTCGCAAACTGCTTGCATATTGTAGGTTTGGGATTTCTGTGTGTGTGTGTGACTCCTCAGTGTTTGAAGTGGATTCAATGGTCCTGAGCCTTTCCATGTATCGATGCTTAATCCCTGCTCTTACAGCTGCCTGTGCTTCAGGTATTCTCTCAAGAGGTAGCACAGACTCAAGCCAGACTCTGAGAACTAAAACCCAGACCAGCAGGCAAATAATTTACTGGTAGCAGCCTGAATTCTGCTGGGGTTTCATATTATTCAGTCCTACTTATAAATCATCAGCTCCGGGAGTCATGGTATAGAACAGTGTGAACTTTGCTGGCATTTCTTTTTCTTGCTTTTTAAATACATTTTAAACTTTTATAATGTTGAGAAAGGACTGTAGAACATCAGTTCTAATTGCTTTCCAAATAGAAATTAAATGAAATGAAGAACAAAACCACTTTTTTTAATGTTTTCTAAGGTAAAATATGCCATTTTCATGATTTGGAAAAGGAAAATTTGGACTATTTAATGTTTTTGCTTGACAGTATTGAGTTGCAAGTGGAGGCTTTGGACAGGCATATTTAAGAAAACAAGACTGGATAAGAGGACAATTGTGTGTGTTACTATGTGTCAGCATACAGATGAGCCAGTCTGTTTTCTCTCTAGCTTCCACAGTGTTCCAAATAAAATACATTTTGTTATCCTATTAAACCAACACACTGTCTTAGAAGGTGTCATTTTACAAACAAGACTGAGTACACACCCTCTGTAGCCAGCCTGAAATCCAGCCTTGCTGCAGGAGAGGCACACTCCTTGTGACTGGTACAAATCCAGTGAATGTAAATGAAGCAGACTTTGGTTAATTCTGTGAAAAAAAATCTCTGCTGCTTTTCCAGTAAAAAGCGTTAAGACTGCTTTTTAGTTGGGGAGTTGTCCATATTTATCTCTAGGAAGATTATTTGATCTTGTATTTGTTCAGTCTCCTGTTTTTTGTATCAGTGAATTTTTTGATTTCTCTTCCCCTGCATATTTTACAGGATTGTAAGAAGAAAGACAGTGGGAATTCTGTGAAGTAAGAGATGACTCATGGCATTAGTTACATGCTAAAAGAGTAAGGGCAAATCCTAGATTTGCTCTGCCAGTCTAGGATAATAAAATATATGTATTTTAGCACTGACTCTTACAGGTGCTTTGCATTGCACTGAGTCTGAAATCAATGGGAGCCACTCAGAGCATCCAGAACTGGGCACATTCAAGCAACTCCCAGTGCTCCAGATATCATGGGGATTTTCCTTCTCTCAGTTGGAATGGGGTTGTTTGTATAGGTGCAGCACGCTTTTGTATAGTGTTTTGTCATGCATTAGCTGTCTCAATTTTTTTCCAGTGACTTTCCCTTTCCCCTTATAATTGAAACAGTTGGTTCTATGGTAATGAGTCCCTTTGAACTGTCAGTGTTTGTGTATTTTCATTTACACTGCTGGCACTTTGTTCTGAACCTTCTCCCCTTCTGTCCAAATAGATTACTTGTATTATCAGACCTGTCTCATTGTTCACCATAGCATTGCTGTGGATTCTCCAGATCCCCCTTCTTTACTGAGTTTATTGCTCATTTTTCAGAGGCCTTTATCAGACTCCGGTAGGTGTAACTTCAAATAAATCTTCATTAATAGTTGTCAGATAATCAAAGTGGAGGAGGCAAAATTGTATTTTTAATTGCACAAACTATTCTGTGGAGGGGTCTACTTAACCTATTGACTTTTCATTACTTAATAATTCATATTAAAATTAATTTTGGCAGCTTGCATTTTGTTTGTATTATCTATGATTATTTACAGTTTTGTAGCAATTTATAATATAATCAATGTTGACCAGGATAATTTTTTAATGCCAACAGGCTGAGAGTCTTGTGTAGTGATTTAAGATCTGGCTGAAAACCAGGAGTTTAGGAACATGGTCAAAGATAAGTAATTGAATGACTCTGTTTTAAGATAGCACTGATTGTTCATGAGCAGTTTCCAGAGATACACAGAGAATGGCCAAGGCAATGGCTACAGCAGCAACAAAGATTATGAACAATAAAAAAAAACCACAATGAAAAAAAACAAAAAAAATCCACAATGAAAAAAACTTAATACATATTATAATAAAGGTAGGTCTGCTTTCAGTGCTGTGCTGGAGTTTCTGTTCAGACCTGGGCAAGGCAGGTGTCTTAGTGAGCTCCTGATTAAGCACATGGAATATTAATTTAATGAAATTGCTGAATCAAGAACTCCTGATGAATTCCCACCTTTCCTCATTTGTACAAAACTTTATTTACAGCTGAATGTGAAGGGTTTGACTTGCTTTTTTCACAGCCAAGGGAGTCTTGGTGCCAACAGCTGATACAGTAATTATTAGAGACTGGGAATTCCCAATTATATAAATTTTTTAAAAGAAAAATAATTACTTATCTCAATTACTGTCATTCCCTGAAGGGGTCCATGGCCTACATTCTGCTGGAGCTGAACAAGTTACTAAACAGAGGAACTTTTAAAAACTCTGTTACATGAACACCTAACATAATTTCAGCCTTTTCTATAAATCTTGCTCTTACTATATTTTGTTTAACTTGATCTTTTATGAATTTTAAGCTTCTAACTGTAGACTTGGGTTTTATACTTCCTTTTATTAGACTTTAACCCCTGGAAGATCCAGAAACTGTAGGTACAAAGCTTTCTGTCTAGAGAGTTAAGCTGTTCATGCGTTTGGAATACTAAATGTCTCTCCCATATAAAATTTATAACTATAAATACATAGGCAGCAGCTAGTGCCACAACATCCAGTGCTTTTAGGATTGCTCTCTTTTGGAGGCACTTATTCACTGCTCCTATTCCATGTAACTCTACTATTAGTATTTCCCGCCATGTGTACATACTGCAAACATAATTTACCTTTCCAGGAGCAGATTCTTGCTGTTTACTTCTGCAGAAGCAGACAGATGCTATTAGCTAATTTTCATTTTATGACTAAAGTGCCAGTAAAACAGTTCAGACACAGCTCTCAAGATAGGGTGATGAGAAACCTGCGACCCCCAAATTCATTTGTGTGTAGTCTGGTCTGGAGTACAGGTTTATAAATAACAAGACCTTTCTGTAAATGCAAAGAACACTGGTTACTGCTTTTAATCTCAGCATCTTTCTGCTTTTGTGAGTTTGGTGCTCACTTATTACCTGAACTGAAGGTGAGGCTGAGTGTGAATGTTTCCCTGATTCTTCAAGGTGCCATAGAGAGCAGTCTCTTCATTTTTCACCCAGACAACTTGCAGAAAAGCTTTTTGCATGTTGTGGGTGTGTTGAAGGGCAAAATGATACTGTGGGCAATGGAGTAAACTTGAAATCTGAATTCAGATAGCATCTTATATTTATTTCATGGTGAATCTAAGAAGCCTGGTTATAGGTTTGTGGTGAGGTTATGTGGATCACCATTTTGTAATGAGTTGGATCTGGTTTAGTGAGCTGAATTCAAGTCTTTTAGCTCCCAGAGAGAGGCATGTACTGGCTGTATTCTGTGTCACAAAGATCATTCCTTCTGCAGGCACTAGACAACTGAACATTTTTAAGCCATTTAGTGCCCCTGAATAGAGAAAGATGTAGCTGTCAAATGTGTAATACTGATTGTCATTGTAATCCAGTTACCTAGGCAGGCACAATTTTCTGAACTTGTGTGCTTTTGCTGTTAATGAAATATCTACTCATAGGAGCCTTTGTAGCACTATTTTGTACCAGAAATGCTGGGGTCATGTTTATATTTTGATTTTCTGCATGACTTTGGAGCCAAGGGACCCAAATAATCAACTAGTACAATAATACATCACAGAGACAATCTGTACCCTAAAAAGTTTGTAATCTGATTGTTTACTGCTTAGTCACAGAGTAGAAGAGGGGTGGAAAGGACCTCTGCAGATCATCCATTCTAAGCCTGTGCTCAAAGTAGGTTGCTCAGGGCCGTGTCCAGATGAGTTTTGGATGTCTCTAAAGATGAAGACTCTACTAGTTCTCCAAGAAGCATGTTGTAGTGTTCAACCAAACTTCCAGTAAAAAAATTTCCTTTTCTTTAATCAGAATTTCCTGAATTTCAGTTTGTGCCATTTGCCTCTTGTCCTGTCACTGGGTACTACAGACAAGAATTTGGCTTCATGTCCTTAATTCCCCATCTCATCATATGTATCAGTAAGATCACTTTGAGCCATGAATCTCTTTAGAAAGGTAAAAAGGGCATATTTACTTCTAGTAAATTAGCCCTAAGTATGCCAGATATAGAACATGTTTGAGACACTGGAGACAGAGATCTGTCTTCAAGGCTCTCACTTTTTCTTTGTAGCTGATGCATTCTTTGATGTTGGTTTTTTGTTGTTGTTTGGTTGGTTTTGTGGTTTTTTGTGTTTGTTTGGATTTTTTTTGTTCTTGCTTTTTGGGGTGGAGGTTTGTAGCCTAATAAGTTTCAATTTCAGCATAGTGCAGTTTTAATTTTTTTCTAGTCAGTACTGTTTCCTTGATGTTTCACCATGGAGGGGTGAAAACAGAAGGCCTGGTTTTGCTTCCCCATTCTGTTCAGTCTAGCACTGCCTAATAAATTTGTGTGGGAAGCGTATGATCCACCACTTTCCTGTTTTCCAGAGGAAATAGGAGAGAATGTATGCAATGATGAAATGAAAACTTTAGAAATATGTGACCTATCGCTTATTTCACTTTTTTCTGTCTGTGTTATTGCTTTCATCTAATGGGTTCAGCTCTTGTTCAGTGAATATTGAAACTGTGTGGACATTGAAGGAATAACAAGGTTCTAATGAACTGAGAAAGGAAAAGTTTGTAGCAAAGATAAATGAATAATTTCCCCCCCCGTCAATAACTTACGTAGTTAATTGACAAAAAGCTTCTTATGCAATCTAACTTGTCTATGTTTGTGCAAAACAATACTGTTTTTAGCCACTTTCAGTGGGCTCAAAAATCTATTTTCCAGGCCTCCAGCTTCCTGGTGATGTGACATCAGCACAACAGCCCAAGCTAGTGATTATATTAAAAGAAGGAATATAATGAGACAAAAGAATAAGGCTGTGGCTTGATCTTTTTCATTGATAAATTTAGAACTTGCAAAAGCTGAAATAATAGTTGTAGTGATAAAAAGAAATATAATTTTTATACTTACCTGCTGTTCTGAAAAACCAATATATAATTATTGTAGGAGGAAGAAAAATGCATCTCTCCCCCTCACTCTGCTACTTTTTCCTCTTCTCTTCAGTGTTGAAATCATCCAGTTTAATTAAATCACCAGCCTATTTCTGCACAAAGGATGACATTTTATTAATGATGTATGATGTGTATGAGACAGAATTAACCCAATTTTCAAATGGATTTCAATTTGGAAAGGGCAACATGTAAAAATGTCTTGTAAATGTGTGGGATGAGCTGGTTGAGCAGCTTTCTGAAGGAGATGGGATTACAAAATGATGAATAATTAGACAACAGTCTCTCCAGTCCCTTGCTTTATAGCGTAGCCCCATATCATTACCTTTTCCATGTGTTTGCTCGTTTTGCCTGATTTCTCAGTCATGTTTCTTTCCTAGCAGTAAACCCAAGGAACTGTAGTTTAGGTGACAGTATTTACAAGTAACTGGGAGGGGCTGAAGGTGACTGTTTTGATCTTAGGATGTCAGGCACTGTATTTGTGGTGGGGCTTACATTTTAAATATGCCTGTAGGGCCTGAGGTTCAGTGGTTGGTGTCCACTTGGGCTCACTTCACTTACATCTGAATGGGGTAGTCACAGCAGATCCATGATCATATACTAAGTTGTTGTATAGATTTGAAGAATTGTAAATTGTTAACAGGCTTTTATCCCTTCTGGCAGGGGAGCAGATAATCTGCCTCATCATACAGACTTACATTCCTGAAATTTGTCTGTATGTATTAGAGGTTCGCACTCTATTGCCAACTCCCCTTACTCTGAATTGAGAAATAACCTTTCTTATTTTACCTTTTGAATTCATAGGAAAACTGGATAGGCATGATTTTGTGGGTTTTGAGTTTATTTTTAACTTAACAGATTTGAGGAAAGAAAACTTCACTTTCGTTTCCATATCTCTGAAATGTAATTTTTATCAAAACAGTTCTCAAAACTCATTAACCTCTGAGAAAAGACTGTTGTGGAATAGACAGTGAAAAGGTTTGAGACAGACACTAAAATATCTTACTGATAAAATGGCAAGACAAATCTGCCTGCTAAAAGTATGAGATTCATTTTTTGTGGCTGTTATGTATGGGATAAAGTGATGAAGGCACTAATCCATGTATTAGGAAGCAGATTTTTAAAGGGTCAGACTGTGAAGCTCAGAGCAAATGAGCAAATTGGAGTGTTCCCATATTCTTTCTTGATGCAAAAATGGTCATATAGGGGTTTTTGGTAAGCTCTGTGTTAAAATATTTTTGTTGCTTCTGTTGAGAGAAATTCTTGAGCTACAGGATTGATGGTGGTGTTGTTCATAGTGAAGTAAGGGTTGGAGGTCCCTGTTATTCCAGGTATCTGTGCTCAAGTAACTGATTCCTGACCCAAAAGAGCAAACACTGTAACAACAAGACATGGCAGCATAAATATCCTGCTTTTCTGTTTAAAACATCAGTCTTGGCTACTTGCTTAGGAATGGAGGCAGGTAATCTTCTGCATTAAGTGTGGAAACAGTGAAATGTATTCAGGGGTTTAAGGTTAGCATGAAAGGGGCCATTTATGGCATTTGTACCAAAAGTTTGTGCAAGAAGAAGTGCATACTCATTGGAAGAAATAGAGGGAAATAAAAGTAGATTGGAGGAGAGCTGAACAAATTTAATTTACCCTTGTTAAGGTGTAACCATAAGAAATTTGGAATTACCATCCTCTCTATCTATCTTTTGGCCTAGGGAAATGTGGCCCTGTAAGCAGAAACAGAGCTGGAAGTCGAGGTCACAGCTCCCCCAGAGTTCAGAGACAAGGTGGAAAATTTCCTTCTGAACTCGTCTTACTTCTCAACATATGAGATGATTATTTCTTTTTACTATAGGTATTTCTTTGATTTTATTATTTCCCCCTCCTGCTCTGGTTTTCATTCACTGTTACTGTCTAGCAGAACTTTACACTGGCTTCTGTGTGAAAGGAGGGGCTGTACCGTGTGTGCACCATCCTTAATAGAACTTTTTTCTCTCTTTCAGAGCAAGGAATGAAGAAAATGAGCAACATCTATGAATCAGCAGCCAATACCCTGGGAATTTTTAACAGCCCATGCCTGACTAAAGTGGAGCTGCGAGTTGCATGCAAAGGCATATCAGACAGGGATGCCCTCTCAAAACCAGATCCTTGTGTCATCCTTAAAATGCAGTCACATGGCCAGTGGTTTGAGGTGAGTGTTTAATAAAATAAAATTGATTCTTCTGACACTTTAGGATGGCATAGACATAGTGAGGCAAAATTGAAATAGCAAGAACAGTAAAGAGAAGCAGCAATTTGAAGCCTGTGGCATAATCTTGCAAGACCAAAGGGAGATTTTCCATTAACCACAACACACTTTGAATCAGAAACTGAACTTCTCTTTGGAATCTAGATTAAAAATCAAGATGAATAAATAATGAAGCATCATAATTTTTTTCCCTTTAGGCCTTATTTTTTCATAAAAGCTATATAATAGGAGAGACAATGATAGTGACCACCAGGCATTACCATATAATGACAAGGAATATTGTGGAAGAGAGGAGGATTTATTATTAGGTGGCAGTGGATTTGGTGGCAGAGTAGCTTGATTTGCAAATTTTGAGCATTACAGTTGCATTCGTTGTTGAAGTCAGTAAAACTAATGTATTTGCCTTATCAATTTGCCCTGTATTGCAGTTTGCATTTTTGATTAAAATCCTGCTTCGTGTTATTTTGCCTGATCATTGAAATAATTTCTTTGATAACTGGAAACATGGTATCTTAAAGAAATTCAAATTGTAACTATAGAACATAGAAAGGAATGTAATCTTTTTAGTGACATCTTGTTGGTTATTTTACTTCAAAGTTACAGTTGAGTGTTTGTGGTTAATCAAGCTAAAAGGTGTGACTTTTAAAAAGAGAATAGAAAGTATGTAAGAGATAATTAGGAATTATTTTAATCCAGTTAATTTTGAGTGCATATTCATCCTTCTCTTTTCAAGAGTTTTAGCATTCAGCATAGGATTGTCTTATCTATGTATGGAAAGATAAAAATAATGGTGAGCATATGCAGAAAGCAAAATCTTAAACTCAGGGGTCTTTTAAATTTTAGCATTTTCAGCCAAGTTTTTCAGACTTTGAGGATTTTGTTCTATTTATTCCAATCGTTCTGACCTATGAAATTTTTCCAGTTCAGGCCAGCCTAGGAAAGTTAAGGGTTTTTGATGGTATTCTTCTTTTCTTAGTTTGCTCTTGTGGAACTACTAGACATATCCCTGTTAGAAAACCAGACTATAAATAAAACTCTCACCATTGTTTTAGTGCTACAAAATCAGTGTTTCAATGTAATTGAAATTTAGGGTGATATAATAGCCTAAAAAAGGGTATTTTGAGCTCTCTGTGTAGAAAAAAGCATTTAACTGCACTGTGTGTAATGACACAAAGAAGAGAAATTAACCAAGCAATGGATTAAAGGTCAAAATAAAATAAATGGCCCTGTTTGGAAAGGACACAATGAAAACTTTCATGCTCTCTCAGTTCTCTGAATAACTTTGGGTGCATTTACATACAGTTTGTCTCTGGCAGGGTAAGTAGATTTAAATTATATATTCTGACGTAGTAATGGAGATTCCCTTTATTTGATGTGGTTTTTAATTTGGAAAGTGATTGACTGAAGAAAGTGATTCTTGTAGAACAGATCTGCTCACTGATATGATTCTCATCTTATGTCAGTTGCTCCTGCTGTCTAGTGAGAGTCCAGGCAATTCATTTTAGCATGAAAAAAAGTTTTTATTAGTTCATGTTCCTATCAGTGCTGCAAAGTGAATGCCACTCTGCCATGATGAGTCTTTTCTGGCCAGCACCTTAACAGAATTTTTAATTAAGTCCCAATTGCTGAACTAAATTGAACAGAGTCACTCAGGTATAGCTGGAGACATAATTTGGCTGGAAGAATCTTCTGCTGATGGCAATCAGTAATCCAGCAAGACCTGAAAAAACAGATGAAGTAATAATTAAAACATAATAAAATCCGGTTACCAGTGAAGTGAGTATATTCAACATAGAAATCACTAAATGGCAACCCAAGAAAAGGAGTTAGAACTGAGTATGGATTTAGTGCCTTCATAAATTATCTTGAATTTCCAGATACCTTAAACCCCGTGGAGATCCAAACATGCTGTAGCAAGATACAGTGTTGCTGAGATTTTCATACTGATCACATACTCCGTTTGTCTGGAGGTTTCAGCATGAAGTAGCTGGATTGAAGGTGTCCAAAATGCAGGTTGTGCTCTTGCATATAAGTGCTTTTGAAATCCATGGAACGTACTGACTCTTGGCCAGGTGCAGCTGAAGCATGTGGGCTTAGGCTGATGGGATTGCATTGTGCATGAAGTTAGAGATACTGGGATATAAAGGAGCCTCTCTGCAGGTGCAGACAATCCTTGAAAGTGAGTAATCTGTGCACTTTTATCTCTGGGAGAATTTTGATAAAAATGTCAGCCTGTTGCTGAGGATTTTTTTTTCTTTTTCAGTTTTGCAGTTCTGTGTGTGCATGTGTGTGTGTTTGTGTAAATTATGCCACCTACACATGGAAATATAGAATGAAAATGTCTTGATGCTCTTGTAGAGTGGGTAGGTGCTGTTTCCAGAGATTGGAAATGACATCTAAGTATTCTTCTTGGTTTTTTGTTTTCTTTTTTTTTAAGTGTGGTTTTCCAGTTTTGTTTAGTTTTGGGGGTTTTGTTGGTTTGTTTCCTGGACACAGAATTGGTGAGGTTGAAAGGGACCTCTAGAGGTCTCATGGCCTGTGTGCTGCTCAGGTGAGGACACCTAGAGCCAGTTGCCCTGAACTGTGTCAGACAGGTTTTGAATATCCCTAAGGAAGGAGATTCTGCATATTCCCTGGGCAACCTGTGCCAGTGCCTGGTCACTGTCACAAGTGAAAAAATGTTTCCTAATGTTCCTGTGTTTCAACTAGTGTCCCTTACTTCTGGTTCTGTCTCTAGCCACCAGTAAAAAGCCCACCTCTCTTGTCTTTGGACCCTCCCTTCAGGTATTACATTGATAAAATGCTCCCTGAGTGCTCCAGGTATGTCACCTACAAACTTGCTGAAGGTGGTCTGCCCCCTCATCCAGGTCATTAATGGAGATCTTAAACAGGATCCAGTACTGACCCCTGTGCCCCACTGCCAGTCACTGGCATCCAAATTAGAATTTGTCTCACTGATGTCCAGCCTCTGGGCCTGGCCAGTTTTCAGTCCATCTCATTGTCTGCTCATCCATTCCCTGTATGAACAGCTTCTCTAGGAAGATCTTGTGGGAGGCAGTGTCAAAGGCCTTATTGGAGTCCAGGTAGAAAATACCTGCTGCTCCTTCCTCATCTACCAGGCCAGGTAGATCTACTTCATCTTAGAAGTTTGTCAAGTTGTTCAGGCATGACTTTTTCTTGGTTAGATACTCATGATGATTTTCTTATCCTTAATGTGCCTAGGATTAAGTGCTGTATCAACTCCCCAGGAACTGAGGTGGAATTGGTGGGCCTGTAGTTCCCTAGATGATTTGATGAGGGGCACAAAACTCCAGTAGTGAAACCACTGGAAACTTGGACAAATACTCAAAGAATTCTTTGTGCTCTCCCCGGTTCTGGGACAGATATGCTTGCTGGTTTTTTTTTCCTCTTGTCTGGGTAGATGTTTCTCCATAAACAAACTGGCACACGCACAAGTGTGCACACACACACCTCCCCCCCTACATTTCCCTCTGTATGTATGTTGGTGCTGGCTGAAAAGCCAAGCTAGAATGTAAATGGTATGCTGTGTGTGAGAAACGACGCCTCACCTTTTAAAATGTATAAAATTTTTTAAAATTAAAAAAAACTTTAAAATTTTGAACCACAACAAGGGACTGAATAAGGAAAAAAGGACAATGCTGGGTGCTTGGCTACAGACAGGGGCACACCGCTCATACCCGTAACAATCCTTTTATCTGCTAGTGAGAAGCCAACCTCCTGGTAAGCCAGCCCTCCCCACACTTGCACTTGTGTCACTCTTCCAACCCAGCTCCTTCTCCATCCCTCCTCTCGGATCAACTTTTAACATTACAAAACTTAGATAAAAAACACCAGATCTTAACAGAACTTCTTTCGACCTTATAATGCACATTTAACATTCGCTAGAGCCTACACCATTTATCCATTTATCTATCATTTACTATCCATTTATCACATTGTGTCTCATAGGAAAATTGGCAGTTTACTCCTTCTCACACATGAAGCCTAATAAGACAGGATGTGATATAGCAGAATTTAAGATTATACTATATTTATGTACTAAAAGCCAATTTGCTGATCCAGGGCTGAATTTTAGCACTTCTGGCCATAATTTCAGGCAGGTGCACACTTGCAGGGTGGCCAGATGTTGCACTTAAACCGCTTAAGATAATTATTCAACAGGTTTTTTTCCATCTTGATTTGAACGTGTTCAAGGAGTTTAAATACTGTACTAAGTTTCAGATGGTGAATGACTGAGGTACATGATGATAAATTCCCTTGCTCCAATGATTATTTTACCCACCTAGAGCATGAATGTCCATGCGTAATAAATATTAACTGTTAACTAATGTATAGTACTGGAGCCTTCAGCTGAGATTTGCTGGCACTGGCATTCTTGTTAACTCCTAATTTCCAAGAAAGTAGCTTGGGCCTGTTCACAGGTTATCTGCATATGGCAAGTACCCACAGTACGTGTTATTTTGAAAGCTGAGTGAGGTGCTGAGCTGTGGCTGGTCATACAAGATTTACATGAGATCAGGAGGTGTCACACAGCCTGACTTAGCCAGATGGAATGTGATGTCTAGAGCTAGGAAAAGAGAAGAGGAGCTCAGGAAGACAAGCAGCCATGTTTGGGAATCAGGGAGGGCTTCCTGTGGTTATATTTTCTGGCTTTCAGCAGCAGGACAGAGAGTGTCTGCTGCTTTGTGGGTCTGAACAGGTAGCTGGAGGTTTTGCTTTTTACCCAAAGCTTTTATTAAACCTCTCTCTCTATATATATATATATAACTGCAGAGCAAATAAAGCAGCAGACAAATAGATTTTTTTTGGTTTTTTTGTTGTTGAAATGTTTTCTGAAGTCACAATTTGTGGAAAACTCGGTGAGCTTCAGTAAAAATGTGTTGATATTCTTAAAATAAAAGTTATTCACTTGTAATTCAGCATGACATTTCAAGGATCAGCTTGTTCAGGACTAAACAAATAAACCTGAGTTTTCTGTGTTTCCTTTTCCTTTCACATCAACCTGCACATCCACGCAGACCTTCAGGCAAACAGATGGTAGAGACCAGTGGGCTAGGAAATGCATGGAACTAGTTAAGGTATGGAATACACAGTGGAGCCTACTAAACAGGCTACATAGGAATGAGGCTATAGGAAGGACAGTCTTGCTCTTCATCTGTATTTGCTTTTTCCCTTAGTCCTGCTTTCTCTTGCTTCATTTCTGAATTCCAGCATCCGTCTCCTTCCTCTGCCTTTTCATCTACCTCAGCTCCCCATTTACATTCCCAGCACCTGCTGCCACGTTTCTCTCCTCTCTGTTTTGGAGAGTGGGGGAAATTTCCTGCCCCTTCCTAGCATGGGCAAAGGATCTGAAGAGAAGACCCTGAGGCAGACTTAAGCTATTTGTTTCCATAGATACCCAAAAGTAGCTTTCATGTTATCCATCTGTGGCTGTTACAGCCCACTGCAGAAGCCAACAAGCCATGAAATAGGGGAGTCTGTGGGATGATACACTCCATGACTCTACCAAACTGTTCCAAAATATACACAAAAATATTGTGAAGATGGAAAAAAATCCCCCCACATTTAAGAACACATGAAAAAATACATACTTTTTAGTTAATTTTGATGAACAGGTAATAGATGAAGCATTTGGATGGAAGTGGAAGTTTCAGTGATCAGAAACAAGAACTACCACCAGCAGCCATACAGAATGAGGCTTGAGGCTGTCTAACCTCATCTTGCATCTGGTTCCTAGTTGGTTACAGTGAAGAAATATGGAATCAGAGAAATATAAAAGTGTCTTTCCAGCTTGTTCTTCCAGCTCTTACTGATCTGCAGCTCAGGGAATTCTTAAACAGGAGTTTATGCCTTTGTAATTGTAAAAAAAAATGTTGTTAGAATAACTTCCATAACTTAGTTCAACTAATTTCAGAAGTTTTTGTATATAAAAGATAAAATTTTGGGATATCCTGGGACATAAGGGTTCAGCAGCCTAAGTGGAGGTTGAAGAAAGTAATATTACTTGCAGTTTTTGAACTTGCCTTTTGCTGATTATTTTTAAGTTCCTTTTTCCTGTATTAAAGGAGACACTGAGAAAATTCCTGTTCATTTTCTAAATGCTATTTTGGATTTTATTCTTCTGATTTGTCCATGACTGTATAAAAAGGCAACCTATATTCTGAAGATTCAGCATACATAACCTATCACAAAACATGGATTTGTTTGAGTAGTTACTTGAACTATGTTTATTTCAGAGCATTGCAGAGATGTAGAACCATAACCTGTTGTCACATTTCCAGAGATTTCTGAGCAGTGATTTGGGATTTATTCTCTGCTTTAAAGAACTGCAAGGCTTTGCAGTGGGCTGGTTTATTGGAAGTTTGATGGGTTTGGGGATTTTTTATTTTTTTTTAAAATACTCTAGTCAATGCTAGAGCAGATTCTAGATACTATCTTTCTGATTTCACTCTTAAGATTTCAAGTTGGTGAGAAAACATCTTGTATGAAATTAATTGTAAGTAATGGCGTTACCGTAAGATGATCATACCATCTTAGGAAGATTTTTCTCTGACAAAGAGAGGAAGTTATAAAACATCTCATCAGATTATGCCAAATTTGGTGGCAAGGAGATGCTTTCACCAAATAAAGGTAATGAAACTATCTCTTCTCTTTGTGAAGAGGCTTCTGATTCATTTGCAGATTTGGGAGTTTTTCTCTTCTGGATGTAGAAGAGGGCTGATAATTGGAAATGCTACCTGCAAGTTTTCTCTGGCCAAAGCTTAGATCAAAATCTGTAATGAAATGCTAGATCTATTGTAAAACTGGATTCATGCAGTACATGGTTGATGAAAGCTAATGGGGAAGAATTGAGTCTTTATTTCAAATGATCAAGACTTTTATCAGGAAAAAAAGGCAATGGGATTTTTTTCTAATTAAGCCACAAGGTGGCCAAAGTCCTACCTTTCCTGACTCAGGGCAGTCAAGTTGATTGGCCCCTCCTGCCCAGATCATTCAGGCCTTCAGAGCACTTGGTCTTGTATGAGCACAGGTCAATTCCCTGCATAGCTTGCAGGTGATGAACTGAGTGCAGCTTTTGATTATTGACCTTTGGACCTAGGAAGAAATGGGAGCAGTCCTGCTGCATTCACTTCCCAGTGGATGTTCCTAGATAATGTTGCTTAAGGATTTTTTAGATGCTATTTATTTAGACTTACCTCATTTTCACTCATTAGACTGAAAGCTGTGATTTTATTTACACCACAGCATTGTGCCTGTGTATATGCCTTTATGGTTTATTTCATCCTCATAATTCAATATCATACTTTTCTTCTTTTTCCATCAAGTCTCTGTTGATGCTAATGAATGTTTCTTTACTCAAAACTACTTGGTAACCTCTGTTGCTGCCAAGATTTGCCTTTAGCTTTTACTTTCTGTTCCTGGTACATTTCCTTGAAGTCTTTTTGTATGGTGTGACTGTCAAAGACAGCTCATCTGTTTCAAGCACCACTGGAAGTCTGTGGGGTCAGGCTGCAGGCTAATTGAATGTTTTATCTTGGTCCGTTCTCAGCCTGAATTCATCTAATCTGATATCTTCCTTTCCAAGCCTTAATATTTTGGAGGCACCCTTTCTTCCAAGGGTTTGCCTGCTGAAGACCTCCTGGCATTAACTCTTTCTGGAAAAAGAAAAGTTCTCCACATGGAGGGAATCTGCTATAAAGTTTTTCTCCATATCCAACAGAGCATCATTCATAATATTCTGTTCAGCCCCTAATGCACTTAGGACATTTTTACAAATATATATGTGTAAGCTCAAAACCTGGAACTGTAATTTATATTACCTTTCTTGATAAAAAGAAAGACACCTATCTCCCAGGTCTTTCTGAGCTGCTTACGCAAAGTTGAATCTCTGAAAACTAAAGGCTGTCATTTTCTTGTGTTGGCAAATATTTGATAAGAAATTGGTACTGGGAATTTTTTTTCTCCTGTGCCTAGTTCAGAAATATGAACATCATTAGGTTTTGATGAGATTTTTCTTTTTAGACCCCAGGTAGTAATGTGCCTATTTATTTTAAATCCATTTTATAATAACTCCCTCTTGTTTTCATCTCATCCATCACTGCTGCTTTTTCTTGACCCTCCTTCTTGTCTCAGCATTTAAAGACAGCCACGGTGCTTTTTTCCCCTGTCTTTTTAAATCAGCTAGTCTTTCAGCTTGAACTCATTTGAATCAGACAGATTGTCTCAACTGAAAACAAATACTGTCATGTTGAGTCAATATATATGAAATATCATATTATTCCACTAGCTCAAACATAATTTTCTGCCTCTGTAGTGCAGTTTGTGAAATGTAATGTATGTGCAAAGGAAAGAAAGTAGATGTCTTTGTTTGTATTGAGAGTGGTCATATTTGGGCTGGATGATTTCTCTCTATAGGAGCTGGAAGCTGGCTTCTCTATCTGTCCAACTAAACCTCTTCAGGTGCCCTGTCTTCAAGCTATGGAGAGTGAAGAGCTATTTTCTTATAGTTTACATAATTGAATAAAACCAAGTGCACTCCTGAGAAGTCAGGAGAGAGTGCTTATGTGGTAAAAGCTACATGGTCTCTCCCTGAACCTGTGGTCTGGAGTATCCTCTCCCAGGAAGGTCTTCTGTTGGGGCTGATTTCCAGGAGCCCTCAGGTCCTAGGAGAGCTATGGAAATGAAATGTGGGATCATGTAGTCATTTTTCTATGTTAGGAAATAGTTACATGCTTCAAAATCAGTTCAGTACTGCACTAGCTTAGATGGAAATGTGAATGATCTGTACTTGTTTGCATCCTATTTCAACGTCCAGAGGATCAGGGATTATGGAAGTGTTTGAGGAACTCTGTTCCTTCCTGGTGAACAATTTCTTTGTAGCCATTCCTCCAGCAGATGTCTTCAGCCAGAGTGTTAGTAGAGTGCAAGTAGCTCTCTACACTTACCTTGCCATGTGCACCTGTGGAGGAAGCAGGTTTGGTGCTTTGTTGTCAGATTTCTTAGATTTCTTCTTGGCTTTGCAAACATTTGTGTATTGTTGCTGGTAGGAACGATTTGAATGGTTTTAATCTACTTGAAAATTTTGCCTTAATCTTAGCTTTTGAATAATTGAATTGCAGATATGAAATACTAAGAAAGAACTGAGAGGAGTTCTCATCTGTTCTTGTATTTATGTCATTTAAAATATTGAAATACTATGGCTGACAAAATATTTTACTCTACATTAATAAAAGTGGTTTTTTACATCATTAACAGGGAAGCTGAATTATTTCCTTTTCCCATATGATTTTAGATATTTCTTTGTTGTTAATGTTCTTTCATTAGTGTTTCTAATCATCCTAAGACATTCTTGTAAACACTGCTTTTTAGCCATGCTATCTATTTGATGGTTCTTTATTCATGCTTCATTAACTTCTCACAACTTTTTCTCAGGATAGTTTTCCATGAAAGCTATGACCTTTGCACAGTTGTTCTCAGTCATACATATATACACATGTATATATATATATATATGTGTGTGTGTATGTATATACATACACACACATATATATACACACATTTATAGATATATGCATGCAGTCATATATATATACATACATACATACATATATATATACATATGCAATAAAACAATATTTTTTTCAAAATTTTCAAAGGAATATATTAAGAAAAACAAAGTTTTACAGTCCCTCCACTCTTTCTTAACCCTGAGTAACTGGTTGGTAAGAATATATACCAGAGGAATTCTATATTGTCAGCAGCTAAACATAACAAATAAAAATTATTTTGCTCTCTTTCCCTGCAGTTTAATTATCTATCAGGTATGTAGTATTTTAAACTTGGATGGAGAGTCTAAGTCTGCTTTTGTTATGGGCAGGCAGATGCACATTTCAGATTACCTCAGTAATATGCCTACTTCTCGTGAGCTATTTTTTACAGATACACAAACTTCACACATCTCCAGGACAGATTTTAAGCCTGGTTTGACTTCAGTAGTCTGACATATTGTGATAAACCTCCAGTAAACAGGAATCTTTGGAGCTGCTTTGTAAATAGATAATTCACTTGATTGATTCAGTATACTGATTTTTAACCTGTAACATCAGAATGGAACTGAGAGATTGTCAGCAGCATGAGTCTATTCTGTGTTAACTGTGAGGGGTTTTAGGGTCTAACACAAATTGTTTCCTGAAGGAAAAGAGACTTATGAAACTCTGAGAATAAGTGATTTAGAAAAACAGTCTGAACTACTGCAAATGTGTTTTGAAAAGACAGTATTGATTGACCAGAGATGCTAAGTTCATTAAAACTGGTTAGGCTTAAAACCATTACATAATAAGGGAATGTTCTGGTGACATGGATTGATGGAATTCAAGTTTATGCAAAGGAAAGTAAGAGCAATTTCCCTGGAACTGCTGTTTTCCATATTCCTTCATGTTTGGTAGTAGCTTAAAAATATATTGTATCAGTTGTAACCAGGCCAGAATACAGACTCTCTGAAATCTGAGAATTGACATGTCCAAACTACATTTCTGTATAGATGCACTGACCTCATCTGTTAACAGGTATTTCAGGTATAAAAGACAGATAAATCATTGCCTGATTTTTTTTTACTTCTTTTCAAAAAATGGGATGGATTGATTTTTTTTCTTTCTCCCCTTGAGAACTTTACAATTTTGCATGTAAAAACAGGTAATCAAAGCAGAGCCACATTGCATCAGCTACCAGAATTGTGATTTCTGCTCATTTCTTTGCCACTCTTAGTGTTCTCTAAAAGAAGATCCTAGATGTAAACTAGTAAGACTAGTCTCTGAAGAAGAGGAAAAGGGCTGAAAATATCCCCTGTTTCTGGCAGAGGGCTTGGAGTGTCTGCTACCACCACCACCATTCCACTGCTGCTGACAGCAAAGCAAAATTATACAAGTCCTGTCTCTACAAAGATGCTTATTTACTAAGAAAATTTTAGGGCACTTTGGACAATCCATATAAAGTTCATAATGTATGGGTGTGGATTCGTAGGTGATCTGTATAAATTTACCTGCCTTTTGTATCAAATATCACACTTAAAGAGATCAGAATAAAAATATGTGACAAGCCAGTTCTTAGGCTGAACAGTCTCCTCTACAAAAGCTTGCAAGTCATTGGAACTGGAATAATTGCTGTAGTTCCCTGTGAATAATTTTTGTATTCAAAAGGCCTGCAGTGTGTAGTTCAGCTAGTTTTTAGTTTGAAATTCATCATAACATATTAACTGCAACTATCTGAGGTAAATGTCACAATTTTGTGAGATGTTTAGTTTTATTCCACACCACCAACCCATGATGTTGTGCTTTTGAAGCAGAAAACTGTCCATTGTGGTAATCTGGATTTGTCATGATAAACTTAATCAGAGGGATTTGAGATTTGTTTTTCAAGTCAACTTCAATTAAAAAACAAGTCAATTAAAAATATGAGGTTTGAAGCTTTTGCTTTTCAAATATTTGGAAAAACTCATCGCCTAGACAGGGCACCAGCTGGCTTGTGTATGCCATTGGTGTAGAACTGGCTGCAGGTGCAGAACCAAGTGATGCAGTACATGCATTCTATATGCCTCCTCAGGGAAACATCAGGTTGATCATTGTATCTTGTTGTATTTAACTTTAAATGCTGTTTGAGGGCTGATTAGTCTGCTGTTGCCTTGTAAGCGGGGTAAACTTAAAAGCTTATGCTGTGTCACTGCCAAATGAACTGGACTAACTTCAACAGCCTTGCTCCCCTGGCTGCCCTTCAGGTTCCACATGGATGCAGGAACTGTCTTCACTGACAGCAGCATTTGCTGTTTTAAAACTGTATTTGCACTTCTCCAGCTTATATTGGGCTTTTCAGCTGCCATGTGTGTGTCTTTCCTATTCTGCACAGGACAACACAATATAAATACCCATGCCTTTGTTTTTCTGTTTGAAGTTATTGGCATTATGTTTATTGACATCCTATGTTTCAATACTCTTTTTATGGTCCTGTATGTGCCTAATTGTGTTGAAGGTCCTGTGCTTGATTCCTTGATTCTTTAATTTAAATACCAAAATAGATCCTTGATCATCTATGCATTAGTCTTACTCCTTCTCTTAATAAAAGACTTGCCATTGAATATCCTGTGTTGGAAGGGACCCACAAGGATCACGGGGTTCAACTCCTGGCCCTGTGCAGGACCATCCCCAAGAGTCACAGCATGTGCCTGAGATCATTGTCCAAATGCTTCTTGAACTCTGCCAGGGCTTGGTGATGTGACCATTTCCCACAGTGTCCATTCTTTCTTCCTTAGTTTGGTGGGACTTAATTGGTCTTCTGCCATATTTAGCCTTATAGCTCCACAATGAAGTCATGTCCAAAATATTATGACAATTTTTCCTTTTTCATAGATATAATTTATATTTTTCCCTGGAAATTTATTGAGATTCCTTAATAATATTGGAAAATGTTGATGATAACTATCTGTGTGGTAGAGAGTGAGACTTGTAATTTACAAGTTAAAATTCTGCACACAACTCTGATTCTACCCAAAACTGTTATTTTTTAATTCAACTTGCATGTAATGCTCTTTTGCAGCTTCTGGAGATTTTTGCCCAGATTTCGATTGGTTTTGAATTTGCTGCTCAACATTGAATTGCTGCATTGGCACAAAAAATAAAGTGCTCACAGGCCTTGCATGCTTTTATTTTCAATTTATGTTCTAGACATGGCTTTTCAGGTTTGATCTGAGGTTGTCATGAGTTAAAGTAGCCATGTCCAGACCTTCAGGTGCCCTTGCTTTCTGCAGGAAGGAGGGTGGTTTCAAGTCCCAGTTTTCACAGAAAACAACACACTTAGCATAACTCTTCCACCTTGGTAATATTTTGGTCTCTGAGCTTTTATGATGGAAACATTTCCAATTTGCGGAGTTTGAATTAAAAAATGAAAGGAATAATTTTAACACTTTAAGGAACCATTCAGAATTTTTGTTTATAATTTAGAGGAGTTGTACATATACTCTCCTAAGCTGGGCATCAGCAATTCATGTTTGTGTTATTTTTAGAAGGGTAATACTATGAACCCCAAGGAATACATGCATCTTGAATTAATTTTGAAACCAATGAAGTCCGTAGTTTTGAACACAATTGTATCAGTTGGGAATATTTTTAAAGAAGATTCTGACATAATGATAAAGTTCACAGAGTTTACATTGTCATAGTATGCATCTTTCCATCTGGATATCCTCTTTCAAAGCAGCCACGTGCTGTTATCCATTTAAATGGAGCACAGTGGATGCAGGCTAATTACTTTTTCCTCCTTTTCATTGTATCACTCTGCTTTTTCTGCTGAATTTAGCTGGAGCTGAAGGTCAGTCTATTTAAAGAGCCCACACTTTTATCTCGATGTCTCCTGTGAAGCATTGTATAATTTGGCTACTCCTGGGGATCTTTGTGGCGAGAATACATAATTTAATGACCATCTGCCTGCCTTTTCCCTGCATTACAGATGTGGAGAGGAAAAGCTGAAAAGAAGGCAGTGATGTAACACATACGTAGAACTTGGTTGCTGACCAGGTTACATACCGTGGTTGTCATTCAGAAATCCTTTCTCTGCCAGAAGTTGGTGCTGTTATATGAAATTCAAATGAGGGCTGGTCTGTGTCACACAGTACTGAAGAGAAGTAGTTATGAAGGATTTGTTTATTCCAAAAGCAGTTTGTTGAGGTTTTTTAGTGTTGATTTCCTTACAATTCTATATTGCCTTCAGACTATATTGAAAATCCCAGGCTACACCTTACTTTGTGAGCAGTATTCCTGTATGACAGCTGTGGGGGTCCTCCAGCAGGGAGCTGCTGAAAGTCCTGGATGACCTGGCTGGAAGGGCTCATGTTAAGTTTTATTTGGGCATGGTATGTATTTTTGAATGTGAGAAAGTGGTGAGCAAGATAAGATGAAACAGACATTAATGTAGAACCCAAATGAGATTATATCTAAAAACAGTAGCATGGAAACTTAAATACATCTTGGGGAGCAGCAGAGTGATGTTCCAAGTGAAGCCTAGGGAATAGGCTTTTGGATCTAAAATGAATTTAAAGGACATCTGTAGCTGTGAGGAAGGAAAATTTTGTTCATTTGACTTCTTTATGAGTGCTTTAAAATAGTTGCATTAAAGCTTCCTGACTCTAGAGAATTCTAGGAAGCCACTCTGTTCTAGTGAACAAGTCTAGAACAACTCCACTGAGGAGTGGCTGAGGCCACTGGATTTGATTAGACTGGAAAGAAGGAGGCTGAGAGGACACCTTATTGTTCTCTACAACTACCTGAAAAGAGTTTGTAGAGGGTTGAGTGTCAGTCTCTTCTCTCAGATAACAAGATGAAATAACCTCAAGTTACACCAGGAGAGATTTAGGTCAGTTATTAGGAAAAAAAATTCTTCACGAAAGTAGTTATTGAGCATTGGAATAGGCTGCTCAGGGAAGTAATTGAGTCACCATTCCTGGACTTATTTAAAAGTTCTTTAGTTGTGATGCTTAAGATTATGGTTTCGTGGTGGACTTGGCAATGCTGGGTTAATGGTTTGACTTGGTGATCTTTAAGATATTTTCTAAACTAGATGATCCTATGGTTTTATTCTATTTTCATTCTCAACGGAATTATCTTATAGGATCCAAGTCTTGGCATGTAGCTCAGTGGGATCATACTTCACTGAGGTTTATACCTGGATGGATGCTCTTGCTGTTGATCCTTTTTGCCAAAATGGCAATACCCCCAGTCAGTCATCGTGTGTCTGTAGAGCAATGTTTGCTGCAGCAGATTGCAGCAGGTATAGGTGTGATGGACATATTCTTCACCATCACTGCTAAAAGTGATCTCTTAAACTCTTCAGGGACCTTCTATCTGATTTCATAAATTGCAGTTTTATTCTTAAAAAATATATGTATGCAAATTCAGACCGAAAATAGTCCTTTTGCTGAGGTGATTTTTTTGTCCCCAGTTTCCTGCCCTGCTGTTGTATGTGTTTATAAATTCTTAGCTTTGAGCTCTTAGGGGCAGGAAATACATCTTCTGTTTTATTTGCAAAGAATAGTGAGAGCCTTTCCAAAGTTTCTAGGTGACACTGCAATAAAATAATTTTAACAATGGGTCTCTGAGTAGTAGTAAGTCTGATATAGTTGAAGTGAACTAGTAACTTACCTTGGAGTGAAAGTTTCTTATTTGGAGGTACAGAGAAAAGAGAGCAAAATACTGTTGGTTATTTTTTGTTATCTTTTGCTTAGAGAAAATATTAAACATGGCTTACCACTTAACTTAGAGGGGGCTATCTTCATGCAGGTTTTTTTATATTATATAAACAATTACCCTGCAATATGGAGTGCTTTGATTTAGACACACTTTTTAAAGATCAGCATTCATGGCACATGCAGTGAGCAATTTAAAATTAAAGCTTGCTGTGTTAAGCAAAGGCTGCTTTAGACTTTTAAGAGCACCTGGATCTTATTTTAGAAGCAAATGGAACTCTGGGCCAGCACCTTGTAGGGCAATTTAGATTCTTCTTTTTTATTATTTTATTTGAGTACTTGGTAAGGAATTGATTTGAACAGCATGGTGCTGAGCTCTTCAAACTTTGAAGTACTTCCAGTTCCCAGTCACATATAGCTGCAGATCATGATCTTCTCTTGGTTCTACAATGCCAGGCTTCTTAAGAGTATCACCCAGACAAAGAAGTGAATCTTGACTCTTGATTTATCAAACATTTGGTATAATGTTGTTTTTTTTTTTTTTTTTGCTTATGCATAGAAAAAGTTCCTTAGGTCAACAGGAAGACATAAGTTGCAAAAAAAATGCAGACATAAAGTAGCAAAATTGTACCGTGTCTGTTCAGTATCTGAAGAAAGCCTTTTCATTAGTAAAACATTTGTAAGCACTGCAGTAAATTCTGTGTATTGGTTTATCCAGGGTAAAGGCGCATAGAAGAAAGAAAAAATTCTTTAGTTATATTCAATATTTCATTTGGGAGTATGATCTGCCCTGTGCCCCATGTGAGACAGAAGACCTGTGGGAATGAAGTGAAGGGAAGCAGGGAATCATCATGTAATGAAGGCTGATCATTATTCACAGGCAAAAAGAGAAACTGTGACTGGTCATCTCCATTCTGGAAATTAATACTCTGAGCACTGGGCTTTGAACTACAAGTCTTCACCCTAATGGTGTTTTTGGAAAGCCCTGTACAAATAGAGGGATATAATGGTGCTTTACTCATCTAAAGTGACACAAGACAACCATGTCCTTTCTTAGCTTTATTTTCCAAAGTATGAAAACATGGCAAGATCCATTCTCAGCAAGATGTAGTAGCTGTTCTAAATGCAGGGATTAGGGATTTTTGTTCCTGCTCTCCATAGGGCACTCAGCTCTTTACAGGCAAATGTAGTTGGGCTCGTGTGCAGGTGGGGCTACAAAAGCGAGTCATTAAATCATTGGAAATTCTCTGAGATGTGAACCATCAGTGAGAAACTTTACATTACAGGAGCTGCAATAGGAGAAGCTGTCAATAGGCAGCTCATGGCAACAGATTACAGCTAATTATGGTGGTGCTCAGAGATGGTGTGGGGAGGTGTACACCAGTACAGAGAGGCTTTATAAACTGGAACTGTGAAACAGTGAGGATGGCATTAAATAGCATCGCCATCTCCCTGTACATGGTGGATTTCTAGTAAGTGGCTGGAGGAAGCTGATGATTTTTTAAAAAATTCTCAGTGTATTTTTGCTTTTGGGTTGAGATAAATAAATCATAAGATACATTAGAGATTTCACTGGAGTGTGGAGGGAGGAGAATGTAAAGTCTGAATATTTTGTTTTCTGTCTGAATCACTAATGTGCTACCAGTCAGTTTAATTAGAATAATTAGTCATGAAATATATAATTGGTGTGAATCTTCCTGCAGATTATATAGAGAGGTTTTGAAGAGGAATATGGTTATTTGATACTGATCTTGCAAACATCTATGCATGCTCTTAGCTCAGCATGCATGAATCAGTATCATCCCATTGAGTGGGGAAAGGCAGATCTCCTTTAGCTAAGGGGCTTTCTGAATTTGAGCCTCACCACTGGGCAGCATTTCTCTGTGACCATGTGATTTGTGGCAAGTCCAGTGTTTTAGGGATGCTTTCTGTAAGGAACTGCTTTCCCCCTTAAGCAATTGCTTGTTCTTGAAGGACAGTAACTATGAATGACCAGGTGATGGCATGTCCTCTGTGGCTCTGTTTGTGCCTTGGTCTCTAAAGGGAGACCTCCTCTGTCCTGTCTTGTGGGTGTTTTGGCACCACTGTGTTGTGTTTCTCCTGCTGTGGAGAAACGACCCAGTTGTAGTAACCACGGGGAAGACTGTGTTCATCCTTTCTTGTGAACTATGCTGGATCATTTCCTGGAGCAGGTTCAGCCTGTGGCTGTGCACACACCTTTTGAAGCTTGCACACCTTTTGAAGCTTGCGAGAAATGACAATGGGAAGTTGATGGAGCTGTGTGGAAGAATGGGCCTGGGGTGGGCTTGGCATGCCTGAGTTTAGGTAGCTTTGGTTTTCCATGTGAAAAAGCTTTTAAAGAATTGAGAAATTAGTGTAGATACTGACAAATACTACCATTTCATCCCCCTTTTTCCCCAGAAGAGGGTTTGGGGTTTTTTTTGCTTGGGTTTTGGGGCTTTTTGTTTGGTTTTTTTTTTATAATATATTTTATTGTTGGTTATTTTGCTGTGATTTATCATTTAAGTGCCTAATGGTACCAGTTTTAGGTTCTTCCAGTTTTTTAAGAAAGTAACATTGAGTCTTGTTCTCCTTTCCTTATTTGTCTCTTGTGTCAAAATTATTTTTTTTCCTGAGATTATATGACAGATAGCAAATTTAATGCAAAAGAAGGTTCTGTAAACATATTTAGGCATATGTTTAAGAATTTCTTCTTGTAACATGCTAATGTACTTTGGTGTAGTTTGGTAGTCTAATTGACTGTAACAGTAGATTCTGTTCTATTCAATGGTGTAAGAAAGTTTACGGTTTTCATTTTTCTTGGCCAGAAAGAATTGAAAACTTACGGAGTTTTTTATTATTTTTACTGTTCTTTGGTTAATTTCATATCTCTTTTTTGGCATGCAGTACAGGGTGTAACATAAAAATATGTGATTCAGCAAAAGCTGTGGAAGGATTTCAGTAATCATAGTGTACAGAACTGCAGATACTGCAAAAAAAAGACTGAAATAAAATGGAATGTGGTGTATCTGCAGGGTGGGACTGTGTCACTTTGTGGCCTTACTGGTTCACAGAATTAAATATGGTGCTCCCTTGAGTATTCTGTGTGCACTAGAAAACTTGGTGAAGATATATCAGATACCCTTTCCTATCCAGAAGAGCAGAAGGCATCCTCTGTTTGATAAAGTTGCATCTTCCCTTTGCCATTATCAGGAACCCAGTCCCAGAGGACCTTCTCAGTAGTTCAGCTCAAGACCTGATATTTCCCAAAGGCTGATCTTGCCTATTTAGTGTTAGATATCTTTTGTTGTTCCAGTGCATCCCCCAGTGCACTGAAGCCATCCTTGCCTTTGAGCCTTGGTCCTGCTTCCAGTTGCCAGTGGCACCTTGAGCAGCACTAGGAGACTGGAACAGGGATTTCGATCTACAATAACTGCCTCAAAAACTTTGTAGATATGTACATATGTATATGTAGATATAGAATTGCCAAGCTCTACTACAGTCTCTACTTACTCTGCCATAGCAAGAACCAAAATAGGTATCATTTTACCTTCCCTTATACTGTGACATTTTTACTGTTAACTGTGAATTCATAACTTACATAGAGAAAATATTCCTGAATTCTTGTGTTGTCTTCTGGTTCGGTAGTGTTGGCTCTTCTGCCTTTGACATATTTGAAAGTCCCATGGTATCTGCTGCTTTGCAAACTTTTTGTTCTGCATCATGAATTTAGCAAGCAAATATCAGTGAATTTCAGATGAATTAAAACCAGTGTCAGACATGGTTTCAAACTCCTTAAGTGGAACAACAGAAAACACAGTAAGTGATATGTGAAATCAGTGTCACGATACAAATTTTCAGAAGTTCAGCTATTCCGTTAAGGATAGATAGCACAACATTTCTCTCCTGGTGGCCAGAAAGTGTAAGCACTTCAAATTAGTGCTTTTCTCCCAAGTAACTCTTGCTAGGACTAGAGGAAATTACCTCAAGTTGCAGCCAGGGAGGTTTAGATTGGATATTATTAAAAAGTTCTTCATCAAAATGCTTATTGAGCATTGCAACAGGGTGGCCAGGGAAGTGGTAGAGTCCCTGGAGGTATTAAGTAGACTCGTAGATGTTTATGTTTTAGTGGTGGACTTGGCAATTCTGGCTTAATGGTTGAACTTGATGATCTTGAAGGCCTTTTCTAGCCAAAACAATTCTATGTTTCTATAAATTTATCTTCTGTATACCCTTTTGGATTCTGATCAGGCAATAAGCCTGTAAGACTTTATATTTTAAAAGTCTGTGAAGAATATGTTGGTTATATGTCAATAAACCATTGGTTACATTCCTATGCAAACCATGTCTTTTCTGTCCCAGTCCTTCTCTACATCTCACTTTTCGTGTCCTTGCATAAAATAAACAAAATCAACTGACCAAACCCCTCATATTGTAAGCCTTATACAGTAGTGTCAATTTATTTCTATAAAACACCATGGATTTTGGTGACATTGTATGTGGTTAAAAAGACCAAAACATAAAAACCAAACCAAACTAAAACTAAACAAAATCGAGAAACCCCACAGAGCAGCAAATCCCTTATAAAATTCTAGTACATCTGACAAGTTCTCTGGGGTTGTCACATTAAAAATTGCTTCACACTGCACAGTCCAGACTGTGCAGAAGTACAGGATAAGTGCTTCAGTTCCTTCATTCTGGTGAATGTGGTAAGTCCCATCATTCAGAACCTTGCGTATTTGACTGTTTTAAATGCTGTTTCTAGACAGCTGCTCAGATACTCTGAACAAAGCAGCAAAAAAACCCATGCAGATGTGCAGAAAGGAGAGGCAGCTCTAAGTTTTTATCAACTCAAAGAAAAAGAAAATAGAGGAGTAGAAAACATAATATTTCATTTTTTCCTGCATTTCACAAAGCATTGACAAAATCTCTGAACAGGGGGAGACAGACTTGGGAGGAAGCTGCTATCTTAAAATATTTGAAGGGAAAATACAAGCAGCCATATGTTATAACGTTTTGGCTGAAAGTGAAGTGTGTGTTTGACTGTTTTTTATAATTTTATATAAATGTTTGAAAAATGTAATGAGAAAATTGTCATCTCCCTTTTATGAAAACAAGGCATGGCACCTCCTGTCTAAGCTTTGGCCCGCTATTTCCAAACTAATTCCTTCAGCCATTTTAGGGAGGAGGGTAAGCATCACTCCTTTGTACCCGTGGATGAGGAACTGAGAATTAAATGGAATTGAGAATTAAGTCTGGTCAGTGGCAGAGACTGGATTCTAGAGTTCAGTGCCTTGACCCAGAAGGCTTCTCTTTCTGATTATCTGCCTAGCTTATGTATTTCTTCATATATCATTCTTTTACAGCTTGATTTATACTTGTATCACTTCTGTGAGACTGAACAGCACTGTTGTGCTCTTTATATAGATGTAGAATCCAAGAACAGGTGATCTAACTGAATGCACAAGCTTATAAAAGTATCTATGTAATAAAAGGGACTGCATAAAACTTACCTATATCTCAAGTAATAACCTTAACTTTTTAGGTCTTACCCATTTGTTTGAGAGAAAGCCAGAGACAAAAAGAGAGTGAAAAGAAAAAGGAAGACAGAAGGGCTTATCATTTTTTCCCTGGAAGGCTGGCTTCCTCTTTTAATTTCAGAAGCAAACACCAGCCTTTTTCAATGCTAATTGCATAAGTGGTACTTTTATTTCTAGCAGAGAAATTCTCTGATTTCACAGAGAAGTTGCATTAAGAAGAAGGAGGGAATGCTGTGAATTGGATTCTCCCTCTGTTCCCCAAGAATTTCTTCCTGCCAGTGTTGTGACTTCCTTCTCACTCTGTGGCTTTGAAACTGCCTTAGTAGGATCTCTTTCTAGGGATGGGTGTTGTGTATTCAGAGAACAAACTCCATGCTGGGAGGCATGGGGGAGCACATAGTGGCATTTCTAGCAATAAGCCTGTCAAAATAAACAGTCTCACTTTTAAAATATGTATCCTGAATGTGTTGCCTACTAATGCATATTCATGTCTTAAATGCAAATATCTCCCTTTGCTTCACATACTGTGGATGTTTGCCCTCTCTATTTGGGTTGTGTATCATATGGCATGTAAATAAGAGATGACAAGTTGTGTAATAAGTGGGGGAGGGGAGGAGATAAAGAGATTTGATTTAATAAGAAACATGCATAATTTACACACACAGCACTATTCCACTCTGGTTTTGTATATTTTAATAGCAAATCCTGTGGCTTTATGCCAACCAGTGTCTTAGAAATAATAGTCATTTACTAGACTTAAAAGTAAGATTTCTCAGATGAAGTCCACTTGCTAGAATAAGCATCTTGCAGTGGTTTAGTTTTATACTGAAGTTTATAAGTGCCCTTGTTTCTTTGCAGGGTGAAGGCAGTTTTGGTAAATACATTTAATATATACAGCATGAACAAGAAGATGTGTTTCAGGTGCTGGTTTTTTCACACCCACAAGTTAGAAGCACAAAGTATTTTAGGATGGATTTATGCCTCTCTGTGACCTGTAAATGATCTGAGCTGAAGGCACAAACTAATATTAATATGCTGTGGTAACCAGATATCCATAGCTGTTTGCCCTTACAATGGTGGGGGCATAAAACTAGAGGATGTTTTCAAAATATTTTTTTATAATAATTTTTTTGTAGCTGCTCAGGAACTGGACAAGTGAAATGGGTTCATTTTGACACTGTGGTTAGAGTTACGAGTGCAAATGCCAGCTAAGCGTAGCCTGCTTTGGCCTGAAGGAACAGGTAACTCTCATCCTATAAATCAGACATAAATACATGGCTATGAAGAAAGCATCTGCCACAAGAAGCTCAAATGCTTTCAAGAGCTTCAGTATGGATTCTCTACATGTGCATATCATTCTGCATATAAGAATCAAAGTGAATGTAAGTACAAAGTGGGAAAGATAGTGTGAAATGTCATTTTGTAAAGCTTCACAATCAGTGAAAGACAAAGACTTCATGGGATGCCATATCCTGTCCCACAATACCACAGGGACTTGTCTTATCATCAAGGAGAAGAGAAAGAGACAAAAATGGCAGAGAGATTCTGAGGTGTGGCACAGAGCCATACACAGGGTAGATGAGATTTCTTCATGGCAAAGCTTAAGCTACATCTGATTTTTGTGGAGGCGCCTAGTGCTTATGAGAGTGCACTGGACCTTCCCTCCTGTGTCACACGCTCTGGAATAACCTGCCTGTGGTTTAACACTGATGTCTGCCTCTGTTTGTGGGCTTTGTAAGCAGAGAGTTTGCAGATTGATTTCTAATAACCAGAGAAAACAGTGAGCCCACCAAACCTGTCCCAGCATTTCAGGAGCTACTTCTGATCTGGGTGAAAAATGGATTCTAGAGTAAGACAGAACCTAAAGTTTGAATGTGGTTTTGGATCCAGTTTCTGCAAGAGTTGGTGGATTCATTATCTAATTTTTAACTTTGTTACTTTAAACAAATACTCAGCTATAATGACTGTAAAATTTCCTTTTTTGTTTCTTAAACCTTATCTTATACATGAGTATTTCAGGCGAGTTGCAGAATTCAAAAATGCCATTGGGCCATTGAAATGAGCAGCAGTGCCTCAAGTTTGTCATGATATGGATAGTGATACAGCTGAATAAAAGAGCTTTTTACTTGAAGGTAACAGTTCAAGGCATGCACTTCAGAGTGCTGTTCTGCCACAAAATGAAGACTTATTGGAGGAGTTTCTTTAGCATTGCAGTCCTGACTGGTGCAGGCCTTCATTTTACCTCAGGTGTATGTCAGGTGTCTGGTGCAGTATCCTAAGGCATGTTCCCTGTAGTTGTGTTCCCTCTTCATAGAGTGTGGAGAAGAGGGAGAAAGACAGTTCAATGTGTGCTCCCAAACACCTGCTTTTATGGGCCCTCTGGGTCCTAAGCTGAATCCAAGTGAGGTAAAAAAATTCTTTTTTGTTTTTGGAGGCAGTTCAGCCACATTTTGTCTCAGTGAATATTAGAAGGGATGGTTTATTTTGTTGAGGTTTTCTGCCCATATAAGTAAAAATTTTTGAAATTCACCTCTCTTGTGTGAATTTTACTAAAAGTTATAATAAACTATTTTACAGGGATGAGGGAATCTTTGGAGGCAGTGTTGTTTCTTCCCATTCCCAAACTAGAAACTTACAAGCAGAAGGAGAGCCAGACATAAACAATGAGTAAAGTTTGTCTCCTTCCCATAAATATGCCTAAATGATGATGAAGGACAATTCTTGTCAAAAATAAGTTTCTTACGATGCCCATAAAGCTCTCTGCAATGACACAAACCATTTTATGATTTAAATTATTGGGAAAACCAAGATGTCCATTGCTCCAGATATATTTCATTTCCATGCTGCTTCTCTAAAGACATTCAGCCTCTAGAGCAGTGTGTTTTGTATGTAATCCTCAGCTGGGAATCACTAAACAAACTGAAATGGAAATAATTAGTGATGATTTTTTCCCCTTCACTCTGTATTATCATCTCAAAGCAGACTGAGCAAAACAGGTAGCAAAGAAATGCTGCTTTCCAAATATGCAACAAGGAATTGGTCTCCTGAACGCTGTTAAATAAGTATGGAAAAGAGTAAAAATTATTTTTTCTGAATTGTGGAATGGGTTTCCGGGCAATGAAATACCACTTGTCTCTCAAACACCTTTTATCAGTTTTTCTGAAAAATACAATAGGCATGAATACTTATTGGAATTTTATCTTAAAAGAAAAGCAGAATTAAAATTGGTGTGAATATGAGAGGGTAGTGTTACAAGTGCAAGGTAATTGTGTCTTTGTCAAGTTTGCTGGCTTTCTGTATTTTCTACATTTTAAAGCTTTTTACCACTCAAGTTTCCTAATTGTCTGTTTGAATAGATAAGAAAGTATTCTGGATAGATAGAAAAGCTCTGGTTCTCTGCCTACCTACCTTCCTCAGAATTAGAGAAAAAGTAATCAAACATTAATTTCTGCTTCACAGTGCCAGCTGAGCAGAGAGGGACTGGATGGTTGCAAGAAGTCTAGGCAGTTAAAGGGCAGGATCTGAAAGTGGTAGATTTTGTTCTGGTAAAAATTGCAGTGCAGAATGGCACTTGGCTTAGGGAGGAGGGTGTTCTCCTGCTGCTCTGCCATTGTCATTTTGGGAAGGTTTTTACTGAAAGAGGCTGAAATACCTCTTGCAGGACAGACAGACATGTAGGAGTGGCGAAGCTCTTCTGTTGCTGGCGGGTCTTGTGACTCTGAACAGTGGTGCAGGATGGTTGCAGGTCCCAAGGCCAGGGAGGATCAAGGGCAGCTAACATGACCAGTGGCTATGAAATGTCACCTGTATTGGGTAACAACCTCTCTTCTTTCTTCAAGGGTGTTTCCTATGGAAAAATAACCTTTGGGTGCTATGAAAGGTGTATGCTTTGGTACATCAGCACTGTCTGGAGTTAAGATGATCGAGAGGTAAAAATGTTGTGGTGTTCACTTAGTGGCATCCATTCTGCTGGAGCCTCTACACAGCTGGGACCACAGAGGAACCAAAGCAGCCTTGTGTTTGGAATTGCAAGGAAAGGAAAATCAAGGACTATAGTCAATTAAGCAACTAATTGGAGGAGCTGATGGTAGCAAACTTGGGCTTCCTGTCCTTTTATTATACTGTACGTATGCTGCTGTGGTTTCTTACCTATCAACTGGAATTCAGATGATTCTACAGCCTAATAAAATGTCAGGGACTTTTTTGCAAATAAATACCCATTTAAACTAATCTAAGGGAAAATACACAGTAGTGGGTGAGGTTTTGTGAGGTTCAACAAGGCCAAGTACAAAGCCCCTGCATGTGGGTTGGGGCAGCTCCCAGTATCAGCTCAGGCTGGGGCTGATCAAGAGCAGCCCTGCACGGAGGGACTTGGGGATTGAGGGATGAGAGGCTGGACATGAGCCAGCAGCGTGTGCTCAAGGTGAGGTTCAACAAGGCCAACTCTATTCTGTGCTGCACAACAAGAAATGTGGCCAGCGGGGTGAGGGAGGTGATTCTCCCCCTCCGTGTTGTTCTGGTGAGATCCCACCTGGAGTACTGTGTCCAGCTCTGGAGTTCTCAGTACAGGAAAGATATGGATCTGTTTGTGTTCCCCCAGACACACAACCTCTTCTTTACCACATGTATTATTTAAAAACTTTGGATTACCACAGCCACTGCTCACACACTGGAGCTGCTGGGAGAAGACACGGGAAGGGAGAGAGTGGAGCAGCTGCCAGCTTCAGTGCAAATCCAGAGCATTACAGCTGCGTTTTTTGTGCTGAAAGAGCTTGAGAAAACACAGTTTATCAAAGATGTATAACCTGTGTGGTGTAAAGTCAGCTGCTTTTGTTTTACAAGGGTGGAGTGCTTCTCTGGCCTCCTAGTCTGAGGCTTGATTTAACCAAGCAGGCTGTAGCAATGTGGGTGGCAAACTTCTGGGCTTCTGGTCCAGTGCCTTGCTGCCATTAGTCACACCATGTGTAGCTCTGGCTGTTTAGAAATCCTAACTGCTGTTTGGCACAGTGTCTTACCAAGAGGATGCATAAATCTGATAAACTCTCAGTCCCCTAGGAAATGAGAGTAATGGATGATTTACATTTACATTGCTATATTGGTATTTGTCAAATTGACTCCAGTTTGGCTTTTAAATCCTTAATTTGGGTTTTATACTTGGTTGCTATTAAATATCCTTTTATCACCCCAGTAACACTGTCAGACCGATTTCTCACTTGTCTTCCTCCTACTGACATGGAAATATAAGTTCACTGATCTATTTATCGTTCCTTCTTGAATAGTTTCCCAGGATGTATTCTCTGGAAAACAGCCAGTTCATTGTACAATGCTGTAACTACTGGAATCTAAATGAATATGAAACAAAATTCTACCAGTTTATGCTTCCTGCTGCAGGAGATTCCTGCTATGGGCAGAATTTTAATGGTTCACATTCAAAGACATCTGTGTTTCTGAATTAATCCATCCACTTCAGTTTCAGAAGTGCAATGGCTGAACCTCAGTGCCTGTGCCTCTATTCTAAGCAGCTTTGTAGCAAATGTGTAGTTCAGAGTTTTATGAAAATGGGACAGAGGTCAGAAGAAATGGGCTACTAAATCTTCTTTCAGTAGATTTCTTCAACCTCATCACTGCCATATCTAACAGTTTGGAAAGGCAAAGGCCAACTTAATAACAAAGGGATGCTAATGAGGAAAAGGGATGTCTTGAGTCCCTCAGGAAAAGATTACATAAAATACATTGCTTTACTTAATGCCCAGCATTAATTTCCTGACACAAAGACTGTCTACTTTTAAAATTATTTTCCCTTCTTCACTTGGTGTGGAGAAAGCAGGAGAGAATATATCCATAAGGTCACAAAACAACGTAAATTAAGAACTGTTGAACAATGTACCTGTTTTAAAACAAAAACAAAATCAAGAACTTATGATTTTTGAAGCCACCATTGCTATTTCAGATTCCAGGGACTGATTTATTCTTTACAGACTACAGCTTAGTAAGGCAAAGGATGAGCAAATTCAGCTCCTTACTTGTCTTGTGTTCCGGTCAAGCAAGATTTAGCAATAGCAGGCATCTTTGCCCAGAACTGACTTCAGCTTTGCCTTTTCATTCATTCTCAGCTGTCGGAGCATTATGCTTGCCTGTGGTTCGCATTTCCCTTTGCCTTTGCTGTCCTCAGTGGCAGCTATTCAATTTCCAGTTTGACAAGATGAGCACCACTTGGGTTAGATGTCGTTGCTTCTGTGCCAAGAAGGCGTCACAGTTCGGTTCACCACAGTGCTTTATACTGTAATCAGCCCACCACGAATGCTAACAGCACGCTCCTCTGTTAACAAAATCACTGCTAGGACTATAAACATCCCATGCTTTCATGTTAAAAGCTTGTTCTCAGCTGCTTACAATTTTGCCAAACTGCTTCTGTTTGGGTTGACATGCTACAAGATTGGTATATGCTTGCTGGTGAATTATTTCACCATGTAGAATTTTAGACAGATCCCCAAACCAACGTTCAGGATCAGACCTGAGCCACACAGCATGGTGTAAGCTGCACCAGCCCAAACACAGCTCTGCTCTCAACAAACCTTCTGCTAAGGTGAACCAAGTATGCAGTATGCTGTCCCTCATGTTTTCAAAGATACATTCATATTTTTGGGTAGGGGCAACGCCTCCCACCAGAAGTTTGGTGAAAGAAATGTCCATGTTCTAAACAGTAGGCTTATGTTTAGTCAAGATTTATTAGATTTTAGTGGATAATCTTGTCACTGATTAATAGACAAATTGAATATCATACAGCTCACAAACCCCCAAGAAATTGTTAATGCTGCTTTGAGAGCCCAGTTTGAATAACCTTCAGTTTATAAGATAAAGGGTCATACATTGAACAACAAGAAGGAAGGAAGAAGACAGCTGCTCATTAAGTGAACATGTTCTATTTTGTGTGCTGAATAATGCAAAGGTTAGGTTAAAAAATGGGGATGTGGACATGTGATTGAGGGCTGTATTATAAAGCATGTAGACAAAAGGGCCAAAATTAGGGTTGCACAGGCAACCTTGAGAAGCAGAGAAGTCTGATTCATTTAGTAACTTTAGTAATGCTTTCCTAATGCAAGGTTTGTGTGTGTCTACTTAAGCTGTGTGACAGTGCTACATAAACAATATTAACATGCAATAACATTATTGCACATCATGAAGTGCTGAGCATTATATGTGGTGTGCTCCCATCAATTTTTTTCCCTGCTATGTGAGGGCAAATATTAATTCTGCATCATATCAAATGGAAATACCAACAAAAAGAAAACTAAATACTTATGTCCTTACTACCCTTGAATTACTGTCCTTGAATTAGAGAACTAATTCAAGTCTCATTTTCACCAAACCTGCAGGAAGTCACTTGGCTGGAAGACTTATCTCCCTCCTTCAAGCTTGGATAAAGCTTACCAATGCCTTCCAAAGCTGACCAAGAGGCACTTGTAGAAATGGACAAGGCTGTGGCAGCAGCCAGTGTTGAGTGGCCCTGGGGCTCCTGTGTAGCTGCTGGCTGTTCGGGTTTGGTTTTTTTCTGACTGTGCTGAACTCTGCTCCTCCCTTGCCTTCTCCAGCCCTGAAAGCAAGGAGACACAGATCCATCTGACTCCCAGAGGGAGACACACCAGGTGATGGCTCTCTGGCCTCTTCAGAGGGGATGAAAGAGAAATCTATTGTCGTTCTGATGGGGAACAGCGATAAAGAAAGACACGGACTCTCAAGGGAGTCACATCAGGAGAATCTCTCTAGTTTATTGCTCTAGGCTTGTCTTATAGACAGATACGTGGAAAGTACAGAAAAGAAACTCTTATTGGTTAGCAAAGTGCTACATTACCATCATTGGTCAGGGGCACACTACCCCCCTGACTCTCTCCTGCAAGGAAAACAAGAGGACAGACAAACAGCACCTGGCAGTTGTTTTCTGTCTCTGAGGATTGTTTTGAAATCCTCCTATGAAGTTCTCAGGCTAGCTTCTCAGGCAGGACTGAGAGGCCATGGGCCTGCAGTTTCTGCAGCTCCCTGCAGCCTGTTCCAAAGCTAGCATCCATAATCTATCTCTCACACAAATATTAAATTGAACTATCTTCAATTTCAGGATAAATCCCACTCCTGCAAACACAGGATTCGTGATGTCTGTGGCTCGAGGCATCATCTTTGGAACTAAGAACTGAAAAATTACTTTCCAAACAGGTTTAAATTGTTATATTTTCTCCTTATCTGTTGTATTCTCAGTACTTGATGCAGGAAGATGCATTCTCTTTTAAGCAAATATCACTTATTTTTACACTTTGTAGCATGGTATTTAAGAACACAAAAATAAGAATCTGAAGAATGTGTGATGTGATAACTGATGTCTTTTTATTATGTACCTCACACCATCAGCAAACAGATTTTAGTTTAAGGGAGAAAACAAACTTAATATAATTTTATCTTTCTTCTGATGAGTATTCTCCAACCACCATCTGAATTTTTTTTTTTTTTTTTTTTTTTTTTACTTTTTCCTGACTTCAGAAATGGCTTTATTGCTTTAGACACTTCTGCACAATTTCTAGGCAGTCATTAAATAGCAATAGAATATCAAATTAACCTTAAAATAGCCCTCGAACTGATTTAGGAAATCGGGAACTGTTTGAGAGACCTGCATTAAAATACACTGGCCTTGTGTTTCTGTGGAGAAAAGGGGTATTTCTAGAAATGATATTTTTAGTAAGGTTTTTTAACCTACTTTTTCTGTGTTTTTATCTGTATCCTTCATATGTACAATTTTTGCAAACTCTTTTATTTCTAATTATTTGGAGTTATTTCTTCAGCATGGTAAGAGAAGGAATAGTATAAACAGAATTAATTTTGTGACTTGAAAATGAAGGATCCTACCCTTTCAGCTGTATGGTCTGACTGCCTTTGTGGTGCATGCAGTGGCCTTTCCTTGATTTAAAAGCTTCTCACACCACATAGCACAGGCTTCCTAAACATCTGAGCTGCCAGATGAGTAAAAAAATAAGCAGTAAAAGTTCAAGTAGCATTTAGGAGAAAGAATTCCTGAGAGCCACAGATGTGACTGGGAAACACCCAGTGTGGTTTTGATTATGTTATTGAGTTTATGGGATTTTATTACAGGACATCTTAGGGGTGCTCTAAGATCTTTTCTTGAAATAAACTAGCTGGAGTCATACCAATTAAAATCCTCATTTCATGGTAGGTAATTGAAAGCTGGGATCCGCTTGTGAAAGCAGTGGTTCGTGGCAGGGAACGGGGTAGCCTCTCATTGAGTGCACTGCTTTTGATCAGAAATATCACAGCTCAGAGACTGAGTGCCACTCTCAAACTGCCTTATTTATTGCATGTGACAATTATTCCCCAGTTATGTACTTAAGGCTTGCTTTTGCATGCTTTGGGAAACAAAATTTGGTCACTGTTATTGAGCCAGTCTTAGGTGTGTAAAAATCAGCATCAGAAACAGTGGTGTCAAAACCTTCATGATGTGTCCACTGGTTTCATCTCACTTCACTTGGTGATATTCTCATATTGCCAGGCTCGTCCCTGCCCAGCATTGCCAGCATTTTCTATTTCCTTACCCTGTTTTTTTGGTGTGGTGTATTTTTTTTCCTAGGCTCTGATGACAGTGGTATCATTTGGGTGGTAAATTTTAGTGGTGTCTCCTGAATGAATGCTGTGCATTTTATTTGTATGAAAATATTTTCAGTGAGATTAACCATCAAGGGTTTAGCCTAAACTTTGTGAGAATATTAGATTAAAAGGCATATAAAATGCTGCTCATGGCACAAATGACATACATGGATGAATGTTTCAGTCACTCCTTTTCAGCACAATATCAATCAGTTTCTTAGCATGTTCAGCAGATGTTCTCCCTGACTCATTGCTTCTGTACTTTGGAGATTCCTCAGTAGTCTAATGAAAATGTAAATGCTCATCATCAACAGTTTAAACTCTCATAGCTCCCCTGCAACAAGCAGAGTCAGGCCATTTTCTATCAGCTAAGGAGCAGCCTTGGAATATCAGCAAGTTACCAAGCGGGATGCTTTGTAGTTTTGTTGGTATATGAAGTGCATCCATAATATAATTACTTTGAACTCCAGGTTCCCCAAATAGCTTTGTCTCAGAACATGGGGAGAATGCTGATCATTTTTTTAAACCTCAGCTGGTAATATTTATTTGGTGAAGTCTTGATTTTGAGCAGAATGCAGCTACGTAATTACTGCAGCTCTTTATTCATAGATCTGCTTGAGAGGGAAATCAGCAGAAGCTTTGCCTAGTTCCATGATTTCTTTTCTCATCCAGTAGCCTGCTGGGAGAATTCGGACTCTCGTCCACTTACTGTCAAAAGTCTTTTCTTCTCTGATAAAATGCATCTTGTGAGTTGAAAAGGAAAATTGTCTTTTAAACTTTCTTGAGAATAATTTAGAAAGAACAGAGGTGCAGTGAGAACTTGACCAAAGGGCTGCCTTTTGAGGCTGGAAGTGGATTACTCATATCTTTAGATCACTGCAGGTAGAAGCTTCTGCATTCTCAGGCAGTGCTGGCTTGCTCAGGAAGCAGAAACAGCAATCCAGCAGATGGTGTGAGCTCCCTGGTAACTGAGTGTTTTATTCATTTGAATACTCACCTGTTGCCTGTGCCTAATGAAATTTCCCTCTCTGCCTGGGTCTGATTCTTAAATGAAACCTAATCTGGCAATCTCTGACACACAAAACGTGCTTTGACTGTAGCAGTAGGAATCACTAAAGTACCCAGCAGTGCCTGGTTTAGCCTTAGCTGTGTGTTAAAGAAAGCACCTCTCTTTGCAGAATTGTTGTGGCTATTCCTTCCACATTCTGGTAAGGACAGAGGCATGTCTAATAGTTTAAACATGAGTTTAGACATGAAACTGAGTAGTTTCAAAAGGTCATCCACATTTGGTTCTGTTCTGGATCCTTTTGTCTGTCCTTCACAGAACTTGAAAGGTCCCAAGAGCATGTTCACTTTTTGTGCTCTAAAAGCTCTCACCTATTCCTCCAGACCTCCCGTGATGGAAATGCCAGAGCTTCCCCAGGCATCCTGTTCTAGCACTGTTTCTATTTAAGTTCATTTCATTCTACTTTCCATTACATCTAACCTTAGGGTTTTTTTGTGCAGTTTCAGCACTTAAATCCCCTGAGCATGAAGAACAGACTTTCCTCTTCTTTTTGAAGTAGCTGCTGCTCATAAATTTTTGTCAGTCTTTTCAAGACAGTAAACCCAGTTTGTTCAGTCTTTCTTCTTAAGTCATATCTTCCAACGCTGTGATCAGTCTTCACTAGTCTGCCCATGAGCTTGCTTCAGGTGGTCATTCTTGTTTTGTAATGCAATGCACCAAACGGAGCAGTTGCTCCAGCATCTTTTTGAATTTGAGTGGAAAGATTTACTTTGTGCATCTCATAAGCTCTACCTCTCCTCATACACAGCTGTATTCTTTTAATCTTCTTAAGAGTGTGATGAAGCAGTTGTCATGTGCACATTTCTGATCTACAGATTGTCTCCCTGTAGCCATGTGTTTCCTCACTTGCTGTGATACACCTAATTATTTCTGCAGAGGTATAGAAGATTATATTGCTCACAAGCAGCACATGCAACTCAGCCTATTCTCCAGTTTGCTGTGAAATTTTGAAGTTTACTTTCTAATATAAAGTCCCTCATAGCTGAGGGCTATTTAGCAAACTTTTTTTGCCATCCTTCAGTTCATTAAGACAAGAATTCAATATTACGACACCTAGGACACTTCTCTGTGGAATGTTATTGAATGCATGCGTCTCTCTAATTATGATGAGCCAAGTATGTTTTCTTAATAGCCTTTTCCAAACATTCCGAGAGCATCCTAATATTTCCAACTTATTTCAAAGAATGTCACATGAAATCAAAGTCAAAACTACTTAATAAAGTAATAGGACAGCTACTGTTTTTCTCTATTCCCCAAGGGCCAATATCTTGTCAGAGAAGGAAGTTTGGTTGGTTTGATGGGTCTTCTTCCTGAAAAATCCATGCTGTCTGTTACTCATCTTCTTGGGTTCTTTTCTAGGAATTTAGAAGTGGTTTGTTTTATTATTTTACAGTTCAGGGAATTGAAGCTAAGATGTTGGATTTACAGGTCGGTGGCACTTCCTTTAATTGTTTGCCATTTTGCAGTATTCTGGTAACTCAGTGTATCCCAGAGGACCTCCAAGACAAATGCCAGCAGCTCATCCAGCAGCTCTTCAAAAAAAGCCAGACCAAACTGAAAATGTCTGATTTACCAAGGATTGTTTAATCCTTTTTTTTTCCTGATCCAAGTCTGACATCTCACAATATCTATTGCTGATACTAAGTATTAGAGCTAATTGATGTTTAATAAAAAGATGATGCAAAAAAAAGGCATTCCAGTTTAAGCTTTCTGACATTGCTAAGAGATATTGCTAAGCAAGGTAGCAGTTCCACTGAGTAGCAGACAGACACTTTTGTTGGCTTTTTCTTATATTAAAATACTTACTGACCCTTTCTTGTTATCCCTGATGCTTTGTTAAATGCATCTATAGCCTTATCTTGTCTGATTTTGAAAAGTATCAGCTCATACTGTATTATTTACCTGTCCCCAACAGACTGACTTGCTGCTTTTAAAACACCTGAATTTAATGTGCAGCCTGTGCTCAGTGCATGATCAAATCCGTCCTGTAGCTATGTATGCTATCTTACCTCCACCAAGAGGATGATTCGTATTTCTGCCATTACTGTGCTTTCTCTGAGGAAATGCCATTCTTTACTACCCTTTTCCTTTACACCAGCATTCCTAGGGAGCTGTAGTCGTACCTCCCTGTGTGCTGGAACTTGCCCTTCTGAATGTCAATGATTTTTAGTTTGCTGTTCCCATCTTCCTAAGCCAAAGATTTTGAACTCTGTTGAAGTCCCTTAAGGCTTTGTTTGAATAAAGAAGAAAACACAAAGGTACAAACATCACCATCTAAGCCAGGCTATTCATATTTTGGAAGTATGCTGATTCTCTGAGGTTTTCCTCAGCCTACCTGCATCTTGGTGGGTTCAGGGGTAAAAATCACTGGTTTAAACATTAAGGTCAGAACCTAAAACCCCAGTGAGAGCCTGTTCATTCAGAGCAGTGACATCAAGGTGTCCCAAACTGTGAAAACCATTGGAATTAAATCCCTTGGAGTGCTGCGTGTGCCACAGAGTAAATACTGTGAATGTTGGCTACTTTCCTGTTCCCTGACATCAAGCCATTTTTAAAATAAGAGCAAAAATCATTAGTTGTCACTTTGATCTTTTCTCAATTAGAGAAGTTAACTTAAATTGTCTGTATCCAAAAACACTACGAGCTTGCTTTGAAATTTTGGGAAATGTGTAACTGTAATAACTTAAAAATAGGCTTTGAAATTTCATTTTCTCTTTTGGCAATGTTGGTTGCTATGGAGTTCAAGTAATAGGTTGTGATGTTTAACACTGAATTAATTACTACTTCTCACTCACAGAGAACATCTAATTATACATATTCATGAAGAATGGTGTTTGGCATTCCTGAGAGAGAAAAATATCTTTTTCAATATTGTATATACATACTTTTGTAACCAGATGGGGTCTAGTAAAAGCATAATCTTATACCACTTTTTACTAGTGTTTTTAATTGTTTCCTAGTTTACCCAAATTTGCACTTTTAAATATTGTCTTAAAATAATTTCCTTGTAATATGAATATTCAATGAGTAAAAGCATTTACTTCTGAAGTACCAAAAAGTTTAAATGCAGATCTGGATTGAAGGAATACATAGGATAACACACAATTTATTTTTTTCTTCAATGTTGAACCTGTTTTCTCCTTAGCATATGTAGTTGCATTTATCTTTGAAGGAAAGTCATGTAAATGGCAAATGCAAGTGGAGGGAATGATGAGAATCCTTGCTGTCTTTATTTCATCTGATTTAGCCTTTTCAACTTCTCTATAGAAAATAATCTGATGCTCAGAGATAGATTTGTTGCATTTAGATTGTAAGTCACATTTTAGGATGGGTGCTAGTATCCTTTGGCTTTGGTGGGCTAAACTGAAAATCATCCTAGGCAAATTAAATTGAGTATCTGCTTCTGCCTGATATACATCTGTAAAAGGCTTTTGTGAAAACTGGACAAATAACATTAGTTATTATTGTTAACAGAACAGAAAGACTGAGGTGTTAAATCACCAGTGTTCTCTTAGCCATCTCTAGTATATTCTGTTCTTTAAGAGTGATCATCTGAGCTGTGCTTTTTTTTAATGCAAAAACTATGAAAGTGGACGCTGCATGAGTAAAAGTCTTTTTCTTTCTATAAAGCCTCAGTCTTTTACATTCTGTCTGTTGGTCTACTTAGAATTATTGAGATCTGTGCTGTCTTTTTTTATACCTCTAGTGGCAATAGCGTGCTTATGGTAGGGTTTTTTGAAGACCAAGTACCTTTAATTTTCCACTGATAAAAACAGTAAGTCAGGTGGCTGCATTATCTCATGTTAAGGCAGTTGATCACACCTGAACTTCAGCAAGTGCAAGGAAAAAGTAATGCACTGTTTCTGGTTTTACATTCTTTGGGAAATTAGGGTAATTTAATTGGTTTTACTTGTGCAAAGAAGGACTAGGTACCACTGAAGTGTTTGAACATAGCAAAACCTGTTTTCTTTTCTGTTTTGCTGGCATGAAAAAATGTTGACAATAAAGTGGGTTAAAATGTCAAGAATGAAACAGTGGTACATGAAAAATTTTGAAGAGTGCTTACATTTACATGAAAATGTCTCCAGGATTTATTGCAAGAGGAAAGAAATTAATAAATGTGTAATAAATGACAATCAGTACCTTTGAAGTAACTACAATATTTGTGTGTTTGAAACAGCAATTGTCAACTGTTGTCAACCAACCATTTTATTTTTCCCCATGGCTTCCCATAAAAAATCCAAATAGATAAACAAGCAAAAATATCCTCCACAACATGAAAAGATGAGATTGAATGGAGTTTTCTAATCTTATTCTGTTTGCTGCATAACTCTTATATTGAAATTTCTGATCCCTTGTGTCATCACTGCATGTGACAGTACTTGGACTTTCAGCTAGCCTAGAGTCTGGACTTGATTGCTTTCTTGAAAATCTGACATTCAAAATAGTTTTCCTTCAGAACCTTCAGCAGTTTTCAATGGCATAATGAGCACCATGCTATACTTTCTTCAGTCTTTTTCACACAAACTCATTTGCCGTCTCGTCGTTGAGTGACAAAGATGAGGCAGAGTCAGAATAATGAGACAGAAATTGTTGCAACAGAGTACTCCATTATGAAGGTTCAGAGTATGTTTCATCTTCTTGTTATAAGGAGTGTAGGACTGGGGAGATGAAAATTCAGTACTGCTATGCATGATACAGAAATTAAGTGTAATGAGAGTCTAGTGCAGTTTTAGTGATAACTCATGAACTCCTGAGAAATACAATATTCAGTTTTGTTCAGGCAAAGAATCTATATCCATCCTCCAGAAATTGAGGGAAGACTCTACAAGCCCCTTCAAGTCTGATTATGTATCTAATGCACAACTTTTATACTGCTTTGTAGCACTAAGCAGCACCATCACCTCCAAAGATGGCTGGGATTGGCACAGTATGCGGTTAAAATAATAAATATAGAACTGAGTTTTGACTCTGCCAGTCTTAGGATTTCACATCACTTGCCATTGCCATCCTTCTTGTCTTGCACTGAATGCATTGAACTGTCTGTCGCTATTGCAGTTTTAAGGCTGTATGTCTTTGGTACCTGATGTTCTGGAAAAAGTAAATCTGTCAGTTCAGTTGTACATTTTTGATCTGGCCGTGTTTCTGTGAAAAAAATGTATGCCAAGCTTCCTCTCATGAGTCACACTAGGAATTGTAACATAGGAGGCATTTTTCTTCTCTCAGATTTGAAAACTCAGCTCTCTTTGTGTTGGCACTCTAGGAAAAAAGCTGTGTTTCAGCTCCTCTTCCCTCCTGGGGTCATAATACATACATGCTTCCATGGATTTCCCAGGTGTTGTGCCCTTTCTGTGTTACAGTGTTGTTTTCTGGTGTTAAGTATTAACATACATGATTCCATTAAAGCAAAGTCCACTTTTTACCTTTTCTTTCAGTCATTCAGAGGAGTTCTATCCACCCTCTCATTGCTGCTCCTGCACACACACTCTGCTTTTTTGTCCTGGCTCCTACTGTTCAAATTAGCATGGTTCGAAAAAAGAGCTTCTCCTCAGACTCAACAGCTATTGTGCTGCAACTTTAACAATTTTTTTCTCACTTGCTGGTCCACCACGGTCCAAGCCATTGAAGTGAATTTGGATGAAAATGGAGTGATTTAAATGGGTGAGTTGGAAATGTCACTGTTTCCCTAGGAGAAGAGTTGCCAGCTGTTCAAGTGATTACGTACCACATCGATAATGATGCCTTAGACTACTCTAATTTTTGTCAGCAAGGGAGCTGACGCTGAAGGTGTGATGCTGGCAGTAGCTGTGTGTGGAGCTGCTCCAGGAATATGGGAGGATAACATCCTTCCTCTCTTACAGAGAGTTCTAGGAGCTGCCTCCTTTTGGGTAGCTTTCAGGGAGTTTCTGGCTTTGATAAGAATTAGCAACAAATTTTGCACTTCTGCTTAAGTTTGTGTTATTCTTTTGTCTCTATAGATTTAGATTGATCTGCATATTGATACAAATTTTTCACATTTTGAGGTGTGCCTGCACTAACTTTATGAAGCTCCTTTCAATCACTGAAATTAATATACACTGTGAAACTACCCTAATCTTATTAATATTTTAAAGTTGTGTCAGATTTCAAATTAAAAGTCACTTGGCTGTATTAAAAAGAATGGAATCCAGCCGACCTGAAAGTTGTCATTAGTTTCCAAAATGGTTTTAGGAAGACAAATATATGCTAGAAAATAAAAAGTGTAATTAGAAGTGGAGCTCTGAAGAAGAGAGTCGTATTTAATATTTAAACAAATAAGTACTATAGTAATAACATTTTCTGCCATGGACATACTTTTACTGCATATTAATGCAATTAAAATTGCATCACAGTCAGATAATTTCCTTCCAGATCTGTACACTTAAAAGCAAGAACAAATCCTGCTGATTAATGCTTGTAAAGGGAAATCTTTGTGTGAAAAGTATTGTAGTAGGGCAAAGTTACGCAACAGTGGTGAGTTGTGTTTACCATGTGCAATTTTTCTTCTTGCTTGCTTTTCTCTCCCATTCTAGTATTAACTCAACTGGAAGTCTTACTACTGATTTAGAGAGACACTGCAGATAAAACCACTTCCTTAAGGGGATCATGTAGCTTTGTATGTAGTGGTTTTTACTGTGAAGTGCAATGCCCTGGGCATCATGTATATTTTGGCACAAAAGCACAGTGTTTGCATCTGCTTGGAATTAGGCTTAAAATGACAGTCTTGTTTCAGAGAAGCTTTTTGCTTCTCTCGAAGGGAATGCAGTATGATTCACATTAAATGTTATAATTCATGTTGATATTGGGATGGGATTTGCCATGAGACCTGGGCCTAGGAAATCCCAGGTTTCTTTGGAGCTCTGAGCTTGGGTGACAGGTCTCCACTTGGGTCCTTCAGCTCCTGAGTACTGTGGCTGGCAGTGTTCTTAGTTTTTAGGGTAATTTCAGGATAGAATATTTTTATTTTACTTTGGGTTTTAATGAAGTCCAGAGTGAAATGAATATGGCAATTTCCAGTGCCAAAATACCATGCTGGACCTTTCCTCACTCTACTTAGATTGTACTGTAAGAGACATCCCCACTTTAACCATTCCGTGGGGATTCCAGTCTTTTGTGAATTGCTTTCCTACTGTTTTCACTGTTCCAAAATAAATATTGCTGTAGTCAGACATTTTTTAAGAGAAACTTTTTCACCATTTCTGAATTATCCAAAGGTCTCCTGATTCTCTCTAGCTCCACTTACCACAAGTGTTATAGTTGTACCAGCACTACTTTGTTGCATTCCTAAAAGAATTTCTTTTTGTAAGAGCCATGCCAGATAGACTTGAATGTTACCTTGGAGTAAGTACAGTTTGGGGAGTGGCCCTCCAGTGGGCTTAGGATTCTCCTCTCATTTTGCTGCTAGCCAGCTGTAAGAGCTGGGATAATTTGCTCCTTTTTCCTGTCCTTTGGTACATAGCTGCCAGGTCTGTTCAACTAGCCTATAAGATGGAGACATAATGTTTAAAACAGATTGGGTTAAGAAGCAAGGTAATGAGCCCCACTGCATCAGAACAGTATTATAGGTTTAAGATCTGAGCTGTTGTACACTTACACATCTCAGATTGGGTATCCAGTAGGTTAGAGGGTGGAGTGTTTGGTCTGTGTACTGCCCCCATTTTCCAGTGTAAATGAGACTCATTTTTCAACCCTACTCTCCCTGACAGCTTTTCTGGCTTAGCAGCAATAGCTTTAATCTGCAGGGAATGGCAGGGACCTCAGCACGCACTAGCAGCTCAGACCTGCTCTTGAATCTCTTCTCCATGGTGCTGGTTGTGGCTGCAGGTACAGCAGTCTGATCTGAGGTCTCATCCTCTCGGAGAGAGAGCTGACCCTCAGCCACCTGCCTTGGCTTGTGGAGCTCTAGGGCCTGAAGGGGAGGGGAAAAGGAACTGGTGGGATCCCTATGATGTGGAAGTTTGTGGAAATCAGTCCCTTGCACAGGCTACTCTTCTCCACAGCTTCTCTGACCCTTTGGGCACTTGGAAGCTCTTTACTGGTATTGAACCTTAGGTTGTCATTGCAGGCTTGAACTGTCGGTGCTGCAGCTAATGTGTTACAGAAGGACTCCTGACCAGGACCTGGCATGGAGTTCTTTCGATCAAAGTAACCTTTGAAGGCTGAAGATAAGAGGTTTGGCTCTTGAGGTATCCTGTGTTTGCTCATGTAGGGGATGTGAACCCTTCCCCATCCTGTGGATATGTTGTCTTCAGAACAAGTCACAACAATTTTGGCTTGCCTGCTCTTGAAATCACCAGTGATCTGTGGCATGCTATCGTTCAGGGAACATTCACTAAATGTGCTAATACAATATTTAAATTATTGAGTACTAGAAAGTGCTAGGTCAGAGAGCCTCTGTGACATGAGACAGAAGCTACTCTGAACTGGCTTTATTAGACTTTAATGGAACAGCAGGTGCCGCACAGAATAGTGCATATGGTCCATTTGCTTGGAAATGTCCAGTTTTAATGTGGCAAGGCTACAATTCCTGCAGCTTCACCTCCCTGCCAGCTTTTTCCTTCAGGTCCGAGGATATGCTATCACCATCCCTTTGAGTCTCGGGTCATCCAGCAGGTATTCAGTGCCACTGACAGCTCTAGGAAAAGAAGAAATAAATATTTCATCTTCAATTTATTAAAAAGTAATGTAGTTTGTAACAGGGTTATGGAAGGTGCTCAGCTGTGCTGGAATCAAATCTGTGATTCCAAATTAGACTTGTTTGATTTGGCTTTTGAGGGGAGAGGCACTCAGAGAAAACTGTGAATACCTGCTCTGCGCATCTGGCCAAAATTCACACTGCAGAAATATTTCAGAGGTTTCTGTTTGGGATCAGACATCTCTTTCAGGGTATACATTTTTTGATACATCCCTGCTCTTGCTATCTGCAGTGTTTGACTTATGGAATCTCTGCAAAGACAGTTTTATGAGGTTCTTAGATTAGAGGTTGTTTGAAGGAAAAAAGCATGCAAAGAACTATAAAATTATGAAACTAGATGAAGAAGATTTAACTTCTATCTGAATGAACATAACTCATTTTTATATAATACGTATTTTTAACTATTTAACTCATTGCTATTGATATTAATAAAAATGAAGATTTTTGTAGTTACTGCTTCTGTAAGCTGCCTCTAAATAACATATATGCCTAATTCTATTCATTTAGAGGAGAAATCTATTTCAGCTAATCAGATATATTTAGTAAAATGCTATAATATGCACTAGCTTTTATGTGCTGTTTTTTAAGCCACATTGATTTCATTTGCACATAACTATTATTTTGTTTGGACTTACCTATATTATTACCAGCACATAACCACATTACTGAACATGACTCCGACTGCATTGCTGAGGAAAGTCATTCAAAGGTAAATCAGAAGCCTGGTTTAACTGGGGCTTAAGCAGAAGCTGAATTATATTTGTATAGGATTTTAGAGTGGTTTCTTTCTTTATTTCAGGCAACAGCCTTAACAAAATCTGAGGAACTGAAAGCTGCAGTTACTTGCTCATTTTTACATCATCTTTGATTCGAGTGTTAGAAGGCTAATGGGAAATGCGTGCTGTGAAAGCCTAGCAGAGAGGTTACATGGCATAAATTTAGTAAGAGAGTTTGCTTTAAGAAAACTGAAAAAATAAAATGATAAGGGAATGAATGCATATGAAATCTTTCAGGTAATATCTTTCCAGTCTATCTCAGAAACAATTATTACTAAAGCCAACAAAATAAGATCAATTTAAATTCAAAATGTGACTTGGCTGAACCTTTTATAGTTTGAATTAGTTTGTACTCAGAGGTTCTTTGAGAGAGATGCTCAATTGTATCTTCCTGTATAAGGCACTAATCCAGATTTTCATTATGTAGATTGAATGAGGTTGATTTTTTTCTCTTTGTTCATATGGATTATTTTTTTTCCAGCATTGACCAGAATTTCTTCATGACCTATCAGATACATCTATCCTTTTTTTTTTTTTTTTGCTAAATCCAAGTGAAATTCTGAGATTTGCCTAGATACTTCTGTGGAGCTCATGTTCTACAATTAAGGCAGTAGAGCTTTAAGAGCACAGCCATTTAGCAGAGATGCAAAGAAGGCCTGCCTAAGGTGTTTTTCTGCTGGAGCATTTACACTGTTTCTTCCTGTGTACCAAGATGACAACAGCTCTTCCTTGAACACACCTAGAAGGGCCTTTTTGATGTTAAAAGCAGTGTGAGGTTTTCGCCATGGAGTTGGCAACTGTTGCAATCAAATTCCTGAGAACACAGTCTGAACTGAAGAATAATTCATTTTAGAATTAAATAATGCTTTTCCCCTCAACTTCTTTCATAAAGAATTTAAGTAAACCACCTGGGTATCAGCTGGGCTTGAGTATATGCTGTACAGAATCAAGACAGACCTAAGAGTGTGCTTGAGACAGAATTTGCTTGAATAAAGTCCTTGCATGCTACAATCCTATACCATTTTGTTAATCAGATTATATAGCGTGGTGTGTGCCTAAGTGGGTTTTCTAGTGTATTTGTGGTCTATATCAGTAAATTAAACTGCAGTTTAATTATTATGGAAGGAAGGTAATAGACTTTGCTCATACGGAAATGGAAGAACACAGATTATGAGATCAGCTAGTGTGGTGTTCTAAGTATGATTGTCATTACACTAAAATTTCTGTGAGTAGGGCATGTAAGGAAGCAGGCAATTTTAAAATGTTTTCATGTTAAACTAGTTCATTTACAAAAGAAAGTGTAACCATTTTGCATTTCTCTTCATGACTGGCACTGTTCTGAAGGTTTTCAGCAAGTCTCTCAGTTTGGTGGGAAGCATCTCCTAGGTGCATGCTTTTGCTGTACCAACGATTTTTGGTGAGAAGTGGGACTGTGCCTTTTTAAAATGGCATTGTGCAAGTGCAGAGGAGCTTGATGGAGAAGAACGTGTGAGGAGAGAACTGTTTATGTTTGTATCTCATCCAGATGAAAAATCACTTGAACAGAAGAGGCTGCAAAGCCTCATTTTGTTTTCTATTATGTTTCTTCTAAATTTTTAATTTTCTCTTTATTCTCCTGAGAGAGACCTAGAAGTGCTATTGTGAGAACTTGTTTGACTGTGACAAGCTGCTTACCTTTTCCACTGTATTTTATGTGAACCAATTCCCTTTGCCAGTCACACTTATTTTCAGCCCAACATCAAGTACCCATGACTTCCTAGATTTCAAAGGCACAAGTATCCAAAGTGTGAAATCTCCATAACTGTGCACACACATGCACAAGTCTGTGGAGAATTCACAGTTAATTGCCAAGTGTGTCAGTTCTAAATGGCCACCTGCATATGTACTTTATGCTCATGAAGCATCTATATACACAATTAAAAAAAACAAAACAATAAAAATGAAGTAAGAAATACAAATTAGGCAGGTTATTTATTTTTGTGCAGCGAGATTTTGCAATGGGGAGTGGCGAAAAGCACCTTCTGAATTTTACATCCCCAGCTCTCTGTCCCTCTTCCTTTAATTGCTTCTTTGAATTCACATACTATAAATACACTGTTCATGAATTGTGTATTTCATGGCCTTGGATTAAGTAGTGGGTTGCTGTGGTTTTTTTAAATTTGTCTATTCATGTGTGGTTTTGGCTGGCATTGTGCCGTTTCACAGCTAGTTTGCCTGCAGTGGATGCCATATGATGATGGATTTAGCCACCTGTGTAGTGCTGTAAGTGATATTGCTGTAACATATGTTTGCTCTTCACCCCCAGCGAAACCATTTCAAGGCAAAGCAATGTCAGTAGGGAACAAACACAGGCCAGATCAATGTAACCAGTGTTTTTCCTGAGTAGCTCTACCATCAAGCATCTTCCAGGGGGTACAGCTAATGTTTGCTATGCAAACCCAGAAAATATCCAAAATACTCAATATCCTCACTGGCAAAGAAGAATTTTGTTGGTAGAAGTTTGTTTGGTGGCACTTGGGATACATCTGTGTTACTTGGAGGTCACACCTGATAGGGCTAAATCAGAGCAAGGTCAGGGCAAAGACCCATCAACAAAGGGTCAGGGGAGGAAGGTGTGAGACAAGAACCAAAATTTTCAGAAAGGTGTATTTAATTCTTTTCCCCAGAAAGGTTTGAGCAGCTCTGCATGTGTCTATCTACAACAACATCCTAGTTTTCCATACAAATTAAACTATAGGAGTCTAGACCAAGCTGGAAACAGCCACCATCCTCATTTTGTGGTTGTACTCTGTTAACAGCATCGTGTGTGCATCTCTGTGGCAAGAAGCAGCGTGCATGGGGAAGGCAGTGATAAACCAAGCGGGGAGATGCTGAAGGGTGAAAGAGATGTCTCACTGTAGCTGAGATTGCTTGCAATCATGCATTTATGTGGGACTAAAGAGAATGAGGTCCAAGTGTGTCTGCAGGCAGTAGGTGTGCAAGAGGTGTCATGGGATGGGTCTGTGAGACAAGGGAACTCATTCTTGTCCCCTCTGTTGGTGGCTAGCACTGTAATAGAGACACTGGAACAGATTTTCAGAGCCAGGGGAAGATTGGGAAGCTCAGCATCGTTTGGTGCCCTGAATTCTTGAGTGACCTGGTCCCACCACACCATTACTGCCAGGGACTGAGAATAGTGTGCTGTAATTTTAGGAAAAGACTCAAACAGTTGGAAATGTCTCTGAACAAAACTGAGACCAAGTACATTTGATCTTAGGTAACCTCATGGATAGTGCTCCTGAAACCAGGTCACACAGGTAGAACTGAAAGGTCACACCTGGCTATAAATGCCTTTGAACCTAAGCCAGGAACTGCTTTATCTGCCAAGGCCATGGTACCTCTCCTTGCTGAGAGAAACATGCACATTATCCTGCTAATAAATTCACCCTGAAAGGAGCAGACCTGTAGGCCACAACTTCTTCCTGGTGGCTCCACTGAAGCCTTTTGAGTAAGAGGCTCTGTTCATTTGTAAATGCAGTGACATTTTGAGCTTTTGTTCAGCCTAGGGAAGCTCCCTAGGAGGCTTATGGCTGAATGATTTCTTCCTAGAGAGCAGTAAATGAGGTTAAATCAATTTCATCCTGCAATGGGAGGTGAATGGAGGGAGAAGGAATAACATTTCTTCCTTTAGCTCTCACAGAAAAGCAGTTTTATTTACAAAACCTTTTAATCATATTTCCCATTTTAGTTTTTCTCAGTCATTCACATTTGCTGAACTTGGAAATCTTTTGTCTTGAAATCTTTCCTCTTGAAGTCTGTAGTAACAAATGTTACAGTGACTTAGAGCCTAAATACTAAGAATATTTCTTTCTCATTAAACCCCTATTACTGTTAGGGAAAAATCAGCAATCAGTACTTAGAAGTTGGGTAACATGCTGATATTTAATATCTTTTATAACAGCCACATAATGTGAGATATATTTGACAGCTGGTGAAAACACTGTGGGAGTCAGGTAGTACCTTTGCTAGATTGGAAGAGTGAGGAAAAATACCTCTCTTCCTCTCCCTGACACCCTGCCTTTGATTTCTTGACACTGGAAAGGTTTATATGTATTTCATTTTACCTTGCTGTCCTTTGCATTCAGCTGTGATGGGGTGGGAGGAGAATATTGTGTAGCTGAAATCTCACTTCAGACATGGATGTGCCCACATGGGTGTTCATGGTGAACCTGTGATTTCTGTGTATTTTTCCTCCCTCAGAGTGGGATGAGTAAGATGTGAAGAGCGATGAGAGATGAATAATGGCATGGAAAACAACAAGTGAAAGGTTCTGAGCACCCTGAGAATGCTTGGCTTTGCTCCCCTCTGTGTTTTGGTTGCTTCTTAATTGTTGTTTAAACAGATGAATATTTCTCTGAATGAATTTGAAAATTCCTGGAAATCTTTCATGGTGGGATGGTAGTGCACTTAAACTATGAAGAGTGATATCTGGAGCCCTGTTGGCATCTCATGTCTGTTCTCTGAAATGGACAAATGTGCTGGTAACCTGCACTGTGTAAGGGCCTTGCAGTGAGGTTTGCCCCTGTAAGAAGGAACACAGATTCAAATTGAAATATTAAACAAGAGAAAAAAAAATATTAAGTATGATTTAGTTCAGGGGTACTAGAAGCTTTCTTCTCTGATTGAAATGCTCAAATTCTTTGTAAATATAACCAAAATATTTCTAAAAGCATATATATAATATATATAAAGCATATATATAATATTATATATAATATATTATATATAAATATATATATATAAATAAAGATGTATTAAAAACCCCACCTTTCATTTATCATCTGATAAGTACAGACTAGAAAATATCAGTTACTTTCACTAACTCCCTAGCCAAATAACCATGTAAACCTGAGTAATACTGAGGCTGTCCTTATTTTTCTTAAGAGTCTTGCTTTCCATATTCCATTTTCTTAAAGCTTCCTGAGAAATTCAGAGGTTTTATTAGTATTTCTCGTTGTTCACCAGGAACTATCCAAAGGAAAATTTCTTAGAGGAATATTTGAGGTCAGGAGGAAGGGAAAGTATGGACAGATCTCCTCAAAGGATCCCTACAGTTCTCATGACTCTTGTTTTTTATTTCACAATGTTTTACGTATGTCTTAAGCTTCTGATGGCAAAATTCACCACACGCAGTACAATGGCTCCGTTGCAGAGAAATCAGAAGCTCACAGAAGCTACACCACAGATTTCTTGGATTCATGAGTGTTTTACAACCCTAGAGCAATTCTGGATTTGTTTTAATTATTCCATCCAAAATCAAATGCCCTGTTTAATACTGGTGCTGTCTCTTGATGCCCATGGTGTTCATATCTGTATTTAGGTCCAGCTCTTTCCCTACTGATGGTACACATCAGAGTAAATCATTGTGGCTAAATGACTTCTGCAAATATTACTTTATCATCTTCCTTGAAGTATAATAAAAGCAGTGAGAAATATTTTATGATTTGTTGAAATGGACTTTATTATTGTATGCTTAATATGTGCATGATGGGCTTATTCTCCTCTTATCCTTGTGAGACAAGACATTACACTTAAAGCAGAAAATAATCTAAACATGGGATTGAACAGAAAGGTCCCTGTTATTGCAGTGTCATCACAGAGACAGACATTTAAAAAGTAAAACAAATTGAATGGTCTTGGGTTTATTGCAAGTGGGCTAGATATCCACTAAACACTATGGAGTTTGGTTTATGTTTTACTACCACTTCTTTAGGACAGTCATCATCTGCTCTGACCATTTTACAGAGAAGTGATACAGTTTTGTTTCAGCATCTTGCAATGCCACTCTTCCCCTCCTATAAATCCTTCACATTACACGGACGCTTCCTGAAGTACATGAGTATCAAGGTGATAGGATGCTCTAACTGTAAACAGAAAATGGGAAGAAAATTTCAGTGTTTAGATGCGATGTTAGTAAACAGCGTGTATAATTAGCAAGTGTTATGTTGGATGGCTAATATCACTTCTGTTAGCAGTTGTTCAGGAAAACAGATTTCAGAGCAGATTCACACTCAGAAAAGCAGATTTCAGAGCACATTCTACATATGTGAAAATCTAGAGACACATCTAAATAAACTTGCATGTGCATATGGATTTGCAGCTGCTCTTCTGCCAATCCTGACTTCTCTTAGCTGTTACTTCTTTGAGAGAAGTAGAGCCTGTGGTGTGTGCTCAGCCCAGGCCTGCAGCTGGGAACTGTGGGGTGAACAGCCTTCCTCTAAAGTCAGGACACACCATTTTGGCTCTGGGCTACCCAAAGCCCCCTGGACCAGTCAGGATATGATAGGATTTGCTCGGATTCTGCTTTTCTTTTCCCACAGAGAGTTAGCTGTGTTTGGATACCACAGCTTTATGCCAATAACAGATCCTACTGATGGCTTGAGAGGTTACCAAGAAGAGGAGCTAGACAGTGTTACAGGAATAAAGTAGATATTTAATAAGGCCTTCAAAGGCTACACCTTGGGCAGTACAAGAGCCTGGCCGAGGCTACACCCAAGAAGGACAACCAGTCACAAGTTTTCACACTCTTATAAGTTTTGGTGCATTTACATATTGGGGTTAATTGTCCAATTACAGCTTCAGGTTGTGAAGTCCCATCCTCCCAGATTGCTCTCCTCCATTCCCTGTTGTTTATACTTTTTGGGGCTGAAGCTGCAATGGTGTCCTTGGTTCTCGGGCTGGAAAAGCATTGTTTTGTCTAACTAAACTGTGATGAGAACTTGCTAACACTTTATATGAAGTTGAGAGTTATATACTAACGCAGTGTAGAATCTGAATAATATGAAAGATAACACTTAAGGCATCACCACAAAAAGTAACCAGTGTCTGACCAAAGATCGACCTAATTCAACTGCTTGTCACCTACAGTGCCCTGTACAGGAGACAAGGCAAATATTTATTAGTCCTTTTTTTGTATGGCTTCTCAGCATCTGTTCTTTAGAAACTCATCCCCTAAGGTAGAGGCTGGATTTCTTGAGGAGAACTGGTTTTGGGCCACCCAGACTCCTCAGATAAAGGAGCCCAATTCTTTGTGGCATCCATCACCAGCTCCCCAAGAATCCACTTCTCTATTTCAAAAGAAACTCTTCCATTAGTTGTGTGGGGTTCAGTTTTAGGGGAGCGGGTGGGGATAGTAGTATTTGCACACAGTTTGGAAGTGGCATGAATTAAAAATGTGTTAAGTTGTAAATAGAGGTGTTGACAATACGTTTGGCAATAACAGATGTACTTGACAGAAGGTGTGGGTAGCTGTTTAGTGCTCAGGAGGAGAGCATTCAGCCCCCCAGCTTTTCAGGAGTTTCATGAAATACTGTCAAAACCGGTCCAGGTTTGAAAAGCACCTTCCTGACTGCATCCAGAAGGATGTACATGCAGGAGAGTGTATGCTGGATTGAGTACTCTGTCACTGAGGACCCCTGTTGTAATGCACATCTGGTGAGAACAGAACAATGCTGTTGTGATGCTGGTGGTTTGGTTTGTTGTTTGTCACAGGATGCACCTAAAGCCAGGTTCAACCACTCTGTTCTTGTCACTGATGAGTGCAATGTCAGAGACATCATCTTGCTGCTTGTTGGACACTTCTGCTCGTGCTTCTGAGAGCCTCCCAGCCATATGTGCACTCCTGCACACATTGCTTAAATTTTCCATATGCCACCTGACAAGCTTTCCAAGGCACTTTATACCACCTTGAAATAACTCCCACTTGTCTTAACAAAATGTATCATCTGGGAATGTTTTGCCCTTCAGAATATTTCATGAAGGCTTCAGACCTTCTCATGAGATGAGCAGTGCCTTTCCTGAAAGATTTGGTTTTTCAGGTTTCTGTAGTATACAGTGAGTAGTCTGCCACCACCACAAGCCAACATTATCTTCTAGTCTTTTTGGCCCCTTAGATCTTCTGGCACTTTTTCCATGCTGTATTTCCAGCATTGCGGCCTCCATAGGTAACTACAGAAGCAAAAAGTCTCTTAGAAGAGACTATGTGGTATCTAACATGGGCACTGTGTTAGTTTCTTATTTTTGTTGTTGTGGCTCTAGGAAGTATGTCTCAGCAGGTAACATTGACATGGTCCCTTCCATCTGATTCTCAAGCCTCTGGATGGTTCACCATAGCAATCACTTCTGTGATATTTTAGCCAGAGAAATTACTACTTAATCAACATTTCAACTTAATTTTGAAATGTGTAGTGCACAGACCCTGTGCAGTTTTCCCTAGTGGTTCCAGGGCTTCATCCAAACATCATCAGCACAAGTTTAGATCTCAGTTTTTAACCCAGGAACGTCTCAGAACTGAGTAGCATGACAAAAACACCCACTTCAGAAACTTGCTGATATTTCTAAATATGCTGGCACTTTTTCCTTTCTTCTTTCATTCTGTGATTGGTCTTACAGCTGAGGAAAACTGCAGTGTACACTTTCATTTGGAGCTCTTTATGTAAGTTACCTTCTAAAAAATAACCTGACCCCAACCTTTCATTTTCTGAGACTAGCTTGTTTACATAGCTGTGCCACATTGTGATATATTGAGAGTTTGAGTGTACAGTGTTGTGGGTTTGTATTGCAGGGGTGAAAAACCCAAGATAATGTTCTAAAGAATCTGTAATTAGGTGGGGTTTTTTGCCTCTCCCTTACAGTAATTCCATGCCACATTACAATTAAGAAATCACATTTAAAAATACAAATGTTCCCTAAGGAATATAAGCAAATGAAACAGCACCCCTTTCCATTAAGGTGATTGCCATGATTAAGACAGATGCTGAAAGATCTTCTGCCTGGTGACAATTCCATAGAGGGTGTTACAGGGTTTCTAGAACACAGGTGAGAGATTTTTAAAGGTTAAAAATTAGATTAAAATTCCAGTTGCCTCCATATGGTGTAGGAGCAGATATTAAGAACCGTAACTTTCTACTGCTGACTAATATGTTGTGATTTATCATTGGATTTTTTTCCCCCATATAAGCAAGTATGTTTGAGGAAGTCCTTCAGAAAAATGCCAAAAATGGCAGACCTGCTACCTGCTGGGAGTACCTAGGTCTCTTTGACTTTCTGTGCTTCATAGACCATGCTAGTTGGTGTGCTGAAGCCAGGGTCCACATGCCCTGCCTCGCTGCAGTAGTTTTCAGCCAGAATGATAAATAAATAAGGAACAGAAAAGCTTTCCTGCTAGAATGATCAGTGCTCAAACATTTAGGAAAATACTGCTGCCATTTTTGTGTAGCATTACTAAACAAAGGCCCAATTGCAGCTGTAGCAAGCAAAAATAAGCTTGATTTAAACTATTGAGATAATTGTTGGGTCTTTGTCATTTCAGAGAGGTTTTAACAATTCTACCTAGCAATAGGTAATTAAAACAGGACTGGTGCTATTTAAAAAGCAGTATTGTAACGGTTAGAAAAGACTTTTAAGGGTTACATTGCTACATAAGTATTATGAAGTGCTCCAATTCACGGAACACTTAGGTGCTTCATTACCTTTTTGCAGTCTGCTCATCCATTAAAATAGAAGAACTCTAAGCTTGCATGAAAGGAGGCACATAAATGCATTATTGAATTGGGGTTAAACTAGCAGGACTACCTACTATTTCATGAAAATTTAGTTTCTGACAAGCCTTGCAAAGTCTAGAAGATTTCATATATATGCTGATAAACAATTTTCATTGAATAAATAGAGCAGCCCATGAATAAAAAAAAAGGACATTTTTGGAAAAAAGGCACTGCTCTTGTATTTGTAGAAGGACAGAAAAGCTTAGCAATGATTGAAGACAATCTTTCTGCATTGTGGATTTACATATGTTCTGAATATTGATATATCAAGCATGGATTTACTGGCAAGGAAGCAGTATTAAACATGTTTAAACAGTTTAGGTCACATTGTCACTGATGTGTGTGATCTGCAGTTCCATATCAGCTGACAAGGGTGCAGCTGCGTGGATGTCCTTAAATCTTCCACGCCTGTTATATGAGTGCCTGTGAGGAAATAATCTGCTGCTGAATTAGATTATAGAAACATCCTCACCATATCTTGAAAGAGTCAGTTCTATCCCTGAAGAGTTTATGGTTAGGAAGAAGAAGGCTGGGATCGTGGGGAGAAATGAAGCAACAGATAGAGTTTGTAACTCATGTGTCTTGTTTTATAGTTTTTTGATTCAAAGTTGGTTTATTTTGTTGTTTTGGATTTTTGTTTGGTTTGTGAGTTTGTTTGAATTTTTTTCATAAACAGTGGATATACCAATTTTCATTCTGCAAAGCTGTGAATCCAATGCATCTGATTTATCAAAGCTGTTTGCTCCATAAGGATTGCAGCTCATTATCCCTAATGGAATCATGGCTGAAATATTCTCTTCTCAGCTGTTCTCTGTGTTTTGGTGTACCTGTCCCTTAAAAATTTGGTGGCAACAGCTTGTACAGCCATGTTTCCACATATTACATTAACACTTAGATTTCTCTCCAACATCATTAAGTAGTTAATGGAAAAACCAATTTTTTTTAGTGCTGAGCTGGATTAGCAGAAGATTGCCCTTCCCTGCACCAAGACTGATACTGAAATTGAGATAAGTGATTTACATTCCAAAAGGCTCATTAACCATCAGACTGCTATGGATTAGGTTACTAATGACATCCTGATGGTTGCATGCAACTTCCAGCAGATTTTTTGGTAGCTAGCATTAAATCAATTTGAATTATAATGGGGAGTTGCTAATACATATGCATTTTTCAGCAAGACTCTGTAGCTATAATGGCTGCTAGCTCTGTTTTTTAATTTTTCACTAATGGTTTCATGCTCATCCAAGATATTGTAACTCACAGGACCAAATAGGATGCTGTGCTCTGGCAGTTTATGCCAGAGTTTGAAACCTGAGATACCAAAACCTAAAAGCATTAAATCCTTGCCTTATTCCCTACATGTTACAATCATGGCATTACAGCAGGAATTACAAAGTTTGACAAAAACAAGTTCACACATTTCAGTGCATTGTATCAACTTTCCCAATTTATGAGATCATTTAAAAAGAAAGGGATTAAGAAAAATCAATGTTACCTCCATTTTAGTTTTTTGTTATCATCCAGTTTTCAATTTACTAGATAATTCTCCTTGTGTTTCAGAACTTTTCCCCAAAGCACAAGGAGAATAGCTTTAATTAAGAAAACAGTTATTTTTGTAGTAGGGATCTTTATGAGAGGTGCCAGAACTCGTGATTCTTGCAGTTGGAAACACTGTAAGGGTGGAGAAGGTTACTGTAAGTTTTCTGTGCATTTACCAATTCCCTGGCCTGTCTTCCATCACTCTCAGCATCATTCCAGCACAACTTTCAGGATAAATTTTATGCAATCCTCTTGCTTTTTTAACCCCTGTGCTCCCCCATGGCTCAGAGGAGCTACATTTTCTAGTGGGAAACCTCCAAGCTGGGTTGTGCCTGTCCCGCTATTCACCACTTTATATCTGACCTTCAAAAGTGCTGAGTGTTTACAGTCTTTGCTGGAATCAGTTGGAGCACCAGGAACACAGCAGCCTTAAAAATCAGACTGTACGGATCTTGATGGGAAGGCACGGAAACAAAGATCCCTGAAGTGAAAGGCCACTGCTAAATACATTTATCCCTACAGTATTTGCTTTCTGCAAATGCAAGAAGTGATGTTAACGACAAAATAAAATCTGCTAACTGGTAGAAATGTGAAGTTATTCCTTAGCATTGATAAAATAAAAGCAAAGGTAGCAGTCTGAAGCAGACAAAGAGGGGTAAAGACCATAGGACTTGACCTAAATGAATAATTGATTGGTTATACAATTTTCTTCCTGTTTTTCAACGTGTCTAGATAAAGAAAGGCATTCTCCTTGAACTACTTGAGTAATAGGAGGATTCTCCTGACAAAAAATTACAGCAGGAATTTATTAAAAGGGGTAGTTCCTGATTTAAAATAAGTTGGCCTTCTGGAGATGCAGAATGTTTGAAGACCACTTCTGTCTCTACTGTATCTGAATATTAATGTGTTTTAGCATGGTTGGTATCTACTGCTCATTTTTCTCTATTTGAAGCTGAAGAGAGCAGTGTGTCTGTGGTAATTCTTCTTTCATACCACCCTCTTTTTACTCTGCAGGAGTGCTATAAGGTAGCAGGATGAACAATACTCCTGGTTATATAATGGGAGTTTTGTCCTCCAGCTGTCACTTTTTCCTCTGCTGGTTTTTCCTTTAGCCATGGTAGCTACTCACCTGTTCTTCCCATTGCATGACACATCACTCTGCTAGATCACTAATGTCACTGCTTCCACCTGGCAGAAACCAAGTCCTGCTTTTGCTTCTCAGTGTGCAAGAAGAATGGGCTCCATATTTTAGGCTGAAGTGCTGTGTTGGGATGAGTCACTTAGTGGAGGATGTTTATGTGTCTTTCAGGGCTGTCACCTGGAGCTCCAAACACATGGCAGATTGATAGGGAATGGATTACAGGCTGGACTTCTTACACACGTAGCTTGCAACCTCCCTGTGTCCCATCAGTGATCAAATGGCCTAAGGGCTGTCTCAGTGATACCTATGTGCAGACTATTAGAGCAATAGGATCAGTGCAACTTAGACCCTGACATACTGCTCCTGGTTTCCACTGCATGGTTCAGCCAAAATCCCTCTTGCACTCAGTTGCTAAAGTGAGAGTTTTCTTTTGACTTTTGCAATCATTGTAAGGTGCTGAAAGATTTTCCAACCCATATCAGAGTGCCAGGGTTGTTTGAGTAGGTGGTTTTCAGAAAAGTACACCCCAATGACAACACACAGTGTGCCTGAACCCACCCCTCCCTTGTTTAAATCTAGCCCTAAAAAGCCCAACCTGTAGGCTGCACAAGGCTCTGAGCTGAAACTACTGCCAAGAGCATCCTCCAGTCCAGCCTTCACAAATTTTGGGGTTGGACTGTTGATACAGAGAAAAATGAGTGCATTGCTCTAATTCTCATAATTTGGAACAGAGAGAGTGCAAGAGTCTGTTTGCTCCCCAAACATCTACAACAGAGACAATTTACTAAAGTGTTCCAGGTCTAAAGACTTTGTCAGACATTATTTACATTTCTCATTTCTCTATGTTTGTTAAATGCCATGATGCACAGAGAAGGTCAAAGGGAATTTTAGACAAGGTAATGTGGAGAGTGGGTATTAAAATCCTTTTTTTTTTTTTTTAAAGATGGAAGCATTGGATAAATGGCCCAAATATACCAATTGCAAAAAGCATGCCTGAAATATATTAGCTAAGCTGAAAGGCCAGTTTATAAAATGCCATCTATTTTATGCAAAGAAAATAAACACATTTAACACTACAGATACATAGTAGCAGTGCTGCTGATTTCTGTTGCTTTTCATTTCCATTGTTTAGCAAGGCATGAAAACACATGTGTGAGTTTTGTTGACTTCAACATTACTGGTATTAGAAAAAGACCTCAAATACACTGAATTTCAATGAAAGCTTTCTGTGGCTTATTACAATTTTACAGCCCCTAAAAGTGGAAGAACCTCACTGCCAAATGTCGTAATTCTGTGAGTCAAGCTAAGCGTTCTCTAGGGACAAGAATATACATGATCATATTTAGCTGCATTAATTTTTGCTCTTTTTTTAAAAAAAGGCAAGATAAAATTCAGGAGATTTTAGTCAAAATGGCTCTTGGTGATGCCTTTCATCTCTGACACAAGCCACAGATTTTCAGAAGTGTCAGCAAAATCAAATTTTGGGACCCCATGCATAAACACCAAATGGCTTATGAATTACTTAGTAACTAATTAAGCACGTTCCACTGCAGTGGTCTCCCAGAGCAGGAGGCAGGGGCAGGAAGCTGTGAGGGCTTGGGCAGGACTGACTTCTTCTGAACCACCAGGCTGTAACCCCAGGTGGGCTGTGCATGCAAACTGTGGGAACTGGGATCCTCTTTCATGGTCTGAGCATGCTAAACTGCTGGGGTGTGGAGAGTGTTTTGCCTTTATTCTCACAGAGCAGCCTGGGCAGTGTTTTCATTTTGAAGCTGGTTTTTTTGTGTCTATGTCTCTGTCCCTAAAGCCATCCTTAACATCCTTCCCTCAGAAGGGAAGCCATGAACTACGCATGGACGAATCTCCATCAAAACCTGCCTTTCTACAAGGCTACTTCTTCATAACTTCAGTCATAGCTCAATTTTAAAGTCTACCAGGAGGACCAAATCCTGCTAGCACTGCTTATTTACTGTGGCCAGTAGTATGTGCAGTTTCACATGGCTTCCTGGGAGTTCCATGGGGTCTGTCTGAAGGTTGCCTAGATGCAGCTATTCTGTGATATCTTTGCCCTAGGTTTCTTGCATACCTGTATTGACCACGCTGCTAGTGGGCAGTGTCTTCCTAAGGGTGTTGTGCTCTCTTTGTTGGCTGTTTCATCCTATGTTAAAACCCCTGAGTGCCAGGGCTGAAAGATATCCTGGTGGGATATACACAAACTGAATCATGGTTAGGAAGCATGTGTAATTTACACCTGTAAAACTGTATTTCCAACATGTAAATGATAGTAGGAAACAAGGGTAGATACATGGAATACTTGCACTCGGTGGGAGTACTGCAAGACTAACACTTTTACAATCAAATCTTGTGCTCACTGGTTGAAAAAAAGTCCACATTCAGCATCCCTGCTGTTGCCAAGAGCTGTACCAGGATGGATTTGGTATGCTCTGAGCATTTGTACCTCTTCACAGCTTTTATAAATCACAGTGAATGTAAGAGGGACTAATGTGTATGTGTGCTGAACGTATTTGATGTATGTGGACATATCATGTACAAATATCTCCTGGAAGATCATAACACTTTCCAGGAGGATCTGAAGCCATTACAAGAAACAGCTTTAGCTGCTTATTTCCTAGTTCCTTGTTTTCCTGTTGTGTAGGCAAGTCAGATGTAGTAAAGAAGATCCCTGTATGTAGTATATCCCAGACACAGGTCATTCTCAGGGAAGGGAAAATTGTGATCGTCTCAGATTGAGTTTATGTGTCTTTGGATAGCATGAATGTATATGAGGCTTGATTACAATCTTGTTTTTCAGAAACCATTTTGAATTAGATATTACCAGGTACAGCAGCCTTAACTTACTGAAATCCTTGCAGTACAAACCAAACAGGTCCTAGGTCAGGAGTCTAAGAGGATGCTCATGTATTACAGTCTGCAGGACTGTAATACAACTCAGCTAAACTTGTTCTTTACTTAAAATTAGTTCTGTACCATTCATTCTGTACTATTCAATACCAGAATGTGTATTTGTGAGTATAATTGGAAGAAGAACACTGCCCTATTCTATTTTCCTGGAGTTTGCAGTAGTTGACAGAAAGGCTTCCACTGATGTTCCTACATAGTGGATCAAGCTATTGGGATGCCATGGCTTCAGCAAATGGTAACCCTGTTGAGAAGCTTCAAAAGATCCATGTATAAAAGAAGGAGTCAGAGTACTTTTAATGGACTTTAGTCACAACAAATCTGTCATTTTTCTGTACTGTCATTCGAACACATGGCCCAAATTCCCCAGTTGTGTGCAAAGACTGAAGCTGGTTTAAATGGACCTTGTAAATTGTTACTTCTGGTAAAGGAATTCAGAAAAAAGTGGTAAAGCACTGTGTATGTAGTGTAATAATACATTGCCTTTCTGCAGCCAGTGACTCCATGATGTAATTGATTTAGCAGTTGAAATACAACATTAAAAACAAATTATTAAATCTTTAATTATGAACACTTCATTAGAAAATTAATTTCTTAAACTAACAACTTGACTGGGCCTATATCAATTGACATAATTCATTAACCCATCTGAGAATCTGTATTAGTTATGCTTAACTTACCTGGGTGTATGAGACAGGAAATCTTTCTCAAGATAAATAAATTATCAAATTACTTTTTTATAGTCAGTTAATTAAAGAGCAAATTACTGAAGCAGCATAGACTTCTTGCATATTATAATGTAGCCCTACTGATATATTCAGGAAGCAAAGATCATCCCATCACTTGATGTTTCTCTGTTCTCAATCATGTGTAAATTCCTGAAAATTATATAATGTCAGATTTCTCTTCTAATCAATCCTGTGCCACTATGAACACTTCTAAAGGTCTCTGTGCAGGCTTAGCTGCTGTTCAGCAACAGCAAATGTCTGCCCTACTGTTCTGATGGGCTGGCACTATAACATATTTGTCAGTCTACTAAATCTTTTGTCCTCCGGGGCATCAGGAAAAGATGAAACATGACTGTAAATGCTGTAGAAGCCTGGTGCCCTAGACATGAGATTATATGTCTGTATTAAAAATTTGTTCTGGAAGTTAGTTTTGGAGTAATGAAAGGTGGAATTAGCAAATAAACGCTTTGCATCCTGATTAGAGTAAGTTTGAATTAATTTCTTTGACAAATTCGTGAATTTCTTTTCATGATGTAGCAGAATCTAATTGTGTGAGTACAATATTCTGTTCATGAACTGAGGATTCCCAAGTAATGGCATTTGAAAAACTCAACCATCAGGTGCTTAGCAAATTTTAAATCATGCTCCATTTTTTGCATTTTTTGTTACTGTCATGCAGGCAAGGTTATCTATTGCATTGTGAATGAAAATAATATTTAAAATAATTTCATTTTATAGTAAAGAACTTAAAATTTAGCCTATCTGGAGACATTAAAATATCATCTGTATGGGGAAAAGCAGCCAAGTATTTGACATGTAAAAAACTCTCCCTTCTAGGACACAAATACTCAACAAAACCGTGTTTCTCCATAGAAGCAGATTAAAAAGAGCCACCAAGTAACAGTGAAATTGAAAGTGCTTTGGTGAAAACCTGTATTCCCAAGGCTCACTTTCTAACCTGTGAGGTAAACTGTGTGGAGAATACGTGGCTGAAGAGCTTCCAAATGGCTGCATCGTGCTCTGACTTTCAGAAAGCTGCAGAAAGCAGACTGCTTGCTAGCAAGTCGTGGCAAATTGGAAGTGGAGCTAAATGGTAAAATATGTGAATAATTTTTTTACCACTTGGAAGGACCAGTTTTGTCCACTGCAGAAAGCCTGTGTCCTCAGGGACGTGTAAATTTAGATTTGATTGAAGCTCTCAACATCAAATGAAGGTTGTAGAATAGTAAATGGCAGTCATCATAGTCTTTGAATACCCAGGCTCTATCTGGGGTGTCAAGTAAAGAAAGATCTAGAATTGAGGTTTCAGGGCTCAGCTTGGAGATAGCATTCAAGAGTTTTCAGTGAAAAAAATTAATTCTCTTCTTTCTTATGCCAATGTAATCACATCTGAGTGAGTTATAGCACCTTGTCCCATGAGTTGGTGCAGGTCACTATGCACTTGTTGCTTAGTGCACTTGTTATCAGCTGTTAAATATTCAGGGAGCACAGCACATGGGTAACTCCTGCCACTGTGTGATTTCTAGTAGGTCTTTCTGTGTTGCTTATGGCTGTGTCAGGATGTGTTGAGTACCTCAAAAGATGCACTCTTTCATCCCAAAAAATCTATACTTGCCAATTTTGTGTCGATTTAGGCTCAGAAAACTTACCAGAATAAGATAAAGGGCTTTGGCATAATCGTTGCTTGTCTCTGTTTAATGACCCTGCAGGAGGTAATCTGGTGCAGGCAAGGGTGCAGCACTCTCACTGCTGCCTGCTCCAGAGCACAGCTTGGTGCATGGCCATGGTCACTCTGGAAGGTGTGACCTCCAAAATATCAGCCCCTGCAGCTGCTGGCCTTGTGCAGAGGGAGTCAAGGAGTTTGCTGGGCTTCCTCACTAGGAGTCTGTATGTGCAGATGCTCAAGTTTTTTATAAAAGATTCTAAAAGTAACTAGTTATTTGGAAATGTAAGCCTAAACCTTTCAGTACGGAAGAGGATATAGTGTTAGGTCACCTCTGAGTGATAGCTCATAGCTAATTCTGAAGAAACCTTCATGGCTTAAGCAGGGATTTGGAAAAAAGGGCTCTCTGAGGCATGAGCACTACTCTGTACAGTAATAGAGAAGGCCAAAAGACTGAGACCTCCCTCCTTAACCTCTGGGGTGAGCCTACCCTGGAGGCTAAACCCATGAGATTAAATCCTTGTACTGCTTTGCAGGAATTTCCACTGCTTGTCAAGAAGGTTCCCAAATCTATTATGCATACCTGATTTGACATTCTCTCTTCAAACTTGTCCTTCTCGTCTCTAGCAAGACTCAAAATGTTACACAAAAAAATTCAGAATTACAAGTTCTCCTGCATTAAATGTAAGATAATGTAAAATATCCTATAAAAAAGACAGTGCTATCTCTCTACCTTATCATGGTCCTCTCACTTTTCAGTCCAGTTGATCATTGTTCATTGAAAGGCCTCAGTTTATGCTACATTAATGATGTGCTCTAAAGAGACACTGTGCTTTTCAGGTTCACTGACATGTTCTACAACTGGCTTTTCAAAACTGGCTTGAATATTCACAGTGCAGCAGCTGGTGCATTGTTCTTTATAGCCCAAGGTCAATAGATGGGAAAAAGCTTCATATTTTACAGGTTTTTTTTTTCCTGTAGAAGTTCTGCAGTTGGTCTCAGAGAAGTGGCAGCATTTATGTTTTTCTTCAGTTGAAATGTCAGGGCTGGAGTTCTTTGTTATTCTGTGCTTTATGTCAAATCTAAATTCACAGGGGGCAAATTAAAGTTGGCTCACATGTTTTCCTCAGCATCCCTGACCATGGGAGCCTGGACTGGCTGGGCCTGGTGGCTCAGATGGTCCCCAATGGTGTGAGGGATGAAAGTGAGTGTTTCTGGTTTAAATCAGAACAGACAGAGTCTGGTGTTCAGGAGGAGCAGCTGGCTTATTTTCAAACCTTTCTAAGCAAAATTTTTGTCAAGTCTCTGTTTAACCTGACTTCTTATTTAACCCAGGTTCTTTCCCCGTGATGTGCCTGATCATCTCTTCACTAAAGGGACACAGCAGCTATGGCTCACTCCCTGTGATGCAGCTGGAATCCCAGTTGCCATGTTACCAGGAAAACAGTTAAAAATCCAAGGGAATTACACGAAAGTCCAACAAGATAACAATTTTAATCTGTTTGCTTTCATAGCAATCCATACAGTGACTAAAAATTATCACTCAAAATATTTGGGTTTCATGACATTAAGCTGAGAGGACTTTCGGTGCTCACTAACACCCAGAACTATTTGAATGAAATGACAGTGTTTCTTTCCAGAGAAGAGTAAACTAAAATCTGGTAACTAATGCAGTCAGAAAAATGTGATTGTGCATTAATGTGCTAGCAGAGCTCTTGTTTTTTTCTCTTGTATTTGAGCTTTCCTAAAGGACAGTGCGCAGGAGGGGTACCCATGCACTTTCCAGTATTTTTATGCAGCCTAGAAAGCTTAGGCTTACCAAGAAAATCAGTGACGACAACTGCCCATGGTGTGAAAACTAAAGGGGACTGTTTAGCTTCCTCAGAGATCTCTTTTGTTCCAGAAGGCCAGTGATTCCTTTGGCACAAGGTCTCTCAACCAATTTAGGTCCTGCTTTCAACATGCTGGGGACCGAGCAGCACTCTCTCCAGTCCTGTGACTCCCCATTCTTCTCCTTAACAATGTTGCCACAATTTGCCTGGCACTAGAATTTACCTGTATTGTACCCAGAGGTTTTTTTCATGTTTTCTAGTTGTGAGAGCTTGCAGTTGCTCAGATGAGATTCTGAAACCTGCACAGGCTTCAAATCTGACAGGGTTCGGTACAGACTCCCAGGTGCTGAGTGACTGTGCAGTGACAGAGCTGTTGTGTGTGCTGTTTCTGAGTGAATGAGACAAACCACATGCAAGTACCTATCAGAAATCTCATTTCTCTCTTCTTTGAAAAGCTATGAGCATGTAAGGCAACTCCTTCTGTCAGCTTTTTGCAGGATTTTTGCATAATGAGTATAATAAATGATCCGCTTCCTGCTTCAGAGCCATGAGAAGTAATTGAGCAAGGAAAAGTAATCAAGCAGAGGCTGGTCAGTGGCTGTTAGCAGAGAAGCGGGCTTTCTTAGTGAAGAACTTTTCAACTAAGAAATGATAATCCTAATTTTCCTGTAATTTCATTTGTCTGGGTTGTTTCTATTTATTAGTTTTCCAGTGCTGGAAAGCAGGTCTTCGTGGCTGTGACTTAAGGGTTTACAAGCTATCTAATACTAATATGGATACACAGTAAAATAAATTAATTTGCAAATAATTTTAAGACCATTTGCATTAAATGCTTGTCTTCAAGTCAGCCTGTGGCAAAAGATTTCTGTTGACATTGAGAAGATTTTGCTCAGCCCTGAGCTCTACAGCCTGAAAAGAATTAAAGATCTACTAATTTCTTTCCACTGCTTTCAATTATCAATTAAACTGGAAACAAGGGCTATAAATTATGGTGACCTTTGCACTAACTTATCATTTGTGGGACAGAAATGTGGTGCTGTGAAAGTGCTGTGAATAATAAAAAAATATATTAATAACTTTCTCGGAAACCAGCAAGCAAAGTGTAAATTGCTTTCTGCTTGGTATCAAATTTTCATGTAAGGTACTGTATCATGGAAATTTCCAGTCTTGTTAAGATTCAGATGACCTAAAAATAATGCTACCCCTTCACCTCTGTACTTTTTGTCATCTCAGCTGACAAATGTGATTCTACTAAATTTAATCAGCATTTTATAATGACTTCCACAGAAAATAGAGCCTGCTGGTTTTCCCTTGTTGGCCTCTAAAATGTGTCAGGAACAATGGGTCAGTTTGTTGGATTGAGAAATTGCTAACAATGTAACAACCACAAAAAACACATTCTGGTGGCACACGCATTCTCTCATTAATGGAATTTGCATTTTTATGGCTCTTCAACAAGGTATTTACAACAGACACTGAAGGAACTGCAGCACCTGTATAAATTTTCAGACCATCATTTTGTAACCTAAAGATCTTCCTTAGTTCATGATGCATTATACCATTTCATAAACCTGATTAAAATTTCCCCCCTAAAATTGTCCTTTTGGTGAGAACACCATGAGTTCTTCATGGCCTTTGGCTGCTCTTCACATCAAAGATGCCAAGAAACAACCAGTGAAGATGTGTTTCTTTTGTGCTAGTTGCATATTTGCTAGAAATACAGCGGAGAGCAGATTATCTGTGTGGGACATGGAGTTCTCCACATCACTGATCTGTGCTAAACACTCAAACATGGTCTTGAGGTGCAGAGCTTTGGGTACTGTAGATAATTCCCCTAATTCCCAAGGACATAATGAGAAAGTTGTTTTTATGATCACTTGAAAGCCCTAGATACCAGGTGACTCTAAGCTTCTACGTAATCCTTGTTCATGCCTGTATATACAGTAGCTTAATCTTAATCTAATTTTGATAGAAGAAGATAAAAAATCCCCCTCAGACTGATATTTTCCCGTGACTTCACGTCTTGACTAATGGTGGAAGATGGAATGGAGATCCTTAGTCAGTTCTTCAGCCACTGAACTTCTTTGTCAGTGATTTTTTTTTTCTAGGATAAGGATTGTTTCCTCACTGAAGATACCATATTTATCACAGTTCTGCAAAACTCACTGCTTTTCAGCAGCTCACAGGCAGAAGATATTAACAGCATAAGAAGCCTGAATTTTAGTATTTGCTCATCTGTTATTTATGCCTTGCTTAATTTGATGCTCTCTGACTACAAAGACAAGTTTGCAGTTCTTGAGCAGTGATTGTGGGCAAACAGGGAAACAGTAAAACATTTCTGACAGCTGTCCATCAGTGTCAACAGTACAGAGAGCAAACAGCTTTCAGACTCAGCTTCCAACTCCCTGCAAGTTTGACAAGAAGATTCAGAAGGCCCATTTTCTCTCCTATATTTTAATTCCTGCTGTTGAGATTGCACTTTGCACTATGGATGCCAACTTTGGTGTTTGTATGTCATTCATAGTTCCCCAAGGGGAAGCTCACAGGGTGGCTGCATCCAGATGGGCCTGCCAAGTAATCCTGGCTACTCAGCAGGGTGCCACCTTCTGTGAAGTGACAAGGACCTAAAGAGATGAAGAGGGAAAGCAGTGTGAGTCCATCCCAGGAGGTGAAGATGCAAGTCCTTTTCTCTGTTTAAATTGTCCTTGAAGGGGAAGTGCAGATGAAGCTGCACCATGAAGCAGATGTTCAGATCGTGGTGTCAGATGAATGCTGCTCTTTCTAAGGTCAGTTTTACTTCTTGACACAGCCCAAAGGTGCATGTAGCTGTCAGTTGTTTCTTTTGAATTTTTTTTCTGCTTCAGTGAGTTGGAGAAATTCCTTGTTCTAGCAAAGTCCCAAAATAACAGATGGCTCATATGTCAGGCATCAGCAAATCCTAAAGTTGTGGGCATGACCCCTATCCATGTCCTGTTGAAAAATCTGCCTGTTGTCAGGATCAGGGTTTTCTGTAACAAGACCAAAAGTGTAAGTTTCACTCGCTTATATCATGCTGTTGTTGGACTTTAAAGCTGTCTTCTCCAAAAGAAATGGAGATTTAGTGTTCCTCATTATGCTTTGGAAAACATTCATGCTGAGAAATTGTAACTTCCTGAGTGCTCAGTTAATGAGGCTGGTCAAAGCTTAACTGTGTTTTCTTTAAGCACTCCAGCCTTCATCATCCATATAAGTGAAAGTGATGTAAGTGATTTTGGGTGACAGCAGGATTATGGGCATATGGCTTGAGGCTGACATCTTGTCAGACTGCTGTGAACCTGTATGTTGGGTCAGCGTGGAGGATGACACTGTATTTTGATTGAAATGAAACAGGTTCTGCAGGTATTAGGATAACTTGTGGTCAAAACCAGGTCAGGGTGTTTTTTTTGTTGTTGCTTTGATTTTTATTTTTTTTTTGTCTACAGCCCTGTAGATCATGAACTCTTTGATGTTTATCAGCATGAAACTGCACTTAGTAATAGTATTTCCACCAGTTTTCATTAAAGTTTCACACTCATCCAGCATTTCTAAAGAGCATATTAAGGCTTTATGATTGAATGTGAGAGCAAGAACAAGAAAGAACAGCCTTTAAAAAGTGGCAGCAGTCAAGTGAACATTGCATCTTGTGTTTAGCATCTCTTAAACAGGGAATTCCATGTGAGCTGGGGAGTTTTTTGAGCTGTTCTTTTTGCCACTGCTGCTTCATCATAGGTCACTCCAGCTGGTTATCAGTGCTCAGCCCTGCTGCACAGTAATCAAAGGCAGGGAATGGAGCCAGGCTTCCCATTCTGAGTCCAGTTCCCGACTCTCTAGCCAGGGAGTAGGTAGGGTAACTGTGAAATATGCTGACAAAGCAGACTGGAGGCAAGGTAGACTAATAGGGGTTAATGCTGTTGCTGATGGCTGAGGGAGGCACAAAGAATTTTATATTGCTTGTGGAGCTGTTGGCATTTCTTCTTTCAAATCCCATGCTCTGACATGCTGGCTTGATGTATCATCTCAATAATGTGGGAAGACTGGGGAAATTCAGTGAAATGGCTATATTTCAGTACAGTGTCTGTCAAGGGAAGGATGTCAGTCAATCACAGGCTGGAAAAAGCAAACAATGTCTTATCTCTGGGTGAGACTGAAATTCTTAATGTCCCAGTGTGCAGACCTATGCCTCCATTTTCAGGCACTATACACCCTTGAGCAGCCACATATTTAATCTGTGTTGAGTGCAAGTGTAAATCTTGATGTGTTTCACAGTGGAGAACCCTTTCCAGCAGAAAGGAAGAGATGAGGTGAAACAGTAACAGAAATTTCAGTTACTGCCTGAGATCTGCTGTACCAATGAGGCAATTAAAATGGTGCCATTGAATTAACAGTTTATACACAATGAAGGAGTTTAGGAGATTGCTGAGCTATGAAAAAAAAATTCAAAACCATCCATTTAAATGTTTTGATTATTTGGTCAGTTGCTGAAGCACTGGTTCATGAGATGACCACTGTCCTGAAGTTAATCAGATCACTTGTCACTTAGAAGATGTCTCAGGAATGTCTCAGTGAACTGATTAGTCATCTTTATCTGACATGAGAAATATTTTTTGTTGTAGCAGAAACTGTGATTTGGAGTCATACTGATTGCTAGTGGAGATAACAAAAAATTTTGAGATAGACCAACATCTGAATGAAGGTAGCTGGTATCCTTTCTCACCTTATATTATTCTCATTATTCTTTGCATGACTGATAACAAACCCATCATTTTCAGCTAGTCTATGCAAATTTATTAAGAATGACTATGTAAGCATTCATAATGCTTTCCTCTTTGTGATGGTCTCCTCCTGGCATAGTCAGAACACATTGACACAGCTGTGTGAGAAGGCAGCAGTGGTAACACTGGTTTGCATCTCTTCCATGAGTGGTAGCATCTGTTAGATGATTAACTAAAGGATTTCAGCTGTCAGAGCTGTCAATCTGACACCTTTGATGAGCACTAAAATAAACCTGTTCTACCAGAAACCGTTCATTTTTTTACCCTGCTTTTGATTTGCTTGACTCTTTGTGTCCTTGCCGATAACTACCAGAAAGGCTAATGCATTAGAAACTATGAAAAGTGAAGCAAGCGGCTGTCATTTTTTGCACAACAGATGTTCCTGATCAGGAATCAGACAAAGGATCTCATCACTCTTCCTCTGAGCAATTTAATTTGTCTGTTCCATGGCGCACCAGCCACCTCCTATCTAGTGACTGATGTGCCCAAGTCCTACTTCATTTCAGGATCAGTTCCTTTAATCTTACAGAATTATTAAGTTTTTTTCGGTGCCAGGGCAAAGAGAGTGGAAAAAAGGAAATTGCTTCATTGCTTACATTGTCACCAATGATGCATCATAATGAAAAATAGCAAAGAGATATTTCAAAAATAGGAAACCCAAGTACTACGTCTTAAGAGAACTAGAAATAATCTGTGAGCACTTTTTTTAAAGAAACAGCAATTATAGATTTAATGATGTTTCTTTAGAAGTTTTAAAACTCAGAGGGGGAAATAAACAGTGTATTATATAATCAATAAAATAATCATATTCTTGTGATGTAACTTAGCAGGATGGAAATTTTTTATATTTTTAAGAAAAGCTGTTGCTGTGGATCCAGTTCTCCTCTCCTTAGTAATGCAAATTGTCTGAAATAAGTAATTACTGGCCGTGTTACTCTTTTTTCTATTTAGATTGATGAAACTGTATCACTCCACTGCTGTTTTGTAGTGATGGATGGGTACTGCTGGAGGTGTAAATTCTGTAGTTATTCTATAGTTAATTTCCCAGCCATTCTGCTAAAGACTTGCTGAACGGGAGAGGCAAGGGCAGGTGGTCTTACCTTGTGCTTGTGGCCAGCCCAGCACAGAAAGGGCAGCTGCTGCTGATGGCACAAACAGGATTGTCCATGGCCACAGTCCCAGCTGTCAGTCCTGATAAATGAGCAAAGTGTAATTGAGGAGTTCATGGCTATCCATCACTGGTGGAAAGAGAAGCCACTCATGTGACCTCTTTGCGATTTGACAGGTTGACAGGACGGAAGTGATTCGAACCTGTATAAATCCCGTCTTCTCCAAGCTCTTCACGGTGGATTTCTATTTTGAAGAGGTGCAGCGATTGCGGTTTGAGGTCCATGATATTAGCAGCAACCACAATGGGCTGAAAGAAGCAGATTTCCTCGGTGGCATGGAGTGTACTCTTGGACAAGTAAGTGTCACTGACATTTTCCCTCTTGTTGCACACTTTTTGTATATATATATATATGGATTATGTTCCTTGTTGATTGATTGATGGGTGAGATTTATAATTAGTGGCAAAATTCTTAATTGGTGCTTTGAATGGGATAATTGAGAACTTCTGCTGGTTTGTTTTACTGCTGTAGTACAGCTTCAAGTCAGCCACTACTTACAGGAAATGGAAGATCAGTGATTGGCCTTGGATACTGAAAGCCCATGATAATTACACCAGTGCTGGAAAATAGACTGATTTTGAAGAAAGTTATTGTTCCTAACATTGCATGGGATTTAAAGCAAGTTCCAAGTCAAATAAACACCTAAAACTATACTTTATTCACATAGGGTGGTGCCTGGTGATGTGGCAAATAGAGAGATAGGGTTGGATTCATTTCCCTGACTCTCACTCATCCAAAAGTTGTGTCTAGGCTAAGTTACTCTTCTGATTTCCATCTTTAGTTCAGTGGAGAAAAACAGACAGTTCCAACCATTGATTCATTCTGCCTGAGACACCTATCACAGATTAGGACAAATTGTCTTCAGGAGATACCAGTCTTTCCTCATCAGTTGTCAAGAGAGTCTAGGCAGCTGGCTTAGGGGAGATACTTAACTTTTGGGATTACTAAATTTAAGGGTGATGAGTCCTACCCACAAGATCAATATCTAGATGTCATTATAACCAAGTCTGTGGTGAGTTCCCATACTGCTGACTGGTGGCACGCTACAGTGTCCCAGGCATCGCAGTTTATTTCAGACTGGCAGAGTTTTTGTCATGCAGGGTTTTGTAGCACAGATTTCTGCTCTGTCCATAACAACAATGCCAAATTTCACTTATCTGAGTGCAAATTTGTTCTCCATGCTGTGTTGTGTGCCAAGAGCAGGAAATTCTTTTGTTTAGCTCATCCTTTGCAGTGGTTCCACGTAAGTTTCTATTATGAACAGCATAGTGTGTCATGGGAGATGCTGCAAAGCTTTGATTCCCTGTTTTCTCACCTTTTGTTGCTCCTCCCTCAGCCCTACCACACTGGAATGACTTTGATTTTCTTCCCACAGCTATTAGGCTGAACATGCTAGAAAAGCCCTCTCAGCAAGAGAAATAATATGAAATATATGCATTTACTAAATTGGAAGCTCAAAATAAAGATGTTGATATTTAGGATATTTAAAGTGCACTATAAAGTCTATTCCTTTTGACAGAATTCTTGTGGTCTTAATCAAATAAGAAAATAAGCTATCCTATAACACCAAAGCAAAATGTTATTATAATGTTCTTCTTGCTTAATTGGCTTGAAAAAAAGGGGGGAAAAATGTCACTGTTGCTGCCTGTAGCATAAATGTCTTTATAATGATTTGATCTCTATAAATAGCACACAGCTGGGTTGTTTGCACTGTAATTTTAATGGTAACCAAGAGAAAATAACAGTGTGAATTCTGTTCACAGTAATGTAGCCTGAAGGACTCTGATCTCATATTTAGACTTTTTTTGGTGGTGTTCTTTCCCTCCCTCCCTCTAGTTTTTTACCCTTATAGAATTTAAAACTGATTTAGGAAACTCCAGAGTAGTAGCACTGGAACTGTCATCCAAGTCAAGCCTTTGTGAAGACTTCCAAGTTGAAAATTGTACAGCACAGGCTGTACAATTGTGTCTGTACAATTGTACAGACAATTTTGACATGAATTTGTTGTCTACATCACTTTAATGCCCAAATAAAACAAAATTTTGTGTGAGAGTGTGTGTCTGCCTCCCAGCTCACTTTCCCAGTACAAGTAGGTCTCACTGAGACATCCAGGAAGGCTGTAGATTTTTAGGCATAGTTTGAGAGACTGATGCCTTTCCCTCCCCCCATAAAAGTGCCAACTTCTATTGCTTTCCTCTAGGTAATAATTGATCTCTAAGAGATTCACTGCTACCTGTACCTGTTTGTAGATGATCACTTAGATGTGTGGTAAATCTGCATGCTTACCCAAATAATGAAATACTTCTGTCGAAACCAAAATTACTACGAAAAATAAATGCTGGGAAAGACAATAGCATGGTTATACAGTAAGCTCACAGAGAGGAGTGAATTTTATCATTATTCTGATTTCAGTCTTACATGTAGCCTACCCAGTAGGTGCAAGTTGGTCAGAAATTTGGGGTCCTGGATGCGAATCTTGAAAAAATGCGTTCCTGTGGAAGGTGTCAGTAATCTCTTCCAAATGCTCTAATTAATTTGTGTTCCGTGAGAGTGATGAGGGCAGTGCTCTAGGCTGCTAGATCCTGAGCCATATACTGCCTAGAGACGTCCCACTGGATTTTCAGCAAGATTTATTTGTACTGCTCTTGCCAGGACAAGTCAATTCTGTGCCTCTACTCATAAAATACTGTGGTTGGCAGCATCTCATACCTGGATGTGAAGAGCAGATTCATCAACAGGAATTTCTTATGCCACAGCATTTAAACATGGTAGAGCAAATTGTTGTGGGTAGGCACCTGATGAGTGTAATTACATAAACATTAACGTGCTAAATAGAGGCATTTCCTCAAAGTGATTTGTTTTGTCCATCACACTCAGAAGTTTCCCTTCCAAACAAAACAGTAGCAGATTATCTCTTGAAGGGTTTGACAGGAGCAGGCTTAGTGTGAGGTGTTTAGGAGGGATTTTTTTTGGTGTGTTTTTAAGAACTAAACGTTCTTCTTTTAAAAGTTTTAAAAGTTTTCTTCTACTGAGAAAGGCTCTTTCTGCATTCCAGTTTCCCAGCTTCTTGAGTGTCCTGGTAACATGCAGACTGGCAGAATATAAATATATTATATCTCTATAATACAATAGAGAACAAACATGTTCTCTACGGTTGGAATGATAACCACACCAAACCCTAAAATATTAGAGAAGGTAGGAAAGATAAAAGTGCAAGCAAATTTATCTCAGTTAGCAGCATTATCTTAAAATATGGTCTGCAATTACATGTTGTTTATAAAATGGAGTTTCTCAAGGAACTTTACATCAAAAGAATGTGCCATACTCCAAGCAATTAAGTTGCCTGTGTTGTATTGTTTAAATAAAGTGACACTGTTAAATGGTAGGTTAAGGTGCATAACTAAAAACTACAATTTTTTAAAATATATTATTATTTTAAATTTTGCATTTAATTTCTAATTAAATGCAAAAAACTAATATCTAATAATACCAGAGTTTACCAATTAAGTTTTACAGTCATATGGTAGCTATTTAATCAAGGAAAATGTATCATGTTTTGCTTGTAAACTCACAAAGGTTATTCTTAATTGGGAGCATCATTGTGAAATTAGATTCATAGAATCCCAGCAGGGTTTGGTTGGAAGGATCCTTAAAGACCATCTAATTCCAACTCCCATGTCATGGGCAGGGACACCTTCCACTAGACCAGGCTGCTCCAAGCCTCATCCAGCCTGGCATTGAACACTTCCAGCAATGGGGCATCCATAACTCCTCCAGGCAGCCTGTTTAGTGTCTCACTACCCTCATAGTGAAATTACTTCGTAATATCTAGTCTAAACCTACCCTCTTTCAGTTTAAAGACATCAGCCCTTGTCCTGTCACTCCATGTCCTTGTAAAAAGTCCCTCTGCAGCTCTCCTGTAGCCCCCTTTAGGTACGGGAAGGTGCTGTAAACTCTCCCCAGAACCTTCTCTTCTCCAGCTTGAACAACCCCAACTCTCTCAGCCTGTCTCCATAAGGAGAGATGTTCTACTCCTCTGACCCCCTCTTCATGGCCCTTCTCTGGAGACCCAAAACTGGATGTTTTACTCCAGGTGGTGTCTCTGGAGCAAATCCTTTCTGGGGTTTAATTGAAGTACCACACAAGGAATGGCGCAGACATTTGGGAATGTGTGTTCTTCCTGTGCATATTATAAAGTCATTTAACTGAGAGGGATCCCTGGGGTTTCCAGTTCAATCTGCTGCTCAAAATAGATTAGAGCAGGTTGCTCAGGGGCTTGTCCAGTCCGGTCTCGAATGTGTCCAAGGATGGAGCTGTCACAGCCTCTGGGCTTTGTCCCAGTGTTTGGCACCCTCACAGCAGTGATGGCCTCCTGTGTGTAGGCAGAAACATAATGAACCCTCACTCCTATATCATGTGCAAATACCTTTAGTAGCCTTCAAGTGGCAAAAGCAAGCTTGTATTTACAAGGTAAAAATAACCAGAGCAGGGATGCCTTAGTTTTAGCTGGTCTTGCTTAGCGAGGAAGGCAGCAGTATCAGCCTTCTTGAGCTGCTGCTGTGATTGACAGCTGTTGTTTGGAGTGGGACTGTTGGGGTAGAGCAGTGGTTTGGCATTCTGCTTCCTGCTTCAGCATAAATGGCTTGGGATGCTCCACCAGGCTGTGCATCTGACCACTAATCTTCTAACTCTTTGATTCACTCTAAATAGTTGCTGTTCTTTGCATAGGCACTGGCAAGAAGAGGCACACATACACAGCTTTGCAGCTATAAGCAGTGAAATCACAACTGGTAATATTTTAATTGGCGTCTTGGGCTGCCACTCCATAAAGGTGATCTTATGCTTTCTTACAGGTGTTTTAGATGCTATGAATCAGTTCATGCCTTGTCATGGTTTTACAGATGTCTGTAACTTTGGAGAGAGATTCTTCCCTCTTTCCTCTTTGTTTTTCTCTTTGCCTTCCCTGTGCCTAGGAAAAGCGTTCAGACACTCCACTCACCCATACTAATGACTTCCAACTAAATCCTCACCTAGTCACTGAGGGTGTGGTACTTCTGTTGCTTTTTGGTTGCTCACAAAATCTGTAATTGTTTTGAGTGTCAGGAGATAGATTGGTTTTTGTTTAATGGGTCAGGGCTTTATGTACATGGAAAAAACAACAGGGAAATATTAGATGGAAAAGCATAGTCATAAATTTAACAGTCTGATTTTCATGATATTCAGTTGGGATAGCGTGGTGTTTTGATCTTGGCTGGGTGCACGGTCTGGAATATTCCTTTGGTTAATTTGGGTGAGCTGGCCTGCCAGCATCTTGCCCACCCTCAGCCCCTTGATGAGGAGGGGAAATGTTGAGAGACAGCGCCGATGCTGTGCCCACCCTACTCAGCAGTCGCCAAACCCTGGTGTGTTATCAACACCTTTCTAAGTACCAGCGCAAAGCACAGACCTGTGAGGGCTGCTGTAGGAAAATGAACCCAATACAGACAGCAAAACCCCAAACCCAGGTCCTATTATGTTTATATGTTAATGCCTTCATGAGTCATGAGTTTCTAAAGCTCCCTTATTGGAATCATTCATATGTATACTCCATAAATTATATAGAACATTGAAATTGCATCATATAGTACAGTAAGGCATCAAACTTCCTAATAACTAAAGTTAATTTCTTAACCACACAGTAATTATCTGGTGGGTGGCTTAGAAAAACTTTTTTCCTCTGAAGTTTCACCCAGAAATTTTAGTCTGCTCTTTAAGAGCTCACAAAAACTATTCCAAACTCACATTGCCAAAACTTTCTTAACTACTGCTCAGCTCTGCATGCAACATCCCAACTATGGGAACCAGTAAAGTTTTTATTTCTTAGATGCTGTGAACTGCCCCATCTCTGTGGGTTGGGTTATTCTCTGTTACATATTATGTGGGAATAGCCTTCATGGCTTTTCTTCTATTACTACTAATAGAAGTAATATTACTTCTACTGTGGCTGGTCTTTGCTATTTTCAAATTTTGGATTCCATCCCTTGTTTAGTTTCTTTCAATTTATAGAACTGTTAAAATATTGTTACTCCCTTATTTGCTCAACTAGTAGCAGAAGAAGACTGCAGAGATATAAATCTTTTGCTGTCAAGAATGTTTTCAAGTATTATTCTGAAATTTAATATTACCCACACACATTTGTGTACAAATTGGATTTAAAATCTTCCTTCTCAGTAATGAGTTTAATTGTTTCTCATGTGTTTTTCATACTATATGCCATTAGCAGATTATGCACTTGAAAAAGCTGGCTGATTATTAGTTCAGTTTCAGCCATTGCAAATCCCCTTGCTCTTGAATTAGAGAAAGGCTAAAAGAGTCATGATTGCACCTGAATTAATTAAACTGAAACAGTTTGCATGAGAATATTTGTTTAATAGACTGTTGACTGCTTCTGTGGGGCAAAAGACATAGGACCATCTTTTTTCAAGGTATTTGAATTCCTAAATCTCATTAGATGTCTGTGTGCCTCCTTAGGTATCTAGGTACCTTTAAATACTTGGCCTTTGATCTCCTCCAAATGAAGTTGCTCAATTCATTAGTGGGATGAATAATGTACTTTATTAGATATGAATGTCATTTTCTACCAGCGCTGACTCAGAGCAGAAGCAAATAATGAATGCAGAACTCTCCCTAACTTGGCCTAACCCTTTCAGCACCTCAGTTATCCCCAGGAAGCTCTTGGTTTGCCATTGCAGCATGATCTTTGAAGCTTTAAAATTTTCTAGATTAATTTTGCCATAATTAATAGAATTTCTTGTACAGTTTGTACTGCTTTGTTTTCACATGCTATATCGTTTTGTATGAACTACTGTAGCAGTCTTTAGAAAAGTAATTTAAATTTAGTTTGCTATTATAATGAGATATTATTATGACTAATTCTAAAAGGGCTGCTACTCTACACACTAATTAAATTCAAAGACCTTTTAAGCTATCGGTAAGATATTTCCTGTAATAACATTATGTCTCTTGTGACAGGCATGTCTTTTTTTTTTTCTCAGTGTTCTGTTTTGATTGACTATTTTCAGGTACAGGTCTTTAACAAAGACAAGGAGAGGTATAATTCAGCTGTAAATAGACTGATCAGAACAATACCATAACAAACAAAAGAAATCTTGAAGAGTGATGAGTATGAATTATATGTACAGAGAGGATGATTATAGCACTAAAACTGGCTCTGCAGAGGAGCAAGAATTCTGTGAGCAGTTAGAATGAAACATTTCCTCACTGTGGATGTATACACCTGAACTTGATCACTTGAAGGGATTTCTCAGTATCTGTGACCCATTCCCCAAACCCTTTTTTTCCATGAGGGGAGTACAGTCACTGATATTTATGTAATGTCTGGCATCTCATCATGTTGAAATGTAGCGTGCTTGGTGCATCTGCAACTATGTGCCACCATCCATGAAAACTATTTGGTGGGTTCATTGGGAGGGATAGATCATAAGATAAACACAAGCACATCCAAGTTGTATGAACCTTGTTTTGTCACAAACCAGGCTGAAGAGGAATGCATGAAGGAGAGAGTTTTTACACTGTCAGGCAGAGCTACTTCTACTGCCTGTGTTTAAAACTGGTCTTTCGTTATTCATGTATACAGGTGAAATGTCATTAAGGTCTGACATTATATTTGTGGGTGTTTAGAGGCTTACAGTAGCTGACTTGATTATAGTAAGAGGGCACTAATGATTTACAAGCTTCAGAATATATTTTGCAAATGTTAAATCTCCAATAATTTGTCAACTTACTCTGGTTGCATCATTCCACTTACAGCAGTATCATGAAAGTATTGCTGTCCTTCATTTGGGAGACTCTGTAAGAGTGAAAAAGGCGCTTTAAAGGTTGTACTTTTATGCTAGAATGGAAGAGCTTAAGAGAGTATGTAGCATGACTGGCAAATACTTTTGATATGGTTGTCTCAAGTTTTACATACCACAGAATCCTTCTCATGCTGTGCATCAAGGATTAAAAGGATTTTGTGAATACAGTCAAGTCATTTTGATTGTATATGTTAAAATCCCCACTCAAACTTGAAAAGATAGCAGTTGTTTTACCTGTTTAACTGTTACTGTCTCAACCTGTGAGTTTTTATCACTTTTTCTCTTCTAATTCTCTCTAGTATCTCATTTTGTGGAGTGAAGCGGTGACTGTGCAGGGCTTAGCTGCTGCATGGTTAAACCACGACATAAGGGTTGGTGCAAGATTTGAGACTTTTTTTTTGAGAGAGTATGATTGCTACTTTTCTTTCCTTGATATATCAACATGGCTCTAGAGGATGTTATTAGAAAAACACTGTTTCTATATGCTGTTTGGTGGGAAATTGCTTCTCCAGGCTTGAAGTGTGTCTACCACAAAGGGCTCTGCACTTAAATATATTTGATCATGAAGATTCAGTGTGTGAAAAAGGCATTTGGATAGAGGAAAAAATGCTACTAAACTGTGACTAGGTGCTCTTTGCAGTCCTGAAAACAGTTAGGTTGGCTAGAAGAAAGTTTTACAACTACGAAAGTCCATATAGCAGGAATAACACATCTGGGAGAAGAATTAACACAAAGGTGCTAGGAAATAAAAGTTATTTCTCTGGCTATCCCTGCTAGCAAGGAAGAGATACAAAGACTTCTTCAAGTTGTGTACTGTTGTGTTTGAGGGAAATTTGTGCTTAATCTGCCTGTGTAAATAACTAAATTTGGGGTTCCTGTAAGGAAGTCTAATGTGCAGAAGAGGACAGTCCAAATGAAGAGTTTTAGACACTTGACCTCTGGCTCAGGGTGGCACCTTGCAAAACTGAATCAATGCTGTTGAAATAACTTGGTTAAAAAGCCATATTGAAAACTTGTTGGCTCAATTTATGAGCATTGGGAATTCTGCATGATATTACTGGAAGTTATCCCTATATTTGGTTAAGAAAGACATTTTAGAAGTCTCTTAAACAAGCCAGGTAAAACAAGTCATTATATTTCACAGCTCATCTTACACAGTGCTGATTAGTCACGACTCAGGCACAGGAGAGAGGAAACCTTCATCAGAGTCCTTGTCTCTGAGTGACTGCTGAGCAATGCTCGGTACACAGCTGGTGTCAGCGCCTTGGTGCTTTTATCTCGAGTCTTGCATCTGTTCATACTTTTAAAATAATGAAAAAAAAAAAAGTGCAAAGCCTCTTTTAGCTATTTTAAATTGGAAATAGGATCAAATGGAGATGTAAGGCCAGATTTTTCCACAGTATTGAGTATCTGTCCTTAACCTATAAGGGCTTGTATGTAATAAAGAAAATTAAGATCATCTTCAAGGGAATTTCTCACTCCCATCTTACCACAGGACTGACATCCCTTATCACTACAGACCAGAAATCCAGCTGAGATGATGTTCTGTTGAGATGATTGCATATCTGATAAATACAAATAACTTCATGTGCATATCCTCCCTCTCAGAAACAGAGCAATGGTTTTTACATTCTTATTTCCACCTTATGCAAACATATTAGTATGACATTTTTATTGGACATGTGATGCTCTTAGGCCAGAACTGGGTAGTAGTTTGTATGTAGCTGAAAATGAACTTGACTTCAATTTTCTTAGTCTCACCTTTAATATCTCTGAGGTCTGGCCCTTGTACGAGCCCCCCCACACTGAACAAAGGATTATTGTTGTTTAACCCCAGCTGGCAACAAAAGCACCATGCAGCTGCTTGCTTACACCCCCTTTGCCCTGTGTCTGCCACAGTGGGGAGGAGAATCAGAAACAAGAGGTGAACTTCGTGGCTTGAATAAAAAACAGTTTAATAATTGAAACAAAATAAAATTTTATTATTATTATAACAACAGCTGTAATGCAAAGGAGAGAGAAGGAAAATAAACAAAACCCAAGAGTAAGAAGAGATGCATAGTACAATCACTTACCACCTGCTGGCTGATGCCAACTCTCCCCCATTTATATACTGAACATGGCAGTCTATGGTATGAAATATCTTTTTGGCAAGTTCAGGTCAGCAAGCCTGGCTATCTTCCCTCCTGGCTTTTTGTACACTTCCTCTCTGGCAGGGCATGGGAAACTGAAAAGTCCTTGATGTGGAGAAAGCACTACTTAGTAACAACCACAACATCAACGTGTTATCAACATTATTCCCATACTAAATCCAAGGCACAGCACTGTACCAGCTACTAAGAGGAAAATTAGCTCTATTCCAGCATGAACAAGGACTGTTTTCTACATCCATTTGCTGACGGGTAGCTCATGTTTCTAATAAAATGTTTGTGAAAATACATGTTCTGGAAATGTGTTTTTTTTAGGGCTGAACTGGGTTCTACTATCAGTGTTCTAGAAAGAAGAGAGACATTTACTTTCTGTACTTCTTCACATCAGCTTTGGACAAACTCTTTATTCTCTGAAGCAGAAGTTTTAAATTGCAAGGTTTTGGAGTCAAGCCAAAGACTCCTGACAAATTAAAGACCTATAGTCAATTACCTACTCGTAAGACATTTTGCCAGCTCAGCTGTCTCGGTAACTCTGAACTAAGACTAATGCTTGCTAGTCCCTCAAGTTATCATTGTTTAGGACTTGCTGTCTGACAACCAGGTCAGTAAATGCTTTGTATAATAATGTTCAGAAGAAGATTTGCATTGAGACGTTAACAAAAATATGATAGGTAATTAATGGCAGGTTCCATAGGAGTGGTTCTTTAAACCAGTGAGACCTATTTTGTACAGTGCATGAACAAAAAAGTCAATTTACAGCTATGGAAAACAGACTCCTTTACAGTTATTACAATTACAGTTTGAGGCAACGATGTTGGCACATTGTTGCCAGATGGAGGCTTGGTTTTAGTGGCCACTTAATTAACAACTGGTAAACACTTGCACCCAAATACACATATTTACATATGCAGAGTGCTTACTGTGTCAGAATGATGCTTCTGGCTTAGAGAGCAAGAGTTATTAATGCAGCCTACTAATGAGAACGTCAGATTAAATTATCTTCTCTGGATCTTTGAGCCGTCTATCTGCCACCTGCACAGGAGCTCCCAAGCTGTGCAATGCCTCGTGAAAGCTGTGACCCTTTGGAAAGCAGCAAAGGGAGCTGGAAAAGTTTGGGTAGTTCAGGGGGAGAAGTCCTACTGTCTCTGAAGAAGGCTACTCTAGCACAGGTTCCCACCCAAGCTCTGTCTCATACCATGGCTCTGTATATATAAGATGTCTGAAAAGGTTTCTGATGGACAATACAGCTTTCAGTGGAAAAGCTTAATGTATTTTACGAAGTTGCCTGAATATCTTGGGGGAGGAGGAGAGGCCATGGAGATAAATGGGCCCTGCTTCTCAGCTGCCATAATTCATTGTCTGGCTGGTACAAAAACTGTAGTTTAATTACATATTAAGAATAATCTGTCATATGTCTGTATTACCTCCTGTCTGAGAATCTCAAACAAGATTGTTTGAATTGCACCCCACAGTTCACAGGATGCAATGATTTGTACTTAAACCTGTTTAGCTGGCAAGAAAATAAATGTAGGGATGACTTAAAAGGTCACGCAAACAGTATTCCCAAGATTCTAGGGGAGGAAAAAACCTCCTAAATCCTAGCAATACTGTCATCTTACTTGTAGTCCTGTCTGCTGTAGCCACTGACCAACACTAGTGTTGAAATCCAAAAGTTAGTTTGGAAAATTGAGTGAGATGTTGGCAACAGATAGTGTTATGGAAGGCTGTCCAAACAGGAGTGTTAAATTATTCATTTAAGTAATAGCCAGCTGCAAAAATGCAGCTGGCAATCTGAAATGGTCCTGTTATGAACATTAGTTAACAGTATCATGGTGTTCTTGAAATAAGGCAAATGTAATTCTGGAGTGTATCAGCCTTGCAATGAGAAGCTCTTCTTACTTCTCATGGGAAGGACTGGGGCCATTATGCCCAATTGTGAGCATTATTCTGAGAGTGTTTATGAGTCAGTCCATGAAAGCTCATCTGAGAGTAGAAGGAATGGTTTGAGGGCTAGGAAATTTAGTCAAGAAGGAAAGATAGAACAAATTCAGGTTATGTAGTAAAGATGACTATGGGGAGCTGGTAATAGTCTTCAAATATAAAGATTGCCTGAAAAAGGGAAAAAGATTGTTTTACCTCTTCATGGTGCATTAGATGGAAATAATGGACTTAAACTGCAGAGAATTAGATTAGCTGTTAGGAAAATATATTTGCATAAGGATCATGAATACAATAAATTTCCAGAGGAGAATGTTTCCCTTCAAGTTCTTGAAGAACTGATTAGACATACCTGTCAGGTATAGCTGCAATAGAAACAAGAAGCTGGTCACAGTGATTCCAGATGTGCTGTCCTGTCTTGTGATGGTTCTCCTGTCTCACATTTAAAGCCTATTTAAAACTTGCTTCTGTCTTACTGCATGTATTACAGCTGTAGCTGAGAATAATCTGAGGTGCAGCTTCTGATTTTTTGTTGAATTCAGCAAATTGATGGGCAGGACAAACATGTTTCCCCAGACTAATGTTGGGTAAAATGTGCATCCTATTCACTCCTGTCTCACAGCACATTTTTTGCCTGGCTGCAACTTACTCAGAGCATTTAAGGTCTGGCCATTACCTACTGTTGTGTTTTATTGCTGAAATTTGTGTGATGCCCAGGACTCTCATGAAGGGTTTGGAACTCTCCTTTTTGCTTGGTGACTGCCTTTCTTTCACAACTAATATTTTGGCATATTTGACAAGGATGTCTATTTGTGGATCATTTAGAGCAGCTGTCCAGATGAAGTTGTGCAAGTACTGTTGGATGTGGAAAAGTGGAAAGGACTACTTCTTGTATAAAAGCCATGTTCAGGAGGTTAGGGTTTTTCTTAGGACACAATCAGTATCTGCACAACACAATTGTATTACAGTTTTGTCAGATTACAAATAATACTGTGATTTCTAAGAAGTGTTTCAAGTTACCTTTACATCTGTCTACATTTTGAAATTTTCCACTTAATAACTAAATAAATTAATATAGCATTAACTTTACTGCTGACTAATACACTGGAACAACACTGTAGCTTAGCAGTTCTGCATTATTGTAAGGGTTCTTCTTGTTCTAATACTTTTACTGGTCTGGTTTTAAATGTTTCAGATGTTTGCCATTGATATGGCAAATAACATCTTTTGTCAGTGTCCCTCTGATGTCATTTATTTGAAGTATATGTACAATGTGCCTAGTGACCAAATTTGTCTATAATGCGGCATTCTAGGGGAGGTCTGGTATGTGGTAAGCAAAGGAGACAATTTTGGAGCTGAAATATGGGGCAAGTTGCTTGGTTGCTTCTGCCCTGACTTTAGAGTTGTTGATATTTTGAGATAAAATAAATTCCTTCTTATTGTAAGTGGACTTCAGTTTCCAATAAAAATTAATGAGTTGAGTTTTGGAGGTATCTCTGATAGATTTGCTTGTACAGATCTCTTCTTAAGGTCTTTCAAGTCCAGTTAAACCTTACTTCTGTCCTTTGTCACCATCATTGCAAGACTTGAGGAAAATCTAAGTGTTTCTCACTATTCTGTTCAATGCAGTGAATTGTGTTCTCCCCATTCTGCTTGACGCCAACAGCTTTTTTTGTCCTTCCATGGCATCCTGTGCAGGCTTCCTAGGGGACCTTTCTTCTCAGTTTTGGTCTTACTGTGATAACTCTGATCATGGACTGAGAAAGTACCTTGATACAAAAGGAAAAGAAAGCAACATAAAACTGAAATCACAATAAACCATGTATTTACTACAGATTCTAATTATTTTCCCCTTTGTTTTTATTTTTGTGCAGATTGTTTCTCAGAGGAAGCTCTCCAAGTCCTTGCTCAAACATGGCAACACAGCAGGAAAGTCATCTATAACAGTAAGTCAGTCTTAAATATGCTTTTGTTTTCATGTTATTTAAAAATATCCAAAGTGACTAATTCTCTCTAAAAGCGTCCTGCTAAGCCACCAAAATCCCTTGATTGAGAAGTGTTTTAAATTTTTTTATTTGATGACTTGCACTGTTTCTGACAAATTTCCTTGTTTTAAGGAAATGGCAACAAATAATGTATGACTTGTAAAAAATTCACAATACTTAGTACTACTTTCAAGGTACTTGGATGACAGCAAGTAACTTCTGCTGCTTGAATACTTTTAGTTGAAGGACTAGAACCTTCTGAAATTAATTTTTACCTGCTTTGCCACATAAAGGAGCCTCATCTTTCTTTTCCCTTGGGCTTTTTCCAGTTTCTCAGGAAAAAAAAAAAAGTTCAATGAGATTAGTTTTAGATGTGTTGTAAGGCAACTAAGGACTGGATTGTCAGCCCCATGTGTATTTAGAAAACTGAAGATCACTGTATTACCTCTCTTTCATCTTTCTCTATGCTGGCTCACGTAGGAGCTCAGTCTTGTCTGCACTGAACCTGGCATGCTTGTGACTTTTGCAGCTCTGCATTAAGATGAGGGCTGTAATAAAATATTCTGCTTTGGGAATCTCTGCTCTGTTGCCTCATGAGATCAAGAAGGATTTTTTTTCCTTAATGTGTGATTTGCCATATGGACTTCCTCTGGCTTGATTGTCTGGATTTTTTTCTGCCTTCAGCCACAAAAGAGATAGCAGACTGTGAGATACTTTCTGAGAGCCTAGGGAGATTGATTTCTTAGGTACCTTCCTTGGTGCTTGGCTGGGAATTGATTTGCTTGAGTGCATACAGTAAACTTGGTTTTGGTCTGGGGTTGGAAAGGAGTTTCCCTCACTCCTCTGGCTGAATAGAACCAGTAGAGAGTTTTGTTCTCTAAATAATTTGGTGTGGTTTTCCTGCTGGGATAATCTGGGCATACTTCATCTCACACATCCCTGTGGTGTTCTGGACCTCCCTTCTGTTCTTTGAGGTACACAAAGTGGTTTAGTCTTGTGAAAACACAAATGCTCTAGTACAACTAAAATCATTAGGCTTGTTAGGAGAGTGTTCTGGCAAAAATTAAATCACTGTGATAAACAGAAGATGAGAGAAAATGACTTAATAGTCCCTGCTGGCCTCACACTGGATGATAACCATGAAATATGGACCTTAGTTACGTGCTTTGGCTTCCAAACAGCAGTATTAAAGAGCAAGTTGACTTCACTTGAATGGGAAAAAACTGAACCCAGACAAAAAATATTGTGTGAAAAGTTTGTTGTCTCAACAGAATAATTAAAAACTCATTATTTATCATTATTTCTGGACCTGGGGACATACCAGGTGTCCATCAAATATGGAAGTTAGAAACACTGGTTTCCTAACTCCTTCAGTATAGTGAATTATGGGTTTTTCATAAGATTTTGAAAATTCCTATCTTAGCAAGTTTTGCTGGAATTTTATTGGCTTTTTGAGTGTGTAATGTCTCATCCACACAATTTTCTAATATGGCTGTGGGAAGAAAAAAGAACATTGCTCTGCTTCTCCAGCTGCAAGTCCATAAACCTTGTAAGAGCGGGTTCATTATTTTCAGGTAAAAATGCTAGTGAAATTTGGTGTGCAAATCCCAGAGCACTGTTGGTCATACACAGCTTAACCAGACCTTTTAAACCATCAGACTACACGGAAGAGAAATGTGTCAGACTCCATGGGTCAGATTTCCAGCAATCTGATGTTTGCCTGGAAGATGTGATGCACCACATGTGTACCTGTGGTACTTTAATGCCCAGTTAAGCCTCTGTGCCTCTGTGTGGCTGCATGTATGGAGAATCACCTCAGCTCACTGCTGGGAGGTGTCACAGCCAGAATAGTCTCAACTCAGGGAATTTTACTTAATGAATTGCCAGTCAAAGTAAACTTTTAACTACTGGGAAACAAATAGAACAAAAAAAAAATAAAACCTCCAAGAGAAAATACTTTTCCTGCCCCTTCCCTGTGGTCAACTCCACTTCTGACACCTCTCCTGCCTCCTTCATGGTCTTCACTCCCTTTGCCTTCATTTCATGTTGTTCTCAGTCCTTTTGATGAGATGCTGTGTGACACAGGTCAGGAACAAAAAACAGTGGTTTGGGGTTTTTTGGGGTTGTTTTTTTGGGTTTTTTTTTTTGTTTGTTTTTTATTTATTTTTTTTCTTCTGCTCTTTGAGGTTTTTTTCACTCATTTTCTTAGTTCTGCTCTGGACTCACACAGCCTTCAGGGGCATCTTTGCTCCAGCATGGGTGTTACCTGAGGGTGTGCACAGAGATGTCTCCTCCAGCATGGAGCACCTCCTTCTGAGAGTGAATCTCCAGCTGTGTCCCCACAGCTTGGCCTTCTCCATGCCTCCTTCTGGATCTTCTTTAGGGTAGCCTTGCAGGCCACCTACCTCTCCTTCCTTTGTGTCTCTTGCCTCTGGCAGCTCTGCCCTTTCTGAAATAGGTTCATGAGAGGTGCCATATGCACCTCTGATGGGTTGATGTTTTGGGGTGCAGTCAGTAGCTGCTGCCAAGCCAGTTTGGCAAATTTTTGGGTTTACCCAGCAGCTCCTCGAAGGACTTCAGTTGGTGGAGACAGTCAGAGCCTATCTGGGAAGCTGGCATGGCTGCCATGTGTGTGGTCATGAACATGAAATACCCAGGAAACAGATTCTGTTTTGGAGATTTGGTCCCTGTGCAGAACATTTACAAAAGGGAAAAAAGTTTTGAGTTTGAAATTGAATATAATGTGGTTTGTTTCAAAGAACATTTTTCAGTGAAATACCCCAGGTTTGGTTAATGCCTTCTCTCCCCTGAGGTATTTTAATGGCTTACTTAGGAAACTGGTTTAGTTGGTTCTTTATAATGGGTTTTCTTATAATGTTGCACAGCACAATAACTGATATCATTATTGATATAGCTTACACCATCTGAAAGAATCTATTACGCTATATTATTTTAGGATTACTTGTTTCTGACTCCATCTATAGCAAATTGTTTTGCCAATGTGGCTATTGCAGAAAAATTATACCAGGAGAGCTCTCCTGCTGTAAATGTCCTTTTCATGGCAACTAATGCCAGATGACTTCACTCCTTTTTTCATTTATCTTGCCAAATGATGCTGAAGTGGCCTGAAAATAATTGGGCTTTAGAGCTGAGTAATCCAACTCTTGTAGAGCATTTTTGTCGCCTTGGACACTGAGACTGTGGAATTCTCTGTTTTCCACTCTGAGGAGGAGTACTTGGTCAGAGGAATGGGGTCCCTGGTGGATGTGAATGTCTGTCCATTGACAGGTGTTTGACAAGGCTCACACAAAGTGTTTCAGGTCTGTGGGCTGACCCAGGTGTTGTCCTTCCAGTTGGCAAAGAGAAGCACATTAACTTATTCCACATTTCAGTTTCCTAAATGGGGTCTGCAGTCTTCACACACCTAAAAATGGCATCGTTCTCCCCTTCCATTACACCATGCACAACTCAGATGTAGCTTTCCATTTAGGTGATCGCTGAGGAACTGTCTGGCAATGACGACTACGTTGAACTTTCATTCAGTGCACGGAAATTGGATGACAAGGTAAGCTGCTTGGTATTAACCTTTCTGAAAGATATAAGGATGCCTGCAAATATAATTTGATGAGATTTTCCACGACAGATATTTTTTTGCCTTGTGTTATTAAACATATCAGGGTTTTCAGATGAATGTGCACAATGAGGCTTTCCTTGAGTTGCGAAGTAATTAAAAAAAAAAAACTCAAGGGAATCTAATTAAAACCAAGACAAGTTAATTACACTACAACCAAGACAATTTAATTATGTAAAATGTCACAGATCAGATGTGTTTAGAGAAGTGAACTTTCTGTGAGTAGTCAATGATGTTATCGTTGAAGTTTCCTAAAATACAGCTAAAAACTTCATAACAGCTAGGTCATGATACACATTTTGTTTGACAAAATGTAGCTCAAATGTGAGAAAAATACTTGCATCTTTGTTAAAAACTTTTTCCCTCTCTAGGAAGAAAACTTTACATTGACTCAAACACTGCTCAGTATTCTAAGGAGTACCTCTTTCTGAAAACATGTTATTGTTTAGAAATTTACATATAATAAGCATCTCAACTCACAGCCCTGATAACTGCTTGTACCACTTTCTGTTATTTCAGTGCAACAGCAGGCATAGAATTCTTTGAGGTATATAGCCCTTTCTTATATATGAATGTGCTTTCATATATATGAAGGTGCTTCTTATTAGAAGCACATGGCAACTCTGTACAAAGGTTTAGGATTGTGATGCCCCAAGTGTGTTCTTGTAAACATATGACATGAGGATCGCTTAAAATCACATCAGTGAGACTACTTTTGGATACATATACATCAGGTTTTCAAACTTGGGTTGTAACTTATGAAAAATATTTTCAGTTGAAACTACCAGCAAATCTCAGGCAAGCAGAAAGTACACAGAAAGATCAATAGTACAGGCATATAACTTAAATAAAATTTATAAAATCTTACCGTGCTCAGGATCATTAACAATCATAAATGATTGGAACCTGAATTTGCTTCTCATCTAAATGATAAATTAGTTTCCTCTTTCAGAGTTGCTGGAGTCTTAATGGTTTTGAGTGGCATAATTTATTTAGGTGTCAAAATGTAAATTTAACAACCTTTCTTTAGATAGATATCTTTAGAGGTAATTCCCAAACTTGTACACAGGTTTCGTCTTGATCCACATGCTGTCACATCTAGGAAAAAGGAAAGGACATAAACAACATAATAAGACTTAGTCATTGCTTTTCCACAAATGCAAAATGTAATCTGCTTTAAATATTAGGATTGCTTCTAGCTCTTATTGGTATAAATTTAAAGGATACTGCCAGAGTGCAATTCTGAGCCAGGTCAGTGGTGTCTGGGCAACAGTCTTAGAGAGTGATTGAAACACTTTGTGGGAATAAAGTGAGAAAGATCAGTCTGAAATATTGCAACAGTATTGTCATTCTTGCCATTTTAACATGTCCAATCAAGGTGGGCTTCATCTAATACAGAATTCTTAGATGAGCAGTGTTCAAGTCAAGCAGTGACTCATCATGTCTTATCTGAATCCAACCTCCTTTCTTTAACTGATGAAAATCTCTGGAAGCCTGTTGCTTTGAAAGAAGTCTTTCAATTTCCTCTGGCTAAAGATGTGGCTCTAAACCTGGCTGAAGCTTGGTTTACTTCTTCTATAATAAAAGTATGGCTTATAATGAACTTTGACATCATTAAATGAAAGGCACTTCTAGTAATTATTTTTATTAAGATTTGAAATTACTTAAATCACATAATTCAGCCATTGGCAAAAAAGAATGAGTGCTCTGATGTCACAAAAAGGAAAAAAAAAATCAAAGGCTTGAGAAGAGTCCATTTTTTAAAATCCAAAGCATGGGTTTGCATGCCTCTCCCCATTCAGAGAAGTGAACACCTGAATCAGTAACACCTGATGTTAGAGATGTAACATCAGAGAAACAAACTGAGGATTTAAACTGGCCTTGGAGTCTCCCAAAAAACAGAGGAAGCCTCTGGAAGCAGTCACTCATGCTCTGCTGTGAGGTCACCTTTGTATACCCTGGGGTTCCTGCGCTGGTGGCTGTGGGAGTAGCAGCAGATAAGTAGAATCCCAATGCCTCACAACTTGTGGATAATGGGAGGGGTGGGGGGAGGTCATGTATGTGCTCTCAGGATAAAAAGAAAAATAAATTCTTTCCATCCATAATCATCTTGAATGGACAGGAATATTCTTCCTTCATCCCTTAAAGGATATCCTTGAAAGAGAATCCAGATTGGGTTCCTTAAGTGTATGTATTTCTGACACTAAGGAAAATACATGAACAACACGTTTTTGGGTAATTAAACAAAATTTGTCGATAAGATTTAACAGCCAGGATATGTTTTTTGCTTGCTTTTTTTCCTCTTGACATAAAACAGCAAGAATTTTAGGGAAGCTACAAAACAGAGCCTAATAATTTTTTCCTACTGGAGTGGCTGAAACATTCAGTGAAAATGATAGGAAAATGATGGATATGAGAGTTTCCTTTAGTTAACTGACTTTAGCAGAAATAACGGTTATACTTTTTTATTACAGTGCTTATTTGGAAGGTATAACTGCTTTTTCATGTTTTATTGAAGCCTTGTCAGCTCAAATGGCACGTCTTTGTTTCAAGAGATCCACTGAGAACACTTCGCTGTGGAACAATAACTTTTGGAAAGGTTTTATTGCATTAATAGCTGTGTCACAATTACCATAACAAGCAGCTACGTTTTTTATGATAGCTATAATAAATTTTGGGCACTGAGGCAGGCAAACTGCTTCTCCTGTTCTGAGAGAAGCAGTTACCATTGTTTGGGAAATATTATGCAGCAAATATCTGCAAAATACAAGCTAATACTGCTTTTTTATATAGTTCCCTGGTATTAAACTACTACCAAAAAAACCCTCCTCAAATGGCCTTTTTTAGCTGTTGAATAATATTCAAACTTTTAGGTTTTTGACCACTTTCCTCTTTTTTAAGGGAGCTTTGACTTGATCCCCAATCCTGAACTTTAAAAACTGTTGTGCTCTGAAATTAATCTACTAAAAATTTATCAGACTAGGTGGTTAGAAAAAGATATAGCTAAATTTTTCAAGTTTGGGCCATGTACTTATGTTATTACTGTGTAACTGCTGCACATACTGAAAGAACAATGTGCATTATACCTCTAGCAAATATAATATGTTAATCATTTAAATATTATTAAAATAGCAGGATATATTGCAGCTATTCTTCTTTCAGAAGATATCCTTGGGGGATAATGCAAAGATATTAGATTCAGCATAACAACTGAAAAATGTTAATTGTGAAAGCAAATGTTTCTTTAGCTACAAATTTATATTTATTACAAAGCAATTCCAATAGAGAAGGATTTTTTTTGTTTGTACCTCAATTCTGAAAGTAATTAGGCCTTGTTTTTGCAAGGAGGGGGAGTGATATAAACCACCATCCAGCATTACAATATTTCCTTATATGTGGTATTATCTTGGTAGTTAAAACCAATTATTAAAAATTATTTCTTTTGTGCTGATGTGCTGTTGTACCTTTATGATACTCAGCTAGGAATGATACTATATTTTGAGCCTTAAATGAAATCTTGACTTCCTTTCTGAATTCTTTTGCACTCCAGGGTGCATTCTTTGGATGTATCATTTTGAGGTATTTCCTTTCAAATAACTTACCAAATTTGTGTTTGATAAAGAAACTCTTAACATTAAGCTTTTAATCAGTTTCAATCAGAATGCTTCCGTGTGAGAAGAGGCAGCTCAATTTTTTTTAATCCTATGTGCTCTGGATTTTTGTGTCATTATGATTAAACCAGCACCCCCTCTCTCTGCTTGTTTTCTTTCCTATACACTGATAATCTGGCAGAATTTGATCACCAAAGCCCCCTATATAGTAGCAATTTCAAATTTTGAGTAGATTCCGGATACTGAATCTACATCAGGGCCTTGAGGCAAAACCTGGAGTTACTTAGTTGAATTTTGCACTGGTTTTACACAGTTTGACATAAATGTCCTGTTTACCATGGAGCTGGAACAATTAGCCAAACACACAGCTTTGCTCTAAACATACTTTGGCTCAAACATATAGTTCCATGCTCCCCATAATAGGATTTAACAAATAAATCTTCCCATCAGTTGCTAAATGTGCCATTAAGTTTTCTCTAGAAAGTAAAGCAGCAGATCAATGACAAAACAGCACTCTCAACACAAAATTATGCCATTTTTAGGGTATGACATGACATTAGGTTCCTTGAGCCTTGTTCTAGGCTTTGTGGTCCATAGGGACTAATTTTCTTCTCTAGGCATTCAAATTCAAGTGTCCTTTTTCAAAGCCCTGAATTCTTTGAACTTGTGGAATTGTAAAAATGGCCTAAAAATAAATTTTACCAAGCACAGACTGTGGCTAGCATCTTATCCAAAGTTGTTCCCAAACCAAGGGCTGTGCAGCTAATCAAAAATGGGTATGGGGGACATTTGGTGAGGAGAAATTTGTAGAATTATATATATATATATATAATTATAATTATAATTATAATTATAATTATAATTATTATATATATTAGAGTATATATATATCTATATATATATTAAATAGTATATATTTTATTATATGTATTACAGTAATTTTTACACTAACACTATCATAGAGACACCTGGATACTGAACAGAATTTCTCACTTCCTCAAATTGACATGTGGGTCTGTAGTTTTGGATATGTCCAATAAAGAAGAATAATATTAATATGCACAAAATTAATCATGTGGCTCCTTTGAAGAAGAAAATTAGGATGGGACTTGAAACTACAGGAAATGGACTTAGTGCTGTTAAATCCTGCTCTTTCAGCATGGCACAGTTAGAAATTGGAAGCTTTCCCCCTGCTGGGTTAGCAGCCAGTTCCTCTTCTCCCCCCTTCAGCCAGCATGTCCAGAGTAAATGAGATGTTGAAACAAAAGAGCCTGTGGTCAAATGAAGCAGCACTATAGAAAGCAACTTAATTTAGGTTTGTGTAAGAAGGTTCGGGGTTGTTAGCTGGATACAAGACTAGGAGGAAGTGTTCTGCAGTGTGTGAATGTGAACCTCAGTGTCTGTCAGAGATTTGCCTAGTGATATCAGGTTATTTCCTTCATTACCCTGCTCTGTCATCTTTGTCACGGTAGCATGGGCTTGTTACCACACCCTGAAGAGGACTTGCATCTCTAACCAGCTCTAATCCATTTTGACAGTACTTGTGTTAGTTGGTAGCAGCACAATGTCTTGGCCAATTAACTTCTGATTTCAGAGGTAGGTGAACAGTGTGAAATTCAACCCCAGTGTGGAATATGCTTCAAAGTGCAATGTGTTAGAAAACTGGTATCAAAAGACCAAACAGGTATGGAGACAGAAAGAAACAAGCTAGGTGGATGATGGAGCTAATGCTCAGGAAGCTGGGCTGAGTGTAAGAAGGAAAGGGGTTGTAAAAGGACATTTTACATTTTTGCATGCTATGATTAAATAGTCAAACTGAGAGCAACAACAGGAATCTTTGTGAGACAAGGACAAGAATAAAATATTGCTGAGAAACACCAAAACTAAAACTACTCTGGCTCTTCCTTTTCATTAGCAGTCAGGGAAGCACCTGTGCATTGTGCCTGAAAAGCTCAAAGAAAAAGAAGCCCCAAGAGTAACCTGTCCTATATTTTATTTTAGGATTTTTTCAGCAAATCTGATCCTTTTTTGGAGATTTTTCGGGTGAATGATGATGCAACCCAACAACTTGTTCACAGGACTGAGGTAAGGAGTAGAGTTGAATTTACTTTCCAAGGCAACAGATGGCTGTCAGGAGGCATAGTTTATGCTTCCCATGTCATAAAGGGAAGTGGTTTTAAATCTAGGTGTGCAAACACCCACACTTAAAAACACTTTCTAGTATTACACTCTAGCGTTACTATTAACTAATGTGTATCAGGTCTTGACTTACATTACATTGTCATCTTACAGTAAAGGGAGATGAAGTCAAAGCCTGATTAAACCAGCAGATACTCTCTTGGAAGGTCAGGAGATATAAACACTAGATTTAGCCAAAACCAGGCTACAGAATGTATCATGTTTTCCCATTAGTACTGTGTTGCTGCTTCCCCACCTCCTCGCAGGTTTCTGGTGCTAAAATGATTGTAATCTGGGCACTTTACATTTGTTTTTTACCACCCAGTAACATTATTGCTCCATGGTAATGACTGGAACTGTGTTAAAAAAATGGCATTTAGGTGTATAGGGTAAAGGTGTGGCAGGTGTTAGTGGTTATTAACCTGTTAGGGACTCCATAGTTTTCCTAGCAAGGCAAACAATGTGCGAGTAAACTGATTTTGCCTATCCCCATTGCCCAGTCCTGCATATCTTCCATTGCTTCCAGTTCAGTTCTACAACCTTTTCCCCGTGAATTATCTCCCACTGAGGCATGGCAGTGCCAGAGCAATGTCTGTAGCATCATCTGTGGGAATGTATGGGTCCATTTCCCACTCCATTTCTGCTCCTCTTTTTGGGGGCTTTCCAGAGGAAGATTGTTGGAAACTGCTCAAGGGCTCATATCTCACTGGATGTAGTTCTGAAAACTCCAGCTGAGCTCTGCTCTCTTCTCTTGCTGGTGAATGTAGTGTATTGAGAATTGTGGCTCTTGTTAGCATTCTGCTGAGAGATTTGAAAATGTTAAGGGTTCTCTTTCTTCTTTTCACTTACAGGTTGTGATGAATAACTTAAATCCAGCATGGAAGACTTTTAAAGTGTCTGTAAATTCTCTGTGCAGTGGAGACCAGGATCGCAGGCTAAAGGTCAGAAGTAATTCCTACTTTTTTAATAGTTTTACTCAGAAAACAAAAGTTGGTCTCTCTTTTTTTGACTGTAGATTGCTATTCTGCAATTGCCTCTTCTTTGATGGAAAAGATGATCACACAGCTGCATTACGATTTCCATAATCAAATTAAGGATGCAGAGAAGTGGTAATCCACTGTAATCAGTAGATTATGCTCTATATTTCTTAAAGTAATCTCAAAAAATGATGGGGCTATTTTTTTGCAATCAGTTGGATAATTTAAATCCAGCATCATTTAACTGGTGAAAGTATACTCAAGGGAAGAGGCAGCCCTACCACAGTTTTAACTACTATTTCCTCACTTCTATATCTGGAAACCTTCTGTAAAAGAAGCACTGAAATATGAGATTTATTTTTATACTTGAAGAATAGGATAGCCACAAAAAGACATGTGCCATAGTAATGGAAGTGTTTCTAGTCAGCAGAAAGACAGATAATTTGGAACCTGGAGCTTTCTGTAAAAAAAAAAAATCATCTTCATCCATCTAATTTGGCTTAAATCAAGTCTTTATGCAATTGTTTATGTCTTCTGACCAGGTTTAAGGCTAATACTAAATTTAAAAACATTGAACAAAGGCCACTGTCCCCAGTGTCTATTCAGACTCTTAGACCTGATGAAAGGATATTGAACTCAAAAGTATGACTGGTTCTTTTCTTACTATACCTATTTGCTTAATAGAATTTTATTTTGTCCTTGCAAACATTTCTTCTTTCATCATTATAGCTGCAAAATCCTGCAGAAGGGGTGTTGTCATTTTTCACTCATTACTTACTGTAGGATGTACTAAGCAGATAGAAAAAGAAAATGCTGGTGTGGATATGTTGCAAAGCATATCACAGATATGTGGAAAGAGTAAAAAGCAGTCTTATGAATGCTTGGATTTACAAAATTAGCCCTGTTATTATAGAACAACATATAAATTTGAGGCAAGAGATGGATCAGTTTTCTGCTACTGAAATGAAATGCAGAATTAGCGCAGCACTGCCTTCATCACATTGTGTATATGAGGTCTTTAAATCACTCAGGTGAGAAAACCTAGGAAGAGAAGCAAACAAAATATAAAGTCTAGAATGTGAGAACAAGTGGCAACTCCATAATGGTAGAGGAATGAGGTTCCAGGGGGAAAAATGCTCTGAAATTGAGGTGTGAAGGTATCAGAAAGGCTCAGATTTCAGTGTGGGCAGAAGAAAATGGGTCTGGGAATAAAGGTGATCTTTTGAGCTATGAGCAGAGACAGTAGTCAAAATTGTTTGCAAATGAACGGCCAAAAGGCTGAAAAGGGAGAAGTGAAGAGGAACGAGCGTAGTCCCTTAGGACTGTCTGTTAAGAAGATGAGGTGAAAGTCAGTGAAAGGATGGCTAAGGAAGAAAACCAGAGCAAGATGGGTCTTCTGAACCTACTGAGAATTTTCAAGACAGTCCTTTTTTCCCTCTCTTTCTGGGAGAATTTTTTGTGTTCTTCTTTTGTGTATGCAAATGTTGGCAGCCTTGCTTTAGATATCTGAGTATTTGCCTGAGGCTACAGTTCAGCCATTTGCAGAAAAGCTAAAAGTACTAAGATTTGCATCAGATCATTCATGAGTACAGGAATATTTTAAAACTAATTATGGCTGTAAAATAAGAAAAAAGCTTGATACTTATTTCCAATTCAGGCCCTTTATAACTTTTGTGGGTGTAAGATAAGGCTGTTAGGTTAGAGCAGCCACCCAAATCACTTGTATTTGAGAGATAGCATATAATACTTGTCAGATAATTATTTTCTTCTTTTCTATATGGTCTATACCCTAGGAATTGGATGGCATCTAGGACAGAAGAGTGAAAATGATAATAATTAGAGATCTGAAGTGTCTGTGACTGGTATAGAACTGTATCAATGTTTATCTTTGATTTACTTTGACTTCACTTTGATTGACTACGCATTCTACTTTTTGCATTACCATATTTTGGAAAATTTGCCTTCAATTGCTTTGTTTCACTTCATAAAGTATATAGCAATATGTTACAGCTAAGTGTTGGAAGAGTTCCCTGTGCCTTATTTAATGTGGAGGAGATTTAGAGTATTCCAGCTGCCTTGCTGAGCACCAGCTTCTTGCCAAGATGGTTTGATCACTGTGAACAGTAGTTGCATAAGGCTGGGTAGTTTTGTGTCTCTTCCTGCTGTTAGTTTTTAACATACTCTGAAAGCATAACCTAAGTTAAGGCGTAAAGAGGCAACAGAAGGGCTCAGAGGGAGCTAGCAGCTTGTGGAAATTTTCAACTGCAGACACCTTGCAATTGTGCCTACCTTTGGTTTACCTCTGTGGGCTATTTGGAAGCCTGAGGTCCTGGCCCTTCATCTCTGCTGCTGAATTCACATGAGTACTGAGCTTAGTGGTCAGATTTTTGTTCTGGGCAATGAGGATTAACATGGGAAAAGCTGAAAAAACTCTCAGAAAGTTTTTCAACTTACAGGAAGTTTTCTCTTCATAAGTCTTGCACTCCAAGCAGTCTTTACACTGTCTGGGCATTTGAAACTTTCAGTTTTAAAATGCCTGTTTAGAAAGATAAGATGAGTTAGGTCACTAAAATCAAAGCAGCCAATAGTTAGGGTCTGCCAAAAGTCTTTTGCTAGCTTTCTTTACAAAGTCTGTTAATTTGAATTCCTTATGGGCTTTAAAGAAAAAACTAATTTTGCTTTATTTAGCTGTGGTGCGAAGAATAATGAACATTTTATTCCTCTCAGGACATCTTGTAAAACTTTATTACAATTATTGCTGCTCTAGGTTTTATTATGAAAATATTATATTAGATTTATGAACCTACTGAGCTTTTCTTCCCAGACACTGAAACCATCCAAGAAGTCTGGTCACACTTCAGTGCCAATCATACCTTCTTTTAATGCTAACAGGACAAGCAATTAGTGTATCCATTGAAGTGAACAAAATATCTCTTTGATCCAAAAGTAGTGCATTGCTTTCCTAATATGTAAAGATTTTCAAATCACAACAGTAACTACTGACAAATCTGAATGAGGATTGTACTCCTTCTGAGGGCAGGTTTTGTCCTAGTCTGATGTGCTGAATGTCCTGTAAATTGTGAAACTTTTGGCATTCAAATCTGGTTTCAGCATGTGGGTTATGTTGCTGTCAAAGGTTTATCTGAAATACGAGATTTTATTGTGGCTATTTTCTGGTAGGGATCATCTACTGCCCACCCATCTAATAGTTGCAGGGTTCTTCTTTTTCTAGAAAAGTCCTGGTAATGTATACAGAAAAATAATCACAAGGTGCTTGTTAGGCAAAGTCCAAACAGGTTGTATGACATACAATAATTCCATCTCCTGCTGAGGTTGTATGGAGAACCACCCCAAAAGAAGCGCAGTTCACAAGGAAAAGTAGGAACTGAGGCAAAAAAAAAAGGAATAAAAATGTTGCTGAGGTGAACTGATAAGCTGCTAGGAGAGTGGGAAGCACATGTCATATCTGTGTAGAAAGCCCTTTCCATCTTCCACCTACACAAGGGGAAATTTTCAAAAGAAGCATGCCCATTAGGTATTTTTCTACCTTTCAAAAATCTGTATGTTGCAACTGTATCATTGCTGTCAGTTTGTTTATTGCTCCATCCTGGCATGACCCAGCTGACAGGTGATGATCCCGATGTGCAGCTGTGAGTGGGACACACAGCCACGGTTACCAGGGCTGTTCCATACACCGGGGCATGAGGCTCCCTCTGTGCCTGTGAACGGCCTTTGCAGCCTGAGGAGAGAGTACTAGTGCTTTCTTTTGGTAACCATGGGAAGGTTGCCTCTTCCTGTCCACTTCTAATGAGGTTAAAACTTGGTTCTGCCATTCTTCTCTGTTTTCTTTTGTGTCCAGTTGACTCCCTTGGCTCTGTCCACCTGACCTGTTGGAGTAGCTGTGTCTTAGCACAGGAATTGTTTGCATTTCTGCTGAGGAGTCTGTTTACATTTTCTTGCAAGCCCCAAAGTACCTATGATGCTCTTAGTCCTAGCAAGGTGCACTCAGGACTTTAAAGGTCATTTTCAATTTATTTCCATACTAAGATCTTGATAAAAAGGTCCCTTTCCAATATGAATTTTCATAGACCATGGATTTTCTGTATTTTTTGGTAGGTCATTGTTAACAAGGTCTTCTTGAGAGACCTGCACTTTGCTTAAATTAGTAATCTATGCAGTGCCGCTTCTGCTTTGTTGATACTATTATATAATGTGAACCTCATTACAATATTAATAGAAGAAGCTCCACAGCTTACAAGAAAGATCTTGACATTATTCTGGATGTAAATAGGTAATCACTTTATTTTAATTTTATTAATTAAAATCATTACATGAGAATTCATTATTAATGTCATAATCTCTTCCCCAGTGTCTGCTATGGCATTTTTGGGGGTGGAGTGTTGGGTCTTCTTCAGATGGTTGTAACCTTCTGTTTCCTTCTGATTTCTTAAGCGTGTTGACTCTTTCATGCAAAATGATGGATCATTAGAAGAAGAAATTGCTTCTTATAAATGGTCTGCTCCATTCTGAGTTAAGGAAAAGCAAATAGCAGTGGCTGTTTTGATAGTCTCTGAGTTATTGCTGCTGCGTTCTCTAGATCAATACGTTTTCAGTGACCTTTAATACTTGACTGCAGCTCTGCTTATACAGGTATATTATAAACTGTAATCCTTCAATAAACCCTCAGTACCTCTGAAAGCCACTAGTGAAAGTAACTGAGAGGAACCTGTGAAGAAGACCAAATAAAGCTTAAATACAAGGAATAATATAGTCAGACAAATCCATTAGTGCTTTTATTCTTTCACAGTTTACCTGTCAGAGCGTTTGAAGCATTAGTATGAAAAAATACAGTTTGTGGTCAACAGCAATAATTTCTGCAGGATTTTAAAAAGCATGTGGCTTAAAAGGCAATTCAAGCAGTGTCAAATGATGATTAGAAAGGCATGAACTGAAGGATTTTATTCTGTTCCATAAGGGAAGGCTCATTTATTGTTGCTGTTTTCTTTGGGCTTTTAATTCCATGTAGAAAGAGACTGGCACCGAGAACAAATTAGAGCACAGGCTAGACTTGCTGGTTATTTACTTGATTGGGTGATTTCAGTCATACTTGATTAACTAAGCAGTTCTACATTTTCCCTTCAATTTACTCACCAAATTAATGCCAGTGGAGCCAATCATTCTCTGCTTTCTTACTCTGGTGTTGTTGTAGAGGTATTTGCAAATGGAGTCTTCCCTGTAGAAAATGTTCAAAAATAAGAAAGGGGGCTCAACATTTACATGCCTTTAGTATGAATCAAAAGATACTTTCAAGATTGTTTTTCAGTAAGTTGTTTCCTTTTCATTAGGTCAAAGCATTTTCCTGGAATCTGTAGAATAATTGCCTCACTCTTGGAGAATGCTGCTCTTTCTTTATAGTCTGAATAACATTTGTTTATTAGCCATTTCAAGGATGTTATTGTGTTGTGAATTTTCAGCAAAGTTCTTCTAGAGCTAACTGTGCTTTTAATTTTGGATAATAAAAAGTTCCTTCTTGGTGCTGAAATGAAAAAAAAAAAAGGTTTAAATATTAGGATGAGGTGTATATTTAGTAACTTAAGAGAAATATTTGTTTAAGTGCATACTGCTTCATGCACATAGAAGTTTTAATACAGTCTTCCAAGAGAATGATGCATTATTTTGAGGATTTTTATAAAATTAAACAACATACTGTGAAATGCAGTGTCTGAGACTTTCTTGTTTAACTACCACCAAGCCTTCATTTCAAGTAAATGTTTCTTTTCCTTTTTCTTTTACATTCCTCTTGCTTTCTCTACATGAGTGAGAGAACTGCTACCACAGGCGCTACAATGATTATTAAAAACTTTAGGTGCCTATTTCATAAGCACTTAAAGCAACTGTGGGGAATTTGCTGCAATCACTCACCCTGTTGTCTGTTTGGGTTAAACTATAATTTAGCAATCAGCTTATGATAGGAGTGCCTCCTGAATTCACTAATTACAGCACGGTGTGTGGAACCCTGATTTGTCTGATTGTGTCAAGGACTGACCTGATCAATCTTCATTAACTCTATGCAGGTGGAGCGTAAGATTTAAGATGACCCGTAAAACAAAACTGATTAACTATACGTGATCTCAGCTAGCAGATTTTTTTATTTTTTTTTCCCTCTTGCCATTCCTTAGCTGTATTCTTGATAAAGCAACTGAAGATGCTGGGGAAGAAAAAAACCATGTTGCAGTCAAGATTTAGGAGAGAGAAATAGACTCAAGAAATGAGATTGATCCCATGTCTGTTGGAGTCAAGTGAACTCATTTTGATGACTTTAATAGCCACTAGTTTGTTCTCCATTACAGGAATTGCTGGCTATATAGCAAATTAATTGTCAGATTAATTAATCTAGATTTGGGTTAATTGATGTTTATGAAGTGCTTTGAAGATGAAAGAACTCTCTAAATAACAAGTGTTGTCACAATAATTAAGGGTCCAAGTGAATTGCACAAGAAGAGATCATCTGATACACTGTGGTTGTAAAGAAAAGAGGTGATATTCACATCACCAAGGGCCTGGCTGCTGAAAAAGGTGGCAGAAGGTGGTAGAAGGCTGAAGAGCTGGTATATTTAAATAAAATGGGCAGGGTAGAAAGGGACAGGAGTCTTTCTCCCAACCACTGGATGACTCTGACAGACCAAATTTTAGAGTTTACCCCATAAAAAGAGATTTTTACTTCCCGTTCCTTACCAGAACCCCCAGTTCCATGACCTTTTGGGTAGAAATGAAATTTCCCTCTGACATTGCAAGGAGAATTCATAGTCTGAAACAAGGGCAGAGAGGACAGCAAACAAACAAAAATATTTTGTGTGAATATGTTTGCCTGGATTTAGGGGATCTGAGGAGTTTTTTCTCTGTTTCTCTTTTGCAAATAAGAGGATTGCCTCCAAATAATTTGTACATTGCATTTTTTGTGAGCTTCCTTCAGATTGCTTACTGCCTCCATGGTTCCATCCCAAGACAAATAAATAGAGGCTTCTACAGCCTTGCTATGCTAGTCATCAGTGGGAGAAATGTTTTGAAGGGCTCTTTCTCATTATCTTTGGAACTGAGTTTTAATCCCCTGAAATGAAGCAGAGGCTCCTGTAAGTGCTGCTTATAGTTATTAGACTGTAAGCTAAATCAGAGGTCTGATTCCTTCACAGGGGAATAGCTGATAGAGCACTAAATCCCATCCCTGGGACCATTTAAAATGAAACAAAGCACAGCCTGGTAATGAGGATCATTCCATACTGGAGGGTGGGCATATGGGATGCCAGTTAATTAAATGACCTCTACATTCTTCCCAATTTTCCTATCTCCGTATTGATAGCACACTGCACATCCTTACAGACCCCAGAATAAGCTCAGAGCTGCTTACTGTGTAAGTTTAGAAACAAGTGTTACCATTTTGAATTAAAATAATAGAATGAAGCTCTGCTTTCACTAAAACAGATCAGGATTACACAGAGCTGTAACCTTGTAAAGCAGCTGAATGCTGTAGTGAGAGAATTTTAAGTCTTGCATATTTTAAAGAAAATCCATCATTTTCATGCCTTTGTGTCTACAGGATGTTTTACTGTATGCCTTACAGCATCCATGATACTAAAAATGGAAGTCTAACCAGTTTTTCATATTCTTTTTTTCAGTTCTTTCTGTTGAGCCTGGAAAAAATAGGGAAGGCAATTTCTAGAGAATCTCATTTCAGTCTCATAAAGTAGCAAAGCCTCACATTGGCTGACATATAATCAACTTACAGAGGCCTTTGGTTTCTTTCCAGATATATTTTTTACTGTGTAAATTGAAAATTAGACACTCACGGAAATTCTTTCCTTGTTGTTAAATCTTGTAATAAATGTAGTCATTGCTATGAAATACCTACTTTAAACAGAAAGATTACCTTAAAATTCTACTCTTAAATTGTATTTGATAGTTTATGTGCTAACATACCCCATGCAAAAATGGCTACATGGTGCAGATAATCAAATATGTGTATTTTAAATTGTAGTACTCTCAGGGAACCTAGCAGAGTCAAATTTAAGGCACAATAATAAATTTGTTTAAAAAAATTAGAAGTATGTTTAGGGGCCTAATTATAAGTTGTTTGTTATATTCAAAGCATCACTAGGGCAGAAATAGGTATTAAGTGTCTAAATGCAAGTATTTTAGAAGATGTCTTGTTACACAGTGATTACTTGAAAAGTGTGAAATTTGTCTCACACTAAAAATACGTATTTAGCCCTTCTGCACCCAGGGATCTCATCTAACACTCATTCTGTTAAAATTTAGATCTACATTTTTAGTTTACCAAAAACATGTTTTCTCCCAGCTAGATGTTATACACATTTTGGAATGTGTAAGTACGTGTGTATAATGTATATGCACCTTACATAATTAGTTAAGTTTGGGGGTGGGGGAAGGGAAGCTTTGTCTGCCTTACAACATCTAAATTAACCCTAAATTAAGCATGGTTGTCATGTTGTAATGTATGCTGGTTTTCCCAATGATTTTGAAATGGCTCGATGGCAGTGCTCTACAGGATTCCACGAAAAACCCACCCTCCTTGTGGTAATACTAGAAGAAACCACAGCTCTTGGAGACTTCAGCGTGTTCATGGGTAGTTATTGTTCTGTTTTCAGTGTTACAGCTGCTGAAGCACGCCAGGGAAGTTTTGCCACAGTGTTAGCTATCACTGGCTCAGAGCTTTGAGCAGGATTTGATGTTAGGATAAAATTCCTTTGTGACACCTCCATCCTGGGTGCCTCCTCAGACAGAGAGAAATCAAGAGCTGCTTGTTCCCTAGGGCCAGTGGAGTTATTGACATGGCTGGCTCACCACAGCTGTGTTCCTCAGGAAGCTTGGGATGGTGACCTTCTCTTGGCCCCTCATCTGCTGTGTCAGCCTCAACTCTTGTGCTCTTCAGAGCCCCTCACTGAGCAGCCAGCTGAGGTGCACCAATCCTTTCCCCTTTCCATTTAGCTGTTTCCACCATGCTAGTCACAGAAGTTCTGCTCAACACAATTGTTCAAAGCTTGTTGTATTTAAGTCATTGCTGCCAAAGACCACCCCAAAGGATGTGCAAGCTGTTTGGAGCATAAGGCTACTTTGTGACTGCAGACATGTTTTTGTGTCTTGAACATGACAGCCACTGTATCTGCTTTGCCTGAGATTAGCAAAGTGGCAATATTTCCTTTCACAAACATACATAATCCTTCCTCTCCTGAAGAGCACATTAATTGCCCATATATCCTTGAGTGGAAGAGGAGTAATGTTGGAAATAACTTCTCAGTAGTATCTGTACAGATTGTCAAGTCTTCCAGTCTGCTTTTAGAAGAGGTGATACAAAAGGCTATGGCTGGTCTGCCTCATAGACTCCAAATTGCCTTGGATTGAAGTTAAAATGTAGGAACAGCATCAGCAGCTGATCTCTTAGACAACCCTAGATATCAAATGTCTAAGGTTTGTTTAGATCTGCTTATCACCTCTTACATTGTTGACTGTTGCATCACTACCCTAGAGTTCCTATTGATTCTCCTTACGGATTTTATTTCTGAGAAATTCCAGGATTTGCTGATAGCAGATTTTTTTCTATGGTAGGAAAAGATAAAGAGGTAGCTCTGGAGTCATGAATGACTTAGGGGAAATGATGAGAGAATGGTTTGATTATTTGTCCTCAGGGCACATGAATGTGAAAATCCCTATGACCAGACACAAAGGAAGTTCTCTTTTTATACAATGCAATTCAGTGATGGGACAGGGATATTTTGTCAAAGGATGTTGGGAGGCCAAAATCTGTCAATATGATGAAAATCTGAGTAGACAAATTCATGAGTGGTTATTGCATTATGGCTGGCTTTTAACAGCATCTATTAGATGCTCTTTCCAGCTTCACAAGAGTACAAAGTTGTTCACTGCCAGTAAAATGTGGTGAAGTAAAGAGGAATATCCCTTCCCCTACGTGTTCACTAGCATCTGACAGAAAGATGATACTGATATCATGTACTTTTATTATTTTCATATGAAGAATGCTTGAAGCTTTCAGAATAAAATTTAAGCTTCATTTTTCACTGACTGTCATTTGAAAAACCTTTAAATGGTTAGGGCTTTACTGTCTGAGAAACTGCATATTCATAACAAGGTGATGTGCATACTGCTAGTAGGTCATGCTGCAAAGCTTTTTTTTCTCCTTAAGTAAAATTTTATGAAAAGGTAAATGGATTATTTAGGGCTGAAGTGTGTCTCATTTACTGTGTATAAACACATATATAAGCCAGATAAGCCAGTCTAGTCCTTTACTATTTTGTGGCAGCAGCAGCAGAGCATAGAGAATTCTGTGTAAGCCTTCAAGAACTCATCCTGATTCAAATACTGACCCTGGTTACACACACACAGCCCTCTGCTGCCTTCCTTTCTTGTACATATCAGCTTATACATTTTTCATAAAAATACTGCCCTTCAACAGAATCCCTATTTGATATCAGCTACTTCTGGTTTTTTAATGAATCCATTTCTAGTTGCAAGCAAAACATCTGAGAGTCTGGTGACTAATGTCTGGAAAGGCAGGTTTATTTTTACAGGCTAATTGAGAAGTAGGTTACTCACATTAAGGAGACACAATTGTTCTCTCAGGCAGACAGCAGTATTTCAGACCCTTGCATTTCAAAATATTGATAAAAATTGCTTTATTAGAATCGTGCCAGAAATGAGTCCTCAGTTTTTGACCAGGATAAAATATAGGAGTAAAAAAAATTGCCAATTTTCAGTTTTCAAGAGTATTTTCTTCATGATACCACAAGCATTATTCATGAATAAAATGGAACTGGGAGGTGAGGGTTGTGTGAACATTGCTTCAGATTGATGATAAATATTATTAATAAATCAGTTATGTTGATCCAAGCAGTGCTGAAAGTTATCACCTAAATGTTTCATGATGCTGCCACTAAGAAAGAAATGTGAAAGGACACAGACAGATAATCTGACAGAGATACCTGTGGGAAAAGTGTGTTCTTCCTCTCTAGGTGTGTGCTCTACACACAGTTTGAGCTGTCTGGGAAGAGTCGGGATCTGGCCATGGGGATTTCACCTTGTGGTTGTCTTGGGCATGGTAACAAAGCCTATATGCCTTCCAACTTCCTCCTGAGTGTGGGATCCCTCTGCTGCAGTTCATACCTCCTCCATCCCTTGCCCCTCTCCTGGGAGCCTTGCATTCCCCAGCTCTGACACTTGGCAGAGGCTGGCTGAGGTGGGGGAAGCAGAAGCATGGTTTGGCTCCTGCCATTCTCCATGCCATTCTGGGTATGAGGAATTTGGGCATGTTAAAACTTCCCAGACCTGAGGAGGACAGAGGTGAAGCAGACTGGGCAGCAGAAGGTGCCACATGTGGTTTAGAACTGAGGCTGTGGGAAGGGTCAGTCCCCAGTGTTGCTGTGGACATTTGAAAATGTGAGCCTGCTGCAGTGTCATGTCCTGCCCCTGAAACCTTGTCTTGTGCTATACTGAGGCTGTGTTAAGAGTGTGAGATGATGGCATTCTTCATCAGAATGCAGTGTGTGTTTCTCCAGGCTGACTTATGAATATGCAAAACTTGCACAAAATAATTAAAAATCACTAACTCCTACTCATAATCATCTCATGCACATTTTGAAATTTAGAATTGTGATTTTAGTAGCCTAAATTTGTTTGTTCACAGCTCTTGAACTCTTAATCTCCTTAAGAGCTTTAAATCCTCTACACTACATAGCTTTAAGGTGACCTGCAAAAGTAAAATACAGGATCCTGATAATGTGATGTTCACTGCTTGCTCTCCTGGTCTGACTTGCTCCCATTTTCCTGGCTGTTCAGAGCATTACACATGTACTCCTAAAGTTGTTGACATTTGAGTTCTTTCCTTCGATCTTTAATGATACAGAAATAAGAGCCTGATCTGTCTTCTATACAGCTTCCTGTGCTGATTCCTTTGGCTGTTAATTTCCTTCATTCCTACAGAAAGCAAACCATCATTCTGATCACCACTTTGTCACTGTCACTGCCCTGTGCCCAGGGACAGGCTTGCCACCAAATTTAAGATCAAGATTAGTTACAGGTTCAATATTCAGAGGAGTTTAGGATGTAAAAGTGAAGTCTGGGGAAAAGAAATAAACCAAAAGAGGATACTCATTTGTCAGTCTTGTATAGACTAGCATTCCTTTATAGGAAAAAAGCTGAAGTTTTTTGTTAAACCAAGTGTTTCCTCTACGGGATATTACTCTTAAGCACTCTTTCATCTTAAAAGACATACAGAGGTTTGTTTGCCTCTGGTTTCTTTTAGGTTTGATTTGGTTTGGTTTCATCAGGGTGGGGTTTTTGGTTGGTTGGTTGGTTGGTCAGTCGGTCTTTTGGGAGTTTGTTTGTTTGTTTGTTTCATTTAATTTTTAATGCTTCTGTTTCAAAGGGTGCAGCATTAGCAGAGGCCAGTACTGGAGTCAATTCTGCTTCTGGTGTTTTCGATGTAGAATATATGTCTCCCAGTTGTAGATGCAGGGATCCTTCAGAACCTCAAACACTGCAGATTCCAACAAATTCTGCAAAATGTAGGCATATTTTTTAGACGGAAAGCTTCCCTTATTTGTTTGCTAGGTCTAAGAAAAATGAAAAGAAGCACTTTTTTTAAGCACTATTCCATAAACTGTTGCCAGGAAAGATCTCCATCCTTCACCTTCCTTATTCGTCTCTCCATCAATTTATGCCAATCTTGGGATATCCATTTTTTCAATATCTCAATATTGCACAAGTTTAACATGTCAGAAATAATCAGAATTACTGATAATTTTTGGAAAATACTGCCCTGCATCTTTTAGGAGTTTCCACAAAATCCAGTGATGCCAGGGTCCTTTTCTGACTTACAGGTGTATGTGCTTCCACTTGCTATCGTGGAGAAAGAGAAGGATCTGTGCAAGTCTGCAATAGGAGTCCTACAATAGCAGTACCACAAGAGCACGTAGTGAATAGTCTGTTTTTGCCAACATAATGCTGTGCTGAAGAAAAGCCTCAGGATAATGGCAGATTTTTCACCCATCCTTTTTTCAGATCTCTTTTTCACCCATTCCTCTGCTTCTGCTGTCTTAATGCTGAAGATACCTCTTGCAAGCATAAATACAAAGGGCTAAAGTTGGTCAGGATTTGCATCTAAACTTTGTTCCCAAAAACACGCTGCTTGGTTCACATAAAACAGTTTAAATCTATCACAGTTTTACCAGACTGTTAATCAAAAGAAGTGCCCCCCAAACTAAATGTCTTTATTTCTTGTTACTCAAGACAGCATTTCATAGATAAAGTTTCTTCTCTTAGTTTAAATTTTGAAACTGGAATTAAAGCCCATTACTTTTTTTTTTAATTAATTATTATTATCTTATTTATTGTTTTTATCAGTTTGGATCAAACAGAGCAATTTGCTGAAATACATTTTGCAACCTCCAGTCAAAGCAGCACTTTCCACAGTTCTGTTCCACTTCCAGGAAACTGGATAGTGGTGAGCTCAGGGTGACATTTTTGGGGAACAGGCAGTATGAATTCAGCAACTTTGCTGTTCAGGTGCTTGATCCAAGACCACTCATGTTTTGCTGAAAACCGTATTTTGGAAGAATACATTTCATAAAAGTAAGACCTGCACCTTCCAGCTGTCATGTATGAAAAGGGGCCATTGATTAGTCATTTTCATTTTCTACCTGGTGTAGTTTGTAAATGGTGCATCTTGATTATATTCTGGGAATCTTAAATTATCTTGTAAATTTGAAATGTTAGTCAAGATGTTACAGTCATGGGCTTTGTGATAAAACACTGTTTTTGTCTGGAGGAGAGTGTTTCTAAAATGAATGTTACAGCACTTACAAGGAGCAACTGCATGTTCCATTTAGCTTCTTTTCTTGCAATGGAGAAATATAACCATATTTAAGCATGAATGATTTTATTCAATGAACATGAACAGACTGGTATATTAAAATTACTTGTGCTTGGAGTTTATAAAAATGACTACTTACAAAAATAGATTACTTCTTTTATACTCTTTTACACTTTGATTTTGTAAAAGGCTAAACAAGATTCCTAAAGCTTCTCCTCCCTGAAAATCAGTTTTTCATGTGACATTGCGGTGCTACTAATAATAATTTCTTAGTGCCTTTTCCTGTTCCAGACCTGAGTGATTTTATCTATAAAAAAGATGTAGTAGTTGCTGGAAAAAAACCCCAAACAACAAATTATCAACCTATTTTCCTTCTTTTCTCCAATTAAAAAACATACTTTTAATTAAAATGGTCACAATCTTTCTTTCATAAGCTTTCTTTCTAGCCTATGACCCATGTCCAGAGCATTGCAATTAATGAAAAGTTGTTCTCATTGACAATGCTAATCTTAAGCATCTCAGAGATGGACATATGTTTAAGAACTCTTTCTGGTGTTTCTGATTAAGCCTTGGTTTTAGGCTTTTTAAAACAGAAAATGTGCAAAATCCTCTCACTCTGAAAAGAGCACTCAAGCAGTATCCTTGCTCATACTTTCAAGTTATTTTCTGCTAAACCAAAATTATTTTACAGCTTTATTTTTGATTTTGTAGTACTTTTTAGCCCACTTTTCCCTCTGCTCTCGGAAACTTAACTCACAGAGACAGAAATAGAGACATTTCAGTGAGACTCCCTTTTTCAAGCTTTTTTTTTTTTTTTTTTAATGAGAATCTCCTTTTCCTTTGGCATTTCCATTGTTTCATAGTGATTTCCAAAAAGGGGTTAATTGTTTCATACATTTCTCAATTGTTGACAATGGTTATCACATCTCAGGTAATGAAAGACGGGTGAAGCTGGATCTGTCAAGAAATACTTGATTTCAGTATCTATCTTTATTCCTTTATTGCTTTGAATTATGTATCAAACCTACTTTAAAGCAAATACATGTCTGAGCATCACTCACTGTTTTATTTTTTTCTCTTCACTGATAACTGAAGAAGGACAATCACATATCCAAAATAATATATTATAATATTCAGGAATGGTACCTTAACTTTTTTCTATCCATTTCTGTTTCAGTTCTGATATCAGGGTTAGCCAATGTGATATTGTCAATCCTAAAGCACATTTTTTCCTCAAGATTTTATTAACGTTGCATTTACTTCCAAATTCCCTTCAGAATTCCTAAGATATTTTACCTACTGCATTAATAGCATGAATAAAGCATATCAGGGACTTAAAGCATGGAAAGGCTTTCTGAGCATGATGAAATTGCAGGTGTTCTTCAGGCCTGGGTTTGTACTGAGTCTTTGGATAACAGACCTCCCTAAGTCTCAGGAGTCTCCCCTGGAAAAATGAGAGTAATTATGTGGTCTTCTGCTACTCTTTTGGAGCTAGATACCCATAGATAGATACAAAACCATAGAATAATTTAGCCTGGAAGAGTCCTTAATATTTTGAATTCAAAAGACCTTTTTGACAGTATTTCTCTTAGATGAGTAAGTAGAACTAGAGAATAAATGTGAAAAAGTTTTTGTCTTCAAGCCCTGTCCCTAAACTGGAAGTAAAATGATGTTAAGCCTGATTCAAGTGCTTTTAACTGAAATTCACTTGGGATTTTTGGCTGGGATTTTTAAAAAGTACCAATTATTTTTATGTACCTAACCTGAGGCAGTCTAGGAAGATTTGATTTTTCAAAGGGGTTTGTTCTCAGTACTTTTCTCTGAAAATCTCTTGAAGAGACTTAACTGGAGGAATCAAAATCACAAGTCTCCTATGAAAATTTTATTTTGTGAAGTTAGTTCTGTAGCTCAACTTTATTATTTTGTATAGATATACATCTAGGCCCCCTCTGAACTCAACTGTCTGTTAAATTGACTGACTTGTTAAATTTTACAAAGCAGAGGCAGAGATCATGTCTCCTGGTAGAAAACAGTGTATTGTCATGTTTGATTAATTCCTGTGGTATTTTTCAGTTCTGCTGAAAGACAGGATCTTCTAACACAGTGAAGAGTACATCACTTAAAGAGAATTATGCTAACTGCATTCTGTTTTGTAACTCTTGCTAGTATGTTGTGTTGATAAATAGCCATTTTTATGTAACTGAATGGAACATTATAGTTATAAGCACTGAAAGAAGCTATTCCTCTTCATTCCTGCTTTCTTGTGCACTCATTAAATGTACTTCTTTATTTCACAGTTCCAATGTGTGGAACTAACCAATCTTTTCATAACACATTTACTTAATAGGTTTAATATTGAGCATTTATTCAGAGCATTTCTTTGCAAGATGTTTGAACACCCTACAGTGAATTATTTTATATATTTGTGGTGTTGGAGCTGGTTTATAACAATATATCCACCCTGAGGAGAACTAGAGAAAGCAAAGTCTAAACTCTGCCTTTAATTCAGATAACACTGCAAAGCAATGAATTAGATGTCCAAAACAATTAATTAGATCTCAGCAAGTTACAGAAGTAAAACAAAAGCATAACATTTTAAAATACTATTGCTTATTACCTTATGATCAAGTTCTAAAATTATTCTACATATACAAAGGCTCATTTTTTGTATGTCAGTTGAGCTATAGTCATGAAACTCCAGGAGGTCAAGCTTAAAAAATGTTACAATACTTGGGACAAGTTGCAGCACATTTCTGGTTTAATGCAGGGACACTGTCACTCAGGTTACACAACCAAGAAGTGCTGCCCCTTAAGTCCATATTTTTCCTAGTGCCAGTGGATGGGAAGAGTGATAATTTGTAATGAAATAGCTTGACTGAGATGTCATCAGTAGCAGAACCAGGGCTCATTGCCGCTTGTGACTAACACTCGTGATGGCTGCTAAGCATCAAAAGATGTTTTCCATAGATGAAGGGAATTCTACCAGAAAAGATAGATTTAACTGCATCTGGAAATCCATGGGAAAACTTGTATTTTGACAGAATACTTTCTTTGAGAAATATTTTAAGCAGGATGGGAAATTCTGGTTGGAATAACAGAAGGAAAGAGAGGATGCAATTAGCACTGCGAGTGTCCCTGGCCCAGAACAGCTGGCTGAGATGTGGAGAAGCCATTTGAATACAAGTCATTCACTTATTGACTAATTGCAAGCTGTCTTTCCCAATCTTTTCTGTTGAAGAAGATCACATTGTATAATTAAGATGGGGGGAGTGAACAAGAGAAAGGCTGATGCCATCATGTGATATTTAAATGCTTTTCCTTCATATGGGAAACTCAGGTTCAAAACCTTGCCTTAAAAAATATTTAAAGATTTATTCAAAACAAAGCAGCTTCAACAGAGAAGCACAGTGCAGAAGCCTGGAATAGTTTCTATAACTGTGGATAAAACCCATGCCTAAAATGCCAGGAAAATTATGGAGCAATAAGTCAAAATTAAAATGGCCCTTACCCACAGGCCAGAAACACTTTCTTCTATTCCTTCCCTCCATTCCTAAAATAAATATGAACAGTCCTAGGTTTGTCCTGATACAGGAGGAGGGAATCTTCTGAAAACCTCCAGGGAGGGAAAAACACTTTTCCCATGCTCTCATTAGAAAAGAGTTTCTTATTTACTAGGACAGGTGTAGCAGGCAGGATCTTAGAGATATGCAGGATATCCAGGCTGTCTAAGGAGAGGAATTATTAGAATTATAGCATGAAGAGCCAACAAGTCTTAATAAAAATCCCTTTATGAGGTGCAACAAGTCCTGCTTGGAGCCCTCATTAACATATCTGGAAAAAGTTCTTAGCCAGCCTGATTATTGTTATTTTATTTTAACAGACGAGTGAAACAAATCCACAGAAGTTAACTCTTGGCCCAAAATTATTCTAGGAGTTCCAGACACTGAGTGTTGTGCTTAGGTCATTTTCAGAATATGAGGCATTTTGTACATATATTTCCCAACCAAATGCAGCAGTATAATGATGAGCCTTTAATGATGTGTAACAAGTTGACATCTTTCTTCAAATGTCAGTGAGTACAAGCTTGCACTTGCACAGTGCAATACTAAAATGAAATTATGACTTCAAAAATGAGCAAATCCACTTTCAAGTTCGAGATCTGTTTTCAGTAATTTGAATCTCCATTAAGGACCGTGCCAACTCTTTATACACTGCTGGAATTAAGCCTAACACTACTCTGTGTAGAGTCAGAAAGCAAAGTGTATGACAAATATTGAAGAAAATTCTATCTGAAATAATGTTTGATTTCCTGGAATACAGATTTCTCTGAGCCTTGAGTACTCCCAGGCCTATTCATCTGAAAGGAAATTTACCAATTTCTCTCTGTATTTCCTGAGAGATTCTACCCTCAATTTCATCTTTCCACCTGTGAATCCCCACTGACTACTCAGCCCCGCCAGCAGTATCTTGACTATCAACTGACTGACTGCTAAGCAAGAATACTTATTCTGCATCCAGAGGAGGTCTACCAGGGACAGTTTGTGTGACTTTGGAATAATTGATCAAACTGGTAGGTGGGGGCTAGTTTACAGGGAGATTGACAGCTATAACTGACTTAAAAACTCTTCCCCACGGTACTGCAGTAAGGCAGTGCAGGGAATTGCCGACATGCTGGTGCACACCTAGTGGAAATGGATACTTTCGTGGGCTGTACACCTTGCATGCTGATCTCCTTGCCAGCAAGTGGTACCTCTTTTGAGTGCTCAGCAGAAGTCTCCTGGGAATCAGTGTCTTTGTACACAGCAGAGTCATCACAAATTGGAGATATTTCTGTGTATGCATGTGAAAGGCAGAGAAAAATCTTTTTTGACTGCAGAGCTTCCATGGTTAGAGTGCTGTGTTTAGTGATTCAGATGTAGCCATGGATGTCATGTATTTTTCACATAAGTTATAGCACAAAATAAGGTAAGTGGTGTTATGAGTTCCTTCTCTTTCCAAGTAGCTCTGTGAAGCCAATCTCCAGCTTCTTTCCAGATCCACCAGAAACGTCTTGTTATCTGTTCATAGGATAGAGTCAGCTCCTAGGAGGATTAGAGTTGTGTACCAGATGGGTTTCTGGTACACTGCTTACTCCTTCTGTAAGTTGAGTGTGGAATTTATACAATTTTATCAGGAGCATGTAAGCAACCTTTTTCTTTTCAGTAACATTCCTGAAAATATCACAGGCTGATTTTTTCGTCATTATGCTCTTCATTTTATCCAAGGCATAGCAGACTTACCTGCAGTGTGGCATCTGCTTTACGCCTCACCAGCCGCTTTAAAGATAGATTTCTCACACTACTATGCTTGCAATTTGGGGTTTTTTCCTCAGGTGTTCCTTCTGAGGGCCCTATCCAAAGGCCATTGAAGGTCAATGGGACATTCTCAGCTGGTGTAAATTACACAGCTCCATTTACTTCAGTTAATGTTGACAGTGTGCATAGATGATACCTCCTAATCTTTACCTCTGAGAGAATTGTTTTTCCTGTGTGTATATAGGACTAGTGTTAGATTGCATACTTCATATTCACAGAGTACGTCACCAATTAGGTTAGAGTACTCTGTTCTGCCTACCTGTCTCAGGAATAATGTTGTTTCATTTCATGATGACATAATGGTGCCACCTGCAGTCCACAGCCTTATACAAGTGGTTTGAGATAATGTGGCTCACAATAATAAAGCACTGAAAAAAACAGAAACAAGGAAGGATAACAATCATCAATTATTTGTAGAAGGCACTGCATTTTGAGAAGAGATGCTTTATTTCAGCTACCATAATAAGACCTTAAACTTCACACTATTTTCCTTGAAAATGTAGTCACTGCAGCAATAATCTTTGCACTGGTGGCTTGTCAGAGGCATCCAATGAAGGTCAGTACAGTATTCTCTTCATGATACCAAATGCTCTGGAACCTGCTAAGGTACTTCATTGCAAATGTCACTCCATGTGCACACATCACCAATGAAGAAAGCTTGTACCCTGTAAACTCAATTTGAATCTGAGAGATATATATTTTTTTTAGCAGTGTAAAATCAGAATGATTAACTGATTAATGTTGTTCTTTTGTGTATTTCTGATCTACTTGGTTTCTCTTCTCCAGTTTTATAGGGGGACCTATTTCCTAGTACAGAAGGATGTCCAACTACCAAGTATTCTCTGACAGGAATTCTTTATTATTATTACTTTTAATATGTGGATTTTGATATGGTTTTCACAAGTTTTTCTTCCACCTCCTTTTCATGGTTGTTAAAAATAGAGTGCTTTACCTAAATAAATGAAAATAAGAAGTGGCAACCTGTACAGAGACAATGGGAAAACATACCACACTGTCTGGGAGAAGAAACATGGTGAAATAAAGAAGATGTTAGAAAATCCTATTAGTTCCAGTTGGAGTTGTCTCATAGGATGAACTAAGGTATTTATGACTTGGATCTTTTTTTCAATTACTTTTCCTTGTGGGTAGTCTTCAGAGACTATCTGCAGACCAGATGGAATAACCACTTCTTTCTGCCTGAATATGCTGCTCAGTGTAGGGTCTCTTTTTCACTGATATGTGATTGTTGTTTAATAGGGTATTGATACAGGCCCATGTTTTACTCTACTTCGTTTAATAGTAGCGAGACAAATTACCCACATTAGTAGGAAATAAGGTTTATAATTACATTGAAGTAAATGTTTGATTCCCCTTCTTCTTCCATTGGTAATTATTTTAATGACAGCTTCATAATTCACCTAGCACAGTAATGAAGGGATGTCCGCACCTACATGATTTTCCTGAATGCAAAGGAAATTGCACATTAATCTGATATAATGTTAACATTAGGGAATGAATTGCCAGCTCGGTTTTAACCAGACTTCTTTTTATTCACCTTCAGTTATTCTTGGTATGATTTTGTAATATATGCAATCCTGATTGCATATTCAGAGAAGATACTTAGATAGCTGAGCACTGTTACTTCCTACCACTTATTTGGAGTACAAACACAGAGATCAGCTATTGAAAGTCTGGGTTTAGAGTACCAGCTCCACTCTTTACTGAAGTTCTTGATTTTCCAAAATGCTGCATTTCTTGGCATTCTCAAAACACAGAAGTCCTCTGCTTAACCCAGGAAACAGGCATTACTGTTTTTTTCCAAAACTGTTTGCTGGGTTTATGTGCTATAAAATAGCCTAGTATGGTAACCCTACTATTTTTCTTGTGTTCTTCAGTCTGGGGTGTGTTAGTGGGTACCTGTAACTTGAGAGCAACCGTACAAGAAATTATGGGGTTTATCTTTACAGAAATTTCTCATGGAATCAGACATTTTCTTTCATTCATTCTCATTCCTCCTGGACACCCTGAGAACAGATTTGAAATGCAGAGGAGGAAACTTAACATGGGTGGATATGTACGAATGTTTACATTTTATCCCTCTATGCTGTTATGCCATGGAAGTCTATCTATTTTAAGTTGCTCTTCAGTACTTAGTCATTCTCAACAACCAAAAGCAGCTAGATTTTCTTCAGCTGCTGAGAGATGATGGTGGAATGACAAGCAGTGATGATCTTAGTTGCCTTCAACACGATAATTGCAATGTCTTGGATGTGAGTGAGGCTTCACACGCTGCTGTTGGGCAGCCGATTCCAGAATTCACTCTGGCACCTCCTCACGAGCTGGCATAAATGCTCTGCGACACTTCAGGGCAGGAAGCAGCAAATAACTCTGTGCCAGCCTGAACTGCAGGGGTTGTTGATATGGCAGAAATTTAATTGCTTGTGCTGGAATCAGGCCAGGAAACAGGGTCAGCTCTCTTGTCCTTTAAAAAAAATAAAGTATTCTGGCACATCACAGAGGCAGCAGCAGCACTTGGAGTTGCAGCAGAAATTTTTTGTTGCAGCAGGCAAAAAAAAATAGGATCCCATCCTATACATCCTATGCCTAGAGGGTTTTCCCTGTACCAAAAAGCCCACCCTGTAACCTAAGGATTTACCCAAATAAAGCCAGTGACTCTCTTCACAAGTGTATTCTGCCAAAAATCTTGTCTCTTTGGGCTGGGATGAAGATTTCTGCTGCCCCATTCAGATGCCACTGATGATAGCCATGTGTCACTCTGTTTGTTTGCTTATTTTGAAGGAAAGAAAGGTGGTTGGATACAGTTTTATTTTAAAAAACTGCCAAATATCTGTTAGAAATCTGATTATGCAATGGAAAAGAGAAATCCCAAAAATAAACCTGATATTAATCAATATCACCTCTTATTGTCACTGGAAAACATGCCAAGAAACAGAATTTGAATGAATATTTCCTTCCTGCAAATCTTAATGTTGGGCTTCTCATCATTGATTCTGGGCATTTCGGGCTCTTCATTTTGCTGTGTTGTGAATATGTCAGAATTTTGTTGAGGTTGCTTAGTACCAAACTTCAAACCAAACTTAAGTCACAACATGTTTCTCTTGAGTGAGAAACAGGATAAGCACAGAAACTCTTCAAAATAAATATATAATTTCACAACAATCATAATCTGTTTTTAGATGGTTCAGAGGAGAAAGGGAGACAAAATTAATCAAATTAATTACTGTTTGCACATGCTTTGCTTTGTATATTTGGCAAAAGAAAATCACAGTACTGATTTAAGGCAACTACTTTCTGGAGCACTCTGTGTGCAGCAGACTATTTGTGTCTTAGTAATATTGTTACACTCACAGAAAGCTGTTGGGTTCCTTCTTTTAGTTCCAACGTATGTAGCTGAGTTTCCTTATGAGTCAATGTTTACATAGCATCATGTTTCCTTGATAAAAAGCTGGGAAGGAATCATATGAGGCAAGATTAAAATGGTATTTCAATTTATTTGGACTACATATATATTCTAGAATGTGTATTACAGAATATATATTATTATTTATACATATATATTACATGCATACATGTAATATGTATAATAAGATATTATATATATATTCTCTATATATATACCATAGTTGATAAATTAGTTCTATATTCTTTCATGAACACAGAATTATATAATATGTTATATTGTTATATATATGTATATTTCACAGTGTCTCATCTTCTTCATGGGGGAAGAATCTCACCTCCCAAGATGCTACAACAAAGCACTCAATTACCTCACTTAGCTTAAGCTTTCACCTGATTTCTAGATCATTTCACCCATGTGGAAACCTCAGTGCTTCTGTTTTCCACAGTGAATTTTCTGCTCCTGTTTTTCTCCTTTTTTTCCATGCCTTTATCCTTACAAAATATTTTTACAGAAGAGACTGCAGTGTTCACCCTCAGGTTTGCCAATCATCCAGGGTAACCAGGATGCTGAGCACTTGGTGTTTTCAGCATGTTTCCTCCTGAGATGTTGGAACCAAATCTGATAGGCAAGTGCAAGAGCTCCCTGCTCCTGTGCCAGCTTTCCCAGGAAGCTCATCCTCACATTCCCACCCCACCATGCAACTTGCTTCTTCATACCAGCTGTCATGCCCATTGTTACAGAAAGAGATAAACCTGGAAAACATAGAGCAGCTTCTAAGAACTCGTAATTATGGAGAACACTTATTAAACACTTGAATGGATGCAAGGGGAATACGACCAGGAAAGGAAGTCTGCATAGACTTAAACAGGTATTCTAAAGTATTCTGTTCAAGTGTTATTTTCTACTCAGCACAAGAACAAAAATCAGAAACCAAGTTATTAAATGTGTATAGAAATCCCAGAAAAATGTGAGCAGTTACATAAAAATATTATATTTGTCAAGTGTTGCTGTTTCACAGTTTTGGCAGGTTTGTGAGCTTCCAAGAAACAGGAAAATATCTGCTGTTTAGCTGTTTTATGGAAGATCCAGATACCATGTCATAATCTTAATTTAACTCTTCACTGGAAATCTTCAATAATACATTGCCTTGGGTGCTTGTGGCATTGCAGGGATTTAGATTCTTTATGGAGATGCTTTCAGTGTCCATACAGGAGATGAATTCAACACTAAACACAGCATAGGAAATAAAATAAAACTCTGGACAGAAAACTAACTTTAAAACTGTGCTGAAAAAGGCTGGTGGTTTTGTTTCTAACTATGTGTTCTGTGCACTAACTGTGAGACATTATATGGACAATATATGGTGCTTGAAGCACCAGTGCACCTCTGTGAAGGCACCAGCTGAATCTCAAAACATAAGAAAAACAAACAAAAAATAAATAAATAAAACAAACAAAAAGTCCAGCCCAGATGTGAAGCCCTTTACATCTGGAAGCAACTGCTAAAAGAAGTGTGAAGTATTCAGTAGAAATTTCACAAGGATTTAAAAAATTAAATATGTGACTATGAGATAAGGAGCTGTGACCTTTAATCTCAGACCTTTACCCTTAAATTAAGCTTAGGTTTAACCTTTAACATTGACCCCTCAGGTTACTTTAGCTATTTCTGTTATAATGGCCTCTTCTCTGTCTCTACCTATATCTCTTAATTTTCCATAGGAAACATGGTTTAGAATATTATTTTAATAAACATTTTGAATTGCTTCAAGTTTCTCTATTGATTTCTTGTCCACATTATACTAAAAATTTTCTATATTTGAAATCTCTGCTGGTCTTCATTTTAGAACTTACCCATCATTGGCAAGACCCACCTCCACTGTGTTATCATCCCCTGAATAGTGTGGCCAGTTCAGGGCCATTAAATCTGTTTGCCAGGTCATTCTTTTGGAATGATATCCAAGAGATGTGTTATTAACTCCCCCACTGACTGACAACAGAACAAACAGTGTCATCAGTTACTTTCTGTAAACACTCATCATTATTACAATTGGTGTTTGGGGATAGGTTGATGCTGCTGTGGTGTGGAAGAACATTTTGTACTCTTTCTGCCAAGTATCATCATCTTCCTTTCCTGCTTGACATACAAGGCAATGGCTGATTTTTTGGTTTTGTATTTTTTTAATAAGTAGGTAGTGGGAACTGGATAGAGTCTTGTTCTGTCTGAGATCTTTTAAATATGCAGCCATATTCACAGCTGTGTTTGCAGCTTCTCCAAAAGGTAACCCAGAGAGGCCTGCCAATGACTAATGCCCTTTTTAGCTATGTAGGGAATTGTTGGTAACTTCAATGAGCAGAAATCTCAGATACATTTAATGGGAGGAGGCACTGCTGGGTCAGTGCACTAGTTTATCATCCTCACAAAAGTTTAGAAGTACTATTTTGCATAAGGACAGGACAATAAGAATAAGATTGTGAACCAAAAGAAGGGATATTCATGGAGAGAGCTACTGGAGGCATATTGATAATCTCACAATTACAACTCAGAGGAGTTATTTGAAGAAGTTTTTGCTCTTACTATTTTTTGCTATTGGTTTATCATAATTGAAAAATGTTGTATGTTAAGTTGTGGGCGACACGGCCAAAGACAGTTGCAAAAACTTAAATCTGGTTGATTGACATGGAAAGTCAACATTTTATATTTACTTTAAAAATGCTCCAGCCTGGTCTCTTAATTGTTGCACAATTTAAAGTCTTCATGACCACAAGCAGGATACTAAATATTTGCCCAATTTCTGTGTTGCATATTAAGTTACTAGGGGTGTTTTGGATGGGGAATACACACATACCCAAGAAGCTGTTATTGACATGGAGTTCTTTAATATAAAGAAAGTGTAATACAACTACACAGATCTGTATGTTAGGTCTCATCTGCAGAAATGGAAGTGTGCATGCATTTGTGTCCATGCTGAACCTGTTTAGTAACTGTGATTGTTTGTATACTGAGGATATTGTTGCATAAACCTAGCTGTGACTGTTAAGTAGAAGCTTATTTAGGTTTTTACCATGAAAAACCTAGAAAGTCATTGAAAATCCAGTTACAAGTTCTCCCTCACATAATTTAACTTATAGCATATTTCTCTGTTTTAGAGAAATATCTGTGGGCTTCATTAGTCAGTGCAGAAAGATCTGTGTTTGAGGCTCCTAGGCACCCTTGTAATACAAATAAGGGTAATCAACAAGCTATGGTTTTAAGTAATTGGTTTTGAAATGACCCTGATGATTCTTCCGTGCTGTGAGCTGTCAAGAAAGGGCAACATCCAACTGTGAGGATTCCTGTCATTGCTGAGCCACTGCTGAGGTACTTAAATCTCTAGTGCTGGTGTAGAGACTGGCTCAGTGGAAGTGGCTCTGTAAACAGTCTCCGTTTTCACTTTTCAAGAACTGAAGTAGATTCAGGCAGGTGTCATATCACAGCTGTCAACAAAAATGACTCACTGGCTTTGAGTTTGAGTCAGAGTACCTACCTCATTTTGTAGAAAAACAAGAATTCTCCTTCCCTTCACTCTTCTCTCCAGGCAAACAATTTTAAAATCAAACTTCCCATGTGTTTATATACACAGGAAAATTATTTTCTTTGTGTTTTGGGTCTGTCTTGACTGCTATAATTACTGCAGCATGTTAAATTCAATGCAGAATTTCTTGCCATTAACCAAAAAGAAGTTGAGTTTGTGTCTTAAGTGTCCTTCAATAGGCAAAGGACCTGAGTCCAGTAGAACGCTATAAACTTTTAACATATCAGTTGCCACCATCTATGTACAGGAGGAGCAAAGTTGTTAATGAAATCCTGGCACTTGTTGAGGATAATATGAGAAGTCTCATTGCCTGCAATGGAGCCAGTATTTCACCTGATATTTAAGGAGAAAACTCAGCTGTGCTGGTGGACTGAACTGGTGTCAGTCCATTCCGGTTCAGAAGAATAGAAGTTGTTTTCTTAAAAAAAATGTGTCTCTATATATGTTCAAGAAGAAAACTTTGAAAGTCGCTTCTACTTCAGCTTCACATATTCTAACAGCATAATGTATGAACTCTTTTCCTTCCATTAGTTCAGGGGGTTTTGAGTAATTTAGTTTGAGGAATTGAGCTAATCTCTCTGAGAAGAAAAAGTTAAAATATTTTATCTGCCGTGCTCTGAAGAAGGCTTTGCTTCAACCACTGAGAGACTTCCAAGAAACATTGGTTCATTTCAGCTGCTTCACTATTCTCACTGGAAGCAACTTCAGAGGAATTTTGAAATGAGACTTAAAAAGTTGATTTTCACTTTCTGGAGAAGCACAGCTACTGAAAAGATAAAATTGTGATGACCAACTTGGGTGGAAGAAAGAGTGGAGTATTTCATAGACATCAGAAAAGACCAAATTTCTGTATTGTGATGTTTATAATGTAGAATTTGGCTTCGGAACATCATAACTTTTCTGATACCCCAAGTGGGGAGAATGGGTAGGTAGCAGATAATGGGTAGGTAGCAGATAAAGGTCTTCCTACAAAAAGATACCTTTTTTCAGTATTCCAAGTCGGGTAATGGATTTTTGGTTAATTAATGGATAATTTAGGGAGGTACAGGAGGATATTTACTTCACTATCAAATAGTAATAACCCTGAGAGACAGACTGTTCTGGAAAGATCACTTTGATAATCAAGTACATTTTTTTCTGAATTTTTTTTTCACCTTGTCTTCTGGTGTTGGGTTTTGGGGAGAGGGCTTGGGGGGTGGTTTGGGCTTTTGTGTATGTGTTGGGGTTTTTGTTTGTTTGTTTAGGGTTGTTTTTTTTTAAGTTTTCACAGATCCTAGAGGATGAACCAAAGAAGCACTTGTTTGTAGCCTTTTGCCACCTCATACCACCTGCAGTTCAGAGGGCTACAAGAAGTAGAGCAGGTCACTGATGTTGTCTTAGACCTCATTTCTTTGAGACATAGTGTCATATAAACTCTGCCTATAAAAATTATTGTGGTGTTATTTTAGTTTAGAGTTAAGTGGTAAAAATTTTATGGCTGACTGGACTGTAATTTATTTCATTCAAATCCAACAATGAACCACAAATCCTTCTTGCCCAGCCACAACATATCTTGTTGCAAAAATGCAAGGAAGAGCCATTCAAGACAGTTTCTGTTCAGAATTTTAGCCACTTTGTTCAGTGCTGTTACCCTACCACATAGCTAGGGACAGCAGGCTATTAATGGACAAAGAGAGTTCTCTTCCTTGAAAGGTATCCCTTCCACTCCTTATTGAGTGTCAGGGGACACATACTGAAGTAAAAACACAGAGAAAAATCTACTTTTTGATGCACCATATGAACTAGAATCTCACCTGGACCAGAGCCAGATCAGGGTAGGGAGCCTCCTATTCCAGGGACTTCACTGACTGCTTGAGGCTGCTGCCTTTCTGTCTGTCTGGCACTTCTGCTGGCATGGAGCAGCTGGAGAGTAGGACAAGGATTTGGTTTTCTCTCCCACCCAAGCCAGTATCTTTTGGTCACAAGTTATTCAAGTGTTTTAATTTAGGTAAGCTCTTAGGTTGTCAGGATGGCTGTCTAACACTCTTCCTCTCCAACTAAGTGGCAAGGTAGTACCAGCACAAGTGAGGCTAACATTTCATGACTGGACTTTGAACACAGCTGGAGAAATTCAGGCTGGCAAGAATGAGAATTTTCAGGTTTTTTACTGGCTTTGTGCATGCTATAGTCTGCAGTGTCTGGCTAGCTGAGGGTAACTTGAATGGATTATTTTCAAAAAGTACATTTCCACAGTCTGACTGTCAGCTGCCTCCTGATAGGGTTTAGTCAGGAGACTCACTGCCAGTCTTTCAGAAACTAACCTTCAGAGCATGTTCATAAATTGCATGGTTAAGTTCCACATTTCTCCGTTACCCATACCCAAAGGTGCTGTATATAATCACTCTCTCATTGTGAAAATCTAATGGGGAGAAATCACTATAAGCATTTCTCAGAAGCTGTATAGGGAAAATAACCTCAGTATCTGCAGACACCCATAAACAAACACGTGCTTACTGTAGGCAGTCCTTTCTCTTACTTAGTTCTTTTAGTTAAAGCTGGCCAGGATTATGACTATGGGAAGAATTATTTTAGGACAATTGTACTGGAATTTTGTTGGCTCTAGTATTGACACTTGGAAAAAGTCTCAATAAAATCAGAAATCTTGTGAGTCCTTGATCATGCAGAGGTAGCAAGATTAATCTAGTTGTCATCTTCTGGGAAGCATTAGGAAAATCAGCCAGAGAAGCCTGTGCTGCTGTAGCTCCAGTGCCAATGCAATCTTTCTTGAATGACCTTTGTAGCAAGAGTATTGGCAAAATCTAATCTTGGTGAAAAAATTGAAATTAAACCAGGGAAAATTTCCATCAGAATTCACTTGAGATATCTTTTTGTTTTTAAAATGGACCTTTCTCCAGTGAAAGGTTCAATTTCAGCCTGGAAAGAAATCTTTCATTTTGCACTATTTACAAGAAAAGCTGAAGGAATGAAGATGTGGATGACCAGAAGTGATCCTCTGATGTCATTTTAACTTAGTCTACTGGTTAGCTCTAATAAGGATAGAACAGTGTTCCCTCTCCTTGCATGCAGCGGGTATTTTCAGGAGGAAGAAAGGATCATGCAGGGGTGGAAGATTTCTCCATCATTCCAGTCAGTGCTATTCCATCACCATGCAGCATTTGCAGAGGTTCTTATTCCCTGTATTTGAGCTTGTAAGCAGTAGGTAGGAGACTGAATTCTTTCACCAGCATTCAAATTAAGTATATGGAAACCTTCCTTAAATTAATGAGATTTTTAATAGAGTGTAGGTATACTGTTAAACATCTACTTAAGCAACCTCTAAGAGTAGAGACCCAAAGAACATATAAAGGTTTGCTTAAAGATAAGTATGATTTACATTGTGGAGGATTTGATTTGAAGAGAGACAAAAAAACCCTTTAAAGTATTTTACAGTGAAATAATATTTTGGTTATCATCTGTAGTCTTTACCTGATTATGGAATAGGGATTATTTGCAAAGATCCTTCCCTGCTTATTTGATCTGTCTGAGTGGGTTTTTATAAAAATGTCTGGACCACATTATTTCTATGTTTCAGAAATGCTTTTGACAGACATTTGAAATGCAGGATCATTACTGTGTGCAACATGTTTTTTAGACAGTAACAATTAATTTATACAGCCAGATGTGAAACTCAGGGGGAAAAAAAGAAGTCATAATGGATGTGTATGCGGGAATCCCCTTTCTCCCTTAGCTGTAATTGAACAAATGGCACTGAGATAATACTGTAATTGTTTGCCTTTTCCATGAAGCCAATATGAAGATTAAAGTACCATCTGGCTTTCTGAAAGCCAAAGTTAGAAAACCTCCAGCTTGAAAGAAAAAGCAGTTGGATCCCTGTTGAGTGGACATTTTATATGTAATTTAGCTTTGCTCGTCTCTTCTCAAAGTTCTAATCACAAATAAGCACTCAGAGCTTTATCCTCTTTGTAAGTCGGCACCCTAACAGAAGTATTTCAAAGTATCTTTTCCTGGAGGACTCTGATAACCTTGGGTCTGTTCTTGTTTTTATGCTCCAGTTTAGTTTAGAGACTTAACCTGAAAAGGAAATCTGGTTAGATTATTTCATAATAAGGGTTCTTTTTCTATTCTTTCTCTTTGTGAAACAGTAACTTTTTCAAAAACTTTGTTTTCAAAGTTTCCAGGATTACTAAAACTACACTTTCTGCACATCTATAACAATTTCGCTATGGCATTTTGATAAATATTTTTATTTAGTATTGTGTCTAAGATCTTAAATAGATTTTTGCAACCATTACAGAAAAAAATAATTTTAAGTGATACTTCACCCGTGAGATCAATTTTTTATTAAATATTTATAAAGTAATTTCAATAAAAAATAAGCATTTTATATCAGCAAGGAATTTCACGGAAAAAATAAAATTACATTTTCAAGCTGAATGAAACAAAATTGCTTTCAGGAATTTTTTTGTAAATTAAATTCGTTTTTCTTGGATATTTTTTCTTGTTACCAGCTCATCTAAAAATTTCTGTTGATAAGAAACAGCAAGTAATTTTTAGGCAAGATTTCATCTGAAAGAATACTCCAGGGCTGCTAGTGTTGGAAATACTGTGTCTAGTTTTTTTTCCAGGCAGTATTACCACTATCAGAATCAGACACCCACTTTCATTTGATTATTCTTATTTGAAATTTAGCCAGTAAACAAACGCATGCAGGAACTGCCCTTTTTCCCTCTGCCCACCACCTCAATGTCAAAGCTGCTAAAAAAGTATCTCCAAGTCTCAGAGCAAAATATTTTCACATTTTGATCTGGAAATCTTCCTCTAGTCTGGGATTCCTGCATTTAAAAAAAAAATCAATTTTAAAAAAAAAGCAAGTAAAATAGGAGGTGAAAGGATGGTCCAGATCCCAAGGTTTCTAGAGTCTTTCCCACACCCTCAAAAGGGAATGTCCACCTACCAGCTTTGACTGGATTATCTGGGCTGAGTAGAAAGCATAACTGGTGGACAGGGAAGTCTGTTTTAATAAAGTGCTTTCTTGGACATATTTAACACTCAAAATCCAGTAGACATCAAATTATTTCAGTTTCCTTCTGAGTGAACTCAGTGCCCCTTTGGACCAAGCAAACTTCAAATGGCTTGAGAAGTCTTTGAGAAGCAAACCTTGTTCTTGTTCTTGTGCTGTCTGACCACCAGTGCTGGGTCAAAAGTACTGAGCCTCACTGAGACAAAGAAGCCAGGTAAAACCCACTGTTGTTACCCTCAGAACCATCTGATAATAACAGTGTGTGACAGGACAGATGACTTTGGCACGTTTCTGCTTTTAAAAAAACCCTAAAAGATATTTTATCTGCAGGACATTTTCAGTAAAGGTCTCCTGATTCAGTCAATGTATGTGACCTTTATCTAGAGAGAACATAAGGCTGAATTTGGGATTTTGTTCTTTAAAGCTGTGAGCCCCTTTGTTGTCTTTGGAGCTGTTTTAAAATTACAATTTAGCGAAGCATGTAGTTATTGCTATGTGCTTCAGTCTTGGCTAGCTGAGTTGTATTTAGCAAAATCTGTAAAATAAAATTCTCAAAGCTCAAACTCATTGTGATATTCATCCTTATGCATGAATTTAGGCAAGACTACCAGTGAGGTTTGGTTTGAATAGTCACTGTTGAGCAACACTGGAAGAGAGCCAAGAGATGGGAAGCAAACACTGATGTGTATAATTTCAAAGCTATTTCAAAAAATGATGTCTGTAACTATTGTCTTACCTTCACTGACTGTAAAAATGAGAAAAGTAATGTTTGCCCAAGGCAAAAAGGGCTTTGAATATTAATTTGTATTTGTAAAACACATCAACCAGGTAAGTCAGGACACAGTTTGACCATGAATATGCAAATACACATAATCCTGTATTTTCACAGGAAAATGCAGACAAGAAATCCTTTCCTTCTGAAATTATGACTTGCTTCATTAGGCAAACTGCATAAGACAGAACTATCAGCAGCAAGCTGTGTTGAGATTCCACTTGCCATTTTATTTTGATCTGAACAAGAATTGGGTTTTAATATGCCTTGTGATTTTGTTTTAGATAAAACACTCCACCCATTGTATATCATAATTTCTCCTGCAGTGTTTTTCAATAGAATCTCCTTTCTGTCTGAAAAAAAAATGTGTTGGTTTGTTCTTTTCCCCTTTGTCTCCCCAGTGCATAGTTTGGGACTGGGATTCCAACGGAAAGCATGACTTCATTGGAGAATTTAGCTCGACTTTCAAGGAAATGCGAGGAGCTATGGAGGGAAGACAGGTAAGTGGAAACCACCTGAGCAATCTCAAGATGTAATCTCTGTAGAGCAGAGTTCCCCAGACAATCCTGTCATAAAGCAGGTGACATTGCCTCGTCATCTCCCAGAATTTAGTTGTGTTGACCTCTCCCACAGGTTTTGCTGTTACCTGGACACAATAATCTGAAAATCTAAAAAAGCATTTGTTTCTGTGCTTTCATGCCTGAAATGCTTAAGTTTTTTTCTAGTCCCAGTCCACAGGCATTTCTTTCTGCTAAGATTTATTTCCTTTGAGCCCAAGCACATGGTTTCCATGAGGTGCTGAGCTGCAAAGCAGATACCCATTCTGGCTACTCAAAGCATTTCCCTGCTGGCCTAAAGACCTCTGTTGGGTGAGGGTCATTCTCCATCTTCCTCCATTTCTCATGTGCTGCATTCATTGCTGACAGCTTTAACTAAAACTCCTCATGATTAAACTAATTGGTTTTCTAAGTATTTCATGATTTACAGTCCTAAGGGAAAATGAAATTGTTAGCTTATCAATAATTTCACTTCTTTATGTCAGCCTGATCTTTTCAAATTGAAGTTGATAGTAATTACTTAATATGATAAGTGGTTTGGCATATCTAATTACAGAAATTGTCGTTTTCTATTATTACTTACTTCTAAAGGTGTTAGTTTTGATAAATTCTCTGAGGGGGAGTTAAAAATTTTCTGATCCTGCAGATAATTTGTATTCATTGTTCCACTGTTGTTACAATCTCAACCCAAAACACAAATGCCCAATAAGCTTTATAGTATTGAAATGTGTTAGTAAAAATGTAACAGAGTCAGGAGGTGTTTGATAAAAGGTAAGTAGTCAGTCTATGCCATAGGTCAAGAAACATTTATGGCTCTTCAAGATGTTTTCTGTTGAAGTTCTTAGAATACACTAAGGTTTGGCAAATGCTGCTCATGTGTGTAAAATGCTGCTGATACGTATCAGTCATATATTAGTCCATTATAAATAACTTCTGAACACTGAGTGTAAATTAAACCCTGTTTGCTCTTTCAAATCAGGTCAGAGGATAAAAACTTTATCAAACAAAATTTGAGTGGAAATAAAGTGGTAAACAAATCCCAGAATGAATAACATTAACAAGGCCAGTGACGTGTCAACACTCCAAATTTGTATACAAATACCTGTGGCTCAGGAAGGGACTGTGTGAGAGTGGTAAAGGGTGTGTATCTTCAACATATATGTCTTAAAACCACATCATGGTCCTTCCTAGGAGACAGCTTTTTGGCCAAGAAAAGAGCCTTGTAGTCCAGAATGCCAGGAGTGGATCTGCAGGATAAACTATGTATTCTTTATTATGATGGAGAAACAGTATGCTTCTTTTCAACCTCAGCTAGCAGAAAGGATGATTACTCTTTCAGGGGCATAAGAAGTTAATGCAGCCATTTGTCAGTTCTTGTTCTAGGTTGTTACTGAAGTATCAGAGTGCTGTCCAGAAATGTTTTAATTTTGTCCCATGGTTTAAGTGCCTGAATCTTACTCTTGCTATGGGCCTGCCAGTTGCCATTCTGCAGGTTGTCTTTTACCTGTAACTTTTAACCTGCAATCTTCCTCCACACACCCTAGGAACCGTACTTCTTTTATCTTCCTTGTTCCTCTCATTCTGTTGTGGCTGTGAAGTATTTCTGTGGGCTTGCACCTGCAAAACTGTGCAGTTGGTGTAACTAATTCTCATGGGACATAGTTACCACCAAGGTGGGAATCAGTTTTCTTTCTCCTCTTTTCTAATCCTTATTTTTTAGCCTATTCTAGAGGGAAATAAGATTGAATGGATAAGATAGTATTAGTCATTTAAGTGGCTGATAAATAGCGGTTCAACAATATAAACAGCCATGCTAGATGCCCCAGATGAAGACAGGGTTTGGTGAGCACTAATTGCATGATAGACAAGAACAAGCATTAGGAGTTTGAGCAGGTCCTGGTGGAGATGGTGAACTTACAGAAAACAATACAGAGATCACATGTTGCACAGGAGAGGTCAGTTGTGTGGAAAGCCACGTCACTTGGCTGGAGCCAGAATGCTATTTCCCTTTCCTCTTCACTCTCTCCCTGTTGCTCCCTCATCCTATCTCATTTTTCTTTATTCTGTAGAAAGAACTATTGCTGATAAAGAAAATATATGCCATTGTCTGTGGACCCCATAAAAACATCTTAGTGCATAGTTTATGTCAACATCCTTTGTGCAACATTAAGGAATGTGATTAGAAGTTATCAGTTCTTTTCTTTAGTTTTATCCTTCCTAAAGAAAAAGCATGTGCAATGGAGTGTTTACTTTGAATAAAGAGGTTATAGTGAACCTTGAGGAAATTACAGAGAAGGAAGGTGTTTTCCTTCAAGTAGATGTGTTGCTAGCTACTTCTGATAAAGAAGGCCGTATCAGAGACATGAGACATATGTAGGTGGGGAGATGAGTAGGTTAAACATAGTTCTTTGTTCCTAGAAGAGACCCCTTCATGGTCTCAGACCAGAAAAGTACTGTTTTCCATGTAGTACTCCTTTCAGACAGCGGAATTAAACTACATCCTCCAGCCCCTGGTGTTAACATTCTTTCACATTGCATCACAACAGTGAGTGGTGAATGTTGAAGAGGAGGGCCAAAGCCTGGAACTTCATCTCAAATGCTGTGGAAGCCTGTGTAAAGAGCAGAGCTCAGGTCTGACATCCCTATTTGAGTTGCTAGGAGATGCAGTGAAGCTTCTTGTTCTGGTTGTATTTTCTTTTGTGACTTTACAGCCAGCTACAGTACATTGCTTTAATTCTGTCCAAAGATAATCAAAACACACTAGTGATTGTCAGTCAGGGTTTTTCAGTTTCCCAGGAAACTGGAGAGAATTGGAAAGAATATTCATCATTGATAGGGAATCCAGGAACTTTGATTAAGCTTCAGCTGCAAGTCTGTGTGGTTTTATAGGAGGCTCAGATCTCCATCTCTGCCCATCAGCAAGGTCTGTATTGGTTGGAATCAGCAGCACAAGTTGTCATAAATGCATTAAGCAGTGAGAGTGGGAGTACCACAGTTGGTGCTGGTGAGCAGGATGGACTGTGTGGCAACTGTGATCTGCTAGTGCTTCTCACCATTTCACCAGCTCACCTCATCTCTGGGGGAGCTGACAAAGATGTTGAAGTTGCCTTTTAATTGTACATAGTTCATCTGTCAGAAAGCACAGAGCATTCTGACCCATCCTTCAAACTCCCTCTCTGAAAGTAAAGATATTTTTGTCTTGTAGTCAATCTGTCAACTGCTACAGAACCACTTGAGATGGACAGAATGGATATGTGTCACCTGCTTGCTTACTTACATGAGATGTAAGTATGAGATGTAAGAGATCTAAGACTGTTCCATCCCTGGGTTGTGTACTAATTATCTCAAGTTTTGAGCGTCAGCCTCAGATGAGCTTGCTGGCTTGCCTTGGCTGTGAGATTTCTCAGAAATGCATGTTTGAGATAGGCACCATTTAGAAAACTGCTGTGAATCTAGCTCTGGTATCATCTGAGTGGTTGAACCAGTACTGTGTGAAGAGAAGAGAAAATTCCTTACCTGAATGAGATCACTTGTTTTGATCATAAGTGGCATAAGTTGTTTATGAATTTCTTTTCTGAATGTGGTATGTCTTGGGTGAGATTCACAAATCTTGAATTACAACTCCTTCAGAGTGTTAGGTGCTTCTCCATGACTGAGAGGACTGAATTCTGGGAAAACTTGCTGGTCTTCTGTTTTAAGAAGACTTTCTATCATGAACAACCTCAGGAGAATAACTTTATGTGTTTCTGTTCCATAAAAATTACCTTATAGTCATAGACTGTTATGTTCTGACACCTACCCTGTTTTCATACTGACCACCAATAAAAAATGGTACAATGACATCTTGTTCAAATGCACATCTGAAGCAGCCCTTGCATGACCCATGGTTTAAATTGGTGGTGCTGGGTTAACAGTTGCACTCAGTGATCTTAGAAGTCTTTTCTCAACGTGTAATTCTGTGGTTTCTAAATCTTCTCTTAACACTTTCCACCCTTCCAAGCTTTATTATTTACTCCTTCATCATAATCTTGACACACAAAAAAAAAAACCACAGTAAGAATAAGTCCATCCTTTTTAAGTAAAATACTAATAAATACTCTGGGTTTGTGTGTTAGGATTTCTTCCAAGAATACATATAATGATGTTTTTAATACATGTGTACAGTAGCAGTTTTTTAAGGTGTTCTAGTATTAATCTATCTAAGTATATTTAAACAGGACAAGAAGAAGCTTGAGATTATATAAATGTAAATGCTATTAAAACTTATCATAGTTGAAAGGAGAAATCCCCTACTAATGAGGAAAAAAAAAATCACTTTCTTAGGTTTTTTTAATCAAGGCAATAAAGCCAGAGGGATTTGAGAGAAAAAAAGCCAGAGAAATCACCTGGATCCTCATGCAGCACAGGAGTTATGTAAGGGAAGAATCTGTTCCTGTGTTACATAAAAAATGGACACGTGTGCATTTGCACACACACAAATGGAAAGAGAAGAAACCCTGCTGTACTTTCCATCTCCACTGACATTCCTACAAGTTCAGGGTTTTATTAGGGAGGGCTTTTCCATCTGGTAGCTCTTCAGATGACTACACAGTGAGACCTTTAAGCTCTTGGTAATGGACCAAAATGTTATTGACACCTATGGACAATTCCAGTTTTATCAGGAGACAGCCCAGGTCTCCCAGGACTCTCTGCAACATCAGCAGCTGCTGCTGGCCCCAGACAGGGCAGCAGAGGCCTCACAGGGGGTGCAGCCACACCAGGCACCTGCCAAATCCTTGCGAGGAGGCAACCATTGGTAGAGCCTCAGAGGCACAGGGGAGGCTGCAGGCTTGGCTGGGGAAGCAAGAAATGCTTTGATTTCCACTTCATTCCCAGGGGCAAGTTTCCAGAGGAAATCTCTGATAGTGAGTAAAGGCAGCCCTTCACTTTTGGCCAATGTATTTCTGTGACAGAAAGAGGATAAAACCACAAAACTATCCTGTCCTCTTGCCTGGAGGGATGGCAGGAATAAAATAGCCTTTTATGCAGGAGGAGACTCAGTGCATTTAAAAGTGACTTGTTTTTCTTGAGGCATCAGAAAGAGAAAATGCAGGATATAATGCTGCCTGCTATCAACTGGGGGTTTTAGACCCATTAGACTGTAGTGCCTCCTTTGTCATTTACAAACCGTGTAATTCATTGCAGCAGCTGAACAGGAAAGAAGAGAGAAACCAAAGAAGTGCAGGGGAGGCAGGAAAACTTAATCTTGCTAACACAAGCTATGCCACAAGCGTACAACAAGCCATGCAAGCTCTCTAGCCCTTTCCTCACAGGCCTACCCAACATTCTGGTGTGCAGGCACTGTCCCAATGAAAGCAGCTGCTGTCATTTGTCTTGCCTTAGGGTACATGAAACTTTCCAGACACCTTCAGAACTTTCTCTGAATAGCCTGTGCCACTGTCCAGATTTTGGTTGTACAATGGTTGCCTTCATGTAGTCGCCTCCCCTTTGCTGGTGTGTGGCAGAAGTGGTTGCATTGTTTGCTTTTCTCTCTTCTGAAGGTTTTGTAAGAGAATGAATGAGGGTGTTACTCTTCACTGCAGAGTAACATCTCCCACTGAGGGATCTGTGTCTCCTCATCACAGGCACAAGAGGACTGGGACCTTCCAAGTGTCAGCATCAGCTCACTGACTCTCATTGAAGAATAGCTGAAAGGAGGTTGTTCAGAAATTCTCCACATGGTGGTTTAAATTTAAGTGTATTAAAGGAATGCCAGCACAGTATAGTCTTGGAGTCCATTACCAATATTTGCAACATTACTTAAATTAAGAGTAGATAGTTTAAAACCAGGTTGCTTTCTGTTTCAGATTCTGTGTGCTGTTTGATAGGGAAAGAGCTTGCACAGCCCAGAGCTGTCAGGCATTTGGAGGAAATGCTAAGTGACTTTCAGATTGATGAATCCAAACTTCAGATTGTTTACCATTAGTGTCAGATTGCAGACTATTGCATTAGTTTCCTCACAACTGAAAAGTTAATTTAAAAGCAAAAATGGATCGATAAAAAGCAATGTCAGATACCAAATCAATACTGGGAATGTAGGAACAGACTGGAAATTGAGGTTGGCCTCAACAATGCAAGCAAAATATTTGAGAATTGTTTCTCATGATTGCTTGCCTGCTTAGAGTTGTATTCTGACCTCTGTTCTCATTATAAAAGCTGGATGAACAGTGAGACCTGTATAGGGAATTTTCTTCATATGATACTTGTTACATCTTTAGCGTGAACTGTGGGAATTGCCAAGGTCAGAACTGGATCTTGGTGGGTAAGTGAAGATTGAGCTTTATGTAAAACAATCTTGTTGGCTTTTTTAATCTTATGAACTGGGAAATGTCTTCTCTGTCCTCTCTTATTCCTCTCCCTTTGTTATACTATTATCAATAGATTGAATAAGTGCAAAATTGTTCTTTCTTTCTTGCTTGCTTTCTTGCTTTCTTGCTTTCTTGCTTTCTTGCTTTCTTGCTTTTTCCTGCTTCCTGTAAATTTTCTAATCTGTTCTTGCCTTTGCTTTATTATCCACATAAGCCAAAAATGTTAGTGACTTGCACATAGAATATTTTAGTGAGCCTTGGGTAGTTACTGAGAACTGTTATCCATACATCTCAAAATGCTTTGCAAAGTAGGTGAACATTCATAGTTGCATTTTACAGTTAGCAAAGGGGACCTGAGATATTTTTTCCTCTCCTGAAGTAATGTTCTATGCCACTTTGGTCCTTATTTATTGTAAACCTCTTCCATAAAAATATCATGGAATATTTTTTTCAGGCTTAAATAATCCCTTTCCTAAGGAGAGAAATTATGTGCATAATATATGGCTTCATATAGGTCAGGCCCTGTTTAAATATGCACATTGAAAAAATATTCATGTTGGAGGATGCTAAAATTAAGGAGGTTCACCTTGGATGTTCAGGGGAAAACTGCTGCACCTCTCCAGTGTATTTCAGTATCAAAGGGAGGAATGCAAATCCTGTCTCCTATTTTTTCTTTCTATTTGTTATATCCCAGTTTATGCATAGAACACAGACAGCATGATTTCTTTGTAGGAATGCTTTGAGTAAGTGTGGAGACAACTGTGTGTTAAACCATTTTGCTTGACAGTAACCTATCAAGATGAGAGCAGGCAGTGCTTTTGCCTTGCTTTCAGATCCAAATATGGGCTTATTGCACTGATGTGTTGTGTTACAGAGCATTCTCTTTGCTGGGAGAGAAGGGCTTTTATTTCTTGAGCCTTCTCTGAGTAGAGAAAAAACGTTTACAGAGGATTTCCCCTGAACACGAGGGCCTGTATCTGCCTGTCTTCTCAGCTGGAAAATTTGTTTCACAAGACAAGTAACTGAGCTGAAGGCTAGCTGGGAGGGCAAGCAGATGTTCTTCCTGCAGTTGGAACAGTGTTTTTGTCTTTTCCTATTCTTCACTGTCACCTGTCTCCATTTCATAGTGATGAAGATACCCCTCCTTCCCTGTGCAAAAATGGTCTCATATTGCTCCAAAGTTATATGGTTTGCCTTCCTTTTTTGATGTTTGACAAAATCTCTAAGCCTGGACTGCTTCAGAGGCATTCAAATAATTGCTGTTAGACAGTGGTTTGAAGCTTGATGAAATTTCTGGGTCTGAGCATAAAGTAAAAATAGTTTTTGGTGCTCAAACACTTTGCTAAGTTATATCACATATGTACCTCACTGTAGACAAAGTATTGTAATACTTAGGCAGGCAGGTTTCCATTGTAGGCAAAACTCTGTAACATTTAAGACATGTTTCATTTCAAAATGTCATGAAAGAGATTTTTAGATAATGGAACATCCTGGTTCATTTTGGAATTGTATTTCATTCTGTTACCCAGCATCACATGTTTTGTCTCCACACTTGAAAACAGCTCCCTGAAGGGAAATAGTAATATTGTTAACGACATTAACAGCATATTACAGATAAAAATCTGTATATACAAATGCCACCAGACACCTACATGTACAAATGTACATTGTAGTCCTGCAGTAAAAGCCATGAATAATACTGTAAACATTAGAGGTGAGGGTCTGAAAGCTTGGCCTTATCACTCTGCCTGAAACCAGAGGAAGGCAGAACATTTCAAGTGGAAATTACTAAGAACCTGGGAGATGTTATGATGAGAACAAGGAGATGTAATTCAGTAGCAAGGTATGACTGTTTTTTTCTGTAAAATTAACTATTTTTAAATAAAACTATAAAAAAAACCTCAAAAAGAGATTTTAATATATTCTTAGGGATAAATTTCAGGTGTATCATTAGTTAGCTGCATCTTTGTGAACACTTTACTGATTTCCTTAACTTTTTATTTTGCTATCAGACTTAAAGGAGAAAGTGAGATGATTGTTGGCCAGAATTTTTCTAATCATGAGTTTAATACAAAACTCAGTGTTACTGTGACAACAGTTTTCTAGTTAATACAGTGCATCAGGTTGCTCTCGCCAGCATTTTAATATTTATTAAGTTCCTTCTTTCCTCTTAAATGATCTCAAAAGATCCTCTATCTTGCTTATGTAACACCTGAAACTACAAGACTGGAAGATGGCAACAAATGAATCTGGATGTCTCCCTCAGTGCCACGTTCACGTGTATATGTTCAAAGATGGATGTTTGCCCTGGGCCTTTTTCTATTAACTATTCTCTGCATAGTTAACAGTTTTCATTTTTTTTCCTCTCTGTGCACCATTATCTGTTATGATTTAGTGAACTGTGGAAATTGGGCAGTGCAGTTTTTGTTAATTATTCAATCTGTACATAAAATTTTCCTGCAGAGTGACTGCTATTTTTTTCACAGGTACAATGGGAATGCATTAACCCCAAGTACAAAGCAAAGAAGAAGAACTACAAGAACTCAGGCATTGTCATCCTTAACCAGTGCAAGGTAAATGTATGTTTTGCTCTTTGACTCTTTCTTTTCTAAGCTCTCAGTGATACATTTTTATGGTGCTTGAAACAAAGTGGAACTGCCTCTAGAATAGCAATGGAAACTATCCCCTACAAATAGTAAAGACAAGGACTTGAATCTCAAAAGTGAGTTGACTTCCTGGACTCTCGTTTCATTTCTCTTGCCCTATTCCTGCTTTTGTACAATGGAAAAAACAATGCTAAACTCTATCACCTAAAGACTTGCCAACTTTGTGTGTATCCTTTTTAATGCTTCTGTTATTTTTACAAAATTGCTCTTGTTCCTCCTCAACCAACAGCAAAATTTCCTCTGACTTCCCGCTGAGAAGTTGGTTCTACTTTTTATGTGAATTTTCTGTTCTGTAGGTTTAGAATTTTGATTATTTTTTTCTGTTTATGGTTTTCTTTCTGTCTCAAACTGTATTTAATAATTCTTCCTTTACCTTATTTTTCAGTTGGTCCCTCTCCTCCTTCCAATTTATTTTTTTCAGGCAGTTCTCTTATGTTTTATCAGTACACAGCTAAGTTGAATGTCTTTCTTTCTTGTCTGCAGATCCACAAGATGCATTCTTTCTTAGATTATATCATGGGAGGCTGCCAAATACAGTTTACAGTAAGTGTCTTACTTCTCTAACTTGTTTTGAAGAAAGGGAATCCCCTTAGATACCAATTCATTACTTTCAGAGAAATGACTCTTACATGCCATTCCTTGGTAAATTATTAAATTCTTCTTGCAAAATGTATTAAGGGCCAGTCTTCCTTTCCAGAATGAATCCTCTGTTAAATAAAGCAAGTTGTTTTCCCTGAAACGGTGCCGTATTGAAAGTCACAGAGGGATCCAGCCAGGGGCTTTTCTCTGTCAGCCTGGGGTAAATGCTGGTGTTTCATATCTCTGCCATAGCTACCAAGTAAGGATTTGTGGGGCTCTTCATAAACACAAGAACAGTTTTTTGTGATTCCAGTTAATAAATTAAGAAACACTTAATGTGTGGGTTTGATCATTTTTTTGTAGAATGTATCTAAAAATTAATATACTTAATATAATGTAATATGATGTATCAGTTTTTTCCCGTAGTATAGGAATATGGATTGTGGCTCAGTTCCAATCTGGTTTATGTGATTTCTAATTTATGCCAGCTAAAGGGCTAAAATCTAATGCACAAAGGTAATAGTCTTCTGGAGATATTTTCTTTTCCTGTAGGATCCAGCCCTATTTCTGCTCCCACAAATTCTCAGACACCAGATGCTACTCACATATTCTGTTTCACATTTTCCAGACAAGCCTTCATTTTCCAAAAAGATTTGACAAAAAAATAAAGATTTTTTTATTGTACCAGAAAGTTCCAGCAGCAGCTATAGACAATAGTGAATTGTCTTCTTGCGTACAGATCAGCTTTTTCAAGTGTTAAACATGGACTTTGCCTGTACTCATCACAAACTCATCGGATAACATCCAGAACTGAGGGCTCTGTTTTGGTTTTGAAGGCAATACCTTCTGCAGTGGACTAAGAACTTTATAATTGTATTCTCTTGTATAAAGTGTACTGTGTAATTACCTCTCTGCCTTACCTGGCTACTGCTTCTTTTATCCTCATGTACTAGCAATGCACATTTCTCCTTCACGTCTGAAACTTGGCAGTCACCGGAAACCCCTTTAATTTATCTTTACTGACATTTCCTCCCTAAAATATGACTGGAAGAACTCAATTATCAAATGTATTCAAAGTCATCATCAGAAAGACATTAATGCCTTCATGTTATATTTGAAAGTCTTTTTTAATTAGGGCATGTGGTTAGGCACATGGAAAGACCAGTTAATAAGTATTTCCCACAACTCCAGCTCAAGAACAGGAGCACTGCTGCCATTAGAAAGTATCTAGGGATTTACATATTAAGTTACAGCTTTTCAAACTCCAGTTCTTCAGAACTGTTTTCCAATGGAAGAGCAAGTTCTTAGTGCAAGAAAGGGTTATGGCAATTTGCTTGCCTTTTATTTACTTGTTACAGGTTTCCTATTAGCAGGCTGCGAAACATAAGTTTAAAAGTGGTAGGGAAAATGGGTTAAAGTGGATAGTGGCTTCTACTGTATTTTAATGTATTTTATTTTACTAAAGTGAAACAAAATAGTTGGTAATAGAAAGCTTAAGCAAGCTAATCTTCAAGGACAGGCAGTGAGGACATAAAGGAAATGAAAGATTCATTGTACTGTCAGCCACAGAGATCCCTGAATTACTGTTGCCCTTAATGGTAAATCCACAGTATTGTGTAAGCTCGTCACTATCAATTTTCAACCTTCACGGACCCAGGGTAAGCCATTGTGATGTCTCTGTACCTATGGCTGTCTGTGTGTATAACTTAGTGGTTCTACCTATAAACATTGTGACAAACTGGCTTTCCACATGTTTTCCTTCACTCTTCTTCCAGCAGTCCTCAGCACAGGCTGGTTGTGAGATGTGGTGTTGTTTCCCAAAATGAATGCTGCAGTAGTCTCTGAAACAAATGGGTGCAGCCTACTGGGGAGATATTCCATTCTCCCTTGCTTTCTGCATGCATTGTATAATCTCTTCACATAGTCCTAATCTGATTAATTCAGACCCCTGAAACAGAGGAGACCTGTTCCTTGGGCTTTCCCAGATTTCCTTTTTTTTAACTATAATGGATTTGTGATTGTATAAAACTCCTGATATGTGTATTGTTGTTGTCATTGTCCCAGTATTAATGTGATTTCTGTTGAGCTCATGCTGTGTACAGGCAGTATGATACAACTGTGGTTTGAAAGGGCACTTGCTGAGGGAGGGAAATTGGGATGCTACACACACATTTGATAACAAAAAGCTGTAATATGATGTACCTGGTAATTTAAAGCACTAATGAAAGCTTTGGTAACATCACGCTGTGTGTTCTTGGGATACTTTGTACCTTGATTGTAGAAACATAGTTTGTAGTTCGAAGGAATGTCTCTGAAAAATGAAAGTAAACTTTTCCTTCGCTTTAAAACCAGTTATTAAGAAGCTTTCATCTATAGAGATCAATAGTGCTGATTCCAGCTCGCTATTTTTATGCCCAGTTTATTGCCAAACACTGTATCTCTTATCAGTACCCTGCTGCAGAAGAAATGTTCAGAGGTTGGCAGTGCAAATGGGTCTGTAGTCTGAAGACATTTTCATCACTTTAGGAAATACAGCAGAAAGGATGTGTAACATGTATAAAAGGAACTGTAATAGGAAGATATATTGGACAGATGCTCTCTCAGGCAGGTCACAGTATTGGGCAGCCTGATTTGTTGCTGACAGATCTAGCAGGAGGTCCCAGCTATGTAGGATGTTTTGCGTGTGGTGAAAATCACCCTTTTACAAGTCTGAGCAAAAAAAAAGAAGCTGGTACTGAATGTAATTATTGCTCTGCTATGCTCTTATTTAGCTGAGGGAAGATGGCTGCTACACTGGAGCTGATACAGTTAAAGATACACTGATAAAAATCAAATGTACGCACTATGAGAAAGATTCCTACTTTACTGCCCAAAAGATAAGCTCAGCTGTGATATTAGCATAACTTCTGTCATATATTAACTTATTTTTACAAGTCCTTATTCAATGTATTTGCACAAGGCCTTGGTCCTGTTGGGTTATGCTAAGGGAGCAGAGCTCTGCATTGTTATTTTGGAATCGTGGCAATTTACAGCGGTCATCTTTCTTATAAGCTCTCCCTGTGGGAGTCAAACAGAGATTTGGATCAAATTCAAGCACACTGCATCCAAGCACAAATATTCATAAATTCTTCATCACAGGAAATTAGGATACTTTTTTACTTATCAGCAGACCTCTACTGCAAGGACCATTTCCAAAAAGGAAGCTTGTTACAGGAAGTTCTTTTCTTTTGCTTTCCCAAACACTAGCCACAGGCTTTTTTCCAAGTTCATGAAACCCACTCCTTATTCCTACTCTGTGTTCTTGATTTCATTTCCAAAGCAGTTAGCCATAAAGGAAGGTTTGTCCAGTTCTGTTTGATGTGTCACTAAAGTCCTATTAATGTGTTTTAGTATTTTGAGATTGTCAGTAAAAACACCTGCTTTTAACAATTTTACAGGAAACCCCTTTGTTTCCCTATCATACAGTGGCATTTTTGCACCTTCTATTATCAAATTAAAGTTGAATTAATATCAGAGAAAATATACTTACTTTTAAAGAAATATGCATCCCTTGAATAAGATTTTCTACAAATAAATTTCCCAAAACTAAGCTAGTCCATACAAGCATTCATGGATTTATCTTGGGTTTCACAAACCACTAGTGTTGCTTTCTTCCTCGGTTAAATATGTGTAGTGTTCCTCAGTTATGTGCCCTTGCAAGTGAAGTCATGAGAGGTTCTCCATTGATTTATTCAAGTTAAATCCAGATACCATTTTTGGAAAAAGAACTGTGTGGAAAACAAACTCAGTGCTTTGGTGCCTGAACAGCGAGTAGGAAGCAGAGGTGAAAGATTACTCTTATTTGCAAGCCAAAAAGCTCATCTCTCTCCTGACTGGATGTGGTGAGGTGCCAGGGGTTCATAAATGATCAAGGCAAAGAGGGGATTTCCAAGCCTACTAGAGGCTGGTTTGTGCAGCTAAAATATAGAGGTGGGAAATCAGAACCAGTGGAGGAAAACCACGTTGGGTTGACCTAGTACGATATTTCCCTTTCACTTTTTAGCAACAAAAATAAGTTTCAGAAGGGCTGTGTAAATTTTTTAAGGAAGCATGAAAATGTCATGTTTCATTTTCATTTTGAAGCTGCATAAAGTAGTGTTCCCTGTGCCAAGCAGAGGCTGCAGCTGAGGAAGCTGAACATTTGCAAGAGCAAGCTGTGCCTTCAAAGTTCTTTTTGCAGCCTTTAGCAAGACCCTTTCTTACCTTTCAGCTACACTGTAGAACTGAAATCTGAACTTGCTGCATTTGTCTATCGAATATTCAGATGTAATGGGTTTTTTAGAGGAATAGGTTATTGGACACAAGGACATTTTATAAATGGCTTTGTTCCCTCTGTAAGACCCTTGGGATTCTTGTTGCTTCTTTTAGGAATTCCTATAAAGCAGCATCACAAATTCAGCAGAGGACTTTCTGATCCATAACAAAGGAAGATGCATGCCAGAGCCTACCTTCAGTGAGAAGAAATTTAAGGAACATTTTAAAAGGGAGAAATTAATTTTAAGATGATTTATTAATACTTGCTTTTGCATTGACTGCTTCCCACACTCTTTGCTAAGGTTTTTTTCAGAAACAACAACAACAAAAAAATCTTTGCAGGATTCAAGTTTTATTTTTCACCCTGCAGCTCATGTTTAATCTTGCTATCAACTGTGAAATTGGGAGGGTTAATTATTTATTGCTTGGATGTTTTGAAGAGAAAAGATACCAGACAAGCAATATCCACTACTACAGCCACAGTAAGGATTAAAATAGCTAAGAAATGTCCCTAATTGGAGTTCTAATTTATAGTTTTAGTAGGACTTGTAACTCTCTACGGATATTCTTGCTGCAAAGCTTTTATGTCCTGAACATCACCTGAGCTGGAATAATTTAATTAAATATGAAAACCTAGGGATAGTTAATTTGATTCATTTTTATTAGAACATAATATTCCCCATAGAATAGCAATGCAGGTAATTTTTTATCTAATTATGCCATTTTAGTTTTATTATCTCTTATTTTATAAACTATCATTTGTTTCTACATATATTTACCAGTACAATCCTAATTCCAATTTCATTAAGTACACTGTAAAATGACCTTTGCTGAGAGGCTGCTGTCTCTTTGCTGCAGCAGATTATTTCTGGTAAAGATATATAGTTGATGTAGGTGTTTTTATGCTCAGAAGAGCTCTGCCAGACATTGACTTCCCTTCTTTTCCAGGTAGCTATAGATTTCACTGCATCGAACGGCGATCCGAGGAACAGCTGCTCGCTGCACTACATCCACCCCTACCAGCCCAATGAGTACCTGAAAGCTTTGGTAGCTGTTGGGGAGATTTGCCAAGACTATGACAGGTAAATAACCACGTTTGATTACAGAGTTGTCTTTAGAAAGTGTTTTCACAGTGTGAAATTAATGACTGCCTGTGGCTGGCTGCAGAGGCTCCGTGTTCAGGCATTTACGAGGAATGACTGCACGTCACAAAGATTAGTCTGCCTCAACCTGCTTTTGGGAGTGACACTGGGTTTAGATTAGTTTCATGATAAAGAAAGGCACAGTTCTTGGCTGTTTGGCTGATTTGTGTGTGTTAAGTTTCAGGTTTGTATTCTCATGTTAAAGTTGCATGTTAGAGTGGATTTTTCATGTGTTGAAGATTAACAACTTGGAGCCAGTTTTGCAGATGCTGGCAGCATCCTTTCTGATACACTTGGGAGTCTGTGTCCCATTCTACTGAAGAGTGTTCCTGAGACATTGTCTTTGAAACTGAATTTGTAGTCACTTAAACTGCTTATTGATGATGTCTATTATTAGAAGTAAACCCATGGTCTTTTTTCAGTGTTCTCCTGGCCTATTGAACATTGCACTCCCTTCTGAAATATATGTTGAAGGGTAGTGTGGGTACACAACATGCCTTTAAATAAACATATGCAAGTAATTGGACCAAATATGCTTTGATTACATTATGTACTTCTATTGCTTTCAAATAGGCTGCCTGCTTCTATCAAATTAATTGCCCATTATTTAATTTATTAAATTACCAAGTGCAATTTAGCTACCAAGTGCATTTCCTTTAAATATTCTTTCTCTGGTGGTGAGACACAGTATCTTACACAGCTGTTCTTTCTAATATTTGCACATATGAGAGGTGTCCACTCACCAGTTTGCCATATGTAAATGCCAGATCTCAAGAAAACAATGGTATTTCCAGTCAAATTTGAGTTATATTTTCTGTATAAATTGTGGAGTGACGACAGACTATGGTTTGCATGTTACATGTTGCATATACCAACTAGCCTGCTCAGAGGCACTTGCATTTGCATGGTAATGAAATGTCTTCTCAAAGAATGACAAAAATACGCTTCTCATATGAGTTCTGTAAGAATTTGGTGGTCAGATTTAGTCAATGAGTCTGAGAAAATTAATATTTTATTGTAAGTGAGCTGAGAATTCCCCAGTGATTATGCAGTAATTTAATAATTATTAGCAGTAATTCAGACTATTAGTAAACTTCAAAAAATAGGGAAAGGAGTAAAAAGGGCTGGTTTATACACACAGAATTTTTGATTTTATCACTTAAGTTGTATATTTTTAGAAAATTAAATAGTTAAGTGGCATAGTCCCTTCTATACAGAGATATTAACTCCAAATCAGTATTTTTCTCTCAATAGGTGTATTTCAATCAGTACCAAAAAAAATAGCCAGTTATTTTTTAAATGGAATCATCAGCATCATTCTGTTCTATTGTGCTGCAGAAAATGCCTATTGATGCTAATCAGCACAACTGAGGGTCTGTGAGCTATGAACTAGGACTGAACAAAAGCCAGTTGTTTTCCCATGAAGATGTCACCTCTTGGTCATGTGTTTGACATGTACATGTTCTCAAGTTGCAGCACTATCAATATATTCCCATGGACAAGTTGATTCAACATGGCCAGTGCTTTCTGATCAAAATGTCAAGTGTGGACCTTTTCTTCATACTTGCACATTTTGAATCCAGTAAATTGGAAAAGAGAATTTCGAATTTTTCAAAAGAAGGAAAGAAATTAGGGGAGCAAACCTTCACACAAAATGAGGGTTCTTTATAGACCTTTTTTGTGTTGAGTTGCAGCCTTTGTATGTCTGAGTAAATACAACCATATTTAAGCAATATAAGCAAATACAAAGCAAATCTTCTATATATACACTTAAAAAAACCCCCATAAATTCAGTAAAAATCTGAAATGCAGTGCAGATCCATAACTGCTCCAGTAAGCCCAGTTGTGCTTCAGATAATGGAGCAGGACATCTGTTTCCAGATTAAGACAAACTAGAGGTAAAAAGAAACAGACTTGCTGAACCTAAGGGCTGTTTAGAGCCAGAGTGTCACCATTTGCTTGGGGTCGTGTGTATACTAAGATTAGAATATGAGATCACACAAAGGCAGTGCTCTTATGTGAAGTTTTATAGTTTGTACCCATCAATTATCTTAAATAGACAAAACCAGCTGATTTCAATCCAAATCAAGAAAAATAGAGTGGTTTTAACTCACTCTCAGGATTAATATTTGCATCAAATGAAAGAATAAATGATTAAAGTAAAATCTGTTGTTTGCAATACTTTTTGCATTCCAGTAGCTGAGCTGTAGAATTCTAAGTACTTTTGCTACTTATATAAGTAGACTGCTTTTTTAAATTGTAAAAAAACCCCACAAACCCGTATGGTTATTATTTAAAATACTTCTTTCATTAGAAACATACAAATTTATTTGTATTTTGGGAAGAATTGGATTGGCAAGTAATACATAGAGAGACTACACTGAAAATGCAAAAGTTTCTTTTATAAACTCTAGGTAGTTCGATCAATCAAGCCAAATCTTCTTATAATCTATGTTTCTGTACATATCAGCCTAACAGAATTCATCTGTAAGCAATTAATGCTCAAAATTAAGTGTTGCCTCACATCCCTAGGTACGAGTGGAATAAACCCTGCTCGTCCAAAAGCACTTTTATCTGTATGGTTCAGAGATTGCTGAGAGAGTTAAATGAGTAGCACCGTTTTGCATAGTTAAGCGTGAAAGAATAAGATTCGTTCTTTTATCAGCAATATTCAGAGAATGAGAGAGACACTGATTATTATCCTGATTGTAGAATTGCTGCAGTCCTGTAGGAATAGGCCAATCTGATAATGATACGGGAAATGGAAGAGCTGTTCACCTGCACAAAATACTTAATACTTTATCTATATGGTAGAATTGTTTCAGGCTATAACAACGTTCTTCATACGAGAGAAGATAGAGTATGTAGGTGATATAACCAGTGGCTAAGCAACAGCAGCAGTGGATCATAAAGGAAGGAGAAACATTCATTAGTTTTAAGGAATTATATTCTGAAATGTAGTTGGAAAAACTGGAAAGGGGAAAACAAAAGCTTAAAAATAATCAGACAGCTTCATGGAGAGGAATTTATTTTAAGATAAATGACTCATGAATGTTTAAAAAGAACCTCATGAAGTAATAAGCGATAAATACGTATTTCTGTTTAAATATTTTCAGAAGCTTTCTTTTAATATAAAAGTTTTATCACTGGTATAATTTTAGCTTGAAATTGTGCAAGTCTACTCCACCTTTTTTAACAGAGAAATGGGTGAAAAATGTGAAAAACCATTAGGCACTGAAGTGCTTAATATTAAAAGATCTGCTTCTGTATCATTTCATGTTTATTTTTTTACCTCAGTAATTTCTGTATTGAGTTCTCTGTATCAGAAGTAAAATAAAATTGTTTCTGATGACCAACAATACCAGCCTAGCCAGGATCCTGAAAAATCAGTTGATCACTACTATATATGCATATATTCCCTCGACATGTTTTGCACAATGAGTTAGCAAGCTGTCGTAAAGCAGATGGGGATAAGCCCAACTGTCTGTGCTGGCTTAGGGCTTCTAACCTTCAACAACTCTGGCTGAACAATGGTTTTGTCCCCCGATTTGTTTTGGAGCCTGGTGGAGACCCCTTCAAGAGAATGCTGTTTTCAAAGGGTAGGTAGCAGGTTTCTTTGCTGGTTGAATACCCAGATATGAGGAAAGGCAAACTCATTCAACAGCTGAAATAAAGGATCTGCAACTAAAAGCTTATAAAAGCCATGAAGCTCTCTTAAGTTATATCATAATTTTGAATGTGTCTTGTTCTGCATGGCAGCTCTTCCCCAAAGCTTTTCAATTTGTATCATAAAACTGCGCCCTGCTTGGCATGGAGCAACAACACCATTTTGGAAGCCAGAGAAGCCTGTGGTGAAACTGGGGAATCAGGGAACATTTGCTTTCCCCTTTGTCCCAGTATAATCTCTGACCATGTCCTGACTGCAAGTCAGGACCTGAACTACTTCTTTGTATATAAAACTAGAGTTCTACTCCGGTGTGTATATTAATTTATAAGTATGCATATAACATAGAGGTATTAAATATACTTTTTTAGAGTATTAATACAGAGCCATTCAGTAAAAATGTGCTGTTTACATCTTCCCTCTGTGCAGAGCAAAGCCATAAGTCACAGTAACAACAGTGCACACAGTTTATTAAAATGGCTGGTGCTTTGATCCTAATGATTTGTTTTACCAGTGCTGGAATACAAGTAGTCATGAGTGTAGCTCATCTTCCATTCTGCAGTGATTGCTGCTTCTATCAAAGGAAAAATGGGCTGGAATGGGACTGCAAATAGCTTGTTTGTAAGGATAAATGTTTTACTAGTACACAATGCTAAAGGCTGAAATCCTTCCTAAATGATCTTACGTTATTGCAAATTTTAATGATGTTATTGTGGGTGAAACCCATGGCAGGTCTTGCAAATCTGCTCCTCACTTCAAAATCTGATTTCTACAGTTAGTAGTTTTTCTTTTGCTTGTGCTTATTAAGAAAATTGTTAAATTACATTAAATATTTATCTTTGCATTAAAACTTCTGAATCAGCAAGACACTAAAGCTTATTATCTAATCCCATTGAATTCAGTCTGACTCAAGAAAATCCTGAGGTATTATGCAAAGTATAGATGGCATTAAATGGAATTAAGAGTTTTACTGAATTTGAACTTTATTATTAATTGTTTGCCTCACACACAAATGTCCAGTGCCTCCCATTTACCTGGTTGATTTTTTTGATTTTTTTTTTTCTACACCTAGTTCTATACTTGCGCATACATTCAGAATTCTAAATTGGATTAATAAAAAGCATTCACAAAAAAGTAGGAGAATCAGTTTTTTTGTGGTCAAATCAATACTCATTCATTGAAAAATACAGGGTTAGGTGTACTTTATCAAATTTTAATGCTTTTATTGCATTATCAAATGTAAAACCATTTACTGCACTGGATATTTGTGGAACTTCCCATTCTTGATGGGCCATCCCCATTCTTACCTAGGCACTTAATGCATGATTCCATATATTTGACCACATAGTTTTGTAACATCCTGTATAATTGATCTTCGTTTTATTCAAAATCTGTTTCAAAATAGTCTTAGTTCTAAATTATTTTAAATCGCTGTTTATTTATTCACTCTTAAAGATATTGCAGATCTTTCTTCAGTTTCAAGAGCTCTTGAAACACATGGAAGATAAACTCTGTTTCCTGACACTAATGTTTTCTTTTCATTTAGGCAAATAGTCTCCTTAACTCTAAATCCTCAAATAGCTCCTTGAAAGCGACATTCACACTGAGATCATATGTTAACAAATAAACTGCTTGCTGGACTAGCAACCTCCCCAAAGGCCACTAATGAACAAAGAGTACATTATTCCTGCAAAGGGCAGAAATAACTTATGTACAGAGCTCTACAAAATACTTAAGAATGAAAATTTAGAAACCAGGCCACATTCCACAAAAGACGTGAAACTCCTGAAAGTGTCCTGAAAACTGAAGTCAGTCTGAGTTGCATCATTACCTTCTGTGAACAATTAATTGCAGCAGTTGCTGAGTAAATGCAAAAATTACTCTTTATGGTTTCTTTTTGAAATTTTAGGCCTGAGCAAGTATGTTCACTATGATTGAAAACTCTATGTAAGTCCTTCCTTCCCTGTAAACTGCACTTCAAACTTTAAAAGGAAAAAAAATGAAAGGAGAAAATAAAAGGACCAGGGTTCCCAGCCCATCATGTTGCTTTTGGTGTAGTTCTAAGACGTGAAAAAAATATAAGCCTGAGGAGTTCCTACTGTCCCTGAAATACTTTTCCTGAGGTACCAGCAGAGGGCAGTTAGGGAGGAGAAAGAGAACAAGAGATGTGTAACACAGTACCTGTAATAGAAGTTGTGCATGAATCAGTGCAATTAGTCCCAAATACAAATATCAGTCCGAATTTAAATACTGTGGTTTCAATTAAGGCTTTATGTGGAGGGAGATCCCAGAGTTTACACCTCACTTTAGTAATCAGAACTTTATCCCTAAGAACCCCTGAATAGGTCACTTCATCCTGAAGCTCTGTCTGGGTTTGTGGATGAAGACGCAGAAAGTTACCTCGACTGGAAGGATCTGCCTTAAATAATACCCTGAGGTAATTTTGCCAGACACAAAGAGAAAAACAGAGACTTGCTTTGGTTGTGATAGTAGTATAATAGTAGTTTATTAAAACTGAGGCAAAAGAATGATGCCTAGAATTAGTGGCACTTTGGCATTAAATATTTCATGAACTCCCTACATAGAACTGTGGATGTTAAAATTTTATCTGCTCATGCAGATCAATAAATAAAAATATACTTAATTATTAAGCATCTCTCTTTATCACTTTAATTACAGAAACAACCTTTCTGGAGGCTGTTTAGCAGAAAAGCTGATTAGCATATCTAAACAAGTTTAAAAATCTTCTGGGAAAATACATGAATCTTTTTATTTAGTGCTTTAATAGGACCAAATTTGCATAGGCATACAACAAAAGAAAAATAGAGAAACAGTAACCTATACAGAAAAACTTGTAGCTTATATTTTTCAAGACGCTCAGGTGTGGGTAAACATATTTTGAAGTGTTTGGATAACCCAGGTCTAGAACTGCACCGGCAAAAGGGAATCACTAATAGTTTCTATTTTCAAACTGGAGTGAAAATCCTTGGATTTAACAGCTGAGGACCTTGACTGGCCCAATTGCATAATGAATACAAACATACACTCAGAATTTGACCTTGTAGAACCTGTCATTTGTCGACTGCTGCCACATAAGGGTTTCCACAATCACCAATGGGTTTCCACAGTCACTTTTTATCCCAAGAGCCAGTACAGGAGAATCGGTCTCATACACCAACTGTATTGGGAAGATGACTTCATAATGTCTTCTTTGCAAATGTACGTACACACAGACGTGTGTGTGTGTGTGTGTGTGTGTGTGTGTGCATGTATTTAAACACATGCACACACATTTATACACATCTGTGCGGGCTCTTTATCCAGGCAGATCCTGTCAGTTCTTACAACTCTGCCTTTTCCATTGCCATGTTTTCATCTTTATGTCTTCTTTGTGCCTTTTCTTCCAGGAACTCAGTCTCTATGCCTGTGCACCAGCCACAAGCAGTCCCTTACAAGTTTCTTTTGCTAAGAAACTGCTTAGCTGCAATTTCCTCCAAATGCTTTTCAGACCTCTGCTGCACTCTGTCAGCTGGTAGAAACCTCAAAATCTGAACCTTTTACATGGCTTTTCTGTGCCATCTTTCCTATTTCTCAACTCAGCTTGAAATTTCCTCTGAAGAGCATTGGTCAGTGCAGTACTTGACACTGTCCTACAACTGTACAAACTGATACTGTAGAGATTTCTCTGTCAAACGACCTTTCTGAAAAAAACAACATAGCATATAAAGCCCTGCAAAAATTGCATTCCACCTACTGCTATAGAAACTAGACATCTGCCTAAATAATAAGTAAATACACATAAGTAAAGGAGAATTTTCTGTTGTCATTTTCACCATTTGATACTGATCTAGTGCACCTTTAGTCAATGCAATAACTTCCACAATTTTGGAAGTGTGACTTTCCTCCTTGCATTGTTAAGGATATAGCTAGTTTTGTCATCCACTCAATTAGATTAGGGTATAGCTGAGAAGTAAATTATTCACATTTGGAAATTCATCTGTGGGTAAATGAACACCATGCCTGAGCTGACCTTAACAGGTTTATCTGTCCAATTGCTCTCAGTTAAAGCTAGGCAATTCTTGTGAATTAGGTTGTATTTACTATCTTAGTATCACCTCTGACTCATTGTGAAATTGACTTTGGTCAGAGATCTCAAATTATAAGATGAACAGAAGATAATTGTCCATTTCCCCCTGCATATTCAGTGATGTCTAGCTGAATGTGTAGTCATCAGTACACTTCAATTATGGTATTGCTCTAACTTATTTTGTTAGTGCTCTTCATTTTGACTTAATACAATTCCAATTTTGGTAAAATTACATCAACAGCTTATTTGATCACATTAAGTCACTGTATCATCTCTATAAAGGTTTTATCCTGTTCATCCTAGAAAGTTGTATCTTGAGAGCATTTGGTGAGAAATTCCTCTCCCAGCAACTCTTCTGTGTATATATATGCCAATGCAGTCCTGTTATCCCCTCTTCCCAGCACACCCCTTACAGACAGATGTTTTCTGATACAAAATTGTTGCAGAGCAAGATCTCTTACCAGCCCTATTCAATGTAATTTGTAAAAAAGGACAGAATTATGCGCATATGTGGTGGCAAAGCTTTTGTTCTTGTGCTTGCCTAGTGCAGTACACGGTGTAAGCCACACTCGTGGTTCAGGAGGGCAGGACCCCATCACTGTTCAGTCTGGGTTTCTTCACAACCTGTACCTTATTTGATGGAATTCAGCCTTCTTCCTGCAATATCACCTTCAAGAGATGTCAAGTTTTAAACATCTGAGATTATAGTTTGTGTGAGACTTACCTTTTCAGTGATGGTACATTTTTCTATATAAAATCCCACAGATAAGCCAAATCACTATATATAGGGTTAGGGTTTTGGAGGGTATAGAAACATATGTCAATCCCTTAAAATACGAGGATGTCTGAAAACTGCCTGGTTTGAGAAGTTAAAGACAACTCATGGTAGCCTCTTGCAGCATCTCCTTTCCTAGTTTATTCCCAGTTGCAGAGTCTTATTTCTTTTTCAAGATGCATTTTACTGAATTAGGTCACTCATGTAGGCATAAATCAGGTCATTGCAATTTATTTGTTATCTTGCAGGGAAGCTTGACATTTTGTCTCACCTTCCTGAGTATGTTATTTTATTAGGCAATCCTCCTAGCAAGTGATAGATTTCACTGTCGTTTCCTTTTGCTTTAACCTACTCCTCCCTCAAGCTCTAATGACTTTTTTTTTCTGTGTGTATTCCCCAGCCTAGGAATTTCTGAGTTTAGTTGATATTTTTACCCTGCAGAGCTTCTTTTGCAATTCTTTTAATGTTAAAAAGGGTAAATTTAAATCCATTGTACCTGGATTTGGCTTTGTTAGTTACTTCATAAGTTGATGCCTTTTGGTGGTTAGTTTCAGGGAATTTATATTCTCCTGCTTCATTAGCTATTTTTCCCTCAGGTCAGATAGGCATTGCTTCATATTTTTGAAACACAATTGCGTGATGGTATCTATTTCTCAGTATTCAGCAGATTCCAGCTCCCCTAAGGTGCCTGAGAGCTGTAATTAAAGATAGTGAATTTTAATGTCAGGATTTTGCACCCAATGACGTAGCATCTCTGTGACAGCTCAGACAGCGTACTGTTGTGATGATTTACCATTGATCTGCATGTTCCCAGATCTCTTTGGTGACCAAGATGTATGACAATCATCCTTGCCACTCCACTAGAAATCACTGTGCATTATGGACTGAATGCCAGGCTGTGTTAGGCACAGAGGAGGTTTGATGAAACACACGCAGTAACCTGGCCAAAACCAGGGATGTGGTTCTATCGAACTGGACATAACCACACAGGGAATACGTGGCGACAGAGTAGCAATCCCTTAGGGAAGAATACAGGTCAGTGGGTGGAAACACTGCTATTGCTGGGCTCTTATGGTCCTTCTGACTCTGAGTGGGGCAGGCTGAAAGCTGGACCGCAGCCTGGCTCTGCATCCTGGAGGAGCACGGGTGGCTGTGCAGGACTGCAAGTGGTGAAATGGATGGGCTGTGATGCCTTCCACTGAAATAGTTTTATTTAGCCCTATTTGATTATAGAATTGTAGAATGTCTTGGGTTGCAAGGGACCTTAAGGATGATCTAGTTCCAGCTCCCATGCCAGATCATGTCCTTTATTTGCCCAGCTCTGCTTGCAAAGCGGGAGCTGAAAATGTTTAAATATTTCAAATGATTTCTGTATTTTCTTTGGAACTGCTGTTAATCCCTGTAAGCTGTTATGATTCAGAATTTACTGGCATCAAGCCCTTCCCAGATAAGTACTAAATAATATACTCAGAAACATGATTCATTCATATGCTTTAGAAAAGGAGCAATTCAGCTCATAGTCTTCCAGTTCAGTCCCTGAACATGAAAGATTACAATTACAATTGAGTTTGGCGATAGCTCTATTTTTTTTTTCATTTTCTGTTTTCTCTTCTGTTTTTTCTTTTTCCTCTCTGTTCTCCTCCTTCCTGTTTCCATGCCCTTTTCCCTCTCCTTCTTTCTCTCCTCAGATTCACACCTTTTTCAATTACACATGTGATACACACCTCCCTTTTTAATTTTGTCAATTCAAAATTTTTTTTCTAACAGAGGAAAATTATGTCATTTCATCATGAGAAAAGTATGTCAAGCAGAGCAGATCCAGAATTTATTCTTTTAAGACTGGAATTGAAAATGAAAAGCATAATAATTGATTTTGCTGCATCCATTTCTTTTAAAATACCTCCCTGGTAGTTCTGATCTGACCTAAGACCAAAATTACAAGTGAAAGCTTAATATCCAGGGATTCAGGTCTGGTATTCTTCTTGCAAGCTGTAAATTTAAGTTTCTCAGGTATTTGCAACTAAAAGAGAGCTCTTAGTGTTTCTGTCTCCTCACTCCATGTTTTTTCCTTCCCCCCATTCACTGCATCATTGGTACTGTTTGTGCTACTGTGTCGTTCTGGCATAAAGTAAGCAGGTTTTCATGCTGATGGTCTCCAAGGTCAGTTAAGTAGCATCCATACAAATGCTGCATTGAATTCAGGAGAATAAACTGAAGCACAGTTACAGCTACATACCAAAGGGCTGTAATGGGAACCAATAAAATTAGTCCCAATCAAGTTGTGTAAGTGGCTAGCTAGGAGTTAATCTTTCAGAACTAATAAATTCAGAATTAATATAGAATGGCTTAGGCCTCTTTTCTCCATATAATTAAGAACTCAGATTCCAAATTTTGATCTTTTAACACAACTGATTTTCAGAGAGCATAGTCCTGGCAACCTTTTTGAATTCAGGTATTGCTGCACTGCTGAATATCTCAAGCACTGTCTGTCCCTAAGGCTTCTGAGGAGGTTGCAAAATGTCTTTAATGTCTGACTAATTAATTTTACCTATTGGAAGAGTTTTCTCAATCTCATTAATAGGAATAGAAAATCCTTTCCAGAATAAATGTAATATCCTGGTTTTAATGATACTACATGTCAGAGGGCACCAGTGGTTAATGAGACAAGATTTTGAAATGTTCTTTATTTTGTCTGTTTAAAATAAGCATATTTCTTTTCTTCCAGTAGCACTATGCTTCCTAGTGAAATAGAAAATGGGATCATTATCTGTATCTCTTTTACGAATTTACAAACCTGTAGTATTACCTCTATACATCTCTTTTCCTGTAGGTGCAGTACACTTCATTGAAACCTGTCTTCTCTCTGCCCCTCTTAGTGTTTTGATTTGTCATTGCTCTTGCTCTGTTTCCAGTTGATAGCTTGAAGGATGGGTGTTTAAAACTGAGCAGTGTCCCAAAAGGACAATATGGGATATTTTCAGATATTATTTTCTGCTATATGTTATGTTATAGTTGAGGTTACTGACAAAGCTTTTTCTGACTGGTTGTATTTCTGTTCAGAAGACTGCAGTCTTAGAGCTCTGACAATTAATTTCTGTGTGTACTAATTCACATTTATCAATATGAACACTGAACCTGGACCCTCTCCCTGAATCTTCTTTCAGGGTATAACATAGATCTGCTCAGTCTTTCAGTAATGCAAGTTTGACTGAAAAAGTACCAGAAGCCGTATAGCATCAACGCTTGCATGACTACTCATGATCCTTAAATAACCAGGTATAAAATTCAGGGTCTGATGCTTTTGCTTTTTTTGATCTTCATGCCAACTACTTCAGCTTTTTGAAAGTTATGCCACATTTAAATTTTCAAGGGAATCTATGTAAAGCAAAGAAAATGTAAAAGGTGAAGTAGATATGACAGAGTAGTTTTGTAAACATTCTGCCAAGTCACAGTCCCCTTTTTCTTACTTGATTCTCTAAGTTTCAGTTCCTATAGAACCAGCTTGTGTATCCAGTTGCATGTTTCTCTCCCTTTATCAATCTGCCTCCAGCAGGACAGTGCAGGCAGCTTCCTTTTGTGTGCCAAGGGCACTCTGGCCAGCTTTAAACAAAACAAGTCAAAGATCCTGAGGCTGAGGACATGACACTGCCTATGTCCTCTTGTGTCAGTTTTCTTCCTCCCAGCACAGACTGGTGATGCCCAAACTGCATTTGGGTGCAGTGTCAGGCACAGCTGGACCCAGCGCTGTCCCTGGGAACTCTCTGGGGGTGCTGGTTGGCAGGAGCCAGCAGAGCAGCAGGAAAGGTGTCTGTGGCCATGTCCCATTGCTTCAGCCAGTGTCACAGGCCTATTTCCTGCTATAAACAAGGCCCAAATGTCTGAGCAAGCACCATGAAGAAAAAGAAAACTAGTTCTCACTTTTCTTCTTTTGAGTGAGTTTAAATTACAAAGGAAGAAAAGTCATTAGAGCAGATCCCTTTCCTACTGAAATGCCAGGCTAGGAAACAGGGCTGGAGTCTCTGATGCATGTGATTCACCCCTGAGGCAGGACAAAACCTTCTTTTCATTTTCTGACCGCAGTTTAAGTTTGGCCTGGAGGGCCTAACCCTTGACACAGCTTCAGAAGCTGGGAAGCTGCTCTGCTTTCTTCTGCATGCTGCCATGATAGCCCTGGGTCTTTTAGAGCAGCTCTCTCACACCCCTGTACCATAAAGGATCATCCTGGTGGTGAGAGAGTTCTTGTCTGCCCTTCTGGGTCACTTTTTCCCTGCTGTGTCTCAGTAGAGCAGGATGAGCAGAATGAGGCCAGCAGGCTCAGCTGTTGGATTTGTTTCTCATAAATAAAGTGAGGAGTGGATGGGAAGACTAGAGGGGGTTATGTTACAAAACACCACTAAGCCATTAAACTGCTCACTTACTGAAGAGTGAGACCTTTATATTAGCTAAGCACTTTGTTTTGTGTGATAGAAGGAAAAGTATGCCATATATCTAAATTTTATTTTTATTCTGAAAGCTATCAGCTGCAATTTTTGAGGTGTGTCAGGGGTAACATGATGATCTTTGTTATGCAAGGGATGTCATGAGTGTAAAAAGATTCCCTTCTTACCTTAAAAATCAAGCTCCAGTAGCATGTGAGAGTTAATTTCTTGGTCCCAGCAGCTTGAATCAGATTATCAGAGGTATGGACCTGAATTCTGGTGAGCTACCTAATGAGAGTATGGAGCTATTCTGGCTGAGGCAACAGAAAGTACTAAGCTCAGAAGACCCCAGGACACCCCTCCTCTCTAGAGTTCATGTACTTCCCTCTAAAAAGCAGCCATATGGAGCCCCATTCCGAGGGGGTACATGATCCTGCTTTACTCTTTCATAATGTAATGGTTGCATTTACTCAAAAAGGAGATGTGGGAGGTTCAAACATAAAGACAAGTGTCCTGACTGTGGAGGTAAGGTATTCTGGGTGCAGAATAACAGTGGGGGCTATGCCACTTTGTGACTGGGAATGTGGGAGTCTCGCCACCAGAAGGAGAATCCAGGCTGCTGGAAGTATGACTTACTGCTGTCTCTGAATTTCTGCAGAGCAGAAGATGGAGCTGTAGATACAAGAGTGCCTACACTTGTTTACACTCCAGAAACACTGCAGTAGAATTCAGGCACTGGATGGGTTCAGGCATCTCCCAGTTGCATAATTGATGCCAACATTGAACTTAGACACTTATGTTCTACCCAAGTAAAATTTTAAGTAAAACTCTTTTTTAGTCTTTGTTTGTTCTTACCCCAAATCAATTAACTGCAGCTCCACAGAGTTTGATTTTTTAATCCAGCCATGCTTAATCACTGATGTAAAACAAGACTTTTTTTTTCCCCTCTCGGATTCTTTCCTAATGATTTCTTGCCCTCAAAGTGTGTGCCTGAATTCTCTGCATCCATTTGTAAGGGCTTTCCCGCTTCCAGGAGTGTTTAATCAAAGAGGATGCTGTCAGCAGGTGGTTAGCATCGAATGTCAGAAGCGTCTTCATTTCTGACATCTCTTGGGGGAAAAAAATATTTCATTACCATGCAAATGATGCTAGTCTTCCTTTCCAAGATCATTGTCACATGGTGTAGTAACATATGGTACACAGAACTGTGCTCCCAAGATTTATGCAGCAGAGTGGACACAGCTCTGCTTTCTTTTAAGCCTTTCAGTTTTTCTTTAGGTTGCGTCAGAAATATCATGGTGCCTTTAGCAGCCTATGCCAGACAAAAGAACCAAGCAGCTTTAATGGGTGCTATTATCTTCCTGAAATATGTCTGGGTTGTGAATTATTCAGTTGATACTTGGAGTGGCCATCTCTTGAAATACACCAAAAATATTGAAGCTGCTGGCTTCTCCTGGGAATTTTTGAAAGTTCCAATCATGGTATTTGGAACTCAAATTTTCCATGAGCCATGAAACCCTGTAAGTAGACTAGGGTAAACCTCGTCTGATTCATCAGAGGACTGGAGTAGAGTTCAGTGACATCCGTGAGACTTCAGGATATGTCTGGAATTAAGCATATGTTTGAGTGAATTATTAACCTCAAGTGTATGATCAAGTGCTTTGCTGACTCAGGGACAAGACACTCCTTGCAGCTTGTTGTTTTCCACTTTGCCATCTGGGAAGAAGCAGCTTGACAGCATGTGGGCTGTGTGAGACATTATTGCATTTCTGAAAGGGTATTAACAGCCTTGAAGTTTCCAGGTTCTCTGAATCAGGTATTTTTTCTCTTGCAGATCTAACTGGGGTAGAATAACCTCACTGTAGTCTCTGAAAGCAAACTGACCATGCCAAGGCATTTTGGCAGGTTAGCAATTAATCTATGCCTAATTAAAATAATCCCATGTAATAGAGGAGCTACTAAAGATGCAGGTGGAAAGCTTTACAGAACCTGCAGGTTTGGAAGCATGAAATTGCCTCTTTCAGATATTCCAGAAAGTCCCTTTTGAGCAACTGGACAACTGTAAGGACCCAAATTTGTAAACACTTTTAATCTGAGTCATATCTTCTCTGGACCCATTTTCTGAGCTGGGGGAGCACATCCATATTTATATGAAATAAATATTGTTACAGGCTGTTCAGTCAACAAAGTCTCTTGCTTCAGCCAGGTAATGCAAAAGAGTGGGTAATACAGACTTATTACTGCATTTGTGGGGGAAGTACAAGACATCCTGATTTCTCAGTATTCTCCAAGTGATTTTAACTGCCCAAAAATACTAGGAGCTCACCTGAAAAATCTTCCAAAACACCCCCCCAAACCTGTTCAGCACACAACCCTACTTCTCCAATCCAGTACACTTTCAGTCTGCCATCACTTGACTTAAAAGCCATTTCTGTGCTGTTGTTCTGCTTTTCATTTCTCATGAATGCATACAGAGGAGTAAATGTTTATTTTAACAATATTTCTCTATGTGTACTCTTATATTTTTTTCGTTCTTTTCCAGTGACAAAATGTTCCCAGCCTTTGGATTTGGAGCAAGAATACCCCCAGAATACAAAGTAGGTGCCTAAGTGTAATTTTCTAATTTCCTTGAGTTATGAGGCACAAAATAAGGGGAGAAATGGAGAAAGGCAGGACAGTGGCATATGGGAACAGCTCCTCTGCTTGTTTTCATCTTCTGGCTTTCTCACCCAGTGACATCTCACTGAAACCAGAAATCAGGCAGGGCTAGACTTAAAATAATTGTTTGATGACACCCAAAATATTTTATGATATTGGCAAAGCTTTGTTATTGGATTCTTAGAGGAGAAATGATGTTTTGAATGTCCCTTGTCAAACATCATCCTGAAAATAAAGACAGGAAGAATTTTGCACTGTGGCAAATTTCTGTGTCAAGGTGGACACAGCCAATACCAGGATGAGAAATACTAAAGCATGTAGCCATACTAGAGAGAAGTGGTATTTATAAACACCCCACACTCCCCACTCCCCCCCCCAAAAAAAAAAAAAAGGTACAAAAGAAAGTGATCTGCAGTGATGCTGCAATTCTGAGCATAAATATGCCATCTGGTGGGGTTGTGGAGTGGAGAGAGTGAAGTAAAAGAAGGAGCATCCAACAGAGAAAGGCCCAAGAAGAAATAAGTGGAAATTCAAATCCTTTGTTTCACAGAGGTTGTGTGGGCAGAAAAGTAGTTCTGCACAGATAAGTAACCAAAATCTAGGTGGGGACTCTGCAACTCAGATGCTGTCTGGAAAGGAGAAGTATTAGCCATCTAAGCATGCAGACTTCATCCAGTATCCCTGTGTGTCCTGCTCTGGGTTGTGTCTCTGGGCTGTGGCTGAGGTAGGGAAGTGAACGCTAGCCAGGTAAGAATTTCTGAGAGGGACTGTGTGCATTCAGCATTGTAAGGCATGAATCAGCAGGTGAAAAAAACCACCACCAGTGTGTGTGTTCCTCACAGCTTGTAGGTTTGATAGCTGCAGAGGAATAACTGTAGTAATGTACAGCAAATTTGACACATGTCTTGTAAACAGATGTCTAAGGTAAGTTAATGGATGTTTTATCAACATTGCTTTCTAAGCTTGTCTGTGCCCAGCAAGGTGTTTTGCCTTGCTTTGTTCCTCAAGGGTAACACCAGCATTAATGCTTTCCAAAGTCAGAGACAGCTTCCAGAGCTTTGATATATATTTTAATGTGGTATTATGAGCTCAGAGCATCTGTGTCTGTTGTATGTTTGTTCCGACTGCAGCAGCTGACAACCATCACTGCTACTTAAGGTGGTGTGTCAGGGCCTGCTTGTTCCATCACCTGTGAAGTGACCATCAGTGCATGGGGGAGAACTTAAAACTTTTCCAGTTGTAGACAGCCATCCTTATCTACCTTGAAGGAAGGTGTTACTGTGTCAGCTGAAGTATTTTCAGCGGTTTCCTGGTGACAGAAATATAATAAAGATCCCAGCACAAAGCCAAAATAATCAGTTGGTAGCACTGATGCTTCAGATCACATGAACCTATTGGCAACATCCCAGTTTTGTTAGACTTCGTATCATCCTTCTCACCTGATTGTGAGAGCACATTTCAGGTGCTAGCTGGAAAACAGATGTCTTGCCAGAAAGTAACTTCAGGGGTCTGTGTAACCAGATATTCCTGCAATCACCACCACCAATTGATTTTCCACTTTGGCTGAATTAGCATTTGGATAATTTCCTGACAAATACTCTTAAGAAACTCTGAGACTTTCACTGAACTTAGTAGTCCATGCATGAATGAAAAGTCTTATCCTGTAGTATGAGCTCTCCTGAAAAGTCTGTTGCTAACTTCTCAAACCAAGAAAATGAATGTGACTCAGGACCTTCAGATTTTGAAAAGTTCAGGAAAGTAAGGGTAAACTTCAGAAGATGGGGCTGCTTCCTTGTGGATTACATATGTGTGACTAAATCAAACAAGTCCCAGAGTAAATGGAGATGCATGTGAAGGCCAGAACATCTTTAATCTCTGCTATGGAAACTTGTGACAGAAAATGACAAAGACAAAATGACATTACATCAGTTCAAAAATATAATAAAACTTTGAAAAAGACAAGAACCATGTTGCAGGGGGACTAACTCTTCTGTGAAGCAGATGGGGACAAATAATCAGCTTGGTGTCTGTCATGGGCACATCCAGCTGGAACTGCATGAGGAATTAACAGTCATCTGTGCTGTTGTTCAGTCCCTCCCTGTGATACTCTACACAGTCCATAAAGGTATCTGGCTTCATAAATAAGCTATATCGATACTTTTGAGTCCCTGCTTGGCTTTGACTGCACTTCTGAATTGAAAGATAAATCCTTTAAGAGTGAAGAGTCAGCTTCATCCTGATGCAATAAGTCAAGACCAATAAACCTGAAAATCCTTCAGTAATTTAGTCTACACTGGTATGAAGTTAATTGAAACCCAACAATGTGTTTGATGTTTGATGTGGAACATAGCAAAGATGCATAGGAAACAGAGAAGATAAAACTAAAAGTAACAGAGACTGTAGAAAAAAGTGCTCCCAAGCTTCTTCCTTAATCTCTTATTTCCTGCTGCAAAAGTATGGTAGCACTCTAGACACCACAGCAACAGTGCTCAGATAAAAGATCTCATGCTCTTCAAATGATCTTTTCATGTTTTCAATCACAAGTATTACAAGTCATACATACCATACATTTTTTTAATTAAAGGAGAGCAGTGCCGCTACTGTAACAATTTATATCTTCAAATTTAGGTTGACTCATTATGAGAAATTTAGGTGGAATCATTAGGAGAACTTCTAAGTTCTGACCCCATCATGTGGATAAATCAGCTTCTCATTAATTTAGGGTATCTGTTTTCAAGCCTCCAGTCCTAATGAAGTGATCTAACCTGCTCATAGCATGTTGGTCTCTGCATTCCAGCATCTGGTCTTTTATTTCTTTCAGTGGACAAAAAATTGCTAGGGCTATGGAAGAAATTTCTCCCATTGCCAAGGGTTCCTAAGTAACTATGGAGCCCCCATACATCTGAACAACATAGCTTCCTTCCTCAGCTGTCAGTGTCTATCTCTGCAGGCTCTTCATAAATATCTTGATATTGTATCCCTTTAAAACTTGTTTTTATTTATGTTTTCCACAGAATTTCCATTTCAAGAGCACACTGTTATGCTGTGTTGACTTTATTCTCCCTCATTTCAGCTCCAAATGACACACTTCAGCTGTTAGTAGAAAACCAGCAGTTTCTTAGTGGCATAAGGAATCTGTGGGAGTGAAGGAAGCAAGACATGCCATATATATCATTCCTCATCAGTCTAGAGATCTTTCATCTAATATCGTTGACAATATGATCTTCTTCCACCAAGACCTGACAAACACATCACCCTGCTCCTTGATCTAAGTAAACCTCTGAGAGAAATATTTCCTTTGTGAGTTTCTGTCATAAAAAAGTTGCAGAATGTTGGGGAGTTTTTTTGGTTGTTTTGGGGTTGTTTTTTTTTGCAATGAAAGGAAGGATCTGAGAAGTTTGATATAAAGTGAAGAGGTGGTAGATAATATGGACTCAGACACAGCTGTGAAAGGTCACAGTGAAGAGGAGGAAAGGAAGCAAACCACACACACTGACTTCTTAGCAGGCAGGACTCAAAGGAGCTGAAAAAACACACAGCAGCACAGAACTTACTTTTAAAATGAAAAGCAAGTTCAAACCATGTCAGCCCCGTGACAGGTGGATTGCCATTAATGAAGGCCTGTTTCCTGAAGGAGAATTGCAAGCTGACACCTGAATAGGTACTAAACAACTTGCAGTTTGTTTTAAGAGAGTCCTGGTTATTTCTGTACTTTTAGTGAAAGCTTCATTCCCTGCTTTTGCCATGAATGTGTGCTGGAGACAAACTCACTGCAGTTACAGACACAGTGCAGCATCTTTACAACCCTGCACTGGTTTGCTGGGCAGGTGAGGGACTTGAGAAGTGCTGGGGTCTCTGTGATTCCTGCACTTTTCAGGAGATTGATGGCTACAATATGTGCAAACCTGACAAAAAAAGCATGTGTAACAGACCAAGGAACAAAACAGAATTAGTCTCCTTATCCATGCAAGTTGGATTTAGACATGGAAACTTGGGCAGCATGCACAAAAATGAAGTATAAAGGGAAATACATGGCCCAGCTTTGCTGAGCAGAAATGTGTACAATGTATCTTAGTGAGAAACACAAGCTGTCCGGCTCCCAAACTATTTGATTAATGAGCCTCCAGAAAATAATGGCTTTGACCAAATTCATTAAAATTCATTAGTGTCTTAAGCTTTTGCAAAATATGCAAAAGCTAATACTTCCTATAAATATTCATAAATAATGAAATATAATTTTCATATTAATATTCATAAATATTTCCTATTTAGTTTTCTGACTGGCAGTGGCTTAATAGGGTTCAGTTTATTCACAGATAAGTGTCCAACATAGTGCATTTTGGCATTTACACTTGTATGCATCTATTGTTCATGGATTTTTGACAATCTCTATTTAAACTATTAAGAAAGCATTCCTAAACATCTGAATTTTTCAGAATGTTTGTCAAATAGTCCTAGTACCATTACCATACAGGAAAGCTGGAGCTATCTGGGACATGAAGGTTATTTTCAATGAATTCAGCAATCTAGAGAGGGGGGGAAAAAAGGATTACTAATTTTCAGAATTCAGGCATCCATATTCAGCATTTGAAAAGAAATAAAAACCATAGCTTTTTATTTTTAAAAAATGGAATTTCAGTTAAAGGGGTTTAAAAAAAGTGTAGGCCAAACTAGAATTACAAGTATCAATGAAACTCAAAAAAAAATGATTTTGCACAGTTCAAAAGCTTTCCAGCAATTTGCTTTATCAACACTGGGGGATTTATTATTTTTCAGATTCCTAGGCAGGATTTTTATTTGTGATTTGAGGTTTCTATCTGAATTCATAAAATATTTTTTAAGAAATCTCAAAAATTCTCAGCTAGAAAATTCTCCTTTTCCTTTCAGCCTTAGAAACATTTTTAGCAAGGGCCATGCTATGAGGATGAATTTCATGGCATCCTAATATGAGGGAAAAAATCAATGTGATTTTTCTACAAAAATGGCCATAAACATGTGGAAGTATTGTCATGGTTTTTCCAAGAGTCTCATGGGTGCCATCACATTGATGGAAAACTGCTGGTGTTTGTCACTGTATATGTACAGATAGTGAAGGCATTGTACAGTGGTAGAAAACAACATTTCTACAACCTGTCTTAGCAAAAATATTCTGAACTGTTTATTTAATTGTCACGTCCTCAGAAGTGCTCTCACTGTAACCTATATCATAATGGATGGTAGAGCTAGTTAATTTGCTTGTTAAAAACCTCAAAGGAATTACCTGTGAAAGAGTACGTTCCTGGTGTAGGAAGTTCCTGGACAGCTGTGGTTTAACAATCCCGTATCCATGATGGTGTCTGATAAAGAATGTACCTGGAGCCCTGCAGAGGGAAAAGATTAATACAGAGCCAAGTGCAAATGAGTGCAAGTGTTCTTTAATGTCTTTAGCTGCAGCCTTGAGTGCAGTTCTGTGCAGCAGCCGAAGTAACACCAGGCTGATCCCATGTAATCACCTCAGCATGCCAGCATTTCTCTCTCCTTCCCTTTTATGGATTGATTTCATGGATCAATGTTAAGAGAGGAGGACTGAAATATATTTGAAATTTAGTCTAGGGTCTGTGACACACTCAGGGTGATTGTGAGGAGGACATTCCTTAATGTGAGACTGACTTCACCACAGACTATGGTCTGCAGTTCTTGGCCAGGTGATGCCAGCTACTGATGTAAAGCAGTAGTTCTGTATTTGTGTGACTTGACACATTCCAGGATTTCCTGATTGTTAGATCAATCCACAATACAAACCACCCTAGTAAATTATATAAACATGCATGCTTCTGAAGAGCAAAGTGTCTTCTTATTTCCCCTGAGGATTTCTCAGTCTTCAGCATCTTAGGTGTTCAAATTTTGCCGCCTTTTTGTCATTAGCTTATCAGTTCTGGGAGTGTCACTGAAGGGCTGTGTCATACAATATCAGGAAGATGCCATTGAGTATACCAGCTTTTGGTTCTCTGTCATCAGCATGGTTTGTCCTCCAGTCATAAAGCCCTTGCATGCTTAATTAGAAAAAGAAAAATAAAATAAAAAAGGAGGTAGGCTCATCACCTTGCACTGTTTAGAAGGCAAAAGCACTGAATGTTTGATCCAAACCACCTTTTGACATGGGTGAGCTTTACATGGAGTCCTATCAGGTATCAGCCCAACTTTAGTAAGGCCTTCAGTTTGTGGTCTAAGTGTGAGGTCTCTGCTGGTTTGGACACTCTTGAGTTCTGGCCACCGCAGGGAAGTCAGCAAAGGGGCAGGTTGAAGCACAGTTGGCTTTGCTTAATAGGGTAGGGAATGAGTTTTGAGCATTTGGAGAAGCTCTGCTTAAGAAATATATGTTGTTGGCTTGCCTTGGGTGATGATTTCCTGTTTGTGAACCATTACTGAGCTGCTCAAAGAACTTCTCTCCTTCACATTATACTTAAATCTTGTTTAAATTGTGATATATTGCTCAGAGAGCATAGGAAACAATCCAGTGCTTCTGCACATTCATTGTGTTTCCTGTGCTGCCTTCAGGGTACATTTTAACACTGCTCTTTGTGAATCAGGATGACAATGTATGAGGGCCATTGGCTTTAGGATAGCAGCCGATGCTCAGACAGTCTTATTTTTTGGATCTGTGTGCACACTGACTAGATTTGGGCTTTCCTTATTGGCCTGAACTGTTGTCTGCATTTTTCGTAAATAATAGCCTGGGTGCCATAGCTCTGAACCAGATAAATTGTTTGAATTATTTGATTCTGGAAGAGGTATGGCAACAAAAGCAACCAAACCATGCTTACATGTGAGATTAAAAAACTGTATTCTTAGCTTTTGAAAAGATTTGTATTTTCCTTCAGGTATAATTTCAAATGCATTGGAATAAAGAAATAAAATCTCTGAAGAGGCACAGAGGTGGAAGAATCAGTCTGCAACACATAAACAAGCATTGCCATCCTTCTTGCTTTTATAATACAGTTAATGCAAAATACAGAAACCCTAAAGGAAAGAGAAAGGCTAGTGAACAACAAAAAATATTAGTGAGTGAAAACTCCCATAACAGTTCTTGACAGATGCAATTACCTTTGGCCTGCAGCTGATCATGAGGCTGGCAGATACCAGCTGGGCAAAGTGCACTGAGAGACATCCAGAGCAACCAGGCAGAAGGGCTCTGGAGCACCTCTGAAGTGTATCTGGCAGGCTGATCTTCTGTGCTGCTTGGTGAGGAACATAAATAGTGACTTGCTGCAATATCTATCCAAGTAGGATAGTCTGAATGGACCATGTAAAACCCTCTCTAAGACTGGTGCTTGGTGTGGGCATGCTGAATGCCTGGCTGGGCTGAGGCAGCTGCAGAATTCTCAGTGAGGTTTTGCTTCAGTCCTTTCCCATCGCGGTAGAAGTACTGCTTTATTTAAGCTCGCAATATTGGCAGGCATCACTGTGGTAAGCAAGACTAGCACATGATGGGGAAATTAATTTTCTCTATGAAGAACTCTCTTTGGCAGTAATTAGCCAACTTAGACCACTTGTCTTTCACAGAAGCTTCTCTGCAGTCACATATTTGATATATGTGTCCCTTAGTCATAGACCAGTTTCCATACTCTGCTGTCAAGACATCTGAACCAGAAAATGAAACAGCAACATCCAACAAACAGGTCTCTTCCTGCAATAATCCTGGTTCCATTGTGCAGGAGGTTGCTTTCCATATCTCTAGGACTGTTGGAACTTTTGAAGATCCTACAGAGACCAATAAAGCTTTAAATGTGTATAATTGCAGTTATATAAATGTCTTCTTAAAACTGGGATGATACACCTAAATTCAGCTTCAGCTTATGCAAATTACCTGCTAAATTCTCAGCCACTTTTTGCAAGTCAAATATATATACATATATATACATATATATATATATATATATATATATATATATATACAGATCTTATGCATTGCAAGACAAGATCTGAGCTTTTTCATTCAAGAAAAATTTAGACAAACAGAATTGAGAGGCTGGGCTTCAGAGTCAAAGAGATTAAAAGAAATGGAGACTTTTCAGTGATCAAAGAAAGAAATAAAAAGGAATCTGTAAAAGAAAAATGCAGGCAAGAATAAAACTTAAGGAGGAATTTTGAAATTGGAGACTTACAGTGCCTAACATTATTTAAGCGTACAAAAATCTTGGTTTATTTTCCCAAGGCACTAAAGACAAAATCTTTTGTTTTGTTGCAAAATCAGCAACTTTGTTGGATCCACAGTGATATCTTTTAAAAAAATAACTCTGTAGGATTTAATGATAGATTGAGAGAGAGAGAGATAGATTGCAATATTCACTACATACGAGGAAAACCAAGAGTCTTCAGGAATTTTATTACCCCCCCAGACTAACCTAAGCTTTTAATCAACTTAGACTCCTTATACTTCTTACACTACTATTCCACAGCAGATCCTTGATTTCTCTGGAGATTTCCCCATACTCCTCGGCCTTAGATGAGGAACTGTTCACACAGTGAGGTCAGTATGCAGAAGTGAGCTGAGTTTCTGCTGTCAGTGCTGTATCACAACCTGTCTTCTCATTCCTGCAGTCTGAGATGCTGAGGCAGGGAGAGCTGGCACCTAAATCACCTCATCAATAGACTCCTCTTCCGTACTGGTAGCCCAATCCTGACACCATGTTTATATGATTTTTTTTGTGTATTTGGGTGGGTTTTCTTTGTGCCTTACTTTGTTTTGTTTGGTTTGGTTTGGTTTGTTTTGTTGTTGTTATTGACAAGTTTGATTCCAGGTTTCCTACTTTGGTTCTGTGGGGAGCTCCAGCTGGGACTGTATTTCACATTTAATGGCTGAAAGCTTGAATGGTCTCAGGCTTGCCACAGAAAAAATGTCAAGGATATTTTAACCACAAGTCTTCTTGGAATAATTTTTCTGACAACAGTCTTCTTTTCTTTCCATTTAACTGCAGGTCTCTCATGACTTTGCAATCAATTTCAATGAAGACAACCCAGAATGTGCAGGTAACGCTCACAGTAGGACAGACTGTCATAGTTTTGCTGTGTGCAAAATGTGCATTTTTTATTGTATCACCTGAGTATTATTCAAAGTGGTTTTATTAAAGAAAGCAGCTAGGATTTGGGGACCTGCCAAACCATTGAGCTTAACTTTAGAAATCTTGGAAAGTACCATATATTAATTTCCTGAAAAGTAGGTGGACATTCAGCACTTAGACTTCCTATAATCACTAGCATTTCTGAGAACTGAACTAATTGAAAATCTTCAGCTACCTCAACATCATAGGTTGTGCAGCTAAGAAGGGCAGGATATGAAAAAGCAGGCTGTGAACCTCTGTGATCAAAAATTCCCTCAGTGTAGAGCCAGTTCTTTGACCAGACCTATAGCCTGCTGGAAGTCAAGGGCAGGAAAGTAGCTGATGACGGTTGTGGTAGAGAGAATCCTACTTCCCTGAGGGCAAATGCAGCAGGAGGCTACAGTGTAAGATGTTGCCATGTTCTTTGTTAACAATCATTGATATTAATGATTGTTAACATCAATGATGTAATCATCTTTGTAATCAGAGGCCAGATTTATGTAGATGTTGCTGTATGTCTTGTATTTGTGAGTGAGATCTCCAGTGACTGATGCTGTCTTTCTAAAATCTCCTGCCTCAATTCACACATTTTGTAAAAGATAGTAACAAGAAAACCATCTCTAAACAGAGTAACAGTTAAGAGTCTTGTTTGGGTGATCATTGTCTAAAATCCACAGGTTGTTATTCTCCCTTATCTTTCTGCTTCCATCCAAATACTGAACTGGATATTTCAAAATGCTCTTCCAGTTCAAATTTTCTAGCTGCTCATTTTAGCCCTTCTCAGGCTTATTAGTGGCTTTATTTTGGGCATGTTCAGGATGAAAATTAAGATGCTAAGAAATGAAGTGAGGAAGAGAGGACAGGCAATTCAAGGGAAAGAGACATTAAGAGAATTCAGAGTTCATGTGTCTCAAATGCAAGACCCGGTTTTGGTTCAGTGGGTATTCCTGCTTTGTTGTTGCACTTGAATTGTTGGACTGCCCCAGCCTTTGCAGGTCATATGTTTGAAATGCAATTGGGCATAAGTCCTACAGCTGCTTGATGTGCTCACACAGCTTTTTACATTGCTTTTAAGGAGTCCAATGAAGCAGAAGTTACATGTATGCATCTAGAAGTGCCTATAAGCTTGTAAGCCAGTTTGATGTTGAGACTTCAGTGTGGGAATGGGGTGGGGAAGCAAAAGAGACCTCAGAATTCCATCTGGACCATCATATTTCATAATGTGTCATTAAAACAGTTAACAGTGGTCAGCATTAGGTGATAACATATTTATGCATGTAGTGCTCAAATAGAGCTTTGTTTCCCAATATAACCACAGGATATTTGTGACCCTCTGGAAACTACAGAGAAAAGCTCCAGTACTCCATTCAAAGAACACTTATTTTTATCCCCCTACTTTGCTGGTTCTTTTGAGTTCAAGGCTAATGCTTTTATCACACTGGCATTGCTATATAATGATTTTTATTGATTGAAAAGGCTGGCACATCTAGGTGGTGCCAGCAACAGAGTTCTGACAGACAAACCTGTAAGCAAGGTATTTACTATCCAAACCACATTCTGTATGCAAAACTAAATGTAACAGTGGAAATAAAAGGGGGTGAAAAAACCAGGAAGGAGCTGCCATGTGAGGCTGGGCTTATATCACTTAATAATTTAAACTTTATTTTTGTCTTTGCATAAGACTCAGTTACCTGATAAGCTAGCCCGTCACCTGAAAGGAGTTCTAGGCTTAAGAAAACATAAAAAATCATTGCAGCCAGGGAAGGATTTCTCATGAAAGAATGGCAGAGAAGAAATTTTGCAGCATTTGCACCTGTATCTGCAAGATATTAAAAGCACTTGTTTGTCTTAAATTATACCTTTTAAAATAATATCCACCTGGGCGAAAGCAGGAATAGGAGACAAACAAGAAAATGTGTTGCTTAATCATCTGCTGCAGCTCACTCATCTGCCTGTCATGGGTGCTTGCTTGTTCTTGATGTTTTCTAGATGTTCTCACTGTATTAGGTGTCACAGGGAACAGTAACATCAGCAAGTCATGTGGAGAAAGGATGCAAGAGTGAGAAAGAGATAAAGTGCTTAGTGATTACACTATTTTACCTTGTAATATCTAGCATACTTGCCCGAAAATAAAGTAAAATTGCTTACGAGTATCTTGTTTTAAACAAAGAAACAGCAGTTGCAATATAAGAAGTATGTGTCTATTTTGCCTTTGAGGAATTAAATCCTTTTCTCTGTGGAAGTAGAGCTTTTGCTGGCACAAGGTAGTGTGAAGCATCACTCTACACACAGGGACTGTATATTGAGATGAAGAGCACTGGAATTCATAAAATATGAACATCCTCCCCTGTTACCATTTCCATTCTTGAAAACTGTAGTATTTATAGTCTTAAATTTAGTATATTTATAGTATATTACTTTAATAGTCTTACAATTAATACCTCATTTATTATCTGAGGAAGAAAGTAGGCAACAACCTCTAGTCTGAATGAATGTTTCTACACATCTGTCTTAAACCCTTATATGTATGCATACACTGTATTTCATTGGAGATACTGAAAGTCGATTCCAAATAAAAATGTAGAGAGTTGAATTGTTAAAAAGAAATCACATTGATTCTGCCTAAGATAAAGGAGTACAAGAATGGCAACCTACAAAGTAATCCACTTACATATCCTGCTGAGTTGGGATTGGATGGACAGTAGATATTTATAAAATATATTAATCTGAGACAGCAAATACAAAATTATGTTTCTAGAACATGTCTCTTTCTAAGATGAGAGCAGCTTTCTGACATGAACAACACTAAATCTCTGTGGAATGCAGGGAGTAAGGTTTATCTTACATTATTTTACTGCGTAAGAAGAAAATACAGTGTATCTTGTCATCAACTTAGGAAAAATTTATGAGGCCTTCATGCAGCATCATTAAGTATATGTAATGAAATCCTTAGCAAGTTTAAAAGTGGGAGTTAACAAAAGGTCAGTTTTGCAGTATGTAATTTAGTCACTGGAATTACCCAGGGAAATTTTGCAACACTGCTTAACATTTCAGCCAATCACAGCTATAACTGGAGCAAGTTCTTTAGTCTGGTGGCACTGCAATGGAAAAAATATATCTGTAGCTGTCTCTAAAAGAGAGAAAACTGTTCTGCACCACTTTTTCATAGGAGTGTAGGTGTGTCATTGTAAAACAATTACAACTCCCTGTCATTTGTTAGTAGTAAGTCTCCACCCATCTATCCTGTAAATATGGTTTATTAAAAAATCTCATGAGAGAGAGTGAGACTCTCAGGAGGCTCGATACAAACTGAAACTGGCTTAGGATCTTACTGAAGTAATTTAATTCTTCAGCATCCTTTGTAAAGCTTTTCAGTCTATCTCTTTCTTTCCAACATTAGACCTCTAATCCTTTAGGTCTGGTAAGCTGGGAGTTCTGAATGGGGAGGCTAATGTGCATCACTTCAAGAAATCCTTCTTCTCAATGATTGAAAATACCAATTTCCATTCTGTGATCTGTCAAGTGTGTCAGCAGAAATCTTTGCTCACTGGTCTGACTATATATCCTGAAATGAAAAAGCCAAAAATAGCTGGTTCTCCATCAAAATTTCTCAGCTAAAGCTCATTTTTTCTGTAGGCTGCAAAGCATCCTGCTGTTTCTTCCAAGATTTCACAGCTTTTGGCCATAGTCAAATTCAACCTGTGAGTGATTATGCAAATTAACCCTGAAAAATTATTTTCTTAGCACAGGGGCATCAGGTATTTGAAAATATGTTTTGAATTCTTCAACAACTTTTGGGCATAAGTACAAAGGACAAATTTGTTGGCAACTGTCATGATAAACAAAAATACTTATCTGAAGAGGAGAAAGAAGTGTTGAAGTGTTTCTTAATGTGTGTCTAGCCTTTCAGCATGAATCTTAATTGTTGATCAGGAAGCTATCATATCTTAAACCAAGAAGAATGGAAGCTATGGTATTGCAAGTTCATACCTGAAGTATAGACATTAAAAGCTGCAGGGAAGGAGAAGCATGGTATAATTAATTATATATTACAAACTACATTCAAGGCAGCTAGAGACAGATTCCTGGCAATTATCTGAAGTTGCTAGTCCATGCTAATCATGTAATATTTCTAATTTGTTCATTAAGAACCCACCTTTCATTTACATTTTAAACTTAAACTTACATTTTAAGCCTGATATTGGCAATGTGCTCCACATTCCTTTTTCTTTTTTTTTTTTTTTTTCGGTTTTTCATGTCAGGAATACAAGGTGTTGTGGAAGCTTATCAGAGCTGCCTTCCCAAGCTGCAGCTGTATGGACCGACAAACATTGCTCCCATCATCCAGAAAGTGGCAAAATCTGCATCAGAGGAGACCAACACCAAGGAGGCCTCGGTAAGGGAAAAAAAAACTGTGCTTGCCTTTTTTTCTTCTCTTATGGTGGATCTCTTGTAGGCCATGAAAACAAGGCCTTTTAATGCAGATTTTGCCCTCACAGTTTTTATTAACTGCCTTTACAGAAGACAGCTTAAACCTGTGTCAGCTGGAAAAGTGTATCAGTCTTTATAGCTTCAATTGTCACAGCTTTAAACTCTTTCACCACTGATCTATTTCCTGCTTTTAGGGCTGTTTTACTGTAGCACACCCAGTTCTCCACTGTGGAAACAGAAATGGCACTACTAAGGTTACAAAAATTGAGCACTGGAGTCCTAAAAGTCTTGGTTGTACCAGGAGATGAGTTCAAATGATTCCCTACTCAGACTACCCAATTTTATGTCTCCTGCAGAGGCTGTACTAATTTTTTTCTGTTCACCTAGGGGACTTTTCCAACTATTCATTTGAAAATGGTAAGGATACAGTTTTCAGCTTTGTGTTATTACTGATGAAGTAATTTGTGCCTTTTAGAAATTAGAAGACAAGTCTGTTAGCCTGCACCTGATAAAAATCCTAGGACAGATTTCTTGGGCTAAAAGACACATAGATCATGTTTTATATGTACACCTTTGAGATGCATTAGGTTAATTTTGATCCTGCCTTGATGACAGAAAGAGGGAACATGTGAGTGAGTAGCTCTGAACCATTTAGAAGAGCAGTGCTGTAAAGGAGTGAAGGATGTAAGAGAGACATTATGCACTGCAGCACAAAAAGTGCCAAGTACAGAACAGAATAGAGCTGTGCATTGGCATGTGCCTCTTCACCTGGCCTAGAGCTTTCTCTAAGCTTTCTTCATGTGCTGGGCCTTTTTTAAGTCCTATTAGGGCAGCAGTTACCAAATATTTCTGTTCATGAGTCTGGGCTTGTGACTGATATTTACGAGAGCATGTAGTGACAGAACAAAGGGTAATGGCTACAAACTGAAAGAGGACAACTTCAGGTAAGATATTAGGAAAAAACTCTTTACTGTGAGAGTGTGAGGTACTGGAACAGGTTGCCTGGAGAAGCTAAGGTTACCCCATCCTTGGAAGTGTTCAAGGACAGGAGCTCTGAGCAACCTGGTCTAATGGAAGGTGTCTCTGCCTCATCATCTCTTCAGCCTAGATGATCTTTAAGGTCCCTTCCAATCCAAACTATTCTGTGATTCCACTGTTTCCAGAACCTTGATAGCATTTAGGGTGTCAGTCCTAAAATGGGGAATTGCTATTTTTGAATTTCTATACTCACCTAATCCTGAGGTGGCTTACTCTATTCTCAGTGATGTTTCTGATCAAATATGCCCTACTGACTGAGTTCCTTCATTCTATATCTAAGCCTCCCCCTTTCTATCTGAAAAACAATTCATAGGATGAATCTTCAAGACAAATTTTTCTCCCTGCATGTTTTGTTTTATTTGTGACAGGACAAGATGATTGGAACATTTTGAGTTTATACTGCTATAAATACATAATTATTGTTGATGTTTAATGTTGGTATTGCTCATGCAGAGTGACCAAATCCTATGATTTGTACATTTTTGCTATTAATGTATATTTATTAAATTACTCCAGCTGCCTAACAATTCATAAGGGATCCAAGTAAGGCTGCTCTTCAGCATTACCAAGTGAAGAAATGTCATAGCTCATGATCCTGGTTCAGTGGGCTTTGGAGTTTTGGGAAAGAAATAACAAGCTCACCAAATTGCTTGCTCTCCTCTGGAGAATGAGAAAACCTCTCTCTGGGGCTCTGTATGAAGAATCTGAAGATGGATATATTCCTGCCTTGCTCTCCTCAGGGACCCCATTAATCTGAAAAGGAGAGATTAGTAGCTGAGGAGCTTGGAACGGAAAATTCTATGTAGTCAATATAAAGACTTTTTTCTCTTTAGAAAGGTCCATGAGTGAGTTACCAGAAACACTTTTATACTTTTTAACTTAAAAGGTTAAGCAGCTTTGGAATATTAACTAATGATATAATATTTCACTTCTTGTCCAACAACTTCAGCAATATTTCATTTTGCTGATCCTGACGGATGGCGTCATCACAGACATGGCTGACACCAGAGAGGCCATCGTCCACGCCTCTCACCTCCCCATGTCAGTCATCATCGTCGGGGTGGGCAACGCTGATTTTAGTGACATGCAGATGCTGGATGGTGATGATGGCATCCTGAGGTCTCCCAAGGGCGAGCCTGTGCTTCGAGACATTGTCCAGTTTGTGCCATTTAGGAACTTCAAACATGTAAGCTGATTTTTCCATCCTTGCCACAGAAGGGTGAATGGGTATAGTGAATGATTCATGAGGCTGAGCTTAACTTTGCATATGCATGAAGTGTTGAGTAAGTCTATGGCATTATTGTGTAAGAAATAGTGAAAAAAAAGGAATCAGAATGCAATGTGTGCCCCATTAGTGAGTTGGTGAGGGTGGGAAAGGAAGAGATGAGACAAAATCCATGTGCTTTTTGTGCTGCCAGTCCTTGCTTCCACTTTCTCATTTAATTTGGTTACTTTCCCTGCCTAATTTTTCATGGTGTCTGTTTCACATTCTCTCTTGCATCTGTTCTATTAGGACTACTGTATTCTGCTTTCCATTCCTTCATTTCCATAGGCAGATGAAATGGCTTTGAATTTTCCTCATGGTGTGTACCCAAGGAGGCTGTTTCTTTATTGAAGATTGCTCCCAGGAGTTCTCAAATGCAGGACTATCCACCCACTGCATCCTGGCTGCCTCCAAACCCTTTCCCAAATTCTATACAAGAAACGGGCAAGAAAGTGGCATTACTGAGAGCTTCCCTCTGCCCTCCTGCCAGCTGTTCCTGACTGAGGCCAGTGTGGTGTAGAAAGCACTCTGTAGGAAAGAAAGGAACAGAACCAACATTAAATTTCCAAATCTAAAGTAAAGCTTTGGTCTTGAACTTTTCTTCTCAGTCACTTGCCCTACATTGTACCATCTGTTCCAGGGAGTTTTCAGCAGCAGGGTAGGCAGTTCATCAGCAGAAGGGGCTTTCCCACACACAGAGGGGTTTTTCAGAGCCCTTTTCCTCCATATGGAGGCATGCATTGTGTTCCTCTGCAATGCTGATCCCATCCCTTTCCTTCCCTTTTTCCATCTTTCTCTCTCTTCTTTCCTCTCACTTCTGTTACATTTACTTGGTTCTCCAGGCTGGTTTTTTGCTCTCTCTAGGAAGGATATCCTTAGTATTTGATTTGAGAATTTCAGTACCTCACAGTGCAACTGACTCATTCTCCTCATGAGATTGCTCTTTTCAATCTGCTCCCATACACTAGAGATTGTTAGATTTGTATATGTCACAGCAAAGTTCTCAACTCTGGGCAGGTTTTGATCTGCATATGGGTTTGCACTGCTTATATTTCTTTTTTAATTTAGCTCCTCTTTTAGTTTTTCTGAGACTTTTGTCAGCACAAGAGATTATTTTCTGTTTGCTACTTCCAGAATACCTTCCTTTTCCTCTTTGCAAGGTTTGGTTTTGGTTTTTTTTCATTTCAAAATTCAATTCTAAAGCAATATTTGCTTTAGATCCAGACACACTTCTTACTTTCACAAACTCTACTGAGGAGCAAGAGAAACATACTTGTTCCTCTTTTCCTTCTAGCTTTATGTAAGCCATGGATGCACACAGGAGGGAAAACTTGACTTATGCTGTTAGTTTGATGCCACCATGCCAAAGAGCTGCAGACTGACTACTGAGTTATAGACAAGCACTTCTCTGTGCTGACAGGAGCACACAGTCACCTACCTGCTGAATCAAAGTGTGAGCACAACCACTTCATAGCTTGTGATTCCTTCAGCACATAATCACAAGTGTGTAGTGCTGCATTCTAGTCATTGGGAAAGTGTCCAGAGCTGAGTTATTTATGGGCTAGTGGGAGAGCTACTTTTAATTAGGTGAAAACATGTTTCTGCAAGGAACTGGCAAAGCCAACTACATTTGTTATTTTTAGTTTCACTTTGTATTTTACAATAAAGCTAAAATCATCTTGGATTTAATAGATTAACAGTGACAGTTGCAGTTCTGGACTCTAAATATATTGTTCCCCTGGTGTTAATTTCTGACTGAATCTGTGGCATTGTTATTGCAAACACTGGACAAATGACAAGCATATATTCTTTTTTAGCTGATTTAGATTAACTTCCCCAGTACTGGGAGAGGAAAGCAATCTTTATGTATTCTTCTTGTTAAATAGTGATATTTTTCTCCCTCTTTCAGTAGCAAAGATAATATAGGTATAGAGATAGATTTGTATTTGCTCTATCAGAAAAGTTAATATATCTTAGACAACCTGATATTTAGTCTGTTATCGTGATCTTTCAGCTTTTCAACGAATGTCAGTGTAATGGATGAGTGCTCATAAAAATATCCACTTCTGGTTGAATTTCTTTATTGTCATATCCCAAATAATCTCTGTTTCTCAACAAAGTGACATTCACAGCTTCCTTGCTTACTTAGCACAAACAAAAGACCATACATCAGCTAGTAAAATAATTTTTCATGGGAGAAATGAGTGTGATGTTTTGATTTAAAATTATTTTTCCCCACAGAGGAAATGCAGATTTAACACAATTGGGAGATTTTTGTCAGATCAGTTCTGACCGAACACAAGAATTTACATACATCAGCATCTTACTTTTGAGAGCTTTAAACAAAATACATATTTAGGCTAAAATCCCATTCCTTTTGTAAATGTATCTTGAATTAATTTTTTAAGTAGAAAAAGAGATTGAAGGATCTTTTTTGTTGATTAAAAATCAAATTGTGTAAGGTTTATAGGCTTTTCTGATAAGTCAAGTACTTATTTATTCCTAAATCCATATTATATCTATTAATGACAGAAGGAGAGAAGAAAATGTTATGTGTGACCATTTATTTTTTGTTTTGCTGGCAGAGCAAACCAAAATTCCCTTGGAGTCTAACAAAGCAATATTTTTTTCATTGCTTCTATTCTCAGGTCAGCTTAGAACTCAAAATCTCATATCTGTCCAAAGAGATCAAAAATAATCTGTGCAAACCCCTCCCCTTTGAGAAAATGAAAGGGAGGGGAGAAGGAAGTTGTAAACATAACCTATAGAACGAATCCCTTTTATTTTATAAGTTTGACTTCAGAGAAGGATCTGAGCCTGCACAGCACTCATACAGGCATTTAACACATTTCAATTAGTTATTCACACACCTAAAATCTTATACCCATGTCAATGTTTTACTGGCTTAAGACTCAGTGTAGACAGCAGGCTCTGTTATAGAGGTTTAATCTCCTACACAATACAGTGCAGCAGAAGTACTTCAGTAAAACATCTAAGCTCTTTCTCTTTAAGGAGTATGTTTGAAGACATCAAAATAATAATAGCAACTGAAGTGATTCTTGGCAAATACTGTAGTTGTAGAGGCTTGATAAAATCAAGGTAACCATTAACACTTAAAAATATTGTATAGTGGGTGACATATGCCATTTGCTAAAGGGGAACATGGCAAACAAAGGAAATACATTTTCTGTGAATCCAAGTGACTTTTTTTTCTCTGTAATCATCACCACCCCAGTAATGTGAGTGTCCTTCACCTGAAAGTGCAGAACAGTGATGCTCCATCACTGAAATGTATTGAAGAAAATCACTGCCTCAATTCATTCACTGTCATATTTTAAGAAATGAAATCTTCTGCCTTTGGGATGTATGATATATTTACTGGGCACAAATCTGATGCCATGGGTAGATTGTATTCCATTTTGCATTGTATTTAATCACAAAGGTTAACAGCTGTGACTTCATAACATATATCACAAAAAAGCACAGCTCGTAACCACTTCATGGAGCAATGTTTTGCACTATGCATTGTAGTTAAAGGTTAAGCATTGTGAAGCTATAGAACTGAACCAAAAGTCATTTATAATACACACCAATTATGGAATCACAGAGGGTTGTTTTCCTGCTGCTGACTGATCTGATTGTTGTGTATCAGCTATCAGTTGAGAACTATTCGTCATGAGTATATTATTGCTAGAATGCTCTTCAAGAAGTGGAGAAAATGTTACAGTAAAACATTAATTTATTGTCCCATCTGTGTTAAAGACCCAGCAAAGGTAATCCTTACCCAACACTGATGAACTGGGTCTGTGTTTTAGCTTAGAAGTTACTGAGTGTAATTCTCACTCATAAAAATACTGCTTTGCACCATCTGATAGGGAAATGAGAGTGCTTTACCACCTCAAAACAGTATGTAAGGTACAGGCAGTCAAAATCACCAGAGAGGAAACCAACCCCAAGCCTTTTTTGGGATGTTCCCTGCTAGAAAGAGCCCCAGGACCAGGAGACATCACTGGCATGATGAAACTCAGTAAAGCAACACTTGCTCATGCTCAGACTGAAGCACAGAATCAAGCCATCTGCCCCAGGGCAACCCTGCATGGGGCACATATCGCCTGTGAGCCTGTGGGCACAGTAAATGTTTCCACTTAAACCTCAGTGAAAGGCTTTTCAGTTGAGGACTGCTGAAGCAGCAGGGATTCAGCTGTGCGTCTGAGCCCTGGCAGAGCCTGTTCTGAAGGGCGCACCCTTCATGCGGGAGGAATGGATGTGGCATGAGAAGAGAGAAGGAGGGAGGATGATGTACAGCACTGAGTGCTGTTGGCCCAAAGTTCAGAACACATGAACTACACAGATCCAGAGAAGCTGATGCCAGTGCTCCTGCCCAGCATTTTTAAAGACAGAGCAGAGTGAAGTTTCCTGGTTGCTACAGCTTGTGTGTGCACCACCAGCCTGGGGCTCTTCTCCCACTGCCTGTTTTTACCCCTGTGTAGTGTTGTAATTTTGGTAAGATTGCAAGAAGCAGGCTAAGGTATGTACAGCTTTGACACACTGGGAAGGGAATTTAAAAAAACAGTAATTTTCAACAGCATTGTAGAAATCAGCCATTTGTGTGATTCCAAGGGGTATTCTCTGATTATTTTAGCTGGAACTAGATGAACTTTAAGGTCCCTTCCAACCCAAATCATTCCATGAGTCTATAAAAACAGCAAGAACAGGGCAACTCCACAAAACCATGCATTTCACTTTTCAGGATTAAAATTAATGGGTTCTGTAACTGTGTAACACCTTAGAACACTTGCTGCACTGTCACATAAAGTATGCTCCTATGCTTTGCCAGTTTGTTCATGCAGAAATGTTCCACGCTTTTTTGGCTGCACAAATATTTTGGTACAAATGTCACAGTAGGGAAATAGCAGTTAACTTTATTTGTTACTAATCCCATACATGAGTCAAAATACAAAAATACATTAAAAAACAAAAAAAAAATGTGTTTCTGGTTTTGCTAGCATTACCTTTTTATTTGATACTGGAATTTCTAATAGCCTGGGGGTTTTCTTAACCCTTGGATTAGCCTGCCTACAAATAGCTTACCATTTATTTTCTGTGTAAACCAAATTTTAAGAGTCTGTAAGGATAAGGATGCCACCTCATAAAACAGAGTAGGTCAAAAAACAGTCAATACAACTGCTTTGGGACATGGTAGGTTTGAAACTTGGCTGATAACATAAGAGACAATGAGGAGGAAAGTGTTCATTAATTTGGGAAAAAGTACTTGGTGTGCAGAAGTGTGATCCAGCCACCAGCTGAATTCCCATGCATCACCTGAGCTTCAGTCTGCACTCTGTGGAGATAAATACATCAGTTTAACCCTCTCAAAATGAAACTTAAGTGTTTGCATTTTTACTGCATTTTTGCAGTGGGCTCAAAGGGAACATTGCCAAGCAGGCTGGTTCCAGAGTACTTGGAACCAGTTCTACCCAAACACTTAGAAACAAGCAAATCTAAAACATGGGGCCACAGGGTGCGTGGGAGGAGTCCAGCTCTGTCACTGCTGTATTCAGGGGCTGAGGAACAGCTGTGCAGCACATGCAGGTAATGGTTGCAACAAAACATCCACAAAAAAAAAAAAAAAAAAGCCCCTCTGCTTAAAATGAAGCATTGTTGGGGTATGAGGCAGCAGCTCTGTGTTGTTGATGGAGGGCAGGGTTTCTCACTACACTGAGGGGGAGCCCTCCCCCCTGCCTGGGGTGAAAGCCACTGGTCATCCCTATATCCATCTCTACCTTTCAGGGCCATCAGGTCTTAAGTCTGGTTGACACCACCCATTTTTATATTGCAGGAAGAGCTTTAAAGCCCCCACCAAGCCTTGAACCTTTATTGTAATCACAGCTTAATTCCAATTTTTTAAAAAGTACTTTTTATTGAATTAAAAGCATTCCCAGCCATTAAATCACCATGCCAGATTCTGAGGAGCAGAATGGTGATGAAGGCCTCCCTTTCACAAGTGTTGTCCATTCATGTTCAGCTTGGAGCTCTGCAGGGTTCTTTGCTGAACACTGATAAATGAAGTCTTTGCAGCTTTTTATTGTGATATAGGGCTCTCCCAGAGTGCAGAGATGTTCAGTTACCCTGAACTTAAAATAGACAAAATGGACCTGAAGTCACACAGAGGACTTTTGGCTTTAGTGTATTTTAGGCAGATACAGCTCCGTAAAAGTCTAAACTGACTCATAAAATGAGTTTCCAGCAATAGTTTGATTCACTTTAAGTCTTTTTTGCCTTCCATTTCTGTTTCATACTTCCTCCCTTAATCTCATGGCACCAACGCCTCTAAAACCCATGGCACTTCTAGCAGAGACACAGGTTAATGCTTGTGTTTTCTACCATTTCCTGCAGGCATCCCCAGCTGCTCTAGCAAAAAGTGTTTTGGCTGAAGTTCCAAACCAAGTCGTGGACTATTACAATGGCAAAGGGATAAAACCAAAATGTATGTCAGAATACGAGTCTTCCAGGACACTAGCTCCATGAACCTGCCTGCACTCTTTTACAAAATTAAAAAAGAAAAATGCTACTGTCTACAACTACTGTATTTAAAAAAATGAAACAAAAAAAATAGCACGTTTTGGTGATTTTTAACTAAAATAACTTTTTTTTTTTTTTTTTTTTTGCATGTGTAGCCTAAAGGCTTAAATCTGTTAAGCGGTTGTATTGTTGAAAACTTTTTATGAGAAAAAAAATCCAGAAAAAAAAAAAGTGAACTCTTTACATTACAGCATGTTGCCTTGAAATAAAAAGTTATCTGTATCTGGTTTTTATACAGGTTTGTTGAAATTTTGCTAAATTTCTTATATTTACACTGTAAAGCATTTTAAATATTTATTGAGAGTCGATAGCCAAAATGTCTTTGGTTTAATCTGCTATGAACTGAGAGATTTTTCAAAATGGCAGATGCATGAACTGTATTTTGCATGTTTAAAATAAAAACAACACAGTTTTGCAGTTGTCTTTATTTCTCTCTCTGCCACAAGGCTGCCTGTTTTCAACTTCCATATTCCAAGGGAAGGGTAATAAAGTGTTTCAAGAGACACCTGACATGAAGCATGGGCATTTCTAATGTTAGCACATTATGACATGGACACCCAAACAAGCCTACTCAGTCTGTGGCCTGAGTAGCAATTTTTCAAAAGCCTGACAAATCCAGCTTTTACAAAGTGTTCAGACCACAGTTGTAAAAAGATCTGGCTTGGAGAGCATGACCCATCAGGACTGCATGTCTTAAAACATGCCTAATTAATCCAAACAGTCTGGCTGGCTTTCAAACAGGATGTATTTTGGCTATCCAAATTTATAATCTTTTCTGTTTGGGAATGTTATTTTGTTTCATTTGTGTTTTTAAATCTCACACACAGTATCCAACCCTATGTGGCACATTATCCAAATGAAATTTTGCAGAGTCTGATTTTGTGACAAGCAGTAATTTGTAACTTCTTCCTCACACAGATCACCTGCGTGTGTGACAGAACTGTTTTTAACCCAAGGAATACTGAAGCTACCTTTCTTTTTTTTAAAAAAAAAAAAAAGAAAAAAAAAAGAGGACACACAAGAACAGAATGATGTAAATTACACTTTCCATTGGAATATTTATGTATGTAAATGAAGAAATTAGATCAATGTTAAATTTTTGTTTGAAGGACATGTTAAAAACTAAGGAGAAAATTTGACAAAAAATAATCTGTGTGGGATTGTCCAAAAGGTACAACTTTGGGTAAGTTGTACTCCCACTAAATTGAAAACATTCTTGTTGCTAGATCCTGAAGAAGCTGTTTGGGGCCAGTGCTGAATATTTTGGAAATCTTCCCCTGTGAGCAAGGGGGTTTTGGTTAAGAAATACATATTTTTAAATGAGTTTGCAGGTAATGTAGTACTTGAGCTCCCTGATTCTCCTTTAGAGGTAACTTCCAAAGGACCAGCTTTGATTGATGATTTTGTACTCTTGAATGAAGGCAGTGGGATAGCCAAGATGCATGGGGCTGCCTCCCCAGCACATTTGTTCTGCCCCATCTCTATCCTGCAGTGCCATCATTCACACTTGCTTGTAAAGATTTCTTCAGCTGATCAGATACTGAGCGGCAGCCAGTACTACTTGGTTATGGGTATAAATTGTCTGGAGATGTCCAAACTGATAGATCTCAAATCCACATTTTCATGGAATGGCTGACACTTCATTTGAGAGCTTACCTGTCAGGCTGCCCATCTCTCCCTCCGTGGGTGTATTTCATCTGGAAGCTACTGTGATCTCCCTTTACGTGTCATACACCATTCTGCCAATGACTTTTAATTCTTACATACAACACCTCTAGTTTCTCCTTCCCACTTCCCCCCTATTTTATTTCCTTGCCTATTCTCAGGAGGAGCATTTTCTTGCCATTAAAGCCCAGGACTGAAAAATCAATGACTCTGTGTTCTTTCCTCCAGTATCTCATTTTGTTTTCTTACCCAAGATTTTTAAATGTTCTGTACCTCAGATTCCTCATCTGTAAAAGGAAGGTCACTGTCATGTATCATAAATATCTCTCAGTAGTACTGGGGGACTTTAATACTTGAAAAGTGATTTGAGATCCTTCCTCAGAGGCATGATGGTGTTCTCACCATGTAAAGAGTATTACGTTACCCTGAGACCTGCATTAGGGGATGTCATGTACAGCTGAGGAAAAGTTCAGCCTTTTCTTTATCATTTTCCAGGCTGAATAAAAGAAAGCTTTCAGCAAGAAAAATTAGGAATCGGGTAAATTGTTCTTCTCTGGTCCATGTGATCTTTGACTAAACTAATTTTTGAAGTGTTTATGGTTACATAAAAAATTTTACATGTGGATACAGCTCTTCATTTCCAGAGGTGTTACAAGGTGCTTCTATAATGTGGCATCACATAAAATGCAGAGATCCACAGGCTATTGTATGCTGAGCTATATAAACCATTAGTTATTTCCATGTGTGTACATGGTCTATATAAGTGTCTTTAGAACCCCAGCTGCTGCAGATCTTTCTGTTTACTTCACACAATCCTAGTTATAAATGCTCTCTACTTAAAAAAAAAATCAGTATTTTTTAGTATTACTGATATAAGTCAGCAATTCTGTAGCAGCCCTCAAGTACTTGGAAAGATACCTTCATGGTATTGAAAAATCAATTGGAAATCTCCTTCAGTCTGTACAAATCTCAGCATGTAAGACAAACACGTAATAGTGTGGTGAGTTGGTGTAGGATGCACTGAAGACAACTGGCCATATGGTAAAGGCTTTCTAATGAGGCTTTGGATGTTATTTTCATTGCTCCAAGCTACTCTCTGCAATAAAATACTGTGGCCTTTGTGCAGGGTAACCTCAATAAACATATGACTATATCTCCTGATATAGGGGAAAATGGGATATTTTTCTCCTGTTTTATCTACTTAGGGTTTTAACAAGGCTATTCTGCAGCTGATGGCTGAACTGCCATCAATTTCTCCTGCAGATTTTTTATGCAAAATTAAACTTCTGCTGCCTTTTGATGGATCATTTTAAATTCTGAAAACCGCTTTAAAATAAATTACATCTTGTCCTTCTGAGATAACCAATGATTTAAAATATATTCTCTGGCAACTACAACCCTGCCTTCCTTTTTATCTCAAATCCAATTCAAAAACCAAAAAAGTCACAGAAAACTCCTATTATCCCAAAATATATTAACATCCGTAATTCTTGAGCCAGATACTGGGATAAGTTGTATTTTTAGTTTTTAGAGGAAACTAAGTCCACAAGTGATCTGAAAAAAGCACTAATACACTGCTAAGTGCTTCTAAGTGCTTATTACCCTAAGGTAAAACCTTTCCATATGAAGATTTTACCACGATGAATTATGTAGTGTTCTACTTTTTCTATATTTTTTTTTTTTTAAGGGAAGGATGAGCTAGAAGATTCCTAGGGTAAGTTTACACTTCTCAGGCTATTTTTTTTCCCCTTTACAGGAAGTGCCATTTTTGCCACAAGATGAATAGTTCATAGCACCACCTGTCCTCCTTCACACAGAGGTCTTATTTGTACCTGTGGTCCTGAGCTGAGGAGTTGCACTATACTGGCGACAATTTCAGCAATTAGAGAGACATATGGGTGATAATTGTCAGCCCAGCTGCATGTTTGCTTGCTGCATTCACTGCAAACCATCAGCTGGCTGCACTCCCACCCCCTCTTTTTTGTTGTTGTTTTTTCCAATTTCATAGCAGACTTGGAAAGATCATCCAAACTGATCAGGTAAAACCCAGGTGACCTCTCCTGTGAAGGCTGACAGTTCAAAAGTGGTGTTTTCACTTCCTGCAGTGGCGAGGACTACCCAAGGCAGCAGACTGGTGGGAAGGGTTTCTGTAATGGGTACTCTTCCTTTCCTCAAAAAAAAGTGGTAGCCATTTCCACTGCTGTGCAGAAAGCCTTTTACTGCTGTGTTCAGGAGGTCCTTGAATTGGAGTCCCACTGATTAGAGCTGGCAGTTTGCCATCTGATTGCATTCAGAGTTGCAGAGATCTTGCTACACCCACTCCCCCTTACACACACAAAACTGACGAGTTCATGCCTCTTTCGCACCATGACAAGCTGCATGCACCTAAAAACCAGAAAAAACAACCACAAAAAAAAAAAAAGGTTGATTTTGCATCATGATAAAAAGGGGAAGAGTACAGAACTGAATTTTTTCTCTTAGAAATGTGTGCCCCTGTGTATTACTTCCAAGTTAGTGTTGCATGAAATCCTGTGTCACCTCAGGTGTGCAAGATGATACATGAGAAAAGCATCATACTGTGGCAACAAGGCTCTCTAGGATCAAGGGAGCGCTCTTCTCTGGCTGAGAACATTTGCCATGGCTTGGCAAGTTACTTGATCTTTCCATATGCCATGATTCCAGACCTCAAAAATGGGGGCAAACAGAATTTTGCTACTTCCTGGGGACTTTTGGTTGGGTTAGCACCACTGCAGGGTTGCCACAGTGCACAGAAATTGGGACATAACACCTTTATCATTTTTAGACCCTTTATTTCTCCTGCTATAAAGGTCCCTGTCAGAGCAGCAGTATAAGCTACCAGTGGACCTAATTAGAAAACACGTCCGCATGAAATTTAGCAACATCCCTGATGCTGTTCTTGATGCCAGGGAGAAAGCAAAAAGATGCAGTGGTCGCTGTGATAGCGGAGATGATCACCCAGCTTCAGAGAGGGAATGTCAGTTGGACTGTAAACTTGGGAGATGCATTTCTGAACACACTATGTGGCTACTTCTTAAAAGGATAAGAAGTAAATTCGGGACAAGGATGTATGTGAAAGCTACTGGTAAGTAAGTGTCTGGATCACAGTTTTGGGTGTGAACACCAAAATATCACAGTTACTTGTCTCAAGTGCAACACCCCCCCCACACACATACACCATAGTAGGGGAGAAGATGGGAGTAGTGGGGTAAAGAGAAGCAGGGGCAGATTCCAGTTGACCAGGACAGGCTGAAAGCTCTTGTGTCCTTATAAAAAGGGATGTCTGCTGAAAACAGACGGGAATCTTGGGTTCATACTCCTTCACCATCCTAACTCATGCACTCTCAGCTGTGCTGGTTCCCTGCTCAAAAAAGAAAAAAAAGGTCAAACCCGAATACTGATGAAAGCCAGACCACACCAAAGCCAGAGTGTCACAGGTACCATACCTGTGTCAGGCTGTCCAGAACCCTCTGCTTGACCCACCCATTTTAATTTTAGCAGGAACGTTCCCTGGCTGCACTATTAAATACACTTCCCATAAATGCTGCCCACCCGCCCAGCCACTTCCACATAATCATAGAGTGATGGGATCATTCAGGTTGGGAAAGTACTCTAGGATCATCGAGTGCACCCATTATCCCAGCATTGCCAGGGACATCACCCCGTCCACAAGTGCCACATCTGTGTGTCTTTTTGAACACACCCAGAGACCGTGATCCCACCACCTTCCCAGGGCAGCCTGTTCCAATGCTTAACCACCCTTTCCGAGAAGAAATCCTCCCCAATATCTGATCTGAACTGCCTCTGGCACAACTTGAAGCCTTTTCCCCTCGTCCTGTCACTCATTTCCATGGAAGCAAATCCCTGAAGTAGTTAAGCTCCGCACCCCGAGGAGGTTTGAGACAGCAGAGTCGCTTCTTCCCACACACCACCACACCCCCAGGGCATCTGCTCAACACCTGCGGGAAGGTTTGGAGTCCATTGTCCCGCAACCCTGAGTGCCTAAGGGGTGTTCGCCAGCGATCAACCCCAGCAGCCGCTGGCATTTTCCCGTTTTAGACACTTGTATGTTGGATTTCACTCGCTCGCGGCTGGAATGCAGGCAGCGATGGAAGGGCTGCGGGGGGTGGGGAGGGAAAGGGGCCCGTGGCTATTTCTGGATCTGTTCGCCCTTGGGTGAGGTATTCCCCTCGGGTCAGAGTAGCTCCACGGGCCCCGGGTGCTGCAGCCCACGCCCACGACTTTGGGGTGATTCGGGTGTTTTTATGTCACTCTTGATCTCGGAAGACAGAGAGTTCTTACCCGGAACTCTCTGTCCGGGGCAGCACGGAAGGTTTCCAGCAGCGGACGCGGCGGGGCCGGAAGGCGGCGCCGGGCTGGCGGCATGGCGGGCTGGGGGCTGCTGGCCCGGCTCGGCGGGCGCCTCTGCGCGGCGGCGGCGCCGGCTCCCGGACACAGGTAGCGATACGGCTGGGAGGGCAAGGGGCTGCTCCGGAGGAGGGGAGGGAAAGAAGAAGCGGCAGGAGGAGCGGGGCTCGGCCACTGTCGTAGCCCCGAGGTCGTAGAATCGTAGAATGGCCTGGATTGGAGGGGGACCTTGAAGATAATCTAGTTCCAGCCCCCCTATTGGGAAGGGACGCCTTCAGCTAGACCAGGTTGCTCAGAGCTGCATCCAGCGTGGCCTTGAACGCTGCCAGGGATGGGGCATCCACAACTTCTCTGGGAAACCTGTTCCAGTGCCTCAGCACCCTCACAGCAAAGAATTTCTTCCTAATATCTAATCTAAGCCTACTGTCTTTCAGTTTGTACCCCTTCCCCCTTGTCTTGTCACTACATGCTCTTGTAAGTAGGTTTGTCTGGTCTTTCCTGTAAACTCCCTTCAGGTACTGGAAGGTGAGGGGCACCTGAGCGGCTCTTTTCCCTGGGCGGCCTTTCCCTGCCCCTGGGCGCCGTCTCTGGTCGCCGCCCTTTAGAGTCCTCTGTGCAGCGTGCTGGAAGCTTTGATCGTGGTGCCAAGGGTTACTGCTGGGGCATTCCAGCCGTAGAAATAGCCCCGGTCTTAGAAGTAGCCCCAGCCTGCGTGGGAGTTATGTCAGGACAGGCGTGTTCGCATCCAAAGCGTCTTTGCAGCATATGAGCGACTTGACCTGCCATGTTTTGGGTCACCTTGGCCCACTGGCCACGTGCATTCCATACCTGTACTGTTAAATACTCCTTTGTTGCAGAGGACTGGGGAGAATTCAAGCCTTTTTCAGCCCTCATAAAATTTATGGCAGGACACTGAGCTGTTTGACAGTGTTTGGCTGAAAACCAGAGAGTTGTTAGGGCTGGAAAGGAGCTGAGGAGCCAAGTTCTAAGCTGAGATCTAATTTTTTTCTCACAATGTGGCCAGCCCTGAGGTCAGACTAGTTTGCCCAGGGCTTTGTGGTTTTGGGCCTTGAAAGCCCCCAAGGACTGAATCTGCACAGTCCCTCTAGACCAGTGCCAGTGATTGTCTTCAGGCTGAACGTTTTTTTTCCTTATGTCAAACCTGAATCTCAGTTTATAGCACTTCTCACTCGCCTGGTGTGCACCTCATTGACATGGCCTGCCTCGGTCTTGTCAGTAGCTTTCTCACAAATTATTCCATGCCACTTGTGGATGGGAGTGTGCATCTCTCCTTTATGAATTTCACTGGGTTCTTTGTTGGCTTGTCCCTACAACTGGCAGAGGGACACACCCTTGAGCATCATTCACCGCTCCCTTCAAACTTAAGAACGGTGCACTCATCTTCTCTCAGAGGCCATTGATAAAGATATTGAACAGGACAAATTCCTGAATAGACTCTTGAGGAGCTCTCTTTGTAACTGGCATTCTAGTAGAGTCCAAACCATCAGCTGTGACTCCTCTAGCTGATGATCCAGCCAGGTTTCTTCTCAGCTGATAGCCCACCCATCCATATCATAACATCCCATCTTGGATCGAAGGATGGTGCAAAAGATTGTTTTTAAAAGTGTTGCTGAAGTTAGGGTAAACAGTACCTACTGTTGTCTGTTTCTTCATGGAAGTAGCTGGTTTTTTATCTCAAAAGTAGTGGGTGGTTGTTGCTTGCTCCCCTTTGATATAATTCAGAGTACTTAGTCAAATGACAGATAATTAGGTGTTTTATAAATTAGATGGAAAGTACATGTTATGAGACACTTTTTGTACTGATAAGACACTCAAAACCTTTTCCCACCTCTGGAAAGGGGTCAGCTGGGCTTTGTAGTCAGACACATCAACAGTTCAACGTGGTGGCGTGAGAATCTTTCTGAAGAGAATGTGGAGTTCCTCAAGAAGATAACTGCAGAGGAGTACAAAGCTCAGACAGCCAGCAAGCTGTGCCCTCTGAAAGATGAGCCATGGCCACTGAATAAGTGGACGCCAGGTGAGAAAGTATCTCCTCTGAAATAGCTCTTCATGCTGAAATTATTGTTGCTGTGTTGTTGCATTCAATATCAGGATTGTGTCTTGTGAGGTATTCTTCTTTTGGCTTTCACAACAATCATTCAATAAATCTCCTAGTAAATAAGTAAATGTAATACATCAGTTATCTAAAAAGCATTTCAAATATTACAAGATGTTAAGAGCCTTTAAAGTTCTTAAGTTTAGTTTTTAGTCCAGCACTTGGCCCATCCCACTACTGTACAACAACAAGGTATAAATTAAGAATTCATCAAAAAGTGTCCTTAGAATATAAAGCGTATGAACTTGAAAATGTTCTTGTTAATATTGCTGGAGTCTGAAGAGAAAGTGTAGTATATAGTACCATCCCACTTCTGGTCTGTGATTACAAATTCTTAGGCACAGAATTAAGTTTCTGAGCTTTCAGAAGGATCACATCATTTGTGTGGCAAACTTGACAGATTGCCTTTGCAAAGATTGGGGTTGGAGCAACTTCCTACAATAAACTTTTCAATAGTTAGTTTGGCTCTAATACATGAGTGTTCTATTTTGGAAAAAAAAAAAAAACAAAAAAAACCAGGGGTAGTTGCATTTTCTATCAAACATAGCTGAAACAGGTAGAACTTTACTGCTGGTGGGGTTAAAAACCCCTAGTCTACATGCAAGGATTTAGTGGTGTTTTTTCTTCTTCACCTCCTTAGGAAAGATCAGAGTTAACGGGACTTTGTAGATTATTAGATAAACTCTTTCAGTTATTATGTGTGAAGGTGCATCCATGTTCTGTTTTGATCTACAGATTCCATCAGAGTTGGTCTTGTTGCAGTAAAACTGGGAATGATGCCAATATGGACCAAATCAGGAGAAAAACATGCTGTCACACTACTTAAGGTGAAATAAAACATAATTAATTTAATCTCCTGCACTCACTGTATTCAGATTGTAAACCTCCTGTTTCAAGGAAAAGTGAAACTCACTACTTGTACAGAGTAGGAAATCCTGACAGAAAGTGAAGATTTCTTTCACTCCTGTATAGTACACCAGCCCCATTCTGTTTATATCCAAACTTTCTAGGAGTGATCTGCTCTGCTGCCTCAGCCATTCAAATGCTGCAGAGCTGTGAGTGGTGTTACCTAGGTGATGCAACAAATGGGGTTAACTATCCCACTTCACTTCTTTTATTTTTCCACCTGCAGGCATGCTGGGATTAGTTTCACCTTGGTTTCTGAGCCTTTGTAGCTCTCAAGCTGCTTCTTCATATTCTTCATATTCTCCAGCAGCTGCTCTTGTGATGAAGCCTTTTGCTGACTGGCTGCTGCCATAAGAGGAGCCACTGCTGTGAAGGCCATCAGGTTTACAGGGCAAAGGAGCAGGAGTCTAAAATGGGGGCTGTTACCATGTGCTTTTCATGCTTACAATAGGGATTTTGCAGATCTTGTGTGAAAAAGATGATTATAATTTCTAGAGCATTTATGAAATTAGTTTGCATTCTACTAATTTTTTTATTTATTTTTTTTTTTCTAAAATGAGCCTTCAGTTCATTGGAAAAGCAATGTCAGTGGTAAAAACATAACACTGTCTTACTGTAGGCTGTATCTTCTGTTATGAAAACAGAGACTGACTTTGGTGTTTTGTTGTCTTAAAGCATACACATTTATGCTCAGATGAATGCTTTCTCTTTTTTCTAGGTTCAGGATTGCCATGTTTTAAGATACGTTTCAAAGGAAGAGTCGGGTGGAAAAACAGCTAAGCTGCTCGTTGGAGGCAAAAATGTATCTCCTTTTTCTGTAAGTGAAGCACTTTGGGTGTCTCTGCTGGAATAGTTGTTTCTGTTGTGATTTCAGTACAAAAGTAGCATAAGTAGACTTCTCTGAAAGATTTATTGGCACACAAGCATGCTTTGTAATTGGTTTTTTGTCACATTCACCTTTTCCTAAAGCAATTGTAAATTCTTGTTTAAGAGAATAGCAAGAAGAACTTTTTGAAAGTTTTGCCTCATAATTCTCTAGGAAAGCTGTGGGTTTAGGAATTTGCTTTGATGTGCAGTGTACCATGCTGATGAAAGGGTTTGAAGGACCATGAGCAGTGGAGAAGTGTCTGTTCTTCAGGTCTGAGATGCAGTTCAGATGAGGACTGCAAGATACTTCAGATGCCTGTTCTAAATTGACTCAGCTTCATCAGTTGTTTACAATTTAGTGTTCTAGCTTACTATTCTTTACTGTCTTCCTAGCTATAGTTCTAATTTTTCCCGAGGTCTGCTGACATTGTTTAATTTGCCTGTAGTTTTGCTGATAAAGAACTTCAGGACATATCTTTTCAAGAAGATAACTTCACGATTGTAACTCATCAACAGCCATATCAAAGTCACTCACTTGTTTAGACATCCCGGTTGCTTGATGTGGAATTCCCAGATATCTCTAGTGGTTGAAGTTGTCTGGCAGAGCTGTCATTCCCCAGGATGAGTTATAGATCAAGCAGGAACAAAGCATTCCCTCAAAGGATTGCAGTTGATGTGGTGCATTATTTCTGTAAAATATAATTTTTCAATTTTTTCAATATCCTGACACTCATTTGTCTGGTTTAGGTGAGTAAAAAAATCCCAGGGCTCATGACTACTGAGCAGATTATCTCGGTTCATGATCATGGCTTTTTGAGGACCTAGATTTCCATTTTTCAAACAGATGGTTGTCCCAGGGCCTCAAAATTAATCTGTGTACTTGTTTCTGCTTTAGTGGAGGTAATTTTTTCATTTGATAGATCTGTTGGCTTTTTAGTATATTTTGCTGATTTTGAACAGGCTTATACTTCAAGGTACCATTCTTCTATTTCAGTTGGTTTATGCCATATTTGACTGTCACAGCTTGTGCATTTCAGGTGTCTATCCTGTCACTTTAGTCCATTTCCACTTTCCAGGTGTGATATTTTTCATGGAAAAATGACAGTTGTGGTTTTTTCTTTCCTGTTACTTTGGTCTAAGACATGCAAGAGGCATGGGAATAATAATTTTCAAGTTGTATTTTTCCCATTAGACTCCTTAGAGTTGATCTTTTCATAAAGATGATGTTACCAGTAAAGGCAGTATGTTGTCAGAATAAAAACATGCCAGAAGTAAGGAGGTATAAAGAAAACTTCTTTTTAAACAGCTCCTATGAAAATTTCTTCAAAGCAGAGCTACCTAAAAAGTCAACTCATGGACTTTTTAGTAGTGTGAGTTATGTTAAGGACTTTCTTCGGGCATAACTTTTCTCAAGTCAGCTTCTATTAATTTGGTTGAACTTAGACTCATTTTATGAAGATGTTAATTAAATATCTTTTGGGTGAGGTCCTGACCTGAGACTGAACTGTGTAGTATTATTATTATTCTTCTGAGCTCTGTATTATTATGTTTGTCATCACTACTGTATAAACTAGACAATTCCTAAGGAAGAATTTGGCATACTGATTCTGAGCAGTTTTACTTGTTAAGGTACTAACAAGTGATGTATTTATCTCGTTTAGCTGCAAGTCTGGATCATTGTTTTCCTATATTTATCAGCCTTTTTATGTGTTTCTTTTCTCTCTGAACTGTCAGAAGTGAGAATTAAAAGAAAGGTGAATGATACTGTCATGTATTAGCATAAGCAATTTCTCTTCTGTTAATTCTTCATAGGAACATTTGTCTTCTTTAGATTCCTCACAGCTACTGATTTTTAATTAATTCAATCAAAAGATTCCTTCAGTAATTTTTCTAACAAAGAATTTCCTGTGTTTCTTTGGAGTGTCAAATTGCTTTAAAACTTATAAGGAGTATTGCATTTTTAGCAAGATTTATTTTACCTTTTTACCCTGATGTATGTCACTCTGTTATAAGCGAACAGATTTTTCATGATTTTTTAATGCAAAATTATGCTCAAAAGTGCAGTTCTGCCAGTGCTCAAACTTTTTTTTTTTTGTCAAAAATATTTCATATGCTTCCTATAAGTGAGGGCATATTGATGATTTTCTTACAATACTGGAAGACGTTGTTGGTGTTTTTAAAAATAAAGAACATCTGAGAGTTCACTCAGTGTTCCCCTCTTCAATATTGCTTTTTAGGAAGGGTTTGTAGCAGTGTTTTGTTTGTAAAAATACATCTCTCTGACTTGGCTGTTTGAAGAGGAGATGGTGTTACAGTAGAACAGTGCAAGGCTACAGCCTAGAGTAGGGCTCTTGAGATGTAAGTGAATTTTACCCTTCGACTCCATCATGCTCCTCTTCAGCTGTGCACAGGGCTCCCCTTGCCGTAGCTTAAGGCAGCGGTTTTACATAGCTGGAAATAAAGGATTGATATACAGGCACTTAGTAGGAAGTCCATATCTTCATTTTTCATTCTCACATATAGTTCTGCAGATTAATATAGGTGCTCCACTGATCCCTCAAATATTTGTGGTCTTAGGAGAGATTTTTTTATGTAGCTGATTGTGTACCTTTTTTGAAGGTATTTGTCGTATTTCGTCCTGTGACATCGAGTTAACAAATCTCTCAAGAAACACTTTTCACTCTCAAAGACAGATAAATTTAAAATTTCTGGGTTTTTTCTACATGAGAGATCCTCATCATTTTGCTTCCTCATTTTTGATAAAACTTTCTCTGTTCTAACAGTTTTCAACAAATGTTTGAAAAGAAAAGAATGGGCAACAGGGAGATTTTCAAAACTGTTTTCAGATACACTAAGTAGCATTTTTAAAGTTGTTCACATTGCTTGCTCTTAAAATACACAAAATAATTTTTGAGAGAGAGTGAACTGCACAGGAGTTTTGAGAAGCAAACCTCAGAGATGAGATTATCCAAGTGTGACAGTATTGTTAGATGCTTAAATTGCTTTCTCCCAGAAATCATTTGAAGGAAAGTCAGCTGCATTGCTTTCTTTTTCCTGTGGCCACAGTTTTCTTGTGAATCACTGTTTGTGTTGCTTGGTTTTATCTCAAAGTTCTGCTGTTCTGTGAGATGTCCTGTTTAAAACAGCTAAGAATTATTCTGAGTACTTTTAAATTTGTCAGACTCATCTGAAAAGAAAATCCCTGCTTTAGTTAGCAATGGTTTGACATTGAGTGTACTTGCTATATCTTAAAAATACATGGACTGTAAACTTGTTGTTACTAATTTTTCTTTTGTTTGCCCAGAGACTCAAGATTTTCTTCTGTGGAAATTTAAGCATTTTTAGAAGTTTCTGCAAGACAAGAATTTGTTTCCATGGTTTTGTTAGTTAAATAAATTATATTTATCGTGGTGTGGAACTAAGTCATCATAAGCTTTGAAAAAGAGAACCTACTTCTAAATTACTACAAAACTCCTTGTAAGCCATGATAAAGAAAATTAACATCTATCATCCAGTATCTACATTCTAAATGATTTGTTTCCCTTTTCTGATCTTTGAAATCTTCATATATCTCTTGTTTATACTAGGTAGCTGTAGGGTAACTACTTGACAGAAAATTAAAGGAGTTTTTAAATAAGACACAGGAGTTTTTAAATAAGTTTTATGTAGAGATAAAATACAAGCCTCAGGATGAAATTCTAGTATGATCTATCTGTTTCTCTGAGTGATGTTAATGGTCTGTAATTGTTTTCTGTGCTAGGTTAATTCTTGGGTATTTTAAGATTACTTTTTTTTTGTGGCTGCTTTTTTGTTACAGAAACCAGAGTCTGCACATGAAATTTTTAAAGAAGCTGGAGTGCCACGGAAGCAGAAAGTTTCAACATTTAATGTAACAGATGATGCCATAATTAAACCAGGTAATCTTTTTGAGCTACTGAGTATTACGTGCGTAGTCATTTAGCATCTGCCACTTGTAGACCTAAAAGAAATTTTGATGTGTATTTCAGTGTTGTTTTTTATAGAAATTGATGAATTTGTTGTCATTAAGCACAAGCAAACTGTTTTCATATAGGTAAAATTAGAAGATGGGTTTTACTTTTTAGTTGATGAGATGTAGGATTTTTGCTTTTTCCATGTTTCCATCTATGAGAAAATAAATCCAATCCAAATTTACTAATCTGAACATTGAGTTAAGAAGTAAATGTCTGTAACCTTGACTCACTTATTGGGCATGAATATGGATGCAGTTACAGGAAGTTCTGTGTTTATTCTAATGAGAGGGACACTGAATTTTGTGGTCATGTTTCTCAGGATCCTGAAATAGCAGTTTGAGTTTTGTTTCTTCTTGCTGCATTCAAAAGTAGGACAATGGCTGCTTTTTCTGACAGCTTGCAAAGTAAAACACACTAAAACGTGTTTATAACTAACATTCTCACTAAAAATCAGTATTGGGAGTTTGAGGATCAAATGAAAATTTTTTAAGTTTCTGAGGTTTTATTAGGTAGTGTGTTTAGGTTGTGTTTATTTTGTGGTTTTTGGCAGTTACAAGTATTTTCTGAAGAATTAAGTAGGGTAGGAAATTCTAATATAGTTCATCTTAAGTGACATTAGTGGAGGGTTTTTTTTTACTTTTTAAGTCAGTGCAGTAACTGATAATAATCAAATCTGACATGAAGTCTGGACTGATCAATGGAAACAATAGCTTGATATAAAGCAGAATTAGAAGTTTTTGATAAAATGATTTTGCAGTGTATGTGTTTTATACATAACATCCTTTATGTGCATGATTTTGTGTCAGTTGGCAGGTATCTTATCCAAATGGGTGGATTATGTAAATATAATATGAAATATTATGAAAGTTTTTATGCTTGAAACTTATGAGAGTTTTACATCATTTCAGTTTACATTCATACAGATTTGAGAAGGCATGAAAGCAACTGAAAAAACATGAAGCAATTAAAATTTCATTTTTTTAATGGATGTTTAACAAACTGCAAACTGAAATATGATGCCACATGGCTCTTCAGATTAAAGTTCATTTATCATAAACTAAGTTACCAGTTTTGCTTTGTTGGGTTTTTTTTAAGCTGCTAATGAAAGAATATTTGCACTTGGATAAGAAAAAAATCACTGAAGACAAAACAAATCTAAAATTTTGATACTGCAAGTACTTAAGGAATTAGTGTAATTACAGGGAGGTGAATGATGTCACTGACTTACAGTAGTTCTGTTTCTGTTAAAGGTTAGTGTGTAGACAATTCCCCAGTGGAGGAAGCTGTACTTTTGCCACAGAATTTAATTGGGAAACGCTGCATCTTAATAGAGGAACCGTTGCAAAATTTTATTTTATTTTATTTTTATACCCTCTACCTTGTGAAGTGCCAGTAGTTCTAAGTGCAGCATATCCTGTTTTTTTGCTAAGCATAAGTATTATGAGTCTTAACTAATCAGGCACTTTGGCCTTTGGCAATGTATGTATATAAAGCCTTGACCCTTCCCTCCTGCTCATCTGAAATTGGGTAATTTCCTAAGAAGTGTGCTTAAACAGTAAATACAAAGCATCTATTTCAGTCAGTGAGGTTCATAAAGAAGAACAAAGAAGGTGTAAATAAGAAGTTCTCTTTCCTTTCCTGTGACTGTAGCCTACCCTGGAGGATGAGGTAGTGGTTTGAGGATTTCAGCACTAAGTTGAACATGATCTGTCCTCTTCTCCCACAGGTACTCCTTTGTATGCTGCTCACTTCCGCCCCGGGCAGTTTGTGGATGTTACTGCAAAAACGTAGGTGCATGAGGATTTATTGTGTCTTAAATCTCTCTCAAAGAGACTGGCTGATTTTTTTTTTCCCTCCCTCTAATTTGGCTTGAACCCATGGCTCACAAAAGCTGAAATACAATTGCAGTGGTAGTGACAGGAAATTGACGTCTGTTCACTCATTAGGTCAAAAATATCAAATTACATTTCTTGATGAGGCTTACTCTTGGTTTTGAACATGGCAGGTAGACTATTAATTCTGTTAAGGCTGAGGTTCTGCCTTCGTTGTCTCTCATGTGCCCATGATTAGCATGGACAAAGAGATTTTTAATGCAGTATCTCTAGTATGTAAAAATGGAGAATAAATGCTGAAATGTATCAGTTCCCAAAAAGACTGCTTAATTTTAATTTGGTGAAGAGATGGGAAGAGAGATGTGGACTGAAAGGATAGCGAAAAGCTAGTGAATATATTTAGCAGTACAACAGAGCTGTCAAATTAATTATTTTTTTGTTGTTGTTTTTGCTTTGTTTTGTTTTTTATTTTGTTTTTTTGTTTTCTCTCACATTCCAGCTCATGTCCTTGCCAGCAGTGGCTAAAGATCTTTTACTCTAATGTGGGAGGGATAATTTCCTCTCAGACCACTGCAAATGCCAAATTAGAGCTCAAGTAATAGTGTTCAAAAGAAAAACTGGCATCTTTTGGCAAAGACTGGTCCTGACTCATGTTGTATATCTGTGATTTCCCCTGACCAAGAGAACTCCTGTCTGCGTGTTCCAGTGTTGTGATACAAAGATAATATTTGCCATTACATGTTTTATTTTCTCTGCAATGGAGATAGTACCCAGCTGCAGTTGTCTCACATGTAGGGTGTAATGCCTATAAATGTCCAATACTGTTCACAGGATTTTGTATATGTGGGGAAACCAGCCATATCAACAGAGCTGAGTATGCAATTCTAGTAGAACTACACCTCACTGCATTTGTGAGGGCACTCTGTTGAGAAAATTAAGGAATTGACTTGAATTAGTATTTTTTCTATGTCAGACTTCCTTATGAAATACTTAGACCTGGCATATTACTCGTTCTGCTTCTAAACTGCATTCAGTGAGCATCCTGTAAGAGACCATAGCTTGTTTGCAAAATAAAGCACATGGTCATTAGGAATGCATTTAATGGAGATTATGTATCAGTCTTTGTTAATGCAGAAAAGCTTTGTTTTTCTAGGAGTTTTTCCAAGAACTAGGGAAGGGATTTTTTAGCAGTGTAGAAGATACTGGTCAACAGCTACAGGGTATTGATTTGTATCTTGCTTTTAGTATTTGAAAATACTAGCAAGCTAAAAATAGACTGGGATCTTGGTCCTGTTCAGTGAATCCATCCTAGACTGAAATTCAGTATTTCTGATATATCTTCTCCAGATATTTGTATTATCCCATTTCAGAAATTGGCTGTGTGTATGTACTGCTAATTTGGTAGCATATTTCTTGTAATCATTCTGTAAAGGTGAAGGAAACGTTCTTTAACTAAAGAGAAAGGTGAAATGGGTTTTCTGTCAGTGTGGTTCTCTAATCATTCCAGTCTTTCTATATAAAAAAAAATTTAACCTTTTTCTGTGGTTCACTCACATTCTGATTTCTACTTCTTTGGAATGCTTCATTTATCATATTCCCTTACTTCTTGGACAAGAATTAAGTTACATTACTACATTTCAGTTTTTCTTCTATTCTTTTACTTTTTTCCAAACAATTTGATCCAGCTAAGTCCCATCCAGCTTGGGGGAGGACTTGGAGGAAGGACCTGGATCTTTGTGATTCAAACCATTATGGACTTGAAAAACAGTAATTCCTAAAAACATGCTGTCAAGTAAAGTTTTTAGAAATATATTTACATAAACATGTATTTTACATTTTTGAGTTTTACAGTAATTTTGCTTTGATTGAAGGAAATGCCAGAGTGTACAATATTAGAAATCATATGGATGAAAATAGCAGTGCTGTTGATAATAGCCTGATGAATTGTAATGAGTCCTAAAAAAAGAAAGAAAGAAAATTAGTGTCGCCTCAATGAGGAGATAATACAGTGGAATATAAAGGATATTTTAATTTTTACCAACTTTTAATTGTTCAAAGGATGATACAAAAGGTACTTTTTTGCATGCTTCCTTCTGTCAAAATGTAAATAATGTAAAATAACTCCTTATAAATAAGCAAACTTCAAACTTCATTTCAGAAGTCTTGGGTTGGCCTCTTCATTTGGTTACCAAAATGTAGGGGAGTTTTTTATGACTGTCTTCTTTTAATCTTCCCTACAAATGTTTTTGTCAAAGTCTTTTGAAGTGTTTTGATTCATTTAATACCTCTGTAAAGAAAAACACTTTCACAGGAATGAGAGGGTTCAGTTAAAGATTTATGTATGCACTTTGGTTTTTTTGAAATCTCATAATTGTTCAGTATGGTATGAGTGGCTTTTAGAGCATGGAGAGTAGGCAGTATGTCTGCATACTGTCACTCTTCTATAGTGCTGAAATATTTTCCTCAGTACTTATTTTTGGCAATTTAAAAGCTCAATCCTTAAGTTTAGTCCTGCTGAGCTTGGAGCTAAAGCGCACACCATCCAGAAGCACTTCTCTCATAGGCTGCAGCTCTGTGACCCCACCTTGGGTACTGCATCCAACTCTGTGGTCCCTTCTAGGGATGGAGCACCTCCCCTGTGAGGAAAGGCTAAGGGATTTGGGATTGTTCAGCCTAGAGAAGAGAAGGCTTCAGGGTGTCAGGGTGACCTAATTGCAGCCTTCCAGTACCTGAAGGGAGCCTGTAAGAAAGGTGGAGAAAGGCTATTCAAAAAAGCATGTGGTGACAGGACAAATGGCTTCAAAGTGACAGTAAGTTTAGATTAGATATTAGGAAGAAATTCTTTTCTGTGAGGGTGGTAAGGAACATCAGAAATGTTGTCACTCTCAAGAAAAGGCTGACAGTAGTTTTGTTGGAAATGGGCTAGAGTTAAGTGGTGAGTCTGAAGTGTTTATGGTTTATTTAGGTTTTGCTCGATTAACGGTGTAATCTGAGCCTGAATATGAACTCTCCATTTGCCCCAAGTTATTTAAGTAGCTGGAATACTTTTCCTCTGCAGCATCAAAATAATGCTCTTTTAAATTAACTACATTTGAAGAGTTACTAGCAAAATAAATTGTTGCTTAATTAGAGTGGTTTATTCCAGTAGCTTTCTAAATGAAAGTTCTCTCATTAGGTACTGGCATTTTACTTGTATCAAACCTGGAAAATTAGGCTTTGTACAAAATTAGATGGTTGACCTCAGCACCTGCTTTCCTGCAGGTGAGTCCAGAACAACTGTAATTAAACTCTATTTTTAGCTCTATAGAAAGATTATTTCCCTTTTATTTAACTCCTGCGTGTCTTAATTTTTCATATCATCATTGCTCCCTGTGATTAATTTCTGGAAATCAGGTAATGCTTTGCTCAGTGAACCAAGTAAACTAAGTCACTGAATTGCATCTGTTGAAGAGCAGGGATATTGTATATTTCATATCTAGTTTTATAAGGCTCATGCATGTAGAGTTTTCTGTTCAGATATGCTGTCTAATGTTGCTGTTAAAACACTAAAAATGTATAGCCCTTGATTCAAAGCAAGACAACACGTAGAAGGTGTCTTAGCATGATATCACAACAGGATAAGTAGGATGTCAAGCATTGTACTTCAATGTAGGTTGTTGGCTGTCATATTTCACATACTGTAGCAAGCTTGATTCTTTCTGAGTAGATTTGAGTTATTTTGCTGAATTAATATATAGTACTGGATTAACATCCTGCTTTGACAGACCTTAATGTTCTTTGAAAATTTTGACTGGCTTAGATTGAGTTTCAGTAATTATTTTTCTTTTATTGGTGATACTTGCTGAATGTATTCACACCTAGTAATTTTTAAGAAGGGCAAAGGGAGCAATTAAACAATTTGAAATTAAAGATTTTAATAGCTGACATCTGATGTCTGTTCAGAAATCAACAAGAGTATAATCTTATATGATATTCATTATTTTTGTCAGAATAAAAAAAAATCAAGAAAACTGTACAATACACTGTTTAAACTCTTCTTTGATTTTCCATATGTCTTGAACAGCATGCATCTTAAGTTCTCTTCCTTGTTTATATAAGATAGATATTAGTTTCAAAAGCATGTTGCATTTCATGCAGTTGGATGAATGTAAAATCAACATATAATGTATCAAAATGTGTTAGAAATACAGATAAATTGTGGGTCATGGAAAATGTACTCATATTTTATTTTCATATAATGAAGAAATCCGCCACTTGTCTGAAAACAAATCTTATTTACATCAACTTAGGCTGGAAAAACACTGTTTTTTAGGATGCTTGAAGTATATTGGCTGAGCTACTAACTGCCTAGTTGACCAGTTCTTAATTTTATTATAAACTGAATGCTAGTAGTTCCTTTCTTTATTTTAAACTTTACATTCAGTTTAGATAATCTTATTCTGTTCTTACTCTGGTTCCAGCTTTATTTCATATAGAGCATGAATTAAATAAGAAATATACACTGTAATTGTTTGTCTTCTTGACATGTGTTTAAAGAAATTACACATCATGTATTCTTTTTTAAAGTAAAAAACTCCAAAATGAAAAAAAGATACAGCTGCTTCTTATTTAATTATTTTAATCATGATGGCTGTGTCATATTAAATAGGAAATTAATGTCAGAAGGTCATAAGGTAGTACCCTTCTAGGTAATTGAACAAATAAAAAATGAAACTAATCTGAAACATTATTGATGTAGTATGATGAAAAAGCCTGGATAGATAGTAAGGCATTGTACTTTATAAAATACTCTTAATTTCAGCATTATGATATCTTCCCTTGACTTCAGAATATTTCAGTCTGAAGATTTGTTTTCATATTCCAGATCAACAGATGCAGGAGAGCTTTCAGGTTTACCAGAGTGCTCATTTTTTAGTTTGATCACACTTTCTATACATTTCCTAAGGCTTCAGTATTGTAAAATCTGAGTCTTCATTCACAGAAAATGTGTGTGTAATTGGAAGAACCAAAAAGCAACCAAGCATTCATTCTCTACTGCATGAATCATTAAACACTAGCAACTCTGTCATGTGATGTAATCACTTTTTTGGGAAGATATCTTATAATATTTGATGTACTAAACTCTTTTTAAAAATGCATCTCTTGCATGTATTAAGTATTTATGTTTTCAATTTTTTAAAGCACGATTTGACAGTATTCTAAATTGGTCATGTTAAAAATGAGTAAGCTGAATGAAATGTTGAAATGGTTTCATGACATCAGAGATTTATTGTTCTTTGCTAAGTTTGACAGTAGAGTTTACTTTTGAAATGGTAGCTTTCTATGGTTGTGTGGGTTTCTCTGAATTGCAGGGGCATTTCTACAGCTAAAGAATTTATCATGCCTCATCATTTAAAGAGAGAATTTGCCTGCTCGCTCTGTTGACTGCACAGCTGCCACCCTCATGCAGTTGATTTTGGAGACTTTGCTAAGTCCATCTTCCAGCTAGAGATGCCAGAAGTAATCTGCTTGGAAAACATAGTCAGTAATAGGTACTTTAAAAGAAAAAAATAGCATTTTGGCAGAATAGATATGAGTTTCCCTATAGCTTAGTTTCTGCATGTATTTCATAGTTACTGCTCCCTAGCAGTACAAAAACAGAAAAACAAAAGTTTTGAGCCTCTCTTAAAGTGTATTTTTGAAACCACTTTTTACGACTATTGCTGTTTAACTACTGTGAGCTTTTAAAATAAGCCAATTCTATCCAAAAGTGGTGTTACAAAGCCTTGCATCCTTGGGATTCCTGTCTTGTGTTCCTGATCCCACAGGTCCTTCCTTCCACAGGTGCCTTCATTTGGCTTCTTCTCATAGCCCTGACCCCCTTCATGTTCTCATGTCCCATCACTGGCTGCTGGCCTGGAAGGACTTGTCTTGCTGGTGACAGCCACTTGCATGACTGACAAGCCAGCTGGTCAAAGGAAGATATCACTACTTTATTTAAACTTTAGCTTTTCCTTAGTTGTAGGTAAGGAGCAAGAAATAGTCAGGAGCTTCTAAGCAAGAACTTTTTTATTTAAGCAATTACATGTGTTTCTTTGCTAAATTGAACTGGGTTTGACCTGTGGGTTCTGAGTAGGGAAGGGGAAGACCAGGAGACTGATACCATGGTTGCACAGCTCATGTTCCCTTACAGTTCTGTAGCTTTAGAGAGTCTTTCTTCATGGCTATTTTTGACTCTGGTTTGATGTGTTCAAGGCAACCAGGACAGCAGTTAGAGGAGAATTGAATCAAGTGGGAAGAGGAAAGAATCTAGTTTTCATTAGTGTTGGTGTTCTCTGTGTTTGTGTGTTCTCTAGTTTTTCAGTTCAGTGGCATGCTGAGCAGGCAGTCAGCCAAGTGCAGTTCCTGCACAAAGCATGTTTTTATATATATATATATATTTATATTTATATTTTATATATATTTTTATTATTATTTTTAATGTGAAGTGCATTAGCAGAGAAAGGATTTCTGCAAATTAGAGGAAAATTATTCTTTTGCAAAATCATAGATTCACAGGATAGTCTTAGTTGGAAGGGAGCCACAAGGATCACAGGGTCCAACTCTTTAAGTGAAAGGCCCTTAAAGGGATGGAACCCACAACCTTGGCATTAGTACCACCATGCTCTGACCAGCTGAGCCAGTTTCAGGTTAAATTTAATAATCAGTGCAGCCACAAACACTGTGGTCAGACTTCTTCTTTTGGACACAGACAATGCCAGTTTAACACACACTTTATTTGGCTTTTCCTTCGTGCAGTGGTAAGGTGATTTTTCCTATTGAGTCTGTCCCTGCAGTAAATAGAGAATTCCAAAGCCAGTAATGCTGTCATGTGGCTCAAAGATGAAGGACATGTACTCTCAAAATATATTTTATTTGGTATTGTGCTTTAGAACTTATTTGTTGGATGAGTACAGATCAAGGGAATTACATGTCACTATACACAAAGCTGCTCTCAAGAGATGAGTTTGTCATAGTATGGAAAAGAGATGTTCCTTCTAAGTAGTCAATCTCTTTCCTCTCTCGGTGCTTAGGCCTGATATTAAATTGTGGTATATGTTATTATTTGGGGTTTTGTCTGGCTTTTTGTTTGTTTGTTTATGCTGGTGCTCACTTGGTAACAGATTCATTATGGTAATTTTTATTGAGGACAGTCACAGCAAGGAGCATTTTATGTTGGTCTTCTTGCCTATTTGACTCTTTTCTAATGCTTCTTATTCTCTAAAGCAATCTTTAAGCATTGTGCTAAAATATGTTTATGGTATAAAACACGGATTTTATTTAAATACATTCTTCCTTAAGCTAGTGTTGTTAAAGGTAAAAAAAACCATGAACCTGACTGAAATTGTTGGTTATGGCTAGAAGCTTTATGTCTGACTAACCCATGTTTGTCTCTAAATTATTTTTGTTTTCAGAATTGGTAAAGGATTTCAAGGTGTCATGAAAAGGTGGGGATTTAAAGGTCAGCCTGCAAGCCACGGCCAGACAAAAACTCACAGACGACCTGGAGCAATATCTACCAACGTGAGGATTCTCATTTACCATTAAAACATTCTTCAGTGTTTTTAGAACAGCTTACTAAAACTGAAAAAATGTACAGTAGCTGGCTGCCATGTTTACTCTGTGCTAGCAGGGAATCCCAACAGCAAAGGAAGTTCAGAAACCTGTATGAGGAGCAATGTTATTCTCTTACACCTCAATTTATGAATATTCTGTATTTCTGGTAAATGCATATATTTTAACTGAGCTAATTGGCGTATTTTGTAATATAGTGAGAGGAATAGTCTTAATACTTCAAAGAGAGTTCTAAGAAGCTTTTATCATGGCATTTATAAATTGGAAAGGATTTGCCTCTTTTATTTTATACTGCTGATATTGTACTGTTCTTTGGAACCCTAGTTCTTTTTATCGCCTTGCCTGGCATGTGTAGCTGCTTAATAAACTGATCCCCATAATTTAGTAGGGAATTATTCCCAAAAGTGTGTAAGCCTCTATGCATTTCTAAGCAGAGTACAGAGTCATATTTTTACATTTCAAACTATAAATAATACTAGTATAAAAGCTCTTTGAGCAGGTTAATTTTAGACTTTGTCTTATAAAGGCTGTACAATATTTAGACTGAATTATGAGGAATTTTTTGCAAACTAATTAAGATCAACTGAGTCATAGTACTGAACATGTACTGTCCAAAAATTTCTTAGAGAAATTAAAATATAAAAAAGGATTAATAATGCTCAAGAGAATAGTAAAAGCAAAAAGGCAACAGTCAATGAAGTTTGAGTAACTGAGAGTGTAAAAGCACGTGTTACTGATTTATAATCCTCAGTTTCAGTTGGAAAAAGAATTCTACACCTGACACTTGTTTTCACTGAAGAATGTAAATATTTGAACACTAAACACTATTTTAGCAGATGGTATTTGTCATTAAAAAAATAACCCATCTTTTCTTTAAATTAGAATTTCTTAGGCAGTAATGTTGCATGTAATTTCACAAAGTATATAGAATGAAAAGTGGTATTGGAAATAGGTATGATGGGAACAAAACAAGGTGAAAGGATGCAACAGGGCAAAAATAATGTCTTGATAGTACTGTCCCATCCATGGTTGGCTATCTCAGACAATTTTGTAATCCAGGACTGTTCAGTAGAGAGTCCTCTTCCTAGAACTGCATTGCAACTGATTTCCTGAAATCATGATTTTCACAAGAATTAAGAAAAATTCCCAAGAGACATTGTTAATGAATAACAGAGATGCAGGATACAAATCCCTTGATAACAATGTAGAATTAAAAGTTATTGTACTTATTCCTGCCTTTTTTTCCCCACCTTCGTTGTCCAGTTTATGCCCAGCCAATCAAAAATGGGGTACAGAAACTAAGGAATACTGGGTAATGGAATTAAAACTTCCATTCTCAAGAATACATGCATTTTAAAAGATCTGATTGACATCAGTGTAAAAACTTTTTGATTAGGGAAGGAGAGAAGCTACAGTGCGTGTGTGTATATATATTTATAAAAAAAATGTTGTGGTCAAATATTTCAGAACACATGTAGACTAGAACCTAACCTCTAGCAGGAGGTATTTAAAATGCTTATCAGGATTACATTTTTTTGATATTATATATTTTCAGCCTTGGAAATACCAGCATATTTTTTTCTCTGGTGCACCTCTTGAGTTTGTAAGTGTACCTCTTGCAATTAACATGGTGGTTTTGGCCTTGTTCTTATCTAGAAAGCTTCCAAAGTTTATCGTGGGAAGAAAATGCCTGGTAAAATGGGTAACATCTACAGGACATCTTTTGGATTGAAGGTGAGTTCTGGGTATACCTGTGTGTGTATAAGGTGATGGCATTGCCAAGCAGTGATGTCCTCTCTGTCATCTCTGCCAGAATCCAGACAGCAGCATCTTGAAGTAAGCAAGCTGGAAGGACCAGAGCAGCAAATGTGTTGTCTTGCTTTCTTGTGGGTTGCAAATAACTTATCTAAACATCTTTTGTGTTTGTGGTACCCGGGGAACTGGGATTTCAGGTGATACTTCTATATCCAGTGTGTTTTTCACTATGTCCCTTGACTTCTGCCTTTGAAGAGGAAAAACCATCAGGCTTTTGGTGACTTCCGTTAATATCTCCATGACTATTCTGTTGTTCATACATAAACTATTCGTTGGTTCATACCCAACCCAAATCTGAGTTGTTTGAAGCTCTAACTTGATCATGGCTTTTCACTTTCATATGTGAAAAGGGAGTTGTAGTTTCTGTCCTGATTCTGATTTGTACATAGCTACAGCAGCTCCTGGGCTATTAAAACTACTCTGTCTCTCAAGGCAGCCTCTGCAGTTTGAATGAAAAGCATATTGACCTCTAGGTTGCCGAAAAGTGCAGTTGTTGTTCTCAGTTTACTACAACTAATTTTTTGTAACAGAAAATGTGTGGAGAAATTGTGTAACAGAAAAATTCAGTGGAGCACCTGATTAAGAAATTAACATATGGTCACAGAAACATTTTCATGAGGACATTTGTTTTACTTTGTCACCTGTGATGTTTTTCATGTTTTTCAACATGTTGCTGTTAGAGGGAAAAGAGACCTAGGAGCTTTGGTTTGGGTTACACTGAACAAAGAGCTGCTTTGCCAGATACAGCCCTTTAAAACTGTTTCAGCTTCTTGCATTAGGAGGGTTTTCACCCAGAGTGGCATGTGAATGAATTTTGTAGCAAGTCTAGGCCTGTGCAGAACATTTTTCTTTCCCATAGTATCACAGCCAATTACTCAGTTTGAGCTTTGCTGGACTACTGTTTATAAAACTGGTAATAGTCTCTAAACAGGACTCAGTGTCTGATTTTTTTGTTTCTGTCTCCTAGGTGTGGAGGATCAATACAAAACATGACATTATTTATGTAAATGGATCTGTTCCAGGACACACCAATTGTATGGTGAAGGTATGTTTGCTGGTTTCAATACTGGTATTAGTGACTCCTAAGCATTCTACTAATCAATTTACAAATGGAAAAACACTGGTAGGATGCAATTTTCATTTCTTCTGACAAATCTTGTACTGTTGAATTAAAGGGCAGTGGAATCAATTCTGTTAAAGAGTGTGGTCAGCAGGGGCAGTGGGCACTTTAAATGGCTCCTTCTTAGATTTGTACCCACGTACCTTATGACACACCAGCACAGTTGCTGAGCCCTGTGATAAGTGTCTCCAGGCTATGTCCATCCCCTTTGAATGCTAACATGAGCCTGTAACATGGTGGTGAGATTTCCAGATGTTAAAACATTTCCAGTGTTACTTAAGTGTTGTATTAATGATCAGAGATACACAGCAAGTCCTGCTTTAGAGGTTATTTAAAGCATTCCTATAGCAGTTAGCTTTCCGAGAAGCAGTTGAGGTACAGGAAGAGACAGCTGGAGCTCACAATAAAGATCTGAGTTACCTTTGGAATCAGTATAAATGTGGCAGTAGTATTTTCTGTGGCAATCTACAGGATTAATTTCAGATTTTCTGGAGGTTATTTCAGTTTTCCATAGGCAGTCTTGAAACAATGAAGAGTCTAATAAGTGTTCTTATGATGTGAATAATTCACATCAATGTGAGAAAAGTGCTTTTTAAGGGTAGTTTTCAAAGTAGATTTTTCTTTCTAGTTAGGTATATTCTACACACCTGCAAACACCATTTACTTGGAGGAAGTTCTTTCTGACTGAATAGAGTGCAGGGTATCACTCAGTGAAAGACTATAAAGAGTTTGGTATGCATATACCTGTGTATCTGACAGTTGTAAATCCTCAGAGGTATTGCAGGGATTTAAATGGTTCAGGACTTGCAAAGTTGAAGTGTTCATCAAATTCAGATGTTTTCAAATTGTTCATTATCTTCTATTTTACTGTGGACATCTGTTTTTTTGTCTCTTAGTTGTGGAGCAGAACTCTGCAGCTACTGGGCCTTACATACAGCAACCTTGCTTTCAAACAGGTGTTTTACCATAGAAAAATTATATTTCTCTCACTGCAAATAAGGCCTTTTTTCCTGGGCAAAGTATCTCTAAACTATTTCTGTTTCAATGTCCAGCCCAAGCCTGGGGAATGCATTACACATTTCTCTTCCAATATAGTGAAAATTGCTTAAGAGATGTCCACAAAAAGTAGTTTTCAGGACAACTTCTGCAAAATTACTGGGTGTGACATAGAATTAAGTGTAGTTTGGCTGGCTTTTCATCTGTATATTGGACTGAATTACCTTTTCTTAATTGTGTTCAAAGTATTTTTTTCTAATCCTGAGGCATGAATCTGAACTTGATTGCTCTATGTCAGTCTGAAATTTAATTAACTGGGAATTTATTTTAAGATGTTAGTTTTAAATTATAATGTATGCATGCAAACAGCATAATATAGCTGAAAAATTGAGAAATGTTTGATGCCCAGACTGTATTCTTTGATCTTAATTGTTTGCTTGAGCAAGAGTTAATTGCTGAAAAAGGTTGTGCATCTTGTTACCCTAGTCATGCTGTTAAAATCCACACTTGGTGGCAAATGCAGGTACACATCTCACATGTTTTATCTGTAAGGATGCAACATCTTATGAAGCTGCTGAGACTGAATACAGTACCTGTTTTTTACCAGATTATAACTTTCATCTAACTAGACTCAATAAACTAATTTTTATTTCTGATTTTAAGTGAGTTAAGAAAATAAACATTTATTACACACCTGTAATATAAATTGTTTTTAAAAACAAAGCTCCAGGTTCTTATGTACACCATGATCTCATTCAAACAAATCTTTCTTCCCTTGCTGATCAGACACTGCACACTCTGCTTGGAGAAGAACATACGTGGGAAGAATGAAGCTTTTCTTCTGTAGAGCTCCTTGCTTAAGATAATAGATTATATGAAAGTTGACCAAAGTGCTCCAGATTCAAACTTTCATGACATTTAATAATATATAACACTGTTTGAGATAAGGACACAGCAGTTGGTATTATTGCTATTTAGAAATAGGTTTCCAAAAATTGCTTCCAGTCTTACTTGGAGATTGAAGGCAGTATGTAGTAAGCAACATTTCATTCCAGTTCCTTGACCTGGTGGATCCGTTCTGTGGCTTTTTCCTTGCATGAGCTGTATGAATCATTACATTGATTTTTTCCCTTATTTTTTCAAATATATCTGCGAAGAGTAGAAAAGGCTTTAATTATAAAATTAGGTAAAGCAATACTATTTGGTTTCCTCTAGTTTCTGGGGATTTTTTTCTCCATTAATCTTGCTGCACACATCTGTGTGTTTTTTAGTTTGCCTTATGCCTTTCTTCAGGGATGTTTTCTTGTTTGCTTATAGACTTCGACTTCCAATATATTGTTGTATATTTGTTTGGATCTGTAGTTGGGGAGAAGAATTATGGGATATTAGTTGTTCTAATTACTGTTCACTGCACTAACTACCTGCCTGTAATTAAGTAGAAATAATATCTAGGGAATTTGAATCCATCTGTCTTTGAGCTCCAGAGTGAAATATTGCGTAATGCTTTCCTCTTTGTGTGCCTCCAAGGGGAAGGCATTTGTGTTCAGTACCCACTCTGTGTTGCTTGGTAACCATTAAAACCATAGTGCACCTTTAAAGCATATATTTATTTTGTATGTTGTATTTTTGGAAACTTTGTGCATCAGCACTGTATTCAGACAGAGACGAAGCACTTAAATTTTTTAAGTTTTGTTTTCAGCAGAATAAAATTGCAGAATACTAAGATTGATGGATTTCTGGTTTTAATTAGAATCAGCTTTCATTTGATATTGCACACTGAAGTATGCAGGTAAATAATTGACATCAGTAATGTTTCCAGCCAACTGGAAAACTAATGATAAAAAAGCTTACTTTAGCTTTTTTCACAATTGCAAGGTCTAATAAAATAAAGGAACTTCAGCAGTGTGGTGGAATGCACAGAGCTCTTCTCTTACAAGAGTAACATTGTGGAGTAAGCATTTGTAAGTTTCTGTGTTGGGTCTATTAAGATTGCCTACCTCAGGAAACACCTGTTTCTTTCTGGGGTATCTTGGATCTCAGGGTCTGTTGTTACCATCTGTAATAGCATTCTCTTTCTAAAGGTTATGGCTCTGGATTGCTCTCCCAAGTATATTACCAAGAAGTTCTCTCTTCTGTCATTTGAGAGATATGCACAAGACTTAACTCCCTTTTTAAGTAGATGCCCTATAGTGGAGGGTAATAGAGTATATTATAATTTACAATGTTATAGTTTGTCTTTGATAGTGTTTTATACCTGCCCTAATTTTAAGGCACCTGATTTTCTTAGGATATTCAGGGTTGATCACTTTGAGTATATCACTTGGAGTGAAGGCAGAAATTCTGGCAAATCTTGTAGACCATTAGAGTTGTGTGGAGGTTTGGGGGCATTTTGTTTGGTTGGGTTATTTTTTAAGACAAAATAAGGCTGGTCAGAAATGGATATAATTCTTGGGTTCAATTATATGTCTAGCTTCAAAAATAGCAGAGAAGCTGAGTTAAGTGATGTATGACACTTCAGGAGCTTATTTCTAATAATTTTCTATATTTAAACATATTTTTATGTTTACCAAATAGCTTGCATTCTTTGCTGTGGTTGCTAACACAGCCTGAAGCCCTGTTAAACTACAGATGTGAATTGTAGCTTAAGCATCAGTTTTTAATGCTTAAGACCACATTAAGCCTTTTTTGATGATAGATTTCTGAGTTTGTATTTGTTTATACTACCCATTATGCTGTCAGTATAGGGGACATACATAAGTGCAGTTTATTAATTGTGTGCAAAACCCTTTATGACTGTTCTAAGGATTTAGTGACAAAAACCCAACCAGCTCCAATTTCAGCTTTCTCTAGTATTTTTCTTAATAAAATGACCTGTCAGAGAATACACTGTAGTGGTTATACCATCATCTGTATATACCATCTATCTGTAGTATAGTCTGCTGTAATATGTAGTGCTATTAACACAGCAGTTGAGTAAGCCAAGCATTTACAATGTGAGTTACACAGCAAATGCTTTTATGGATTGCAGTAACAGCTTGGACTGTGAGCTTGATTCCTTCTGTGGATGAAATTCCACAGAATTTCCACTGGATTTTAGTAACACGGCATGAAAACTTACTCCTTTATTAAGGATGTTCTCAGAAGGTTTGTAGGAGAGCAGGAAGAGCTGTGCTGGTTCACCTGCACTTCTTTTATGTGTGCATGCTTATATAGACAAGTGTAGCTGCTGCTGCTGCACACCAGTGAACCCCTTTATATGCTGTGAAATTATTGTTCAGGAATCTGAGGTAAGAGATACAGGAAATCTTTGGTATGCTAGGCCCTTCATAAATGTAAAGGGAGTAATTAAATAATTCTCTTGAGCAGACAGATAAATCATACCATGTTTTAGTTGCTAATCAATACTTTCAGATGTAAAATGAAGTTGCGTTCTTCCTTTAAATAGGAATGATAATGATAATACCTGGTAATAGAATAATAATATCCAACTTTTTTTAATTTCAAGGAGAAAGAGTTTCATTTAGTTTGGTAGAGATGCTCTAAAATAACACTTGTTTGCTTTAAATTGCATTTGAAAGCTATGAATGTAGAAAAATATGGGAAAAGAGCAGTAGTTACACCACTCAAAAGAAATTCTGCATCAATTACACCAATCAAAAGAAAGAGCGTATCAGAAGGAAACTATTTTAACATCAGAGGTGGCCTGTACTTCTGGGATATGTCAAGCCTTTGAGGAGTTTGGAAGGGACAAAATGAAACAGTGTTGTACTCCTCTGAGAGCAGCAATGGTCTGTTGAAGATGTTTCATGAGAATCTTAAAACTATTTTGAGAATTTTCCATATCACAGTGGAGATACTATGTCCAAAATGCCCCTTGGCATTTATATGTAATTCATACAATGTGAAGTCCTGACAGAAATCTTAAATTCATTTAAGTTAACTAATGCAGGACTAATATTAGACTGTTGGATTCGCCTTCTGTTAAGAGCTGATGTCTTACTGCTAAATCCTGTCATAAGAAACTGTTTTAAGAAGAAACGGAAGGAAAATAGAAGGAAAACAAGCATTTCAATTCCTTTCATTTTTTGGGTGTCCAGAACTGCCTGCAGTGACACAGCCTATATATAGCACATTCTATTTCATGATAAAAATAATCAAAAATAACAAAAACTAGACATGAAAAACATTTAAATAAGATATACATGAAATGAGTAAGTTATCATAAGTAAAATCATGTATTCTAATCTTTCTAATACTAGTACATGTAGGGATCATGGGGGTGTTTGCTGTTGGCAGAGAAATATTTTGGTGTGTAATAAGATTAGAGAGTAAAGGAGAAATTAGCAGGGGAAATAATAGAAAACCAGCGAAACAATTAAAAAGTGGTTCCATATAGTAAAAGAAACAGCCACAGCATATTGAAAGAAGGACATCTCTGAAGATGCCATCCTTCAGGTGGAATTGCTGAAGCTCTCTGACTGTTTCTTGTGAACTCACTGGTGCTGGAACTGTTTCAGGAAAGGTCTGTGGACTTGGACCCCAGCCCAGTTCATTCCATCCAGATATACAATGTAAATTGGAACCTAGGGGTCTGGCAGTTCACAAGGCCGTAGAGAACACTTCTGCAGAAGAGGAATGATCTACTTGAAAAGCTACTTAGCCATCCTAACCAGTGCAACACGTTGAGCCCCTCATCCCCTCATTAGTAAAAGATTTTCTTTTGTTTATCAAGCCTGCCCTTAAAAAATATTGGAATGTCAAATTTGTTTGACATTGATTTATTTAATGCCATCTGCAGGAATCCTCATGGACTTTGGGAAAGATTTGACTAATAGTGGATATGAATTTGGTATATACAGTGCTGTCAGAACAGAGCATTCAGTGGGCATAATTTTTTTTTATTTAATTTTTGGCATAAATCAGAATTGTCCTAAATGAAGTCTTTGTCCAACCAAGTAAGAACAAGTGTCCTGTTCTTTAAAAGCCCACCAAAAACTAAGAGGAAGAGGTTATCTTCTCTCTACTAAAATTTTGTCTAATCTATTTGCACTTTTTTTTTTTAATCCACTTTACTATAGTGCCTAAAAGGGATTCTTACAGCTCAGGAGGAAGACCATATGTAACAACATAGAAAAGAAGAATTTAATTCGAAATCAAATCTAAGAATCTGTAGCTCTTTTTTTTTTTTATTCAGAGATACCAGCCTTCTATCTGCTACTGCAGACAAACTGCTTTTTGCTGATAATTCTAGCTTCTAATTTTCTTCAGATATTGGAGTTTCAGGGGCTAGATTTTAAATCTTTCCACATGTAGAGAGGTCAGTAAAGGAATTTCTCTGTGGCTCCACAGTTCTTGAAAATGAACTGTCTTAGATGCTCGCCTCTATCAAACTTAGGTACTGATTTCTGAGTGAAGAATTTTAGATGTTTAACTCTGCAGTCACTGAACAGCTCTGCAATAGCCAGAGGGATTCGATACAGTACCTGAACATATCTTTGCAAAATTAGTTGCCATAATTAGTTTGCATCACAGATACAAGCACGTATCTTTGTTTGTTGTAGAGGTGATTACACTGCATAATATAACTTGGAATGTCATGTAGGAGCATACTGTGGGAAGTAAGCACTGTTAAAAAAGGCTATAATTCTATGCCCCTTATATTAATAACATTTTAAAATACTGAGCAATGAATTCATGAGTAGGTTTTGGATTCACTGTAATGACAAATTCTAGGGTTTTGTTTTTGGGGTTTTTTTTGTTTAATTTTGCTGATTTTTAAAATCTCTTTAAGGATGAGTACAAAAGGTTAAATTCAATAGCTGGGGTTGATGTTAAAGTACCTGATGATTATACCTGGAATTCTTTAAACAAGTGCAATGTGAATGCTGTTAGGTTTTTCTCATGCATGCAAGCTGAGTTCTTTAAATTCTAGTGTATCACTGTCTGAAAACCTTCTGTAAGATTTATTAACCGTATTCTCCCCCTCCTGCTTTTCAGGTCAGAGATAGCAAATTGCCTACTTACAAGGACTGCAATAAAAACCCTCCATTCCCTACGTTTTTTGCTGATGGAGATGAAGAACTGCCAGAAGACCTTTTTGATGAGGAGATTTTCCAGTTCACAGATCCATCTGTCACATTCGCATAATGTTCCTTGCATCTTGGAAAACACAGTTTTGTTCTTTTCATGTACATTGCAGTGCTGTATAAAAGCAAGCCGATGAATTGCAGTCTGGCCAACTGACTTAAACACTTCAGGTATTGTTATCTTGGTCAGGTAATCAGATTTCCCACTGTCAGTCTCAAACCTGTACTTAAAGCAACAGGTGAGTCTGAGGGACAGGTTGTAAAGCACACCAAACTCTGAGTCTCCAATGACCTCTTGTCTTCTGCCTCAGGCTGTGAAAACCTACACAATCCTGAAAAACTGTTGTTTTGAAGATGGTTCCAGTTCATTTTCTGAATGTGAACAAATTCTGTTTCTCTTTTATATGAAGTATACTGGGCAAATCTTACCAATCAGAAAAAGATTCCAAATTTGCCTTGGCATCTGAGGTGGGGGGGGATCCATGAATAGTAATCCAAAATAAAACAAGAAAATGTATGAGCACTGTTTTGCAGAATGAGCTTGTTTTGCTTCCTTCTTTTATCCAGAGCTCTTTCTCTCCTTTTGCCTTTGTATTGTTTAATGTTAAAGCAGATATCCAACAGATTTGTAGTGGATTCTTATGCTGTTACGGGAGAGCTATTTCAAAGAAAAGAGGCCAAATGTGAGGGATTTGTCTTTATGATAGTGCTCATTTTTCTATTCTACCCCATCTTTCAATAGTATCTGAGATCATGCCCCTTCTACTTTTCATTTTGCATGATTTATTATTTATAAGTTTGATCTTTTGGATTCTGTAAATCCTCTCACATACAGAAGTACTTTCGTAACTGTCAGTGCTGGCTGAGCACTTTACTCACAAGCCCTGCAGTAGTTCAAGAATTTGCATACACTGTTAAATTAATACCCTGGCAGTGCTGTCTGCTCATCTTTGCAGCTTCATCCCAGGCTGTGAACTCCAAGGAAGCCACACGTTTATGGAAGTACATTAAGGTGAATTCTGTATCAGATAATATTTCAGTGTGGGGAAAATCAACAAAGTACTTCAATTCCTGTTTCTTTGGTAAGAGAACTTTTCCTGGCATAAAAAGTGAAATTCCAATGATCTGATCATGTTGCTCTAGGGAATGACTGCAGCCAGGGAATGCTGTAGTTAATGTTGTTTTCCATTTGTTCGGTTTTAAAGTTTCTATTGAAGCCAATATTCTGTCAGAATAATCACTGTAGTTTTGATTTTGAAATGTATGCTGGGTGTGAGCTGTATGATTTTTTGAGGTGCTGTTTTATTCAGGTTCCATTTTTACTGAGATGTGCAGGTGAAACCTTTTCCATCTTCATCAAGAGTGCTTGGACATCAAAGACAAGAGCTTTCATAGGTCAACTGCAGACTGATGTCCCAAAGTATTTTCTGTAGAGCAGATGCAGGGTGAGATGGGTAAGATCTGCTGATGTGAGCTCAGACTAGTGCAACTCAGATTGGAACATAAACATCCATTAGATCCATTCTTCCATCAGGCATTGGAAGGCTTATGGTGTTTTAATTTTCCTTATTGTTCCTATCTCTGTTTTCTGCTCTTCTGAGTAAAGAGGGGACTTTGAGCAGGAGAAAGCCAGGCTGAATTTATTTCTAGGAGCAAAATTGTTCCTAAGTATAATGACACCAAATGCTTTAAGCCCACCTATGAGTTTGTTTTTAGAAAAGGCTAAGGATATTTAATGAACTGCTTTTAGACATTGTCAAAGGTGTTGGACCTGAATATTTATTCTTTGATGTGGCCAAGGTTGTGGCTAATTGAGAAATGCTTTTAAGCTTCAAATAAGACAAAATTAGGCAAATATCAAGTCCTCGTGTCTCAGGTGAGCCAACAGTTTCTTATGTGAAAGGATGTGTTAATTTTTGTGAAAAGGCAGACCAAGATCTCTGTTGCAAGTAGATGTATCTGTGTTTTGTTAATGTGTCTGAGTAATGACAGTTTAGAGCCATCAGGCAACATTTGGTCAGGCAAACAATAGCAGCAACAAAAATAAATTATTTTTCCATATTACCTGTAGTTACTAAAGAAGAGGGAAGTGACCTTATCACTCTATACAACTTCCTAAAAGGTGGTTGTAGGCAGGTGGGAGTTGGTCTCTTTCTCCAGGCAGCAGCTGACAGAATGAGAGGACACAGTCTCAGGCTGTGCCAAGGGAAATATAGGTTGGATATTAGGAAAAAGTTTTTTACACAAAGAGTGATGAAGTGTTGGAATTGTCTGCCCAGGGAGGTGGTGGAGTCACCATTCCTGGATGTGTTTAAAAAAAGGTTGGATGTGGCACTCGGTGCCGTGGTTTAGTTGAGGTGTTGAGGCATAGGTTAGACTCAATGATCTTGGAGGTCTCATCCAACCTAGTCACTGTGAATTCTGTGAACATGTTACTAGGAATCTGAGTTCTGTAGGACAGCATCCTACCCAGTGTTGGGAGCTGTTATGCTGCCCAAGGAAGTAATTGCTGGCAAGCTCTGCTACCAGTGCTGTAACTTGTGAAGGTTGCTACAAGCTCTCCCCCAAGACTTCTCTCCAGGCTGAACAACCCCAGCTCTCCCAGCCTGTCTTCATAGGGGAGCAGCTCCAGCATCTGATCACCTTTGTGGCCTTTTTCTGGAGTCACTCTATTAACTAATTCCATGCCCTTGTGCTGTGGGTGAGGCACTGATCTGGGATTTGCATGTCCAGGAGCTCATTAACCCTCTTCTTACGCTGTTGTGTTTGTTCGGGTTAGTGGGGTGTTTTTAACATCAGGAGCATGCTGCTCTGGAGGAGGATGTAGGGTTAAGCTTTAGCTGTATCTGTGGCTTCATGGCGTGACTGCTTTGAAAAATAAACACTATTCAATAATAACCCCTCTCAGTGGTTCTGTAATAGTACGTGAATAAACAGTGTCAAGTTTACAATGTAAGTTGAAGGTAGAAAGACAGCAGGAAAAGGAAATCAAAACACTCGTGTATCACTTGACAACATAATTGCAGCCATTGATGATAAACAAGGAGAGTTTATTTCTCTTGAAATACCATACTTTCAAATACCAATGCTCTGTCATTATGTGAGACCGATAAACATTTTCGTTTGCTATTTCCACTTCGTGCAGAAAAATGTAGTTTTCTCTGTTAGCATTTAACAAATATTGTTCTAGTGAACTGAAGGGTTGACAATAGCTTATGTGTAAAATTCCACCCTCCTTACTGTTTCCTTGCTGAATTCCAGAAGTCCTGTAGGACTCCCATGATCCTAGAGGCCTTTGCCAACCTTGAAGACTGATTGAAAGAAAAGAAAACTGATTAGGATGTAAAGTGTGAGGGGGCTAATGTGCATAACCCAAACCCCAGTCTGAGGCTTCCCACTGGCAGCCTGGTGCTCCCCTGGAATGCAAAGGTGAATACTATTCAAAGGAAGTTGCTGGCCCCATCCTAAGGTGCTGCATAAAATCTAGTAATTCAGTAACCACAGTGAGGACAGTGGTGGGATTCATTAATTTTAGGATTGTTGTGTCTGTAGCTATGGCTTGGGTCATTCTTCTGATTGATGTCATTCCTCCCCTCCTCCTTGAGACTTTGCATGAGAATGCCTCGGTTTCATAACTGTAAACATTATTTGTACACGGTGTCTTCCAATAATTAGCTCCTCTGCCCTTCAGTGCACAAGTTGTGCTTATTAATTGCACTTAATGAGCATCTCTCACCGGCAGCAAATTGCCCTGCTCTGTTGCACACCTTAGCATGTAGCATAGCTTAGTATGATTTATTTATATAACACGCTTGAAGGCACTTAACAGCAGTAAGAACATGCAGGAATGCTGACCTTGGGTGTTTATTGGTTTTGGAGACAGCATGCAGTTTCTGGAGGAGGAATTTAAGTTAATTACATGTAGCCTTAATGTTATCACACCAGAAAAAGAATTCATTTCAATGGGTGCAGCTCTGCTGTGTCTGAAGTGTGGCAGCAAAACAGACAGATGGCACTTTTTCCTGAGGAATGTGCACAGCCAAGTTTTGGTGTCGAGTAGGAAGGAGGTACCTCAGGACTAGTCGTCTCCAAATTAATGCAGCCTTCTGACTTCTTCCTCATTAAGTGCCCCAAAAACATGTGGGATGCAAACTGTAGAAAACTCACGCTGCTCCAGTCCCCTGCCCTTCTGTCAATGTATCTTCCTTGCATCTCTCCCCTCATTTCACTGAAGTATATGCATGGTAAGTGGGAATATGGAATTGGAGTGGGCATCATGAAAGATTTCCAGCAGCATCAATGTCCATAATAATGTGCTAGTCCTCCCTCATTCCAATAAGGTATTACATCTGGGGTCCCACCTTTAAGCATGGTTGATACAGCCTAGAATTATTTCTGTTGGAATACCAAAGACCTGAGCTGTGGTCTTGCTTTTCCATCTAAGTGGCACCCACTGCCCATGAGTTGAAATCACTGCTTGGGAAGAATTCCATCTGGGGGTTAAATTTGTATTCACTGTCATGCCAGTAACTTTGAACACTACCACAGAACCCAGAAGAGAAAGTCAGCTGGGAAAATGAGTGCAGTTTTTAGTGTGAACACAGAAAATGGCTTGAATTATTTGCTGTAATGTAATGAGTATATGCTGGAGATTTAGCCCTCTGTGCTGTGGTGCTTCCTGCTGCTTCTCAAATTCCTGTGTGTAAAATCTGGCATCAGATCAGATGTACATATCAAAGTCAAATTGTGCACAAATCCAGATTTGGGGTTTTGGAAGAAGCAGGATTGCAAAGGGGGGATGTTAACAAAACATTGATTTAAACCAATTTTGTATCAATCAAGTTGTACTGTATAATTTGCTTTACATTTCTCTGGGTGACACAGTCTTCCAGTCAGCTAAGTTTTCATTTGTCTGTTTTCATCTCCCCACTTCCGTTCTAAGTAGTAGAAAACCTTTAAAAACGTGGATTTTTTCAGGCACTCAAAACCTTGAAGGTCCCTTGGCAACCTGATGCTCTATTGAAAAGCAGAATGACTCATAATTCACAGGCAAGAGTCATTTATACGTTTCTTTTTTAATTTCTAAAAGATCAAGATGAAAGATCAAGATTGCTGAATCAGAGTCGTTTCTGCACGTGGCCTCTCTTGAAGTGATGTTCCACAAATTCCCACCATATCCTGGTGGGAATACCAATATTTTGTTGGTCCATGCAACAGTGAGCTTCCGGCACAAATTACAGTTTTGACGCCTCAGTCCTGCTCAATATAGATCCACACAGCACCACACAAAATACACATAAAAGTTTGGCAGTGGGCAATGAGAGATTTACTACATGGTACATATTTCAAGATCATGTTTCCTTTCTCTGTGGCAAGCCAGAAAGGCATTTTTGTCCACTGGTTTGTTTCAAATTGCACCACCTCTTCCCAAAGGGAGATTTTTCTCTGGAGTTACCATGTTCTTCCTTAGGCAAGCTTGAAATTTTCCTTTATTGGAACATTTCCTTTATTTTAGAGCTGCATATGAGAAATAGCTTGATAGACAAGAAACATTTTATTTCATTTCTCTCATCTTTCATTTCCCTTGATCACAAGTTGAGAGAGAAATGCTTTCCCTGTATGGCACTTAAAGAGAAAATCAATTGTTTTCTGTGAAATTGCCAGTTGGTTTCTAACCTGCTATTTCACCCTCTCAGATCAAGGTGCCGTGAAATGTCCTTCGGCTCTTTGTCACACAATCTTGGATCCATTCAGCCGTGGCTGTGAGCCCAAAGGCTATCATCCTGCAGGCACAGCAAGCACCAGAGACAGAATGTTTCAAGCCTTGTTATTTGAAGCTGTTGGACCCTTTAAATGGTGTGGCTGCTGAATCCTGCCTCTTATGGGCTGTGCTGAGGGCACTCACACACACCATGGAAGAAGTTTCAGGGAGGCTTTCTCTTCTCGTGCTACTGTAAAGCCAGGGAGTGCTTTTGGAAGCACAGTTTGCTGAGTGCCCTGCACAATGGCTGTTAAAACTGAATGATTACCAGCTCTGAGTTAGCAGCCGAATAACCCAAGCAGCACAGTGTATAAACTGTGTGTGTACGTGCCTGTCCTCCAATGCTTGCTGTATGTTATTTCTGATCAGGAGTCTCAGTGACAGCCTTTCAAGCTCCACCTGTTTACAGTTCAGTGCAACTGCTCCAGTTGGCAAAACAGTCTGTTCTCTGCACTACTTGAAGTAAACTCAAATGTAATCCTGAAACTTCAGTGTAGACGCATAATAAAAGTGCTGGCCTGCTCCTATTGTGCATCCCCCCAGTCAGATCTACCATGTTTACTGATGTCCAAAATAAGTGCTTTGATGTGAACACAAAGCTTGCTCATGTCTGAAATGCAGACCGTATCTAAAATACTAGGTGGTGTCATCTGAAGCCAGTGCTTTAACTGGTCATCTTCTGTTAATCACTTAATGAGCTTTATTGTGGATGATTAAAAGTTATTGCTTCTTTTTAAATATGGAGAGATTTTGATAAAGCGATTTCATAGTTATTAATCATCAGGTGAAAATAATTGCTGTTTTAAAAATGTAAAAGTATCTCATCTGTTAATTCACATGTAAGAAACTTAATGCATTACTAGTGTCCAGTTCTTTACAGACTCTTACCTTTCCAGTTGCTGTTTATGTGCATTTAAATTTATACCAGTAGGTAGTGGCTTCAGGAGAGCACAAGTCTGAGATGTCAGTATACCACAAGTTTTATCCCACAGACTGTGGATTTTAAATGAAACTTTACTCAGGACAAGTGTGTGTGAGGTCCTGGAGAAGCTCTGAAAGGGCTTTGAAGGAGAAGAAGGTAAACATCTAACAGCCGAGGACTGGGAACATTGTTGGAGCTGTTCTGCACCAGGAGCAACACATAGAAACTGATAGGGAGAGAGGAACGACAAGGGAGGAAGGGGAAGATGTGTGTAAGGAATGTGAGCAGCCCAGCGCTGCAGGCACTGGGGACATGGTGTGGAGATGAGCAACTGAGGAAGGAAGCATTGAGGAAATTGCAGAAAAGCAGTTCTGACAGGAGAGACATGGCTTCGTGCTGCAGTTTGGTGGGAACAAGGGAACAGGCTGCAAAACCAGGATGGATGTGGGTAGCAAACCTAGGAAGTGTTTGTAGCTAAGGACTGCGTTGGATGGATCCGGCTTGGGCATCATCTGGGAGAGCAGGCTGACAAAATCAGATAGATGAGCTCTCAGGAGAGAAGGTTGGAGGGAGATGGGGGAGATAAAGATGCCCCACACACAGGGTGAGCCTGCTTTAACCCAGCTGAAAAGATAAGCAACTGTCTTGAAACGAGAAATTCAGGCACATAATCTTCAGAAGAGGAATCCAGGCACTGAATTATCTCCTCGGGAAAGTGCCTGCTGGTTGCCTGCAGCTAGGCTTTTATTCCCTGATTAAGGGCAGGATTTAAATTTAAGCTCCATCCTTAGCTGGATTCAGTAATCCCCTGCTTGCTCTGCCTGCTGCTGTGTATTCTTTGGTACCAAGAATATTTTGTAAAGGGCCAGCAGGATGTACAGACCACACATTTGGAAGGATGATCTATGCCAAGGACTCCATCAACCTCTGCCTCTGTTCTCCTTTCATCTGTCTCTTTGCCTCCCTGTGGCAGTGGCTGCCAGTTATTAATAACAAACTTAATTAATGCCAGTGACTTGTTGGGTGTGTCGTGGCCAGTGAACCTAGTGCAACAGCCAGCAAAAAACGACTCAGGTGCAACACGTTAGATTGGTGGAGGAAGAGAAGGTTTTGTGGAAGGAGATGTGCAGAGAAAAGACTTCATCCTGCATTTGGTATGTACCCAAAAGTACATACCAAATGCAATATGGAAGTGTAATATTGGAGGTTCACTTGGAATTTAATGTGTGCTTGACAGGCTCTGTAACTGATCACATCTGTGCCTTCCTGGCAGTTCTTATGCAGCACAGGTTGTGTTAACATCTCCAGAAAGCTGTTGACAGACAAAATTCTAAAAGGTGATAATATCTTGAAAACAGCTCAGCTTTCTTCTCTCTTCTGTTTTTGTTTTTGGGGTTTTTTTTTTGGTCCCTCCCTTGGTTTTGTAATTTTTCTTTTTTTCATTCTTTTTCCTATCTTTTATTTTCTTCAGTACCTCATTCTAACTGCCAGTCAGGTCAGTAATCCCTGATCAGGTGTTGTCAGGTACTGCAGGTTTGGTGTTACAGCAGTGGTGCTTAGGCTCTGTTCAGCACATGGAATTCAAGTATTTTTTGTCCTGTGAGAAGTACAAGATGCTTGCCTGCTTCATTGCAGAACTCAAAGATAGCTTTTATTTCACATTAACGTAAGCTGCTTGTCCTCAGTTGCCTTTTTGCCACTCTACTTTGTCCAGTTTTACTTTGTGTTTAAAATCCAACCATTTTTGCACCTTGAGGGTTCAAGTATTCAAAAGCCAAACTTAAACTGATCAGCCTTGGAGGATTTTACAGGCTGGAGATTGGATCTCATAAAATCTAGCTCCAGGTTCACAGACTAAGTAACTATAGTCAAAGTTAACTAAAATTTACCTTTTAGATACAATTTCTGATTTCTTACAGTGTCAGTGCAAAGACACACTTCTTAAAAATATCCTTGAATATAGAAATACACATTTTTGCATGTTTTTCTGCATAATCAGAGCAAGTGAACCTGCATGAAAGGATTGAGTGTGGATGTACCATCTCCACAGCAACAGTAATGCAAAGGAAAGTGGAGGGCAGGCTTTTCCAAGGCAGCTCTTCACCTGAGGGTCTGCGATAGGTGGGGGTGACTGGGAAAGCAGTGACTCTAAGACACGGCTTGTACTGGAGGACTGCAGGACCATGTGTGCTTCCAGATCCAGAGAATGTGTGCTCCTCTCCAACCAAATGCTTTCCTGTCACCAGGAGGTGACAGCAGGGTTGTGCTTTCAACCTCAAAACTGATCCCAGTGCAACCTGGGGTGAGCCCTCCAGACACAAATGTCTCACATCCTGGAAGGGCCTCCCTGCTGCGGCCCAGGAAATCCTTTGGAGCTAAATAACATCAGACTGGCACCTGTCACTGGTGGGGTTCCACAGGGCTCCATCTTAGGCCCTGTTCTTTTCAGCACCATCAGAAATGACTTGGATGCAGGACTGGAAGGGATAATATATTTGGAGATGATACAAAACTAGGATGAGGTGTTAATTGCCTTGAGACCCTGTTGACAGACCTTGACAAATTAGAGATGGGCAATCACTGACTGTATGACGTTTAATAAGGGAAAGTACCAAATTCTGTGCCTGGTTTGGGGCAACCCTGCAAGTACAGACAGACCAGGGAATGAGAGGCTGGAGAGCAGCACTGTGGAAGGGAACCTGGGAGTCCTGGTTGATGGTAAATTGAATGTGAGTCAGCAGTGCCCTGGCAGTCAGGAGGGACAAGCATCTCCTGGGGCCATCAGGCACAGCCAGGCAAGGGAAGGGATTGTCCTGCTCTGCTCTGCTCTGTTCTGGGGTGGCATCACCTCAAGTGCTGGGGGAAGTTTGGGGTGCCACAGTATAAAAAAGGCTTTAAACTGTTAGAGAATCCAGAGGAGAAGAGGAGGGGCAGGCACTGATTTCTCCTCTCTGGTGACAGGACCCAAGTGAATGGCCTGAAGTTGTGTCAGGGGAGGTTTAGGTTGACTATTAAAAAAGGTTTTTCACCCAGAGGGTGGTTGGGCACTGGAACAGGCTCTGTCTTAAAGTGGTCACAGCACCAAGCCTGGCAGAGCTCAGTAAGCATCTGAACAGTGCTGTCAGGAACGTGGTGACTGTTGGGAATAGTCCTGTGCAGAGACAGAAGATGGAGTGGGGGGGGGGGGGGAGGGGAGGGAGGCAGGCAGGCAGGCAGGCAGGCAGGGAAGGAAGGGAAGGAAGGGAAGGAAGGGAAGGGAAGGGAGGAAGGAAGGGAGGGAGGGAGGAAGGGAGGGAGGGAGGGAGGGAGGGAGGGAGGGAGGGAGGGAGGGAGGGAGGGAGGGAGGGAGGGAGGGAGGGAGGGAGGGAGGGAGGGAGGGAGGGAGGGAGGGAGGGAGGGAGGGAGGGAGGGAGGGAGGGAGGGAGGGAGGGAGGGAGGGAGGGAGGGAGGGAGGGAGGGAGGGAGGAAGGGAGGAAGGAAGGGAGGGAGGAAGGGAGGGAGGAAGGGAGGGAGGAAGGAAGGGAGGAAGGAAGGGAGGAAGGAAGGGAGGAAGGAAGGGAGGAAGGAAGGGAGGAAGGAAGGGAGGAAGGGAGGAAGGAAGGAAGGAAGGGAGGAAGGAAGGAAGGAAGGGAGGAAGGAAGGGAGGAAGGAAGGGAGGAAGGAAGGGAGGAAGGAAGGGAGGAAGGAAGGAAGGAAGGAAGGAAGGAAGGAAGGAAGGAAGGAAGGAAGGAAGGAAGGAAGGAAGGAAGGAAGGAAGGAAGGAAGGAAGGAAGGAAGGAAGGAAGGAAGGAAGGAAGGAAGGAAGGAAGGAAGGAAGGAAGGAAGGAAGGAAGGAAGGAAGGAAGGAAGGAAGGAAGGAAGGAAGGAAGGAAGGGAGGGAGGGAGGGAGGGAGGGAGGGAGGGAGGGAGGGAGGGAGGGAGGGAGGGAGGGAGGGAGGGAGGGAGGGAGGGAGGGAGGGAGGAAGGAAGGAAGGAAGGAAGGAAGGAAGGAAGGAAGGAAGGAAGGAAGGAAGGAAGGAAGGAAGGAAGGAAGGAAGGAAGGAAGGAAGGAAGGAAGGAAGGAAGGAAGGAAGGAAGGAAGGAAGGAAGGAAGGAAGGAAGGAAGGAAGGAAGGAAGGAAGGAAGGAAGGAAGGGAGGGAAGGAGGGAGGGAAGGGAGGGAGGGAGGGAGGGAGGGAAGGGAGGGAGGGAGGGAGGGAGGGGAGGGAGGGAGGGAAGGGAGGGAGGGAGGGAAGGAAGGGAGGGAGGCAGGAAGGAAGGAAGGAAGGAAGGAAGGAAGGAAGGTTGGTTTTGCTGATAATATATTACTAACAAAAGCATGACACCTCATGTATGTACTTTGCATGGACAGATGTAGTTCAGCTCTCCTTTGTGCACAAAGGCAATGTTGTTTTCAAATGAGTTTCAGTGGCACAGACTGCAAAGCAGCAAAGCCAAGCCAGTCCTAAGGGACTTGCAGTTACTACTCAGAAAGTCAGAGCAGGCTATTCTTCAGTGCCAAAAAATTTTAGGTCATCTAATTATGGGGTGTGCACCATCAGCCGTGACAGTAGGAAAACAAGTGCTTGTTGGAAAATTTTCCTCATTCCTGTTTTAACCTTCAAGATGAGTTGTATCTAACCCAGTGCTTCAGCATGTGATGATTCAGGTGGGATGTGCAGGAACTGGTATCAGCTGCCCCAGCAGTGAAGCTGCTGCCAGTTATTGACTTTATGGGGAGTGCTGACAGCTCTTTCCTGCACTCAGAGCTGTTTCCCATTCCTCACAGCCCACAAATGGCCCCCACTGCCCTGTGAGTTGTCTCAAGGTTTGCTGGCACCATCTTATTCACCAGCTCCACTAAACAAACAGGTATGTGACAATTGAACCTCTTAGGCTGTTCCAAGATGTTTCTGTGCTACAGGTCCCGCCCAGACTGGAGAGTGGTGCTCCCTGTGAATGAAACAGCTCATCCTGCATGGCCTCCTCCTGCATAGGAGGGCTTGTGCTGTCTTGTATTCATGCCCTGGATCCAAATTCCTCCAGCAGAGCAGGGAGTGATGCAGTCTCTTGGTACAAGGAAAATCGATTTTTGCTGAGAAAAAAGATTTTTGCGGAGCCACAACAGAACCACACTACTGGAGCTACAATAGACTTAGATGCAGAGATAAACTTGAGTCTTTGAAAGAACCAGAAAGCTAAACTTTCTTTTTTTTTAAAGTAAACTGTTAGCAGCTTCTCAACATCTTTCCCTTTAATTAATCTCATGTTTGCACAGACACCTTGAAATCCAAACAGCACATGAAGTATCTTGTTAAATGCAACTGGCATCCAGTCCTAGTCCCACAGTCCCATAAGTGTCCCAGGCAAGAAAACGAGAGAGTGGGAGACAAGCTCTCTTTGCAAGCTTCATTATCATAACAAATCTAAATAATCAATCCATTCCTTTTCACTGCAGTTTGACCACACTTTTTTCTTTCTTATCATCTCTGTCTAATTGAGGTGGAAAACAATGTGCAGAGGGTGGCCCTCGACTTACAAGTATTCACTTTTCATACATCATCTGTTGCTTAGGTTGAGTGGGCTTCCCCTACCCTGGGATACCTCTGTCTTTTGAGCATTTAAGCTAATTTGATATATCTTCTCATTGCTTGTTGAGGGTCTTCTCTAGAAATCCTTATTCTGAGCCTAATATTACTATTTACTCTCAATAATCTCAGCTGCAGCATCAGTAATGAGTGCAAAGTGGCCCTTTTCTTCACTGTGCTTCTGGGTGGTCTTTGCCTGGAATTTATTGTACTTCTGAGATGATATTTGCCTGGAAATGCTACAGAAATCTGCAAGAGAGGAGCCACAGGAGCTCTTTGCTAGTCAGACCTTCTGTGGAGCTAACTGAGCTGAGCCACAGGTGGGTGAAGTAGAGTCCCAGAGGCTGGTGGCTCCTATGGAAGAGCTGCATTCTCCAGGTCCTGATGTTAAACCTGCATGAATTTTGGGATTGATGAAGCAAACCAACAGAATGGAAATACCAAACAATGTGAAAACGATGAAAATTAAGACCCTGAGTGCACTTCATATTCTGCTTGTGTATTTGTGGTAAGCACCTAAACTTAGTTTCCTATATTCAGTTTTGCTTATTTTCCAACTATGGCCACCTCCCTAGATGTTTAAATTATTTGATTACTTACTTAGATACCTACAATTTAGATGTAAGAAATTTATGGCAGTCTTGCAAAACAGTCTCACCTGCTATGTTATACTAAGATTTTTGCATTTTGCTCCTCAAAGTCGTTTGAGCTGGGATAATGTCCACAAATTGTGGCATGAGAGGTTCAGATTAGACATTAGTAAGAAATTTCTCCACACTGGAAGAAGTTACTGAGAAGCTGTAGATTAAGTGTCCAGTTTAGACCAGTAGCAGAGGGAGAGTCAGAAATGTGGAACTGCTGCACGTTGGCACTAGTGGTGCTCAGCCAACATTTCTGGGACTCTAAGAACTACCCTAGACTGTCTATATTTCAAGTACAAGCAGAAAACTGATTTTTGTGGCTATGAAATGGCCAAAAACAAACAAAACAAATGCTTTTTCTACTATGTATTCAGAAGAGAATGGGATTTATTTTGATTTTTAATGAAATGTGCTATCAAAATTCTTGCTGTGCATTGTCCATCTTGCTGCCAATCTTGCTGCTCCTGACTATAGCTGCAGCTTAATCACTTGCTGTTTCTTACTGGAACAAGCCATATGGTATAATCATGTTTTCAAACATAAACTCAGTCTGAAAGTTAGCTTTGTTTCTGCCAATAACCTTCAGCAACACTTGATGTATCTACCTGTTTCGTTGGGTTCTGTCCCCAGGTTTTGGATCAATGGATCCTTCCCCAGACAGGCTTTCATTGGATGTGTGAGTGAAGGGGAGCAGTGGTGCTGCTGTGAGTTCCTGCTCTGAGCAGGAGGAATGTGTGTACAGGTTGGGGAAGCTCCTAAGGGGTTTTACACCTGTAGGATTCCCAAGGTGTATGATTCTTTGCTAGATGCCATGAGATATGTCCCTGGAGAAGTTACTGATAACTTATCATTTGCTGTGACAGTCCCTGATAAGTTGTCACCTCTGACCTGCCAGGCCTTGAGTTGCATTCAAACACCAAAATTTTTCTTCCAAGACACTGCACCATCATCTTCCCCCAGGGAGAGCAGCTGTTTTTCCCCCATGTGAATAGGGCCTGACAGCCCTCACAAACAGTCCTGTGCACTGGCAAAGCCTGGGCCACTGTGAACTGTTGGGACACAGCCTTGGCTGACCAGCATTGTCCTAGCTCCGGTAACGTCTCCAAGTGCGTGCCCTGTGACAAGGCTCCCATCCCCAGACACTCACCTCTGGTTCTTCAGTGTAGTGTCAGCACACTGACATCCATCTTCTCTACTTCTGCACCTCACCCATAATGTTTACTTCTTCCTCTCCTGATGAACCACTTCAGCTTAACACACAGAGGCTGGAGATTCCTTCTCTCTGATTTTCACCCATAACTGGCTGTGAACTATTTATAGTGTCAAAGTCCATTTTCCCCCGCTTTTATATGTGTAGATTAAGCAGAGTTCAAATGCATGTCTGCATGAGAGGTGTGGGAGGCTTTAGAGAGATGAAAATAACAGGAAGGCAGCTGCTGCTTGTTGGCTCCGTTGGTGCAGCTCAGAACTCCCCTGTCTGTTGGCGGACGGATCAACTCACATTAATCAAAATACAGTTAATATTAAAAAAAGCAGATAAACTCTTCTACCTGGGTGCTAAATTTCCATTCATTCTGCAGTTTAGCTTCCTCCACAGGCTCATCAGAAAACAGAAATCACCATTGTGCTGGTGATTGCTGGGATTCTTCTTAGAGGAGCAGAAGAGCAAGAATGCAATATAATTTAGGCTTTGCAATCTGGAGGTGCAGAGAGAGAGTCTCAATTGTTGCTGTGAAAGCCACTTTCAAAGTCTCTGTAAAAACCTGCCTTGCCAGGTGGGGGCTGGGGCGGTAGCCCTGGGGATGCTGAGATGCCCATCCCCACAGCTTGTCTGCAGAGTCCAAAGAAGGAGTTCAGGTGTGGGGCTGGTTTTTGGGCTTATGGAGCAGACTTGGGCAGCCCTGCAGGATGCTGTGGGAAAGATCCTGTAGGCTGAGTGCCACAGTGCACCCACTGCCCTGAAGCACAGCAAAATGTCATAAATGTCATGCCCTGGTGAGAGGACACTGGTTGCTCCTTAGAAAATCTCAGCCATCTTCAGCAGACGGTTTTGTGTACTCCCCCTAAAGCCATAAACACTTTGGGTGGGTGTGTTTTCATCCTTGGTTGTTTGTAAAAGCCCTCTGCAGTTTGGCTGCTCTGTAAATAGCAATTATTTTTAGTTCCTGATGAGAAATGTACATGGTACAAAATCCTACAGGAAAACTCACTTCCTGCCAAGTCCAGATGGAGGGTTTGGAAGGGACCTGCAGCTCCCCCTGTGTTACATGGGGCCCAAACGAATCCTTTGTGCTCTGAGGGAGCACCAAGGATTTGTGCCAAGTGGGATGGACACCTCAGGTGAAGGTGCCAGGCAGACACCTGGTGTGGCTCTGGGGAATGGAGGCTCTCCCTGGCTCTGCACTGCTGACCCCTCCATCCATCATCACTCCCCAGCAGTCTGATTGGATTGAGAGGTCAGCTCGGTCACTGGAGGCAGCCACCCACCCCAGATCTTCTTGATGGTTGTGTTTGCCTCAGGGAAGAGTGGCCAAAGCCTGGGGAATGTTGTAGGCTTGTCCCTGAACCTCTAGCATGCAGTACAACCTCAGAATGCTCAGCCATGCAGAATTATCAGCTGGAATCAAGGCAGAGTGGAGAGGAAAGTCTGGCTGTGCCTAAGGAGACATCCTGTGAGGCCACCCAGGCCTGGTGTGTCCCTCTAATGTGTCCCTGCATCAGGGCTGGTGTGTGCCCTGGGTGCCATTTTACTGCAGACACTGCATGGATGAGATCATGGAGCTGATGTTCCCTGCTCCTCCTCTGCCCCCACACGTATACTCCTGATTTGCTGTGTCTATACTGCTGCCAGGCCTTTTGGCAGGGGGGGACATATGACTAAAGAGGCTAATTTTGCATAGCACAGAAATATTGATGAGCAAGAGGCTTATCAACACACAATGAAAACATGGATGATTGATGCCTCCTCACTGACCTGGTGTGGTAAAACCGTGGAAAGTTGTGTATTGTGCAACCTTAGATACAACAACAAGTAATAAATTGGGAGTAAACTATGGCTGTATTCAATACTTGATCCTAAAAACATTTTTGCTGCAGGGATTTGTTGGAAATAGCACTGCAAAGAACTTTCTGAAGAGACATCTTTAATTTTCTCTATTGCTTTAGTTGTTGCTAGCAAGTGCCCTGCTTAATTATGAATCCTTCATGCTCTCCCAAGGATTTCATCCTTTCCTCTTCTCCTATCAGGAACCACCTTTTTCTGTGAATGTCTCAAGATGCCTTAAAGCAAGAAAAGCTCTGTGGGATGTTTGCAAGATTTTTGCCAAGCTCCTTTAGGTGAGAGGGGAATTTCACCCATCTATCCCAAAGCAGGCAACTGCCATCCTTGCACACTGAGATGCCTAAGAACTATCCATTGTCAGTGGAGGGCTACATATGCAGATGTCCCTGGGGAATTTGGCTGTGGGTGTCTGCTGCAATGGATGATGTTCCCTTCCCATATTTAACTGGGACCTGCTTGGTGTGTGGGGATTGATTTTTCCACATCCTTCAATGGCAATTCAGTCTAGCTTGTGATCGGAGCTGAAGCTGGAGCCATGTTGTGACATTTGAAAAGGCTCTTGTGGAAGTGAAAACTCTTTAAATGGTACTGGGTCACTAAGAAAGGACAGAGTTGGTATTGGTGCAAATGCAGCACTTTAAGGAGCTCAGGTGTTTCTGAGCCTGAAACACCTTCTGCCCTCTTTTTTCCCCCCTTTTACAAATGTAATTTGATCCTGCTTATGTGGAGACAGCTGGGAAAACACAGTTGAAGGAGAGCCAGAAAAATGTCTTTCCCAGAGCCCTGTTGTAGGAACACATCTGTTCAGGACAGAAGTTCAGAGAAAACGCACTTTGCTAAAGAGGCTCATCTAGATGGGCATGAAGACAGGCCAATGCCCACTGGGCTGCAGAGTTGTCTTTAAGAGAGTTCTGTTGTACAGGGCTGTGGTTCAAGGACCATATTAATCCACACAACAGCTCTGAAGAGAGAAGGTTTAGTGTTTGCATCTTGTTCTTATGCATTTATGCATAGGTTGTTTGTTTTTTTTATTGTGAGGATGTGGATTTGGAGGCTGTTTTGTGTCATGTCCCCCATCCACCTTCTACTCACTGCAAAAAACAGAGAAAATACTATTTTTCATTAAGAGTAACAACATCTCTTTTTCCTACAGGATTTGAGATAACTGATTATTTCTGCTATTTCTGAACTCTCTCTGTCTAGTTTTTTCATACATAAGTTTTTATGGTTGTGTACAAAAATAATTGAGAATTATGTCTGCCTCATGCTCTTGTTTTTTATTCATGTCACTAATAATGGCACAGGTTCTGATCACTGTGGCTCAGCATTTAGAGTCAGCCATGTCAGATAATGTGCACATTTTCTTCCTTTAAAAAAAGGACTTTTCTTTGTCTAAATTAATTGGATCAAATGAAAACAATATTATCTTACAGCCATCAGTGCCTCTGTCTGCCTTCTCATTAGAGTCAGTAAACACTTCCCTCTGATTCCTGGAGCCTTTGCTTTAGGCTGTTGCAGAGAATGGGGCTTCTTGAAACAAGGTGTTTTTCCATTCTCATAACTTACAGTCACAAACTTTTTGGATTTGATCATCAGTTGTTTTGAAGCCAGTTCCAAGAAGAGCAGTTCCTAGATTCACACAATTGTGTTTGGTTTGGTTTGTTTTTATTTCATAATGATGTATTTATCAAGGCGAGGCTTGTTTTCACTCCAGGGTATGGTCGGCACTCCCAACTTGAAGGCTGCCAGGATCTGCACTGATCCTTGTAGAAGTGACCTAAGTGCACAGACAGCCCATAGACCAGGTTGGAGGAAAAGAGGCTTCAGGAATAAAGATGAGTCAGAGGAGGATGTATTCATCGTCTGACTGGGGTCACCAGCTGCATTGGCCCACAGTATGTGAAAGGGTGACTTGCATCAGCTGATGTTAACCATGGTGAAACAAAGCCCTCCTATTTGTCTTGCTCTCCCTGGCATCCTTAAGCTCCCCAGATCTTTGTCTTCATTTGACCTCTCTCACAAAGTGAGATGAGTCTGAGATTCATTGTGCTCAAGGATCTGTCATGTTCTGGCTTGATAAAGAAGCCTGCTTAATTCAGAAGGTGCAAGGATGTTTCCCAGCAGTGTGTCTCAAAGACCAGAAACATGGGACAAACGAAGGCAGAGTGGGTCAGAAATCCACTGAGGGCTGTAGGCCAGAGCAGCTCCTTTGGCAGCTCTAAGCCACAGACAGACTTGGCTCACACAGGACCAGAGGGACTCATCCAGTTCCTTCTCTGCTGTCCTTGGCCACCCCTTGTGCTCGGCAGGCACACACGAGCACAGAGCCTGCATGAAATGACAGAGGATTGGCACCGTTCACCAGCCTGGGACAGCGTGTTAACAAACGCAGGCACATTAAAGGAAAGGCTCAACATATTCCTGGGGAGCACTGAAATTTAAACAATTGCTTCTGGGTAGTCCTTTTCAGAAAGCCCAGATGGGAAGACCACCTGCCTTCCCTGGGCCATTGTGATAAGATGGCAAACTATCTTGGAGCACCTCCCCGCCACGGGTGGCTGCTCAGCTGGGTCCTCCACAAGGCTTTTGATGTGTTGGGGAATCAAAGGGAGAGACACAAAGAATAGGCAGAAGTCATACATATGAATGTGCACATACATAGACAGTAACCTTTCCTCCTCTGATTACCCTGGCAATAAATGCTTGTGACATCAATACTTTATGATTACGAACCCGCGCTGCTACCAAGTGCTGCTTTGGAATTGCAGGTGGGGGGAGTGGAATTAATCACCTTAGTGTAAGATAGTTTAAGTGACAGCTCAACTTCTATAAAGTTACAGAAGTTGGAGTGAACAAGTGCAATACAGATAAGCCATTAGTTCTGCAGGAATAATACATTAATTTTTTATGTGGCTGCTCTTGGCTGGATGTTCTGCTTCATACAAAATAGCACCACAAAGCGTTTTTGTATGTTTATGTGTTCATGTGTGTGTATGCATACATGTGTGCACAGATTTGTATGTTGTATACATGTTTCATATGCATTTTATATGTGTGTATATAAATATATATGAAATATGCAACATTATATATATATAGTTATGTATGCACACGTACAGAATGCAAAAGTACTAGGTTGAAGTGCTAGGGTGGTTTAACACTCACAGCTATTTTTAGTTGAGTAAATAAGAGCAAGAAATATTTCTGGCGTCTGAGTTCCTGCCAGCTGTTAAGATCTAGCCAAGAGCAAGAGGTGTATGTAAGTTTTGAAAATAGATTAATTAACATCTTATTTTTACTCCTGAATTATAACTTATTTGGTTCATTTTTCCACTCTTCTACATTTTATGCCTTACATTAAGATTTGTGTTCCAAAGCCTGGCGTGTTTTCCACAGCTCTGATTGTGGTGTTGAAGATGCAGCTCAGTGGATGCAGGTGCAGATGGGGCCACAAGGACCAGCAGAGGGATAGAGACATCGCTGTCAATGAGAAGAAGGGCCCTTTTAGGGTAGATATGCTTGTTCTCTAGCACTTAATGCCAGAAGATGAGGACATAATTACCAGGAAAGAAACACGGGTTTAAGATGGCCAGGAATAAATTTTAGCCTGAAAAAGGTGTAAAGGAGTGCACTAAAGTATTTGTCAGCTTTAACACACAACTTTTTTGAGGTTATGAAGCCCACCTGGCTCATGTGCAACACTTACCAGGGCTATGCAGTCACTTCCCAAACTGCATTCACAGCTAACCAATGCATTATAAATGACAGGATTTAGCACATAAAAAGGTTAAAAAGCTGAGAGGGAGATGAGAACATGATGAAATGAAAGCACAGAGCTTGGGACTCTTTGGGCTCTCCTACGAAGCGAAAATATCATCAGCTCCTGAGACCATTTTAGCTTTGACTGGCTGCCCAGATGTAGAATCATACAATGATTTGGGTTGAAAAGGACCTTAAAGATCATATAGTTCCAACCCCTCCATCATGGACAGGAACATCTTCTACAAGACCAGGTTGCTCAGGGCCCCATCCAACCTAGCCTTGAACATTTTCAGGGATGGAGTATCCACAGCTTCTCTGGGAAGAGTGTACTTTCTTCACACTGCCAAAATGATGTTGTTTTTTAAAACAGTGTGATACATCGTTTCTCTGAAGCTGGAGAATCTCTGCAAGGGAGATCTTAGGTTTTAAGATAGGACATTTGATCAGTTTGAAAAGAATCAAAACTGAACATCAGATGACTATTTTAAAATCTCCTAAAAGTCATTAGAAGGGCAGAGTAACTGAAGGCTTTCTCATTGAGCATGAAACATCCCTGGCCTTTGTTACAGCAGACCCCAGGCCAATTATCCTCTGCTATTAGTTTGAACTAGAGGGGCTCTAGAAATCTTCCCCTGTATCAGCTGCTGGGAGAGCACAAGGTCCTTCCCTCACAGCCGTGGCTCTGCTGTTTGGGGCAGCGATCTCTAAAGCTGGTCCCAGTCCCACATATGGTCAGCAGAGAGGTCCCTGAGCCTTGGGAAGCCAATGGCTCAGACAGGCAGGATCTGCCAATGGTGCCATCAGAGGCAGCAGCTACAGAGCACAGGGCTGCCCTGAGCCCCAGGCATGCTGAGGAGGGATTTACTCCAGGCCTAGATCATCTGAAGGAGAAGACCTTCCCACTGAGGGGAAAAGAGACCCTCTGACACTTGGGCTGTCTGCAAGCAGTGCAGTGCTCCATCTAGTGAAGCTGAGAGTCCAGCCAAAGGGTTTGGAGAAGGGGACAGCTCTGGGATTGTTGTTAGATATTGCACAAAACTATAAATTCTACATTTAAATTAAACATTATCATCATTGGCAACAAGGAAGTAATTAGGAGTCGCTGAGTTTCATTTACAAAAAACCCAACCTTTAAAAGTACTCTTTAATACCATCATTTGTTCCAATATTTATATAAAGCAGTTAACAGAACAGTTCTTGAGTAATAATATGCTGTAGAGAAGCAGATACAGAGAAAGATCTGGAGCAGCAAAAACACATTGTATTGTGCAGTACTACATTAAAATTATCTTAACCCTGAGAGAGGAAAGAGAGCAAGAACTCAAAGCAATAGCAATAAAATATTAAAGATCTGAGAGACAATGTTGTAGGCAGTAGTTATTGCTATTGAAAGATAGACAGTGAGCTCTGGAAAAAAAGAATCTGTGACGAAATGCCAGGTAATTGTCTGTCAGTTTTAGCTGAGGAAATTAGCAAATGACTCACGGGCTGCAAGTGGTGGGGAGCAGGGGGAGCCTCATCCATCATCTCCAGAGCAGCCTTCACTTTCATACGCTCTCTGCTGTTGTTTAACTGAAGGACCATGTGAAGTGAAATGCAAAAGGTCATAAACAAAATGTTTCAGGAAGGCAGAGGTTTAACCCAAGCAGTTGCAGCCAAGTGTGATGCTAATGGTTTGAGGGATTTTTGTTATGGCTGATGTGCAGAAAGGATTTCCTGAAAGCCTGGTCCCTGCCACAGGGCTAGAGAGGTTTGGCAGGGTGGGAGTTACAGCCAGCCAAGCAGAAGGAGCCAGTGCAGACAAGCATCAAACAGGAATGAACTCCAGGGAGCTCAGGGGATTTTCTCTCTCTCTCATTGCTTCCAGAGCAATGAGAATTAGGTACATAATTAATGGAGATGGCACTATAATCTCAGCTGGGCATTTCCTTGCATTTCAGGTGAAAAACTAAGGCCTGAACAGCCCAGACGAATGCTTCTTACTAAGAAATATGTGGCAGGGTGGGATGTGTGGGCTGGATTTTGGAAGAGAAGTGACCCATTGCTTTTGTTAAGGTGCAAACCTTCACTCTTACCCAGGCTAGTATGGGGAATATCCTGGACTGGAGGAGGGCAGGGAGGGATGAATAATAACCCAAATGAGAGAATTTTATTAGCTAGAGGGAGTGGGAAAAAAATGTTAGTTAGTACTAGACTATAACAAACATGATTCTCCCTTTATAAAACCAGTGCTGTTCTGTTGTAGCTCCATTGATGAAATAGAGTGTAGGTGGACTGGTGAATCAAACCTTGTGTTTATTTGTAAAAACAAACAAATGATAAAATACTTTCCCATGCAAAGTAACTAATACAGATTCAATCTCTGAAATTGTGACCATCTCTGTTTATAGGAAATATAACAGCTGGATGAAGCAAGGGCCCTTTTGAACCCCCAAACCCTGTAAATTCAGAACAGAAACAGTCAAAATAACCCTCATTCACTTTCTTATAAAATGACAAGTTGGTATGAAATTAATGGTATCATTTGCTGCCAAAGAATTTTTCAAGTATAAATAAATAGGCAGTCAGGTAAAAGCAGTCTCAGACAACATGGCAGCAACTCTTATGGAGAATGCTATAGTAGTTTAGGAATGTTGAAAACTGCAGTTGAAAAGAACAGTTTTTCAACTAAATCCTCTCAAGAAAAAAGCCCAAAATATGCTTTAAATTATCACCTTTTCTTACAAACCAGCAGCAATTATTCTGTTTCACACCAAGGCTGATACACCTGTAGAGGGGATAAAAAAACCTCACCAAACCTCAGTTAAAAAATGTGCCAGAGACAATTCCTTTGATAGCAGGCGGTTTGGGCTTTTTTCTGCTGCAAAGGATGTAAATGTTATGTTGTCTTCTGAAGTGACTGCTAAATTAACAGGAAGATGTCTGGATGCCTGTGCATCAGCTTTCCAAATAACGTCCATCCATCTTTTTTTATATTTTGTCTCTTGTGTTTGTTAATTGTGCTCTTAAACTACTGTCAGACTTCTGAGTAAGAAGTTTATAGATCTCTGATAGGGGAAGAAAAGTGATTATGGGAAAACCAGTACTTCCCATTTCTCACAGATGGAACCCTTCTTGCCCTTTTCATAGAAAACAGTTTTTACAGTAGATTACAATAAAGTCCCCCAAATCAGAGGTAAAGATGAAAGGACATTAGTACAAGAGCTAATGGTAGAAGCCCAAATGTTACATGAATCCTATTGATCCAGAATATTGATAATGTGCTTTCTCAGTTCTCTGCCCAGAGCACAATCCAGAGTTATTTCACAAAACCTCATTGATTTTCCTCTGTTCTCAGCACCCTTCAAAGACAGAGGAGAAAGCCAAGCACAGTGGATGGTTAGAGGACAGGGTCAGCCTGCTGCAGAGGGAGTTGCTGAGGGCGCATTGCATTCTGCTGCCCTAAAGATGTCCTCCCTTGTTGGAAGAAGGAGACTTTCAGACAGGTGGTGTTTAATCCCCAGGTGAGAAGCTTGGTATCCATTTGACATGGAGAACAGTAGGAGATTGGTTCATGGTACAAGGCTGGTTAAGTCAGTCCTGGGAGGACCAGGCCAGTCCTGGGAGGCCAGGCCCACTTCCCTTGCTGGAACTGCTCACCAGCTGGCAAGGCTGGGCTGGGCTCCCCCATCTTCTGGGACAAACACACTGGCTAGCTGCTGTCTCCTCTCAGATATGGTTGTGGTGGCTGAATCAGGTAAAAACAGGACAAGCAGTAAGTGGCAGCAAGATCTGGGAGCAGTCAGTCATGTCAGTGTGGACACTACTCAGCAGCATTCACAGACCTCTTGTGTCCTGTATCCTCAGCCTGCAACCAACCAGTGCCACATCACTGAACTGTAGAATCATTCAATTTGGAGAAGACTTTTATGATCATCAAGTCCAACCATTGACCCAGCACTGCCAAGTCTATCAGTAAACATGTCCCTAAGCACCACATCCACAGGTCTGTCAGTTCCAGGGTTGGTGACTCAGCATCGACATATCCTCCCTTCCCAGCACCCCAGGGTTGCATCATTCCCTTCCAGTCCAAGCACCAGTCTGACTTGCCAGAGCTCTCACAGCTGTCATTCCCTTTGGCAACCTGCAATAACCTCACCTCATGCCCCTTGCAGTGGTTCCTCAGATGTTGCCCAGAGATAAACAGTGGGGGGAAAAATCCACAGAACAAGTGTAGGTCAAAAAGGTGAGGCAGGTAGAAGGTGGGAGTACAGCTCTCTTCAGAGAGGCTGGAAACACCTTCTTTGGTGGACATAATCCTGCCAGCATGATTTAAAGAACCTGAGCTAAAGAACCTTTTCTGAGGCCAGGCTGCCTCTTAGATAGCTGCAAGCTCCAAGACATACATTGCTTAGCCAAACTCAACTCTCATTCCTGGCCAGACAGCGCTTCCTTGGAGCTACCAACAGCTCACTGCACCAGGACAGAGCACATATGGATGTTTCCAGTGGGTTGCACTCTCCCAGGGTGGGCATAATTTCTTTCAACCTGCAGATGGTCACCTGGTGACTTTTCAAAAGCAGAACGTGGATGTTATTTGGTAAATGGAGGCAGAGCACTGCCAGCTGGAAGGAGGGCTTGGAAATTACTGCAAACACAAAGTGATGAACAAGTATGAAAAATGCTCAGGAGACTCTGGGAAGAGTAAGAAATTCACACCTGACCCCCATGGTGGGGGTGAATGAGTAATTCCAGAACAGTGGGGCATGAGTCAAGTGGCAGGAGATGTATTGGGCTCTTTCTTTCCAGTCTCTTTTGATTCAAGATCAGCCTGCTGCTGCCCAGGGACCATCCTTTAAAGGCATTGCCTTTGGGCATCACTCTTCTCTGAGTGAAACAAGTCACTTGTTTCTCTAACGCTGCCAGAAATTCAAAGCAGGTACTGTAAGTCAACAAAATGCTAATTCCCCAAAGGTTAATTAAACTGAGCAGGACTTGTAGATGAAATGCAGCAGCTGACTGCTGCAATTAACTCTGGCATCATGGTTAGCATTAGGTGGCATTCCAGTGAAGGGGAGCTCCTCAGATGAGTTATTTTGGCACTTACTCCCGTGAGGGGGGGTGCTCCTGTATACATCAGTCATTTTGTTCTTGTCTGCCTTCAGGAGAGGGAAATTGGTGACACTCAATTCAGTCAACTGAGGAGAGAAAATGTGTTGCTTCTCTTCAACCTCTGAGAACAGGCACTCATAAACCCTGAGTTATAAAGTACAAGACTCCATTGAAAGTCAGTTTTCTAACCTAAATGCAACAGGCAAATCCTATGTTTTACTGCCTGGCTTTCCAGGTGAAGCTGGAGAGAGCAGACTGTTTTGTGGGCTTGGGAAGGCTGAGGACAAAAGAGGGCTTTGCACACAGCAACAGGGAACATAGATGAGGGTGCGGGTTTTCCCCTTAAGGTATTGATGTTTGGTTCCAACCTGGGCATTCCATGTTGTCTTGCACAGCAAAGAGCTGGAGGATGTAACTTCCTGAGTTTTGAGCTGCCTTTTGGGGGCCTGTTGAGACCAGATGAATAGCCTGTCCCCAAGAGGTACCTGGCACATAGTAACTTCCAAAAAAATCTTGCATTTACTGCTTATTTGATACAAATTTGAAGTATAGAAATAAAATCTTTTATAGAAATATGTGGAACAATTACATAGCAGCTGCATGCAATTACTACATTGGGAGATGTGACATTTCAACACAGAGACATAATATGATTTTACAGGTATAACAGGAAAAAAAAAATCTTTTTTCTCTTAAAATACAAAATTTAAACTCATGAGTTCAAAACACACACTCCTACCCCTTTTTTTTTTTTTTTTTTTGGCCATCTGGAGATAATGGAATTTAACCTCCTTCAGCATAGCTAGACAAGGATGCAAATAAAGATGCAACCTTCATGAGAAGGTGGCCTGAGAAAGCTGGTCCAGGCTCTCCAGCTTGTAAATTAACTCTCTACTCTGGTGGCATCCAGCAGTTTGTTTTGGTCAGCCAAAGGCCTGGAAGGTCATGAGATCCCAACAAAGAACCTTTGGTGGTTTGTTTTCTGCATTTAATTTGCTCTTCGCTATCATATTTCCCTTAAATCATATTTTCCTTTGGGCAGACCAGGTTCTGAAAAAAATCTGGAATTACTCATATCTACTAATGGTAAACAAGGCAAGGGCAGGTATAGGATGTCAAAGAGATGCCATCAAACTTATTCTATGTATTTTCCCTAGAAAAAGGTAACTCAGTGTCTGTATTCCTGAATGACCTCCCAAAGACCCATAGAGTTCCACTTCAGCCAACTTATGCCCATGTATCTTCCTATGGATGTGGTCTGATGTCTTTATTAGCCAAATGTATTCAGCTCCTGATTATGAAAGCTTAGTAAGTTAATAAATAATGTACTCTTTATTTTTAGATCTATCTATTAACACTCCACATAGCTCAAATGGCATATGGATGCCCAAGAGTACAAAACATTCATAAGCCTTGTTCCTCTGCTTTTTGATAATCCCATTTCCTCCTGCTGAGAACATTTTCATCCTTGTGATTGCTTTTATGTGGCCCCATTCTCTTGCACGAAAGCAGATACCACAAACAATATCTGAGGAGGCTGAAGGACCAGTGATGTGAAAATTGCTTCAGTGTTAATTCTGTTTTCTAAATAAAGGCACATTTTTTCCTGAACACAAGGACAAGACAGCAGAAGGTGAATAGTACTTGGACACTTTTATTCTTTTCAACAGCTTCCTTAGTATGAACCTGGCAGTGCCGTGAGGAGACAGATTTTTATGTCACGAAGCTTCATGTATTAGGCATTTTACCTATAGGTCATTTCACCTTCCTTGATGGTAAGGAAAGAAATCATGAGTGTTTATGTGTATAGGGATATGAGAGAAAGAGATACATGCATACATGCACTGTAAAAGGAGGTCTTTTTAAAAAGCACATGGCTTTAGTGCTCTTGGGATATATACCTCCTGTATTTTCAGAAGAAAGGCTTGTTTTGGGCAAGAGGCATGATGTTTATTGTCATGCTGTCATGTGCTAATCCTGTTTGCATCCTCAAGTGTTCTTTCTCAGGTTATTCTTACAGTCAAGTGGCAATGAATTGCTGCTGCTGTATTTCAGTATTTCAATGATGTCAGTGCTGTCACTCCTTATTATTTTTATTTATTTATTTGATACAGTATTTGTTAATATGAAAACTCTGTTTCTGTCCACTTGCTAAATATCTCTACTGACACCAAGTTTTCCATGCTAGGATGCAAGATGCATTTTGATAATGCCTCCTTTGTGTGCCATGGTCCTGATGGATGGAACAGCCTCTGTATTTTGATGTGGGCAAGAAATGAATCTGCCTGGGGGAAAAGGAAACACAAATGAGAGCTCATAATGTACCACCATTGCCAAGATTCTAATGCTATTTTCCAGAACACATGGAGATGCATTACAAGTAAAATCAAAGGGTTCTGTTGTCACTTCTGTAGACTTTCAGCAATAATTTTTGAAACTTAAACAGCTTTTTAAAGGATACTCGAACAATGGTTTACAAAACTCTGTTTTGCCATTTTCCTTTAAGATTCCCTGCAAGAACCAGTCTTGTCCATAACAAACCCACAGAAATCTACAATTACTACTACTAGAATCTGGGAGGGAGGAGTGTAGTGGTCCTTTTAGATGCTAGGTAAGCATTGCATGTAACCCTTTCTTTTAGGTTGCTCTGCCTCCCCTTGACTCCTCATTTTCTTTCTTCTTTGCTCATGTCATGACTTGCAGACACCACAGTCCTTCAGGAACAAGATTGTCATAGATACAAGGTCCCACCACCCTCATGCAAGGTCATTGAGGAGCTTGGAATTCAGACAGACTGAAACTCTTGAGTTGGGTAGTACAGAGTCTTATTAGGAAAGGCAAGAATTCTTGTGGGACCCAAAAAAGGGGAAGTCTCGTGGCTCCATGAAGAAGTCTTCACTCTATGGTAAATACCATGGGATAAAATCTAAGACAAGTCTTTGAGCTTTCTCCTTTGAGTCATAATGTTACTGAAAATGTTGGTTTAAGATGAAGGTAGCAGTTGGAGCTCATGAGATGGAAGAAAATAGTCCCTGGGTCTTGGGGAAAGGAAATTGTGAGGAGGGGGTGAGAGGAAAAGTGGACCATACTAAAAAAGTCGCTGTGTGATATCTAAATGAGTACCTCTTTGACCACTGCATCCTGATTTCCTGTGGCATATAACTGCTTTCCTATAACTTCCTTGTAACTTTCTTCTCTGGAGAGTCTCTAATGCTTAAAATAGTGACAGTAGGCTTGGTACTGAAAGAAATTTTGCAGGCTAAGTGGTTGTGTGTTTTTTCCAACTGTACTAGCTGATTTACTGACAAAACTCACCTATTTTCATTACTATTTTCTATTTTTTTTCATGCAACCTGCAGAAAGTTAAACTTTCTACTAGTTGTCAAATCTTTTGGACACAAACACACACCATCAAAAGTTATCAAAGGGGGCAGGCTGAGCACAAGTGTGCAAGACTTCATTTGGAAGCCAAATAAAAAACCATTTAAATCTGGGACAGAAGTTCTCAGAGTTTTCTGACCCAACAGATTTAATATTGCAAAAGAAGAGGTGATTCCAGCTGAAACACTCCAAAAATGCTTATATAATCTGCCAGTTCTTGGTGTATGTCATCTTGGCTCCCTCAAGTGGCTGGTACCTGAGAGTGGACACTTTCCTCCTGTTCTGCTGTGTTTGTCACAAGGCAGGGATTTGGGGTCTCTGCTACAGGGACCAGGGCATCAGGTCCTGCTGAAGGGTCTCGTGTGCTTGTGTGTAGCCATGGTGTGTAAGATACTGGTACTCACCATGGTTTTCAGGGCTAATCATCCAAGGAAAGATTGAAGGGAGCAGGGCAATTTATATGTTTTATCACATCCTTTTTCTCTTTCTGGACATCCTGTAGAGGACTGCCTTGGTGTTAGTACTTTTCTCTAAATTCAAAGATAGGTCCTAATGGTTTTGCTGCTGATTGGTAAGCCTTTATGAGCTATACTAGCTGGGGTCTGCTCTAAAAAGGCTGGCTGGGGACCCATGAGACCTGGCAGTAACCTCCTGAAGTTCAGCAAAAACAGATGCAAAATCCTCTCCTTGGGACAGTCCTGGGGACTGTGAGGAGCAGCTCTGTTGAAGGGGATCAGATGAATCTGAGACATTGCAAAAAAAAATAAAATCAAGGCACAGGCTGCAATGAGGCATACTTTGGACAGAGGAATTAAAAAATTCACCATGAGAATGCTCAAGTACTGGAGCATAGATTTTGCAGTGACTGTCTGGACAAGGCCCTGAGGGATCAGCTCTTTGACTGATGTTGGTTACCCCTGCTATGGATTGAAATGGGACCAAATGATTCCAATCTTTCTGACCTCTGTTATTCTATAATCCATGAAACATGTGCAGGGTCTGAATTTTTCTGTTACTCACTGCTGGATTGTTTCAAAACTAGTTACATACCTTGGTGCAAACCCCAACACCCAGCCAGTCAACAGCCAGGCTCCACTCTACTCTTGACCTCCCTCCCTTCTCTCTGTCATGCTGTGCAGGGAGTCAAGCTTTATCCCAAGTTCTTCAGCCAAAAATACACCCAACCTTCAGTGGCTGAGGCCACGGAATTTTACCTTATCACCCCATCTTAATATTCAACTGCTTTTGTTCCCATGGATCCCACTGACCCCTCAGCACTTCTACTGCTCAGGCTGGCTGCGCTGCACGAGAGGCTGCCAGAACACTGGGCAGCACCAAGTTGTCAGGAGATGCATCCACAGCACAAACCACACTGGACAAAGAGACAAGTCACATGAAGAGTGAGGACACAAGGTAAATTCACAAGGACATGAGGATAGGTTCTTTTGCAGAAAGTTCCAGTGAAAGAAGGTGGAGGTGGGTCACCTCTGCCCCGGTCAGCAGGAAGGCTTCTTGTGTTCCCTGGTACGCACACTTCTGGTGAATTTATCTCCTTTTGAAAAGAAAACTTTCATATGTCACCTTTAATTTATTAGGTCTTTCCTCAAAGAGAGGCCTCATCCTACAGCCCCTTGTCAGCCACAATTTATCTTCTCTGTTTTAAGTTTTCCATGTCCTTACAGGCAGAGGTTTTCTGGATTTTTTCAAGGACATATAAAGATTTCTCATCAATGCAATATGTGTTTCTTTAGTCTCATGAAATAAGAATGCAGCCTCATCTGTTCAGTTTGAAGATGAGATGGATGGTAACAGCAATGGGTACATAAAGCAAGGAGAAAACTGTAATGCAAATGCTGAACCTGAACTTAATTTTTCATATCGTACAATAAGATTTCTTGAGCATTTACTAAATAGCCATACTTTGAAGCTAAAATGCTCCTAGGACAGCTTATCCCTGCTCATGCAATGTCACAAGAAGCTTCAGAACTTCAGCAAGTCCTGGAGGACTTTTACATGTGCACAACTGCCCAAGACCTCCTTAAGAAGTGGCTTTCTACTTCATTTAGAAAACACAGGAGATGCTGCAACAGGTGCTGAACAGACTTGTGAGTTTTCTCTTTTGTCACTTTTTTTTTTTTCTGGATGAGAACTATGTACAGACTGAAAGTATGTGATGTGCTGCTTTAATCAGTATGGAAGCTGTCCTGCTTTGGTTCAAAATCTATCTCAAATTAGCAGTGAAATTTGAAAGCAAATATCTTGATCCTCTTGACTTCCTATGCATTGTTTTGCATCATGGCATGATTACAGAGTGCACAAACTGGAATTATTTCAGATGAAAGTAAAATGGAAGATGTGGGGGTGTCCCTAACGAGTTCCAACCTTTTTTGATGTGACCAGACTGGAACTCTTCCAAAGTAAAGTAATTTGATGGATGGTGCCAACTTTGGTCCTTGGTATCAGTTCCATCACTCTGCAGATGTACTCCTATTGCACTGCATTATGTGTTAATGTAGACAGCTCTTTGTCCACTGAAATTCTCCTTTTGGCCCCATGTGCACAGAAGGACAACTGTGACAAGCTGGGTAGCATCTTACTCAAACAGTAAAGGTGAAAGATTTTATATAATCTTTTACCTCCCTACTTTTAGGATACATGTGTGTCATGGGTGTGAGTGGGAGCTTCAGACAGTTTATTAGAGAAGACCTACCACTGAGTCACAAAGTACATAAAGGACCTCCCTTGTTTTCTAAACTTCTCATAGAAAAGTCTGGGTGCAGTTGGATCCTATTTTAGCCCCTGACTTTGTCAGTGGTTTAAATTAGTTAATACAGAAGGATTAAGCATGGCAAATCAGATTTATTTCTATGAAGTGAATTATTTATTGTGACTAATGATTAGGCAAAAAGATCTTAATCAGAATTATCTACTGCACAGCTAAAACTATTAGTAGTGTTTGTATAGGATAGGATAGTGCACTATACCAAAGCCATTATATTAAAGTAATTATATTAAAGCAGACAAGGAACAATTTTTAAAATAGAGCTCAATGTAAAGTACCCATACCAATGACTGTGGGCTTAATCTCTTTCACCCAGTCTTGAGAGTTATCCTTGGGGGGCATCCCTACCCAGTCTTATATCTCAGGTTGCCTCACTATTAGGATGTTGATTTGGGGTTGGTGAGTGAACAGGTTTCAGCATAATTCAACACCAAAGGCAGCACATGATGCCCCCTCTCAGTCCACAACTGGTAGCTTCCAAAACAGGACATTTTTTAGTTGTTTGACCACAATGCAAGGGCAAAGAGTCCTGCTACAATATGCTGATAGACCAGTGGGATTAGAAGTGGAATGAAGTAACTTGGGTCCTTCACTTTTTAAGAAATTACGTGACATGACCATGATATTTTCAGACATAAATGTAGACTCTTGTACATTTTGATACCTCTCTTAAAACTGACGTGGTATTATTTCAATCCATTAACTGTGGGGAGTTGCAGTGTGTGTGCTGAGGACTTGCACTACCAGTGACACATGCTGTATTTGTAATGCTCAACCACTGGAATATATAAAGAAATAAAATAATTTGCCCCAAGCACCTGGCTTTGAGTTTTAGTCTCTGGCTTTATACTTCTAAGAGAAAAAAACACTGGTTGGCACACCAAAGGGGAGGACCAGAGCTTGGTCTCAGCATGTAATGCACCTAAACAGAAAAATGCATGTAAAGGATGGGACTGGGCTCTGCCACTGTAAGAAAGGTGAGGGACATTTTATTCCCAAGCCTTGGACAGGCCTGCTTGGGACAGTGTGGTCCCATAGTTCTGTGCTTCAGCCTGAGCTCAGGTGTTCAGCAGATTTCTGTGTACCTGCAGTGGAGTGTGCTGGCCCCCATCAGAGTGTCCCATGAGCCTGTGAGTGCTGCAGGGAATTTTCTTCAGGTTTCACTGTTGTAGAGGTTAACCAGCCATCTGCCCAATCCACTTCACCATTGCTAATTAATCAGTTAAAAACCACTTTTCTACTCTCTAAGGTGTGATCAGATTTCTGTGGACACACAAGACTGACTCCTTGGAATGACCAAAGACAGACTCTAATGTTGCCAGCAGCCTTCACTTGCCTGGATGGTGGGGTTAAAATTTTTCTTTTGAAATTAGGATCTTGTGAAGTTAGATCATCATGGTTATCCTCTGACAACACTTGCCCAGCCAAAGTCATTCCAAAAGGCAGCCCGTGAGGAAGAGCCTGAGCATGTAGCACTGAGCACTGTCACGCAGGAAAACGGATAAAGTTGGATTACAGGGATAAAGCAGTTCAATATTACTCTTGCCTTTGTCATGAGATTAAATTCCTGATGTTTCTCATGCCATTTGCATCTTTGTGGTGAGAACAAAGCAAAGATCACTCTGCCCAGTAAGTCTTACAGAGTTTTGTGTGGTAATAGGTGAGTGTGTATATCTTTGCTTTGTTTGAAATGCCATCTCATTTATTTCTGAATGTCTTCTTTTTTTATTATATGCTACCTATTCCAACATGAAAAGAATTAATTTCCCTCTTCAGCTCTTCCCCTATTCCCATCACTGTGGTGAAAGGACAACTGGTTGTTCAATCATCTTGCTAATGCCACCAGGCAGATCACACTCTGCTCTGTTTTGGTGGGTCAGAAGGAATTTATTATTTTCAAAAGTGGTCAACACATGGGCTAGCAGAAGGTCACTCCAGACATTATTCCAATGCATAAAAACATGAGTGCTAGAGATCCCACCAGTCCACACAGACCTGTGCAGCAGTAGCTTTTGACAGTGAACAGAACACAAACCAAGCAAGACCATACGTGAGAGAGATGCCTCCATTTTTTTGACCTCCTGGAAACTCAGTCAGGGCTTATTCCTGAGACCATTTAACCACTTTAGACTTGGGTGGGCTCCCTGATACACATCTGTGACATCTGGAACAGTTGCTGATATTAGGAAAAAGAAGCAACAAACGTGCAAATGTGCACCCAAGGTCCCAGGGGAAAGAAAGGCTGGCAGCAGTGGATACAGTGATGAGGTGAGGGAGAGGCAAGATCTGTTTTGGGGTGTAATCATACAAACCCTCCAGTGCAGCTCCAGTGCACCCACAGCTTTGGTGGCAGTGAGGGGTGCACAGCTCTGCTGGGAGTGCCTGTCTTGTGTAAAATACTGATGGGATATATGGAGAGCAGAGAACTGGTCACCATGATGACCTGAGAGGCAAAATCAAGGAGAAAAAAAAAAATAAACTTGGTAAAGCAGCTCAATTAAAGTGGAGAGCACTGCCACTACAGTCACATGGTACCATTCTGTGAAGCCCTTCGAGAATCAGGGCGCCCTGAGGGCTGGGGAATTGCCCAATATCCCTTGTGGGACAGACACAGGCAGAATTCAGCTCCTCACATGATGGCAGACAGCTTTGGGTTTTTTCTCCTCCAGGTGGATCCCCTTTGTCCCTATCCTCAAGAGTCTGAAAGACAGGGACTGAGCAAAGAAGTTAAAATTGCAGCCAGGTGCTCCTGAAAGCAGGGCTGGAGAGAAGAGGCCCCAGGGCCAGTCAATAACAAAAAATTGCAGAGAAATATTCAGAGACTGTATAAAAACCTCCTGGAAGCTGAGTCAGTCCAAATTACAAATCCTTGTTCCTCATTATAAACAAGAATATCAATATTTCTGCTGCAAATGCAAATTCCTGAATCCAAAGCAGAAGGAAAACAAATTCTTTGCAATGTGCCAAAACACATTTCTCTTACATCATAAATGTATGACTTTCTTCTGTGGAGTGTCAGATGGAAGCAAAACCTGGCCTAAGCCTGGCCCATGTAAAGAGCCAAGTCTTATTAAAATGCATATTGGTTACAATTAAACAATATTGATGTTAATGAATATATATGTGGTAGCTGGGATTTTAGACAGACTCTCTCTCCATCTGAGGAGCTTGTCCTAAATTCACTGTGCACATACCTTGAGTGGTTGTGGGAGCCTGGGAGAAAGGCACATTGCCTTCCTGCCAAACAGCACTGGGACTGTGCCTCATGCCTTACATGCTAAAACATGAAGGCAGTGGGATCACAAATACCCTGCTACAACCATTACCAACCCTCATTAAAAGCTGAACTGTGAAAATGGAACAGTTTAGTGCCAGAGCATGAGTACGGCTCAGAGACGTTAGCATCGAGGAATGAAAAAGGAGGAGGAAATGCCCTTCATCAGAAGGCTGATAAGTGTATTTTTAGGAAAAGCTGATCAAGGTTGAGATACACATAAAAGTTACATGAACACAGAACTAGCCAAGCTTCCATGTGGATAAGAGGGGATAAATGCACTTTATTAAGTTGTTTCTAAAATTGGAGTAGATGAGATAAGCCTTGAAGGAGGCACTCATCTAAGATTGATGTGGAGTAAGTGCAGAGAGATAGCTGTTGAAAGGACTGCCATAAGCCAGTTCTCCAAGTTGTCACTCACTGACACTACCCAGTGTTTTCTAATAAAAATAATCTGTTAAAATCAGACTCTGGAGACAGCTTGTCTTTGGCTGCCAGTGTAATTTCTCACAATTGTTTCACATAGTAAATGCTTTTGGAATAAGTCAGGGATTGTTTGAAGAAGAGAAAACTTTGAGGCAGATTTTTAAGTTACTGTTATTTATACCGTCAAAGCATTTTATGCTGCTTTAAAACAGAAAAAAAAAAAAAAAAGGCTACAAGGAAACTACAACCAGCTGGTTAGCACCATTAAAGTTACTGATAGATAGTCCTGCAGTACCACAGGCTGTGGATAGCCTCCTGCTTGCATGGGATTACATCAGTCCTGGAGACAATGAAAGGGTTATAAACCCACAGGATAAACCAACAACCAGGAACTGCAAAGTCTTGTGCAGCCCTGATGGCAACATGCTGCTGAAATCCTTGCTGACACAATTACGGTGAAGTTTACTACTTAGGGCAATGAAGGCTACACGGAGCAGGAGGGGGCAGAGACCATGAGCAGCCTGGCTGACATAGAAGTCATCTTTATCTCTTCCACATTAGTCATGATTTTGACTTTTTCTAAGCCCTCTTCCTGCCTTTCTTAACCTTGAAATGATTGCCAGCAGGGTTCAACTGCGGAAATACTTTCTGTGAATACAACTGTGCAACAACCATCTTTATTAAAAATAAAAAAGAAATGTTAATATTTTTACAAGGTTAATATAAACCACATCTCAGCTCTCTGGAAACAATCTGCTGTTTTTCACTAAAGAAAAACACTCATCATCTAGGAAAATATTATGGTCAATTTGAAATAAGGCTTTTAGGTTTTTCCACAAAGTGCAGTATGTTGCCTTGTTGCTGTAGCAGAGGACACTTCAAGGAAGCTTTTATGTGCATTTTGCTGAAGGACTTGTTCATTATGAGCCATCCTCATCAGCAGCAGGATGTACTGGCTAATGTAGTTCCAGCTGCTGCTGCAGGACCTGGGAGGTGTGAGGCTACTTCAGACCCGTGTACACCCTAAAAGTTAAAAGAAGGTAAAGGGCAGCCTGGACACCCTTTGCTTGGGGATTCCCCTTGGAGGGAGGGAGGGAGGGGCTGTGTCAGTTGGCTAGCAGGAATTCACTTCTATAAATTTCCAAGGGGTCTGCAGGCTTATGTTCCAATCATTAAGTGGCTCTCTATGGACAGACTACAGGTTCCCAGGTGTGGATCATACACCTATAACAGGAGACATCCATGACTCCAACCCACAGCCTCTCCAGGACCTGCTTTCCCAATAATTTCTTTGTCCAAATTTATCATGGATGTATCTTTTGTATGGCCCACGTGATGTTTTCAATGTGCTTTGTGTGGACAAAAAGGAGCTATATAAATGCAAATTTAATGCATTCATTTATTCTATACTGAAGGCTGTACTGAAGGCCAGGTAAATTACACCCACGGAATCCGCCAGTCATCCACTTCACGAACAATAACTTCCCATAGAATTTGTTAAACATGATTTTCTTTTGTTAGCCCTTGCAGACTATTTTTAATCAAATTACACTTCTCCAGGTGTTTTCCATCTGGCTGGACCCCCTAGCTGCTGAATTCAAGGACCCTGATTCATTACTACCTGCGTCATTTGCCTGACCTTGCCACGAGACCACAGTGGCAGCATAACAAGGTCCGTCCATCTAGCACAGCCCCCATTCCTCACAGCTCATTGCTGAATTCCCCAGGAGCTGAATCCTTGCCCTGAAACTTCAACAATCTGCAACAAGAGCAAGTCCTTCATCACTCTCTCTGGTTTTACCCAGAGTCCCTTCATTATTTCTTTTATTCCCCCTGAAAGTGTAAGGCTGTCCCCAGCATTGCTCTCATTATCCCTCTGTGAACTCTGGAAAAAGAACGTATTTACATTTCCTGACGTGCTTAGTATTCCTGTCATTGCTGTCTTTCTGAGCCTGCCCTGACCTTTGCAATGACATTTTCAACAACTCTATTCCCAACACTTTTTCTTTGCTGCTATTTCCTGTGCTATTTTGGCTTCATTTTTTCCTACTCTATTTTTGTTATTATTTTCTTCTTTGTTCATTTATGCTCTCCTGTATAGATCCCTGGCCATAGTGATGGCCTGGTGGCCCTTTCAGACACCAGCTGCTCCCTGCCACAAGCCTCACTGTGGTCTGTAATGCTGCTGGGTACTGAGTACAGGGAAATTAGGGTTTGCTATGAGTGAGGCTCAGCACATGGAAGGAGGTTTCATTTGTGTAGCCTGGGAGAGCTCAGCTATTCCACTGCTGGGATGTATGTGACACTGGCCTCATGCAGGGACAGGATGTCAAGAGAAAGAGTGAGCTTTCAACCGCTGGCATCACTAACACTGCTGTTTTGGCCTCAGGCTAAACCCAGCTTTGAGATCTAAAGCTGTGTGCACCTGTATCCCCTCAGCTTGTCACTCCTCTGTGCTTCTGTGTCCCAGGACCTGCGGTGCTGCACACCCTTCAGACCCCCAGGGAACCTATGAGGGGAGCCTATGAGATGCAGGAATACAGTTTCCTTTAGGCTATTTGGGAAAAACCATCTGCACTGGTTGTGAACCTCTGGTTTTATTTTGAGGCTCAAACTCTCAAATATTGTCAAGTCCTTTTTGGATTTATCTCTTGAGTCAGAATGTGGTGGAGTCAGATCTTCAACTGCCATAAGGAAGTAAAGTTTCAGTGAGGGCAGTGGATTTGCAGTGATTGACATTGGCATAGCTGACAGTGCAAAAGAAGGAAGTTTATTGTATTCCTAAGAATGAATCCTCTGGAAAGCAGATAGAAAATCTACCAGTTACTTACCAGGACATCCTTATCACCACAGTTTTTCAGTCATCCCTCTTCCTTTACCAGTGTAACAGAACTGATGTGGTTCAGGATGGCACCTATTCATTATTTTCATTTTCTGTTTTCCCCTTTCTTTCTTTTTCCCTAGCAGTTTTTGTTTAACCAGCAGTGCTGGAGAAAAGTGGTACTCTGGTTTTGTTCCCTTAGCAAGTGAGTTCATCACAGCTCAGAAAGAACAAATGCTACTCTTGCACAGGTCACTCCAAATCCCTGAAAGAGACACCTTTAATCTCTGGAGCACCATGGGGGAGCAGCCCAAGAAAGACAGATGTAGAACAATGCAGTTAACAGCCTCACTACAGCAAAGGGGGCCCCAGCTAAGTACCTTGGCTAAGGCAGCATGAGGGCTACAGTGAGGAAGAGTGAGGAGAGCAGGAACAATATAATTTCACCTAGGCAAACTGAACAGCAAGGGCTGTTCCATTGCTAAAAGCTAATGTTATGGTGAAACAGTTAAAGGGACAAGCCATTTCTCCCTTGGAACCAAACAAATTGCTTTTGGCTTCTGATGATTTTTGTAGCCTCACAACTTGTTCTCTGTTTTCAGGAATAGATGGAGTGCAGCAATGCTATCAGCAGTTCATACATCTGACTGCTGTTATGGAGGGAAAGGAGTTGAAGGACATAGGGAATTTGCTAAACAGTTCCTTGGAAAAGAGACGTGGAAAACAGAGCAAATAAATCCAACAGAGATAATGCATCCACCTAAGAGTATGGTGCCATCCTGCCCAAGCACTTTGTCTTTAATTATGTGACTGCTTTTTTCTTCAGTGGGAATGCAAATCTCCCTCTGGAGATTCCTTAGTGAGGGAGGTTTTTGCTGGCCACGTCCACACATGGCTGCCACACAGAGATCAGACACTTCACACCAGTGTGGTTTGGTGAGACTCCTTCAGCTTTCCACGCCAGCTCCAGTCTGGCATCACCATTCCCTCCAAAGCTTCCCTTCTCCAGAACTCCCTGTGAAGAAAACATTGAGAAAGTGCCTGTTGACATCTGCTCAAGCAGAGAGGGATGCTTGAGAATGACCAGCAAACAGCCTTGGAACATACTTTGCCCAGGGTGGACTGGCCAAACAGAGGGGTGCTGGCAAAGCATGGAGCAGCTGACAGAGTCAAGTTGTACAGGTCAGTATAGGTCTTGTAACGCAAAAGAGTGAATCTTATTTTTTTCACCTAGATTAGTGCAAGAAAGCAGAAGGAAGCCAACTTCTGTCCTAGAAGCTGCCTCACCAAAAGAAAATATAGTAAAAATTGTTTAAATTCTAGCTGTACCTTAGAAAATAATTGCAATTGTTACTGCTTACCAATCTTGCTAGAGGTTTGTTGTACCCTTTAACAAAATATTAATTAAGATATCTGTTTTTTCTTTACAAGTGGAGAATAAACTCACCCAGTAGAAAATCTTTTACTTGTTTCTGGCTCATTCTGTTAAGTTTGAGTGCAGGCCTTGTTGTTGCCAGTTGAATTCTGGCAGATGGGTTAAACTTGGAAAGTGAGGTTTCCAGGACTGAGCAGCAGTTGAAGTAGGAGTGTGAATGCCGAGATCAGGAATCAGGCAGTAAATCTTTTGTAAGCTGTCACCCTTAAAGATTGCTTATTTTTTTATGGAGCAGTGAGAGAAGCTGCAAATGTGCTGCTGTTTCCTGGACACCACACACAGAGCATGTCCTCTGCCCAACTGGCCAAATCCAAGCAGAAGGTGCTATAGGCTTATTAAAGCTTGGTTAGATGAATTAGCAGGGTTTATGGAGCTGTTTTTTTCAGCTGCCCTTTCCAGCTGCCTGTTAATCAGCTACGAGAGAGCCCAGCAGCACAACTATGGAAAGCAGACCTGCCTGCTGGGTGTGCTCAGCAATGCATTGATCCACTGTGGTAAGAACATGAGAACCAGGACATGCACTGCCATCCCAAGAAAGACTTGGTGCTGAGAGAGCACCAAGTGTCCTAAAACAGATACATGAAATACTTGCTAATTCTGGGTCATTTAGATAATGTGTGAGTACCACACCGCTGTGGACAAGTGAAAGTATCAGCAGTGAAGCGTAGCAATTTGCGGAGTTGCTCCAATATACCTGTGGGTAAAAGCGGCTGCATCTACTGTGTATTTGTGTCAATACCTCAACAAAACCTTCCCAGGGGCTGTGACAACTGTGGCAGTCGAGCAGTGCCGATGCTGCAATGCTCTCAGATTTCCTGTCCTGTCCTCTTCTGTCCATAACTATGTTTCTTTCCAACTCTGGTTTATGCTTGTCATGAAAATGAAGCAAAAGAACAAGCAGCAGGAATTAGCACTTCTCAATTCTGCAGTCTGGAACAAGAGGGGAGAGGAGATAATTTGGTGGGCCAGGCACTTGTTTTCTTAAGGCATTCTGCTTTTCTCAGAGGAAGCTATAAATGTGCTGCCTGAAATCCAGATATTAGTGTGGGGAGGGATGTTTGTAGTATTTACTCTACAAAGAGCCTCTTTCCTTGGGCTGCCAGGAAAGACTGTCTATTGCCTTTCCCTGGACAAGGGGCTGAAATGCCCATGGTTCAAGAAAGAGCAGATAACAGGCAAGGAATCTGGTCTGGGCTGCCTTCGGTAGCCTGGTGTATATATAGAGTACAGAAAACAAATGTTTGCAGCGCTCAAAGTATAATTTCCAGGCACTGTTCACTTCCCACATATCCCTCTTTGATCTGGTAGTCTTTATCTCTGGCATTACTGTGCTGGGAGTTAGCAACAACTTCAGCTCCCAGAATCTGGTCCTTGTCTCAAGGAATAGCCATGAATTGTGGATGGACTTAGAGCTTTTCAGCTTGACAGTGATCAGAGGGTATATTCTGGCAAGCTATTGTAAGTAACGATTCTGGCCTCCACAGTGGATATTCCATCCATTGCTTCTGCAAGGAGCCTGTTGTAGATAGTAGCTGGTCTGAATTACTGGAACTAAGACATCATCACTGTCTTAATCTGAATAGGCTCAATCTAATAAGTCTAATCTAATAAATTAATTTAAGCAGATAATTAAAAGAAGTAATAAGAAAGCAATAGGAACAGTATATCTAAATCAGGTTTGTGGCTCTGAAATGCTTTTCAAAGTCTGAGTCATGCCCACTGTGGAGATACTAGAGATATTCTAGTTAGCAAGGGAACTCTGTCTGACAGCTTGTCAGGGGGCAGCTACTGAGAAGTCTTTCTGTATTCACCCAGCTGAGACCCGCCTGCCTCTCTCCTCGGTTCTGCTCAAGCTCACACACATCTTCCTGCCCCAGCTGGGAATCGCTCTTCTCCAGGGTATCTGCATCTCCACGGAATCACGTTGTGGCATGCTGTCACCTCTGCATGCCCTCCCTTCCTGACATGAGCTGAGGCTTGAATGCTCCCCAGCATGTGGGCCTCTCAAGGGAAGGGACCTGCATGCAGGGATGCTGAAGTGAAGGAGAAGGAGGAAACACTTTCTTGCACCAGTGTCATTTCAACTTTGAAAACTTCTTCTGAGTCTTAGTCTCTGGGGAATGGAGCCAATTAAACAGCAATCTGGAAAGCCTAGCAAGCATCTCCTTTCAATGGAAGTCCTTCTCTGAGTGACATGAGCTGAGTGGGGGAAGACTAAACAGACAGGAGAAGCAGCAAGTTGTTTCTAACTGAATAACTTCAGCTCTTCATGTTTTGGTGCACTGTCATTGTAATGCAATCAATTTTTCAGAAGCAAATACACTGAAACTACAGAAGACATTGATTTCTACTTTTGCAATCAAATTTGGCAACACCTCTGAACATATTTTTCCCTGATTAGCTAAAGGACACTGTAGAAGAATTCAGAAATATAGTCAGTCTGTATCTTTTTGCTTGGAAAAGATGGGCAGTCACTTGGTTGACACTCTCAGTGGGATATTCCTTAGGAATGCATCGCTTCAATCAACTAACATTCACCCAAGCACTTTCAAACACAGAAAGACCTTGCTGATGAAAATAACTGCTTCTTGCTTGTGTTGCTGAATAAAAAACATTCCTGCAGAGCTGCCTGGGAAGCTAGAAAGGATACTAGAGACTGCTACTGTGATATACAGGTTACCCAGTACAGATCTTTTTATTTCACCTACCAAGCTCTGCACTGAGTCAAGTGTCTGGAACTTTGTAGCTGCCACTATTCATACTCATACTAGTGGAGGGCTAGAGCCTGTTTGCCAAGGTTTGATTTTCAGACCAGTAGAGGCTTAGAATCAATGTCTTCTCTGGTCCCTGTGGTTAAACATGTTAACCTGAATGTGTCTGGAGACCTTGTCAGCTGTAGGCTTTGTTATGTGCTTTATCTCAAATTCCTTCACTACCACCTCATGTTCTTGCCTTCTCTCCCTATCCCTGTGATGAGAGCAGTCACGTTTGTCTGATTGTCCAGCCAGTACCTTCGACTTTCTCAATTGCCAACATCCATTTTCTGACTCCCCAGCCTCTTCAAACTTGCACACTAATTGCAGTCATGCAATAGCAGTTCAGTGCTTCTCTGGGAGATGAGTGATGCACGTGGGCTTACCTCTGCTGATGTATCCTGGTGGTTTGCCCTCTTGCCACATCACCTCTTGCTCATTATGGACATTGTACCACCTGTCATAAATTGTTTTTTCAACTCTACACTCTTTGGAGGTAGCTCTGCTGCCAAACAGGTACACTGTTTGTGGTCCAGCCTCAGGGTAAAGCAAAGCTTATTTAATGAGAATAACATCTCACAGCACACTGTTTATTCATGGTGCCTTTTCCCTAATTTCCCTTAATGAAGGAGCTGATATCTCATTGATAACCATTTGCTGAAGAACTCACACTGAAGCTTCACCCTCACATTGGCAAACCTAAAAAAAAAAGTCATTCAAAAATCCTTACAGTCAGCCCATTTCTGGATCAGGGGCTTTATTCTGAATTCAGTTCAAATTCCTCATGGTGCCAGTACAATGAAAGGCACTTGGCTTATTAACATGAAAAGAATCCTCCCTACTTTGGTGTATCTTATTACCCTGGGAAGGGAACTCAGGCAGTCTGCTCCATTATGTTTGATGGCTGATATCAAATTCGTCAGACCAAGTGTAAACTCAGACACATTTAGCAATATTCAGATATTAAAGAAGGGCTGACACTGTGAAATCACTTATTCATATTTGATTTGCTGAGTAGGATGAGGAAAATCACTTTCTCTCCAGTATTTTCCTGTGCCCTGCTCTGGCTGAATCAGATTACTTAAGGCATGGCCCTAGTGCCAGTAGCTATCAGAGACATGAGGTCAGCCACATCAGCTCTCTCAGAATTTAGAGAGGCTGTCAGGTTTATGGTATTATTGATACTCAAAAGACTTGATTGTTGTTTTATTTGAAAGAGAACTTAAAACACATAAAACATTGGCATACACCCACAGGGATGGCAGCACAGTCTTCTTTTTTCAGAAATGTGTCTCTTTTTCAGGAGTCCCTACATGCTGAAGGGAGATACCTTCATTTACCAGGCCAGGTTTGAGGTCTACAATTCTCTTCAAGGAATTTTGTTTCTTCCCCTCTTTATCCTCTGCACATCTGGAGTTTCTGCCTCTCTCTTCATGCATCCCATTGCAAGAAACAGTTTCCTAATACATCTTCACCCACAGCATTCTTGGGAATACAACCATTTACTGAGCCCAGTGGGGGCTGTGTGGTCCAAGTGGAACAAAGCATTCCTCCCCACCCAACCCACCACAGACAGAGAGAGCTGTGGCATGGCCAGCTGCAGTGATTGAGAAGTCACTGCCCTATCTGGACAGGCAGTACAAAGTCACAAATCCAAGAGTGAAAGCTCTTTCTGAGAATAAAACTCACCTCACCTCCAGATGAGTTTTTGTCTTGTTTTCACAATGAATGTTGAGGACAGTGGGTTTAAATGGGTGTTTGAAGGCCATATTGGGTGGACAATGGCACACGGTGTGCTGCTTTCAGGCCTCTGAAAAGGCCTGATTAGCTGCTGGCTAATCAGGCCAGTTCCCTCTGGGAACACACCCATCTACCCAGCAGGACTGCAGCCAAGAGAGAAGCAAGTCAGCTGACATACAGAACATAATTGGAGACCCTCAGCCTAGCTGCTGGCTCATTAATCAAGACAGATTCACAATGTACCTGACTCCTTCTCCCTGCTCCTAGTCTATAATTAGCAACACATGCTTAGGTAGCAGCCCCAGCAAATTGCTTCCTGTCTTTGGTGACAGTAACTCGTATCTGAGAGAAGGATATGACAAAGAGAAAAGGAAAAGGGATAAATGGCTACAATAAGGCAGAAACCATTAGCACTAAGCAACAATAACACTTTGCATCTTAGTACTAGCTTTGTCTTCATTTGTATGAGTCTCTGGTGCCTTGTTGGAATTATGGACAGATGTTTGCAGTAGGAATGCAGGTTTCTTTTACACAATAGCACTAACTTGGAGGTTTAACCCTTTGGAAAAAGCCTGAAAACTGCTGGCCCTGGACCGGGGTGCTAGGCTGCACAGACCAGCTCAAGGCTCTCAGGCAGCGGTCCCATCCTCACCATCTGAAACTGGTGAGTTTTAGTGCTTGACTGTGCTTGCTCTGTGATCCAACAAAATCACACCACCTGCACCCTTGGGTTCATATTTCTCCAGATCATCTCCTTTCACTGATTCTGCAGTGAGACACCCTGGCACAAACAGAATCATGTCCTGCCTCAGGGTGCATTGCCCCTCTGAGGTCCAACCATAGCGCCTGCAGCTCTTACGGTGGAGGCGGGACTGAGACTCTGCTTTTGGCCTGTGATCCCGCTGCTACTCATCCTGACCAGGTTCCATCTTCCTGAACCTAAGATGTGGCCCACACAAGGAGCTTTGTGGCTCTTCTAGTTAGTGACTGCCCAAGGAATGTCTTCCTGCTCTTGGGCAATTTGAAATTGAGTTGGTGCTGTACTGTGGTGAAATTGAAATGTTCACAGGTGTGAGAATGCCACTCATTATAATTCATGGGAATTGTCATTAAATCAACACATCCTCAGGTTCTGCAAATCCCTGAATCTGTTGCTGCAAAAAAAAAAGTCAAATCTGTCCAGGCTTTTTGATTGCAAATGAGTATATTGAAAGTGTGCTTCCTTCTCTGAGAAATCAAAGCCTGTTTGATTGAAGCTCATTTTCACACAATCAGCTGCTGCAGCTCACACTTTAGACATTTTCAAATTCTTTTCAGTTTCCTAGAAAAATACATAAATCTCGAAGAAAAGTATTTTTCTTCAAAGTCATCTGTCCAGGCTTTTAGTCTCTTACCTTTTTTGCTGCCAAACGTAGATTAGCAAGATGAAAAAATTGTATATTTCCTCAGATGACAATAATGGGATGACCTTTCTCCTGTTTCTTCTGAATATAAATGCAATAATAAAAAAAGTGATTTGATGTCAAAGAATTAGATTCATGTCCTGATAATATTAAAATACTGTATATTTTTTTTTGTAAGAATAATGCCTAAATGATGCTTCTCATTTTTCTTATTGCCTTCCAGACACTTCATTTCATAGCAAGAATTCTGAAAGCCTGTCCTTCCTTTTGGCAGCTGAAAAAACTTGTTTTTTATGACTTGTCTCTCTGATGTTTTGCTCTGCAGTCTCTTTAGCCAGAAGGGTGGTTTTGTCTTGCCATGAAATATTGCTTGATGCTCACCTTTCATTCCTAGTTAGAATCTTGTTTGTAATTATTTCAAAAGCTCAAAACTAATTTAAAATGTAGGGAACACTGGAAAGCATAAAGGAGAAATTCAGCCCTTACAAAAGGGAAAGAAAGCAAAAAGAAGGGATGTAATAGAAATATAGTTCTGGTGTCTTTGAAGATGAGGTTGGTACTAAATACATAAAAAGTGTAACAATTGATCCAAAATGTCAGAATAATTTTATCTATAAGCTTTATGCCTGTCAGAAATTTGAAGGGATAATTTTCTGAGATATTACAGGGATGTAGACACACAGTATGTACTTAGAAGAAAGCTTCTGAGAGTCAAATGAAGGAGGGAAAGGGAAAGGGAAAGGGAAAGGGAAAGGGAAAGGGAAAGGGAAAGGGAAAGGGAAAGGGAAAGGGAAAGGGAAAGGGAAAGGGAAAGGGAAAGGGAAAGGGAAAGGGAAAGGGAAAGGGAAAGGGAAAGGGAAAGGGAAAGGGAAAGGAAAAAAGGCGATTTCATTATGAAAATGATGGATTACAAAATGTTTCACCAAGAGTTCCCATAAACTCTAGGAGAGCAGAAGCCAAAAGAGAAGCTGCACAAGAGAGACCTGTCACATTAGTGCCTTGTGACAAAATGTGTGGCATGGAAAGAGAAAGAGAGAAACTAAAGGGTAGAATTAGAGACATTAACATCTGGCCAGAGTTTTCTGTTGGTTCAGGTTAAAATACCCAACAAATGCACATCCTTCAGAGATGAAGAGTGAAATTATGCAAGTTTCTCCTCAAAACCACATTTTCTGCCATTTAGCTCTTTTTATAGGAACCTATTTAATCTATGTACATTTTAATTAAATTCATCTTTTGACTATATAGATCTATATTAATTTATTTCAGCTGATTGGACCACCAGGCTGAGGCACTGTCTCAGTGGTTGGAGGCCTTCTCACACTTCTGGATGTATATAGCTTCAAAGGTGAGCTTCCAGCTCTGAAGATCTACCTCTTTTATGAGCAAAGAGCCCCTGTGCCATGTTTTGCTCTGTACAACAACCCAGTGCTCCCTGTTTCCCTGGCAATTGTGCAGCAGTGAGGCTGGCATTCACAGCTAAGCACACGTTTAAATGCTTGATGGATTTAGGTCTACTCTCAACTGGGCCTTTCTGCTGTCTACTGCTCAAAGTAATGCACATTCACTCAATGCAGTCAAAAATAACCTGAGCAGACATCAGAAAGGGCATAGTGCTAAAGAGCAACCTCTGAAAAGCCCATCTGCAGTGATCTGGTGATATGGACTGGATTTTCCATACAATGGTAAATAATCAGTATTTATTGATTTAATAAAATCAGTAAGTTTAATTACATTGCTGATACCACATCTATTTTTATGCTAGATCATGCTGAAAACAACCTCAATTATTAACAGCTGTAAAAATCCAAAGAGGTGGCAGACACACAGCAATGCTGGTTTCTCTCATCACATTATTCTTGTGGTCTTTTCCACGAATGCCTGGGTGTCTCTTAGGTATTACTTTTTAATCATCTACCCTCATTACATGTAGTGTTTGCTCCTTTTTCATTTTCTAGCACAAGGCCAGAAAGAAGGCAATTAAAATTCAATAATGGTGCAGTGCTTAGACACTCATTAAGTAGTCATTAGGTAGTCTGGAGACTCATTGTCTTTACAAGGGTTTGCTCTCCATAAATCTCCTCTCTGCAGTATTACTTCAAAACAGCAAGCACAACATGAATGTGAATCTAGAGGGTCTCGAGTCTCCTGGCCCACCTGGGATGCAGCAAACCCTGGGGGCTCCTCCAGCAGCACCAGGGAGATGCTCAGGCCAGGGCCTGCTCTGGCTGCCTCCAGTCCCACTGTGCTATCTGGAAGTGATTCCTGCCATCCTCAGGCAACAGAAGAATCATTTAAAAAGCCTTGCTTACACTTGTTGGAATACCACCCCCTTCCAGAAATACAGTCCCCGGTTGCCAAGACAGTTTGTAGAAGGGCACACATGAGTAACTGGAAAAATTAGGCCTCCAGGGAGTCAGGAGCATTCGCTGTCAGCCTCAGGAGCCAAGCTCCTGACAAAAGAGCACTCAAAACAAGCAGGCTTCGTTTTGAGGTGGGGAAAAAAATACAACTCACTGGCAGAAACAGGATGGCAAAAGTACGCCACTGACTGTCAGATGCCTAAAGGCATCAATAAAATAATGCTCACACTCAAAAACTGTCTTACAAAACAAGAGAAGCAGCCTCCCTTCATTTAAAGGATTGCCTCTGGACATTAAATAACAGCATCTGTTCTACACACACTTAGCACCTTGAGTTTGCTTTGCTTTCAGTCCTTGAGGATTTGGGGAGGAAAGAGGACAAGAGAAGACAACTGAGACAGTTTAAGCTAGGAAGATTCCATGACAGTTCTATGGAGCATTTCCCCAGAACTCACTGAAAGCAGAGGGAGAAAACTCCAATGCATTACTTAAGACTGCTCTCACACTGCTGACCCTTTATAGATGCAGATCAATAGAGCAGCCTTTGCCAGAAAGAAAGTTCCACATGAAAAAAACTGAAATAGAACTCATATTAGAGATGCTGAGAGGAAATAACACAGCCCAAGGGAATATCTGCATGTCATGGTACAATAACAGGGTCCCTGAGGGATCAGCAGATGGCAATGGAGAGAGGAGAGCAATTCACAGACTCCCAGCTTCTTCATAGCACTCGGTCACCTCTAGGGCACACAGCTCTGGGACAGACAGTCCATCACACTCACACTTCCATGCACAGTCACAGAGTGGTATTTCATGAAATACTGGTTTTCTGTATTAATGCCCATTTCACAACACTGCATCCTCCTTTCTGTCGTGCCTTACCCTGGTACCCACAAGCCACAGCTGACTGCCTGACACAGCGTCAGGTGAGGATCAGGAGAAGTGCTCACCTTGGTTGGCTTCCTGTTGCACTTTGCTGTACAAGCTCAGGTTACTTCTCTGAATCATCTTCCACTCATATTCCTGCTGGAAAATTCAGCTGGGAGGCCTGGGAGGTTGGGATTGCCTTGGAGCTCCTTTGTACAGTGCATGGTGCAGTACTTGCTCAAAACATTCAAGTTTTTTTCTACTCAAGGTGCCTTCAACTGTGTATTTACCTGCTCGTAAGAATTTTTTGGAGCAGCTAGCAGATATTTCATTTTCCAAGACAGAAAACATATTCTTGAAGGTTTGGTGACATGGTGTGCATCAGGATATATTTCCATTTGTATACATAAGGATACATTTCCATATGTATAGAAATATGTTTGTGTATGCCTGCATAGACGTAAAGGGAGATAACGGACGGATAGACAGTTCATGAGTAACAATTAATTTCTCTGTGTAGATACATGTACATAGATACAACATTCTCAAGCTCCCTAAGACAGACTGCAGTTTCTAAATGTTAAAATGTATCAATATGTAGGACAGTTAACTAGTACAAAGCAGTAATCTTCTCTTTCATTTGCCATTTTTCTTCTGAGGTATTTTTTCTAATTGTTTGCACACCACTGCCTTTGTACTTCGATTACAGCTATGCATGTAATAATAAAAATGACAATAAAACCGAGCCCATTTCTTCTACGGGATGATAATTACAGGGTGTGTATTTCTGGCACATTGGAAATTCAAAACATTGGAAATCCCTGGCCAGGTGTCATCAAGTGGAATGGAAAATATTTACCCAAGAGGTGTACTTTTAAACCAGCTGACTAAATGTCTGTTTTCCTCAACTGCTCTTTCTGCTGGAAGTTTTCCCAGGACCTGTTTTCTGTTTTCTGACCTGATGGGGAAGTGACCAACTCCACAGTGTGGCAATAATCAAAGTCAGGAGGCTGTAGTTAACCATTCATGAGCAACTGAGGACTGAAACCTGTCTGCAGAGCTAGCAGGGCAAATTATCTGCAAATACTAACTTTCCAGCCATGATGACCATATTCCAGTCCAGACAAAAGAAAACTGGACCCATAGTTCTATGGAACCAGAAGCATTTGCATGGTCTTCTCTTCCTGTGACCACTAACATCAAGGTTTCCTGTTAGGTTTTCATTCTTAGTCTCATTTTAGATAATTCAGTGGCCTTCAGAAAAGGCCATTTACTGCCCCATTATTCCCCCAACCATAAAAAGTGACAAAAACAAGTACAACTGGGGGTGGTAACCAAGTACATGAGGAGAAGGTATAAGAGGAAGGAACCTACAACTCTTTTCATCCTATTCAATCCCTTCTCCACCCTCTGTGCCTGACCAGTCTGTACATAAATACATTTGCTTTTGCTGTTAACCAGCTCTTTTTATGTCCAGCACATCTGGATAGTTATTTCCAAGGTAGTCATATTCCTGAACAGGAATAATCATCAGCCAAATTACCATCTAGAGACTGTATTTTCATTGAACTTCTACTTACTACCAATAATCACATGCAGAAACCTTCTGCTGGACTTCTCCCTCCTGAAAAAACAGAGTATTCAGTGGACACAGGCTAAGGAGTTTTCAGGTTCAGCAGGTTCAGGTTTGTACACATATTACAAACAAAATGTGGAAGATTTTCCATGTGCCTCCATGCATATTGGTGCTGTTTCCAAACAAATCTCCTGTTTGAGCCTTTCTTCTCTTGCCCACTAAATTCCCTCAGGTAACAGTGGTTACACCTACAGGTCAGTCTGAGCTGACTTATACCAAAGACGAAAGGTCAGCCTTTGCATTATTGATATGGACACTTTGCTGCCTCCTACCCCTTTTTTCACCTGTGTATCTGCCTGATGCTCCAGTGCTCCAGTTATGTGTGGAGCTGGAGATCCAGCTGGAGGCCAGGGCTGAGCTCCTGTTGAGCCAGGTGCAGGTTTGTGGTTTGGCTGTGAGAGCACCTCGGAGCTGGTCATCACAGGGTAACAGTCACAAAGCCAGGTCCACGAGGAAGGAAAGTCCTTTCCTGCAGGCAGGGTTTTCAGGTACTGGAAGCCTCTATTTCATCTTGCAGAGAGGGGATTCTGATGTTTTCTAGAACTTGTCCAGCAGAACAATAACCTCTAAGAAAGGATTTCCTTTTTGTTTGCTGTGAAAAATAGAATTGATCTGCATCCTAATCCAGCTGTCAACAAGAAACTGACGGTTATACTTCTTATCAGAAAACTCAGATGTTTTTCCCTTTATAGTTCAAGCACCTTTATACTAGGTTTAAGCCCTCAAAGCACTAAAAAAAGTACTCACCCCACTTCCTGTTTTCAATATCTCTTTATCAAGCAATTTATCTTGTAGCATTTTAAAGAGAATTAGTAAAAAAGGCAGCAAGGTTGCCTCACGCTTGCAAAGCTTTTGGTACAAGTAGGTAGGTTAAATGGGACTTTTTATGAAGATTTATACATAGCAACTTAATACCTTTACATTAATTTCCTCACACTTCCAGCAGTTCTGTTGCTTTTCTACTACTGAAGATCCTTGATATCAAAAATCCTCCTCCTCCCTTTAGATTTCTACTAATGACCACCAGCAATGGGATTTTGCAAGTTAAACAGTAATGTAAAAATTTCTGTCAAATCCATGTGATGTACTTCTGTACTTTTACTACAGCTCAGAGGCAAAAATTTCCACTGTGTTTAATGTACTGCTTTGGCTAATTGTGTTATGATTCATGTAAAAAACCCACAAAATGAAACAAGGTATGGTTTAAAGCATATAAGCAGTAAACCAGTAACCTCCAGATCCTCAGGTGCCTCAAAGGTCCTTCCCTGCAGAGAGCCCAAAGCAACTAAGTAAGTGTAAAAGGCACTGTGAGTTCTTTTTCCTGTGCAACAAATGAAAGAAAATAATGCTCATCAGAGAGCAACCATTTCCCTGAAGTCAATCTGAGTGACTAAACCATGTTTTTCAGGTTTTAAAGGTTTCCCTTTAATGATCTCCTGAGTCCTTAACTGCCTTAAGGAGCCTGACCCATTCTTACCCAGGTGTTTTTTCTTGCAAGCTGCATGGAAAAAAAGCTTCAATAAGTCTTTGTCACTAATAAAAAAAGTATTGACTGCTTACAGAAGCTCTTTTTGAAGTTTTCCTGGTAAATCACCTTGAATTGCAGCAGAGATAAATGAAGGAGTGAAGATTATCTTCTTCTGACATTATTCTCACTGTGTCAGTTACTCATTGTTTGCTTTTGGACTTTATAGTCCCTGCAACATCCAAGCATTCCTCCTATATCTTGGACTTCAGCACTTCTGTTTTAAAATGGTCTTAAGTTATGTAGAAAGTACGGAATCAGGCACACATGCACAACATTGAGAAGGATGGGGAATGTAAGTCAAGAAAAAAATAACAGGAAAGAGACTGAAACCTGACAAACAAATGTTTCCCTACCTCAGTGAACATCATAGTGGACTTCAGTCTCTGGTTTGTAACTCTGTGTATTATAAACAGAAGCTGAAGCTAGAAAAAGATGAAATATGCCAGAATCTCATATTACTTTGAGCTGGAAGTATAGTGTCACATCATCTGTAGCTGGACGTGCCTTTTGCCTCCTCAGCTTATGCTGCTGCTAAAATAGATTTAGGCGACTCTACTCGCCTTTTGCTTTGTTTTTAAGACATGTCATAAAGATGGATCGGTAGCACTGCTTAATTAACCATCAATACTGTTATACTTCACTGTAAATAACTCAGGTCAAATAGAAATGGTTTTTTGATATTCTTAATAAGAATTTCCTCCAATTTATTTAATACAGTCCCAAAGTCCTTTCAGAGTTGTGGTGAAAAAGCAGGAAGCACAAGGATTATCATAATGGCTCAATGCCTAAAATTCATTTGGTCGACAATTAATTTCAGATTCCTTTACCAATCATATTACTTTGTTAACCTTTAGTCCTTTACACAGATAGAGGAAGGAGCTCAGAATGCAGAATAAGGAAGGAAGAGGTAGAGGAAAACATCAGGTATATAATCAGAGCCTGATATACAGTTGAAATCAGCAGGAGTGGGATGCATATGAAGAAGGGAACATAAACACTAAGAAAGAACATTAACAGGAAAAATGTGCAAGGCAGAAAAAAAAATCCGTTTATTATTCCATTTTTGAAGAATGAATTTAATCCAAAATTCTATACAAGTACAGTGTATGACCAGACATACTTCTGCCATTATGAATATACACACCTATCCCTGTGTATGTGAGCATGCATATATGTATTTAAATATGCACATATGTATGTATTTCCACAATTCCTTTGAAGCTCAGATTAAAAGCAGGCCTTTTGAACAATCAATAACAACAAGACAATTAGGGGCTGAGTGGCCATACATACATGTTTAAGAGTAAATCTGCCAAATTACAAAAATTATGGACTTAAATATCACAAGGACCAGAAATAAACAGCAGCTGGAGTCTAATCCTGCATCATTCCATCAGAGGCAGCTTTGCCAGAGATGCTCTGAGTGCAGAACTGGCATCCAGCCACAGCCTAGAACACCCTTCCTTATGTTTTAAGTGGCAGAAAAAGGGGACAGGGTAACGGTGAATCCTCCCCTCCACTGTCCCAAACATTTGTTCTTCTTCCTGCCCCTGAAATTCAATCCATATTTACACACTTCTCACTGCAGTCTGGACTCTCAAATGAGGCTTACCTACATGCCTATGTACTCTTCAGCACTGTCCTCCAAACACCTTCTGTACTTGCCTGCTGGCCTGAAGGAGGTCCCTTTCCCCTCACACCATTTCCAGCTGTTGCTGACACACTGTTACAGCTGCAGGTGTGGCTCTGAAGCCTGTAGCTGTTCCTCGAAGTAGAGCAGCTGATCCACTTCGAAGCAATCACTTGCTCTAGAAACCAGTTTCTCCAAACAGCTCCTGATCTCCTCCTCACTGGCATTCTGCTGTCTCGCTTCCTTGAGGCAGCTGTACACCGCCTCAAATGTCTCCACTCCCAGCTTCCCAATGGCAGATCTGGGGATAAATATTATAGAAAAAGTCAAGTAAAAGTTAATTCATGTTATATAGTAACACAAGCATCGACTAGTGCAGATTCCTTCTAAATGTTGTAGGTTTGTTTAAAATTATATCATGATGCACCTCATTTACCTGACAGTGAAAGGAACTAAAGTTTTCTGGTGACTTTCTCCGTGATTACTCACTATACATAGAGCCCAAGAGTAAAAACCTGGCCATAGCAAAATCATGGGAAGTATGGCTATCTTCATTGTTACAATCCAAGAATCCTCTTCATGCTGAGTCTGACAGATGATTTTATCTACAAGTCTGGTAAACACACGTGTATTAGTGCCTCTGGATTTCATCAAAACCAAAAGAAGCGACCCCAGTCAGCTGAACACCAGTGGCATTTTATGTGAGCACACTTTGTTATTCATTTCTTTATTTTAGCTTCTATCAAATACAAGGAAAACATTGTACAAGCTCAGCATGAGCTAACTTGACACTTTTTTCTTTTCTACAGTGACAAAACACACACAGCATCTTAATATTGATTTATAAAAAAGACCCATTTGAAAACTGCAAGACAATGAACAGCCTTTCTTTCTCCTAAAGGCAAAACATATTTAAATTCATGTATCACAGGTAACATACAATTTGTCACTCAGTGATGGCTTCATATTTTGATGAAAATACCAGGGTAATTTTCCTTCAGTGTATCAGAGACTATCTGCCTGCTCTTCATGCTTCTGACTTGGATTTTTTCACTGAGCCTTTACATGTTAGAGCAGTTAAGAGCTGGTTGTCTTTTAGACAAAAAGGGGATACTTGAAAAGAACCATGTCATATGGTGCCAGCAGTAGGCTTCCCAGCCAATGCTTGAGGCAGCAGGAGCTGGGACATCCTCAGCTTGTGGCTACACAAAGGATGATCTATACACAGGCAGAGAAGGGGATCAGAGATGTCTCCTGGTGCCAGCATTAAGGCTTAGAACCTCAGTAAATGTGCAAATGGGAGCAGGCACACTTCCCATAGCAGTTTAAATAGTTAAACCTAACTCCCAACAACAACTTCACAAACTGCAGCTGTAGTTTTTCCTAGTTTTGTACTGATTTTGCTACATGTCTAACACCAGGGCAAGGTCAACTCTTCTCACCCAATAGCATAATCAACCTAGTTGCTTTTTATCAGTGGTCATCCTGTTATTGCTGAGGAAAAACATCCTCACAGTGAAAAGTCAGCCAGTAAGAGTTCCATATTATATAAATTCCCCAATTCTTATGAAAACATTGCAAAGAATTCTACTTTATTGCTCCTCAAACTTCTCCCATCCCACTTGCTCTTTGCTTTTCTAGCACCTCCATCATGCCCAGGTGTGATGCCCCTTTGACTCCAGGGCACCCCTCTGCTGGCTCCTGACACAGAGGCAGATCAGGAACCTGGGGCAGAGAAAGCCAAGGCCCAGGATCAGAAGTCAAAGGGCCAAGCTGGAATCTCTACAGGTCTAGACCTAACTCAGTCCTGCTTCCTATAACTAGAAATTGCCTTTTTTTCTACCAAGAATGTTGTTTAGGAGAAAATAAAAACTGTTGGAAAGAATGAATTCTCCGATGCTAGAAGCCTAGAGATTGGATTACCACTGAAAGCTAAACAGAGATTTGACAATGTACATTTCTTCAGAAAACATTATCACAAATATCAGTATTTCTCTCCAATAGTTAAAAATCAATACATGAAAAGCTATCCTGAAATCACTGCTACTTCATCAGTGCCTCTAATGACTCCTCTCTCCCTCTTAGACAAGTATGTTTAATTTTTGGAAGTCCTGTCTATTTCAAGATGAAAAATTAAGCAAACATATACCTTGGGAGTATTGCTTCTGCTAACAAATGTGACCTGCAGACTTGAATCTTCTCTGTTCAGCTTGGCAGAGCACACAAACCAGCTAATCTATATAATAGCTGATACAATACAATTAAGGGGAAAATGTTCATAGGTTGAAAATTACAGGGTAGGTAACAAAAATTCTAACCTGCTTTTACAAAAGAAGACATAAGGCTCTGTTTGGTCTTGAGAGGCAGAAGTGTGGGATATCAGAGAGTAAATGCCAGAGAGGCGTCACCAAGTGAATCTATCATCCTGATGGAGGGAGGGGGGAAGGCGCTTCCTGGAAAGTGAGGTTTGTCCATTATGGCCCTGATCCTGTCCTAGGGGTTATTTGTCCACCCATGTAAAATCCTGGAGAGGCACAATTACAGGTTGCTATTTCACATGAAATATGGGATACCTGCACTAAATGTCTGGAAAAGAACCAAAGCCTTACCACCAAATGTGGTGTGAGAAGAAGTGCAGAACTCTCATTTACAGTCCCATTTGGCCATCCATGTTTTCTGATTTACTGGCACACTCTTCATGCTATCCTACAGCTTATCTGCTACAAACTCACTGTGAGTCATCATCTCTTTTTTAGCCAAGACAACACGAACAAAGGGGATACCTGACATCTGGGATTTCACTACTGTGAAAAATTGTGGGCCAGACTTCCATCCCACACTGGCCAAAATCGGTTTTCAGTGTCTTAAAATCCAAGAAATTACATCAGGCTCTACCAATCAAGGGTCTGGCTTCAGGTGATACTCAGTAATGTGCTTAAATGTCATATCTCAGATTGTTTTTTTTCTTTCCTTGTTACAGTCTCAGATGGAGGGACCCACTGAGCTCAGCTCCCCTCATTCCTGGCTGCAGAGAGCAGTCCCAGTGCTCCAGGCAGAGGAGGCACAGGGCTGGGGACACGCTGTGACCATCAACCCACTGGCTGCACAGCAGATATTGCCAGTCTGAGGACGCTGTCACCCATAGAAGATGTGGCCTGAAAAAAAATTAACCTCTTTTTGCCAGCTCTCATGCAGCACACAACACATGCCTGAGAAAATTAACTGCAACAAGACCCAAACACCATATTGATATTTGATTTGTGGATAATTATGTAGCATGGACATAAAATAGAGACCTGGTTCTATCAAGGATAAGGCACTTTTGAGTATGCAAGATGCAGTAAAGAACATCAGCAAAATCATAGGCACTCCTGGAGTTAGAGGGGAGCTAAATAGGAACCTTGAGAACTGCAATTTTAAGACACAGTGTGTCTAAAACCATTCCAAGTCATTGGACCTAAATGAATTTATCAGGCTATCTGGTGATTTGCAGTTGATTTTCTATGCATCAGTGCAAAATTACTAAAATTTGACAATATAATAATGTTGTATTCTCAGCTGGCTGAGGAAGTTGTAAATCTTTCCTAAGTGAACAAAGAATTCTCTATTATCCCACAGGTCTTTATTTTGACTATTCTGCTACCAGCTACTTATTAGTGTCTCCTTTCTGGCTTAGAGATCAATTACAATACACCTACCTTTATGCCACACTGACAAAAGCCACAAAACAAGATTAATGCTGAAGTTTGTGCTCCTCCATGGGTGTTAGCAGCCAGGTTAATATCTCTCAACAACTTGTCATGACCTGCCTTGAAGGGTAGCTACTACACAAATCAGCAGCTACGGGGTTTTTCAGCTTCTCACTTTCCAGTGCCATTTGACACGATGGCAGCTATCATCTAAAGCCATCCTGGTCTCACTGGGATCCCCTTCAGAGAGCTGTGTGTGGTCCATGCAAGGACAGGCTCTGCACAAGCCACTACTGAACACACCAGAGTAGTAACACCATGAAAGTCCCTCTGGATCAGGCACCAGCAATACCATCTCACCCCTGCCATAGCAGGCAACAAACACACTGCTCCTAAGAAAATTCAGTTATTTCAAAATACCAGTTACTCATGCCCACATCAATGCAAACCTTAACAAAGAAACTTTCTGGACATGGAATACCCATTCCACTGGGCATTTATGTATCCTTTTGAATGCAGCCAGGTCACCTGCATCCACCACCAAAAAGCACATTGTAAAGCAGAGCACAAATCTGTGTTGATTTTGGCTCATGGGGAATAAAATCATGAGCAGGGATCTTGGAAAGAATAATTTCAGTAGAGGCCTCTAAATTCTGTTCTTCCTAACTCAAGGAGCTAACCCCATGGAGTCCAGCAGTATTCTTTAGGATTCTCATCAATACATCCAACAATGATTTGTCCTTGAATTAATGGTATTTCCAAGCATCAATTTATTAACCTCATATTTCTCTTTAAAACAGTACAATCATGCCACTTTGCAGCTAACCAGTACTGATACGAATCTCAGTGAAAAAGATTGTTACATTTATCTCTTGAGATGACTTTGCAAAAGAATCAGGAAATTACATATCCTTAGTCTCATACAAAATATTGTTTTCTAACTGTACCAGAAAATCTTAAGATATCTGCTACAGCATCTCATGGTTCAGTAAACAAACAGGTTTATCTCAGTCAGAACACAAAAGATCTCTGTCCTCTCAAGTTATCTTTCTGTCATTCTGTTTGCTGGCTTTACTGACTATGAATGATTAAAACTTTGACACTTGAAAGAAATGGCTCTGGGTTCAAATCTTCATTTCCAACATAACTTCTCTGTGCTGTTTAAAGACCCCTTGAGATCTGCTAGGAGAAGGACATAATAAGCTCCATGATTCAGGTTTTAGGAACTTATATCTAAAAGTAGGGCAAAACTTTCTAGTTCTGACAGCTGTTCAGTCTTGGGAATGTGAAAAAAATGGCTAAGTAAGTAAAGAGCTTATTAAAAAGAAAAGAAAAGGTAATGGAAAGTATTATGATATAAATGCTAGTAAGTAAAGACATATGAATTACTAATATTAGCCTCCATTTTCACCTTCAAGCCTCAATGGACTTTGACTATCCTCATATTACTGCTGAATGAAAGTTTCTTCACTTGAAAACACAAGGATAATTTTCCTAATTCATCCTTAATTACTTCATAATTCCTGAATTAAAGCACCATAATTTGATTGCAAACAAAACTCTCTGATGCCCTACTTCAAAGACCTGAAAAATCTAAAGCATATTTGGGACATGTTTTCCCATGAGTTAAGAAGGATCTTATTATTAAAAGGTGTAGACACACAGGTGAAGAAATATCAACAATAATATTCTCCATGCACCTCATGCTCAGAGATAAATGAATTTATAAAATAGGAATTGAAGCTGACAACTGCTCTTGGAAGAAGTGCTAGTTAAAATTTAGAGCTGCTAGTTGAATTCTAGCTACTACAAATTTAGAAGATGCTTTATCATAAGAGAAAATGTGCTTCTTTTAGTTTTTCCCACCGAAGGAAACAAATTACAACAAAACACAGTCATTTAAATCAAACCTGAATACTGCAATTTTAAAGTCTTCCTATATAAAGAAATATAGTACCAGTACTAAAAATAAGAGGAAATATATTTGCTTCTATAGAGCTATTCTTCATGAGGTAGGGTGGGCACTATTTCATTGTGTTCCACTGTGGCCATGGGGAATTACCTGAAACACAAGTCCCTGAGCTGCAGCAGCTTTATACACAGTCTGAGATTTCCTAGTCTTTCTATAATTATTTTAAACAACATTCTGATTTTTAACAGTGCCATGGCATTCAAAGAATCTTTGAAAAGTCATCAGTTTAATTCCTTCAGCACCACTGATCAAGATCAAGCTGGAATACATGGCACACTTAACACATACTTGATGTTATTTGCTTTGTTTATCAATGCATTTGTTTTATAAAGGTGTGTCTAAAAAGCAGCACAATATACAGCTAATTCTTGAATATGAGCATGTGAGGATACAGTAGTTACCTCTGAAAACTCAATAACTATATGCAGATCTTGTATGAATTTAAGAATATAACTGCATTCTCCTTTGTTCATGTGTGGTAATACAGAGTTAATGCTGATTTCCTTTTACATGGCTTAATATTGGGAGGGGGGTCTCTCCTGACTTAGGATTTCATATCAAAATAATAGTTTTAAAACCAACAATTTGCCTATCAGAGAAAGAAAAAAAGTATTTATGCATTACAAAGAAACAATCAGAATATTTATAACTATATATGCATTCTTTCTCAATCCAAGCATTATCTTTAGCCATATTCTATGAAGTGTTACTACTGGATCTAAAAGAATGCATTTCTGAGTTAGCAATAAGTCAGTCTCATTAAAAAGTTGTCAATGAGTCAGGTGCTTCAATGGAGAGATTAATGTAATCAGCTGGTATGGAGATGGACAGTTCTTGACAGAAATATCACGAACACCACAGTAATTTACTCACAAAATTCCCTGCTGGGCTTGAGCACTGTACAGCCACAGAGGGAAGTGAAGCAGCATTCAAGCTCTGAGCTATGCTAAACACCCATACAAGGTTACAGTAAAAATACTATTAAACAATCCAATCAAAAAGACATTTTAAAGCTAAAAAAATACCAACTGCTGTGTAATGTGAGATATCTAATTATGACAAATATTGAAGTCAGTATATCCATATACATAAAAATAGACACTAACATATACACAAAAAGACTCCCAAACCATTTACGTAAGGTTTTATGCAAACAGTTTTTCGAACATCAACCATTTGAGGTAAGTTCACATCTATATCCACCCAATGGGGTCTGAAGCTAAGTGGATTAAGTCCACAACTTCTTTCAAGTCTCTTTTCACATCTGCAGTCCTTTAAAAAGTTCCTAGCACAAAACAGGGCTAAGGCAAATTCATGTTTTGGCAGAGCCATACAATTCCACGATGACACCATTCTAAAGAGAAAAAAAGGAAAACAATTAGCAACTATGGACAGTAGATCTGTGATTTTCAGAAAGACCTAGAAAGATTTACACAATCAGTTTCTTCTGGGTCTGCATCAAAAGAAGACAAGCTTCACAGAGTTGTTCAGGCATTTAAAGACATAGATAGAAGTCTAGTACTTTTTTTTTTTTTAAAAAAAACAAACATTTTATATCTTTCAAAAGAGAGCTCTGGTCATTCCTGCATCAAATCGCTTGGAAAGTTCCCTACCTTTATTTCTCTCAAGTAAACTTCCCAAGGTTGCAATACTATTCTAGTAAAAACTGTCAAAATTCTTCGAGTGGTTCCGTATTGAAAACAGACGATATAATTAATGCTGCGTGAAAGCATTTTCACGTTTGCAAACTATTGACAAAGTCAAGGTGCTGGAAATCTGAACAGCTCAATCTCTGCATTATGTATGCACAGCACAAGAAACTAGGCAAGCTATGCTCTGTGTGCAAAACAAAAAGAAGTACAATTCTCTGAATTTTTTTGAGTGTTTGGGGCCACTTGACATTTTAAAATAAGTGCATCTATGCTTAAAATTTTAGGAGTTTTGCTACTGAAATGCAATTTTCAAAGTAAATAAAAACTCTAGTGCTAAAGGAATCATACTGTTACTGTCCCCTTACAAAAAAAAGTCCTTAAAAATTCAGAATAACAGAATGACTCATGGATCTATGGCTGGCATACAGCTGAGCAGAGAAGATGTAAAAAAATCTGTGTTTTCTTTACGTATCTAAGCAAATTTGCAAAATATTGCACATCATTTTAAGGATATGACCTGAGGTTCAAGTAAAATGGGAAAAAGATGAGCATCCCAAGAAAATGTATCAAACATTAATTGTGCCCCAATACTCACTCTCTCCAACTACTAAGCTTGTTCTCATTATTCATTTCAAAGTGTATCATAACAAATGTAAAGCTGCTAAGAACTGCTGAAATTATGGTGTTGGCAGGTGATGTGCTCTACCCATCCTCACATGCAGGATGGAGAGGAGCAGCCTAAGAGGCAAAGTGCCAACAAGAGAAGCAGCCCATTTTTGTCATGGAGAGGGGAGGAGTATGGACAGTGGGAAGAAGCTGAACAAAGACCCATAGAAAATGCCTGAGGAATTAGACTATTATTAGCCAAAGCTCCAGCTTTGGCCTTGAGGGGTTAGTGCTGCTTCTGCTGCAGAGGACTCCTATGCTTCTGAGCAGCAGACACTGTCTCACTCAGCTTAATTTCTTCCTAGGCAGGAGAAGCCCAGGATTTATCTATTCCAAATTTCTCTTTCAGTCATTGCTTTGGGACAGCAATGACTCCTGAGCCAGGAGCATTCACTTATCTGTGAGGCGTCCGGAGATTTAGTTTCAGATAAGCATTGTTAAAGTAAGAGGCGTAGCTTTAAAGCCCAGGGAGGATGAATTCCATTCCTATGCCTTGGGGGATGGGCCCTGTGAGCCCAGGAATAATTTCTCCACGCTGGACCCTTCATGGAGTGGCAGCCCAGGGTGTTCTGATTGGGTTTGAGCCCCTGGGGTTTCTCCCTTACTCTGTCCCTATTAGTCCCCGACCTGAAACTCCTGAAACCCTATCTCTGTCCCACAAAACCATCACCCTGCCTCTGTTTGGGGCTCTCTGTCTCTGGATCTAAGCTGAGTTGGTTCCTGTGCTGGATAAATGGTTTCCTGAGCAGAAGCCCATCTCGTTGGTGTCCCATGTCCATCGCTGGTAACTGTAGCCTCCCTGGACATGATCCTGCAACCCCAGAATGCAGAACTCATGTCTCCCTGACAGAAACCAAGAACCAATATCCCAGCTTGGTCACACTCAGGCAGGGTTCAATCTTTCAATGTTCCCACTGAGTTTATCTCGCTTGCTTGTAAAGCAAACAGCAAACCCAAAATACTTTCTTCAGATTTGGGTCTGGAAGGTAATGGTGCAATTACCTTAAAATAGATTTTCAGTAAAAGAAAGAGAAACTCTTGGACTAAGATGCTTAATTTGTTTCCATAATGAACTCATTACACTCATTTGAGACTAGCCTTTAAAAATGAGGTGTGAGAAACTGTGACAAGGAAGATGGACATGTAAATAAAATTTTGGCTTAGCCCATGAGATGCAGAAAACTATAGTCATGCTGTAAGGTGTCTTGGGATCACCAGACAGAAATTATTACCTGAAAATGGAATGCTGTTATGTGTGTAAGAGGAAATTCAATGCTCAAGACCATTTCAGGATCAATACCTTCAAGACTACTCTATTCACCTGCAAAAACATGGTAGCTCAGATAGTGTCAGTAAACTTCCTTACCAAATATGTCTTTTGTCTGTGAAAAGATATCTTATTTCTCAAGCAAGTTTACATCATGATACCTTCAGCATGACAGTCAATAGCAATCAAAAGGTCACTGATAAGTTTTTAAATCAAAATCTTAAAAAACAATTAGCTTTTCTGTATTTGTGGCTTTTGTCTTCACTAAAGCTGCCCTCAATGACCTCCATAACAAAACCAGTTTCAGTTGGCTCAGAAAGGTCCACTCTGCATAAATTGAAATACTATATCAAGTAAACACTTTATTGCAATATTTTTATTTTTTTTTTAATTGCACAAATAAATGTACAAAAAGTCTTCTATACTTCTGGTATTTTAGGACTACCTACCTCAAGAACATCTAGTGCCTACTGAATGACCTCAAAATGACCTTTATTTCTGAATTTTTAAGATAGATGATGCATTTGATGGCAGCATCAAAGCACAAGAAGCATATATACATACTCCTCATGAGTCTAAACCAATAATGTTACAAGCATTCACAGGAACAGAATAAAAATATCACCCAATGCCTTTTCTTCATGACTTCTGAAAGACTGCTTTACTTACACTCAGCAGGGGATGATGAAGTCTTTTGCCTGATCGTGGTATGCTGCTGTGCATAAGACTTTGGGGAATGACTAAGAGGTGCTTACTGCTGGGCTAAAGGATTTTAATTTACTTAAAATTTGGGGCATAAAAGCCTTTTCCTTTTACTGCCATACATTTTACTGAATTCTAAAGTGCATATTAAAGTTCATAGCTATTAAAATGACTCATTGTAGATATTCATGGATATCTCTACAAAGGAGCACAAAACCATCTGCACTAAGCTTTTTGTATGGACCTCAGGGGAAAAAAATTAATAGGTGCTACTACAATTTAATCTGACAGGGGAGAAATGCTTTGGCATGAGGAGTTGCTTCTGAAGAACAGTGTGATTCTCTCCTGAGATGCATAGTTCGAAAATCTCTATAGGAGAACCTCAGTGGAACAGTCATTTGTTTGTCTTCATGGATCTCTCCATGAAGATAACTTGGCTCTGGATACCATGTGGCAGTAACACTTCTCAGACTCGGCATCCACCACGTTACCTTGTACCACCAAGGATGGGAACCACCACGAGAATTAGATGGTGGCCAGGACAGAAAATGCCAGGAAATGGCTCCTCCCATTTCCTGCCTCTAACAAGATTCCTTGCTTTCAAAGCCCATTATGAGGAATAAGAGTCTCACAGCTCCCATTTCTATATTTGGTTGATTTCTCGCTGCTAGCACTCAAGGCTGGGAAGGAGCATAATGGTAGCCTTGGTGGGAGCTAGTTCAAAAAATGGAGATTTCTTATCAACCCTACAGATCCCAGTATTGAAATGCTTAGCACTGAAGTGGAGATTTTTGTGGAGTCAATGAACTCTGCTTGAAAAGTAAAGTTAAATCTCTGCTCTTATAAATTCTATAATGAATTCTGATGCCAAATATAACAAATTAGAAATTGTTATCACTGGAGTTGGTGATTTTAGCATGACTTTTACTGAGAAGACATCAATTCATATTGATGCTGCATGTGATCAACTGGAACAGAGAGTGAATTGGAAAGAAAAAGTCAGGGGAAATATTTAGGGGCTGTAGTGAAAAAACAGCCATTTCTTTTCACTTAAAATAGGAGGACACCAAGCACTCCTACCAGGGTTCAGTGGTTTCCTTCTATATTCCCATAAAGATTTTTAGCACAGCTTTGCTCTCACCTGAGTATCCTTGTCAAGTCCTGCATAAGAATACAGTAGAAACCTCCTAAATTGATGCTCTGATACACAGCAAGTCAAAGAAGGCATTTAGTGAATTATGCTGCAGTAACTCAAGCAATGAGCATATAACATCTTGTCAAGTGACTGCCTTGCTACACTTGTTTGCAAGCCAACATTATTCACGCATCAATTGTAAATGGTTAAAAGGCACTTTCACTGTTAGACCTTGTGTTGTTTTAGATTAATCTACCATTTTATCAGAGCTACTGACACTTTCTTCCGGTAATGTCATCTGTAATGTGTGGGCACAAACTTTCTTTATGAGCAGTTCATGACACAGGAGTCTCCCTCATCGGAATCTATTGCTCCTAACATCTGAAAATGGTGCAAATCCCAAACCTTCACAGCTCTCATTCCAGAGTGACTTGACACCCAAACAGATTTCACTGCACCTCCACTTTATCTCTCCTGCTCTGCTCTTCCCTTTCCTTTTAGGAACTCCAGCTATTCAGTTTCTGTAAGACAAATCCCCAAAATCCCCAACATTTTCTCTTTCATCAGAAGCTGTCATCTGGAAGAGCTGCCCCCACCCCCGCCCCCCCTCCCAGAGTCTGCATCTACCTGAGTAAAACTGAATAGCACAGGTCTAAATTACATTAGCCTTGCTTATGTGGCACTGTTGTGTGGATAGCATTCAACAAACACATCATATGAGGTTTGCTGAGGGATGAGCAGAGAAGCTGTGGCTTTAAGTATTGATTCATAACCAAATGCACTTCCTTCTCACCAGTGAAAACCCTACTGGGCCCTGTGTGCAGATTGGCCATGGATCAGAGTTTGCAGGGATCTCCTTGACTACACATGCTGGGTACTCTTTTCCTTGCTTTGTTCCTTAACACTTCACATTCCAAGCAATTAAGTCCTTTCTCACCTTTATGTATTTAGAAAATAAAAAAAGTCATGCTATATTTTGGAGAAAAGACAATATTGTGAGTCACAACAAACCACGAAAACCATGAAACAGTACTGGAAAAAAAGAATCAGAAAGAAGTGATCTAATCATACCTCAGCCCTAAAAGCAATGATCATGAAGTTCAAATATTTTAAGTTTTATCCAGGAACCATGAGAACACTGGATGAAATCTGTAAGTTAAGTAGGCATTTTGACTAAAAATCTCACCTTGTAAGTAGCTGGGACAACAAACTGCATTAATTTATTTTTATTAGTAGTTTCCATGAAAGGAGAATGGAAAGCAGTGTAAGTGGAAGGCTGTGAGACCTGCACAACAAAGGGTAAGCTGTGAAGTGAAACCCTGGGAGCTGCTGCATCTTGAAATAATATAAAACAAAACAACTCCTATCAGGAGTAAATGTGATTGGTATTTTCCTGAACTACATGGTGATTTGTTTTAAACAGTGATTGCTATCAATGCTGTTGGAATTCTACTAATTTTCTTCAGAGAGCTCACTTAAATAACCATTAGCATCTACTGTTTGAACTTATTTGTATTCCAGTAACATCCACCACATTATTGGCACTGTCCACCTACACAAGAGAAAAAACTGCCCTTTTTTAAAGAGTTTACATTCTGAGAGCAGTTGAATCTTGCAACATTGCAAAGAATATTTGAGCTCAAAAATAATACACATCACTATGATTATCAGATCAGCACCTAAGTTAGGATGCAATAAATCTTGGAAGGACAGAAATTACTGAATCAAGATAAAGGCTCAAGGTACATTAACCAGTATATTCTAGAAAGGAAGCACAGAACTTTGTTTTATTAAGACACTGAAACCTTTATAACTAAAGCTGGATTTCAGCAATGCTGAAAACAGGTAGACAATGAGTTTCAAAGGGAACTGCCCATATACATTCCTCTCTCTCATTTGAAAATCCCGGAAAACAGCAGCAATTTTGGTTAGTTTAAAACATCATATCACCATGGGAAACAAACCCACTTACTTTTCATTCCAGGCAAGAATGAAGTGTGGGTGAGGGAGCAAATGTGACGGTAATGTGTACATCTGCAGGTGATTTATGGGCATGGGCTGTGCTAATACAGCAAGTGAAATTCAGAATGACAACTACAGCAGGAAAGGCAAACTGGATCCTGGAAGGATGTCAGTGATTGTTCAGCTTACAAGAAAGCAATCAGAAGTGAAGGTCAGCTTTCATCCTCTCTGGAGGCAAGAAAGCAAGTCTCTAAACACCTTACCATCCACTTCTTTTTGTTGATAGTATTTTTGGGTTTTATTTGCTGTGCTTTGCAGTTTTTCAAATCCATATTCTTTGCCTGCACATTGGTAACACATAAATATGCTACTTACTCCCTCATGTGTTTCAGCTTGGTCTCAGCCATTGTGCTGTTGAGAGCTCTGAATCCCTGGGGCACCCCTGGAGACACTCCGGTGACAGTCCTCGAGCCTACAAATCAATGCACAGACACACAAGCTTATTCACCTTCATCCCATGAGCTCTACTGCAGAATCAAGGGCAGTCAGAAGGAGGAAGACTATTCCTGTTTCTCACAAGGCAGTGCCACATTAATTAAAGATTAAATTATTAAATGTACATTGAGGGCAACTCCTTTCTGAGGGCTAAGTAGGTTTATAGCTTATAGGCACCAGAATAATAATAATAATTTTCCTTCTGTATAATACACAAGGAATTACAACAGAAAGGACAATCACTCGAGGAAGTGCTGGGATGGATAAATATCCAATAAAATTAAATTTTCTGAGACCATATGCATTTTCTCCCATTATTTTTTTACTTATCTTTAAGAACAAGAACATTCATCCTAACAGGAAAGTCTCTCCTTGAGCTTGATCATTACTGTAAACTGGAAGGATTTATCTTACAACGTCAGTTTCTCCTTCAGATAAAGGTACTCTTTTTATGAATGAATACATATATATATGTATAAAAACATACTGTATATGTAAATACATATGTACGTGTAAGAAATACATATGCATAAACACACACATTTCCACTCTTTCTGTCTGCAGGCCTTGTGAGCTGCTGCATTATTTCAGGACTTAGGGCTCTCATACCACTGAGGCACTCCTCCACAGGAACACAGAAGTGCTGAATCACAGAGGACTGTCAGGGTTATCAGCTCAAATATGCTGCAATTTCATGTAGTCATCCCATCATATAAGACTGTGGTTTTCCTAAGAAATGTATGTACTTTTTTCCCTGACTGCTATCATTGAAAGACAATTTCAAAGCCTCACTGGGAGCCAGTGGCTAAAATCTCCCTTCTTATTTCCTGATAAAATTTCTTCATTGAGCAACTCATGCTCATTTTCTTCCTGTGCCAGTACTTTCCCTTGGCTTACGTAGTTCTTTCCTTCTCTTTTGCATACTCCTTTCATTTCTTTATAACTGGAAAAAGAGATCCTATTTCAGCTTTCAGTTTGTTAAGCTGAACAAAGCAGCTATTTTAGCTTCTTCTTGCAAATTGTTTGGCGTTAGGATTTCACTTCCCAAAACAGGAGATGTATCAGGGTGTAAATGAGTGGGCTGTGCCACACAGGGCCCAAGTTCTGAACAGGCATGGGAGGGCTTTGCATAGGGTAGGAACAAGACAAAAGTCAAACATGTTAACACAATGTCTTGTCTAAATGAACACATACTCCCTCCTACCAGGGGTTTTTAGCTGGGACTCAGCTGGGATTTGGCTTAGTTTGGACTGCATTAAAGGGATCACATGCAGCCAAAGGGAGCTTGCAGCTCCACTCCCTCTATGAGCTGGTGTAGACACCCCCAGAGAACACTAAATGTTTCCCTGGAGTGTGTAACCATGGCTCTCCCAACAGTTAAGCTCCTATGCCTTACATGATTCTAGACCCTGATCATATCCATTTGAATACTGAGATTAAAACTTTCCATCATGAGTGATCCTACTGAATCACTCACAGTGAGTGTCTGCTGGATTCAGAAGCTTAGAAGCACAGAAGAAATGGATTTTTGATTCTGTTAGCAGGATGGACAAACAATGGCACATTTAAAAATATTTTTCTAGCTTATCTTTACACCTAATGGCTAGGAGTTTTCTGTTGCCTTACACAACTCAGGTATAATTAATGTAGTTTAAAAAATGAAAAAATGACAAGCCCAGTTCTTACAGGCAACCAGTTATTTCACCCATTAAGGCAAAAACCATTCCCTGATCATTTACTGTAACAGTGAAAATGCATATCCATATGTTTTTACATGGAGTCTGTAAGCATTCAACTCCTTTAGTGACATTGGAAAATTCAGCTATCCTCAGGATAGCTCTGAGGAAACCCCAGGTGCTGTGCAAAGCAGTGCTCGTGACTTGGCTGCATGCTCCACTCTCAGCTGGGGCAGTATTAAGGCCCAGATGTAGGGCTTTGGTGCTCTGAAACCAATTAAAAATTGATGCCCTGAACACCAGTGGCCTAAGGAAAATACAAACCTTGCAGTCTCTGAAGAAAGACTACATTTAACCAGGGGCACCAGATAAATTCTGGCATTGCTATTATTACAGGATATATCACTGTAGTAAGAGCTCAGCATATTCTTTCTGTTTAGTGAATTCAGTATATTTATTGCTACAAAATTTCCTTCTCCTCTGACATTTCCTTATTAAACACATTCTTCTTGTTTGCTTTTTTCTTTTGTTTTTTTTTTTCCCCTGGGATTTCTGGCTAAACAATATTTTGTCTATTTTACACATTGGCAGTTGGCCAAGAAAAACTTCATCTCTTTGTGCAAACTCTCTATCTTCTTCTCCATTTAATATGATTTTCTGGCTACTGCAAGGCAGCACAGCCTGAATATTGTAGGATGCTGCAAAGGTGTGGTTAATCATTAAAAAAAAGAGTTCTCAGTGAAGACTGCTAAGAGCTTGATACATTGGTGCTACAGCTCACCTCAACAAATTTTGCCATACCAACTTCTACATCAAAGGTATTTTCTTAGAAGCAGTTACTTGAACAAGAATATATTTTGCACCCAGCTCCAGGCAGTTTGTGTACCCACATAAAGGAACACACATGTACACACATGTACACACAAAAAGGAGCTATGCTTCTTCAAAAAGTTACCAGATAATTATTTGCATTTTCTATCCAAGATATCATTCTTGATCCATTAAGCAAAACCAAATGAAACAACAAGAGCACTGACTTTTCAAAACCAGGTATTGTGACTTTCTAAATGTATTTCAATATCTCCCAGTGTCTAATCCAATATTGCAGAAACAACATAGGGCAAAGAGCAAAAGATCTTTGTCCTCTCAGGTGATAGAGCACCAGTTTGAGGCTTTCTCTGAGGATCTGTAGAGAAAGGAATTTATTCACAGGTACATTATCTGGTAAGAGTTTTCATAAATTATGGTCCAAAGGCATTCCTACAAACATTTCTGCTAATGACCATAGAATTGGTGGTACACATCTACTGCATCTCTTCATAAGCCATGATGTGTTGTGAAGCTGTTTTCTCCACTGAATCACAAACTTCTGTTTGTATTCCAGATTTCTTTTCTTTAGCTTTCAATGTTACATATGAGATCCTACAATGCCTTTTTGTACAAGATATAAAGGATTAGAATCAGATGTGTTTTCCAGATTCATAAACAATAAAAGGTGACCCAACTGCCCCTAACCTTGTCTTCCTCAATGCCAAGCAAATTTAGTAAAGTTTAAAATTGCTTTTTCAAACTCCCTTATCTTTTGCAGCTTTTTTCTGGGATCTTCCCAATTTTTCAGTTTATCAGCATGGCCTATCTTATTTCAAATGAACTTCACATGGACCTGTGTAATCAACACAAATGCAATCGTGAACCACAATACCTCTGGTACTTGGAATGATTCTGGGACCTCTTGAGGAGAAAACTCAGTTACCTCCCAAGTCCTTTTCTGAACACTGAGGTTTCTAAACAAATTCCTCTGAAAAACAATGTATGTTTATTGCATCCTTTTTATCTTGGCCTTTGCTGACATAAAAGTTCTAGTTTTATTTCCTGGTCATTCTCTAACAACTGCTTGAAATTACTCATAATATTTTGTAATACTTTAACAATGAAAGATGCTATAAAGAGTCCTGTCCTGGCCAAATTCCTGCTTCTATTGCCCTATTATTGTCATGAAATCCATATGTTGCAGGAGCAGCCATTATAATTCTGCTGTAGGTCTGTAGCCCACTCATATGGTCCTGCCACTGCTTGCACCAGACCACACACCTGGAACTGAGTCTGCAATGCTTCAGGCTTTGTCTGATCTTGTCTTGTCCTGACAGAAATTTTGATTTAATTGCTTAAGCTATAGCAGTAGTTCTTCTAATTACTATGTAGTGTTCTATTTTATTTAATTTTCACTTATTCTTGTAAAGTATAACCCATTTTTTTAGATGGATAGTAGTATCCTGTGTAGAAAGACATATTTATAACTAAGTTAATTCAATTAATGTAGAGAAGCACAGGCCTGGTACAACAGCAGATGCCTTGAAAAGTGGGAACAAAGGATGAGATATGAAGAACTACAGGCATGGGACAACAAGAAGGGAGGCTCTGGCTAGTACGGGCAAAGCCATGGCTAAAAACAGTGTGCAAGTGGTCAGTTAAAGAAATGCAGACCTGGAAGGGGACAAAGTAGCTTTAGGGTGAAAAAGACATCTAACCTATGTAAAATGCACCATATACAAAAAAAATTTAATGTAATGGGAACTTAGAGCCCAGTGAAGAATATGCAAGGTATAAATGAACATGAGCAAACACAAAAAAATTACCCCAGCTGCAGGTTTATAGCTTGATTTTGGGAGAACTTAAAATAATGAAAGTTTAAACTTTCTCAGTGACACACAGCATAAAGATAAAAGGGAAAAAAAATGGATAAAAGAAAAAAGGAGATTTGTCTCTTATTATCATCACATATATTTCTCTGAAGAAAATCATACCTAATTATTACCTTAGCTTGGAGAAAGGCTATAAGTTTCAGCACAGACTGGTTGAAGATTTTTTAGTGATAAAAGTACAATTTAATTATTTAATATTAAAAATTTTAAAAGGGCATCTTCTTGTCCCTAATACTGAATGAAAAAGATTAAGATCAGGGAGTTTCTAATACTAAGATTGGTTTTAAAACTCCACTGTTTGTCTTCAGCTAATATTCTTGTATGTTCTCAGCAGCCTCCAAGGCAATTCCTTTCTTTAATTAAATGACAGAATATTGAAGCACAAAGCAAAATTTTGTTCTTATTTCAACATCTGCAAACCCATTGCAGACAGTGATGTTGCAAATGCATAAATGAGTGCAGAATTTGGAGGCAGGGGGTTCTCTTTAAGTGTGAAGAGAAACTGGATGTAAGTGTTCATTCAGTCCTGAGGGTCTTCTTGACATGGGTCCCAGAAGGTGACCAGTGGCTACAAGACTGTGATGGCAACAACTTTGATTACTCCCTTTCATCCTCCTTCTTTGGCTCTCCCCATCTGTCCATGCTCACAAGCAGGGGTGAAACAGAGCTCAGTACTGGAAGAACCTCTGGAAGGAAGACTTCCTAGGAGTCTCCTGTGTTGTGGTTTTAGATAATACCAAGTCAGGTTTATCCCAACTGAATGAATGCAAATGAAGCAGCTAAATGAAACTGCAGTTCCCATGGGAGCCTTTAGGAACTCAGCTGGCCTTTCAGGCCGCTCACACTCAGGCTGCTGCTGGCTGTCTAGGGTTGCAATGCAAGATGTAACCAAAAGCACATATTCTATTACCATCTGTTAAAACCAAGTAGGGCAGTGTTCTTTATCTCTTCCATGACCCATCCTCCCTCCAGGGGGATATCTGCTGTTAATGGGCCATTGAGTCTCACTGCATGACTGATAAAATTACATCATCCCTTTGGGAGATGCTCCACCCAGGGGGAGGAGCCAAGCATTCCTACCCAGATATAATCGGAGACTTGGAGCACTGCAGTCAGCCTTTCTCCACTGGATTCCCAGAAGATAACAAGACCCATCTACACCTCCAGACCTTCAGAAGAAAACTATGCTCTTCTACAAGATCACTGTTTTAATAGAACTACACCTGTCCCTCCAAGAGGACTGCAGCCACCATTTAATCAGACTGCTACCAACACCCTGACTAACAGGGTGTCAGGTTGTATTCTGACACTGACAGTGGTTTTTGTTTTGATTTTTTTTTGTGTGTGTGTGTTTTTTGGTATTCTTTTTGTTTTTTGGTTTTTTTTGTTGGTTTTGTTTTGTTTCGTTTTTCTAATACTGCATTTTTATTTCATTTTTCCTAATAAAAAGCTTTTATTCCTATTCCCATATCTTTGCTTGAATTCCCCTTGATTTCAAGATTATAATAATTCAGAAAAAGGGGAGGGGGACAGGTTTACATTTTTCCATTTCAAGAAAAGTTGCTGCCTTCCTTAGCAGACACCTGTCTTTTCAAACCTAGACACCGGCACAGTCCCACCCAGTGGCCTCTGAGGACAGTGACTGTGGCAGCCACAGTAAATAGCCTTCTTTCACATAAGTTTTCTTTTTAGCTTTTAAGCAGACCACAAGAACCCAGGCTTTCAAACTCTAAATCTATAGACAATATTTTGCCAGAGATTTTTAGATTAAATTACAAACTTAAATTCTCACTGTTTCCTTTGTACCTGTAATGAGATACTGTGACATAAATTAAGTATTATCCAAACCTTGATCATATTTTTTAAAAAAACAAATATTTTAATTCATTTTCTCTTATTGTTACCAGGCTTAAAAACTATAAAATAGCTTACACATCCTCAAATATTTTCCTCTGGAGAAAAAATGACAGTAGCCAAGTTTTTAAAAGTTTTTTTAATAACATTCTGCCTATCATGCTTTATGGCTTTATTATTTTCAACAAAAGCACTTAACTATACTTATGCCATTTCTTTTGGCACAGTTATACTTCTCTGCAGTAGATAAAGGAAGTAATTTTCAAGGAGATCACATTTTTTGAGTTATCTTGTTACAAAATGGAAATAGTTGGACAGTGATGCATACAGACTGCTAATAACTGTTGCTATCTAAAGAAGATATATCATCTTACCCAATGAGCTGCTATTCAGGACACTCTCCAAGTGCTCAACCATTGCCTCCATATCACTGTCCTGTGAAAAAATGAAATAGGAATAGCATTAGTGTGAGCACAAACCTAAACACAAACACTATGTTCCAGGGGTATGATCCCACAAATGTAGAGGATATCACACCAGTAAGTGTCAAGACTAGCCTTTAAAGAAGTTACATTGCCCAGAATATTTTCTGTGTTTTCTGCTCCTAAAGCATCAGGTTTTGGAATGATGTTATAACCAAACTATTTAAGTCAGATTCCTTGTAAAACACAAGTGTTTAGAACAACTGTGCATGGAATATACATTTACTGTGGAGGGTGGTGTGCAGTCTCTGAAAATACATCAGCATTTTATCATCAGTTAGCCCTGGAATATCTAAAACAATATGACATTGAAAAAGGCAAGTATGTACTTTTTAACTATACCAAAATTTTTTATGCTTATGATAGTTGCCCAAAGCAAATTAATACTTATCTTTCACGTAATTGCATCTATTTACATGTCTAGTAACAACAACTAATTGAAAAAATTTTAATTAAGAAGGGATTTTAACATTTTTATATTTCAAGTCTTCTGCTACCGAACAGATGGCTAACAGTTTTGCCATGATATCTTTCATATGAAATGCTGTTTGTGTACACAGATGAAATTTAAAGTTCTGACCATTAAGCAATGATTGTTGTCCAGGAAGTAAATCACAGTTTTATGGAAGTCCAAGAAAAACTTGGACTCTGAGTGTATAGAAGATGCTGCCATATTACATTAACAGCACAGCATTTCTTGACTAAATTAAAATTGACAGTCAAAATCTTGACCTTGCTAAAAAATATGTCAAAAATGCATATTAAAAAAATAGTCAGCACTCTATGCCTTTAAGACTTAATGGAATAAAAAGAAACTCTATTGACCTCCACTTCTACAATCTGCTTTGTGTTCTTCAGTGATCTTACTAAAATGCCCATTCTAAATTTCTCAACGTATGAACTGCCAGTGTACCTAAACAGGACAGCAATAATTGCTGGCAATGACTTCCAGCTGGTTAGAGACCTTTTGGTGCAAGTGGGAACTGTTATGGATGAGCATAAACTAACTTTTCTTCACCCCAATTTGTTTCATGGGCTTATATCTGAAACAGGCTCTGCTACTTCAGCTGAGACTTGCAGGACAGGAATCAGCTTCTTGGCTGGCCATTGCAGCAGGTAGCCCACAAGCTCCTAGGTTCAAAGGAGCCTTTTTGCCCTTTTGGAGCAGTCTGTGGGGTCCTGATTGGATCAAGTCAGTACAAAGGTTTCCAATTCTGCAGCCAGGAAATGCTAGGGAATGCATGCATAACGTTAATATACACAGTACATACTGAATATTGAATTAAGACAGACTTAGTATTACAGATATAATTTCTCTGTACTTCTAAGAAAAAGAACCATCAGGACTTCATTAAAAAATTATTAAATCCTTGTCATGCAAAACTAAAAAGTTATATTGATTTTCTTCTAATATTACTTTGTAATTATTTTTATTTTCATTATCACTAACAGTTAATCACAAATCTACAGACAAAACATAGTAAATAACCATATACAACACTATTGCTTTAATAAAAACTTTTTTAAAATAAAAAATTCATGGGATAAAGCCTGTAATTCCCAAACCTTTGACTTCTCACAACAGGACACCATATTTACTCCAATTATAACAATAAAGCTGGTTTCTTATTATGCTGTAAGGCAAAAGATATATTTTCACCTCTTTCATCACTCCTGTCTTTTCCCCACTTGGGTTTAGCACTGGAAGAGGATTTAGCTGTTTCATTTAATATATTTCTTTAATCTTTTTATTTTTTTATTTATTTTTTTTCAGAGAAAGCAAAGCCCTATGGAATGGACAAGGGACTGTGATGGATGCCTAGAAGAGAGGCACTCCCATGCATAAGGGCCAGTGTGGGTGAATGCTTGCACATTTCAGATTCAGAACAAACAACTCCACTTCTAACAGCAACAAGCTGTGCCAAAACGTGTTGGGAATCCAGTAGAGCATCTTTGGGGTCACAGCACACAGACCACTCAGAGCTGCTGGAGCTATGATAATTTATGTCTTATTGTCTGGCTTGACAATCGCAGAAGCAATTTGGAATTTGAAAATAGGAGCCTACTGCACCACAGTATTAGACTTTGTCATAATGAAGAGGGTAAATTTGTTACTATGGTCACTGAGAAAAACCACTAAGAGCATGGTGATGAACTGCAGTAAAGAGCATCCACTAGCATCTCGGCTAAATCAAAGACAATGGAAGCTTCAATACCCACTAACTTTTCAAGATGAAACGTCATTTAAGCATCACACATTAAAATATTTTTAAAAATAGTTTGCCACTCTATTTCATGATTTCCCCCTATTCAGGAACTGGTCTTCCTAGAAAAAAAAAAAAAAAAACATGGGGAAAAGAGCCACAGGCTTGAAGAGGCAAAGGTCTGGAGAAGCAGTTGTCAAACTTCTGCTTGAAATCTGTAAATGTGCATTTCTGCTCCAAAATAAAGGAATAAAGGACACTAAACTCCAGTTCTGGCCAATGTGTATGAAATCAGATAGGCTGTACTGAAAGTATCAAGAGGAGAAAAAAAGCCCTCTCAGCTGCTCTCCTAAACCTCTAAAATGACAGTGTTTCAGCACCTAACTCTACCTTCCTAAGTGGCCTTACAACCCATGTGAGGCTGCTACTTCTCAGTCTGTCTTGACATCGATGGGAGCCTAATATAGCTTGAATAAACAGCTCATATCCCTTTCTACATCTTGCACCTTAATATGCTGTTCATAAAGATGACTTTTCTGACCCCATGCTACTGCATGAACACTGGAAATTTTTTTAATCCTTGTTTGAAATAATGGGGTCACCAGAGAGCACCACCAGATGCAGCATTTCTGCACTCTCTGCACAGAAGTAACTAGTAAAGCAATCTTGGGATTGGAAATTTAAGAGATTTGCAGAAATTACCTTACAAGCCCTTACTGTGTTGCAGTAGAATGGTTTCTTTTTTAGCACACACCTCCAAAAGCTTGGTTTAAGGTATCTTTGAAGAAAGAGTATATACTTTGAAGAGAGTTTAAGAGTATGAATCCCATCATAGAAATAGGAGTTTTGGTACTAAGTAAATGACTGCAGAAGCAAACCTTTGCTATTCTGGAAGGATTTGAAGCTCATTATTAATACTGAGCATGATCCCACCTACCTTTGAGTGGGATTCATCTCGCATAACCATCGATATCCAAAGGAAAGTGTTGTGTGCATGTTAATAATTGTAAATCCTTTTATAATAACCAAAGAGGGACCTATCTGCATATTCCATCCAACCTGCATTAGATGTTTACTCCCTGATAATGCTTGCTTACTTCCTCTCACAGTATTGCCTTTCTGTTTGTTGAGTTCAGACACAGATGTTCAGATTCGTACAGCTATGTTCAGTCTGCTTTCACCTTGGATTCAAGGCAGAATTTTTCACTTGAGAAAGCAAAAATCACCTATTTTCTCTTCCCAAGAAATAGAAAAGGAAATTGTGTCAATACCCAGAAACACACTCATTGAATATCTTAAGGTGCTGGGGTCAACATGAGAAAAGCACAGATAATTATCTTCTTTTACAGAGGAAGTCCCAAAAGGCAAATGGTCACAGGGGTGCATTCCACTCAGCCTGTGCAGGACTGTTCACAAAGGGTCAATGCTCTGTAAGCTGGCAGAGCAAAGCCTCAGGACCACGGGGACTGGACAGAGACAATGGGGTGCCAGTGGGATGGCTCTTCCAGCCCACCATGCTGCTTCTTATCATGGGATTTTTAGTCAGTCCAACCTGAGGGACTATTGCACCTCACATCTGAATGCAAACACCTAATTTATTCTGCATTACTGAGAAATCTATTTCTGTCTTCTGCCCTTCATTAATTCTAAGCAGCAGTCTGCCTGCTCAAAAACACTACTGATTGACACTTAATGATACTATCAATGAAAGCTGAATGAAAATTTCAGAAGGCATTCTAAAAAAGAAAAATTGTCTCAGAGTCTGATGAAAATGAGCAGCAATTTTGTTTCCAAGGGTATCTTGTGGTAGACTTTCTGGGCAATGGTTTCTTTGCATGTCTATGTGCTGTGGGTAAGCATAAACCCAGCAAACTCAAAAAAAGTATTGTCTAAGATAATCCACTGTTCTACAAATGAATAACAATTTCTTTAGACCAATACTGCACAAATTGCTCCTGAATTTTAAGACACCCCGTGTGTTCAATTTGAAAGTTAAGAGGACATGTCTAGATTGAATGAAGCTGGTTCTGAGTAAACTTCAAGTTTTACTTGCGGGACAATTTCAGAATCCCCTGCTACTGTTGTAGAAGTAGAGTTCTGATTTCTCACACTTTATTTTTGCCTTAAAAACTACATCTCAAAGAAGCTATTAGTTCAAATTTTTCAAAAACCATAACGCTCTGTTCTGCAAACTTTGCACATGATCACAGAATAAAGTAACTGCTCCTAGGCAGAACCAGATAGTACCATTCAGAGGCACTGTAGAACATGTTTGAAACTGGTGGCCCATGGGAGAAATTAATAGTTCCTGAATGGCTGAGGAAGATCCATTTTCAGAACTGCCTCAGGCACTTAAGTTTATTGATTTCACTGAGACTTGATCACTGGAGACAAGATTCATCTCAGCTCATTCTGATCAGATTTAAATTAGGTGCCTTTTCCAATAATCTTCAACTTTCACACTGCAGTCCCTGACTTTCTTGTGGCAGCCTTAACTGATAAAGCTACTTTAAGCCTTTCAACAATAAGTTTTCTCTACACTGATAGTTTCTGTAAGGTGGGAAAATCTATAGATTTGCTGACCAAGTCTTGCAGATGTTTAGGCTCATCATTCATCACACTGTCCTAGAAAATATGTCTAATATAGGCAGGAACTAGAGGTGACTATCTTTGCCTGGGAATTAGAGCTGGAACTTGGATCTTATGTTTGAAGTATACCTTCAGCTTTAATTTAATTTAAATCATAGCTATGATTTGAGAGGATCCCATTTTGAGTGTTCTGGAGTTACAAGGATATTTTCTGACAATAATCTACTTTATGGCCTTCATGGGAGTGTTATCTTTAATCTTGAAGGAATGCAAAAACCTTTCTCATCAATATCTTATAATACACATATAATTAATTCATGTTATTATTACATACACACAGTCCTAATAAAAGAAAAAAAAATCAGCAGTGTCAGTAGGATGAATTCTGGGAAGGAACTCAGTTTTCTCATGGAAAATGAGCATCAAGTGTATACAGTGTTCTCAAAGGTCACATATACCTGGTGATTTGTCTTAGAGACTGTCCATGACAATTCTGCATCTTCCTCTTCTTCACTGTCTTCTGAATAGGATTCAAACTCATCTTTATAATATTCTTCTGCAATTTCTGGGTCTTCAGGGATCTCTAAAGGCAATTATGAGAAAAAAATTAGAGAAAAAAGTATTAACTGAAAAAGATATAAATGAACTTTATAGCACCAGTGTTATGTCAATATTCTGCAATTCTGCAATGCATTCTGTAATTGAAAGCAAAGGATAATATTAAAAACAGTAAATGTTTGTCTTTAATGATATGATAAGCACTGTTAAAGCTGCCCTGGCAAAGGGCAAATCCTCATCATATGATAATTAATGAACTTAAGGGATCTATATTGATATGGCACTGAAATCTTTAAACTGTACAATAAATCAGGCTGGAAGTGACCTTATGGGATCATTTACTCAAAGCAGAGCTAATATTGAATTGAATCCAGCTTTTGTGAGCTGAAATTATAACACAGTTTTATTTTCTTTAACACACATAACTTGTGGTGAATACAACTGCTAAGCTAAAATAGAAAATAATACATATCAGGTACAGGTTTAGAAGATATGTGAAATTAAATCTATATATTTTTTAAGACTTTCTTGAAGCAAAACCATAATACAATAAAAGAAACTAGTATAAAGTCAAGCTATGCATGCTTTGGTGTCATGCTCTCTCAATTTATTATTATCACAAGTTTTAGTAACAGCAGTGAGTAAAATACTAATATAGCAAATGAGCCCATGAAGTAGAATAATTGGTATTAAAACTCAACACATTCATCATAGCTTGAAAGACACTCCAGACACTCTGCACTGGGTGAAATCCTTTAGCATCCCAGACTCTGTACAAAAGAATTAGTGAAACAGTTTGAAGTCTGATTGCATCTCCTTCAGGGGGATATTACTACAAGAAATGTTAGTTGAAGACAAAAAATATTTAATGTTCAGCTATCATAAATCATCACTGTCATTGTCATAACTGTAGCTAATGCTAATTTCAACCACTCTTCTCAATTAAGTCTGTCCCTTTAGAGAAGTAAGTACTATCTTAAATATTACTGCATTGAAATATATTAAATACAAACAATAAGACATAAAAATTATTAATCAATTTTTAACTGTTTCACATGGATAAAAACCCAAAAGGATTCAAACAGGAATGCAATTAAAATCCATTAAAAGACATTTGAATTTGGGCAGGAACAATAATTCTAATCTTTAAGGTGAAACAAAGAGAACTCAGGAAAAATAGTGTAGCTATCTGCAGCATTAGATGGTTAAGATCTCCTGTTGAGATATAAGGTCTACTATCTATTGTCTCCAAAGTAATTTCAAAAATACTTCCTTTCTTTATAAACCTGATTTAGCTCCAAAATGCTGACACGTTTTCACTCAGGTTTCTGCTTTAAGATATTAATGAAAGCTGTAAAAAAAGCCCCATGCTTCACTGTGATAATTCCTAATCCTAATCCTTCCTGTTTCTATTTTTCACCTCTCTTAGTGTGAAAAAACAAACAACTAATCTATATCTGAGTTTCCAGAAGAAGAATATCCTCAACCCAAAAATGTCTTCTCACAAAGAAAGCATTTATTTAATTGCTTGAGTTCTACAAAGTGCCATTTGACAGAAAAGTCCAGCACTTCATTAAAAAGGGAATCTTAAATATCATCTTTTCAATGTGGAAAGAACACTACAAAATTAAGATACATCTCCTTTTCCATGTGAGGTGATCAATTTTTCTTTCTTGCAGAGAGGCTGTCATCCCAGTGATTAGGATAATTTTATTAGGCCCATCTGCATTCTGTCTATGTGCATTCAAATACATAAAAAACAGCCCATTTATTATGTTGTAATACAAACATCAGACTATGCCGCTGTTTTCTGAGTCATCTTCTCCTCCCACATTCTGCATTTGTTTATTGCTGTACTAACAAATGCAAGGCTCCCCATTTCCAACCAAACCAGGCATCAAAATCAGTCTTTTTACTCATAATTGTAATTTTAAAATGTCTGCTCTGGCTGTTGTAAGCTCTATACTTTGTGAGCAGCCCATGACCATACAAAACTGGTGATGCTCCTGAACTATGCAGAGAGGCTGGCAGTGGCTGTATTCCACTTCCATGCCAGCTTTTGCATCCTTGTTGGAGTTATTCACCTCACCATTTGTGAAATTGGTTTGACAGCTGTTCATAGACAGCCAGTTAATCTGAGCTTGGTAATACAATTTGAAATGCTAGTTCAGATGCTAGAGATGTTCCATCAAGTTTACTGGCCCCAGTTCAGAAACCAATTCCAAGTGGCATTTCTGAGAGAAGCCAGCATGTCCAGTGCAGAGGAATTTGGCATGTACATAAGAAAAGTTCTTAAAACTTTTTGGTTTTATGACTACCATCTTTAAAGAAGGAGCCTTCAAAGCACTTACACATTTATTTAAACTGTTTCCATATAACAATTCTGAGTCTTACCATAGCAGAGCCAGCTCCCAGTCCTCCATGTATTACAGATGCACAAAACATCTCTGGTTCGTTGCAGAATTATCTGAGTACAGAACAGCTTATTGAGCTGAGACCCAGGATCAGATGAATTTCAAGAATAGATAAGGTGGATTTGGCACAGCAGATACCATAAATCAACATGGCAAGCTGTACCTGTGTTTGCCTAGTAAAGTCCAAGCACTGATAGCTTGAGCGAGTTGGTATTTTCAGCTCAGGGCAGGTACTATCAGGGGAATTCAGGCCCCACAGGCTTCCATTTCCATGTCTGCAGTCCATCCTCTAGAATATTTTCTACCTGAGTTTTCCCATAATTCCATGTGATTTCATATACACCCCCAGTTTCCACAAACCAGGTGACAAAAGGCTGGTTACTGCCCCCATTCCTGAACATCACCAGTGAAGTTGCACACTTAGTAATGTAGCACAGAAGAGAATTCTTTGGTTTGTGCTTTCAGAGAAGTATTTTTAATTAAAATGTTGGTCTTTGGGCTTGGCTGTTTGACCTCTGCAAAGCCTAGCAGGACCTTGACCCTGTCCTTTTTTCTGATAAATAAAATAGATATTAAGCCTATTTGTGCCTGGGCGGTACTTGGGTAAAGAAGTGGTGCTAGTGAGGGCAATGCCAAGTCTATCATGTTGAAAGAGGAAACAAAACTCCTGCTGCAGAATCCAGGGGACCCTGCTTCTGTTTTGACAGCTGGACTGACATCCAGCTAAACATCTCTGATACAGTAAACTTATATTCTCCACAGGGAGCACAAGGAAGGGTCTGTACAGCTGCTTCTGCCCACTCACACCCCCATATCTCTCAGCTGGTCTCTGAAAGCACTTAGTGCTTTATCCAGCTGTGTGTATTGCACCAAGGCCAGTCACAACAGCTTTTATTTGCTTACAAAGCACTGAATTCAGAACAAACTCAGCTGTTGCTTTGGTATTGCTAGATGGTTTAGGCACAGCATTGAGACACTTGATACTTGCTATTAAGATATTCAAAAGAAAACAAGCTTTGAATAAAACCCTTCCTCTTTAGATCTCTTTCTATACAGTAACTTGATGCTAATAGTGGAATGAAGGGTAAAAACCCATTATCTAAAAAAATCATAAAAGCATGGTTATTTCCCAAGAAGACAAGCTAAACAGAAAACATAGGAATGTGATACTTGTAATATTTTGCTTAAATCCACCTAAAGCTTGTTTCAGGTAGCATGGTAACTCAGCAACAACAATTTTCTTCAAAGAGATGAAAATACTTTGATAAATATGTTTAATTTTCTTGTGCCTCAAAGTCATACTTGTCATTGTTGCATTGATGTGGCATTCTCACATTCCAGAGCATGCAGAAGAGAATAAGAAAGGCCACTTTTAATAATAATAATTAAAAAAAAAAAAATAGTAAAAGTAAAAAAGAAAACAGAATGGTGTAACATATGTAAATTTTCACCATTTGTATTCACAGCAACAGAGTCACACTTGGTTCTTAAGGACTATTGTAGTTTTTTGATCCAAAGGCTTCATTGCTATTGAGAGACTGCCAGCTATTCACAACCCTTCACAGAAGTAACCATGAATGCCGTTTATTTCTATCTTTAGAACACCTTTTATAGGGTTCCGCAGGGTCTGTGGGCTAAGCAAGTTACTATTGGCTAGTGCACACAGGTTTACATTTCTTCTCCTGTCCACAAGGATATTGTTTTGCTTTACCCTCTCTTCTGCAGGAAGGTTTCAAGGACTTTAGCCTTAAATATCACGACTTATTTCAAAGACTGGTTTGTGCAGACAGGCCTTTACTGATATATAAAATATAGCAACACATTGCATCTCTGGAAAAAGGCAGATTTTTCTCAGCTGCCACATTCCTACCATAAGGCTGCCACATGCCTACCAATTTCATGCTACACTCCTCGGTCTGCACAGTACCACACACAGGAAAGTGAGGAGCAAATCACTCAACTGCTCTGACATGTACTGTCATATGTACCTATGTCAAAATGGACTCCTAAGATGGTGTCGTGATCCAGGACGCCAGAAAGCAGTGTTTCCACATCTCTGATACTAGACTGACACAGAGAGCTCAGCAAACTGAGAGACAAGGCCAGGACAAAGACACTTGTACTGCCCCTCTTGCAAGGCTTTGTACATGAGCCATACTGGGCACTGAGGCAAGAGCAGGGAAAATCATTCCTCTGCCTTCTGCCTCTGTGCTGCACTGGGCCACAAGACAGCCCATTGGCAGGACCTTGTCAGTAATACAAAGGTGCCCCTGATCCTTTCCTTTCTGTAGAAATGCATCAGCAAATACCAGTTTGATCTTCTACGAGCAGGTGTTACTGGAGCAGATGCCACAATGACACCAGGCTGGGCACAGCAATGGAGCACCTGGGTGCAAAAAGGGGCTGTGAGAGCAGGGTCCCTTCAGCCCTGAGAAGGGAGGCAAAGGGGAAACCTTGCTGCTGTCTGTGACCATCTGATCAGAGGATAAAAGGAAGATGGTGACTGGTGATAGGACAAGAGACAACAAACATCTGAAACATCCTAAATTCCAATTTGACACTATGAATAAAAAAGAAAAAGAGTATGATCAAATACTGGAACAGGGCTTAAAGAAGCTGCAAGAGCTCAATCAACCCTTGGAGATGATCAAAACTTGATCAGACAGCCCTGAATAACCTGATCTGAAAAGAACAGCTTTGAGCAAGGGATTGGACTAGGCTGCCAGAGGTTCCTTCCATCCTAAATTATTTTATAATGCTGAGGCTATTTGATTCCTCAAAAACAATTCAGAATCACCTCAGATCTATTTGTGCGTGTGCACATATTTAACATAGATACTAAACAAGCTAAGTAGAAACTTAGGAGCTGTCAAGAGGAGCTGGTGCCCAGGGCTGGACAGCTCTCTTCAGAACCATGCATCAGTTACCACAGAGGGAGAAAACAGAAAGGGATTTCTGCCTTCAAGGAAGAAAATTTAAAGAGCTCAAGCACTCTCCGTAGGAGAGAAGTTTGAAACACAGAGATGTTCCCCTGAGCTACATCATCCTAAATGAGAAATTCTACCACAAGGATATCAAGGGTTCTGTGCCCCTCTGCAGCTCAGGACAATACACATATTATTAGAAAAAATAAAAAAAAACTTCTTTATTATGATCTAAGCTCAGACTGGTTTGGGGGTTTGAGGTGTTTTGGTTTTTTCCCCTGTGCAAGACAAAACCCTTCAAGTTTAAAAGAGAATCACCATCCTATGGTCGGGTATAGATGATATATGCATTTTCAAGCTCTGAAGGATTGTTGTTCAGAAAGACAGTGGAATCTTTTGTCTATCTCTTCTAAATTAGGCTGAAACAGACTCTCAGAACATACATTTAAGAAATGAACTAGGTGATGCACAGGAATTTTGTGCCCATGAAAATCCTTCTGGAGAAGCACAACAGGACTACGAAGTTGTTAAATGAATCATCTTCTGACACAGCCTTGTGCAGCTTAGACATAAAGTAAAATGAGTTCTTCTAAATGAGAACTAGAAATATAACCAAATTTAAACATTAATATTTTATAATTCTCCTCTTTGCATTTCAAAAAAAGTAAAAAGTTTCAATTATTTTATGGGTGTCACTGGGCAAAGAACTACCTATTGTGAAATGGCTAGAAAAAGAGATACAGAGGGTGTAAATCAGAGTGGCCTCAGGGGATGTTAGAAAGAAAATAGCAAGTTTCAAAGTGTTTATCCAAGGAAAAATTACCTTTTTTTAACCAAAATTAAATTTCTAAGAGAAATATTTTATTTGAAGGACATCTTTTTTTTTTCCCCTAAACATTCCACCTCATGATATTTTATCAGCAAGTACATAGACAACGCATGAGAGGAAAAAAGAAATTCTTAAAAGGAGTGGTTAACAAAAATGAACAGCAAGAAGGAAGACTTTAATCACATTTTTCCCTAGTTTTCTGAATAATTTGTTGTTTTTTCTTCTGATTTCCTAGTCATGTATACAGAAATGGGAGCTCTGGTAGGCAGTGATGATGAAGACACCTTTCAAACATGGTTTAAAGTTCAGCGAATCTAAAAATCTTCCAAATATTCCAAAATCATTTTAGTAATGATGGGTGAATAAAAAGAAAGAACAACATAGTAATTTAGTCAATAAGAGGGAGCATTTAGTGAGTTTTGGAAGCCATTTCATATATGTGTAATTGTCCTTATTATTGTAAAAGTTGCCCTACTATTTGCACTGCTTCTAGCAGGAACAGACCAAGAGATGTAAACAGAAGGAAAAGTGACCTAATGACATCAACTTAAAACTATCTTACTCCCTGAGTTATTTTAAACTTTTTTTATCAGTCAAAATATACTTTCAAATAAAACCTCAGATTTCCTCCTGAATCTGGCAGATACCGACCTCCTGACACTTTTCCTTTCAGTCTGCCAACAGTGTTGGACAGCAAAAAGTCCGCATGTTAATACAAAATCTGCCCCTTAAGAGATTTGCTTCCTTCTCCCTGAGATTTGGTCCGAGAATGCCATTTTTAAGACTAAAATTGGGGGCATTTTCACAACCAGAATTTACAGAAAGAGAAGAAAACAAATAGGGATGGCTCATATCCAAACTTGGTGTAAGCAGTTGTGCACACAAGAGTCTGGATGTAGCAAAGACACAAAATGCATTTAATTTGGATATAATCAATAATATAAATTATATGTTGAACAAGTAAGAAAAAGAAGCAAATAATTGCAACCAAGCAAAAAGGTATTGAGCACTTAAACACCTAGATGAAATTCACTTGCAAAAGCACATATTTGCAAGATCACAGGGGCACACTTTGCTCTGTGAAGCAGAAAATAAAGCAGGAGAATTCAACCAAGACCTTCACTGCTGTCACCTAATTCACTCCATGCAGTTGTCTGACAGTCACATGCAGTGAAAGCTAAACTGATAGAATATACAATCTAATTCAGCATTTACAGCTTCTTTCAGAGCAAATTCTGCCTCACTTGGAACTGCCTCCAGCTTCTTGCATCACCATATAAACTGTTTCAGCTCCTGAGAAATGCCCTCTAGTTTGATAAGTAAGCCATAAAACTGCAAGTGGGGCTGGACTGGGAATCCTTTCAAAATTTTTTCAACACCATCCTGTTCACTGATGCTTTATTTGCAAGCAAAAGCCTAGTGCATCTTTATTTTCATCAGTTTAACCTTGAGTCTAAGGTGCAGTGTGAAGCTATGTTGCTCTGTAAATAGGACAACTTGGAATAAAAACTAGCATCTTTCTAAGGAAGATTTAAAACAATGAAATTATCTGAAAATATCTGCTATAGAATCCAGTATGCAGTACTTTTTTTTACTTATACAATCTCAGTGCATTTGCTTCTAATTGCTTCCTAAATTCAGAGTGTTTCATAAATGTTTTTTAACATAATGCTTCGGAAGGAGTGAAGGGAATTCCTGTGCCATTTTTAAAAAAGACTAGCACAGACTAATTTGAACTGTAGTCATTGACCAAGGTTAATTTTGAAGCAGACTCTCTTTATCAATGCCAAAATAAACCAGTCTGAAAAATAGATAAGGGAAAACAAGTAGGAGCTATATAGTAATATAATTTGCTCTCCCCACACTTTGGAAGTGATTGGGGTTTTTTACGTAATTGCTGTGTAAAGACTTTATTCTGCAAGCTTCCCTTTGTGAATCTGCAAGAGCAAGACTTCTTGTAAGAAATGAATTTTTGTGAATCTGAAAAAATTTTAGTAGCTAGGCATGTTGAAGAGTAGATAGATTTGGAAAAGTTTTCCTAAGGAGCTTATGGCTAGAGTTCAACTTCTGCTCTCCAAAGGCAACACTTCTAGGGAAGAACTCCTTAAACAAGAGTAATAATGCTTTGTCAATGATAAAAAAACAAACCATTAATTTTCCACTTTCTGGCTAAAACTTCATTAAATCTTGATTTTGCTAGAATAAATCAGATTTAGTATTCCTTTAATTGAATCTGGGACAAGTTGGGCTCAGTGTGAAACCGAGCAACGAAAACAAGAGACAGATGAGGAGGTCAGAGGAGCATGCTACACCCTCAGATCCTGCAAGAGTCTCAGGAGTTTGTCACCCCATGTTCCAAGGACAAGTGTAGGACTGGTAACTGCAAATGCCAGAACTAAACCAGTGCGTTTCTCTCCACAAGCATCCCATGCGATCATTGCAGCAAGTCAGGGAATAAGCCTTATGATCGTGGAAAGCAGGGTAACCACAAGAAAGAGGAGACCAATGGTTAACCACAGCAGAACTCACAGCAATGCTGTCCTCTTAACTGAGATAAGATTTCCTGCTTACAAAGGATAATGTAACAAGAATAATGCAGAAAGGTGCTTAATGTCACTTATTGTAAGTACTATTCTGCTCTGACTTGCCAGACTGAAAAACAAAACAAGATTTCATTATTCCTTAAAGCCTTTGAGCAGTACGATCACGCGTATGGTTTTCCTTTAGAGTTACTCATTTACTCATGAGTATGAATAAGTACCATTTTACAGGCCAAAACAAAGGGGTCTGTGCATAGATGCTGGAAGATCTGCTCAGAAATATTACAGGTTTTTAACCCTCCAAGACTTAAAAAACTACTGTGAAAATCCTTCAACACAGCTTGTAAAAATAACAGGCTATGAAAGAAGCACAGTATTTTATGAGTAAACATTTCCTATTTGAGGGCCCACTTGAAAGTCAAAGCAATATATCTATAACTTAAAATTAGCCATGAAGACATAGAAATAATGTACACAATTACTGTAACATACTTAACTATTTTGAAACTGTAATGAAATCAGGGGTTTGCCAGGTGTAATGTTTTGCAAGATATTAAGCAAAGGAGTTTAACAAGTTATAAGCTTTGCAGGATACAGAAATAAAAAGCAATACAATACAGATCAGAGAGATCATATGTCCCTTTATTCATATGGCTTTAATTTGTTATATTTTTTTTCTGTACAAAGAATTTGAACACCACAGTTAAATACTGAAGCTATTCTCCTCTTTTAACTTGACCCCTTCCCACACAAAAATATGTCTATTAACTGCAGTAGCAGTTTATGCAGAGCTGGGAGTCTTACAAAAATGGATGTGAACACAACAAATGTCCCAGCTGGCAATTCAAAAATGCAGGATATAATATTTTACTAGTGCCCCTTATGTCCAGTGTTGTTTTGCTTCGGCTTTCTTTTATTTCAGGCAATGAAGTGGTACAATGAGGACAAGCCCTTAAAAATATAGATACATATATCATTTCCTGAATACCTTTTTAAAAAAATAAATCCTCTCCATCCTTGTTTACCATGTCTCATGAGCTGTGAAATTGATACAAATAAAAAGTGGCAATTTTAGCCATGAATGTCAGTGCATGGCTTTAAGTTTTCATGCCTGTTAGAGTGTGGCTTGTTGAATTTAACACTCCTTATGGTTCCTGTAAAAGGTCTGGGCCTTTGGTAGTGAAGATAGCTTTGTATGCAGTTTATCTTTCAACTGTAAACACTGATCCAAATCAGAAGGATCAAAAATGATGGTAAGGAAATGGTAGATTTGTTGCATCTGCAATTGCATTGAACTATGTAGAAGCACTTTTAGATACAGCTTATAATTCTGTAGCCAATTTCAAGGCAAGCTCTACTGTAGAATTTGAATCAGAAACCCTGAACCTTCAATATTACTGTTGTAGAACAGGATAATGCCTTGCTCTTCATGCTATTTTTAGCTGCAAAATTGAGCTCCTCTACCTAGACGATTTCCTATCTAGTAAACTCAGAAATTTCTGATATTTCACACTACTTTCCCACATAAGTGGGTACAGTGCATGGTCTGATACAGATTTCCCTGGATTCTTTACAGTAAGTCCCCATAAGTAGTGTTTCCTAATTTATTCAATGTCTCTGCAAACTTAGGCAAGTCAAAAGGAATTAAGTTGTACAAAGAATTGAGAGGAAATATGCTGTAAAATCTGGCTTCATTAGAAGACATTGCAACCAAAGTGAAACTACCTGCACTCAAATAATTAATGTGATGCAGTGAGAGATCTGCCATTATCTAGCCCAGCGTGTAGTAGCACACACAGAAAAGCTGAGGTGGTCTATCAGGGGAAAATCTAGGGCAAAGACGACTTTCTGCATCCTAAAATGTCAATATCCAGTTCTCTGGAAAAGGGGGTATCTGCTTCTCTGGTTATTCTTTCTGAATGAGAAAAAACAAGCACAGTCAGGTGAATTAGAAGATGAAGCTGAATTATAATGCTGTATTAGGAAGCAGTGCATTATTTTTGTGATGGTTCCAGTAGCTTTTTAGGAGGCCACATCATTAAACATTAAACATGTAATGAACCTGCCCAGCTGGAACTGCCTTGCTGGAACTGGCAGAGGAAGACACTGATTGTATTCATCCATAACAACGAGGCTGGGTTGTAGGTCATGCATGGTCCTATTATCTTGTTGATAGTTTTTTGCTTATGTTTTATAAAATGGATGATTTTATTCCATCTGCACTCATTATCATTAATGGAAATGAGCAGTTTAACATGCAGAGCTCTTTATCACAGCTTGGGGGTTTTTTTCTGTTAGATGAACTGACCTCTGATTGCCAGCACTACAATGTAATTTGCCTCAGCAGTATTTTCACAAACCCACAAATGAAAGATAAGTACATGTGCTGAAAATGCAGTAATCTCCAGAAAAATGTACATTGGCCTATCTATCCTAGTCCAAATGGAGATAGCTTCTATAAAAAACTGGTCAAGAGACAGGGGGCTGTGCGTGATGTTAAGCAATTTATTGCTACGTGGCTTTTCTTTTTGATGATAACATGAGAAGATGAATAATTTATTTTGTAGGTAACCCTCAGCAAGAACAGGAAATATAGGTAAAAGTTTATCCTGACACATTTTTGCATTGCTCATTCCTGTGTCATTGTCATGACTGGCAAAATATGCTTTTTAACATTTAGAAATAATTAATCAATAAAATGAACTTTATGAAATGAAGCAGAAAACAAAACATCCAAATCAAAATATGAAGAGAATTCTGTTATTAATCATTAGCTATTATTAGGAATATTAGGAATATCTGTTATTAGGAATTAGCTAATTCCTAATGCTAATCATTAGCTATTCCATTTTATGCTGATTGTTGAAAACAAATTATATGTACATATATATATATATATATATGTACATATATATATATATGTTCAACACACAAATATTTGAATTTAGCACTGACAGTGGCTCAGTGTTTCTGTGTCTGTGTTTTTCTCTATAGAAATCTAATTTCAGCTTTTTTGTCTCTTGCTTGTACTTGGAGAAACTGAAGATGGAAGAGACACAAAGATATCTACAGTAACCCAAAATTGTTCCTAGTAGCACAATGTATTCTTAACTGCTCCATAGAGTTAAATTATTTGTATGATGACAATTCCATAAATTCCTGGAAACACATAAGACAGAGATATCAATATTTTTCAACTAATATTAAACATAAGTATAAAATCTATTTTCATAAGTATCTCATTAGCAAAATTTAATTTTTGTTTCCAATTAACCAATCGAAAAACTTAATGCAGATTAAAGCTATTACATAAAAGCCTTGCAAATGAGCAAAAATACTTTTAATTTTCTTCTATTTACAAAGGTTTAGTATTCTAAGGAACACATTAGTGGTCTAACTAGCTGAAACAATAGAGTAAGAACATTTACTATTCCAATGATACAATCAACATACATCATTAACTTAATATGGCTAACAGTAATCATAGAAGTAATTTTTTTCTAGCTCTTTCTTAGCCACTCCATTGTCTGTCTCTTTACATAAAAGAAGAAAATTTGTTTACTTTAGATAGTATGATTAAAGATGCAAAACTGTTCCGAAACTTATTATGGCAACCTCAGAGAAATAGAAAAAAGAAAATAATAAAAAATAATAAAAGAAATTAAAATTATAAAGAAATTAAAACAGAAAATAAAATAGAAAATAAAATAGAAATTAAAACAGAAAATAAAATAGAAAATAAAATAGAAATTAAAACAGAAATTAAAATAAAATAAAATAAAATAAAATAAAATAAAATAAAATAAAATAAAATAAAATAAAATAAAATAAAAATCTTTATTATTGCAAGTAATGTTACCCTGCCCACTTCTCTGAAAATCTGTAGTGCAGTGAAAAGAAACAGGCAAACCAAAAGAATCCTTTGTTCTAGTATGTGTGTCAGCTGGAGACACCAAGTCTCAGAACCAGGATAATATAAGAATAAGCACTAGATGACCTTGAAAAATGGAATAATGGAAAATGAGGAAACCCAAAGAACATAGCTGTGAGTTCAAAACTTACAGCATTAAAACCAAAATAATCTATTATAAATTCTGAGGTAAGAGCTAGGAAGCACCTTAAGGAAAGAATAAGGATGGAAGGCCCAGGTATGCTAAAAATGACCAGTGTTAAAACATATGGACAATATAGAAGTGATATGTCAAGGTTTATACACAGGAGAAGTACTTAAGCTACTAGGATATAAGGCAAAGCATTTTAAAAATGCTAAAAAAACAGTATTTACATTGCCTGAAGCATTTCTCTTTAGGAATAAGAATCAGATCATTTCTTTAAGTTCTCAAGAACTTGTACTAGCTGTAAACAGTCTTGAGGAAGCTTTTCTGTAGTTCAATGAGTTCATCTGCACATCAAAACCACAGGGTCCACGCACATCTTTCATATTCCAGAAAATAAGCCTGCTTGGAAACTAAAAAATTGTTCAGCTACAGGTGATTTAAAAGAACTCTTTCAAATGTCTCTCAATTGTACAAGGCTACTAATTAGAATTAAAAAAAAGGTTCAGAATATCATTGCTGATTACATAAAACAAACATGGAGAGAAGCTTAAACTCCCCAGAGAAATCTACAGCAGTTTAATGCTTTCGTCATTGCTAAAACTTGTCCACTGTGAAGTCCAAAACCCCAAACTGCCATAGTGGGTTTTGTTTATCTAACTACACTGCCTTGTTTTTCCCAACTTTCAGTTAAGTGTAACTACCACTACTACATCTGACTCAAGATGCCACAGGATTCAAAACAACTTACTAAAGCTAAGCTTTGTATTTGACACCTTCCGCAATGACATACAACTATGATTCATAATGGTTTAGATAATTTTCACTGAAAGAGGAGTACAAGGTGTTTTATTCTCTATTCCTTTCCTTAATCCTTTAATAGCTTGATCTTTCAATACTCCAAACCTTGCTCTTCCCTTCAGCTCATGCTGCAAATTTTAAAAGGACTGCAGGCTACAAGCTACAGATACTCTGACCTTTCCTCCATACCTGTGGGGTCTGGGGTACTATCCCTAGCTATTCCTCGCCAGGTTTTCTTGAGAGGATTTTTTTAGGTCTGCCCTTTTCTCTCCCTCCTAAACAGTTTTTAGTTATTAGTTGTACAGGGGAGCTTGTTAGCCTGGTTTTCACATGCTAACTTCTTCTGTTAACACAGTAAGGGTCAGCAAGATTAATTAACATGAAAGACAACTTGCTAAAACCATTTTATAACCTTGCTTCAAGTTTTTTTCTTTTATTATTGTATAGCCATTGATCAAGAACAAAATTCTGTTGGAAAATCAATCGCTGGAACAGTTTCTACATTTTCAAATACAAAGGTGCAATTAATAACTTAATAATTAGACATGTAGGATATGCATGGTTGCACTGAAATGCTTAAAGAAAAGAAGAGACTGAATACTGAATAGAGTAAGAACAAGCTTTGACATCAGCTTCAGGAATAACAAGGTATTCACAAAGCAAAGAAGAGAAACCGTGTAATTTCTCTTGCCTATCCATAACTCCTTTTTGTCATGAACCCACCACTCCTCCGTCAGAGACTCTGGCACAAGCAATTAAACATGCATTCAGTTTTGTACAATGGACTGACCCAGCTTTTGCAGCACAGATATAAATGCATCTCATTCCTGTCATTATAGTTTAACAGCTTAACGACCTCTAAAGGCAGAAAAATCTGTTTCTTTCCTTCCAAGCATGTTGTTCTGTTTCTGTTTAGGAGTCTTTGTATGCTTCTCCCAGTCCATCTCCCACCCACGTTCACTGCTTTCTCTCACTCCTCCCTTTGCATGTTTCCCTGCCCTCCCCCCAGGATGTACTTCTGGCAGCTGGGTTCTCTCCTACACAGGTCATCTCTTCTCATACTGTGAAACAGCAAACCAACCACATAGTCACAAATGAGGGTACACTGAAAGAAAAGAGTGCCATTTGCAATTAAAAAAAACCCAAAACACAAGTGAACTGATTCTGATGCCTTTAATTTAATGACCTATACTTTCATAGATGTACATAAACCAACACTAAAAGGCAGTGCTATTAGAGAAAAGTAGTCTTCCTACTTCAAAGTATATTGATGCATATTTGCAAGATTCTAATCTGATTAAAAATGTTTCACCATAATAAGTGCTCACACAATGATTTTTAAATATTTAAGAGTAAGACACCACTCCAGAACATTGTAGACAAAAACACATAAATGTGATCTTTAAAATATTCTCCTCATTAAACATATGATTTCCACAGTCTGACCCTTTTCAAAAAGCTTGACTATTTTTTTGTCTATAACAGAAAAATACATGTTATATAGTACTTAATATTCTTTAGACACTAGCTAAGTATTTGTGGACAATATAGATAAGCAGAGTTTAAAGAGTTTCCATCTGCTTCTCTCATTGTTAAAGAAAATGACATCAAAGTGTACCAAAGGTGCAAACACTTTGAATTCTTGTACTCTCTTTTTCACTGGAGAAGTAAGTTAGAAAAAACTTTTCTAATGCCAGTCATTTCATATGTGGAAACTTTAAGCTATTTCGTTCTAATTCAGCATCTCATTTGGAGGAAGTACATTCACCTCTATCTTTGCCCACAGGTCACTCAAACTTTGGGAACACAGACCTCCTGCCACGTAACCTTGCTACACATCTGCTGTACATACATTCACCCAGATTCATTTCCTTCTCTCTTTGTCATTTTTTGACAACTTTACAAATCTGACCACTTTTTAAACCAGTTTCCCCACTGCATAAGAACTACAAGGGACAAATCTTTCTTTCTTGATAGGAATTTTCACTTTAATATCAGACTTTGAATTCTTACCGTGGTCTGTAAGTTCAGACACGCTGATTTCACTTGTCCCATTCCCTCTTGCTTCATCATGTCCTGTGGACACAAAGTTCCCCGTAGTGGCTGGCTGAGAATGAATGAGATGTTTTGAAGTCTGCTCATCAGATTCCTTAGTCAAATGATGAGGCAGCATGGAGAAACAGAACAGAGATTTCAGCAGGATCACAACACAGGGGTTGAGCTACACAATTCCTGGGACTTGTATTAGGTAAATGTTAAAATAAAATCCTAACATTTTTGTAAATGATCAGTAGTGACTCAGCCATAAGAAGCAGGTTTAATGTATTTTTTTCTCTAGACACAATGGAAAACGGAAACCAGAGGACATACAAAAGAAAAGATAAAATACAAAGTGGAAAAAAAAATATTTCTGTGTTGCATTAATCAACTATTCCAAACTGACCCTTCTCTTTCTACAATAGGATGTGGTGCTAGAATTGAACTGGCTCATTTTCTGTTGCAGATAGCTTAAAAGCAAAGGACAACTTATTCTGGGAGTCATTCCAAGGCTTCATTTTTACTAGAAAGCCAGGTGAAGTGTTAATATGCTTAACCAAATGAAAATAACCCATAGCCATGCCAAATTATAATGTTTAAAGGATTACAAGTCTAAACATCTTGAAAATAAATGTATTTTGAACTCTGATGTCATATAGTCAGTAAAAACATTTCAGAGAGCAAATTTAGATTTAAGGGTAAATTAAGAAAGGGTAACTTAAAGAAATAAAACTGTGCAATGAATAGAGAGCTTGTTGAACCACATGTGAATAACTGAATGTACTTTGTCTCATCACAGATCAACAGGTTCAGCAAAGCAGTCCAGATTTTGATGCACTTCCCAGCTACGAGTCTCAGAACAGGCCTGTGCCTCTAGTGCTAAAGAAGCCATGTGGGAAACAGAAAAGTGTTATACACTGGGTGCACATAAATGAGACCTCCAAAACAATAGCCCATACTTACATGTAGGACATTGACATTCAGCTGCTGAAAATTACGGGATCTGAATTCTTGCATTCTTTTGATATTTTCTTGATATTTTTCTTCTGCCAGCTGCCTGTAAATACAGAACACTTGTATTTAGAATATGATTTCAGAGCATGCACAAAGGGATCTTCTAAAAGCAAACATGGAAAAACAAATTCTGTGCTGAGATTTTCATGTTGTCAAATATTCATGGTATCTACTCAGGTTTTAATGAATGCAAAAAGAGTTTTCAGACCTTACCTCCAAGTGCTATTATATTTTATTTTCACAACTTGCATAACATAATTAGGAAATAGTAAATTATTAGTCCCAGTCTCTTCTAGTTCTTCCAACAGTCTTAAATACTTTGGGCTTTATTCCACCATGTAGTGCAGAGACCTTTGAGCTTCAGACAGACATGGGACATTAGTGTGCTACAAACTCTTCCCCTGGAGGACAGTTGATAACTGTGCTTTTCTGTGTGGAACCACTTCAGACAGGTGCTACATTAAGAAGTTTTGCCAGCTTCCATTAATATATTCCCTTCCCACCCATCTCTAGATTTTCACTGCTGGAACTAGATCTCCAGTCTGAGAAGGTATAATTTTTGCATTGTTTCCAACATTTTCAGCCAGAGTCAGCTGACAATGGTCTAGAGCTCAGTGTTGATCCATTTCAAAAACTCATGCCTGAAAACAAGGTCTGAATATTTATCTTCCCTTCATAATGAAAAATAAATATATTTGGTTTTGGTTTTGGGGGAAAGAAAAAATGTGAAAATCTCATCAGAAAACACCAAAATGGAAGAAAGCAATGAAAATTAAAACCAAACTAGAACTATCCTGCAATTAGCATTATTTCCTAATAATTAATTAATTACTAATTAATTTCTTAATCTTTCTCCATTAATTTTTAAAACGTGAAAGAGACAGTTTCTGTTCCTATTTACAAATTTCATATTAGTACAAGAATTTGCCTACCATATTACTGAAGGCACCATGCAGAAGAGATGTTAATACTTTCTCTATAAGTTCAAGGAGAGGGTTTTCTAAAATTAGAATCGATTTATGTAGCAAATGCCAGTCAGGCACAAGTACTCTTCAGACATATTTTCCAAAAGGACATGAAGGTTTTAGTTACTTGCTTCAAATGTGTCATCAAAACTATATATTCTGGTTTTTATTTAAAAACCCCAAACAAAACCTTCCAGTTGTTTCTCATATTCCATCAGAAACTGTATTTACTCTCTTCCAAAATATTTTGTTATGTCTCACTTAATAAAAAAGCCCATAAATCATAAATCCTTTACAATACAACCATTACCCCTCTTTGATCCTTTGACAAGACTATCTATCCTCCAGCTATTAACTTCTATTGGAAAACCTCTGAGGCCAAAACAATTGACAAGCACTGGATTGTAACTAAATGTCCAGCTCCTCAGACCAGGCAATTCTTAACATAAACAGTCATTAAAAAAATGTCTCCTATTGTAACACACCTGAAAATCTCTCATATACTTATTTGACCAGAACTTTGGTACTCAAAGCACCAGTTTTGGGCTAAAATTCTAATTTTTTTCCTACATAAATAATTTGTGTGATTATTGTCATCCAAAATTCTCATTGACTTTGAGTAGCTGAAGACCCATACTGTTTTTATTTCTACCTTGACAATTCTAACTCTCCAATTAGACTGTTGGGTGGGAAAAATTGCATGGTTAGGGCACAACTTACTTCAACTTCTTTGCTTTCTCATCTGCAGCATTTAACTTCCTCAACCGCATTCGTTCCCGCGGTGTCATTTTCTGTACTTCAGAAAGTTCCTGCAGAGTTTGCAAATGAACTTTCTTCTGTCTGAAATTGAATGCAAGGAAACCCAACTTTATATAAAAATGTAAATATTCAGTATTTTGACTGGATATTGAAACACACTGACATTTCAAATGGAATAATTAGAAAGTCTCTGGAACTAAAGCAGACTAAATAGACCTTCGTTTGGAAAGCAAATGCCTCTTTAAATTGAAATATTTAAACTTGGATTTGTGAAGAAGGTGAATCATTTCAGGTGGGGATGGAAATAGGTAGATTCATCTCCTTAAAAGAATAAATACTGAAGCACAGTGAAATATTTACCCTGTCAGGCTTCATTATTGGACATATTCCAAGTACAAAGGCAGTCTTTAAATGAGAGCCATAAAACCACTTGTACATTTTACATTGATTGTTACAAACTATCTAGAACAAAAGAGAATATTTATGTGTCCTTAATGACAGATATAATTATCATGATGTCCTCTTGAATTTCTGGTCCTAATCAATAATAAGATTCCACAGCTAAGATGGTCTTCACAGACCATCTCTGAAACCTGAGCATAAATTATTGACTTATGTATTTAAGCTGTATTTATCAACCAAAGAAAGCAATATTAGTCCTTTATGACAAAAAGGATACTAATCTCAGATTTTTATCTCACATTCTACAGTAATTAAAACAAAAATTAAACCCTAGTTTGAAATGCCTTGGCAGTCTCCTTTCACTTACACATTACATATTTATTATACAATGTATTTATAATACCAAGTATTCATTTCAAATTACTGTTTTTACTCTTATGAGATAAATTCACTTTTGATAATCTAAGAGGCCAGGTTTGTAACTGTACAAATTGTAACACTCCTGGACTATCATTTTGAATTTTAATAAATGAGCAGGGAAGATTCATTATGTTTTTCAAATAGTGCAAAGATATGAATATTAGTGTGAAATATGAAAGATTAAGGACAAAGACAAGAAGAGTTCAATTATTCATAAGAATGGAACTAACTCTTCAAGTATGAATAATGTAGACATATTTCTTTTCTCCTGTAAAAAACTCTAATTCAAATTAAAAGAATCTCATGGGGAAAAAAGCAATTTTTCCTTCAAGTTGAAACTGAACTTGTACAGCCTTATACTTACTTAAATATTTAAAATTTATGACTTGAATGGGAATAGATTAAAATAAGCTATCAGAGGCCTTTACTAGAAGAAATTAGACTCAACCTTTTTGCTTTCCATGGCAAAAAGAATTCCTGGTGAGAAAAAGCAAACATCAATATAAAGTACAAATGCTTGAGGAGAACACCATAGCAAGAAATTATTTGTACAGTCACTGGGACTAGAGTATTGCTGCAAGACAGCAGATGCGGGAAATTCACTATGTTTATTTTTTTTCTCCTTACCTTTTCTGCTCTCTGTCATTTTTCAGGTATTTTTAGTTCATTTTACCTACCTGTTTAGATCTGGGATATCAGGAATTATTTGGTATTTTGCTTATCAGTGACAATACAGGCAGCTAATGCCATTAGCACAATGAGAGTCATTATAAGATTATGACTTCTTGCATATTCCAAACACTTGGGCCAAAATAATCACACTGTAAAACAAGTAAGGATGAAGTAAAACTTCTCCTAGGATTTTTTCCCTAATTACGTCCTGAATTTTAAAACCTCAAGATAAATTGCCATTCATTGCTTCTCAATTTACAGGAACTCTGGACCTCTGCAGAGTAGCAGACTTTCTATTTCCTTCTAACAATAGTACAAGAGCATGGTGTTTATAGTTAGAACTACTTGCTCTTCCTCTTAGAGACTACAAACTTGACTTTGAAAAGGTGTACTTACAGATCCTTCTCACATGCTACCTCTGTCAGAAAATGATTCTTCCATTTGGAAGGTGATGAGACTCAATGCATTCAAGCTAATGACAGTGGATCAGGTGAACAATACAGTATGTATTTTACAAAAAATACAAAATGGTTTTATCTGTCTCATCTAAAAGCATGAGGATATTTGAAGTCTGGATGTAGATTTTGCAAGTAACAATCCTGCTTCCCCAAAGCAGATACAATGGTTTTGGTGCGTATAGATAATCTGAAAATTTGTGCCCACAAGAAAATGGCAAGAATTAAAAGTTTCTTGAAGATTTTCATATTCTGTGTTTCAACAAGCATTAAAATTACTGCATATATTTCAGATAGACTTGGCATAATATCTGGGAAATATTTCAGTGTCCCAAAACTATCTACAGAATGTCTCTAAGGACTATCTCTGTAGTTAACTATATTTAATTTGAGAAGGAAGCAATCCTCTCAAAGTAAATTGAATTAACTTGAATATATATATTTATTGTTTCATTTTACATCAAGGCTTGCAAAGTCCATTTAACTATTTATACTAGAAGTACCTATTCGTACAAAAATGGAAAACTTTGGTCTCACAAAAAGACAGACTCATCTGTCAACAAGAGACACTAAGGACAGAAGTGAGGAGTAGAAACCCAAAACACAATTTGTAAAGATGAGAGCCTACAGATACACTGACGGCAGTTAAACTGGATAAAATGATGTATAAAAGTTTTGCTATGCTGAATTCAACTGTCTGTACTCTGCTTTCTTCCTACCACTGGCAGCAAAGTACACTTTGTTTGGAAAAGCTGAAGGTGGTCACCTCTCCTGAAGGGAGGCTTGCAAACTGCAGAAACACCAGCATCTGCAAAGTGATCACAGCTGCAAAACTGTGGGTCCTGTACAAGAGCAGAGATCACAAGAAAACAAAGGTGAAAGTCCTATAGCCTCAAAGGCACTGCCAGTTCTGGATTGTTTTAATCTTCATTGCTGTAACCTAATAATTCAAAATAAATTTCAGAGAGCTGTTAAAATCTGGACAGTTATTTAGAGGAAAAAAGAAACAGGGATTTGCTTCCTCACAGGATCACAAACTTCTGGTTTTGCTCTTACTAGCTCTCAGAACAAAACCTGTACAGAAAACTCAGGGATGAGGAGCAAAGGGGAGGGTGAGCTACCCATGAAACTGCAGAGCTAATTTACAAAGGCAAAATTAAAATGTCCATGTTGGAATTTGCTTTAAACATTGCAGCATTGTAATTTAATGCAATTAATTCAATATATATTCAGTGCCTAAGAGAGAGATCATGTGTGAAGATACTGCTGATATAAGCACCAAGAAACATTGCTACTCTTGATTTCTCGCTGTAGTTACAAGAAAAAAAATACCTATGGAGGTATTAGATGAGTATTAGTTTAAGTGTATATGCTTTTAGTTTGGTGTAATTTAGGAAATATAGCTTCCACATTTAATTTTTAGTAACTACCAAAACAGCAGCACTATAAATGATGATGACCTATCTAAAATGACAGCTTAAACCTCCAAAATTTAAAGACAAAGGTCATGATTTATTTACCAATTGGTACTAAATTAACATAAACATACCCTTCATATGCATGTGCAATTTACACAGTCACAAAATAAGAATATTTCATCTGCAAATCTTTTTTTACTCCCTAAATATTAATCATGCATCTCCCTAATGTGGTTGCTCTGTTGTATTTCAGGGGAATAGGTTTGTCTAAACATGAAGCACTACGAGATTGTTTGGCAACACTGTAATTTCATATACTACTGCCTATAAAACTGTTAAAAATACTTACACAGCACCAAAAATGGGAGCAGTTTCTTTCTGCCAGTTAAGTGCCTTGTCTTTCACAGTAATGTTTGTGAACTTGTACTGTGTTTTCTGTAAGGAAATAAAACAGAATGGGTATCAAGATTTGATGATAAAGTTATCCAGAATCTTCAGCTATTACCTAATATCATCCTGACATAAAAACTGTCCAAGGAGTTTCCCTCCCCAGCTTCTCAGAAAGCCAAATAATACAGGCACTGAAGCCTGGGAAAAAGAGAAAAAGGCATTGGTTTTCATTAAAACTATGATGAACCAGAACAGTTCAGAGATATATGTACCCAGGGCCAAATGATCTACATTTGTTATGCATAGATGCCTGTTTTACTTATTGCTCATAACATTAAAGAGGGGATACATTCAGCATATCAAGTGATGAGGGCTTCATTCCTCAATCATATTTGTACTATAGCTCTGAAAGTCCCCTAGATAAATGCTCCCATCAACAGTTATCAAAGTATTTTTTCTCAACATGATTTCCCTGCCTCCATTTTGCTTTTGCAAAATACATACTCAAATGGCAAATGTACAGCTACTGCTTTTTCTTACATACTTTTAGTTGTTCATCAATATAAGGGGATTTTAGGATCTCTGCTGCTGCTGGTCTCAATGAAGGATTCTTATTTAACATGCTGAAACATTAAAAACCAAAAGTAGCAATTAAGCAATTGTCCAAACTTAGTGAAAAATCTGCTAAACAAGAAAATAACGTACCTGCATAGCACAGCATTCAGTTTGCTTGGATATCTATCAGGGAGAGAAGGTGTTTCACCTTCCACAATTTTTAACACAACAGACAAAAAATTCTGTCCTTCAAATGCATGGTTCATACAGCACATCTCATACAAAATGCATCCCAGAGACCTTGAAGAATAAACAAATAGGGATAGCATATTATTCAGCAGTCCTAATGCCCATCATAAAAGGTCACCATGTTGAACATTTTAAAATAAACACTCTCATAATATTTTTATATAATGACTATTCATAACAATTTGCAGTTCATCTGAGTTCTGTCTGACAAATGCTTTTTTAAAAATAGGGAAGTTGAGTTTTGCAGGCCTTGGAGGATGCTCAGCTCTTTCTCCAGTCAGGGCATCTCAGAAAATACTGGTGAGAGCCAGATACAGGTCAAGGCTCATCTAAGCAACCAGCTTAAATATCTTCATATTTGACTGTGGTATTTATAATTTAATCTGTGATTCCATAAGAAGTAAGAAAATAAAGCATAATGATAAGAAATATGTACAGGTAAATGGCTTTCAGGAAAGGGGTATAAAAATCTTTGAAAGCAAATAATGAATAAAGTTTAAATTATTCATTTTGGTTAAAGAAGAGGAGTTGAGGCACATCTAGCAATAAAAAAAACAAGAGCAAATAATTTTAAAGCTGAAACCAAAGGCCTACATTCAGTGCAAATAAGGAATAAGAGAGAGAATGGGAGGGACTCCACTCACTGGTACTTTTCAAGCAAGTATGTCAAAACCATTAGCAGAGCATTTTTGCTAAGAATCAGCTAAAGAACAACTACTGAGGTAAATAAATAGTTAAAGATTAAACAGTCAAACAGCTTTCGAACTTTAAAAATCAGTAAACAGTAATACACAGATGATAATCTGTATTCATGATGTATGTTCAGACTCTGAAACAGGATAATTACTACATGAGAAAATACTTAAAGCAAAAAGAACAACAAAAAAACCCCCTATGCACACAGCATCTGAAAGCATCAAATAAAAATGGAAATCAGCCAGAGAGAACAAGAAGGAAAATCCCAACCTGACAGACTGTACTATAACTTCTTTTTTGCAGAATCAATCTGTTTTGGAAGCTGCTTGATTCTGGCAGCTAGAAATTGTTTAATGAGCCATTAGGAACATGGGATTTGACACATCAGGCAAGCTGATTTACTCATCTAGTTTAGTGCTCTGGCTACACCTGAGGTGGAGAAAGATGAAAAGAATGCCCAGGGCATTCTGCTGTAGCCAGGGCTGTGAACAGGCTACCCAGGGAAAATCCCATCTTTTCCATGAAAGAAAAAAATCAAGGAAAAAAGTAAAGAAAAATTAAGGAAAAAGAATAAAGTTTCCTTCTGCAGGATCAAAATCTTTGAAATAATATAAATATCTCCTAAACTGAGAAATGCTGCCCTGGATTCCTGAATAAGGCTATTTCTTCCTCCCAAGAGAGTTGCTGAGCTGCAAACACCTAAAGTAACAGACAAGCTTTTGGCTCAAAACTGCCTTTCTCAGTTGCTTCTACATTGTTTCTCATTGTTTCTCAGTTTCTACATTTCTGGTCTAAGCACCTCCTGAGGAGCAAGAGGAAATTGCTTCCCAGTTCCTGTAAGCGATCTGCACACAATCCAAACATATAATTTAATTACTTTTATAATCTTAGCCTGAATAAGTTCCAATGTTATAAAATTCTAGAATGGTCATTAAACCAGCCAGCCAGCACACTTGGTTTGACAAATCCCTATATTCATGAATAGGTTTGACAAAGTTCCTGAACGGCACATAATTTCAGCAAAATTTGGGCATGACCAGTTCATGTTGAAGCTACTTGTGCTTGATTACATCAGAAAATGGAGCATCTAGACAGGCTTCAGTGTGTTCTCCCCAGTCTCAACTGACAGACCACTAACTTCTCCCTCTAAGGAAAAACCACCCTGAGGTTTTTGATGTTGCTTACATAAATATTGCCATCTTTTTAACATCTTCTGATCTTTTGTAAAAAAAATTACAGTTCTTCAAAGGTTCTAAGATCCAAGTTAGCTTTAAATTCAACTTCAAAAGTCAGATAATGTAAATGCATATACCTTTATGGCCTATATCTCTTATTCTGATCATATCATAAGGTCTTATGAATTAATTGGCTTCAGAGTCTGTGAGGAATGTGTCCCTGAATTTAATTTCCTCAATACTCACTCATCAGCTCTTAAATGAGAACTCCCTGCTGCTGTCTTCCCCAGCCTTCTCATTGCTTCATTTTTTGATTGTTAATATGAAAGAAAAAGACAAAGTGGAGGGAAAGCACAGACAAGCAAGCACAATAAAATGAAAGCCTCCAGATCTGTGGTGTGAGCAGCCCAATTTAGCCAAACACAACAGACAAACCATCTGTCAAAATCTGACAGTTCTTGATGGAAGACAGAGTACAACGGGTTTACATGTGGTTGTGACATTGCTTTGTCTCTGCCACAGCACTGGAGGCATGGGAATGTCAGCTGAGTCCCAACAGCATCAGTGTCACCACAGGCTGTGAGGGCAGGAAGGGACAGCAGGACAGTGGCACAGCAGCGCCACAGGGTCAGGCTGTGCTGGGCTATCAGAGAGCCCAATTGCCCACACACCCATCACTGACTGACCCCTGACCTGGCCTGGCCTCCTGGGCTCTTTGACTCCTCTCCCTGCTGGATCTGGGAAGCACCGATGGGAAGAAGGGGTCGTGAACTGCCAAACTGAGATCAGCTCCCTGAAGAAGCTTCTTATCTGGAAAGGAGGAAACCCCAGACTGTGTCATCTGCAAAGGTTTTCTCTCATGGCCCAGCCAGTCCAGGCTCAGGGATGCTGGGGAAAACATGTGAGCCAACTTTAATTTGCCTCCTGTGGATTTAGATTTGACATAAAGCATGGAATGGCAAAGAACTCCAGCCCTGACATTTCAACTGAAGAAAAACATAAATGCTGCCACTTCTCTGAGCGTAACTGCAGAACTTCCATAGGGAGAAACTGTAAAATATGAAGTTTTTTTCCCCATCTATTTACCTTGGGCTATAAAGGACAATACTTCCTGCATCAGCTGCTGCACTGTGAATATTCAAGCCAGTTTTGAAAAGCCAGTACAGAATGTTTCAGTGAACCTGAAAAGCACAGCATCTCTTTAGAGCACATCATAAATGCAGCATAAATTAAGGTCTTTCCAATGAACTGAACTGAATAGTGAGAGGATCATGATAACAAGGTGAGACAGCACTAATTGTTTTTTCCAGAAGATATTTTACATTATCTTACATTTAATATGGGAACACTTGCAAGTCTGAATTTTTGTGTGTGAATTTTTGGGTCCTGCTAGAGATCAGAAAAAAACATCTGAAGAGGGAATGTCACTTCAGCTCCATATAAAAGACTTGGGAAACTCCTTGAAATTCCTCAGAGGTCAACAAACAGCGCTGTTTAACATCTCTGTCAGCAACACGGACAGAGGGACTGAGTGTATCCTCAGCAAGTTTGCTGACAAGCTGTGTAGTATGGTTGACATGCTGGAAGGCGACATCCAGAGGGATCTTGGCAGACTTGAGAGATGGGCTCATGCCAACCTTATGGAATACAAGGCAAATTGTAAGGTCCTGCACTTAGGTGACAAATGCAGACTGGCCAGAGAATGAATTGAAAGCAGGCCTGAGGAGGACTTGCATGATGAAAAGCTCAATATGACTTGGCAACATGTGCTGACAGCCCAGAAAGCCATCCACATCCTGGGCTGCATCAGAAGCAGTGTGAGCAGCAGGCTGAGGAACAAGATTCTTCCCTCTACTTCATTATTCTGAGACCTCACGTGGAGTACTGTATCCAGGCTCCCAAGATGAGAAGGATGCAGACCTGTTGAGGCAAGTCCAGAGGAGGTACACAAAGAGGATCTGAGGGCTGGAACACCCCTTCCATGAGAGAGTTGGGGCTGTTCAGCCTGGAGAAGGCTCCAGGGAGACCTTTGAGCACCCTCCAGCACATAAAGTGAGAGAGAGCCACAGAGAAAGCCAGAGAGAGAGACTTTGTAAAAAGGCATGTAATGATAGGACAAGGAGTAACAACTTCAAGCTGAGAGAGAGTTCAAGGCCAGGCTAGAGCAACCTCAGACTTTGAGCAACCTCGTCTAGTAGATGTCCCTGCTCACAGCAGGGGGGTGGGAATAAGATGATCTTTATCCTTCCAACCCAAACCATCCTATGAGTCTTTGATCCTTCATGAGCAACCAAACTTCCTGCACAGTGGCCCAAGGACTTAATATTATCTGGAGCCTCCAGGGTGGGCTCCCCTGTATGCTCAGTGACCTCTTGTCTTTTGTTAAATGGGGATAGTGGAAAAAAAGCAAGAATCATTGGAAGAATCATTATTCAAAGATTAAAAGAATTCATAATTAAAAGAATTAATAATGATTCAAAGAATCATTATTAAAAGATTAAAAGACATGAGTATCAATCAAACACATGAGTCCTGATCAAAAGAAGAATGAGTTCAAAAAAAGAACGGGTTTATGCGCTGGGGAAGTACTGATCAGGGCACACCTCCTCCTTAGTGCCACTACAATGAGGGCCAAGAAGCTCCTGCTGAAGGCAGTTTCACCCTCAGGTGAGTGTACTTGGTAATGCTTTGGAAAGATCACAAGAGGCAGAAAGTATAGCAGAAAGCTGGTAGCTACTGAATTTGGGATGGGGGGATTTCTTTCTGTGTTTTTGTAAATTTTGAAATGGTGATCAACACATGATTTATAAAACTATTGGACCAAACTCTGACTATGCTTACTCTATACAACTTCAATGACCTATATGGATTGACACTAGTAACGACAAATAGAACTTAAACATGTATTTTACTTCCTATTTGCACTGCAAAAAAAGAAATTATTCCTTGGGGTAGAAGAGCACAAAAGGCAGGCTTCCCTGCCTTTTCATTTGTTTTGACATCTTTTGAAATCTTCTCCCAATATATTTTTATTGACTACATGTATTAGCTGATATTTGCTACAGATGAACAAGAAAGAATCTGACATCAAATCCATAGCAGTCAGCCACACAGGCCATGAGATGAGATTCCTGACATATCTGTTGACTGGACTGAATATGTCAACTGTGAAAAATGGTTGCTACCATTTGAAAATATAGATAACTGTCCTCCACTTTTAGAATTATATCCTGCAGCCACAAGTATATTTTGAAAAGTCAGAACTGAGACAAAGCAATCAAACTATAATCCAAATGTTTTACAAAGAAACTTTCCTGGTTTGAAATACTTATTTAACAATTAATCTTCTGATACATATACCTACAGGAAAAAAACCCAACAAACAACAAAACACCTCATAAAAGAAACAAAGCCCCTTAAATAAAATACTATGACAAAATTTAAAAACTCAACACTTTTAACTATAATCTTAAACCATGAAATGCTTTAAGACACACATATAAACAAGCCAGATATTTTTGCCATTACAAAAAAATCATTCTTCATCTTAGTTTGGATGAGTACCTGCACACCCACAAGTTTCCCAAAGTCTTTCAACAGACCTCAGCTCCTAAACTTGATCCTTTAATCATCACATCAGAAGTCCTGATTTCAAGGATTTGTGCCATCTAAATGCGGAACCAATACTTTTCTTTCTACTTTTGAGTCACTTCTAAAACAGAGTGCCTTTTTGTTTCTGTTCTAACACTGCAGTTATTCTCATTTTCAGCTTCACTTCCAAACACCTTCTTGCTTTTAACATTTGCCAATGTTTTTAAATTTAGTTCCTAAGAAGGTCCTTCTATCCTCGCAGCCAGAATCACTCTTTGCTCATCCATCTAAAGTTTCACAGAAAGTTGCTTTTTTTCAATTCATCTATCTCAATATGAGAAAAAAAGAGATTTCCCCCTTTCTAGAAAAACCTGAACTTTGTCTACAATCATCCTGTACCACATCAGAGACTGGAGCCGAATCTTATTCTCCTTTAAAGTCTCAGATAACCTAGAATAAAAGTCAACTACATGCTTCTTAACAAAAAGGGCAAGGCTTCAAATTGCAACATTTGATTCTAATGTCCTGAAATAGTTTAGTGGTGATAAATGCCTAATCCAACCAAAATAGCATTATAACCACTCACCAAATGTCAGATTTTGTATTATATCCCTGGTGCTTCAGTACTTCTGGACTCATGTAGTGTGGTGTCCCAGTAAAAGTAGTTGCAAGATCACATGAACCCATCAAAAAACAAGAAACTCCAAAGTCTCCTAAAAATATCAGTAGAAAGAATAATGTATTAATACTAACATATATCTATTAATATAAACTTTTTTGTTTATTGTCGGATATGATAAAGTGACTGTACATCCAGAAAATTCTGCTAGTATTTTAAAAAATGGGAAAAACTATTTTCTGCAGTTCTTCAAAATAAAACACCACACAAGCATAATATCACAGAACAATGTGGGTTTGAAGAGGCTTCACAAGGTCATCTGATTCAAACCCCTGGCTCAAAGTTAAATGGGGCTGCTCAGGTCCAGGCCCAGCCAAGCTTGAAGCACCCTCAATGCTAGAGATTTCACTGCCTCTCCAGTGTCTAACTGTCAAATAAATGTTTGACTACAAATCAAAATGCTATTTCGGACACAATTTTCTTTAAATCTCCTTATTGACAAAATGTCTGCTGGACTGTTCTATTACATGAAAATATATCTTTAACAAGTATAGAAATCTCACCAATTTTAAGAAGATTATCTTTCAAAAATATATTCTTGGTTTTCAAATCCCTGTGAAGTATCCGTCTGGAATAGAAAAGGAAATTCAGCCTCATCCAACTGGAAGCATTCAGAGTTGTGTATTAAGTATTTCAGGCATTTAACTTCATCCCTTTTCAGAAAGGCCAGCCCACCACTGCTACAGTCTAACTCTGCCAGTGACAATCCATGGCACTGAGGCCTTAAGGAGCTTCACAGAGGTGCATTCACAGGAACCCACATGCAGGGTGAGAGCCTAAGCAGGATAATAAAAACATACCTGGGGATCCCAGCTTAAGAACATAGATACAGACATAGCACAAGCTGCAGAGGAAGAGAGAAAGACAAGTCTTCCTATCTGACTCGTCTGAAAAGCATTACATCTTCTTTTCTGCCAGCAGAATGAGATGCCTTACAAGAGGCGTAAAAAAGCATAAAATACTCAAAGCTATAGGAAGACTCCTACAGAGTAAAAGTATTACTTCAAAGACAAATATGTATATAGTGTAAGCTAGTAGTTCAATTTTTTACAGTAACAGCATGGAAGATGAAAGAACTTTACAAAGATGAAGAGGAAAAGGAACAGAACAATTAGCTTCTACAGACTTATTTTTCCATGAGAGTTTGAAAAAAAAGCATTATAAGCTACACACCATGTAAGGATATACAGAATCTTCTTAATTTCTGTAAGTCTTACATGTGTGACAGTAATTCTACAGTCCCTTAGGAAAACAAAGTATCTCTGCGGTATACAAAACATATTCTCAATTAATTCTTGTTAATAACACTTCCAAAAGCATTGTTGCCTATAGCCTCACCTAAACTAGAATTCATCCACTTTTGAAATTATTATTAACACACAGGATTAATCATTAGCTCTGCTCAGGAGGAGGTTAGAATAACATTTGGTACATACTGGCTGCAGAAATTGTATTTGCTAATACAAATACACTAGTCATTCAGCCAAATAGATCATATAAAGAAAGTGATGGTTTGAGATTTTTGAGGGCAGCTAAAATGAATACAACACTCAATTTTGATTTTTTTGTGCAATCCTCAAGTATTATCTCAAATTTGAATTATTAAAGTCTTAGGCATTGACATAATGAAATTATTTCCAAAATAGTTTCTATATTAACATTATAAAATATACATTCTGCAGCTTAAATACCCAATTTTGTCCACAAGTCATTTGAAAATATTTTTTGCAAGATGAGAAAAAAATATGCAATTCAATATACTCAGTTCACAAATGGGGAAAAAAACATGAAAAATAACAGTAGAATTCATTGCAGTATGTACATAGACTAGGCATGAAAAAGAAACATTTCTATTTTTATGGGTCAAAGAAAAGAGTTCTTCATGTTTTTTATAGCAATTGTTTTTCACTTCTTTTTCTTTCACTTTTTTGTCCTGAAAGTAATGCTTTTAATTTCATTAGAAAAAGGTTTTTTGCATTGGGAAAAATGAAATTTTATTCATATATTTATATATTTATAAAAAATATTTATTCATATGGCTCCACCCATGTTTATAAAATATTGTTTATAAATAATTTGTTCTCTATTTGACAACTTCTGTGAGCAATAGATAAACAGTCATACAATACATCAGGAAGGAAATTAAACTAGGGTGATATTTGCTATTCATTCATAAGTATATATATGTCTGTATGTACACACACACATTTTTATAGAAATATTGCTGTGTTAATTGAGATTCATAAGGAATTTTCTTACCATTCATCACACAGATCCTTTGAAAGAACTTGCTTTCACTGTGTTAACTTATTCTTGTACATTGCTGCTGAGAATTGCTGGATTTCAACCTTCTTTTAATCACACTCCTTTGTAGAAATATAACCACAGAATTTTTGAACCTGAAATTTTTCTGACTATCTACTTCTTTAGTAACAGGCATATTGAAGTAAAAGAATGATCCAGAAAGCTTTCAGTAGCATATTATTTGAAAAGGAGATGAAAAAAAAGATGTTTGGGTCACATTAGTTTGAATTGCAGTGTAATGCTACTGTAATCTTGCAACATATTGATGAAAATTCATTATCTGCATTACCAGTAATTATAAGATGCTTTCATATATTAATATGACAAGGAAATATTTGGGATAATTTTTTTCAGCTTTCCATGATATTTCTCAATGCAATGCAAATTATTCTGCTATGATATGTCTGAAGATAAACAAGATATCAGCTGAAATCCTGCCTGAAAAGAATCCTTTAATACTAGTAAGAAATTAATACCAGGACTGCACTGTAAATCCAGTTAAAGAAAGAGAACAATTTCTTTATTGTAGGAAAAGACAGACCTATAAAGAGAACATGAATTAACTGGGCTCTATCAAAACTTTACTTGATGGACTGTGAAGTGGTTATTGAGTGGCTAATTTGGGTAGAAATTAACATGTAAGGACAGTTTCAAATCTGGGCTGTAAATACACCCATATCTATGTTCTGCAGAGTACCTGCTTGCTGGCTCATAGTCATAAAAGAACAGGACATGCCCAGAGCAGTGGGCAGCCTCCTTGAATGAAGCTTTGCCTGCAACAGAATGAGCTGCAAGTGAAGCTGAGGGAAGCAGAAGTATATTACTGCTGTGAAATAACACATAATTAATTTCTCTTTCCTCTATCTGAAGAACTCTGGAGAAGAGTAAGAGGTTCTGTGTAAGTCTGAACCCTGTATTATCTGCTGTTTGCACAAAGAATAACCTTATAAAAATGTGTGCTCATAAATTTTTCATAATGATTAGCAAAATGATGGGTAACATAATGGTCAGCCTTATTCAAATTGAGGTTAAATTAATCAATGGCATCATTGCCTGATTGTTGTGGGATTAATTTTGTGCACTGACATGCAATGGGCTATGTGTAACACGAGAGACTACAGGATGGTTTCATGCTAAAGGTCTCTGTGAAGATAAGACCGCTCTTATGGTGCCTCCCTTTACTTCTCCCTTTCTTTATATCAAAGACAGATAAGGATTGAATCTGTTTATTTCTAGATAATTTTGTTTTCAAGTTTCAAATTAAAAAAAATTACATTAATTTTCCAGCATAAGAGTTTTCAAAAAGTGTATAAGTTCAACTAAAGTTGTGCAAGAAGGACAAGTGAAAAGTCTGTTTAAAACCATAAATAATAATTTTTGCTGCTCTGGCAAAAAAAAACTCACATCCACAGAAGCTGAGTTTTCTTAAGAATGTCATGGGGAAGGACCAACCCACAGGCTGTAAACACTTCAAGCTTCTAATTCTAGAGAAAAGCTTTCTTTGCATTAGAACATAATTCAAACATATATTACAGCTTTTTTCCATGTCAGTAGAGAAGAAATCATGCATGACTCCTCTATACAGAAACAGAGGGCTATTATTATGTTTTAGTATTTCAAATTTCTGTAGGTAGTTTTAAATTCTTTTAAGCCTAATCTTTTCCACTTAAGCTATTGTTTGACTCTATACTAATAAGGAAAAGGTTATATTTCATAATGTACATACAGCCTAATAACACAAAATACACATAAATATATAAAAATTGAAACTGTCAAGTTATTTTTAAGTATCTGGAGAGGTACTATTAGCTATGACTGAAAAGGAGAAAATAAAATCCTGTTTGGAAAATCAAATTGCTTAAACTGGAGAATTAACTGACTTCTCACGAAACCAAATTTTATATACAACCAATTAAAGTTTATTTTTAGGATCTTATTTGGTTTTAAACATTTGTTTGAGAACAAGTAGAAGATGAGTAAAATAGAGATAAAAGAGGCATAAGAAAATTCATAAAATTAAAGACAAAAAGAATAACTCACAGAATAAAATAAAGCAGGTCAGTTGGAAGGGGTCTACAGTGACCATCAGCCCAAACACAATGTTTATATTATTATGCTGCATTATTCTGCACAATGCATCTTCTAAACACATATATTAAAGAAAGGATTTTGCCAAAAGGGGACTTTCCGAGCACCAAAACTTTTAATGATAAGTTGTTAAATTGAAGTTCAAGAGAGGGGAAAAAAACCCAAGTCACACTGATAGTTCAGTTAAACTGTCAGGATTTTTATTTCCACTTCCCTCTGTCCTTTTGGCCTGAGGCGAATGCTGAAGAGCACAGCAGCCCAAGAGAGTTCTCTTTGTGTCCTCCCATCACTGGCAGGGCAGCATTTCATGTAGAAGCCCTAGATAAATTGGCATTTAGGAACAAAAATGCTCCTGCATCTTGGGCAGCAATTCACTCTGCCCTTTTCCCCTCTACAGTCTGACACTGGCAAAAACTCATTAGACATCCATCAGTTTAGATCAAACACATCCCACACACTTAACTTCAGCTCAGTTAAGGAGTGGTTGTTCTTGACAACAGGTGACTTCTCTACCTACTGCTTGGGTACACCTAAAATTCAGGCAAGCAAATTTTGGCCAAGCCCTGCAAAGGATGATGCAGAAAGGGACCAGACAGGCATTGTACATGTCCAGCACACTGGTAGTAAGGGAAATCTTTCCATCACTGCAGTCAGCCTGCCTAAATCACACTGCAGGCAAGAGCTACACTCATGCAGATGACCAGGTAGGTATTCATCTACATACACCGCCCCTGCTCCAGCCATGTGTGATCTCCTCATATCTGGATTACCTGCAGTAATTTTTTAAGTCAGTCTTTGATGTGATGTTAAAAGTGACATCTCTTTTCAAAGAATGCGTGTATATAACTCCACTGACTTTACTGGGAGTATATCAAGCATATATATTGGATGCTTCACATTAAACATGTTCAGGACATGCTTCTTGACTCCCCTTTAAAAAGATTACTTTGTTTTAGCCTTTTAATCCATTTTCTTCTAGCAATATTGAACTATTTCTTCTGTACTCCATTTTCCATTTGGCTCTGAAAAAAAGTGTGTCTAATGCTGGAAGACATTTACCATTGTCCTGCTAAAAGATGGAATGCACAATGTTCCTGCAGGGTAGATAATTAATTACACTTGAGGTATCTGACATAAACTTACTACAATAGTTTGGTGATCAGAACTTTCATTTCTGTTTGAATACCACTAACTAGTCAATCACTCCCCTCCCAAGCTAAATGCTCTCATATCAAATGACTGTACCTTTCATGCATATAGTTGACTCCGAGTAATAACTGTATAAACCAGTCTATAACTTGGCTTTGAGTGAACATCTTCCCAGAATCTTTGTACTCTTGAATTTTAAAGTCTAGATCTCCACCCTGAAAAATATCACAACATATTTGCACACTTACAGAAAGTTTTCAAAATGCTATTTCCTTCATCATTGTACAGGACCCCACTTCCTTAGGCCTTCAGGCATCCCATCATGTAGGTCTGTAAAATCAACATATTCTGAATTCTGAACTCTCCCAGCACCAAAAGCATACACAAGTGAGGAAGAAAATGGTATCAACCACTCTGGCTTTGTAGTTTTCTCTTAGTGTTACACAAGATCACCAAAGTTCTTCCTTCATGTCACCAAACTTCAGCAACTGAGCTGGTCACCCCAAACCTTCATAGTCAACAGAAAGGAACACACACCTGTTTAGTGCAATTACCTCTGTCATCTAGTTGTCTGCCTTTGGAAGTGATGGATCATGTTGTAGAAACACTTTCTCTGCAGAGATTTATGATGAAGGCCTACATTGACAGGCTATAATATCGATATTTAGGTAAATTAATCTGCCCTGATCAGTCTGAATAAGTTAATAAATTTGAGAAAAGCATTTCCACTCCACAGTCAAGCCACACTCAAGCACACACTCGAGCGACACTCATTTATTATGTTATAATAACCATGTCAACATCAAAGATACCATGTTGTTCTCTTGAGAATTACAATACAGTCTCTTTAATTATGATGCTTTTCCCTCTTTCAAACTTTTGCCAGAAACAAAGCAGATTTAAAGCCTCAAGAATATGTAACATGTGATACTTCATTAAATCAACAATTGATCTTGAAGTCGCACTTGGAATGGAACATACAGAAGAGAATGCCAATAAACCAGAAAAAGACTACTTGAAAACTGTAATCTAGATTGTTTATCCAGTTTATAAAATAAATTCATTTTATATACAAGAATGCACACACATTAATGGTAAGCAATGTGTTGTGGTAACTAACCCCAGAGCAAAGGGACTGTGAGTCTAATTACATTCTAGTGACTAATTACCTTACATCAGAAAAGCTCATTAGCCATAAATCATTACTTTTACATTATACATTCTACATAAAATCAGAAGTTTTATGTGCCATATACAAGGAACTATTTTGCCTGTACAGATGTACCAGTACCATCATTTCCCATCATCATCCCTTTATTCTTCCTCACTGTTGACTCTCACCATTTTATGATGTCTTCAGCATTTCTTGTTTATTCTGTTCCCAGCACCACAGTGCTTCATAGTGATGCTACAAAATAAGCAGATTCTGTCCTTGCAGATCTATATATTCATGTGCTTCTGACATAAGTCTACAGTAATTTCTATGGCCTTTCTGGTTCTAAGTTACAGCATTCAAAAATATGTTAAAACAAAGCAAATCTGTTTCATCATCTATCAAAAACGTGTTCCCTACAATGTCCTGCAATTTTTTAATTGGAATGTCTGAATCATTTCATACACTAGAGAAGGGAATATGGGTTCAGCTCTCCATCTGCTGCCCTACTGCAGCCCAGAGAGAAGCTCTTCTGGGAACTTGGAACTCTAAGCAGCTGCTTCCCCTTTGCAACTCCAAATGTTCAGCAGCTTCCCCCTGGTTGCTTGCAGAAGAGAAGAGGAAGGAAAGAAAAATTGTTGCTGGGTACTCCATCGTGTGGCAGCCAGATGGGCTGTGACTGAATCTACTCACGCACCTCAAAAACAATGAGTCATTATTATAAAATAAACTTTCTAGACAGATGCCCCAGATCATCCAGAGCCCAGGACTGAGGGGATGCTCAAACATGTGTCAGCTGGCTGCTAGCTATTTGCTTCAGGGGACTGTGTACTATCCAGGTGAGGACAGATGAAGTGCAGCAGGCTCCAGTCACCGTTTCTCCCTGTCCCAATGTGTCCCCTCTCACAGTAACACTTTGCCATGAAAAAGGCAAAATAAAGTAAGTGCAGCACCTACAGACTTAGGGCAGTGAATATACTGAAGCTGAGGGACAACTCCTGAAAAAGGTCTAAGGAAAACAAAAGCAGTTGAATAATGCACTACAGGTGCCTTCACATAAGTGTACAGTTTATTACCTTCAAGCAGGGAAAAGTGGTCTCAATGTCCTACAATTAATTTACCCTTGATTTTGTGTCTAAAAAAAGGAAAACAAAAACACATCATAAAAGATTTGCTGAAATACTGCTGCTGTGAAACTCTGAAAAAATTTGTTAACCCAATTTCACATTTTGGAAGGTCAGTCTACTGAAGTTCATAAGGAATTCAACAATTTAACAAATTAAGTACCTATGGAGTTTCCAAGCTGCAGTTGCTATTTAAATATCAGAGTATCAAACACACCAGTAAATTATTTAAAACAGCTTAGCATCTAGAGCTGATAACGTGAACAGGCATTGACTGCTTTAGTTATTCCTTTCACTCAGATTTCCTTAGCATATGTGTACTCACATCACAGCTGAGACCACAGTCAAGAGACATAAATAATTGTCTGGGGGAACAGTACAACGAGTTCTGCTTTATAATACATTAAAATGATGCAATTTTTGAAGTAACTGCTTTGTAAAAACTGTGTTTTATTGAAGTCAAATTTGTACTACAAAATTAAATTCAAGGTTCATTAAGGCATTTTGGTTTGAAATCAGTCTTAGCTGATAATGTTTATACTACCTGTAAGATTCTGATTTGGGGAAAGTGTCTAAGAAGCTCAACAAGTAAGATCAAAAGAGAACAAATATACTTTTCTATAATTTTGATTTAATTCAGTTGTAATAAAAGATGTCAAGCTGAGCCATGGAGACCAATGTTCTCTGTTTTTCTTTCACAGGACAAGGTATAGCACGGGGCAGCTGTGCTGGAGGCTCGCTCTATGCTACTCACGCCAGAATGAACAAAGCACTGTGGCTAATGAGTAAGTCACAGTACTTTGGAGAAAACAGAATAAAGCTCAGGGGGGTAGTTCCGTTTCCATGCCAACTTAATGTGTGCTCTTTGTTTTGAGTCTGCCCAAGAGTAGCAATTACTGCCAATCTGGTAATTATTCTATGCGTGAGAAACTGAACACACTAGACTTCCAAGCAAGGATCAGGTAGCACTACATTTTTCTCATTCTCAACTTATGCACGGTTTAAACTGGCATCTTTTAGGTCAAAACACCCAAATCCCACCACATACAAAGGCAGGCTATATATAAGCAAATACAAAAATATACCTTCTGGAAATACCTCGACTAAAACAGAAAAGAAACTTCATAGCACTGTGCGCAACTTTGCTTTGTATTTTTCCTTGTCTGAACATTCAGTGAAATACGTTGTAATGACTTAAATGCAACATGCACAGAACATGTCCTTTGGGAAAAAGTCAGAAGCACATCCTATTGGATCAAGTATCATCCTGACCTCACCTAGCAGACTCAAAACTGAAAAGATTCAGCACATAGCCAATGAATCCATTTCCTCTTCCTTGCTGTAATATATTCTCACCTGTTTGAGGATGTGACTCCCAGATCCTAAGGTAACTCTGTACCAAAACATTTTCATGTAGGGTAGTTTATACTGCCTGCATAAAAAAAAAACCCCAAAGCTCCAAGGAGTAATAAAAAAAAAGAAAAAGAGTGAAAAGCAGTGGATAGATAAAAGACACTATAGTGCTGCTGAAATAGGCTCCTTTATTCCTACATGTTTAACTGATCTGTATTGGGCCACTTTGTACTGCTAGTAGAGAGATAATTATGAGTGCATGGGAATAGCTGGACAGTTAGAATAATCCTTCAGTCCTGAGCTCCGAATTTCCTCAAAGAGTTGACAATATTCTCAAACCCCAGCTGTCAGACATTCAAGGAATGGCACAAAAAGCTTCTGAATGGGTGTTAAAATAGTATGTGAGCAAATACTCAGACTGTATCATGGAACTGAACATTTCAGCTTCAATTTTTAAATAACCCAGCAATAAATATGCATTTATATGTCACCAAAGAAAGCTTCCAAGGAAGAAATAAAGAACAGGAATGGTACTTGTTTAATTATTCCCATGAAAGCTAAATTCTTGAAGAAGTGTGATTAGTTAAGTCAAATCTGATTTGTGTACCCATAGCTCAGTAGTCTAAGTTCATTATCTTCCAAAGAATTTCAGCATGTCTAGCAGAGCACAACTGAAGAGTTTGCTTCACAGTTTCATAAAAAGATCACTTTTTGTATGACAATTTTTTTTTGAAAGAGCACATCTATATTTAATACAAAGTAGGCACTTGTTTTATATAAACCACTAAAAAATGGCTTAAATATTCTTAAATTCTTATTTGAAAGCTTAAAGACAGATTCCAGCAATTTGTTCTTAAATCAAATGCTGGAGTCAAAACTTTAATGGTAACTATATGGTAGAACATCCTGCTTTAATATTTGTTGTATCCAGTACACTCTGGTCTTTGACTCACACTGATTTTCATTCTATAAAGCCAATGTTACTGCCAAACTCATCATCCATGTGATCAGGCTTAAGCCAACTCCAAATCAAGTGAGTTTTCCCTTCCTCATTTATATTAGATTTTATATCATGCCCCCACACCCACAATCTTATCCTCTCTCACCTATCAGTAGCACATCACACACAGGTGGTACAACCTTTCTGAGTCTCCCACAGATCTGGCAGTGTGTCTGCATTTAAGCCTTTCTTGTGGCACTTGTAATCCCAAATGATCTTGCACGTAAAATTACCTATTTCTTCTTCTGTGGTTTGTCTATGAGTCTCACATGAGCAGGTAACACTCCTTATCTGAAAGGAACACACCTAACAAGTAGCAGGTGATGCCACAAGCAACAAATAAAGACTAAAATTCAAACTAAAACATTTTATAAAATAGCTTCTTAGAAGTCCCTATTTTAATACACACATTTTTTCAAATTTCTTCAGTCTCACCTCACAATACTCAGTGATAATGCAGAAACTATCTCGCTCCACAAAGCTTGCATAAAATTTGACAATGGCTGGATGGTCTAATTTGGAGAGTAGCTGTGCTTCCAGATTTGCTTCAACTGTTTCATTAGGCTTTAGGTTTCCAACAGAGATTTCCTTTAGGACCTTTCTAGAGGGAAAAAAAGAAATTTTTATATTAATAAAACCAGAAAAATATAACAATATGTAACATTTAAAATCTCATCAAAATTTCCTTAAATGCAAAACGGTAACATTGACCAAATATTGGCAACATGAAATGATGAGGAAAATATGGGTAAACAATGAGAATGCATTAAAAACCAAACAAATATGCTAGTCACCATATAGATTAAGCAACATATTAAAAATACAGTTTTGAAATATTTCTCCACTAATTACCGACTGCACTGTTTTCTTTAAAACCTGTTTTCAGTGCTATGAATTACTGCATAACAACAAACATAAGCAAAAAATCAAATCTAAGTGATTTCAAACCCACTCAGAGCATATGGTCAAGATTCATGCATGAAAAAAGGAGTAGCAAGAAACTGCATTCGCAGCTTCTGCCCAAGTCTCTCCATGGAGGCATGAGAAAAATCACAGAAAGTAATATTTCTGTGGCTGTTTTTCTAGTGATAAACTCAGGCTGTCCATTTTTTTTTTCCTAAAGATCAGCCTGTCCTTCACCTGAGCACATAAGTGAAAAGTACAAATCTAGATTTGGGGCTGGAATCTAATTATACTGTTTCAATTAATTCTAATCCTTTAGTATTTAATATTTCTTTAGGAAGACCCTAAATCCCCTGGAAAATTCTGGGAAAATGTAGGGATTTTTAATATTCTCCAACCTTAACACAGGAATGTGCCATAGGAGAATTTGGAGTTCAGCATTAGCTGTATACAGAAGCTGGAATAGGGCAGTTTACTGCTAACTTGTCCTGGAAAAATATAAGGAAAAATATAGTGCAGGGCACTATAAGAAAACACTTTTTGCCAAGATCTTCTGGATGAAATGTTTAAGAAAGACAACACAACACATTCCAGTTCCATTTACTTTACCAGTTAATGAAGAATAGATCATAGATCTTTTCTGAAGGAGATATTGAAGACTATTAGAGAATATAATGTTTCTTTACTGAAACAAAGTGGTGAACTTCCCTAAACTTTTGAGTACATGAAAGGCCAGTTTCACACTGAAGGAAAGCTTCCACAGTGCTTTTAGTAGTTTCCCCATTCAATAGAGAATGGTTGTAAAGTTATAGTAGTTAAACAGTGATATGATATGACAGTGATAAAAACTACAATAATTCACCTTATCTAAGGGGAAAAAAAAAATAAAATCTGTGTTTCTTCATGAATAATTTTTTTCCTAAGTCTGAACAATCAGTTTCTGACTAGCAATGTTTGAATTTTCATATAAACTTGCCTAATCCCCATCAGGAATTCTGATGAAAAAACATGCCCTCTGATCTGTTTCCATCTCTGCAGACAAGCTTCATGGAACACAGACAGGCAATACCTACTGCAATCTCCTCATCTTCAGCTGACATGGGTCATTACCCCTTCCTTCATAAAAATAATGTCACAGAACTGACAAACAGGATGAGTCCTTGTTAAAGACCACTTAATACATGTTTCTTGCATGCCCAAGACAGTGATAAAAGCCTGATGTGTTGATGTGTATGGATAGCTTGTCATCTTTAGTCACTCAGTGATCTTAACGCTGTCATCAGCTGTCAGACGAGATGACAGGTGTTTTTCTTATTTAAACTAATTCCCAGGAGAAGAAATCAAGAAACTATACTTCTTGTAAATAAGGTATTGGTTTTCTGAAACACAATTCTAATTCATACCCACAGCTGGAAGGTGTTTGCTTCTAGAAAGAAAATTTTTGGATGCAATCAAGATTAGGCATATCTGCATGCCTCTGGTATATGTGTGTACTGTGTCTATATGTAGATAAGGTTTGATTTTAATGCATTAAATATAAAGAACCTAACTAGATTTCATACTTTGTGCAAAGCTTTTCATAATATTTCAGTAAATACACTTAAAAATTGAAGGTATGTACTAAAAAAACTGTGTTAATTAAGTATTGACAAAGAAGTTATGTCAGACTCAGAAGCCTCACAGAGAAAACGGAAAATCTGAATCTCCAGACCTGAAGTGGTTCTTTTCTGTTCACTTTAGAACAACAAGGAGAGTAGAAATCTGCAGCCAGAAATTCATCTATATAAATTAACTATACTTTTTAATACATAAAACACCTAAAGAATGCTTAAACTCACCCTACCCCAGTTCAGTATTTTTTAAACAAGTAAATTCTACCCGAACAGGCAGCTAAAATGGGCACATTCTGTGCTTTTTACAGCACCTAAGATAACTCAAATTTGGCACCCCTGGCAATGTCAAATAGGCTGATAGATCCACAAATAAAAGCTTAGTACTCATAAGAAGAAAACAAACCTTTCTTAGCTAAATTATCCTGACTGAATTTCCTCTCTACCAGTAAAATCCAGCTCTACATTTTGAAGGAGAAAGTGTTTCTGTTTCTATAATCCAACCTGCATTTGTTAGCTAATAATAAAGAGTGAGCCATCATTGGTCATAATTCACACATGGTACATGTAGATCTGCTGAAAATCTGCCTGTATTGTGTTATTTAACTATTTTTTGTAAACTGAAGTATTTCGAACAAACATTTTGAAGAATGTTTCATGAACCTTCATTCTGGATTTTGGGAATAATACACTCTCTTGTTCAGATTTTATCAAAATCCCATCTGGAGTAAAGAGAACCACCTGAAGTCAAGTTTTTTCAAAAAATCTGCCCCTATATTTTCTGCCCTTAGGTTCAAGTATTAAGCAGGGTTTAAAAGGTCTAAAGCTGTTTCTGTGAACTAAGAAACCTCCGATTTATCACATGAACAAAGAAAACGAAGATCCAGGTTGCATATGTAGAAAACCACATAAAGCCACAAAAAATCCAAATGATATTTGGATATCCTCCAAATACAATACTTAACTTCCCCTGCTGATAGAATGCTAAATGACATATGCTAATTTAAATTTCTATGTTATTACAAATTTGACCTAGCGCAGAATATGATACATAAGCAGATCATAGAATTGTTTAGGTTGGAAATGACCTTTAAGATCAACCAAAAAACTCACACTGCCAAGTCCACCACTAGACCATGTATCTAAAGATAAGATAAAATGTCAATGATTAGAAACATACATTATTGATGTCACACAATTAGAAAACTTTATTACAGAAGCACCTGCAGATATCTTAAATACAGAACAACAGCCTCTGGAATTTAACTGTGTGGAAAAAGACCTACAACTCAATCAATAATGGAAACACACTTTAAACTTTATCTCAAACTGACCACAACTTAAAGAGTCTTACTGTGAAAGCATTCATATTTGAAGAGTAAAACATTCATTCCAACTGCCAGCATTGTCCAACCATCCTGGAGGAAGCTGTGTCTGCTACAGGTAGTAACATCCATCCCTTCAGGGTGGGAAAATAATGTGAGAGCTGAGCCCACTCCCACTTCCCAAAATACAGAAAGCAACATCCTAGACTCTGCAGAGCCCACACCTCAACAGGCCCACACCCCTTCCCTGGGAACACTTTCTCTAGGAACACCTTCTGATTTTCATCGATAAAACCTTGCTGGCTTGTGTTGTCACACTTTGAAAAGCAGCCAAGCACTGAGTCTGAAAGTGCAATAATGGGGAGCAAGTGGGGCTAAAGAGAGTGAGACTTAAAGCAAGAGAAAAACAAACATGAAGGTGGAACCCTCCAGGATTCAGGCATGCAGTGGGAATCCCTTTTTGAGCTTTACTAGTGATGACAATACACTACAGCAGTGTGTATCTCAGTCTATTTGCACTGATCTAAAATTGAATGTTTTACAACCCATCTGGTATTTGTTTACATCAGTGACATACTTTATTATTATATAATTTGGTTTATTGGATCAGATGCAATTCTTAAAAGGCAGTGTTTCTCAAAATGCACTCTGTTATTCACTAAATTGAAATATGAATTATTGCCTAGGTAAATTTGCTTGCTGAGAAGGAAGTAAAAGAAATATAACTCTGTTAATGTCAAGAACAAATAGGTCTGACAAAGTAACAGAAAAATTGTGATCTAGGAATATATGATCAAAAGCTGAAGCTTTTAATGAAACAAACTTTATTTTACACAGGCAGTTTTTCAGTTAACTGCAGTTAATTACAATTTAATTTAGTTCATTTGAGTAGCCACTATGGAGAATTGTAGCATAACCCATAACTGTGTGCTGTATTTCTATCCATGCTGGCCTTTGCAGGACTACCACTTCACCCTGGCAAATCTCAGTACAAGGGCCAGGTGCAATTCTGTAAAAATGCATCACCTCTTACTGGGTCTGTAATTGGATCTGAAATTGGTCACAAACAATAAAATTAAAGGAGTGCCTGTCCAATTAATGATGCCTTCTACTCATCACATAGAAGGTACAGCTCAGCAAATGGGAACCAAAATGAAGAGGTGACAACCTTCATGCAGAAAGTTTGCCTGAAGCTTCCACACTATTAAAACTGTAAAGGAAATTTGGTAACAAAGGCACCAAGGTTCCTACAGACAGGGTGAGGTCACCCACCATTATTACTTCTTTTCTGCAGTTGACAGCTTAGCAACAAAAATTCAAATAGTCATTTTTCACATTTTATCCATAATATCTGGAACACCAGTGTCTGCATTGTTGATAATTTAAATTATCAATTGCTTGATAAGTTAAATTTTCAATTGATTGATAATTTAAAGACATGCATCTATCTGTTAGAGAAAGAGGAAGCTGGTGAATCCATGAAATACAGTAAGTCATCATACACAAGTCAGTCCTACCCAAAAGAATTCTTGGTTTTAGCTAAGGAAAGAAACACAATAAATTAGGAGATTTCTGTGGGAAAATGAAGAGGATTACCACAATTCCACAACAAAACAAACAAGTGCTGTTTGGTATTCCTCCTTACATATACTTACTTAGGCATTATCCAAATTATCCAAAGCATTTCAGACTCAAATATTACTATGGAACTTCTAAAATTGAATCTTGGCTTCCCATGCCCACTGTGGATTTGCTAGTCAGACCAAATATCACTGCACAGCTTCTTAAATCAAATGCTGCACTTCTTTTGTTGTCCCCCTGGACATAACTGATTTCCTAGTAATGCCAGAACAGTCATCAGCAACTTGTTTTTCCTGTTCTCCAAAACATCCTTATTCACACTGTTTGTGAACATTTACAGACACTGAGAACTAATCCCTCAGTTAACCACTATGAATTCAATTGCTATATGAGCACTGTAATATCTGCAGATGGATTAAATATAATTTCATTTTCTGAATAAGCACTTTAACTAATTTAACTTCACTTTAATATCTTTGAATGGCAATGAGATTTCTTAAATTTGCAAGTGAAATGGATGATTCACTTTCCATTTCCATCAGCAAGTCACCATTATAGCATTTACAAATATTTTTCAAGATGCCAAATTTTGAAATGCTCTGACATATGCACTAACATTGAACAGGCCAACTAATGATGAAAACAGTTTATGCTTATTTGAAAATTAACAGTTCCTAATTAGTATCCCAAAAAATGTATAATATATTTTCTGAAAAGAGAATAACTGCTGAAATAAGTTAGCCTCAAGGAATATAGCTTATATCATTTTCTTCTGCACTGAGCAAACATTTATACAAAGGGGCATAACTTAAATTATTTTTGGTTAACCATATGTGCCAGTTTTGGAAAAAATCAGTAGTTATAATGTAAAGCAGAGAAATTGTGTTATCATCCACAGAACTGAACAAGTGATTAAATGAAATTATTTATTTAGATATAAAAATGCATTTATTGTGAATAATTCTTTGAGATACTTTGGGTAGCCATCGATATTGATTAAAAATGACAATAAAAATAGGCATTGATTAATAAAAGATTAATTTTTCTCTAAAGCCATATTTTTGAAATTAGAACTTTTTTCTAGAGAAAAATGGAAAAATAAAATGTAAATACATTTATAGTCCATTCATACTGGTTCAGTTCTAAATCAAATACTAATAGATTGTGATTGAACAGAAGAAATTTGTGTTTTAACAGAAAAATTACTAAAAAATGATGATGAGATACTGACTAATAGCTGTGAATGTACTTATATTTAGCAATATTTTATGGTTACATGTTGCATTATCCCCCTCTGCTGTTCATCCAACCTTTTTCCTACAGCTCAGTCTTGCTTAAGAATGAAATTGAGCACCATGCTGTCCCTAATGTAAATGGGATTTTTGAGAAATACAACAAGGACTAAATAATTGGTTTATTCTCAGTATCTTTGAAGATTTCCATCATACAACAAATCTTATAAACCAGCATTGTGATTTCATTACACAGACAATATATTTAACAATTAACTGCTCTCTACTAATTAACATTTGCTTTCAAACAAAATGAGACACCATTACAGAACTCAAGACTGAATGTAGCATTTTGCCTTCAAGCTTTTTAATATGATTAAATATCTCATAATTGCCATGTTATAACTCTTCAATTAGAAGCCATGAGCAAGAGCATCTGCCAAAAATGACTTTTCCTTCTGTAGGAATTTGTTTGAATTTTTAAAATAGTTGCAATTAGAAATTTTGAAGAAAGACCTTCATATCATGATCTATATTCATCAGTTCACAGAAAACAAACTATTTTGAACTATAGGAGTTGTGAAGGGAAATCAGATACACTAAAAATTGCTGTAAGAATGCATTCCATAGAAATTCAACTAAAACACTTGTTAATGTAAAATTTAATTGGTTCTCTTCTGAATTTAAATATATTTGTAAGCAGAATTATGTCCCTTTCACTGTTGCAAGGATATTTATGTCAACAGTATTGTCCTTCCAGTGGACCTAATTCCCAAAAGTAATTTAAACAGTAATTGCTGCAACTTTAATGAGAAAATTCACTGTTCCTACATGTCTGTTCCCATCAGGCATCTCCTTCAATGTTTATTTCTGATATGCATTCAAATATCTATAGTACCAAAAAAAAAATAAAAGGAGTGTAGAAAAAGATAAAAAGCATGGTTTATAGCTTTAAAAAAGCACATTATTGAGTAGTCTACAATCAAAGGCAAAGGGAATCAAGCAATGCTGAGGAAATTAATTTTATATAACATTCATTGTTAGATAAAAATATCTAAATACTTTTAAGCCCTCCTGAGTATGATACTCTGATCTTAAGAATCATTGAGACATATGCAATTCAAAACTAAAGCAACTACCCAGCAACATTAAAAAGTTTTATAACACTTGAAGGGCACACCATGGGTGTAAGGGAAACAATGAACTAGGAATTACAGTTACTAGTTAGTCACATAAGCACAAAAACAAAAGAAGACAGAAAAAAAAAGGGAAAAGTACATTGTCCAGAAAAATCCAGAATTTATTGCGCTCACTTTTTTATCAGCAGTTTTATCATTACAATATACTGAAAGCAACAAAAAACTGGGGGCTCATTCTGAACAGAAGTTCAAACCACCCTGATGCAGACTTCAGAGGAAACACCCTTGCCAACAAGGGTAGCCCATACAGACAAGCATATTCAAATATTTCAAACACCTATGTTTGAGGCAGTTCAACCTAAATAATAAATTTTCTTACTAAAACTAGCTTACAAATGCATGAAAACTAGTTTCAGTAAAATGAATGAGAAAGAAAAGATCTCAAGGCATTTGCTTAATTACAAAATCATTAAATTCTGTCTCTGCTGTGCACCTCAAAGAAAGGTAATTCAACAATAATGCCTTAAGCACAGTTCTCCACCCTATGTTGAAAATGTTACTTGTAAACAATTCTCAAGACAATGAACTCAACCACCAGCACTGGTCACTGCCTGTACATCAGACCAGAATGTGGTGAGTGCTGCAGCACTGCACACCTGGGAGCTCAGCTCTGTGGGGGACAAGATTTATTGTAAACCCAGGTAGTATTTCCTTTAAGGCACGCTGCCTCCCACTTACATACATTAAAAACCTAGTTAGAATCCTCCCCAGTCAAAAAGACAAGTTCCACCAAAAATGAAAAAGTAGGCTACCTAGTTTAAGAAAGGTGTATTAAAAGCAGAACAGTAAAAAAGACAAAAAAGAAAAATCAGTAACAATACCACCAACGCTCATAAAGGTGAACATAGGGTCTCAACATGTTCCAGTATGGGTCTTTTGCTTCCAAAGAAGTCACAGAATGCTAGGTTTTGTGCTTTTGATTATGAGGGAACTAGGAAATTTAACACAGCAATTTCCTGTGCAAAGGATTGCAGCACGGCTGTGACTTTAAATTGCCAAATCCATCGCCAACATAGGCAGGGTGAAATCCTTTTGTGCTTCAATGCCAAGCTACCCTGCAGCACCCACAGAGCCTTACCTGGCACAGGAGCTTCCTAAACTTTCTTATATTGAGCTGGAGGAGCCCTACTGTGCCTTGCTGGGCTGCAGGAAAAGCTGGGCACTGACAGGGATGCAGGAGGTAGGGACTAAAGCTCCTTCCCACATGGTTTCCAGTGAGATCTGCTTTGGGTGAGTCCAAGGTTATCAAACTTGTCTTTTAATCAGGATCATATTGGCATGCACTAGAAATGATCTGAAACCATTGTGGCCATAGCTGGGACCGCCTGCTAAACTTGAAGCAAAATATTAACAGTTTCACTCCCTGACAACCTCCATTGCAGGTGTATTCTGAAGTAAAGCATGAGAGCACCTGCCACCCTTACAGATGTTCAGCATGGAAATTGCTTGGACACTTAGCTTTAGGACTTGACTCCTGTAACATTGCTCACAGAATATGAAAGTCATGCTTGGCCACTCAAGTGGAAAGCTCATGAAGGCTCATTTCTCAAGGCCTCAAAAGGTCCTTCTTGCTTTTACGATCTCTTATTTGGGCCAAGCATGACCGTACCCAGTCAGCAGGCATGGCACGGCAGCTGAGCCTTGCATGAAGAAGCATGGGTACACGTGACTGAAGCAAGCAAAAGATGGTTCACTAAGAAAAGGTTACTTCAAAAAAAGCCACAATCAAGAAGGTCCTACAGCAAATGCACCTTTGATCAGTTTTCAAGGAGGTCGTGAATATTCTTTCACAAATCTAAAATGCCCTAATAAATTCCAGCTTTAATTTCTAGGTTTTATTATTAAATGAAGGAGAAGAATAAAGGAAAGAAGTGTAATTAGATGAATGTGCACACAACAACTGGCAGGGAGGAATTTGTTTCTGTTTTAATCAATTCAGCATCGAATGACCATTTCCTTGGAATACCTTCAGAGAAGCAAACAGGTAGCAAACACAGGGATTTGACAACACAGTAATCTGCTGATTGTCACTTGGATATTCATAAGGAACAAATCTCTCCCACCTTTAGATTTTATACCATTTGTTATAAGAAGTCATAAATAATTGAAAGTCACGTGATAAATTATTCAGCTAAGCGCACAGTTTCCAAGGAATCCTAGCATGAGTCTGGATTAAAGCTATAATGCAAGTCAGATGCAGCATTTGAGCTGACACCCCACAGGGAGTTTGGCACTTGCCAGTGTGTCCTTTCCTCCACAGGGACACATAAATACCATGTGAATATTTATGAGCTAGAAGTCCCTATTGCCTACTGTGTACTTCAGCTGCTTGCCCATACATGGTTATGAATCAGTGACACTTAACCCAGAGCTTCCCTTGGCACAATTGATTAGGACATTCATTTTCTTCAAGTGATGGCACTGTCCCTCAAGACTACTGCTGAAATTATGTCTGCTGTAAAAAACTTTCTCTTTAACCAGAATTACCTGTTATCATTAACTGAGAAGATATTCAGGTGGACAAGCATAGAAGTGACTGCAGGAATATTATTTAGTTATAAAAATGCTGGTAAATCCTGATTCTTTCTTTATATAAGCCAAGTTATCTGCTCTGGGTAGGTCTAGGTCCATAATGTCCAGGAACAAATAAATATCAAGTAATCCACAAACTAAGACATCGTGGAACTAAGTAAACTGGAACTAAGAAGTTCGCTTTTGTACAGATATGTCTCTGGTGCTTAACTGACTTCAGGATTTAAGATATGAATTCTGATTCTTGTTTCTTCCAAAAGAAGCCGGGAAATTGATAATCTCTCTCCTGTATAGATTGTTTAGTACATAAAAAGCTTTGCTCATAGTGAAGAACCTCCCAGGTTCTGACCTTTCTGTCTCTGAGGGCATTCTTTTTGTTCTCTGCTGCTTTCACATAAATTGCAGGGACCTCTATCTGAGATATTTAACCCTGTCATACTCAATGAGAATCATATAACAGGATCAAAAGTTCTTGCACCAGAAAATAGAATGTACAAAAAAATCCTAAACAAACAAACACAAAAAAACAAACTAAACAAACAAATTAAAAAGAAAAAAAAAAAAACCACAAAACAACCCATACCACCAGTTAGGAAGTTAAAGCAACAGGCAAAGAATGTGTCATACAATGCAACACTCAACACTTAAAAGGGACTTATAGTAAGGGATCTACATATGCTACTATACTTGTGGTATTTCATAACCTTATTGTTTATAGGGTAGGCAAGTCAACCATATCATACTGATCTAGTATGATCTGAGAAGTCAATAGTCCTGATCTCATCCATACAAAGAACTGGAGAGAAGCATGAAGCTGGCATGTACTTCTTAGAAAGACAGGCACTGCTGGACTGAGCAGCCCTGAAAGTTTTATGTGAAATAAATCTGTTAGTTTGAGGTATGCCCCAAATAAACAATTCTTTCTCCTTCCCAGCTGATGCAGTTCTGTATGTAACACTTCACTCACTCCAGGTGTGATCCTTGAGAGGTAACAATATACAAAGCACAACCTAAAACTGCTTCTAGAATGATGCAGAAGTTTTGCTGAGCATACTTGAAATTACACTGTTAGTCTCTGCATTAACTCATTCTGTAGACATTGCACTAATGGAAAATCAAGAAAGATATCCCTGAACAGTTTCTGTATCAATATGTCACTTTTCTTGGGAGTTTGTATTCCTATGATTTATTCCTATGTTTTTTTGTAGTGCTTTAGACTATAGCAGTTTTCAGGAAATTATCTGTGGTTGAGTTTACACTGTACATAACGTTTGTCTCAGCATGTTCTAGATCACACAGAATCACAGAGTGACTAGGCTGAAGAGACCTTCAAGATCATTGAGTCTAACCCATGCCCTAACACCTCAACTAAACCATGGCACCGAGTGCCACATCCAATCTTTTAAATACATCCAGAGATGGTGACCCCACCACCTCCCTGGGCAGACCATTCCAGTACTCTATCACTCTTTCCATAAAAAACTTTTCCCTAACATCCAACCTATATTTCCCTTGGCACAGCTTAAGACTCTGTCCTTTCATTTTGTAAAATCATCTCCAAAACAATAAAAATAGAATTCTAACTCTGCTGAGGTCACAGTTGTGTTGTTTGTGGTTTTTTTCTGTCAAAGTGCCTTTAGAGCTTACTAAGATTATTCTTTTTAACCATGTAAATTTTCATTCAAAAATATATATAAAACACAATTAGCAACCAGTACAGTTCCATATGAGATTATCTGAAAGCAGCATTGAGAATGTGACTTCTAGCATATTTTACCACCCTAAGAAACCAGTATTTCTAAATCCTACTCAATATCACTATGCTACCTGTGTTTTCATGCTCACCTGGGAAAGTATTTTTGTCATCCATTAGCATATAAGTGGTAGATATTTATATATAGATATTTATATATAGATATCTATATATAGATATTTATATATAGATATTTATATAAAGATATTTAGGGGGATCCCCTCCTTGATCCACGCTTGAGGCGTGGAAGAAATGAACTGTGATAGGCGAGCACCACCTCGTGATGGAAGGCTTAAATACAGCATTGCACACCTTAGAGCATTTGGGCTGGTTAAATACTGGTGTATTTCTATTGTACTGTGGTCACAAAAACTGAAAAAAACATTTAAAATAAAACCAAAAATATGTCATTTGATATTCAGTCTCTGTCCTGAAGATAGCAGAGGATGCACTCAGGCTCATCCCTAACAAAATGCAGGCATGAAATGCTGCAGGTAGTGAATGTTGGTTCAAAGTGCTCACTCATAATTCTTCAGAAAAAGAATTAAAATAGCCACTTAAAAGCTTAAGGCATGTTCCTTGTTTTTGAGGTTTGGCAGGTTGTGCTATAGCAGCAAATATGTGAGACCCACATTTCACTGTACTGTGAATATTCCAAGAATTAGCTTAGTAACATCTGAATTCTGAAGCATCTTAGAAGCTCAGGTAGTTCCTGTCACCCCATGTGCATGATAGACTAATATAATATAAATATATATTATAATATAATATAAATAAATATATAATATAAAAATAAAATGAAAAGTACTCTTTATTGCTTTTAATGAAGTATTTCATTTTTTTGAGAAAAGTATAGCTAAGGCAATGAGAGAGTCAAAACTGTTTAAGCAATGTGAAAAAAGCTAAAAGCTTAGTGGAACCTAACCCTAATTCAAGGTCCTGAGAAACTGTCAGTTGATGTAGATAGAAAGCAATCCAATTATGTCTTAGTTGCACACTTATTAAAGCAATATTGCCAATAATGTGCGGCCATAAGTAGCAAAAGTGAGGCACATATGAATCAGAAAAAGTGCTTTAATCATTTAAGTGCTCATTAATGTGTCCATCAGTAAGGACCAATAGAACCCCTATTTAAAGGAATTATGTATTTCTGGCTGAGGAGCAATTTGATTAGAAGTTTCTGACTTTAGACAAAGAGCCTTACAAATATTTTTGGATAAAACAAAAATATTTATAGTTAAATTTCACTTGGTCTAAGTATCAAGGTAGACAAACATGGTTCTACACAACTGGAAGTCCAGCCACAAACCCAATATCAAACCCACATACAGGAATGTCAACACTGAAAATGTTCTTTTGTCATTGTGGCTTCAGGATCCCAAAGGGTTTATCAGTAAAACTGATGAGAGTAGTCCAAATTCAGGCAAGCTAAAAAAAAATCAAGTTTTGCTGGCAACATAACAAAAATCAAACCTCCTACCAGTTAGGTATACAGCAAATAGAAAGGTGTTTACTGGAATTTCTGTAACTCTTCCTTCTCAGGTTTCGTTTAGAAAACTCAGTTATAAAAATTCAGTCATCAATACTGTACAGTTTTAGTTTTTTTGAGACCCTCTAACAACCTGAATCTTTACAGTAACATAGAATCAATTCCTGAAGGCATCCAATTAAATGTTACCAAAAAAAGTCTGTTTCTACCTTAAATACTCACTAAAGTTAGACAGTTAAGGTTGCAACATAACAACAAACTGAGAGATGAGACACAAATACAAATAAAATATCTACAATGCAAGAAATATCTTCCCAACATTTTTATTTAAAGCATGTGAAGGGTTTACTTACAATTCTTTTCCTTGTTTTGCTTTTCTGTCATTAACCAAATACACACTTCCAAAGCTTCCATTACCAAGTTTCCTCTGAATAGTGTATCTTCTGGCAATCACAGCATCTGAGCAAGCAGAATTAAATCTGGCAACAGTGACATGCTTAGCAGTTTCTTGAAATTTCAGCATTTCTCTGTGCAAAAAAAAATGACACACATTTCTCAAGGATGTAGCTTTCAAATCCTTTTATTCTTCCATGGACGTTCACAGAAATCACTTCAAACAGAAATATATTGATTTGTCAATGTATTATTCTTATTAAACTTCTCATTTAATTCTGTGGCAGTATTTGCAGCATCCAGCTTGCAGCAAACACAAATTAAGTGGAATCATTAGCTGTTAAACTGCAGGCAGCAGACTTGATAAACAAACTCCAGATAATGTAGATGTGACATAGTCAGTCTTTCTCTAAATCAAGCCTAAATTAATTCACTGAACTAATAGCACAGTTCCCCTAGATATGGCACTCTTCCTCACCACCTGTCTTTATACCACCACAGTACCTGACACCAAAAGTATCTGCATTTCAGGATACTAAATTCAAGATTTTTGTACATATTGAAGCATAACCTCCACCCATAATTTCTTTCCCATCTCTGTTTTCTCTCCTCTTTCATTTACCCCTCAGATTTCACCATCTGTTCCAGTGCTGACCTCACAGCTCTTCTGTGACTCACTACTAGTATCTTCTGCAAATTAGTTTCACAGAAAATCTGCAAGACTTTCAATAAAACCCAACTCTCCTTAAAGCTCGTTTCTCTTTCACTGTATTCTTCCATGACTCACCTTTCCAACAAGTTAGCTTTGGTCGGGAATTCTAGTCTGAGGTTCTAATTCTGCAAACAAAAGGTCTGCAAAGGCCAAGCTCTAGCATTTCTATGCTTTTTGTTTTTATGTTTTCAATATAAACTCATGAGTTTAGAGTAACTTTGTTTACTTTGTTTAGAGTAACCCAGCCTTCCTCATTCCAAATGAAAAAGGGGAGGTGTTTCACTGCTCATAACAAAACAATATTGCTTTCATTACTTTGTCTTTATATAATGCTACGTGCATCATCATTTTGCATGAAGATCTTTTGGAGCAAGTAAAGGTCTTGCAAGGTCAGTGCTACTATTGTCACCATCCATCAGTACTGCAGAGCAGCAGGCCCACATTGGCCTTGTTCACATTATTTCAAGGCCAAGGCAAACACATAAACAGGATTTTCGTTGTGGCGGTGGTGGTTTTGGAAGAGCAAAGATAAACTGCCTAATTTTAAAAGCTGTACAACTTTAGGTTCCAAGTCATTGGCTTCTCTTCCAAATGAATGCAGAGCCTAAATTAAGATTACAGATTTGTATCTTGCAACAACAAACTCTGTTTGTGTGTGTGTATTTGTGTATAGGCACAAGAACCTCTTTTCATACCCATCTGCTGAGCTGCTGTCTCACTACACCAAAAAGCCTGTCACCATGTTAAACAGATAAATTTTAATTACTACAAGACATCTTAATAATACAAATCCTGCATGTTTCTTAAACTGCAGCACTCCTAACAGTGTTTGTTTTTTCTCTTTCAGCAACACTGACAAAAATTTTGAAATGCCAATGCTAAGGAAATAATGCCAGCTATAAAATTATTTCTCTGTAACTCCAAATCTGTCTGAAGGAGCCCAAATGGATCATGTTGAGGTGTAGAGAAGGGGAGGGCAGAATGATGACCTCCATAAAATATTATATTACCAATTCTATAAAGTTTATGCAATTTTCATTCACTGTTCTATTCTCCTAATTTCTGTTTTATGCATGCCTTCATAAATTCCTTTAGAAAAACTGCTGAGCCATCTATACCTATTTTTCTTCTTTCTGAAGTCAACACAGCTCACCTTCAAATTTTCATACTTTCTTGGGCCTACCTAGGAATGTATGACAATCCTCTAGACCACAAAACCATGTTTAAGATCAAGTAGCTCACAGAGTTTAACTTCTGTGCTTTATTTCTAATAATACCTCCCATATTTTACTCTCTATGCTTCAAATTCCCTCCCTACATAATAATAGTAATAATTATCATGTAACTTTGTGAAATGCTTTAGCATTTAACACTCTTCAGGCTACTGCTGAAGAGTCTTATAAGGCAGGGGTCAGTGACTGCCATTGTAGCAACAGGTGCATTTTAATGGAATAGAAGAGGTGAATTGCTGGCACTGCATCTGAAAGAAATGCCTTTTAAGAGCCAACAGAGCTGAAACATTGACTCAACCACAAGACTGATGGATTCTTCAGGAGTATATGAAGTACAGGCTCTCCAACCTCACTAAAACCTCTAGCCCAACCTTCCTTGTGCTCCTTTTGCACCAGTGTCCATCTCCCACTGAACAGCTGTTTCCCAAGCAGCAACATCAATTGCTTCATTAATGTTCAAAACAGCTGAACACAAAGCAATCACGTCTGCAGCTCTCTTTTCCTAAAAAATAATCTCAGTATTCCCTATCCAGTACCTTTGGGAAGGAGTTTCCTTAGTCCCATCCACCATTCCCAAGTCCCATCCCAGAGCCAGGCAGCTGGCTGCTGCTAACTCAATGCAATTACATTGTCTGGATCACCATTTTTAATATTTTTTTTTTCCTTGGCTAGAGTTAAATCTTCTTTTTTTGTGCTGCAAACTAAAGGAACGTTGCTGGTTAGTGTTTCATAGATCCACCTACACATGGAAAGCGCAAACCACCTCAACTTCTTTCCTGACCTTTATTAGTTTCTGTAAGAAAAATTAACCTTCAGGTTTCTTTAGCAACAGCTGTGATACTCTGACATTTTCTGCTTCCAAGATAATCACTTCTTTGCCAGTCAAGGCCGTTTTCCAATTTTATCGGGTGTTTTTTAACATTTGTAAGCCTCCACCCCCTGCAGCACAAATTCTAAAGTCTTTATATTTAGCTCTAAGTATCTTCAGTATTTACTACCTTGATATTTTTCCTGACGATGATTTCACTGGCCCACTCCTTCAAATGTTTTGACAATTCAAAAAATGAGATTTTCCTTGTTTTTTCCTTAATAGGGAAAAAAAACCCCAAAAAACAAATAAAACCGAAAAAAACCCAAACAAACAAACAAAAAAAAACTTTTTAACACTGGCTCCATGATTATTCTCTGCAACATCTTTAGAAACTTATCCAAGACTGAAGTGACATCATGTCACTTAGCTCGGTTTTTTACTGTTCCTAGGGAAATGATAACTACATTTTATTATTAGTGCTGGAGGCAATCTAACTTGAGGGTGACGGTAAAACGGGGTCAAATGTACTCGGCTATCAAATGTAGTATCTCCCTGAGGCACATTCGGGAAGCCCAGATCCCCTAGGATAACCTCAACGATGTTATTACCTTGTTACAAGACCGTGTAAGACCCAAAACACAAGTTAGCACCCACATTCCACCACAGCAAGGGGCGAGGGCGGCGTCCCCGTTCCGGAGGGCTGCGGGACTCCCCGGGAGCCGGCTGTGCCGCGCGTCCCCGCCGCTTCCCGTCTTGACAGCGGGGCTGTGGCGCCTCAGGGTGTCCCGCGTCCCCTGGGGCTGGCCCAGGGCAGGCCGGGCGCTGGCAGGGCGGCAGCGGCGGGGGCTCGCGGCGCTCCCGGGGGCTCGCGGCGCTCCCGGGGGCTCGCGGCGCTCCCGGGGGGCTCGCGGCGCTCCCGGCCCGGCCCGCGCCGTTGGCGGCCCCGTCGCCAGGAGACGGCGCGCGCGCGCCCGGGAGCCGGCGGACTGGAGGAGCAAGAGGAAGCGGATCCGGGATCGGAGGGCTGCGCGTGTCACTGCCGGCACCGCTTCCGGCGCCATGGGCGTGCAGGGGCTCACGGGCTTCGTGGAGGAGCGCGGGGTGTTCTTCACCGAGCTGCGGGTGCGGGATACCAAGCTGGTCATCGACGGCAGCAGCCTCTACCACCGCCTCTGCTTGGCTCCCGACGCCGACTTCCGACGCGGCGGCGACTACGGCGCGTTCGCCGCGGCCGTGCGCGACTTCTTCGGCGTCCTGCGGGCCTGCGGCGTCGCGCCCTTCGTGGTGCTGGACGGCGGGCGCGGCGCCGAGGACAGGAAGCTGCCCACGCTGCGGGGCCGCGCCGCCGAGCAGCTGCGGGCGGCCCACGGGCTGTCCCGGGGCGCCGGCGGCTGCCTGGTGCCGCTGCTGACCCGCGAGGCCTTCGTGCAGGCGCTGGGCCGGCTCGCCGTGCCCTTCGTGCAGTGCTTCGCCGAGGCCGACCGGGAGATCGCCGGGCTGGCCAACCGCTGGGGCTGCCCCGTCCTCTCCCTAGACAGCGACTTCTTCGTGTTCGACCTGGCGGGCGGGTACTGCCCGCTGTCCCACTTCCAGTGGCAGAGCGTGCGCGCCGCCGCCGGGCCGCAGGGATGCTACGTGCCCGCGCGCTGCTTCTCCGCCGAGAGGTTCTGCGGGCACTTCGGGCACCTGAGCAAGGCGCTGCTCCCGCTCTTTGCCGTCATGAACGGGAACGACTACATCGGCCTGGGAGCGCTGGAGGCGTTCTTCAGCAAGGTGCGCCTGCCGAGGGGCTGCGCGGCGGGACGGGGCGGGAAGCACCTCCGCCTCCAGGGACTGCTGAACTGGCTGGCGCAGTTCGCGGAGCCCGCCGAGGCCGTCGACAACGTGCTGAAATACCTCAAGAAACATCAGAGGGAAGAAATACGGGAGCTTCTGTGCACTTCAATGGAGGATTATGCTCCGTCTGACGTGAATCTTGAGGACTTCTTTCAGAATGGGAGCTATGAGTGCGAGGCTGCCAGGAAAGCAGACGTACCACAGTGGGTGTTCGATGCTTTGGCAAAAGGTAAGCTGGCCCCATTCGTCATCAATGCCCTGATACTTAGAAGCACCTTCCTCCGCGTTCAGGTGGAGAACATGCAGAGACCCAGTGCTCACAGCACAGCTTTGCCCATCCGACAAGTTATCTATGGACTGCTGCTGAGAGTGTCTCACAGTACCGAAGATGATTCTCCAAGTAAGCAGACCAACGAGCTGCCCACTGTATGTGAATTTGACAGATGCCAAAAGACACTTAAAAAATCATTTGTTCAAGCAGCAAGCCTACCCCCAGATTTTTGTGATGATCGTTTTCCTTTGGACAAGTTAATGGAGGTAAATGGTTGTCAGGACAGATCACAGTAACAGTGTTCCACGAGTGACACAAAAATAGTTGGGACTCACTTTTGCCATCTGGCCACTAAATGTGATGTCTGAACTAAGCCACCTCAGTAAGTAACTACTTAACACAAAAGTGTCTGTGATATTTAAGAAATTATACCAGGTTGTCTTCATCTCCCTTCCTGCCCCCCTCCAAGAGTACAAAGACAAGTTATATGAGAAGTTGTAGTGTGGATATATGCAATACTCCCTGCATTTTCCATTAGAAGGCCCTATTTCATCCTTTGTATTTTGTAACAATAATACTTGCTTTTTATGGGAAGGAATTCAGTTTCATGCAGTTTAGGAAAGTCCAATTTTAACATTACAAAATCTAATTTGTATTTGATCAAGCTGTGGAATGGTTCATAGCAGTGTTCTGAAACAAAATCTGACCTATGCCTTTTTACTAGAAGTCAATATTCCACGTGTGAATGTTGCAGCTGCCCAGCAGTTTTACCTGTCCCAAATATGCTCCTGCTAACATGAACCTCTGAAGCTTGCCAGACAGAGCAGAACAGCACCTGAAAATCACAGGAAAGTTGTCCTAGGTTAGTTCCAGTTCCAGTAGCACTTCTGTGTAAATTCTAATGTTTAAGACTGTAACTGTTGCCATAATGGGAAGTAGTCTCCCATTCTCGAAGCTGCATAACTGAGGTTATGTATGCAGAAATATCTGCGACGTCTTGAAATACAATCCGTGTGTTTTAATTCTGCATTTTTCTATGCTCTATCCGTTCTGGAGTTCAGATTGACTGTTAACACATCTTTGTGTGTGGACAGTGCTGAATGTTTTTATCACTTGCTGCTGGCTCCTTTGTAAAGGAACCAAGTCTATCAGTTAACAGTTAGTCTGTCTTAACTGCTACACCATTAAATGCTACAATAGCTGTTAGTCCAAAGTACAGATTACTTTACGTAGGTTAGTGGCACACGCCTTTTAAACAATACAAAACACTTATGAGTTTGAAAAATCAAGTTTCGTATTCAGAGACATTAATGACACCTTACTTCAACCTTGGTGTGTGTCTGCTGTTTGTTTAATGAATTTGAGCTTTGCTACTACAACAATTTTCCTTAGTGAATATATGGGAATTATCAATTGAGCAAAAGGTTAGAAGAACTAAATATTGTTCAGCATTTAAAGTGCTCCAGGCAAAACTGACTTCTGCCTAAGAGTAGGCAAAACAATCCTAATCAAGGTTTACAAAGCGCTCAGATTGCATCTGAGCAGCCTGCTGTAATTCTGCATGCATGAAGTTATGGACAGGGTTTTTAACACCACTTCGTGGAAGTTAAATGGCTCAGCAAAAAGGAAACATGTGCTAAGAATTAATTACTCATTAGTTACTTTTGTCTTTCCACCTGATATTTAACTATGTCATTTTTAAAGTTTTAAGTAGTATTTAAAAAAATATTTCCTATTCAGAATACCTGTGAAAATTAAATAATTGTTTGTCAAAAACCTAAAGCAGTAACTAATTTAACCAGGAACTTACTGGCCTTTTAGAAATTGCTCACAAGTGAATCTCTTACCTTCAATTTTTAAATTTATTTTCAGGTGCCTGTGTTGTGCCGCCAGATGCTTTTGCTGGAGACTCTGGGAGTGAAAATGAGTTTCTTAGAATCTATCCCAAGTCATTTACAACTCCCTATTGCTGTAACATGTTACTGGATATGTTGTTCAGAACCAAAAGTTAAGCTGAACCAATTAAAGGCTCTGCTTCTAATGATAGTTTCTGGAGAACTGCAGAGGATAACTGAAGATCCAGGTATGTCTCTAAAGAATACAGTTTTAGGTGTTCAGCTGCTACAGAAATCGAGACCATAATTAATTTTTCTGCCCTGATAGGGAGTTGTCCAAATTTAGAGGAATTAGCCTTGATTTACATTATATTCTGAGGTGTCACACTTTTTGCAGTGATATACACAAAGAAAAAGTGCTTACCATAAATTTAGCATTTTGTATAGGTAAACCACTACCACAATGTAAAACATTAATTTGCATTTATAAGTACTTTCTTTAGGATCAAAATATTAATTCAGATATAAAAGTTACAAAAAGTAAGCTTAATGTACTCAGGCATTAAAAAGCTACTTTTGAAGTGTTTTAATTTTATTTTTTTTTTGCTTTTGAGTTTTTCTAAAATCATTTGTACTTAAAAATGCTGAGTTGCCCAGGCACACTTTCCCTGCCTATGCATTGCAAATCTGAAAGTATTAAACAATCACAGAAATTCAGTAATTCAAGCTTCAGTAATATTTATACCTGTTGGGGTTTATACCTTGGGGTTTGATCACACAGAATCAATTAGGTTGGAAAGGACTTCTGAGATCACAGAGTCCAACTCATGACTGAAAAAAAACCACCTTGTGAACCAGACCATGGCATGAGTGCCACGTCCAGGTGTTCCTTAAACACCTCCAGGGATGGTGACTCCACCACCTCCTTGGACAGCCCATTCCAGTGTCTACTAACCCTTTCTGTGAAGAAATTCCTCCAATGTCCAACCTAAACTTCCCCTGATGCAACTTAAGGCCATTTCTCCTTGCCCTATCAATTGTTACCTGGGAGAAGAGACCACCCCACCTGGCTCCACCCACCTTTTGTACTGTTTTGTACTGTTCACAGCAGAACATTTATTTCCAAGTTATTTTTTTATTTATAACCTAGATCCCACAGTTCTACCTGCCAAAGATGACAGCGTGGCATATAACGAATTTCTAAAATGGAAGGAAAAGAAATTGCAAAATAATGACTTTGATTTAGATGCTGCACACAGTTTTTGCCAATGGCAGTGCTGTCTTCAGATGGGATTGTATCTCAACCAGCTACTTGGTACTCCTCTCTCTGAGCCAGACCTAAGTAGGTAAGGTTGTGTTCCAGAGATCTGCTTTCCACACAAGCCCCTGAAGGGATGTGTTAACATGTTTCCATTTTCTCTGTCAAACTCCTTTGGCCAGTACTTACAGTAGAATACCCTCCTTTAAAGGAATTATTAAGAAAAATACTCTTAGTATAGGAGTTGACTGTTGGATGCTGTATGTGTCTGTCATCAAGTAGTATGTTTCTGTACCTGTCCTGTTGAGGTGCAATTCTAAATGCAGATTATCTCCTTCTTTTGAGCAGGCTTTACACTGGGACCCTTGTGCACAGACTGTATCAAGAGCTTAAATCAGCACCTTCAGTGGAAAATCTGTTTATCTTATCTCCAAAAATGGCTCATCTTTATCTGGTTTTGTTAAATACAGTGGAGTCAGTGGTATCTCCAGACTTCTTTCAAAAGATGACCAAGACCAGATCAGAGTCCTGCAAAAAGAGGAAAGCATCAAATAAGAAAAAAACAGCCACCCAATGTGCTGTGCCAGAAACTCAGCATTTATGCAGTGTTAATAGGTTTGCATCACTGGAAGTGGATGACTGAAAGCATTATTCTTGGAATAACTTCTAATGCCATGCTGATGGAAGAAGTAACATTAAAATATGTGACTGTATTGGAATTTGCTCAACTCTTTCCACACAAGTTCTTGATTCAAACTTCACCAAAAAACTTGCTTCAGGGGATTATTTTTATTATTTACCTTTTTGTAACTTAACATTTGTATAAAAGAAATGGCGTATAAAAGTTGTGTTGTTTTGTTTTTCTTTAAGGGCATCAGTCTAATTGAAAATTAGAACAAAGCTGTTTAGCATTTCAAAGCAGGACTATTTTAGAGGAGTTCTTTTCATGATCATTTGGTTGGCTCTGCCTCATCTCCCTGAATACTTCATTTACAAAAAATCCAACTTTAAACTTGGAACAACACAGTGGTCACAGTCTAACAGTTGAGATTAAAACAGAAATTGACAGGTTTAAAAATACTGTAAAATCTGTCATTACTAGTGGAGTACTTTTACTTGCAGGGAGAGGTAGCTTTGCTCAGTGATAACTAAGTTGTGCTTGAAATATTACAGGTTCTGTCAATATTCAGGGAGAAACATCAGATTTTATTTCTCCCCCTTCCCCCTAATATGTTTAAAGAAAGAGTTACATGCACACACAAAGCTGTCACATGGGAGCAAGTTTCTACAGGTTTGCTAATTCTCAGTAGTTGTCACAGTAATGTGTATAATCCTCTGCTATTAAGCTGTTGTCACTCTTATTTTTTCAACAATGGCTGTATTAAAAACCAGATCTGTTTTGACTTCCCCTATGTACACTAATTACTTGACAAACCCTTGCTATCAACATGGTAATACTGAAAAACAGTTTATAATTTTTTTTGGAATCCTACATCATCTACTTCTCAGTGCTTTGTATTAGCAAACTTTCCAGCATAATTAGTCAATTTTTAGAAATGCTTTTCTTATGAAACTATTGGTTTTCCCTGTGTAATATACAGTTACATTTGGATTTTTTCTTCTCAAGAATCCACAAACCTTGTATTGCATGTAGGCAGATCCTGACTTCCTCTTCTAATCATCCAGGTTTTGCCCATAACTTACCAGAATTCAAACTTGATTCCTGCCTTGTGTGCTCAAGTTTTCAGTCCTGTTTATGCTCCCTAGTAACTGTTCCCATGGAAGTAACTCACCATATCTTAGGATTTAGAGAAAAGATCTCCTATATCGTACAGGTGAGTGTTGATACTGCCCAAGTGTAGTCAATGAGAAAAAAATCTGTAAGAAGTTACATTAAAGAGAAAACTAGTTTTGAGGTACAGCCTGTCCTAGAAAGATGTAATTTTTTTCCCAGTACAAAAGCTGCTGCTTACTGAACTACCAGCAGATGGCACATACACCCAACCACACCACAAGCCAGAACCTCACAGCCCGTTTCTCTAGGTTTCTATGTACATTTCCATCAGATTACTTTTATTTAAAAGTTGAGAGGGGTTAAAGTTACTGATTTTACTAACTAAAACTGAAATTCTTAGTTGTCCAAATCATCCTCTTCTCCATTATGATCCCATATGTTTTATTTTCCCAAGTTTGTAATTCCTTGGAGTTTTTAATCATCAGAAATAGTCACATGCAAAATAGGTCTTAAATATAAAAACACAGGTGTGTTTGATTCCACATCATTAGTGCTGGTGAGAAAAGAGATCTTCATTACTCTGAATCCCACATCAGAAAACTGCTGGATAATAAAAATTCTTGAGACTTGCTAAGTCATATTTTCAATTAGATAATTCAGAAGACTGGAATAAGGTCAAATATTCCACTTTGGGATAAAAATACTGCTGTGACCACGTGACATTTTGAGAATACCTTTGGGAAAGCTGCCTCAATTATTAAGAATTACTGTAGGAGAAATATGTTCGCAATGCAGAATTCAGCTGTTCCTTATTGCTGATGAAATTATACACACTCATTGCAAAACCCAGTCCTGTAGGCTGAAGAAAATAATTACTGATTCTAGAGGTACCATGCAGAATTTAAAGTGTTAGAGTTTTTCTTTTTGACTCATTATAGGTCTCCCATTGTCTTTGTAGGAATTTTTTTTTAAAAAGGGTCTTTACTTATTAGAACCAAAGTTCTTTGTAAATTCCTTGGTTGTTGTTTATTTCCACCCTATAAGAAATGCCTCTTAATTGTTATGGAAAGTTCCCACTATTGATTCAACTGCTCTGGAAAAAAAAACAAACCTCAGAAACATGCTGTAAAAGTGGTAATGAATCACAAGAGGAACCAAAATAATGACAATGGAATTCAGTCCAGACATTTTTTACATATAATGACATTGAACTAGATTTACTACTTGTTAGTATTTTGCTTTCCATTGGAAAACACAGCAGCAAAACTTCTGGCAAATTTAAGTGAATTACATTAAACTAAGCCCACCCTGCAATACGGCAAAATTGTCCTTAGGAGACTGAAATTTATTTTACTTGTCTAAAATGATACACCTTATTCAGAAAGTGGGACTTGTGCTGGGAAAGGGACACTTGGTAACACATTTGTTTACACTTTGCAATGGCACTTCCAAGCTAAGACAATAATCTAGCATTCATCTGTACTTATCTGTACTTACCTAGATTTCTGGGACTCCAAGAGCAAGAGCAGAGCACAAAGCAGTCGAATCCCACGGCAGAGTATCAACCACAAGTTAAGACTTACTATGTGAAAGGTATAGTTGCTGTCTCTTCCCAAAATCAAAGTTTCTTTGAGATTCTTCATCAGCATGCACTGTCAGCTTTTGCTATTTGTCTTTATTAATGAATACTAAGGATTTTATTAATGAAGTGTTCTGAAATTGTATTGAAGTACTGAACACACTACAATATTGAACAGCTACAGCCCCAGCCAAAAGACTTACTTGCCAAAGACATTAACTGTTCAAAAACTGTCAAATTTGTCCAACTTCTGAAAGGCAGAACTGCTGTAAGTAAGGAACTTACTGTTGCTTGAAGACACGAGAACATTCCTGTAAGAGGTCATGTTGTTCAGGCCCTCCCAGCTCAGTGGTAACCCCGGGAAGAGATGAGAGCCAGGTGCTGCAGGATCTTTGTCTTTACACAATCACATCTCAGCACATCGGTAGTCCAGGTATTATTGAGGGTCAGGAAGAGCCATGGATGAACTGCATATATAAAGCAGGCTGAGCATGCACTCATGCCCTGTTTCTGTAGCCCCATTTCCTGGCAAAGTCTAGGAATCCCACAGGCAAAAAGTAGAAGACAATTCCAGTAACATAAGCAGAGAAATTCACACTGCACTTTTGAGCATGGCACATGGGCAAGTCACAATGGAAAATGCAGAAATATCCCAGTGTCTGTTCATGACAGTTCCTCCTCAAGTGACAGGATGACCACTGTGACAGCATGGGCCAGAGCCAACGCCACTGCCACATTTTCAGGCTACAGTGCGGAGAGATGCACATGCACAAGTTTACAAGGGATACCAGTGTGTCTTTGACTCCCCCCAGAGATCTTTAGACATCCTCTTCTAAATATTCTTTAGGAGATAGTTCCTTGAATTTCCTGAAAGGAAGATGAGATGACACCGATGACACTCTCTTCTCTGATGAGATGACACTGATGATAATAGGGCAAGACTATTTTGAAGAAAAATACTGTTTCCAATTAGTGAATATTAGAGTATTCAGACATTGTAATAGATTAAAAATACTTTTACAATGTCAAAATAAATCTATTATAATGCTTTTCTAGCTCCAAAAGTAATTCTGTGGGTTAAAATTTAAAGTTACCTACCAGGAATAAGTTTTTTTTTTATGAACAGGAAGGAAGGAAGAAGGATGGAAAATGAAGCTTCTTTGAGAGGGATGAGGTATTTTTGCCTGCATTAATTTTCTAATTCAGTGCACTACAAATTATTTCCATAACTACTGTCTTAAAATCACTCAAGTGATCTAACAGTCATAAGCTACAGTAAATCTGGAACAAGACATGAAACAAAGCCTGCAACTGCAATCATATCAGAACAAGCTCATTCATTTGGTGTAAATGCCAGTTTCTTTTAAAACAAAGAGACAACACATTTATAAGAAAAGCAAACATTTACTTCAAATTGCAGTATAGGCTTTTCAATCACAGAAAAAGAAAAGAAAAACAGTGATCCGACAGCGGTCACATCCTGTGCAAAAAGAAACCAAACTTGGGATACAAAAAAACTGTAGCACAAGGTACTTGAGCCGCTTATACATCGCAGAATAAAGTAAATAAATACAGTAGCTAGAATATGGCACTCTTGTGACAGACTAAACCCAGTGGAATGCCTCTGAAATATTTTTATCCTTGTATTAGTAGCAAAGTCCCACCACCATAAAAGTAGAATAGTACAATGCTTTAAATAAAAACAAACTAAAATATTAATATCTAAGAGAAGGATTTTACACAGTTATATCTTTTAAGTGCAGAAAATGGGACTTGGGCTTAGATCTTCCTTTAAATTAACCCCTGCCCCCTCCCCCCCACAATACCATTCAATCTTAAAAGTAAATTTATGTTTGAGGAAAAATGTTACCAAAGTTGCATAATTTCATTTGTTACTTCCACAGCTGGAAGTTAAATTCTAAACAGTCTTGAAACATGAAGTTCGTCATTAGCCAGTGGAACAAAGGACTTGTCAAAAGCCCTTAGGATTTCTTTATCCTCCAGATATTGTTTTGCTTTCTCCAACATCTTTAGACAGCAATCGCTAAGTTTGCAAACACAAGAATGCAATATGCATCATACATCAAGAAAAGACGAAGTTGATGAAGAAGTACTTCCACGTTTCTGGATCTTTTCCTTGCTTCTTTCAAACTTCTTTATTAGCTCAGTCACTATGCACACAGAGGAAGTGAGTCCCAGAAGAAACAGTAAATCTGGAAGAGATAATTAGCTTTCTTTAAAATTGCTATTTAAGGCTGAGGGGTGACTTACAAAAGAACAAGACTTAGAAAACTTTCAAATTTTCTCCCGGTCATTGGGAAAGTTTGGGAGAAACGAAGCAAAATTCAATTTTTTGCAGGCCCAGAAGATTAACATGCATGGTTTACGTACAAATCGCAACTACACACAAGATATTTAAAGCTTTTAAAGCATTTCATAAGCTTATTTTCAGCAACATAATTAACTTAATCCTGAAAAAAAAATATTAATAGAATCAGAAATTATGCTACAATAAATACATGTATTTCATTACAATCACTTAACTCCAGAAAACCATGAATGTAATAAATCCAAGTCTTATTAAGGCAAACAGTATTATGCATCTATACCTTCCTAAAATCCTCCTATTTATTTACCCTATGAAAATGCAATCAATATCAAAGGATCAGGATTTCTAAATAAGGTGTTTATATTTAGAGAAAAAACTTGTGAAGCAGTTAAATTAACGGTGCTCAGAAACCTACGAAGTCTGCAACAAAATTTATATTAATAACTCCTAAATAAATAAGCACCTTCATAAAAATTTAAGAACACGTTGATCAGTTATGTACCATAAGTATTTAAATCATGGTTCCCAAAGAAAATAGCTAGAACAATTCAAAAAACTAAAACCCAAATCAATGAAACAAACAAACCCCCCCAAAAACCCTACCCACAAAACAAGAAGTATCAGCAGGCTTTGTATTCCTATTGTATACAAACAGTCAGAAAGTGTTCTTACAGAACCACCACCCACCACATTTATGAATTAATCCTTAACGCAATTTTTAATCCTTAATGCACAGTTTTGAAAAGGGAACTGTTCTTACCCAAGACACTCAGGCTCTCTGTTTGGAAAACCTTCTGAAGTGGAGGAAAGTAAATGACCAATAACTGCCCCATTATAGATCCAAGGACAGCATAGCAGAACATTTTGTTACTGCAAAGTCCAATCTCAAACACAGATTTTGTCTGTAAAAAAGAAAATACATGTCAATGTACATGCAATCTTAATTATCTAGACAAGAAACTACAACTTCTTTTCATCCAGACTTTTAGAAAAATTACTGTTGACCTCCTTGATAATCCAGAACAACTTCTTGAACAGGCTAATTGCATTTTCTCCCTGGTAAATAGAGTACAAGTCTTGTCTTCATAGTCAACAACTTGCATACTGAGCTCACTATTCCAGAAGTACAGTTCATCAGGAAAAGGTTTCCCCTACACTATTCCATAACAGGTAAGACTGCAAATTACAGTAAATGTAGTAATGTGTACTATCTCAAAATTTCAGACTTGTTTCCTTGAAATGAAAAAAATATACACAGATAAAAAAATACAGAACAGTTTCTGAAACTTTCCTTGGACTATGGGTTTAGGATTACAAAATATAAAAGCAAAGGCCTTCAAGAAAGTTCATATTCTGGTAAGGCTGCTGAACTGGCAGAATTTCCAGGAAGAGAAAAAAAAACAACCAAGTATATGCAGCAATACAAAGGCCCATCACACTTCAGCTCTTAGTAACAACTTGCTTGCTTTTGTCAGGACACCACCATATAACAAATTAATTACTTAACTTACCTGTAATTTAAGAAATTCTACCTAGTAAATCCATGAAACTCTGAGCTTAATAGCAGATGTGAAGTAAATCTGCAGGAAAACACTTGAAACAAACACAGCAAAATCTTCCCTCAAAGAAAACTCTGATTATTGTGTTATTACTGTGTAAATGGACAATATGAATGACTTACCTGAGATCTAGAACTCAAAGCATTGAACATATCAAAAAATACAAAACAGGTGAAAGTCATGGTTGTATCTCGTGGTGTTATTACATTGTCTCTTAACTGCCAACAAAATAAAATGAAATGGCTTTAGCATGCTTTAAACCCTTCACAATTAAACAAGGTCAATTAAACAAAACTGTTACAGTAAGTAAATTGAATAGGGTAAGTATTACTAGTTAGGAAATGAAAGCAAAAGTAACTTGTTTGCCCCAAGAAGCTGGTTTATGAAATCTACATCAAATATTACACACCTGTAACTTATAAAAAATTATAATTCCAAGCTATGATTAAATGAAGCCTCCTGACCAACATTTATTCAAGCATGTGGAATAGCAGGAATTCTACGATGCACTACCAAATGTTCACACAACATTTTTCTCTACTGGGAAAACAAAGTCAAATGGCTGTTTCATAATAATCTGGTTAGAAAATTTACATAATTACTTTCTATGGGTAAAGTTTCCAAAGTAGATTTGGAAGCTGAAAAAATCTATGTTAAAACAGATTGGGGAATAAAACCGTATTTATCATTTCAACACTATTTTGAAAATCTTCCTCTCTATTCTGCTATTATTAAACAAGCATGACCAAAAGTCATGACTAAGTTCATATTAACTCTGAATTTCAACTGCTGGTACAAAAAGGATTTCTTTTAAATTAGGTTGTTACTGCTCTAATTTTGCATTTTTGTCGTACCTCTCTCCAGAAGACGAACAGTGTTCCACAGACAATAATTATTGATGAAACCAGTATTTTAACAATCAGGTTTTTGGTAAGAATGCTGTCCTTCAGATTTCTTGGAGGTTTTCGAATAATATCTTTATCCACAGGCTCCACCCCAAGGCTTTCAATTAAAAGAACATCTTATATTTTTATCATAATAAAATTAATTCACTGCTTCTAACTTAAGGATTAAATTTTCTGAGTTAAACAAAAGAGGATTTAATGTTAGCTCCTCACCATCTCTCCCTCCACCATCTATTTGCAGTGAAGAGGGTCAGAAGAAGAACCCAGAGAGAAGCCAGAATCCTGCATGCAAGTTTCATGGGCATATCCGTGGATCTTTAGGTATCCTTGCTGCCCTCATATAGTTAGATACTAAAGCAAACTAAACAGAATTAACACAGAAACATACTGCAGATAGTGAAGTTCACAGAGGAAGTTCACACTAGGATGGAAGAGACCTTCAAGATCATCAAGTCCAACCCAGCCCTAACACCTCAACTAAACCACGGCACCAAGTGCCACATCCAGTCTTTTTTTTAAACACATCCAGGGATGGTGACTCCACCACCTCCCCAGGCAGACAATTCCGGTAATTTATCACTCTTTCCATAAAAGACTTTTTCCTAACATCCAACCAATATTTCCCTTGGTGCAGCTTAAGACTGTGTCCTCTCTTTCTGTCAGCTGTTGCCTGGAGAAAGAGACCAACCGCCACCTGACTACAACCATCTTTCAGGAAGTTGTAGAGAGAAGTTTGCTATTTCTGAAACATCTCACTGAAGTTTAATACTTCATACTTTCCTGTATGAGCAACCATTTCCCCTGTTGAAATAAAAGGACTACAGAACCTAAAAGAGTTAAGAGTAATTACTTACCTTTGAGCTGGAGGTCCATCCATAATAATATTGATCCATAAGATCTGCATGGCATTGAGAGGATTAGGAAAGTTCATTAATGTAGCCAGTGAGATTAAAGTCAGTGCTGCTATACTCCTGTTGAAAGAATCCATTTTTACAACTGTCAGCATGGAACATTTCTGGAGATCCACTGATAACTGCTTTGTAATCAACACTTCAACTGTTTAAGAGTAGATACAGATTTTGTCAGTGTGAATCATGACTGACATTAAGTTGAACTTAAAACGTAGAGCATGAAATCCTTCAGAATATTCATTCTGGCACAGTCTGTACTTAAAACAGCTTCCTTCTAGCAATAAAAAGGCAGAAAATTTGCATTTTAAAGCCCCCAAACTTTTAGGTAACATTTCAGAATTATCACTCACCATCACCTAATTGATTTTTTTATAGGGAACTGGTTCTGATACTTTTCCTGTGCCAGAAGTGGAACTTCTCATTATGGTTTTGAAAAACATACTGCTTTTCCATTCCTGATGTAAACAAACTCACTCTGTGTACCTGTCACTGATTTGCCTGGTCAGTCAAGGCAAGGTACTACTCAGGCTCCCTAAAAATACCTACAACCACTACTCATTACTACCAACATGAGAAGGCCAGGCCAAAGACTGAAAAACAGATTAGCTGGCTGCAAGCTCAGCATTAGAAACCTCTGTAAACAAGTATGCACTAATTGCTCTCAGTGCAAGATTAAGATTAAGATTAAGAGGTTTCATAACCAAGAAGAAGAGAGCAAGGCTTATAATAATTCCAAATTTAGCACTGTTAACCCTATTATGCTCTCCCTCCAAAGAGGGACAGAAAAAAACCAAAGGGTAACTGATTCATCAAAAACAGGTAAGCACACTTTCCTAGAACATCTACACTTAGTTATTTTTCAGCAGCAGATTCCTACTCTAGTCTTGGTAAGACTAGACAGGACACTTGGTAAGACTGAAAGTAAATGCCACTTCTTACAGTGTTTATGCAGGTAAACAAATTTGTCTTTTTCTGGGTTTTGTTGTGTTGAGATTTTTTTGTGGAGAATTTTTTTGCTGTTGTTCGGGGATTTTTTTGGGTTGTAGTTGTTTGTGAGTTGAGGTTTTTGTGGGGATTTTGTGGGCTTGTTTTATTTGAGGTTTTAGGTTTGGTTGTTTAGGTTTCACTTCTGCAAATTTCAGACCACTCTGAAATGTCATGAAGGCTTCAAGAAAGTACATGAATGACATGGTGAAGAGAAAAACCATGTCCCTGAATCCAGATCCAATAAGACAAATTCACAAAAAATTTGAAACTAAGGCTTACTAAACTCTCATCCTCTTGTCTTACACACACACTATATAGCTAGCACATGAATCCTTATGTGCAAGCAAAGGAAGTCAGCTTCATATAGTGAGCTCATTCCACAAACCAGTACACGGATTTCAGAAAAACTAACCTCCTCTTTGCCTAGTTTTCTCCATTTGAATACATGTTCTGGTTAAGGAGGGACTGACTACAAGCTTCTCATTTAAACAGGGACCCAAAGGCAGCTATGCTGTTTCTCATTATCCCTTTGGTATATATATATATATCCCTTTGACTTTACACACTTCCAACAGGATTAACCATGACAAAATTACATGTCTGTTCATTGCACTATTCTGGGTCTTTAAAAATAAACCAAGCCACCAAATACAAACCAGTGAAAACTCAAAAGCACAGTATATCAGCATCCTACTTGAAGTTTACAGTATTAACATGAATTTATACATCTGCTTCATGCTTTGATTCATTCACAAGAAACTTCTGATAATGATAGCTTTTCAAACTTACGTGCTCAGTTGAAATCTAACAAAATTTTTTATGTTATTATAAATTCCTTTACCCTCTTCAATTGCAGACCTGCAATTAAAAACAAAGATTTCATTACTAGACAAATGAATCTACTGCCAAGAAAAGCTTAAAACAAACCAAAAAAGCTATTAATTTAAGCAGCAATAAACAGCTGAAAATAAACAGCAGGAAACAAATGGAGTTGAGGTTCTTTTAACTTTGGCAGTCATTGTTTTTCGACTTGACCCAAAGTCATAAGAACCCAAACTATTCTGTGATTGTGAATAATCACAAGTTATTTTTCCAGATGCTTAACTTTCAAAATGTAATTATTAGTAAGATCTCCTCTATGTTCAAAATTCACCCCCATCCTTGAAAAGAGCTTCTAAATCAAGTTGGATAATTAAAAAAAAAACCAAAACCACAAAACCCAAAAAGCCAACAACCCCCCCACCCTCCACCCTCACTTTTAAAATGGCACAGAAATGCAGCATGGCTTTAGAGGAGCATGTATTCTTCCTGTACCAGAATGAAATACGTACAGAACATCTTCAAAACCCCTAGCATGTGTCACAACTTGCCAATCACATTATCACAATTACTGCAGCAAGAAAGGGTTTTCTGATACCCAAATCAGACCTACTTTGCTGCACATAAAGGTAACTTTTTTCTTCCATTCCCCCGATAATTAAATAGCATTCCTTCAGTTACTTAAAAGAAAGAAAAATTAAAAGGTGGGAAAAAGATGCAGAACTACAAGTTCATACTTCTTTTTTTCCGTAGAACTCACCACTCTTCTCTCTCTCCTGTTGAGAGCTCTCCTGATGAAGTGAGCAAAACTGGATAATACATTCCAGCGAAAACCTCACCAAGCCCATGTAAAGTACTTACTACAGATGTCCTTCCTATGTACTCTTCTGACTATGTTAAAATGATTCCCTTCTGTGTTATGTTTTTGCATAACAGCACATTTCTGTTGGCTGAATTAGTGTGACAACCTCAGATCATCCTTTGACATACTGCTACATTTTCTTATACTGTACTCCTCCACTTCACTTCTTCCCAAGGGTTAAGTGTCATACTTTGGAACTGAAGTGTTCTGAGACTGATGCATAATTTCAAAATGAAGGCTATTTCACCAGACAGCAGGTCAGCTCTGTCAACAATCACTACCTTTAAAAGTCAGATGAATTAAAGTCAAAATAGGATAAGTTTAGCTAATCTCTTTTTGAAATACACCAACCAAAAACACCAAACAAGTACAAACAGCTGGTTACCAGACACTAACAACCTATTTTCACCTGTGACATCTAAATAGTTTATATTTTTTTCCTTTTCTGAAACCACTACATTTAAGAGCTGAAAACAAACTGAGAACTACGTAAATTTTTTTCAACCTTGAGTGGAATGCTCTGTCATTTTTTCATTAGTTGTATACTTCTGAAATAAGAAATTGAATGACATCTACTAACGGCTAATAGACTCACAATTTCACCTCAGTTATGTTTTCAATCATGCTAATACTCCTGACTGAGCAGAAAACTCATTTACAGCTGCTACACTTACAAGTTCAGGGAAACTTCTATTGGTTTTAAACCAGGCAACATCTCATTGAAGCTATATAGTACAAGATATGTACGTAAAGGCCACCTACATTATTGTCTGAAAATCATCATCCACGAGGATCATATCTGCTGCCTCTTTACAAACATCTGTTCCAGTTTGTCCCATTGCTACACCAATATCTGCAGCCTTCAGAGCAACAGCATCATTCACTCCATCTCCTGTCATAGCTACTACGGCACCATTATTTTGCAGGGACTAAAGAGAGGGAAAAGAGCTTAAATCAGGGATTGAAATAACCCATTCTATAAAATTATTCTAGATACAAGGTTTGTGTCATTGCTCCCCCTCCCCCGTTTCTTATAATTGTACTCTAATATCCTAAAGAAAAAAGCAGGTTTTCTATTCTATTTCTATTCTAAATAATTTTTATGCAATATTTTGGGTTAAACTTCAGTTTGTGTATTTCAGACAACCTAAATTTTAAAGCTAGGATATATAAAATTTGCCTTTAGGTGAAAGAAAAAACTCTAGAGAAAGACAGAGAAGATATATTTACATATTTCCATTATCACCTTCTTATAAGTCTTGCATGCATCCCTGTGGTCTCAGTGTTTTGACTTCTCTTTATTGTTACTTTTCTGATTGTTCCAATTGTTAAACTGAGTATGTCCCTCTTTGCTACCTTCTTTTGTTAACTTCTGAATAGAGGCATTGCCACAGACATGTCTTGAAATTCATGCCCTTTTATCTCATCTGATAAGTATCAGAAATATGGTTCTTTCAAGTTCCTAGTCAATTCAACTGCAACATGACACAAAATCTCAATCAATCCCCAGCTCCCTACATAGAAGAAAGTGCAATGTTACCTACCTAATCCTTGTGGACACTAAGCATTTTTCTAGGTAGTATTTTCAAGTACATTTCACTGTTAAATCAGATGTATTTCTGATTTCATCTTGACACACTGTAGCATGTTATGCTTTAAGTAAAGGCAGCACAGGCAATACTCATAGCAACAGTCCAGCATTTGAGCCTCTAAAAGACATACCTTTATAATTTTCAGTTTATGTCGGGGACTGGCTCTGTAGAACACTGCAACCTATTAAAAGAATAATGAAGTAATTTGAATAATGAAGGTGAAAAATTCAGAAATATAAAGAATTGCACTGGATTCTATTAAAGTAGAGGTTAAAAAATACAATCAAAGGCCAACTGTATTCTTGTTAGCTCTTGAGGTGAAGTGCCAGTGAGCTGTGTTTTTAATTGAGTGAAATCATTAATTTCAGAGAAGATTCAAAGTTTATTCTGGCAAACAAAGTTAGTTAGTAAACAAAGTTATTTCAAGATAGAACATGCAATTTAAAAGTCTTCTAAAATAATGAAGCAACTGAGGTATAACGGCTTGCTGCTGGCCTCCCTGACTAAATTCACGCAGACAATTGTGATGCTGACTCTATAATCAATATCCTTTTCCCTTGTGAGCACAAGTGACAGGCTACTCAGGATATTTCAATTTTACTAGTTTATAGCATATTATCAACCATTGAAGTTTTAAAGCTAATTAAAAATTCCGACTCGGGAGGACCCAGATTTTTCTTGGTCTCTCGACTTTTCTGTAAATTGAAAATTGAGCATGTGGAATTTAGTTTTCTATAACTGCCGGTTTCCATTTTTCAAGATGCCTGAAAAACACCTAGATTTCTCAACAATCAGTTTAGACTGTATACAGCTATCAATCTTATTGGTTGATTTTAATTAATTCATAATAAGATTTTAAGCAAACACCTAGAAAAGCAATTGGGTCAAAGGTCAAAATGGTGTGAGTAAATTTGAATCTATTTCAGTTATTTAATGTAGACAACCCTTAAGGACACGTATTACCAAATAAACCAAAAATTACTATTTGCCACACAATTCTTTCTTTTTCTCAGTTTCTGTGAGTCACTAAGAAAAGACAGAAAGCTGACATGCACATTTCTTGATTGCAAACATGGGCTTTTGGCTTGCTTACATCAGACTCAAGAATGCTGCAGTCTAATTTTGCAGTCCTTTGGAAACAGAGCAGCATTTTGATGCATGAATTTTGTAACATAGCTAAACCTGAACCTCTATTGCATTTGAATATGTCTTCACTTTCATAACTTGGACATTGGTTAACCCATTTAGTTATTTAATAACTAAAAAGTATTAAGAAGTAACTTAATAAATAGACCCTTTCAAAATTCCCAACTAGTGACCTCGGATCAATCAAAATCATTAAAAACACAAATCCTCTGATGAATTGCAAAAGAATGGACTGTCTGAACAAGCAGACTATAATTATATAATTGAACTGAGTTGCTTAGAAATAAAATGGCCTAATACAAAAAGGTGATGTTCACCAAGAGGTGACAAAATGAAAGTTAAAGACAAAAGCCTGAATCATTAAAAGAGACAGAAGTAATAAATTCCCTAAAAAGGTAACTGTGTAAGTTGAAAGAAATAGATTTCCATATTGGTATTATGTCAGACCAAAAGATACTTATTACAACAACATTATGTGTAACTCAGAAATTATATTTTAGCTTGGCACAGAAAAAAATCATTTCTCAGAATGTAAATGTATCCTGTGCCACATTTCAGTAAGTAGTATATCAAAACAAACCTTTGGTGTTATTTGAGAAAGCTGCTGAATATCCAAATCGTCTATTTCTTCTCCAGAGATTGCTTGTGAATTTTTGGAATACAATCCCAGACGACTAGCTATAAAAAAAGTCATAAAAAAAAACTTATTATAATAATTTATCCTTTTAAGACATAAGTACCCAATTATTATTTTTAGTCCTAGTATTTTCTGCAGTATTTCAGGTTTGAAATACCTGAAGCAGAACATCTTACTACATTATTGATTCGGTATGTTGGAGTAAATTAGATGAACTCTTGAGTAATAACAACATGCTACAAAGTCTATCCTAAATCAGATATTTATTTGCTTAGTCTTTTTAGGTCTAAAGGTCTGTAGTTGGTTCTGTCAGGTGTCATATAAACAAATAGAGGAATTCAGCCCTCTCAAAGAATTTAAAGTTCAAAAATAACATGACAGAAAATGAAAAATAACAAGAGAAAGACAAAGGAAAGAAAAAACACCTCTGATAAAATACTGTGAATTTGGGGGTATATTTTTTATATGCCCACTCAGCTATTCATTATCCTGTTCGTAAAGCATTCATATTTCAACTAAAGCGCTTGTTATTTAATGCATTGTTTTGTAAAAAGAAGTAAAACAGTTTGTTCAAATATTTATTAATAATACTTAAGTTTCAAACTTAGTTACATGGACAAAACTGTACTGGATAGCACTGAAGTGGCATACATCATTACTCCTCATCACTGGCTCTTTTAGTTTATTCCTGTTGTCAGAGAGAGGCATCCTAAGCAGAGGGTAGTAATGAAACCGGTGATGTAACAGGAAGAATCAGAAATCAAGCATACGTAATAAGGAAACACCATAAAATAATAGTTTCAAACAGCCAAAGTCATATGCTAACCAAATTAGAAAAGCCACTGCTCCAGCTGAAACCAAAGTACCACTTCAGGCAACAGTCCTGGTTTTTTTGGGTCTTTCTCCCTGCTAGTTCCACTGTGCCATACATTAACCCAAAATACAGAACTCACAAACATTAAAGATTTAGCACCCACACTTCATAACAATTAACTAAGCAGAAAACAATAAAATATGAAAGGAAATTAACTCTTCTTACCAATGGCAACTGCAGTTTCCTGTGAATCTCCAGTAACCATTTTTATTGCAACCCCTGAGGTGATGAGTGTAGTAACAGCTTCTTTTACACCAGTCCGTGGAGGATCGATTATTCCCACAAGCCCCAAAAAAGTCAGCTGTCCTAATTCAGGACCAGAAGCTAATGCCAGAACTTTAAGAAGAAAAAGAAATAAACATGTTAAGATTTGAAATTAACATTTACATCAGCATTTAAAACAATTGTTTCAAACTAACAGGACAGCATAAAGCAAAGGGCTGGAATTGACATTTTCCTTTTTTTAAACCTCCGTAGTATCATTGCTGAGCATTCACAATAGCCTACTTATGTACACTCTAGTCTTCTGAAGTATTTCTTACCAAACAACCAGGTTTTACAGATAACTTTCCTATTTGTTCTCACTATAAAGTGTTTATATTTTGAAAGGGAACCACATCTAGCTCTGATTTCTCTGTGCATTTCTTTAATGCATTAGGATGAAAGGGAGGATCAGTTAATGTATTTATTTTCTGCTTTGTTTTTTTTTTTTTTACCTTTAGAGAGGAAGACTTCATGGAGTACATGCTGAATACTTTCTGGAATGACTTTCAAAGCAGGATTCTTAATTGTAAGGAAAAAGCAAGTTTGCCTTTTTCAAAACATTACCCTTGATTTTTTTGACAGACAGAAAAAATGACTGTTCAAATGAAACGGGAAAAAAATACCACTCCTAGCATATTCTTGCAGCTTCTAATAATTTGCATCTTAGGAATTTCCTGAGACACAGTACCCCTCCCTTTAAATTTTTGTTTTAAATTTAAAAGCTGTGCATGGACTTAACAGCCTAGAGATCTCTTTACAGAGGTCAAAGAAAACCAGTCATGTATAATCCTGGCCCATAATCAACTTCTGTCAATCATCTTGTGAAAAATACTTTGTTTTATCTAAAATTCTACACAGCTTCTTAACATAGAAGACAATTCTAATGACATCTCCTGACCTGCAATCAGTTGTGCTAGCCTAACTCATGAAGGTGGTGGGAGCCAAAGCAATGAACAAATAAACACATTCAGATTAAAAAAAGAACAACACAAACCCACAGACATCTATAATAAGGTATGGAAGCCATTAAGTAGCAAGGTACTGTTCAGTTATGGTCACATGCAAGAGACAAAAGGAAGCAACAGTGCCCTTTCTCACCCTCTGCAGTTTAATCATGTTATTATACAGGCCTAAAAACTAAACAACACAGTGGCACTTACTGAACAAAAAAAAAAAAAACCAACCATCTAAAAAAAAAGAAGATTCTAGTGTTTTGGGTTGCTCTTGTTTGTTGTCGTTGGTTTAGGGTTTTCTTTTTTAACAACAAGCAGTGCCATTTAAATGAAATTGTTATTTTGAGAGACTGAAACAGCCTTACCTCTAAGCCCTGCAGAGCCCATAGACATCTTCTCTTGCTGGTATTGCTCTCTCTGTTGCTGCACCAGGGGTAGGGTCTGTCCCTTACAGTTATATGATGTACAGTACCTAATGACTTGTTCATAAGCACCTTTCATAAAGCAAATCTCAGGTTTGTCCTAAAAGAAAAAAGAGCTGTTGAGTGCATGTGTGTATATGCATAACTACACATACACAAGTGTATACACACATGGATGTATAAGAATGACAGACATGTCCTTTTGTTAACGATCTTACTAACATAATGAAAATGAAACTTACATTTCTGAACATAAAAATCTGTTCTTTTGTCTCTAGACAGTGTACATTCAGGAGTGGTAAAGTCAACAGAGCCAAGATAATAATCAATATCTCATTTCAGCAGATATCAGGCACAGGCACTGTAAGTCACAGTTTACAGATTAAGAGGCCACGCAAAGGACAGAAATTCAAGCTACACAGGACATCAGAACTGAAAGACCATAAGCTCTACCGGTCATTAAACAGCCCCTCCATTCTTGTACAAGGCCTAATCACTCTAATATTTTCCAGATAGTCATCTAGCCTTGATATGATACCATGGGACTGAGAGTCCACCACCTACCTCTAACACTTAACTCCAATGCTAAATCAACTCATTCCTTCACTTCCATCCTTTCCATTAAGAACTGCTGCCTCAGCTAAATTTCCAATCACTGATCACTCATCTTCTCTCCAGCAGAACTAAAAAGCTCTTTTTTAATATACCTATTTTTTTCTGTTAAGTTATTTATATGCACAGAAGTCAAGTTATCTCAATCTTTCATGACAGGCTTAACTGATGAGAGTTCCAAGTTTCTAAATCTGCAGTATTTTCTTAGTCTTCAAAAAATTTATGCTCCCTTTAAATCTGTTAGCAATTTTTCAACATTCTTTTTAAAACTACTGATTTCAAAACACAGACATAGTAAGTCTTTACATGGATTAAAATCTTATACCAATTTGTCTGCTCACTGTTCTTTACACAAAGATAATCAACAATATAACCCATATAGCTAAAAGGAGTCAAATACTTTCTTTCCAAAGTAAAGATTTTACAGTGATACTGGAACACTGTCAGCAAGCTTGGTTTTGGTCTGGAAAAAAAAATTGTCCAAGCACTGGACAATTTTTCATAAATCCAATATAAGGTCTGGTGTTGCACATATTGTCTAGGAGGCTCCAGTTATCAGACTGGCAGTGATTATGTCAATACTTGTAACAAAAACATTCATATGGATCTAAATGAAACATGAATGCATATATGTATGTGAAAGTACCAGAAGACAGAAAAAGAGGTTAAAGAGTAGGTTTTATTGATAATCTGTGCTAGTGTTGACATCAATAAAATTTGTCAACACTGGGGATGTGATGCCTGCAGCAAAACCAGAAACCCTGTATTTTCAAACAAATGAAATTTTACTGTTGAACACCAATGAATATTCTTGCTCTTAACTCATTATGTAACTATGCAGCACTGGAACAGCAGAAGATTGGCAGAACTGCTCTAGATGTTTGAGAAGGAAGAAGGAAGAAAAAATAGCTAAGTATACATTCAAGGTCTCAGTTTTCAAAATACTTAAAATAATATCCCAGGATGCCTTTTATGGAAATTATTTATTGTGATTCCTTTTCTCTACTTCAGAGCTTGAAACTAAAGCTGTGTCTATTATCAAACCGTATTTCTAGGACTGTACACTACTGCCAGCCTTCTAAAACATCTGAAGCGAAAAATGAAGATATTAAACAAGGTAGGTAACCATCCTACAGAGCTAGTGCTCATGGAAACAGTGATTGAAGTTTACCTGCTGCGTTCTGTGAATGCATTTAACAGCCATCCATTTTTGTTCTGAGCTGAAGGGATATTCAGCCTTCCTTATGTAGTCTTCCTGGACTCCATCTAAACCCATCTGTATAAAACAGAAATACCACCACAATGTCAGGATCTTTTATTTTCAAATAGGTATGAAATTTAATGACTTGTTGAAACACCTTAGTTAGCAAACATCACTTAATTAAAGGACAATTTCATATTCAAAGTTGCCTTCTGAGCACACTGTTCCAATTTAGACAGACTTCTTGACAAACTAACACTGAAAATACCTAGAAACTTCTTTCAGGCTACAGCATGAGCCTTGCTACATTTCTCAGTAGCTGTAATTGTGTGTGTCACAGCATTGCACAAAAACCCAACAACAACCCCCTCCGTCCCCAAAAGAAAAAAACCAAACACTTCAGCACAGTTCAAAACAATTCAAAAGCCCTGCACTTGAGAGGCACTATAAATTCTGCAGTCACCAATACATCAGTTAACAACTTCCCTCTGCTACTGATGTGAAACTGGGAAAAAGATGGCACAGTCAATATTCAACAGGTAAATCAGTTTGTGGCAGGTAAAAAGACAGTACTAAGTGCAAAAAGATGAAAATAGAGATTTTACTTCACTCGTAAATATTTTTTTTCTGATCCTTCAGAACGCCCAAGATTTACAAGAAAGAAACATAGGAGATGAGCAGTTGCAATACAAATCTAGGAGATCCAAAAGAGAAGAAAATGAGAAAAATAAAGCCACAACTTATTTCTACACATTTCCCACCTGCCATGAATCCAAAAAGCACCATCAAGTACACACCTTCATAGCAAGTGCAATTAAAGCCCCTTCTGTTGGCTTCCCCATCAATGTGTTGTTTCTAATCAAGGCATCATTGCACACACAGCCAGCCTAAAAGATGAGGAAGGAAAGGGGAGAAAAAGAACACAAAGTAAAATGCCATACAAAGCTCTCATGCTACATCATCAGTTAAAACTCACCTTTCTTTGTTAACATCTTACCTCCACAATTTTGCTAATGGATGGGTTGTTATAACCATGAATAACCTCACCATCGAGCATCACTTCTCCAAACCTGTTATAACCTACACCAGTGACCTGCAAGACAAGCAGCCAGAGGCAGCATGCAATGAATGTAGTGTTCACCAGGTTAACTGCTCTCAGCTTTTTATTATAAACTACAGAGGAATTTCAAAAGGCCATTCATAATGGCTTTTACTCAGTGTGCATGAATTCTTCTTATTCAGCTTCTAACGCAGCAATGCTCTGAGTTCAATAAAATATATTAGAGACTAATTTCTTTAAACAGTATCAATTTTATTCCTTAGCATAAAAAAATGTAGTATGTTGTTTCCTTACAGTATTAGGCAAGCTTTCTTTTTTCTTCTTCTTTTTGCTTTCTAACTTTTTCCTCCTATTTGTCTTTACCCTGATTAATAATGCATACCCCCTGCAGGGGAATGGAATTAGAGAGCAGAGTCCTACTTCCATCAAATTATTAAAAAAAAAAAAAGGAAAAAAGAAACAGTTGAACAGCCTCTCAGTTTAGACCTCAGAAAGGTGTTAAAACCAATAAAACTGTACTTTTAGTGCATAAAAAGCAGGCATCCTACTAGGATCCCAAAAAAGTCTTCCTATCTACACCATTAACAACTAATATATTTCACAGTCATTTTAAGTTCTCTTTCCATTAGGAAAAAGGAGATTATTTGACCCAGATGCAGCCATGCTAGTTGCTGTACTCATACAGACTTCTAGCAATAAAAAAACAAGTATCAGGCTATATAAGAAAATACAGGCAAATAATATAAAGAAAAAAAAAAACCTGAAAAAAATGCCAGTATTTTTGCTTACAGAACAAAATTACAAGACCATCTATTAACTCTATTGTGGAAATAAAACCATGATTAAGGAGTTTGAGAATTTAAGAACTTGATTAAAACATTCCTATGAACCCACATCCAGTTCCACACCTCACTGCTTTTCTATTCCTGCTGCTTTTGCTCCTCTTTTGTGGATTTACACCATCAGTCTTTCCAGCAACTCCCTAATCTCAACTATCACTGTTTCATGTCCTGCTCCTACTTGCAAGTCCATCCATTATAAAAAAGCAAGAATGACAGTGCATATTCAGTATGAACAGTTCACACAATAAACTGCCTTTTAGGCAAAAAGTTGGATATCTTTAAATGTTTGGAAAATGTAAATTTTAGGGGATTTTCTTTGTACCTAAAAGAGCAAAATAGTCTCAACTTTCTATACTGACAAAAAAAATCTCTCAACTTGTCTGTGTATCTTAGCATCTGACTCTCATTGTGTGTAACCTACAGTCACTAAATTTTTTAAGAATTTAACATATATAAAAAAAATGCTTCTGTAACCAGAGAAGGCTTGGATAGCACAGCTCAAAGGCTGCATAGTAAATGAACTGAGAGACAGGAGTTTAACACAACAAATTTATGCTTTCTTAACTGATGCTTTACCTGCAGTATAGTCCAGCCTGTTTCAGCTGATACACACAACAAAATAAAAAGGCAAATTCAAGTCTAAGTGTCATACTACATACCTCAGCATGCTGCCCATCAGAAGTAAAAATATGGGTAACAGTCATTTCATTCTTTGTCAGGGTTCCAGTTTTGTCTGAACAAATGACATTGCAACAACCTGAAATAATAAATTAACATTTATAAAACAATTCTTGTTTAGAACAACCTGAGGAACAAAGAGAAAAGTATGCAAGCTGAGCAAAGTTCTCGAAATATTGCGGCTGTCTGTGACTAAACACAAGGGAGAGACAGCAAATTTTCAACTACTAATGAATAATTGTACAAGGTTCTTTGAGTTTGTCCAAGAAATAAAAAAAACCCCTCCAAACTAATTTAAATCCCAAATTGGCAACTTATACAAAATGTGTCTACCCACAACTTCATCTCTATTTTATTCTGCTGTACCTCAAACTACATTACTGAAATCTCAATTGTGATTCCTGGTGAGGAGAAAAACTAAGAGCCTGCTTTAAAGGAATCGCCCCTCTTTCTTAAAAACTACAACATGCATTTAACACTAGCCACAGTATTTTGTGTCACACAAGTGTTACACCACTAAGTCACAAGTGTGACTTACTAATAAACCTGCAAATTTTAATAAGTTTGAAAAGATTACAAAAATGTGAGATGTGTATGTGCCGTTTTAATTCTGGAATGGAGATGGAAAGAGTTTTGCAGTATCTTGACATTTCTGGACATGACAGCAGGACTTGTACCAGCAACAAAATACCTTGCAACACTAATGAAACTCTGCTAGAGGCACTGGAAAAAAAAATTCCCAATCTTCAAATTGCAAAAAGGAATTCAGATGCAGCAAAATTATTTAACTTCGTATTTCTATTCCTTTTCCATGTTCTGTGCTTTACATGTTTTATGACTCAACCTGCATATAAAAATTCTTTGAGCTTTAAAGTTTTTAAATGATTTTATGTTCTACTGTGAGCAGCATAAAAATCTGAAGGTGCATTATGATTACAAAACTTTTTCTAATATCCAAATATGGATTTGTTTTCAGCTGTCAGTATCACCCCTAAATTTACACCAGAAAGTTTTAACTTAAAAAACCCTTTTACAAGTCTTATTTAACAGGAACATCTTACAGCAAACATTCAGCTTACTGTATTAATAGCACAGCAGGCTATTAATTGGCAGATTGATTCTTTATTTTAGTTCAAAAAAAAGTAGTCAGGAGGCCCACAGAAACTCTCCCTGAATTGCTCCAGTGTAGCACACATTCAGTTTAAGAATGTTTTAGATACCACCACACTGCTAACAAAATAAGAATAACTGCTTTGTTTTCCTCATTAGTCATCAGTATTTCCTAACATTTATATCAAAAACATTTATATCTCTAAGTTAGTCTAGTCATACCTAAAGTTTCAACAATAGGCAGCTTTTTTACAATTGCCCGTTTCTTCACCATTCTCATCACCCCAAGGGCCAGTGTCACTGTTACCACAATTGGGAGTCCTTCAGGGATTGCAGCTACAGCCAAACTGTAATGAAAGTAAATACACAGATGTGTTTTCGAATTTCATACAGGAATACACAGTAGTGATGAATTTACAGTTCAGAAAATTGTTTCTGTAGCTGACTGGTCACTGAGATTAAAACAGAAAGGAAGGAGTGATGTGATTGCCATGTGATTCTAGTTGAATAGCATTCATTATAAGAAATCTGCTGAAGACAGCAACAAATGAAATAAATTAGATAATTTCTACTCATTATTTATGCAAAAGTATGAAGAAATGTAGGGGAGAGGGAGAAATCAATTGTACATCTGTTTTGCCTACACAAAACACTAATTAGGGCTGTGCAAAGGAGCCCAGTTTAGTGCTGACTACTACTTATTGTGAAGAATAAGTGTTGTCAGCACTAAGCAGAACCGAGAAATGCCGTCACTGATCCACAATTGCTACTGTCAGATCATGATGTGGCAGCAATTTAAGTGAGGGAATGGCTTTGAAGGTCATTTAAAAAATAAACAAATAAAAAACTTGATGCAGTGTAAACAAGATCACAACTCATTAGGCAATGCTCAAAGATGCAGTTCCTGGGTTTCTGTTCTCCCCTCCACAAATGTGTAATTCTTCAGAGAATGATCCTGTCACTTAAAGAAACCCTTCTGCTTTATGCACTACCCATGTAATCAGCAACCCAACAACTTTTCTAGGAGTATGGAGCTAAACCATCTAAATTCAGTGCTGTTCTCAGCAAACACACTGGGATTAAGTTTGCATAATATAGCAGAAGATGAGTTATTGAACTACATGACACAAAGCTTGCAATAACTTAGTTTTTTCATATGCCTTGTAAAATTACAGCTACTTTATTTACTCAGCAACAAAAATTCGAACTGTACAACTCTACTGTCTGTTTGCAGATGTTCCACAAGACACTCAGAAATCACCATATGAATGTAAAGTTTAAGAGACTGACAGGAACACTCTGCATCATTAAAAATATGTATGAATTTGCTTTTTTATTTTCATTTTGCATTACTTCCATGAAGTTAAGAGCAGTGTATGCAAGCATACAGACCACTAGATTTCAAACACTTGCTGTAATGCATGATCTACATTATTTCAAACCATAAATCTTACCTCACACCAATTGTGAACATATCAAGGATATGCTTTCCTTGCAACCAGCCAACTAGCATAATAACTCCTATAAAGAAAACAGTCAAGGGGATTAATGTAAAACCAGAATGTACTGTAGCCTCATGGGGATAAGAAAAAACTCAAATAACCAGAACATAGCTTTCCATTGTGCTACCTATAAAAATATATTATTTATTTCACTGTCATGATTCCATTAGTACAGCAAAGATGAAGAAAGTATCAGCCAGTCAAGTTGCCCAATCACATCTCTAAGTGAGGTGCTCACTTATGCACACCTTGAATCAGAATCCAAGATGCATTGCAATTTAAAAGGAAATATTTGGAGGACAGAAAGTCAGTAAAGCACATTTGCAGGAAGAAGCAAATAAACACCTTTATGATTAGAGTTATGTCACATTATGCAATTTTCAGATGATTAGTGACATGAACTCAAAGTCACCAATGAAATAGGAGCCAAAAGAGCTTTAGAGATTTAGTTTTCTATTTCCTAGGCCTACACACACTAGTTTCCATTAGATAATCTTTTGCAATTATTTTACAGAAATTATCTTACCTATTATACCAAAGGAATACAAGGAAAGCTGTTTTCCCAAGAGATCCATGCTCTTCTGCAGAGGTGTCTTTGGAGCCTTGAAGAATGGCAAACATGCAGCAATTAACAAACGGACTGCATCACATTTTACTTCACAGATGCAAAATTCAAGACAGTCAGGGAATAGCATGAAGTTATACCCCATATTTCCATATATTTACTTTAGGCAAACAGACTGTTCTTTCACAGAATTCAACGAGATTCAAAAATACTTCAATGAAATGAAATATTTATTAGAAATATTCTTCTAGAGCTTTGTGATAGCAATAACAAATCTAATATAAAAGGTCTTATCAAAAATTTTATTAAAAAAAACAAAACATCATGCCAACTACAAGCCACTGCACTTCCTCCAAGACCAAAAAAGTTCTTGGTAGCAAGAATAAAACTGATTTTCAAAACAGAGGCATTAGAGCCCTGGAAAGCCAGTTATATCTCAGAATGAATGTTTTTAATGATCTACAGAAAATTCAATTTAGCAAAATAGAAAGCTATGTAAATATTTAGACAGGTGCAGAGTATTATTTTCACAGTTAGTATCTTTGGGTCAGCTACAGACATTTTGTTGCACTGCATTCAATTATTACTTTCATGTCCAAGAGCTAAGATTTGCTTCACTAGAGGAAAGGAAAATACTGAAAGCAATGTATGTTCAACTAAGTTCCTGTGGAATAAATTCAAACTTTTAATGAATGAAACACACTTTCAAACTATGTCTTTGCTGCTAAATATCTTCTCTTACCTCTTCTGCTTGCATCATTTTGAAAACCTCCCCAAATTCAGAGTTTTCTCCTGTTCCAATAACTATCCCCTAAAAAGAAACAAAAAACATAAAGATAAAGCCAAATGAAATCTGAGGTGTAATATTAGTGGTTGTCATTGACAGATTTGACTCCAATCACGGACAAATACCATTTAGCCCAACAAAAATTTTAACCTGGCTTATAGAATTAGCTCTTGTCACAAGTAGGGAATTTCTCCTAAAAAACCTTTTGCCTTAGTGAAACAAATTGCTTTTCTGTGCACTGCTAAAGTACTTACTAATAACCAGTAGCAAAACTCAAATTGCTAACACCCAACACTAGCCAGAACTGTATTTTCAAACACATGAATGTAGCTCTAGAAGCAAAACACCACAACCTCGACAGAGGAGTTTCACATCCCTATGAATTTGAGCTCTTATGGCCATAGTTTTATTAAACTAGTGTATGAAAAAGCAAGTGAGAAAAGCTCTTCAAAGTATCACACTAATTACTGGGAGGTAAAATTAAAAAGTAAGAAATGCCTTCAAATAGTTGAAACAAGGAACATAGTCTTCTCTCGCAACAATGATTTTACCTTTGCTTTTCCACATCTGACCAATGTCCCCATGAAAGCGATATTGCTCCTAGAAGTAAGGTCTCCATTGGTTGCTGCTGGCTGAGGAGCTGTAGATTTAGAGCAAGGAGCTGTCTCACCTGTGAGACTGGATTCATCAATAGAAAGGTCCACAGCCTTTGAAAACAAAATAGGTAAAAAACATGACAATATTTTGTAAGTATTCAGAAGTGTAAAGGTAACTTTCACAATTTTGCCAATAAAACATAACCAATTTATTCATACAACAAGAAAACATGTCAATATTTTAAGGATCGACAAAGCAATGAGCACTCCTACAAAACTCTCACCAGAATCAAAGATGGAAGATGAAGATGCCACTTTGCTACTATTCAAATTTAGCCATGAGCTCTGAAATATTTAACACCACTACCAACATGGTGGTTTCACACTGTTTGACATTTTGGGAAGAAGTAAAAAAAAACACCCACAGAAGTGATTTCTTTGAGAGAAGCTGCTGGGAGCTTCCTCTGTGCCTGGGAAAGGCCAATACCTGGCTAGTTCTGAGAAATGACATTTTGCACCATTTAGAAATTAGATCCACCTCTGTGAGATCCGCATTTTAAAAACACAAGCCTAGGAACTCTCTCCTTTTTTGTTCCAGCCTCGAAAGGTAACGCAGCTCTGGTGGGGCCAGCCCCACTTCCCCGCGGCCTGTACGGCCTGGGGGAGGCCGGGCCGGACCCCAGCGGCTCCCGGGCAGGGGATGGAGGCTGGGGGAGCCCTGGCTCAGGCTGGGCCGGCCCATGGCTGCTGGCATCTCGCTGACACTAAACCTGCCCTGGCCCAAACCAATGGCCCCAAGCTGAGACCCCGCTCCCAGCGGCTGCCGGACAGAGGGAGGGGCCCAGCGCAGCCTGAAATCCAACACCGTGACTGCTGTGGCACTGGGTGAAATATTAACACTTTCACTACACAGATGAGACCTGCAGACCTTGTTCCTCTCTCCAGGGAGAGAAAAGGACAGCGTGACAACACGTAGAAAGACAAGGTGAAAACACCAAGGTCAGTAAAGAGGGAGTCAAGCCTCAGATGGAAGGAGAATGAGGAGATGCTGAATGGGGCTGAAATATTCTTTTGGTAGGGCCATGGAGTTGGATAATGATATACTGAAATAACTCCTTTAATTCATGAGAGTATCCATTGATGAAGCCAAGCAGATGCTGGAGTAGCTGTGGTCCCATGAGAAGCTTGAACAGAGAGAGAGAAGAGAGTGATGCAGACCCTTTGCCCCCAGGGAGAGAAGAAAACCTCTGTTCCCAGACATGATAACAGAGACAGATGGAAAGAATCTTTGCCTTTGAACAACTCATCCTTAAAATAATACCCAATGAGTTCATGGCCCATGGACACACCTCTAGCAGGACTGTGAAAATGGGAGGAATTTCACAGTGGAGAACTTTTTTGCCCAGGCAGCTTCTTTTCATGGAAATGAAAAGTCACAAGAAAACTGTTTCTTGTGGAGGTATCTCCATGGCATGGCAAGAGAAAACTGTCCCTACAAGAACTCATGAAAGACCATTTTATAGTTGGTACTGCTTTAACATCCCAGTTTTTGCCTCTACATGGTCAGTTGGGAAAGGAAAAAGTTAGGCAGGGGGAGGAAAGGTGTTCTGGGAGTTTTTTTCTGATGCTTCTTATTCTTGAAGTCCTGTTAATAAAGTTTCTTTATACCTTTTAAGTTTTAAGCCTGTTTTGCCCTTCTCCTAATCCATATCTCATGGTAAAAAATGAGTAAGTGCACTGGCGATTTTAGCCAGCACTAAAACATTATTTGGTGCATTGGCCAGGAAACTCAAATTGGTGAATCTGAACCGCTACAACCAAAAAGAAATCGTGTTTCAAGTCTACACTGTTATAGGTATGTTAGTTCTTGATTCAATACGCTGGCTTTAGAGAAAATGATCAGGAAACTTGATGGACCATTCATTAACATACAGAAAACCTAGACCAGAAAACAAATTCATTTTGAAAATCAAGATTGTCCCCAAAAAATCAGATCAGTGAAGAAAAGTTTTCACTTACACAAATGCCTTCCCAAAACAAATAGTGCTTAGTTACCACTTCTACTGTTTTCTAGGACAGCATCACTAAGAATATACAGAACAAATCTGTTCTTTCTCTGAGAAGATGATCTCCATATAATTTCTTTTTAAAACACACCACCCTGTAGCAATGCCCAGTAGACAGAAGAGGGAAATAAGATTACATGCTCTTATTTTCAAATGCGCTGCAAGAGTAGCTTACAATGGAAAAAATTCTCATCCAGTGCAGGGCTGCAGACAGCTGAGAAACTTTTAATTCCATTTCTGCTTTCCTTTGCAAGAGGCCTGAGCATGCTGCTATCATAGCATGGTATCAGATATGAGCAAGTAGGTGCTGCTGCAACAGTAGTTTCATAACAATGCAGGGACTACACAATTGCCAAGGGAAGCAGTGTTTGCAGTCATAAAAAATAAACCCACTGAAGTACCAACTACACCACAGAGGCTAACAACACAATCCAAACAAATTTGTCAGAAAACTAGTTAATTTAGAAATTGTCTATGAAATGAACACTGATTAATAAATTATCAACTGTGGATAACCTGGACACACAGATTTTTAGATCCAGACACTACTTTAACAGGATAGCCCAGATACTGAGCAAAACAAGATGCCCAATCTGATATAAAACCATTAACTAAAACCACCAAAATATGACAGATGAATATATATACACATTCCACTTAATTTTTAGAGAATGTTCAAGTACTGCTATAGTGCAATTGCTTCAACTCAAGTACTTCCACCTAATACCACAAATTAATTATTTAGTAAACAAGAAGATATAACGACACACACTGATGAAAAAGTGTCAGAGAGAAAAGATTACACCTGCACAATTCCACAAGTTTTTCTGACATTCCACTATTGGAGAAAACTGGAACTATATCTTAAAATTTAATGCAAATAAAGAGTGAAACCAGCTTCGACCAGATGCCAAAATATCTTGGCATTCAGACTAAAAACAATGTTTTTAGAATATATTTAACTTTAGAGGGAAAAGAAAATAGCATTTTCAACAATACATTATACATAAAATTGAAAAATTCTTTCTTCTCCTGTCCTACAGTAAGAAACTACACACAATGGTTAAGAACGTATCTGACATTTGGAAAGTAATTATTGCAAATTTTCTTTCAAGACAGTTGTGAACTCCAAACAAGCCCAGTTACTGCACTTCAGTACTCAGTGGCTATCTTTCCTTCCCCTCTGTCCCACAATAAGTAAAGTTATTACATATTAAATCCAAGTTAGGAATATACCTCAAATAATCGTAGATCAGCTGGGACTCTGTCTCCCACTGACAGGCAGACTGTATCACCTGGCACTAAATCTCTTGCAAGTGTGTGTTCCACCCGACCTTCTCGCACACTGTGGGCACAAAAAGCAGTAAGAGTGAATTTTGGCTGAGAAAAGCATTCCCACCATTGATTGCACATTGCAATGCTACACATTTCAGCAAAACATTTCTAATTTTCTGCTACTTTCTGAGACCTGATGTTACTGAGATCAGTAACATCATTGCAAGGGTTCAGACACACATCCACACAGTGTCATTTTTTTAGGCTCATAAAACAATCTTAAAAATGAGCAAAAGCGAAGTGTGTTCTATGTCAGCGTAAGAACTTGATACAAAGGAGTTAAGTTCAGTAAAATTTTCCTGTTTACTCATTTCAGATTAAACTTCTTATGATTTACTTTAGGACTCAAAGGACAAAACTACATACCAATGACATTCTGGAGGCACTAGTTTACTAAGCTCTTCAAGAGATTTTTCTGATCTGTACTCCTGCGGAGACATTTTTTTAAAAATAAAGCAGATCATAGTTTTAAACTGGGAAGACTTACACAACATAAAATACAGTTACTGAAATTTATTTCATTAAAAAAGTTGTATTAAGTAATATTCCAAGCAGATAAAATATGACTTTCAACAGTTCTGTGTTACGTTAAAAAGTAAATATGGTCCAAACCCTGAAAAATTTACAGATTTGCCTACACATGTTTCTTCTGAAAAAAACAGCAGAGATCCTTTGCATTTTCCTTCAACATCTTCAGGTCTTTGTAATACTTGCTAAAATGCTTCTAAATTCAGAGATCAGACACATTATTGAATGCTCCAGTTTAACAATTAGTACCAAAAATACTGTGTTCATGCTCTTAGCCCCAGGAGAACCAAGGTAACACAGCTCACCTTTAACTTGATTAACAGGTTACAAAATTAAGGTAATTAAAGATAAAAAGCACAAACACACAAACCAATTCTGGTTTAGGCACACCCTTCCTAAAGCTGACATTTACAGAATGAAAACAACTTTTTTATGACTTGGGAAATGAAGACAACCTTTTTTCCATTTTTGCACAAAATTAAAGCAAGAGTTACATTTTCAAAATCTTTTCAATGAAATTAGATGTTTAAGTACTCCTACACTGTTTATTACAAAGGCTTCCTTACAAGTACTCTTATTGCTGAGTATAATACTGATACAGGTGCATAAATGTCAACACAGTTAAAGCAGGACAAATCATGCACTTTAGAAAAGGCAAAGACTTGGATGAAAGCACATTACTCAAGCATTCACAGCACAATGCACCAAGACAGCCACTTCAATCTTTTTCATAAAAGAGTTTACATAAAAGCAATGATCTTACTTGGACAACAGCTGTCTTACCTGAACGAAGGCAACTGTAACAACAATGACTATTGCCTGAAAGAGAACAGAAGTGGGTGAGATAAAAGCATTCCAAATGACCATGAAAGTAAGCAATCATATTTGATGGTGCTCAGTCATACTTATTGCTACATATTAACAAGATAATTTGGAAACAAACTAATTCTCCCATGCTCAAAATCACTTGGTATCTCTCAGGTCTGTCATGAAAGCAATGCCATTATCTATTTACACCGGCTTCAGTGATGTCCAAGAATGCAATAAAATGATTTTAATAAAAATAATATTAATAACTAGATAGCAAACTTGAAAAACTGCCTCTGCTTCCTGTTTCTGAACAGTGAATAAGAGACAGCAATGGAAAGAGACCCATGACACAAAAGGAAAACCTGACTGGTGTTTTCTGTGACCAGAACAAAGGTGTTCTGCTGAGACAGGGCATCACAGATGTGGTTTCATTCAAATACCAAGATAACAGAAAGACTAGATGAGGCAGCAAGCTGAAGAACCTGTATGGAGCCATAAAACATCCTAGCAAGAATGAGAGAAGGATGAGCCTCAGACATTTTGCCCAAGGCACCCACGGAGTGAAACAGGACACTGGGCACAACCCAAACAGACAGGACGTCAGAGACCCCAAACAAAAAAAGCTAAAAAATATTGCTCATTAGGAAGAATCCAAGATAAGTACTAAGGCCTCAAGAGCAGCCTTCATAATCCCCTCTATCACATACAATTCTGGATGCAACACTTCAACTTGAACATTATAGGGCTTCTAAGCATGTGATGTGAAAGTGAGCAAATGAAATAAATCCATTTCAAGAAACAACTAAGATCAGTTTGCTGTAAAGCAAGTCTCATCTTCTCCTTCAATACACTCTCAAATTGAGTTTTGCTACATTAACTGAATTGGTTACTCAAGCTGAGCTGTTACAGTGATTTCTTCCAGAACCATAACACAACAACCATTAATTAAGCCTTTCAAGTACACACTGCAGCTACTAAAAATAACCAAGATATTACCATTTTGCAAGTGAAAAACTCTTTTGAATTCTTCAATAAATCCACATAAATCCACCTTACTTGTGATAGTAACATTAGCCTCACCAACTGAATATGAGGAAATAACTATATATATTTAATCTTTCCATGGAATATTTCCACCACAGCTACATGGTTTTTTGAAGGCTGTAGTATATTCCACAGACCATGCTACCTGAAAAAGTTTTGCATTCCTAGCCTCACATCAGTGTCTCAGCTTGTGTCTGTGTGTAATGGCTTGCATTAAGAAGCCATTTGCTTGCATAAGAAGCCATGGAACGTATTTAATGATTTCATTTTTCTTTTAATCTTCACCAGTTCCCACTCCAGATCAAGAAGTTGTACCAGCAGAGCCAAAAAGATGGCAGAAGCAGCTTAAGATAGCAGTGTCACCAAAAGAAATATATGTCATTGATCTTTAGTAGCAAACAAGTTTTGTTGCCAAGGCTCTGAGCACAAATGTAGTCAGAAAAGCTGCACTATCATTTGAAAATGGAGTAAAACAAATATTCACTTGGTGATAAAGTGAGCATTATTGATAATAACAAGACTAAATGGTACAAGTTAGTCAGAAGTTAGAAAAAACCCACAGCTGATAACTTCAATTCAACCACACTTCTTCTCTGTATTTTAAGATACTTCTAGCAATGTTCACAAGGATATTACAAGACTTCTTCCCAGGCTGTAACAAAGAACACAGAAATTACTGCTCTCTTATACTAACTGCCTTGGTTTTTTTCTCACTGCCCTGCTCAAGAGGGTTAAAAAATAGAGTTAAGGGCACTAACCAAGGGGAAAAAACATGAAATAATTCAATTTTCAGCCCCAATAATTAAATATATTTCATAATAAAACAATTTACTTGCATCCAACTTAGGAACACAGTGAACTATTCCAAACCAACACTACACTCAAATTAAAAAATGCAAGTTTTATCTTTACGAGGCCACACAGTTTATCTTTCAAAGGCAACTACTCTTCATAAAAAATTAGAGTAGGAGCAAATATCCAGTTACTCTGAGTTATGTACCAAAGTAAAGTCAACACAGAAAGTGCAGAGATAAGACAAAACAGAAAAAACCCAAGCCAGCTAGAACTGGCCTCTAGTCATACAGAAATCATGATTTTCAGTCATTTTCAGTCACCACCTATCACCCCTAGAAGGTCAAAGGGTTACAGTTTTCCTCTCTGTGCCAACTGCAGCGACAAACAGTTGTGAGTACTATATTTGGCTCACTAGTTTAGCATCCTATTTAACTGCAACCTTCTACAAAAAATCTGTTATTTCAGCTTCTATCTTTCTTCTGGGGTTTCTAGACAGCTCAGGCTTTACTTCTTCATGTTTTAAAAGATTACATCTTTCAAGTAAATTCACAGGTGGTTTCTGTTGGTTTAATTGCTAATTAAAGCATAATTTAAGATTAGAAGTACACAGAATATGCCAAAAATTGCTTCTCTGAACAAATGGCTAAAGACAGGCATTTTAACCAATAGAAAAGATGCAAGAAGCAGCCATAAAATTATTCATGGATGTATTTTGATATGTATTGCTGCTATCAATCAAGGAGAAAAAAACAACAAAATCCAGTCTCGAACTAAACTGATTTAATTATAACACACAAATCAAAGTCAGTAACTGCAATCAAGTGATCCCACCCCACACTGGCATGCACATGATGCTGAACACACCTGTGGTCACACATTCCCAAGTACTCCCAGCTAAGGCAGAATTTTAGTTGCTTACCACAGTAATACTGACAGCATCATCAAACTGATGCATTACAACACTGATGACTGCAGATGCCAGGAGAAGCATAATAAGGGGGTTTTTAAACTGAAATGAAATAGAAGAATAATTCAGCCACACTCTTGACAGACAGGCCATTTTACCTACCCCTCAAAGCATACCAGATCTATTTTTGAAACATATTATTCTATTATTAAAATATTTATAACCTACCAGTGCAAAGAAAAGCTAGCTCTACAGTTCAGATGCTTACTTGAGGCATTTTCTTTTAAATATCAAAGATCTTGAATAGACTGTGTTCAATATGTAACAGGAAGAAAATGTTTCTTACATTTCTTGATTCACATTTTAAATGCAAAAAGAATAATCTCCTATAACTGTTTATACTGCATTTAAACATACAAAAAGAAGCCTGAAATACATTCAAAATGTCTTTGAGGTAAAAGATTGATCCTATTCCAGCAACTAATCACTATTAAGGTAGCAATATATTTCTTAATTTTCAATTCATGATTTCTTGTTTTCCGAGATAAAAGTTTTCCTTTCAGATCATATGATTTCCACAGATTTTTAAGGGTAAAACAATGAATGATCTTGCTTCTATGACTGCTGGTTGCTAACGTGGTGATTTTTTTGAGAAACACTACATAAAAAGAACATTGCTACGATTCAATTGAAGAACATTCCAAAAGCAGATCTGATAAGCACACTCAAAGCGAGTATGAATCTTAATAAATCCCATTGAAAATAGCCTGGGCAATATGCCTTAGAAGTGTTCTGATGTATCTGAGTAATTGACCCTACACTCTTGAAAATAAAGAATTAATGCCAGAGTACAGCCAGGATGGGATGTGTTCCCGTTCTACTACCATCATCAGAGCACTGAATATCTTTTTAATCTCTCCCAAGGAACACAGTCAACCACAGACTCCAGCTGCAGGGTTGCACTGCTGCACAGCCAAGGTGCAGCAAACACTGACCAAAATGTTTAATGTTACAAATTCATTAGAAGAATCATCTGTGTAAATATCTTGTACAGCTAGGGAGCAGAATGGGTAGGCAGGAGAAAGTAGTGACACCTTCACATCAGGTATGTATATATGTGTTTGAGATACATCACACTGGTAAGAAACAAATTCACACTTCACTCTTGCCAGTTCTGCTTAACACCAGAATCAAGGCCGGTCCCACCTCCACCCTCAGATCAAAGGCAGCGGTTTCGCTTTTTGAAATTTCCTATCAAGTTCTTCATATTTCACATTCCATTTAAATATTTACCAATGGTCACATGAATTGTTCTCTGACCTTAGTACAATTCAGGACCACATTTGACTACAGGGAAGTCTGTTCTGCTTTTATAGCCCTCAGGCTAGTTATGAATGGTACCCTTGGACAGCTATGAATACACATTTAAGAACAAATCACAATCAAAACACCATGATGTTTATAGGTATATACCTAAATAAAAGCTTTTTCAATAGGTAAATTAGATATAAATTATATAAGCTGTAGTTTCCCACTCTACTAGATTTTTCTCACTTTTATCAAAATATGTTCATGTACACAAAAGCTAAGCAAAACAAAATAAAGATCGAAACTACTGAAAAGTATTAAAACCTAAAAGCAGAAAGGACAAAAATCTTCACCTGGGATATATATTTTTTCCACAGTGGTTCATCTTCACTAATATCAAATTCATTCCATCCATGGAATGCCCGTCTATGACAAACTTCACAGTTTTTTAAGCCATTCTGAAGATTAGCCTATTAAAATATGCAAAGAATAAAACACTCAGCAATTACACTGAGAAATACTCAAATACAAAGCCTTAGATTATACAAATTTGGGCAACATCAGAGAGACAAGCTTGGTACTAATGTCTGTATGACAACAGAAGCTAACTAACTACTATTTTAAAACTCTGTTTGGCAGTATTTAAGGGATTCAATCAAAAATTCACAGAAGAACTACAGAAGCAGATGTTGCTTCACATCTGTAAATGACTGCTGATATTCCCTGCAAAAAATTCTACCACAAACCAAACTGTGGGCATCCTTCAGACTCTTGAGGGTTATGTTAGGAGTTCAGTGACTCAGCCAAATGACAGCAACAGCGAAAAAATCTTGAGTTGTCAGTGACCAACATTTATCATAGTGTACTCCTCAAGCAGTCAAGCATACAGAAAATGAAAAAAGATCATCTATCATGAAAATTAACCCAGATTGAATGGTTCATAAATCTGTCAATGGGTAGCTTTCTCAGTCCTGTTTCTCCACTTAAGATGAAGGCTACCAAAATAAATTAAGAACATTAAAGATTCCTTAGAGAAATGAAAGCAATAAAAAAAGAAAAACACAGAACAGAATTTTATAGCAAGATTGGCTCTAGGATTTTTATTAACAAACTGCAATTTTCAAAGCAAACAAATCCAAACATTTTCAAGTTGAATCTCACTCCCCCTGCAAATGCCCAATTTTTTTAAAAATATTAAGAGATTAGCGCGTTTCTAGTAACAATTTAAAAATCAACTTGCTTTTAGAAGGAGGTAAAAGCTAACATCAAACTGCATGATAATGCATCAGCTTTCAATTACAAGATCTGTCCTTGTTTGCCAGCATCAGGAAATTCTTTAGATATGAAGAAGTTACTTACTTGCAGAATACTTGCTACTTCATCAACTGGCAATTCACTTGCTTTTTTTGAAGACAGTACAGGAATCATTGTCTCATTGTCACCATCAGGGATTTTTTGAAGACGTGCAACCTAGAAACAAAACCAAAGTCTGAAGGGAAGGACAGTGCTAATTTCTTATTTTAAACAACACATGCCAGAGTAATTAAGTATTAATACCACTCAAAGGCAATTTTTTATAAAAGTCACACTTAAATAATCTACAATTCAGCTTATTTTCATGCAGTTACCACCTGCAATAATGAAACACTGGACATTCAAGTGAGAACACTAATTTCTGTAACAATCAAAGATCCCAACAGCAAACTAATTTAATAATTCTTTAGCTCATTATCATCAATATCTAGTCAGAAAGTCGCTCCAGATAAATTTCACTTCCTGCTCCTACTTTCTAGTCATTAATGAAGGTGCTCTAAGTAGGCCTATTTACATGTTATTGTACATAAAGAAAGGAGAAACACCAGTAAGAAAACCTCAAACAAGAGGACAGATGCAAGTGAAGCCATAAAACTTGACTACAGTACAAAAGCTTCAAATCAGTGCTATAAAAAGTAATGTTTTCTGTAATTTCAGGAAGCTAAAATTCTGTGAACTGCAGTAGAGCACAATAGCAACATTGATTGCATAGGTCAGCACTGCTTTGATATTTAATGAAACTTCAGAGTTCCTGATTCATGAGAAGCTGGAGTGATAGTCTTTTTTTCCTGGTGTCTCACTGCACTCACAATTAATACATCATGCTGCACACACATCCCCCCACCATTAACTGGAAGAGACCTAACATGCAAACGTGCAGACCACAGAAATGGCCACAGTATAATTTACATTATACTTGCACAGAATTTCAACTAGTGGGTTTATGCTTTTGGAAATAATTACTGTATTGTATATATCTCCTCTATGGGAGCTGAGACTTAAAATACAAGTACCTAAAGATGACAACACATTAAAAGATTCCAGCATTTTATGTCCCAAAAAAGGTATGGCAGTCTTAATTTTCTATAATGCACACTGTTGGCCATGTACTCTGCTACTATAGCTCATTTTCTTTGTAGCTACCAAACACCAGTTTAGGGCAGAAAACCATTAAGCCTAAGTGCTGTTCCAAAACAAGCCCACCAACATATATATGACTTTGGCCAAGATGACTCCACATTCTCAACAAAAATGCTGAGCAACCATGCTTTCCCAGAAAGGGCAGGCAGAAATGAACTGACAGCCATTACAAATTTTAGTGCTGACAAAAATCTTTTTCCCTGTAGCAACTGACAGCACTGCTAAACACAAACAACAACTCCAAAAAAAAGGACACATAACTGGTCATTTCCCTATTATTATCAATTAGGACTTCACGAAGTCTAATAACATGTTTAAGGTTATTTAAATATCCTTGAAAAGAAATGTTAAGGTTCTCTCAGAGACCAGATTTATTTTCCAAATAAATCTCCATTAACACAAAACTACAGTGCAACAACAAAGCTTATTTTGACATTTTTGTGACAGACTCAAAAAAAACAGTCATTTTGAACTTATTTCATTCATATTATCCCCCACTTTTATGAAGAATGCTGTACTGCATGTGGTGAAAAAAAAAAAATCTACAAAAAAAAATTGATACAGAATCAGAAAGATAAAGGCTCAGAAAGTCTTTTTATAACCTCCTTTCACCAGAGCAGAATTACACATTGTACAATAATTCTGGGTGAATCCCCATCTAATTTCTAAAAACCCTCTACAATCTTTGTAGATTAAACTATACTTGTAGTTCAGAAAAGAACAGCTTCAAATATCTAACACTGCCACAAATTAAATTTCAATTGCTTAGCCAATGAGAAATCAATCACTGTTCCCCTCACAAAATATGAAGTGGGTTATACCAACAGATTTAGGGCCAAAAAGCAGCTGTGCTTGCTATCTGCTGGACCACAATAACTGTATTCAAGCGAATTGTTTTGCTTTTACTATGCATCTTTTACTTTTACTTCCACAAAACTAGAAAAATGACTTATTCAATACTGTTGGCAAGCAGTCTCTACAGTCCTTTGCACTGCTGCCCACCAGATATCTGGGCCTCCGCAACACCTTTTAAGATATCCAACAGAAGCTATTCCCAGAACCTCTGCATTAAAGGAGACAACCCACATAGAGCAAATTTCCTTTCCGTCCCATGCTGCAATTAATTTTCCATCATTCATTGGTTGATACCTTAAAATAGTTCAGTATTTCATTGCAGGCCAAGTTTTTTTTATGGATAAAGAAAATGCAGGCTAAGAAATTATACTGGCCAATGTCAAGTATTGGATAGGGAGCACACACATCACCACTGAAGCTTCTATGCCTACAGCTTTCTATTCCCCACTTGTAGCTAAGGAACAAAGCAGCAGGATGCTAACTAACAAAAATAAATCACTGCCTCAGGAAGGGCTTTTCTTGGACCACTTCCAAGGTACACATCATAATTTCTAGGCCAAGAAATATGCATCAATCATACGACCATGGAACTGTGACCAAAGGATGTTTATCAAAATTAATACAAATTTGTCTGGAAGGCTTAAACTACCAGAAATCCAGAGTACCCTTCTTTTTTCTCTGAAGAAAATTCTAGTTAACAGCAATGTGTTACTGTTTCTTCTTCCTCATAGGCTACAAGAGCCTACCTAACTTCCTTCTACCAGGACCAATATGAAATATCAACAGCTTACCTCTACCACTGCTTTTTTCAGCTTAGCAGGATGAACCCATTACCTACTAGTAGGGCTCACTGACATCGATATACTTTTAAAATTATCTTTAAAGGGAATTTTAGCTCTTCTTGCTCAGAGAATGCAAATGGCAGGACCCACATTCGCTGGGGACAGTCTAAAAATTTAGAACACTCTCATTGCAAAATCTATTTTTAGACAAACTGGTGACCAAAACACTTTGGCTAATTAGCTAATATTAAGCCCTGCAAATGTTACATAAAGCTACTCAACTGACCTACAAGTATGAAATACAAATGTAGTAGAAAAAGAAATCTACAGAGAATAACAAAAGTGAAAAAAACCCCAGATGCTCACAAAACAATGGAATTTAAGTTGAGGTACTGAAAGAAATTCTGATTCTTTGAGATTCCTTCTGAATCTTCAGGTCCATTTGAAAAGCTCATTAAAGCTGTCTGAATCTGTCCCATCAATCCCTGTAAAACTGAACCCCTTTCAAGCCAATTCAAGTACTACAAAGACCTTTCAACTTGTTTGTAATGAGCCGCCTGTAAGATTATTACTGTGTGAGCAGTCAGTGATCCACATTCAGGTACATGATTATCGCAGATACCATGTGATCGTTACTGAGTCATGCTGTGTCTAATCAATAGCACAATTAATGAATGTCCACGTAATCAATGTGTAACTAATCAATGTGCATTTCATTCTCAGTATGTGTACAGTATGCTGTCTTTCCCACTTGAAATATTATATGCACCTTGTTCAGGAACTGCAGTTTTATTAATGAGGTAAGGATATTAGAGCACGTAGTCCACGGGACACTTCAAAGCTCTCATTCCAGACTCGACTACTATCAGTGATGGATGACTCTGTATTGTAAAACCCCATAACAGTACTAATGAAAAATGTGCCATGTGCCATGCCCTGACCAGAGATCCTTCCAAAGCCATATCATCTGGGGATTCCCAGCATCAGAAAGGACATACGATTTTATACTTTGCCACTGCCTTTTCTCAGCTATTAGTAGTGATCTGCTTTTCAAGTGTTCACACCTTTCTTTACTGGGATCCCAAAAGAACAAGGTCTTCTTCACCCATTGTATGTTTTAGGTTTCATTTTTTATCTACCTTCCCCACACTGAAAAAAACAGTAACATTCAACATAATAAAAGGTATTACACTGAACACCAGACTGACATGTACAAGCTTCCTATTTCCTGAACTTTCTATATGATCAAACTCTATGTGATACTAAAAGATTTAAACAGCTCAGATCCTAAAAAGCCTGCTCTTCTCCAAGTCTGTATAATTCAGAACCAGGATAAGAAGGTGCACAGGGGCAACACAGACACCCATGCATACAGTAAGATACTTAAATACCAAATGCTTACCTTTTCTGCACTGCCTGGAATCCTGAAAGCACACAGTACTAGAGATCAACTAGTGGGCACAGATATCTGACTCTCCCTGTGGATGCACACAGACTTTGGACACAGTTCCCACTAGGCAACGACTCTAGTCTTGGTATCTAGTCTAGATTCAAAAGGCAGCTTCAAGGAAAGGACTAGCCAGAATATAAGTAATCCATTTTTTTCCATCAGTTCCATCAGATATGAAGAAGCACTCCAAAATCCTCTCCTGCTGATTATGACATTGTGGCTAGAGGTTCTGGAGATGCAAGTTTTTAACTGTCTTCTTTAAAGCATAACTATCTTATCTGTTTTATGTATCATCAAGCTCTCTATTTCAAAAGGTAATTGCTCAGAATCACAGTTCTCTCTCACAATAGTGAACTGTGATTCCACAGAGTCACTAGCTAACAATGACCTTAAAAATACCTATCTCACTAGATGTTTATGCCATCTTTTCATCCCCCTTTTGTCTAGAAGGCAAAGTGCTTCTGGAACCTCAATCCAAGTCCCAGCTACAGAACCATGGCCAAGTGATGACAAGACATAAAAAGCCAAGCACACACACAAAAAAAAAGAGGCATTAGGCACACTTAATAGTTACAGTAAATCCTAGACCAAATGTACAGCCAGAAGCAAACCCCTGAAGCAACAGCAGGATTCCAAAAGAGGAGGAAAGGCAGAGAGGAACACACAAAGAGCCACCAGACCATTTTGAAACCAGAAATACTGAACATGGTTGTGACTATGACTTGATTTTATCTATGAGATTCCACCAGATTTTAACAGGAATTAAATCTCCAGAGAAATTAACCAGTTATGCTAACAGAAGAAGCACATGGAAGCAGCTGAGTATGGCAAATAGAGACTTAATGAAATAAAATCCAGTGCAATCAAGTTCGCAAACTATAAATACAGTTAAGCTACAATTTACCTTAAGTAAACTCTGATTTTTACTGTCTTATTCTTGGCTTTTGAACTAATTTATCTGTATTTTAATTATGTGGATAAATTTGGAATTTACATTGAAAAAGGCTTTATCTCTATAGACTGCACTGTTACAGTTGTTTGCACCTTAAACGTGATTAAATCATGACGACCAACTATGACTTACTAGCAACTAGTAACTTCTCCAATGAGCCTCTAACTCCTGTAAATTTAGATATGATAAATACTCAAGTAAGGTGATTGACCAATAAAACCCTGTACCAGGAGGAGCTGAGCAAGGGTGAAGCACCCATGAAGCTCAGGAAATAACACAACTGTTGCAAAGAGGTTGACTTGACCTCTACTCAGTGGGACTGAAGGGTTGTGTTTGGATAAACACCTCAGTTAGCTCAGTGGATCCGCTGGTAGTGGGAATGTTTCTCCCCGATTTCATCAAACGAATGCTAATCTCTGAGTTTGCATCCCCTCCCATGCTGGTCAGGCTCACGTTGCTCAGTGATCACATGCACACAACCACTGTCAAAATTTCAGGAGCACCGTAGAGGGGTCTCAACCCACATGATCCTTTCTGGCGATGAGGGATGCCCAGCATGACAATGGCACAGATATTACAGAGACAGGAAATGGGAATCACATTGGTATTGTGTTTGAACTGTATTGAAATTTCTACATTTTACTAATTGCAACCTATCCTTACAAAATATACTGAAAACATAATATAAATGTGTCCTTCTGCTAAATCAAAAAACCCACATAACATCAAATAGCTTCAAACACACACATTTGATACCACAGAATCAATTAGGCTGAAAAGACCTCTGAGATCAGGGCCCAACCTACGACCAAACACCACCATGGTGACCAGACCACAGCACTGAGTGCCATGTCCAGTCTTTCCTTAAACACCTCCAGGGACAGTGACTCCACCACCTCCCTGGGCAGTCCATTCCAGCGTCTAATCAACTTTTCTGTAAAGAAGTTCCTCCTAATGTCCAATCTAAACCTCCCCTGGGCACTGCTTGAGGCTATGTCCGCTTGTCCTGTCATGAGTTGCCTGGGAGAAGAGACCAAACCACACCTGGCTACAACCTCCTTTCAGGCAGTTCTAGAGAGCAATAATGTCTCCCCTGAGTCTCCTTCTCTCCAGGCTAAACCTCAACTCCCTCAGCTGCTCCTCACAGGACTAGTGCTCAAGACCTTCACCAGTTCTGCTGCCCACTTTGTGCAACAATTCAGTGTTGCACTCTCCTTACGTGGGTTATCCAAAAGAACCTGGTCAGAGAGCACTAAAATCTGACACATACCTCCATGGGAAGTAAGGCTTTTAGAACAAGAAGGGCCAGCACTTATTCAACACAAACCATGACCAATTTGCAAAAATAGTATTTTACTTGTCACTGCAAAGAGCTGTCCCTTCCCACCCCAAGAGACACTGAAATTTGCAAACTAATGAGCCTCTTGTTTTCTACCAGGCACTGTTTGCTCAGAAAAAGAAATACTTTTTGAAGCCTTTGAAGTTACTGTCTACTGTCCTTTTTTTAATGTACTCCCCTGGAAAAGTGTGATGATTTTTCACTTCTGGGGAAACAGCTGCAGCAACCCTGTATTCTAACAGTCAAAAAACATTTGCTTCTATTCAACAGTGTTCTAGTTAAAACATTTACCAGGAGCCCCCACATCAAAGGAAGTTCACACAGAAAGTTCTGACTCTTAAAAAGCCAGAAGGAAAGAAAAACACTAATTTACATTAATGAGTTCTCCTTGAAGAGTAATTTTATCCTGGGAGGTCACAGTTTCAGCCCCTTGCTATTGTGTATCATTTCATAATACTTTCTAGAAAAAGGGCAAGACACCACCCATTACCCAAAGAAATATAAACACCCAAATTATGAGAACAACCTGCTAAGCTGTTCTGTAAGCCTGAAAAAACCCCTGCCTCATATTCCAGTACCACTTCAGCAGTGCTTAGGACTTTCACTATGGCCACAAAACAACCATAATGAAGAACCATATTCTTTGATACACAACACTTCAGCATTTCTGATCAAGTAAGAAACAGAAATTGAATACTGGCACTGACCATTTTAAATCTCAAGGTCTGTCCTACCTTAAAAGTCATAAAATATTTAAGCGACCCATCCCCAACCCCATCTACTTCAGGCAGTGCAATAAAGACTAAGATGCTCCATTTAACATGCAATTTATTAACTCTACAATAGTCTATAAAGCTCAAGAACTATTTTCAAGTCCTAAAAATACTTTCCAAGAACAGTCTCTGAGAAACATGTCTCCACAACTGGAATACATTTCACTCTTTCAAGATGTTTCCCCACATCTTCTTTAATTTAAAAAACAAAGTAGGACATCTAGTTCAACTGAGACTAGCAGCAAAGAGTAAAGATGGACAGTTTGCTGTAATCATAGTGGTTATCTTGCAAACCTTGTGAGTGACAACTGCCCACTCTCTAGCTAGAGAAAACATTTCACAAAAATAATCATACCATAACCTGATTGCAGTGCTGTGGACCGCCAGAGTAATGGCAAAAAAAGTCCAACTAAACCTCCAACACCACTTTATCTTCCTTTAGGTTATTTAATGTAGAATGCAGGGGAAGCTTAAGAATGCCAAACACATTTTCTGTTTCATTTCTACAAAAGATTTACCATTTAGAGCATTTATGCATACTCTGGAGGATGTACTGTGATGAGTTTAAAGCCTCATTTCTGACAGCCTGGAGATGCCATCAGCTTTATCAAGAAGGCACTGACAAACACCTCAGACCTATCTGTAGTTGGTTGGCCAAAATACTCAGTTTTCAATCTTTCTTCAAGAAAGATTTCTTCAAGAAAGGTTTCAAAAAAACTCCTTGAACGCTGGAAAAGTCTGCTTGGACGTTTATTACATTTGTCATTACTTATCATTCAGAAGAACAAAAAGATAAACAATCCTAAGCACACACTAAAATGATCAAATCAATGCTAGTGCCTCGATGAAATCAAAGCTCACCAGTTCAGAAACTCATCAACCCAGGAAGAGAGAGCACTGCTGGCCATACCTCATTTGACTCTATAAATAGCTTCTGCTTCAGCTTAAATCCTGATTCACAGGAAGCCCTTTAGAAGTTAAAGGCCAAAAAACTTTGAGTCTAAGTATCAGTAATTTATCTTACCAGAGAGTCACTAACTTTCTAGAAGAGAACATTTAAGCTTAGAAATAAGATCATATGGCTGCTCTCCAACAGCCTGCTTGTATCTCATAACACTCTGAAGTGCTGAGCTTCTCTGAATCAAGGATGGCACTTGAATGGCAAACACTGAAATGAAGAATTTTATCACCCTGTGATATGCTACTAATGTATCCATGACATGCAGAATTTAGTTGCCATATAATGGGATTGAGCAAAAACACCAATAAAAATATTCTCTCAGTATTCGTTTAAAATAATGAAGTTTCAAGACCCCACAGTTGATGATATCTTTGACAGCTGTACAGTCTCTTCATAATGTAACAAAATAAATTTCTAAGTAAAAAAATACTGAACTTACTGTTTACAACACTTCTCAGGGCCAAGCTATGTCAGTGTCAATTTAAATGCAAACATAACTCACTGCATAATTACTCTACTTATGGTAATAAATTTTCTTATGATTAGTATCAAGAAAGCAGCAACACTGTATTCACAATGGTTTTTTTTGGTGAATTAATGTATTCAGAAAAAAGTGCTGCAGAAAATTTATGATCTACAAATATTTTAAAAGCCTTTGTAAAAGATTCTGTAGATAGCATCTGTTAACCCATTATCCACTTTATCCTTTCTAATTGTTTGGTGAAGAATGTTTACAAAACAAATAACTAGAAACAGATGCTTGTCCCAAATTTATACCTTAATTACTGCATTTTATTTTCCCTCTCTTCTCTTCATTGTAACTTTGTCATTCCTTCCAGCTTCTACAAACCACATTGCAAATGTCAATTTTATCACCCAATGTCAATTAGGTATCATCTGAACTCTTTCACCAGATCAAAAGCAGATCTCACAATTAAAATTCTATTTATTAACTTATGCCACTCTTGCAAAATTCCACCATGGTCTGTGGGTGAACTGATACAGAATGGAAGACATAATTACATAAGGAACTATGATTCAAGCTAACCGGTCTCACTCCTCTGCCCCTCACCTTTTCCAACATTACCTGAACACTTCATGAACCCATTAAATTTTCAAACTCAAAAGAAAGCTGCCCAGCAAGGGCAAGGGGAAGGAAGGGCTGGACTAACCTTCTGCCAAGCCTGTAAAAGACAAACAACCATAACAAACAGACAAACTCAACAATCGTAAGAGTCAACACAACTCTAGTGCAGGAACACAGCTCAGAAGCAGGATCTTTTTTCAGCAATAAGGAGACCCTTTTATTCAGTCCTACAGAAAAGCACACCAAGATGCTAAAAATCACTACCTATTTGCCAATCTTCCCCACAAAAACACAAGCAAAAATGTTTCTTTCTCTTCTGTTGAATTTTGTCTGCATTTTCCTTTCAGCAATGCTACTCCTGCCTCACCACAATATTATGCCATAAACTCCAAGTAAAGAAGTTACAGAGGGAGCAAAGCAACTAAACATACATTCTGCAACATCTGAACTCAAACTGACACCATGTTAAATCACTTCCAGGTTACTATATATAAACATTTCGAAGTTATCTGCATGGGAAAAAAAGGGGAAAGAAAAGGCTAAAATTATCTGATGCTTTATCAACCATTTTAAAAGAAGACTCTGACTGTTATTTAAAAAGGAAATATGTATTTCAAATGCAAAACTGAGTTATATTACCTTAGCAGTTATTTAAGTTATCAAAGTACTGTTTAACTATAGGAATAGAATTGGTCTTGAGTGAAGATTCCCACTTTTTAAAAAAAAAAAGAAAGTAAAATTCTGTTTTCTCACCTTAACCTCTAAACTCAAAAGATGTAAATTCTGCCAATGTAAGTGTAAAGTATTAGTTTTTAGCTTTCTACAAGCTGTAAATAGTAAAAAACTGTAATCAATGAATATGAAATTTCTTGCTTCACCCACTAATTTGTTAAGTCATCTACATTCCAAAATGAACTTGAACTGTTGTGATAACTCCAGGTCCATTTCAGAAACTCCGACATTTTCCATCACAAATTTCAGTCTGATTATTTTGGATATTACTTAATGAACAACTGATGATGCCACTCTGGAACCATTTAATTTGTTTTCAAGCCACTGCTGCCGCAGGCATCCCTCCCCTCCTCCTCTTGTCTGTTGCATGTACACTCGCTCCACCCTTTCATTACAGCTGCCTAATCCATGATGAGCCAGTCCAGGGTGTTAAAACTCACTGCCCCCAAAACCCAAAATCTATGCACTGATCTTCAATCTGATAGCTCAGCACCTAAGCCCATTTCCATAATATAAAACAAAAACACCAAAAACCACCACCCATGAAACTCACTAGGAAATTCAACTTCAAGTGCAAAACAAACAAAAAATTATTAATTTGTCAGGATTTTATGAAGAACTAAAGTACCTTTTTCTAAGAAATAAAACAGTCTTCACTTACATCTCCCTTTTCATCCAAACATCAAAATTATCCTGAAATTACTATGGACCATAGGCTGAAGTCAACCATCATCTTTGAAGATTAGCTAAAATTAACTAGGACTCAAAACAATGAGGATTAAGGAGGACTTTCGAATCACCACACAATGTTTCATTACATGCAGCAAGTCTGGTCTGAGTTTTTGTACCAACCCTCCATATCATTTTGGGAAAACCTTTTTTGCAGGAAAATGTTACTTTGACCTCGTCTATTCAGGTCTCAATGATATGAAAACAAATCCTACCTAAGGTCTTGATAACAAAACAGTACTCCTATTTAACAATTTGTATTTGTCATCACAGTCTGATCTCAAAGGAGCTCAAAGTCTATGAAACCTAAAACCTGTGAAACCTGTGTTCTTTTTGACTAAAAGGCAGACTTCTACAAGACAATCCTCATTCAAACAAACAGCCTAAGTCACAATGTAAAACATGTTGATACGAGGAAGAAAAAAAATTTAAGACTATACTACAGAAAATTACTTAAATGGCCCAGAGGTACCAATGGAGAAATCCAAAAATTACAAAATTATGTTTCACCTATGCAAGATTTTCTTAACTGCCTACAGTTTAAGAAAAAAATCTTACAGAAAGAAGTCACAAAATTCCATCTTTCCAAATGGAAATACAAACATCAATCCTCTAACTCATAGTTTTATGATCAAGCAGAAGTCCTCCTATGATGGGAAATTCTGTCTTTCTCATTTACCATGAGAAACATGAATTTTTACGGAAGTTCAATAACCCAACAGGAACCACGAAGTCTCAGAACAAAACATTAACTAGCCTGGACATAAACACATAATACTGCTTATGAGTACTGAATTAACACAGAAAAACATCAGTTTTCCTAACAATTTCATCACTTCCCCTTCTTGAATATTCATTCAAATACAGGAGGGAAAAAACCACAATCTGCCATCTCTTGCTCAATATCCAAACCTAAGAGACTTTCCAAACACATACTTGAAGAGCAAAAAAAAAAAGAAAAAGCTTTAAAATATTCTAAATGCAATCTTTGTTCTACAAGATTACAAAGACTATTCAGCTGTTGCCAGGAAAAAAATACATTAAGCAACGTCAAGAGTGCTGAAAAGTTCCCATACGGAAGGTGTTGGTGTCTAGCTGCCTTAAAATGTCACACTGATAGAAAAAGAAGGGTTCAGAAATACCAAGAACACCAAAACAGACAGTACACAGTTGTAAATATCCATTCCCATCTGGAGACTCAATTAATTATGAGATGGAGGGATATGGGAGCAGAAATAGTGGAGAAGAAGTAATTCATGTGTTCAGAGAACCACTTCAGTCTTTTTATCATACATCATTTTCTCCTACCCCCATAAGCTTACCCCATTTTGAAAACCCTCTACAAATCACAGCCTTTATTTCTGTCTTAGAAATAATATTAAAAAAGCTTTAGCTAGGAGAAAATACATTAAAATATAATCAAATGCATATTTCAATCATACAAATATTACTAATTTTTATATATAGTTTATTTATTCCATAAGAAATGCCATCTTTGTGCATTTGGAAGAACAGAATAGAGACAGACTATCACACACAACTCAACTGTACATTACATCTATGATATACTATTTATTTGGTAACAGAATTGTAAGGCATTGAAAGTCTTTCTGCCATTTGGGTTTTGCACACAGACACTGTTTTTCCCCTTAAGTGTAATTCTATTCAGTGGTATTATCTCTGCCTGCCTGCCCCCGCTCCTGGGCGTTGCCCATTCAAAACCCTCTTACTTGCAACAGTGACTGCAATTCAAAGGCACTGACCCCACTTCTGTCAGCTATCCAGCCTCTAAAAAAAAACCCCAATATTCTAGAGCTGCTCTGTGCACTTCAAAATTCCTGCTACCTAAAAAGGTCAACGCTCTTCTTTACAATTATCCAGCTGGAGGCCATGATCAATAGAATTTAAAATATTCTAATGTGATTTTAAAGTTAGAAGAAAGTTCAGAAATGCCAGGTGACAGCAACCTATGTAGTTTTCAACATGGGTTGGACTTCATTACCACAGCTTTCAGTCATCCATGACAACCATATTTTGAAACAGAAAAATAACCAACCATAAAAAATAACTTAGGTCTGCCTCTCAATCTCAGTTCAATTCTTCATTCAAGTCAAACCATAAAAAAACCACTCCTCTTTTCAGACATGAGTGGGAGGTAAAGAGGCACCTAACATGACATGTAACAATCTATAGCAAAGGAAATCCAGAAGCTACCTAAACCTCCACCCATCCTCAAAGAACAGTGATGACCTAAGGAGAGGGGTATCAATGGTTCTTTTCTTATCTTTAGTAATAAAAGTAATAAATTTCAGAGATTTTTAACATACAGAGTCACATAGAAACAAACAAAAAGAAAAAAATCAGTGAAGTTCACAGTCACTGTCACAATGCAAAGGGGCTTTCAAGGTTCCCAGAGCATAAAGTGAAGCCCAACAGGAAAAAAACTGAAACCATTCCCCATGTTAAGTAATTTCCAAACAAGACAAGAAAGGGAAGGCACAATAGAGCAACTTCTTTCAGTATTCAAAACTTCACTGTCACTTTTTAATTAAATATTGTGCAAGACAGCAAATTTGAGTCATTTTCAAGAACATATAAATACACAAAATATTTCAAAGTAAAATGCAACTAATGTTTCTAAATTTCACCCTGAAATATAAATTTCAGAGAATCATATAATCTAAGCAAATACCAAGCAACTAATACTAGGAAGCTTCTGTCTAAATGAAATATTTCTATTCCAAACACACAGAGCACGAAATGCACAATAGATGCTTTGAGTATCTGTCAAGAGACAATAAAATCTGTCTGACAATTAGTTCAACAAGCAGCAGCACAAATAAAGAAAAACGATGCTGCTACAAATCTTAAACCTCGAAATGCAGATCAAAATCCCTACCACAAGATTAACACACGAGAGCAACCCTGCGAACCCCTGGAACGGTAAAACATACACACGCACCAGTAGGAGTTGTCACCAAATTGCATGCAAAAATCCTCTTAGCTCCAATGAAGTCAGTGAGTCTGATGAGACCTTTACCTTCATTTTCCATCGAAATTGTACTTGAGTCGATAGTTACAAAAGTCTTTAGCAACAGCAGCGCTGGAGCGGGAGCAGAAAGGTGAAGACAGAAATGCCCCAAGATCCCAGGCAATCACAGTGCTCCCTTTGCCCCCACCTGCAGCAACATCTGCAAGAGAAACCAACGCTAAAAGAGGAAAAATTATTAAAAAATAAAAATTAAAAAATAAATAAAAAACCGTATAGGCTGCCCAGCGCAGAGCGGCACACGCACACACATGAAGCCCGCAGAGCTGTCAGAGACCACCGAGGATGAGAATTAGGATTAATTAGCCGCCCAGCAGCTCCAGCAACACGGAGGAGCAGCGCCGCCGCTTTCCCCTCGCCACCAGCGCCTCTGAGAGCCTCGTCCCGCCCGGGGAGGGGCGTTCGCTCCTAAAAATAAACCCTCACCCCAAGTAACCCCCCTTCCCCGCTCTGCCCGCACCCCGCATCCTCGGCGCCAGGCGGGAGACAGGGGAGCGGCGAAGGGAAGCGCTGCCTGCCCGAAGCGACGCCCGCCCGCAGCCCCCTCGGCCGCCCCGGCCCCGCCCGCACCGTAGCGCAGGCCGCGGGGCAGCGCGGGGGAGGCGGCCGCGGCGGCCTAGAGAGGGACAAGCGGCGGCTCCGGCACGGCCGCCGCCCGGCCCCACCGCCCGGCCGCGCCGCTCACCTCGGAGCGCCGGGGCGGCGCGGCCGCATCCCCGCTCCGCTCACTTCCGCGGGCAGAGGCGGCGGACGGGGCGGGGCGCCGCGGCGGAAGGGCGGGCGGAGCCCACACACGCCCGCTCCCCGCTGGCAGCCGCGCGGTGCCGAGCCCCGGTTCCCTCGCACGGCGGAGCGGCTTCACCCGCAGCGCCGGGCAGCTCCGCAGGCTGCGGAAGCCCAACCGCGCCGCGGTGGAATATAAACGCGTTTGAACGCCCGGCCCCTGCAGGGAGCCATGGAGGCGCCCGCCCGGTGCCCACCTGGCCCCCTGCCCGGGCAGCAGCCGCACGGTGCCGCGAGAAGGCGGATCCGGGAGCGGCGTTGAGCGGCCGGCGAGGGGAGCGAGCTGTGCTGAGGGGCCCGGCCCGCGCCCTCGGCCCCACCGGGCACGGCGCCAGCGCCGGGAGCCAAGGCCGGCCCTCCTGGCGTGGGAAAACAACCCCGTCATTCCCGCTGGCCTCAGAGCGCTGCTCTGCTGCCCTCCCATGAAAACCGGGGTCACGCACATGGGGTAGAATCAGAATTACCGAGGCTGGCAAAGACCTTTTCGATGATCCAGTCCAAGTGTGCACCCAGCACTACCTCTGAGACCCCTGAACGGTAACACTTGGTGCCAAGTCCAGACTCCTCTCGAGCACTTCAGAGATGGTGACTCCACCACCTCCCTTGGCAGCCTATTTGAACGCCCGATCGCCCTAAAAGTGAATTTTTCCTTTCTAATAATGAGAATCTCCCCAGTGGCATCTTAAGGCCTTCGGTAGTTCCTATTTGGGTTACAGAACATGCTGGCAACCCTGCTTGGTTTTGCGCCACCAAATTATCATATTGTTGTAAATGTTAGCAGAAAAAAAAAAAATCGACTCAGTACAAAATCTTAAAACACATCAGGTAACTACTTTTAAAGGTAGATTTTAGCTACCAATTATGGAACCACCAACCCTAATAACTAGCTGAATTCTGGAGGGAAAAAATGCTTTATCAACTCAATTATGTTCATTTAGACACCAAAGAAATATTATTTGAAATTATAGTTGCAATGCTGAGTTCTTCAGCTGGGGAAGTTTTTAAGTAAAAGTAACTTCCACTGAGATGATTAATTTTAATTTAAGGTCTGATGTGCACTACTAGTGAGAACAAAATACCTTTCAACTTTCAAGGTCAAAATCTAATGAAGATGTGCTAATTGTAGGCTTTACATCCCATTTCTAAAGGAGCTGTGACAACATGGTCTGAAAAAAGCACTTGCATTGACATCTCATGATTAATGATCTGTCACCTTGACTTTGTTTTTCTTAAGCAGCAGAAGAAACCAAACTCAGTCTTTGTCAGTTCATAAGCAGCATTTAACAGAACTGAATTTTAACATTTCAAATTAATCTCACAACCCATAATAGTGTGCCTCTTGAAGCTAAAGAGCATCCTTGCTTCTTTTGAAGCTTTTGATGATAACTTTGAGTATTAATGTAATATAGATTCGTCAATATATTTTGAGCAGTAGAGTTAGAAGTGTCACCCTAAAGTAAAGGCTCCAAATATTTATATTCAGAAAATTAAGGCGACGACAGGCAGGTTTAGTAGTTTGAGATTACCTGGCCTGTCCCATGTAGTTGCCATGTTACTTGAGTATCTCCATGGTTACTCCATGAAGTATCCCACTACAAGTAGCAGTGACTGTTCTCCAAGACAGTGCTTCTGTTAATTTATATGTAAGCATACTAAGAACCCTTTCAAGATACTCATGACACACCCACAGTTATAATGCCACAATTTCTACACAAAACCGATGCACCCAACAAGAAAAATATTTAGTTACTTTGTTAAAACAGGTAGGTCTTGCTTTCAATATCATATGCTATCATTAAATATTAAAAGCTTAGGTAAATATTTTATGGAAGAAAAAAACAAAGCCTGTAGATCCTAATACTGTTTACATCCAGAAGATGTTTGGACTTCTTTACATTGTGAAAAGTTCTGGGGAGAAGAGCGAGAGGTCCTGAACATTACTGAGATTGTTCACAAACGAGACCTAAATATGTGTGACAAAGTCTGCATACTGAGAAGCTTTCTGTGTTCAGGTATCTCATAAGAAGTCAAAAGCAAGTCATACTCTATAGCAACAACTGAAAAAGTTTCATCTTTGAGGCTTAATCTCTTTCACATTATGTACATCTGCCATTATTACAGCCTGTGATGCTGCCAGACAGCTGGGAAGTGCCTCTTCAGCATTATACAAGGACTATATCCATCCTTGAAAATTATAGTACAGTTTCTGCCATATTCCACACCTGCAAACAGTGGCTGTTTAATAAAAAATGCTCAAAGTATTTTGTTTACAACTGCTGCTAAATGTTGTTTCTTAAAAAATCCCATCCTTAATGTGAGCTTGATACACAAGAGTATAAGGACAGCCTTAATATCTTCAGGAAGCCTCATTAAAGTGTGTGGCAAAGGCATTATTTGGCAAACTACAGCACATTATTAAAATATGATTGTAGAGATAAGTCTGAAATTAAAACAAGGCTTTGCTTACGGTAACCTGTCATAGCCAGTTGCACTCACAAATTACAATAATATTTGTTTTACTTCTTCTAATCTTGAAAAAAAATCTTGCAGTGAAATGCTCCTCTGAATTTCCAGTGAGCAAACATGTCTAGCCCAAACAGAAGAATTCCAATGAAAATACATATACAAACTAGAAAAACATACACAAACAGTCTTTAACTGACACAGTTAGAATCTCTTTTTTAAAAAAGCAGTACTTGAAATGATATGCAACACTGATGAGTTTGGGGGAAAAAAAGACTGAACACTGGTGATTGTTAGCATTTTTTCTCTCTAGTTCACAGTCCTGAAAATACTTCATAAAAGCAAGCAAACCTTCTGGAAATAGGTTTACACTCAGGAGAGCAGAGTTTCATGAGTGTTCAATGGTAAATTAAGCAGCCTCCTGCCCCAGGCATTCTCCTTCTCTTGCTGTGTTACCAGGTTTTAATGCCACACAGCACTACCTTGGTATTCTGCATCAATAAAACAGAGTTCCTGCCACCCAACCACCACCACCTCTTCCCCAGTTTTTAGCTGCCTTTATATTTCTTCAGAAGAATTAAAGGCCTCTGGAAAGCTTGGAAAAATTAAAAAGTAGAAAATTCATTACAGTCCAGGAAGTACCATCAATCAGTTGGAAGCAAAAAAGGGAGAATTTACTCTAATGGCATTAAACAGATAGGCCTTAACCTGCAGCTTGTTTATAGGGAAGCTGAACTTGGTTTGCTTTAGTCTCAATCAATTCAGCTTCATCTCAATGTCTCCCATGTACTACAGCACTACCAAAAGCAGTAAAATGTATTTTAAACATAACAAGGATACCTTAACTGCATGGTTCACAGATTAGAGATTTATTACACAGAATTCTGTTGAAGTCACTTGTCAGACCACAACAGCACTTGAAATACTTGTTGCTCTGAAGTGAGTTTACAGATTATTTTAAAGTATTATTTTATAGTGTCCTTCTCAAGATGAATTTGCTTAAAGCCTGTCAATGTTGAGTCATGCTACTGAAATCTGTTACAAATTCTGTTAATCTCATAAGAATTTATTTATACATTACAACAAGAGGTATTTTCCTGAGCCATATCATTGATAATATTTTAATCTGGACAAAGCTTTCTATAGCAGTTCAGTTTGGGTCCAAAAGGGTTAATATATGATCCTTCTGTCAAAACAGGCTTCTCCACTACTTGCTTGCTTTGCTTTAGGTGTAACTTAAACAGCCCTCAATACACTGAGAATAAATTTGCTTTCATAGAATAAAAAAAACTGGTTTCTAGTAAGACAAACTAATTTGATTTAATCACAATTTTTGTTGTCTTTCATCTGGAAGTCAAAAACTCACTGTGCTTTTACAGTCCTCTATAGGGTTCTTGTATGACTGGAGTCAGGACAGGGGAGGGATGATACTGGAGCTTTTCATTTAGATGCTTTAAATGGCAAGTCATTTGTAAAGCCTGTGTTGCAAATTTCATCTCCACATCCTTTCCATCCATGCTGTTCAACTGATAGCAGATTGAAGCAATCACCTCATCTCCAAATTGAATTCTCCTGAGAAAAACCCAAGGCAAGACCACCTAAAGTTCAAATGTTTTTGTGTGTGTGTGTGTGTGTATGTAAAATCAGTTCAAGTTTAAAAGAAGAAAAATGGTACAGTTTTCCCAGAGGAAATAAGTGCTCATTAAATTTTATAATTCTGAGCATCTTAAGATGTATGAAACATAACTACATTTTCAAATTACCTTAGCTCAGCCCTGTCTTGACACTGTGCAATTATGCTAATTAAGGAACTTTGGTTTATGGGAGTCTTAAATTACATTTCGCTGATTTTTAAAACACTTGAATTTAACCATGTCATCCCATCCCTAGGCAGCATCACTACCAATATTGTACATTCAGAGAAGGGGTGCAGCACTACAGCAATTAAAGTTGACATAAAATCAGGCTTCTGTGACTGCCCTTCTGCTGATTCTGCGCTGGCCTTGACATTCTCCATTCTTGATAACCCAGCTCAGGAGGAGTGGTTTGCCAAGAAGAAAGCCCACTTCAAGAAAGGCTCTACTGCTGAACTCCCAGAACTAGTGGAGTAAGGCAGTGTAGAGCAGTGCCAGGACTAAAACCTTTAATCATTTTGAACTGTTGTGAATGTATACTCAGAGCATTCAAGAAAATCAGGTTTGATCTATCCTTCAGGGAGAGACAAAGTTAATTCATTTTCTGACCATAGCACTCATCTCCTTATCTCAAACCTGCATTTCATCTTCCATACTTTTCTTCTTTAATACCTTCCATCTCATGCACATATTCAATACTCATCTGCTATTTTCTTCCTTCAGCTGCACTATTTTGAAATAGTTAAAAATATTAATTGCACATTTCCCAGAGAGGTTTCCCTTCCCTTTATTTAGGACTCGCAGAGCTCTTCAGCTGCTTCTGTTTTCACCTCAGTGGCTGTTTTCAAACCTAACTACTCCAGTAAAAGTTTCACTGCTAATGTGGAAGCTCTCACGAGCGCCTCTATCCCATCTACTGGAGGCTTCACATTTCCAGAGACATTTTGTGAAGTAAAGATCTAGTTTCACATTGACTGTAAAAGACAGCCAAAAACCATGTGCTCTATAATTGGAATATGCTGTGAAGCAAGTTACTATTGGGAGTCTTGGCTGAGGCAAGCAAAATGCCGTGCTAGGATGTCTGCTACAGGACAAAGACTGCACTCCTCTGCATTGCCAGCTGCAGCTACCATCATGTTGTGGCCTGAATACAGCAGAAGGTGGAAAACTCTTCCCTAGTAAAGGTTTATGTCTTTCTGAAGGATTACTGCAATTTATTACATGGCAAAGAAGGCACCCCATTTACTTGTAAATTATTTCTGTTACATTATAGCAAGCTGTCTGTGGTGGAGAATAAAGACATTTCAGCAATGAAACTATAAACAGCTAAAAAAACCAGCAATAGCAAAGTACTTTCATTTGAATTGATTCAAGGTTAATGTGCCAAGAATTTCAGGAATGCTGCATATATTACAGACAAGTAAGCTTGCCAAGACTCTTGGAAATTGTTCTTCAAGACTATGGGTGAGAGTAAAAAAGGGCAAAGGTGATACTCAGTGAGGAGCTGGCAGTTAATAAACAGATGTTTACATAGTTATACAATTTCAGCTCCTGGCAAGAATATGATGATTTGTTTGATAACACACTTAAGCATAATATGTTGGGCTATGAAATTTTATTCAGACTCAGAGCCAAAAAATGTTATCAAGTGAAAGCATGTGACAGCTTTTCGGGTTGGGAGGAATTCATTACAAACTTTTGTTTTACAGGAGAGTCTATATACTTTTTTATTTTTAGTATTACTACAACTTTCATGTAAATGGCGTCAAATATACAGAGAATTTTTTCCTCCCTTATGTCTTAAAAGGAGTGGTCTGAGGTCACATTTTTAAAGCTGGTAAAGGTTATTGATAAAAGCAATTAATGTAGCATGCTTCTATTGCAACTATGTTCTCTGTCATAAAGACCCTTAACTTTAAGATAGGTCCAAATGGTGAAATCAGAGTCTAAATCTATATTCAGATGCTTTCTTAGTCAAAGTTAACAATAAGGCTGCAGGGGGGAGGAATAAAAACTGTGCACACAGGTTATGTAACATTTAGAAACTTAGTAAAGTACACTTAGAGAAAATACCCAAATTTAACAAGGTTGTTGTGACCTCATTCCCTATCTAACTGCACAAGCTTGTGCTAGGACAAAGTGGAGGTGGGAGCAAGTGCTCAAGAGTATTTCCATACCACTGCTAATGAATATCAAACTTCAGCGCAAGGGAATTAAAAAACAAACACACATTTCAAAGGAGGCTCCTGTCATTCTTGAAAATAGGTGCTAAAATATTACCCAGCAACATCACCATCTTTAGTAGACTGACTCTAAATAATAGATCACATATTCAGTTCATGCATCACCAGAGGTTGGATACAGCCCCAGCTGAAAGTGACAGGAATGGCTATGGGAGGGACAAACCCCACAGCTGTATCATATGAATTGGGAAAGTATATTCTAGCAGCCTGTCGCAACGGGAAGGTTAAAAGAGCCCTGAGGTGCCCCTCTGTCTCCCAGTAATTCAGCAGCTAATGTCAGCTGCATTCTGTGCATCTGCAACAAGCCAAGAAGCACCAGAGGAGGATTTAATTTAAAAAGAGTTGAAACTCGTATCGTAGGCCCTCCTCCCCACCATCTGGCTAGTGGGGACATTCAGTACAATTCAGCATGACAACTGCCTTTTCAGAAGGAAGGGAAAAAAAACATTTCTTATTCAGGAAAAAAATTAGGCAGTTCCCATTCCATCTTTGAGGGCCTCCAGCCTAATCCATATCTGTTGAGGAGTTCTGAGGATAAAACTCTATTTATAGAGTAGAGAAACTGGTAGTGATAAATCAGCAAAAATCTTGTTTCCTATTTGAAGTTCAGCTTAAAGTAAATTTTAACTCTGAATTTCCCATATACAATTTAAAACTTGACCCGAATATTTAGATATCTAATGAGAGGCATGTTTTTTATCCTACTTCTTTCATATGTCATATAATAAATTTAAGGTCAGAGGATTATCTTAGGTTGTATTAAGATACTGTTATGAGAACATACCTATCACATTGCATCAAATATATGGTACATTTTATATTTATATGATTACTATTATATCTATGATTTACTGAATCATATATCTGCTAATCATTCGTTTATTATTATTTATACCAAATAATAAATCTATCCAGCCATATATCTATGACTTATTAATTATGCAGAAATAAAAAGATACTAAGATGTAAACATTTCTGATTCATCAGTCATTCAAGTGTGGAAAATCATCCATCCAGAGAAAAAACCAAAACAATCACTGGAAGCCTCTGACATTGTAGTAGTAACATGGATTAATCAGAAATCACTTACGTGTGTATGCATTGAGAACCAAAATCTTGATTTTGCTTCCCTTGGAGTTGGAAAACAGGACTCCTGGAGTATTTTCTTCATTAGACACAGATTTCATGAGCCAGGTGCTTTTAAGAATTCATCTTTCATGTCTCCCACAGTTTTCACCCCAAATTATTTTCCCTTTTTGAAAACTTGATCTTTGTCTGTTTACAGCCTCACATCTTCAACATTTATGTACAGTGATGCTGTTTTTCACTTCCAGGGACAGATAATAGAGAATGTAGAATAAACTAACCTTGGTGTTGCAATATTTCCTGTTTATAAAGTCTGTTTTATCCAAAACCTCACTTCAATATCTAAAGAGAGAGAGCTAGGTTTGAATAAATTAAGCTTTGCATCAATTCAGCTGTTACATCCTACAAAGCGTAATCAAGATACTGCTCCTAGGGTCAAAGCATAAAGAGTACAGAACTGTAGCAGAGAAGCTGAAAATTGTGAGAAAAAATAAAGTCCATTTTCAGACTTGCCAAGACCTCTAAAACAGCATTTCCTTTTGCAGTTTGTAGCAAAAGGAATACTACCAACCCCCAGGCCACCTAAAGAGGTACATCTACACTGAAGAAAAAAGGCAAGTGACTTCATTGTTGCAATCCTGCACACAATGGCTTCTGAGCCCAATGGGAACTTCTTAGCAAATATTTTCTGATGAGTTTCAGATTTATTGCAGGTATGCAAGCTTCACAATCACTTCTCTTTAAGCAGAACTCTTTTCTCTCTTTTTTTGATATATTTAAATGATTTTGAAGTAGCTCAGTCAGTGGTGACAGTAATTCCAAGCAACCTTTTAAAATAGCTGTGGCATGACATCCTGTCCTTCCATGTGAAATTAGCCCTGCCCAAACACAAAGCCTTTTGCAGCACTGTAACTGAAGGAGCAGCTACATGAAATTTGGTCAGGTTTAAAAGTTTCCAGCTGCAATAAGATGGTTGCAATTTTTTTTTTATTTTTAATTTTAGCTCTCAGGGAAATGCCATGTGTTACTATGAAAGACAACCACTATTACTAAGATTGCTTTTACTAATTCAGGTTTCCTGCTTTGTCGTCAGCTATAGGCTGTAGCTGCTCATAACAAACTTCCTGTGGATGCAAAGCAAATACCATAAAGAGGCTTGACATGGCATGAATGCCAGAGGAAGGTTACAACCCAAAGCTTGATGCCTGTAACACTGCCTGTTTAAGCTTTTGTAGTTCCTGGGCTTTAATATTGTATTGTTTGATATTACAAGCTGGTTTGTGGAACGGCACCATTATATTAAAGAAGTTTGCCTATGCTGAAAAAAGCTTCTAATCCTTTTAGTTGAATAGAAAATCTGGAAAGCATGAACCTCAAAACTTGAATAGAAAGGCCAAATGAAATTTCTCTGAAAAGAAATCAGAATTTGAAAGGGTAATTCATTTTTGTAATGGTTGCGATTGATGATCCTGGAATTTCTAACTCTCAAAAGCATTTTCACCTAGCCCTTTTTAATGCCTCTTGAGCAGTTTCTGCTCTGATTATTTTTAAAATATGGTTAAAAAGTAGCTCTGCTATATTTCTGTCTGATTTCCTGGGGAGAAACGTAAATAAATATATGTGTTACTGACTACCCCTTAACTGTAGCACAGGTTTGGTACATCTAAGAAGTTAATTTGACAGGGCAGAGCTGAGGAAATTCAATTAAGAAAACAGGAACCAAGCATCTGTTTTTGACTGTCTCAGAACTTGAAATGCTCCCTAAGCTTTGTTGGGTTTCTTGTCTTTCCATGACATTAGAAATGCTAACATGAAGGCTCCAAAAATTAAATCTAATCCATCTGTATCTGGCAGACATATTCTTATATGAAAAAGAGAGGAAACAGTGGGATAAGACAGATTTTTTTTTAGTTACAAATAATCTGTTTCATTTGTAATCAAATAAAGCTTCAGTAATTGAATATATCTTAGTTTTCAAATTTTTTCTCTTGGTTTTCAATCTTTCACATACTTGTGTTTACATGCACTGTTCTACCAGATATTTAAATAAAGCTGTAAAAGTTGAGCTTAAGGATTAAAGAGAGAATAGGCTTTCTACTGCACAGCCTATTCTGTTAAGGTTTTTCATTTCACTAGATTTGAGAAGTGGCAGTCAGCCTGCCCCACTCCCCTCCCTTCCCAAGCAACAGCTGTCAGCAGCAACCATTCAGTCTTGATACTGGCTCAACTGAAAAGCTGTTAAAACACAGCATGGTTTGGGTTAGAAGGGACCTTAACATCATCAAGTTCCAACCTTCCTGCCATGAGTAGGGACACCTTTCACCAGGGCAGGTTGCTCAGAGCTCCATCCAACCTTGCCATATCTGAATGATATGATATGTGTGTCACAGAAAGTGCCTAAATGAAAAAGTATTTCAGGAAATGTACTACAATCCTATTTAAAACATCAGTGGTATAAGATTTCTTCAGAAGATCATCTCAGACTTAGAGACCAAAAATAAATAAGCTTTGACCATTTAGATTAATATTTTTTCAACATATTAAAATAAGAATTTGAATAAACCATTAGGAAAGAGCTGCCACAGTCCATCAGCAGCTAGATAAATTCAATGATTTGTATTTGGAAAACAGCTCATTTTTGTTTTTGTGAAAAGCAGAATCTCAGTGCCTTATGATTAGGATCCTTGCTTAGCCTACTGATTTCTTCAAGTGGCTTGTATTAGTTGCTGGTTTCTTATGGCAACACCAAGACCTGCTCATCTTAAAATGTGTCTTCATAGATAGACATAGCATATGCTTGAAAATTTGTCTGGTTGTGTCTGACACAAAGCAGTGGAGAGCTTATGATTGAAGTATAAGATGGTGATTCAATGAAGATGTTTATCTGAAGAGGCAAAACATTCAAGCTTTGATGCCACTGATCATAATTCAAGCAGAAAATCTGCTTTGGGTAAAAAAATGAAGAATCTACACATCATTGGAAAACTTCATATAGTCCTGACAGGAATTTCTATATGACTACAGGAGAAAGTCTAGCACAAAGCCAAATTGGACCAAATGGGGATTTGTTCTGATGCAGTCTCTCAAATATTGATCTGAGCTTAGGAGAAGCTAATGTGACAAAGAAGATACCTGAGATACCCATCTTTATCAGAAGATTTAGAGTTTTCCAAACAAATTTGTGAACTGCAAGGAACAGTTAGATCATAGTAATTGTTCTGACACAATGGATTTAAATATAAAATATTAAACAACATAATATCCATCAGCCCCAGAGAGTCAGCCCTGGAGTATTTTCCATTCTGGAGATTACCACATCCCAGGGATACACAGCACTCAGAGCTTTTTGTGCTTCAGAACACAAATAAGAGAAATGAGGGAAAATGTTTCATTAGAAAAATTAGTCAAGCCTCTGTTTAACCACAAAAGTCAGAGTGCCTTAGTCATCCAAAGCAAGCAGCAGTTTTAAAGTGTCTTCTCAAATTTAACATATACATTCATTTTTACATACCAAAAAGTAAAAATACCACTGTTGTTAAATAAAATTAACCAGATATGTTAATAAAGCCATTACAATGAACTTTTCATTAATAGCTATACAGATTTCTTAGCTGTCCTAGTAGAGAAGTACTATGTCATTTGTAATACCCATGAATTTCATAGAGAACTTGCACTGTAAACCTGAGGCACCTACACCAAATGTATCTTTAGATACAGGAATCTTTAGAAAAGCAAAACAAAGCCAGAGTGCCTCTCTCTTTTCTTCCTTTTTTTTTTTTTTCTTTTGGTAAGCCAGCAGTAGCACTTGGACTATCATAGCCATAATAAAAGCATTATCAGTGTTACAACACTAGCAACCACAGATGCCATCTCTCCTGAGAGATATATTTCTCCACACTAAGAGACAGCATCACTTCCAGCTAGAGGTTAACCTGTGTGGAATGGGAGGTATTGTTCATCTCAGAGCAGAGATCAAGTGCCAGCTATTTCAGCAAAAGCTGCCAGATCTTTTAATGGATAAAGTCATGTCCTGCTCAGACCCTTTAGCTGCATCCTCAGCATCTCTTCTCCAGGCTAACTAACTAGATGTCTGAAGTCTTTTCCCCTTGGAAGAGCCGATTCTTGCAGAAGTCTTAGGTTGTCACATGAAATGCGTACTTTAAAATGCCTGTAGTCCTGTAATTTCAGGAACTGTGTGTCAAATATATGTCAGATTCAGCTACATTAGTTTCTTGGCATATAACAGCTACATTTACAGGCAATCTTAAACAGCACCAGTTTCATTCAACTAATGTAGATTTTAAAGTTGTAAGGAATTATTTATTTCAGTCTACTGTATGTGTAACAGAGAACTTCCACCTGTAAATTATGTACAAGAACTATAACATCTATTTCATCTGTATAAAGTCTTTTATAAGCATTCCCAATCACAGTTTCAGAGTATGGGCTGGCAACCCAAAAAGTTATTCCAAACGTTAAATACAGATTGAAAGGTGGCACCTTATATCCTATTTGCATGCAGCCTGTGAGCTTTTTTCTCCTTGATTAAAGACCCATCCTTTGTGAGCACTGTCTTCCTCAAAGATAGTGTTAAATCCTCAGTTACTTTGAGATAAGACCTTGACTTGAACAGAATTGCCATTTTTGAGGAAAACTAAAGATAAGGCAAAAGAACAATGCCCCTAACAAGCAAGCGTCTGATAAGCTCTGTTAGGAGAACATCCTCACAAGAGGATTTGTACTTACTGTTCCTACTCAGACCTTAGAAAGACCTACAAATCCTGCCCATCACAGTTAAAACAGAGATTCAAAGGAAAGACAGCTTAATGCCACTCGACATAGATGCTATTATCCAATTTGACTCTCAATTCAGTCACTGTCTCTTAAATTAATTTGATTGGTACACTTGAAAAAACCAAATATGCTTTAATGTCAATAGCTCTCTCATGAATAGAGGAATGTCCTGCCTGGTCCCCAGAAGTCTGGTGTCCTCTGGTGTCTTCTGGTTGACTGACTTGTAAACTGACTGAGCTGCAGCAGTCAACCACTACCAGGGATAGGAGTCAAGGAAGTTCTCAATTATGCTCTCCAGGGCAGGCTTTGGGAATTGTTCTTTTGAATACTTGAGAGGTGCAAACACCAATGCGAGCTTTTCCAGTACATGAAGTACTGCTGATTATTCTCCCCTGCGTGATCTCTTTGATGTAATGCTGCTCTAAAAGGCAGTTTTAATAGGATGCCTCCCCTCTTACCAACCAACCTCATTTTCATTAAGCATGTGGGTGTTTCACAGCTTTGAGACTCTCTATCCAGGAGTTCTGCAGTTACTGGGGGAAAGGGACAGATACAGCTTACTTCCTTCAGAAAAGAGGCTAAAAAGGGTTCTGCCAAAGCAGCTGGGTTAACTATTAAAGAAACATTCTCTCAATGCCAAGCACAATGTACAAATCACTCTGTCCTGCCTCAGTTCTGAATTCCCAAAGCTCTTTTGGTGGGTTCCCTAAAGGACAATGCCCCATCTGTTAATTCTCCTGGATAGAACCTCATTGATGGTATCTCACTCTTATGCATGAATTAATACCTAAAGAAATTAATTTAACATTCATCTTGTGGCTGGTATGTAGCTGAGAAATCATTCTAAAGAAGCATTGGCTGGAAAGGATGTAAGAAATGTCTGTTTACTGCTAGGATTCAGAAGGAAAAATGGTGGCATTTCTCAGGACAAAATGATGGTTCTTCCATTTCCTTTAGCATTGGTCCCAGACCCTTTGGAAATGGACTGTGAATGAAAAAAGTATCCTGCAGTTTCTTCCAGGAAAAGATTTTATCTGAGTCCAGCTGGAATTTTCAACAGGAAGTCCAAGTTTTATGGCCATGTTTTGGAAAGAGGTAACTGTACAATACTCTTGAAAAGTAATTTCCTCAAATGTTAATGAGATATACTCTAACTACCAGCAAAGGCAAAAGAAAATCATGTCTTGCTCTGCCAAATGAATTGAAAAATGACTTCAAGGAAAGGAGATAATCCTGCCAGCATCAACACCGTTAAATAAGCCACATACATGCCTTCTATTGTTTTTTATCTAAGCAGAGAGGCCGCTTAAACATGTTGAAATAAAAGGCCTTTTATGTTTGACAAGAAAATAAGTGGCATGTTTCATTTCCTTGCTCAAACTGAATTAATATTATAAACCTCAAACCTTCCAAAGAACTTAATCATAATAATTTTAATGGAAAAATTCAATGTATAGAATTAGATAAGAATTGTTCTCATAAAAATACATATTCCTCTAAGAAAGAGCTGTAGAGGTCTAGATAAAAGCCTCATTTAGCTAGAATTACCTCCTAAACTTGACTATGCTGTTAAAATGTCACTTGGTCTCAAACTCTGCCACGTAGCCACAAAATTTTTCATACCATTTCTATAAGGCTTGCTAAAAAGCTTTCATATTTCTTTACTTTAAAACATTCAAGTTTGTATTGAAAATAAGAGAAAAATCTCAAAGATCATAAATAATTCCATTATTGGATCATACTCCCTCAAGTCCATGCTCCTGGGCCTTGTGTGTTCGTTAAGGAATGGTTCCAAAAGGTGATCCAAGAAAGGAAATATTTAATACACTGCCAGTATTGAAATATTTTCCTTAAACCATATTATATACCTGAAGAAAGCAAGTTTATCCTTCTTAGTACCAGTTCTCATCTATATGCATGTCCTTCTTATAATGTGTTTATGTCTTGGACTTCATGAAAATCTGTGGCAATTTTCCAAATCTATTGTTTCTGAACAATACACATTTATTTCAGCTTTAGTTTTTACTGAAATATTTGATGTCTAATGCTCTTACTGATTATCAGTTTCTAAGCAACTGGTAAACAGGATTTTTTAGTTGTCAGTTTCTAGAAGAAATTGCAACTCATTAAAGTGAGCATGCAAAGCTAACCTCAGATTGTAGCCATTACACTTATTTTAATGTATTTAATTTAAAATGTTTGATCAGAGAACAAGTCTCCTAGGATGCATAACTTTTCTGGAACATCACAGTGAACAGCAGTTCTTCAACAAGCCTCATTACATTCCATGCACAATATCAAGCAATGTAAAGAGAATGAATAGTAGCATCACATTCAGTTCATTTTATATTGATAAAGCTTCGTGTCTCGGGACTAACATGCTAATAACCACATCAATACTTGTTTTGATTAAATGGATTTCTTCCAGCAGTGGAAGCAGCAGGGCCAGAAGTATATTGCACTAAGGATATTCACATCCTTATGCAAGCAGGATGATTAAATTTAGCATCAAGTTACAGGTTGCTCTCTAATTCAATCTCTAATTCTTTCATTCAATTCCACCAATGAATGTTTAAGTTACAACTTAACTGGCCTGTGCATCTTCAGAGGTTCAGCTGTCAGGACAAATCTTGAACAATTTAAAAGTTATTAGCCAATTAACCCTGCATTTATCCTTTACTTGTGAATTTTTTCCTCTGTGACTGGACAAGCATGTCCATGTGCATCAGACAAAATCTATCAGAACAGAATAGCACAGTTAGAATGTGCTAAGCTCTCTGGAACTTTAATTTAATGCCCACTGAGATTAGAAAAGGGTAAACAGTGAGAAAACAACAAAAACCCTCAAAGAAAAAAGCATTTATCTACTGATAGCATTTATTAAATGACATTCAGTCAGTATTAAGCAAGCCATCCCAAGGACTTACCCTGCTAAATAAAAGAATGTGATCCTCAGAAATAGAGCTTATTTTCAACACCATGCAGGGCAGCCTCCAGAGCAAAACTGCACTCTGTGTTTGTAGAGTCAAAGCAGCAAGTGTTACTATGTGGTATCAGCCCTGCCAACATCTGACAAACCCAAGGAGAATGAACACGATGTTTCTTTAAGCATGTAGTGCTTGAGATGTTAGCCATTGTAAAAACATTAGGAGGAAGAAAGAAAATAATGAACATTACTGTACCAAAACAGGAAAAGCAGATTTCCCTCCCACCCACCCCCTGCCTCTTACAGACAGCCCTGGTACTTTTTTTTTTTTTTCCAAAATGTATCATGGCAAAGGAATGTGTCTTTCTTTGCCTGATGACCTCTGATTTGGAGAAGTATGCTATTCAGCATCATTTAGCACACACAGAACAAAGAAGTTTAACTGTTTCAAAGGAATGCAGAATTCCAGCTCTTGTTACAGAGTTCTGAATGCTCATCGCACAGCTTAATATCCGGCACATATTGGATGAAAAGGAACAGTAACTCAGCAGAGACGGCCTCATTCCAGGCTCACCCCTTCTCCCCCCGCCCATGCTAAACAGCTTCCATCTCCTTGTGAAACAGCAACAGCTTCAGATTATAATTCTGTTTTCCTAAGGATATTCATGTTGCATTTAAGTCAAGAAATCGTGATCTACCAAAACATTAAAGAAATCTGTTTACAAGCCCTACTTCCAAGAATGCAACCTTTTATTTAACACAGATTTACATGACAAAGGGCCCAAATACTGACCAGTGCCTACACCTGATCTCAGAAGAATGAAAATCTCTTAGCGAAGATAAAGCCCTTACAAAACAGAGAACAGCACAGCAAAAACTTGTGGCTAAGAGAAGAGTTAAAAGAGGGAAAGTCTGGTTTATTTTTTTATTTCTTTTATATACCTATTTAGAAGTTAATTTTGTCAAATATATCCCCCCTTAGCCTAACAAGCAGATTCAAGACTATCTTGAACACAAGGAAGTTTAACAGTTTTTTTACACAGCTATTATGAGTGGTTCAAGATGAACTGGAATTACACTGAAAACAACTCATGACAGCAGTGAAATATGGGCTTCTGTGATCTTCAAGAGGCAGGTAATGACTACTTAAAGCTTCATGGTGTCAGGCCCCAATCGCTTTAAGTGCCCAGTATTTTCCTCAGAATCAAAAATTACTTGTTCTCAGAGCAAATTTTTTCAAATTCACAGTGCTCTCATAAAATCCTAAATAGAATCATTACTCACAGGTACTGACATTTAGAAAACTGTGCAGCTAAACTTGTGATCCTCCCCTTTAAGATATAGCTAGGTCATCCCCAGGGTTACAACTGAAGCAGTTTTATTTTTTTAAATTTGCTTTTACCTTTTCTTGAATCCTCTTGGCTTTCACTGTCGATACAAGTTTCCAAATTGCATGTATAGGAAGCTTTATAAAACAGGAGAAGACAGACTTATGCAGCAGATTATCCATAATTTAGGCAATTTCTCTTACTGCTTCCCTTTCTGGAGTTCTGAATGCATGTTTTCTGCCTCTTCCCAAAGACTCGTAGTCCTCGAGTGTTGCACAATCCTTTCCTGCAGAGCAACTGGTGAAAATCAAAACATCAAATGCAGAGCGTCCAACAAATGACTAGTGTTAAAGTGCCACAAGGGCAATGTGAGCTGCAAGAACTGAGGGGCAGTTCTATCAAATGCAAATCATTTCCCTGGCAGCCTGCTCAAACAGCTCTACTTCTGGTAAGAACATTCATCCTTAGGTCCTGATTTTTTTACTACCCCTCCTAATGCCTGATGCCTCTTAAAGCTTGTTCAGCTGCAGTAAAGAGGTTAGAAAACTGCTGTTTGCAGCACATTCACCCCTCCTCCTCAAGATGTATTTCACCGACTGCACTGTCTGGTTTCACTTTTGTTTCGCACACAATCCTGTTATGTGGATTTCAGATTAATGCTTTCTTTCATTCCCTGCTTTCTAAACTGGAACTGCAAGGCACCAGTTACAGAGCAAAACAGTGCAAGCTCAGATAAAGCTTTGCTTGCAACTGGGGGCTTTGCCTTGAATCTTACCTGCAAAAACATTTCCTTTCAAGTCATTATATTTGTCTTTATGACCCCTTCTCTTCTTTGCACCTTTGATCAGCAGACAAGTGCTTGTCTGGCTTTTGTAGCAGACGGAAAAGCAGCAAAGCATAGTTACATCAATTATCATCCTAAATTCTTGAGTTTCAGAGTTATGGAAGTTAGAGTGGATGTCTCCCTCTCTAGTTGTTGTTGGCCTTTTATGCAGAGAAGTCACAGAGCTGGGTTCTTATTACAGTAAAGCAATTCAGTCCTCGCTACAACTCCACAGCCATTAATTCCTAGTTTTTTAAGTCTTTCCTAAGGTGTGTTTCCATGTATAATAAATTATTGTAAAGTCACTCTGTACCCAGGCCATTCTATGATTCTATTATTTAGATCTTGGCTAATACTACAGAATTTATCCTGAAGCTATTATATACAGCTGCTAAAGACTAACCAGCCAGAGAATGTTATGTGCCTCCTGCACAACAACATTTGTGGGAGGCAAAAGAAATCATTTCTTTACCTTGTCAGCACAGTTTGTGGAAAGCGGTCCATATGGTAGGGAAATAATACTGCTTTGCAGGACTCTTCTCCCACTCTTCCTTTCTAGGTCTCACAGCTACAAAAAAAATCTTTCAATAGATTCAGGAAAGAATCCAAGACAGATTTACATGTTTGTTTTCAGTGTTAACTCGTCCCACACTACTTGCACATATCCCTCCCTTCAGGTTTGATGCTTGACACAGGCAAACATTCTGACATTTCATGCTTGGAAATGTGCCTTCAACAAATCCTTTTTGTGTTCCTAAATGACTGTTTGGCTGCTTATACTTCAGCCCATCTGTTTGGATGGCACCAAGCCTGCTCACAAGGTGATCTTCCTGTTTCACTTCCTATCTAGAGAGGCCAGCCAATTCTGAGCTCTCGGCACAATACCTCTTCTGCCCTCACTTTGGTACAAAGCCCTGCTGAGTCAGAAACACTGCTCCTGAGCTTTATAAAATTCATTGGCACTTGAGTGACTCTGACCACCTGAGCAGCAGAGGAAGAAAACTGGAGTTGTCAGCACTGTAAATTGCCAAGTACACTTGTTACTTTGAAGCCAGGGGGATGTTACAAAGATCAGTGACACATCGTAGCTTGAGAATTTTAATTGTTCTGCAAAGCCAGGATCACCCCAAGCAGAAGGACAAGAATAATAAAGTCAAAAACACAAGCCACAGGCATAAAAGAGTCAAGCGGGAGGAAACTCTGAGCTCCACTTTGCTGTAGTGGTTCCTTAAAAACGGCATATATTAGGATGCATTTGTTTTGTATAACCTTAGACTTTTACCTAAATTCACAGTGTTATGTTTATGCCATTCCCTGCAAAATCATGCCAGGCTGAAGATGCCTCTTTGCAAAGTTCTGAAGTGCATGACCAAGCTCTTTCAGAGGAATGGAGTACCATAGGCTTGTTTCAGATTGGTCTAACAGTGTTTCAAGCAGGCACTTGTACACTCACCTCTTCTGTGCTGCATATAGGTGCTTAGGGAGCACAAAGGGAGACATCTGCAGTATCAGAGACAGCTGGATGGTGGATGGAGCCTCAGAAGTGTAGGATGACATCACCTGGTTGAGCCATACCTTGGCCTTGGCAAATATCAGAATTCTGCATTTCCTTGATTAGCACCTGAAGTCTTTATTGAAACAGAAAGTTTTCTTAGCTAGGAAACACTTGCACTGTCGAGGGTAAAGTCAGTGGGTACATATCACAAATGTTCTTCCTCCCTCCACCCTGTTTAAGAAAAGCAGTAATAAGCCAAGGAAAGCAAAGACAAGCTTTCAACATACAATATCAGCTGTCAGAATGTTTTAGTTTAAGGGTTTTAATGAAAATGTCTCCTTGCTCTGGTGTAAAATAATGTGACAAAATTTCCAAACGTGAATTCTGACACCTGAAAGAACAGTTTCTCTTTGTGCCCTGTGTTTTTATTAAAGAAATCCCCTCACTTCTCATGCCATACTACGTTTAAAAGAAAATGAAAGAAATTTAAACATTTTGACTCTACCTAGGAATGAATCAAATTTATACTAAAATAATGATCTATAATGTGCTCAGAAAAAAGCAAATAACAGAGACTAAATTCCTCAGCTCTGGCCTGGCAACTATCCAGTAACAACAAGAATAGCACCAACCTGTTTGTTCAACTAATTCTTGCAGTATCAGTCAGGGTGAATTGAGCATCTCCTACACAGCAGTTGGACAACCCCTGCCCTGTATTATAAGCTTTTCTAATGACAGAATATAATACATTGCCAGCAGCCAAAATCCACAAACAGCATCCAGATCCTGTGTAAAAGTAGCAAATAATTCTCTTTTCACTGAGCAAAAGAACCCCAAAACCACACCATAACATCCACACAGGTTATGTGTCTATATAGATGCAGGTACCACATCTATACACAATGCCCCCACCCTGAAAATACATTTAAGGAGCCAGCAAACAAACACAGACTTTGTCCTACTACTCAGTGCAAGCTGCTGGCAGCAGGACACTCAGCAACATGAAATTCTTGTTCACTGTGATCTGTTTAATTGTCTTCTACCATCTTGGCATCTCAGCCAGACCCCTTCACCTTCTAAAGCCTTTCATTGCAAAGTTCTTCTATCCCAAGGAAGCCATGGCATTTGGGTCCTTGAAGCATATCCTATATGTATAAAGCATTGCATTTTGGCTTTGTGTACTGTCAGGACAAGAATTTGCTTCTTCCCCCATCTCCCCCCACCTCATTACTTTGATAAATAACAGTAACTCCAGCAGAGCTGTTAGTCCAACATTTTCAACTAATCTAATTTTCTGTACCCTTGAGCAGGATTTATTAGTTCAATTCTAGTTAAAAACTGTTCCAGTTATTTTTATTTTTATTTTTTTTTATTTTGAATGATGCAAACTTTACATTTGATATGCATCACTAATTTAGATTTTCTAGGATTTTAATGCTTCCATTTTAGTTCCATGTCCAGTAACAGTCTCCCGAGTCCAAAAAAAGACATGACTATACTGGAGCATGTCCAGAAAAGAGCCACAAAGATAATTAAGGGACTGGAATATCTATTATGGGAAGAGAAGCTGTGAGAGCTGGGACTGTTTAGTCTGGACAGGCTCAGGGGGATTTTCTTAATATGCATAAATACCTGAGAGGCTAAAATGAAGGAAGAGGAGCCTGACTTCTCAGCAATGCCCTGTGAAAGGAATGGAGGAAATGGGCAGAAACTGAAATGCAGAAAGTTCCACCTAAGTGTAATTATTTGTTTATTAAACCACTGTTATAGTGATGAAGCATTGAAACCTGCTGCTAAAAAGGTTGTGAAGTCTTCAACTTTGGACATGTTCAAAGCCTTGCAATCCATCCTAAGCAGTCTGCTCTTTCTGACTTTGCTTTGAGCATGGCATTGTACTACATGATCTCCAAAGAGTCCCTTCCAACCTCAGCTACTCTATATTTCTGTGTAATTATAAGCTATTACTATAAAAAACCCCTAAGGATATCAAATGGCATCATTAATTCTGTGTAAAAGCAAGTGCTTTTTAAAGAAAGAAGATACAGTTAAAGAAATGTCACCAGTAAACTGATTCCCAAATATATGAATTCATTGCTAGTGCTGTGCCAGGAAATATTTCATTTTATTGCAAGAAAATTTGCCTGAGTTTCCAGAATGCTTCTCAGATGTAATACAGCACTCTTGTGTAGAAATACTCACACAGGCATCAAATAACTACATATACTACAAGTCTGGTAGTTGTAGTTGCCAATAGCTTACTTGAAACTGTTGGACCAGATAACTGGTCCATAATTTCTCCTAGATGCTGTAGTATTTTCAGACTTTTTTCTTCCTCTCCCAAGCATGCATGAAGCAGTTAGCTTCCCCCTTTTCTTCCTTAATTCCCAAGAATACAAAGTCATGAGGAGCAACTGACTGCAAAAGTACTTCTGCTGTACCAGGGCTCCAATCTAGATGATGTCACTCCTAGAAAAGAGAGACGCCATCTGTAAAATAAAGCTCAAAACACAGCACCCATTTCTCAAAATTTCTTTCCTTGGATATTCTCTTCATGTTCACCTGATTTACCACTTCCCAGTCAGAAGATAATGTCAAATATTTTTTTGCAGTTTTGCAGTAACAGGAAGGACCAGGTTGATAAGCTGGTAGACAGAGGATGAGACTTCTATGCTTATGTCCTGCTGCATTCTCCTTGACCAAAGCAGTTTCCTCCCATTCCATTATGCCAAACAAAGGAATGCATCAGGAGTCAATGGATCATAAGCAGAGTGTGTGATCAGGTGTCACATGGCTGAGAGGTGGCTGTCAGTGGAACACGCTGTGCTCACATGCCTCTCAGAGGCTGTGTACCCAGACCTGTCAGTCCAGCACTGCTTTCAGAAACTTAATTTCTTTAATATCCAACCTCGAGGTCACAATTGAAGAGTTAATTTCACGTGGATAACAGGCTGAAGCTTTACCCTTATTGCCACACTAGAAGTCCAGAATAGATATTCTTATAGCCACTGTCCTACAAACGACCTACCTTTTACTGTCTGTAAAGCCACGAAAGCTATTTGTCTTTTTAAAGCTCCATGGTATTGGGATTTGGGCCCCATTTGTTACCCACTCTCCTAGTTCTTTGCGTTAATGAGCTCTAATCAGCAGCCTTCCATTTTATAAAGTGTCACCCTCTAGTGCACTGTTTAAATTTATCTAAATTAAAATCACACCCTATTTAAAATTTGCCTCTTGCTCTAAAATCTCTTGATCAATCATTCTGTAGTTTCAGCCTAGCCTCTACAAATTTGATCAATGCGTGCTTCATTTTGTCTTCCAGATTGTTTAATAGAAACCTTAATTAGTGCTTTCATTAATTAATACCAGACCCAATACTGATTCAGAGATATGCCATTTGATAGCTCCCTCACCACTGGGTGTTTCATTGTTAATTATCCTGACACATTGTAGCCCAAGCAATTCTGTATTCACGTTACAGGTTGATGAAGCCGAGAAGGGCTTTTTTCCTCCCAAATTCTTCCTGAAGGAGCTTCCCACACATAGCAACAAGAAGCCATGGTAGAGTTAGATAACAGAAATCCACTGTGTTTTCACTTGTCTGCTAAACACATAATACAGTGCAGCTTATTAACTTAGTCTGAACAAAAAAGTTCAACTAATTATTCACACATGTCTCAAAGGAGCATGAAAACCTCTTCTTCACTGCACTGATGGACTGTGGTTTAGTTTTAGGGTGCTTCACAGAGCAGTGGGGCTAGAAAGGCAGAAGTTCACTGCTTGTGAACCTGGCAGCCAGCTGAGCTTTTTCTCACCTCCAACTCTTTCATCCGAGGTTTAACTCATTACATCACCACAGTCTCATCTGTCTGGCCCAGGTTATCTTCCTATAGTGTTGTTACTACCCTCAAGTTTGCCTTCAAACACTCAAAATCAGATAGCAGCCCATCCAAAAACCCACTAAGCTCCTAGCCAGGAGAAAATGCCTGAAGGGGGGAAGGAGGGGGGCTTTACTCATTAGTTTTCATTTTTTCAGACACACAGCTCTTCCAGCTCCAAAAAGGACTCATCTGAACAGTTTCCACATCTTACTCAGAAGTGCCCTAAGCAAAAGTACTTCCCCTGGAGGTTTGCTTAAGGTGAAGAACACTTACAATACAGTCCAGGTTCTAAACAAGTGCACTTATTTAAGGCATAATCAAAGACACACAGGGTCAGATTACTGAGAAAACCCTCTCCTATTCAAGTACAAGCTCTACAGAAATTACATCCTGGACACCAAGGACTAGATCTGCAGGTGTACTTAGGGATACAAGATTTGTACTTGCGAAGAGCCCCATAAGAGACTGTAGGAAACCAGGAAATTCTTTCTCAAACTGAGCCTGATTCCAGCAATTCACCTTTAATCTCTTAGCATTAGCTTTTCAAAATATTCCCTTCATCAGACTAGGGAAAGATAACATGGAAATCCAACATGCATTCTGCCAGATTTCACATACAATTTTCTACTCAAAATTAAGGAGTCTCTTGACTCAAGTGAAAGTAGCCTCTTTTAGCAATTTAACTTTACTCCTCAAACCTGTTGCACAATTTCTTTTGCTACATTTTTTTGTGACTTTATTCCTATGCAAAACCTTTTTTATTTCTGAATGTACCTACCATTCTCAAGACAAATCAACAATTGAAAAATAAAAATAACTAACCTTTTTTCCCATCTTCTCATGGTCTGTAATTCTTTTCCTTTTCCAAGGCCCTTCCAAATGTTCCCCTAGAAACATTTCTCTTACAGGAATACTGCACACCACAGAGGAGGAAAGGGAAAGGATTGCAATGTTTGCTTTATAAAAGCTTGCCTTAGGTTCCCTTCCTCTCATATAAAAACACCTAGCCCAGTATATGGTTTAAGGAGATTACTGCTAGGCAATTCTAGATTTTTTGCCTCTTGTCTCTGTGCAGATCTCAGATTTGAGGCATGTGAGTTAAGCAAGCAAGGAGAGGAAATGGTGTGAGTGCATGAAATGTGCCTTATCCTACAGTGGAGAATGTGAATCCTGCCAGTGCAAAGGATGTAAAGGCTCTAATTGAAAGCACATATATCATTTGAAAGCTGGTGGAGAGTAAGGACCAATTGCTGAGCACCTGAAACTCCAGGTGCAATTAATAATTCAGCTGCTTAGCTGAATCTACTGAAAAAAAACCCCATACCTTAATTTATAAAAGATTCCATTTTAAAATATCTATCTCTCAGGGCAGTTCATTTATCTATTGATCAGATTAAAAGAAGAATGTGTTGGAAAGCTAAAAGCAAGAACCAGCATGAGAATTTAGAATAAAAGCTTGCTCAACAGGCTCTGAGTTTCATGTTGTAAATTGGCAAACATCTGACTTGAAGAATGGTATTTGAGGTATTTGAAAGTAAAAAGGCATTCAGAAAATGGATTCTGAAAAAATTGTGTCTGGTTTAGACTTTATCTGTTTATATATCAAAGGACACTCTTCCTAGCAGCTATGTGTCAATCTCTTCTTTCTGCCTTGTACACACTCCAAAAATTATTTTAGGATTGAATTATCTGTCAGTTTTGGATAGCCTGGAACTCTATGCAGAGGATATACAGTCACTCTAAAGACATCAAGAAGAAGCTATTGCTCACATTATGCACAGATGATCAAAAAAGTGTGTCTAGAGAATAATAGAGGGCTGTATTATTTTCTGTTTTATAAGCTCAGGATGTGTCTAACTGAGAGCACCCATAGCCAGATGTATCATCATCTCACAAAAACCAGCTACGAGAATGGAAAGACGTGAGACAGACAGTGGTCATGAATAGTCCTACAAAAGCTTTTATATGAAGAAGGACTGAAAAGATTCAAACTGTTTAGAGCTGGCAGGAGACAGACACAGAGGGAAATGAAAGACAGTGGAAGAACTAGGTAGAGCATATCTGAAACACAGGAAGGAAGTCTGGTTTTTAAATCAGATTTTCTTTTGAATAAAATAGGAAGTGATTAAAATGTGGAATTTTTTTTATTTTATTTTTTTTTTTATTTTTCTGCATGCCATCTCAGGGGTCAGATGTTACTCAGATTCAAAGGAAGATTGAACCAGTAAGTGTATAATGGGAACATTCATTAGAAAGGGTGCAGGCTGGGATATCAAACTGTATGCTTCAGGGCAAAGGTCCCTCATCAACTCTAAGGAATTAGAAAACAGACTTTTATAAGCAGTTATTCTGGCAGGCAAGGAAAGTATTATTAATTCATTTATAATGCCTTTGACCTAAAACACAAGGGGAGGATATAGATGTAAAAAAGAAATAGAAATGGAATTAGCAAACAGACAAATCAACATGTAGTGACTTAGAAAGAAAATCCCCAACTTACTCCTTAGAAAAAGGAAAGGGATGAAACATCAGTTAACCAGACAAAGGGAAACAACTTGAGGTTCTGAGGTTAGGCCCAATGAGGTGGAACTGTGAAAAGACAGGAAAAGTGCTCCAAATGCTTGAGTAAAAGAGCATCATATTTATAGAGAGGGTGAAACAGAAATGTGACACATTGAAGAGATGAATGAATGGATTTTTTATTAAAACAAACATCTCAGAGAAGATGCAATATTAAACGTTTGAAAGTTTTGTTAATATAACAAAATGGTTTACCAGGAAGGGAATTTGTCTAAATGATTTGCTATATGTACTTTCTCCTCCTGAGCTTGAACATGATTCAATTCTAGCAGAGGCGGAAGGTAACATAGAAATGATCATTCCCCAACAGACTGAAACTTGTTGACAGGAAATGGTGATGAAACCTGAATTATGTGTTTTGTGCATAGAAATGATAATTTATCAGGGCTGTTTGACACTGGCTTCCTCTGCAAATGAATTCTCAAGGAAGGAAGGCAGGAAGAGAAAACCTGCAACTGATTTTCTGTCTCATAAGGCAAATTAGATGAACAGATTCTAGTTGAAGAGTTTGCTGTGTTAACTTCTCTCAACTCTGAACACGCCTATGTTGATACACAACCTGTTGGTAGCTGCAGTGACCTTCATTATCCTAGCTTATGGCTCTACAAGTGAGCCATAAGCCATGTTTCAGTCCAGGCCATTTTATTATGTTTGTTTGAAATCAAAAGGACCCACAGATAAACTTCCAGAAACCCCGGGCAAACCATGTTTGAGTCACTTTACAATTATTACTAAAGTTCACTGAGCATCTATGCTCATAAATAAATACCCTTAACCTTTTTGTTTAACATGTTCAACCTTATAAATTCTTGTAAGAGAATCTCTGTAAAGATTAATTGAATTATAAGATCATGGTGCTACATGATCAAGCATATTACTGTCAGACCAATTACTTTTTCTCCCAGTGTGTGGGACCACATGTGCTAGATTCACTTGACAAAAGGCAAGCAGGCAGGGAGTGGGGGTGTGTGACAGCTGAAGGGTGTGCCTCTGCCCCACAGCTAAAGGTGCATAAAATCCAGAGGTGAACAAAACACCGACCTTTCATCTCCTACATGGCTCACAGACCAGGTCAACAACCTGTTCATGGCAAGTCCAGTGTGGGCTGCTGGTGTGGCACAGGACACTGGTGTGGCCCAGCAAGGGAGTGAGTTCCCAGGGTAAGAGGTGGGTAGCTGTGAGCCACAGGAGATGGCCCCACCAGCCAGGGCTCATCCCACTGTCCTTTTGGAGGGAGCAGGGCAGGATGGAAGGGGGCAGCCAGGCACAGCAAGTCCATGGGTGATGAGGTAGGTCTGGGATCAGGCTGGTAAGCCAATTCATGGGTCAGGGGTAGTGCATCAGAAGGGTCCACAGCCAAACATGGCCATAATGCAGCTGCAATGCAGACTGGCCAGGACCCAAGGAACCAGAGCCTGAGCTTAAAACCAGATCCTGTTTGAATGGCAGGTGAGGAGAGACCTCACTGAGTCCTATTCACTTTCTCCCTAAGACCAGTAGCTGTATCATTAGACTGAGCTCTGAGCCCTGGAAGTCAAACCCCCAAGAGTGGCAGAGGGTGACCTCAGGGCCCTGATGTGAGGTAGAGACTGTCCTCATCCATTTCTGCCAAACAGAAAGAATACTGCTGTGTTCTTCTACTACAGGTTACAGTTCTGGGGTTTCTCTTCCCAGGTCTCACCCTTTGCCAGGAGCCATTCACAAGGGCAGAGGACATGTCCCCTGAGAGCTGCTTCCTGCAAGGGCTTTTAGCAGATGCACACACAACATACTTGAGAGCAGAGCAGGCACACAGCATTGCTTCCCCCAGGTACTTCGGTCAGCTTCCAGCAATCTCCAGGTCACAGAGTTCCTGCATAGCAGAAACTATAAATTTGTGTAGCTAAATTACTGCTGAATTCTTACTGGTAACTGAGAACATACGTTGATCTACAAGTATCAGTTGCTTTGAATGATTTGATACTAATGTGCTCACATGCAAACATAAAATTTTGGGCTTAGAGATATTAAGAAAACTACTCTTGGGAAAAATGATACAGTGTGTTTCACTTACGTAAAATCTGGCAGCCAAAATGTTGAGCAGATTAAAAAAGGAAAGTAAGGGGCATGTTACTAAAAAATTTATTGCATAGAGACACCTCCAGGGACCACAAAAGCAGAGCAATCACAGTGTCAGTGCCATTTATCACCAAGAGAAGACTTGGTGTTCCCACTGTAACCTTGTGTTTCTATGGAGAACGCCTTCTTTGGCTTTCAGTTTTGATTGATACAATACACCAAATATGCTCAGATGCTGTTTCCAGACTCAGTCAAGCTTCCATGTTAGAGAAACAGTACACAATTTTTCAGTCAGCAAAGAAAATTACCTAACAGTCACTGTATTTGGGGTATCCAGTGCAGCATACAACTGGGAAATGCTCACTAACTCTATGGATTGTGGGGAAACCTGAAAAATAACACTGCAGAGCTGAGGCAGATCAAGATATCAGCAGAATGCTATCATCCTCTGATGCTGTCAAACACAGGGACTTTTCCCCATGTCTCCGCAATGGGAATGTGCAATGGGATGAGGACACTCTGCTATTATACCTTAGTTTCATTGCCTTCTGAAGTGCAGGAAACCCTGTAACACCAAGAAAAATTGTTCAGGGATGGAGCATGAGAGCTTCTTGGAAAAGGTAGCTGGAGGTGAATGCCACAGGGCCCAGCTTAAGGTGGCACATATTGTGCATTCCCAGCCTACCCTGAGCTGCTCGAAGCACCTCCAGGCTGTTGCTGCTCCCCAACAGCAGCTTATCCTGTAAGAGATGATACCCACTTCCCTATCTGATGCAGAAAGCTGATTCCAGGTGCTCTGCTGGCTTTAAAACACTGAAGAAAAAGGAAGACTCCATTTTCCTCATGATTCCACAGGTGTTCTTTTTCAAGAGTCCTCTCAAGGGCTTCCTGTACACAGAACATTGCTCTTGAGCTTTTGAGCTGCTATGGCTTTTGAGTGGGAAAATGAAGAGCTGCATTTCTTACTCTCAGGAGATCATTTCAAGACAAGGTTTCTAGTAGATTTAGTGGAGTCACAACTGGAGCTAGCAGGCCATCTCACCCTTCTCTTTCCCCATTTTTCTATTTAAAACCCATCTTCAGCACATGGGTCACTCAATTAGCCTACAGATGCTTACAGTGCATGTGTAAGACCACTATTCTCCTTCCATTTGTTTTTCCATGGCATTCCATGAAATAACATGATGCCACTACCCTGGGATTTACTACAGTCCTGTTTTGCTTCTCATATCTCTCTGTTCCAGAGCATAGTAAGCTAACCTCCTGCTCTGTTGTCTCAATGCAATTTCCCTTATCACCTCCTGGGATATCTTCTTCATAAGCCACGGACTCTGCTTTAAATAACATTCTTCAGACTGACTTTACAAAAAGCACACTGTACTCCCTGCTTCAATGCAATGATAGATTCTGTAAATAAATGGATTATGACACAAATCACAAAAGAAAATTATTAACAGTGCCAGAAAATAACATTTGTATAGACTGTCAATTAACCAGCTGGGAAGCCTACATATAGGAAACATCTGCATTTATTTCTACTGTATCAGTATTTCATTCAACAGTGTGCTGGGTTGTTTCATTCCCTTGATGAAATGAGTTCACAGATTGCCTTTTAATGGAAATAAAATAAATGTCCTGTGTGAGATAGGAGAAGATTGTGTGGATAGAAAGAAGCACTTTTGGGGGAAAGGAAAGCAGCATTTGTATCTGGGGTTTTTTTGCACAAGACAGAGTGTTTGTGCATAATTTATTTGATGCATTTGCAAGGAGCTGTCTACACAGGAGATACGAATCTCAGGCAGCTAAAAACACAGGCCAAATCTCTCTCAAGGGTAAGAGGATCTTTAAGTCCCAGTATCCAGTCAGCCTCATCATGGCCACTGTCATGAGATGAACATCGTGTTCCGTAAAGTGGATTTTGTCATCACTGATTCATTGCATAGTGATGACGGAACAGTCATATATAAAAACTCTTTCTGCCCACTAGATTCCAGCTTTTAAATATGAAAGGTAACTGAGCTGCAAAACTAACTGATATATTTTGTCCAGTGGTGATCACGTATATACAGGTCACATGTAAGTGGCATAGAAGTAGACATACAGATAACATAAGGACTGTTTGCCACATGCATTTTCTGAAAAAAGCATGCAAACCAAACCTTACTTCCAGTCATAGACTCAGCTCTCTACCAAAAGGTGAAGGGAAAACAGGCATTTTGCAAGAACATGGCACTTGTTACACCTTGGCTGCAAATAAAATATTTTACTTTCTACAGCTCCTGCATGTGTCTGCAATGACTGGACTTGGTCTTAAAGGTCTTTTCCAAACTTAAACAATTCTGTGTAAATCCACAATACCTCAAACAATGTTGTGAGGGATGCCAGTTATGAACATGGCCATGAATTCACTGGAAAACACTTGTCACTCTTGTAATATTATTTCCTAGGTCACAGAACTCCAATGAAAAGGTAATTTACAATATTATCCTTCTTTTCCCTCAAAAGCATATGTATTTCCAGAACTGAAGCACTCCTCAGCACCTTTTAAGTTCAAAAATGGCCAGAATGAGCAACAATCAGCAGCGCTCTCATGCCCTTTCAGCCAAAGGACAATTCAGATGTTCTGCCCTAAATATCATTTACTCAAGAGCACAATTGTCCCACTGAGTCACTTTTGTCAGGTAAACACAGCAAACAAAGACTACCCTATAGTGCAATGTGTCATGAATAAACATTGTCAACAGAGCAATTTTGACCTAAATGAAAACCAGAAATTCCCAGGCACTAGAAAAATCATTTCCTAGGTAAATCATGGGCATATAGTCTCTACTGTCAAGGAAGTCACTCTGAAATTACATTTCTTCCTGTTCAGCATAAAATTCTGATTGTACTGAAAATAATGGGAATGCTCTTATCAATTTTTTGAGAGAAGGTTTTTAACACACTCTTTTTAAAGGAATAGCATCAGGAATAACATTCACAAAGTTACAGCTTTCCTTTGGAGCTTGCAGATAGGTGGGAAATGTTTTACCCTCATTTCACCTGCAACCCCACTAGCTGTGAGTCAGAATTTCCATCTGGAGCAGCTGAGCCATTGCTATAAATTAGCAAATCACAAAATTCATCCCAGCATTAGAAGAGGGGTCTTGTTTCCAGTGAAATGAGTTGCCTACTAATTTTATACCAGATGGTGGGACAAGGTCAGACCTCTTATCACTTGTGTAACTGCTCCTGAATTAGTCCATCTTCTCAAACTCTCTGACCAATTTAAAGCATTAACCTTCCACTCGGCAAGAGGAGGAATAGGATGGGAAAACCAATTTCAGCATGTGTCATGGCAAGTTCCCCTGAGGGCTTTATCAGCTATTTGTTAATAGTTGAGGAAAAGGTTGATAAAAACAGCTGTGCAGAAAGATTAAATATATTTCCCATGTTGACATTTATACTGACTCTGAGTTCACAAACACCTCATAAAGTATTAGTTGTAAGGCAGCATGTATCAAGGCTGTTTTTTAAAGCAATTACACTTAATTTGTCGATCAGAACCTTTCATCAGAAATAAAACAGGTAGAAGCAAATAAGAATTTATAGAGCAGTCCCTTGCCTCAAAATTTGCTTTTACAAACATTACGCACAACTACTATAAGAAAGGTCACTGAAATCATGAAATTTGGATGAAGAGGCTGCAGACAGCATCAGTAAACATTTTTGTTTGCCCTGGTATCTTAACAGTGTAAACAGAGCAGGGGAAGAGTTTGAATCCTCATTCGTACTGCTCAGAGGTGAAAATGCAAGTTGGATGCCAAGAAACAGCTACTTGCAAACAATGACATACCAAACAACTGTAGACCAAATGGATAGAAAGGACATGTAGAAGTTTCCTGGCTGAGTGCTTCTCAACAGCTTTTCACCACTGTCTCATCATATCTCGGATGACACATTTTCCAAACAATTTAAAGTCCCATAATGTTAGTGAAATATACAGCCAAATACAAGCAAAAAAAAAGGGAATAAAAATTATGGTATAAAAAATGAAAGCATAAGTGATCCCATTTCAATGCACTTGTTGTTTAGTTACACAAGAAAACAATCATGACAAAACAAGTAAGATAAATATTTGCTTAAATTTTGGCTTGTACTTCAACTAATAAAAGCTGAGAAACATTAACACAGACTATTGCTGAGTCCTAAATTTTGTGTGTAGTATTCCTCACTATGCTTACTCTGTAACCAAAGACTGTCAGGGATGAAAATTATACTGATTTCTTCAGTAACACACAGACCAATCTAGTGGTCAGTTAAGCTGACTGAGTAATCTGTTGGTCAAAATGTGACCCCTGTGATTCATTCATCCTGCAATTTCTTAAGAAAATGAAAACAAGAATGTTGTCAGAATTAGCTGTGAAGTTGCTGGTTGCAGGTATCTGGGTTTGAGCAGAGGCTGGGAAGAGGGAAGAGTCTTCCTTCTGGAATTCATTCTTCCCTTCTAACACACTCCTGATGCTTTGATTGAAGCATACAACTAAAGACAGATTGTATTAGGATAGTTTTGAAATACATGTTTGTTCAATTTGTGCAGATGAATATGAATCAATAATACTTTAACATGCTTCAGCACTAATGGAATCTTAAGATTTTTTACTCAAGTTTCTCTGTATGTAGGTAAGGACCAACCTTTACTCTTTGTTTTGCATAAAAAAGGAAGATAATTTTCTCTCAGTTTAGCTTACACAATAAGAAAGATAATCAAATGGCTAGTAATTAGGATAATTAAGAGGAAAATTATTAGATGTGAAAAACATTTTTTCAAACAATCTTTTGAAACACCCTTCATTGTGACGCTTCAAGGCCTAACTAAAAGTTGCTCTGCATTCTATGTAACCTTAGTTAGTGAACCTCAATTAACCAAAAATCCTTCTTAAGCAAACAGTTTAAAGTCCTGAGATGCTGATTAATTATGTCGGAAATTCCTCCAAGCATTAAATCACTTGGTTATCTGAAATAGTTCTTTGCCATTTTCTGCATACACATTATCAAGCATATGAAACAGTACAGATGTCAGCTTGTTATTTTACCTAGTAACTCCAGAAATGAGCACTAAATTGGAATACTGTAGCACAGTTATCTAAAGTTATAGATAAAGTGAACAGAATTTCTATTTTCAAGACCTTTCAGCTCCTAATGATGGTTTTAAATTATTCCTTACTCCTCATGCAAAGTGTCTGGCCTGCAGAGTTCTCATGATAGCTTTGACTCCATGGACTAATTAGATGTTAAGCATAACAGCTCAAAAAGGAAAAAGCCTTCTCCCAACATTAATTCTTGAGAGGATCATTTGAAGAACTTGTATGGCAAACCATTCCTGTGCAGGGCTCACAGAGGAAGCCCAAGAAACACCAGCACTGCAGGTAATTTCTATTTAGCAAGAGAGCCAAGCACTGTGGAAAACAGGACTCTGCCAAAGCCTGGACTGCAATGGCCATGTGTCTCTTTTAGAGAAACAGCTGTGTCAAACAGCAGTCCTCAGGGACCACTCTGTTGGCTTAGCTGAGAAATGGAATCCTCCCTGTCCCAGTAGAGGCTGGTGTGAAGCCACTTCCCTGACTGCTCTTCTGAAAAGCAACTAAAAATTCCTTCTCTTAGCTATTGCCCAGGTTTCTTTTTCTTTTTCTTTTTTTTTTTTCTTTCTTTTCTTTTTTTTTTAATCAGGATTATGTTATTTGTATACAATCACTGGTACAGAAAAAAAATTTTAACCAGGACATCTCCATGGATGCTAATTTAGCATAATTATACTTAATGACCATGAAACTGCTTAACAGGGTTATATTCATTTAGTGGTACAGAAATGAAGTATCTCAAGCTCTTAAATCAGTTTGAAATGCCAAACTTCCATCACAAACAGAGATTCCAGTCATAGTAAAGAAATAAATACCAAAGACAAATTAAATGCTGTGAGTAATCTTCTTTTTGCTGTACTTTTACTTTGATGGCTACTTTATGTCATGGCAAGTCTTTTCAGAAGCATTTTTGTGTCTCTTTATCAGGATAAATGTTTAATTGAGTTGGCTGTCTACCAGTCCAGAGGATTCTACTGAATTAATGCTCAGATTTGTTTAGCTTTAGCTAATCAGATGTGCAGTTGTGATGTTCCTGCAGGTCTTTCAGTAAGCTTATTTGTTGAAGAGTACAGGTTGATGCAATGAAGATGTGTAGTAGGTATTTTACATTCCTTAGTGTACCAAACTGTTTTTCTTTTATATTTTATATAGATTTACAAATCACTATTGAAAGAAATCTATGTTTTGTTTACAGTAAATAATTATATATCTATGAACAGGATGTTTAGATAAAGAGCAAGGAAATATGAAACTAAGAAAAGAAGTCCACAATAAATAAGGGAAAAGTGGCTAAATCACTATTAAAATTGCCTAGCAGCTAGGACGGCTGTTTTTTCCAGTGATACTCTCCTAATCCAAATCACTCTAGAAATAAGGGCACAAACTCAATTTCCATTTAGCCCTGCAGGTTATCTCTCACAAAAAACAGAGGAAGAGATGTCTATTTGAGACAGGGGAAAAAAAAAAAGTAAGAAGAATAAATTACTTCTAGAAAGGAATTAATGAATATTTAATGATAGCTTTACTTTCAGCAGCCCACGTGTGATTTAAAGACCTAAAACCAAAGCTGGCAGTTTGTATGAAGATTTTCAGGGTGCGAAAGAACAGGATGGTCTTCATCTTTTTTGAAACACCTACACCTGCCCCAGAGCACTCAGGACCCTGGATCTTGTAGTGGATGAGGAGAGTTTCTTTAAAGCCAAAGATTAAGTGGCCATTGTGCAAGAGAACCCTGATTGTGTCGTTGTCCCCCATCTCCATGTCCACCCTCCCATGCTCACTACAGCACCAGGAAAAAGGCATGGACAAGAATCCTTTCCTGCCAAGTTTTGTCCCCTGCCTCAGCAATCCTCTGTTTTTGTGAATGTATCGTTCAGATAACAAAAAGGATTGAGAGAAGGGAGTACACTATCTGGCTTGTGCTTCTTGAAATTCAGAATTCTTTCCTTCCTTCATGATAGATTTTTTGGTTTCCTCTCTTTACCCACTAAACTCTTGCAGTGAGAATATGGAATTTCCTTCATGCATAGGAACATTTGGCATTTTTGGGAGTAAATAGGCCCAGCTCTTCATCACTCAATGAGGCTTTTAAGGTACCATTGTCTTCAACATATAACAGCATCTTATTGGTGGTTACATCACAGAAATAATATTTTGAATTATGTCAAGGCTAGAAAGTAACCAGCTTTAGCTACAAAGACATTTTTGTGCATTACTGTCTTCAGAGAAGGAATAGGATTATTTTGCAGCCTAGGAGTTGTCTGTGTGCTCTTTGTACCTTTTGTCTTTCTTCCCTTGTTTTGCCATGGAATCTTCAGGACCCATGCTGAGCCAGACTGCACCCGAGAAGAAATTTGTTTCTTGGCACATCAGCTTCAGGAACTTTAAAAATGTAAGAGCACTGCTGGGAATGTCTCACTTTCTGAAATATATAGCAAACTGTATGCATTTTGTAAAAATGCATACAGTAAAAAAGATTCCAGCCTTCCAGTAGTGGTAGGACATGGGCAATAGCTTTAAACTGAAAGAGGGATGATTTTGATTGAATATAAGGAAGGCATTTTTAATGATGAGGGTGGTGGGGCACTGAGAAATGTTTCTGCGGGAGGTTATGGATGTCTTGTCACTGGAAATGCTCAAGGCCATGTTGGATGGGCTCTGAGCAATCCAGTTTGATGAAAGGTGTCCTTGGCATGTCCATGGCACAGGGTTGGACTAGACAATCTTTAAATGTTTCTTTCAACAACACATTCTGTGAGTCTTGTCATTCAAATCATATTTCAGAATACTTCCAGTATGGAAATGCCCCAAGAAGCAGAAGACCATGACTTTTCTAATATTAAATTATGTAAATTTGCTAGTAAAATAGGAAGGCGATGTACAAAAGATCAGCATGGAATCTTAATATAAACTATATAGGATCTTCTGAATATTTTCTTTGCTGTGTTTCTGAACTCTCTGCCAAGCTGTTAATAATGTAAAGGATCTCAAATGATGAACACAGTTCAGGTTGTTTGCAGAAAGAAAATGTGATTTATTATTTACAAGAAGATCTATCAAATAAGATGTCAAATCACAGGTGGTTTTGTCCATACTGACAGACTACTGAGTGTATATACACCATTTTCATACTTCAGTTTATCCTGATTCAATTTCATTCATAACTGACAACTGAATTTGCCTTTTTATATTTGCAATAAAACACTGTGCAAACAAAATTTGTGAGTATACGTGCAGCAAATCTTGTATCAACACTGACTAGCTGCCAGATTTGGAATCAATTCACTGATTAGTTTGAGAGTGAGTAATGTGAGTGCTTAATTTAAATCCCTGATTTAAAAACATTTATGGAAAGAGAACTGACAGCCTAAATAGCACTTCAAAGTGCTACAACTGTTTCTTCCATGCATTCTGCTTTTGTGAAGAGTGGGGGGGTAAATTTTTGCTCAGGTACAACATGCCATGAGGTGATCAGGTTGAGATACCAAATTTTTCAGCCCTTGAAATAAGAAATGATAACTGTTAACAGGTTTTCTGAGGAAAAACTGTAAGAAAATCAACTTTAAAAAAAAAACCAAACTGAAAGGAACAGTAAGCAATGGCTGAATAGGGTACTAGAGTTAAATATTTCATTATAGCTACGCTTGGAATTTCAGCCTGTTTTATGTACTCTACTTCCAGCTAGGACATGACAAGTAAAATTGAATTTTGGGTTTAGATAATAAAACAAGTCCATGTAGAGAGCTCAACAGTTTCCTAGCTAGAAGCTTTTCTCAGCACTGTCATGTCAGACCTGGTGCTTTCCTCCTCTGCATATTTCTGTCCTATATGGATGGGAAACCACAGTCCAGGTCCAGCCACGGCTTTCCCAGCTGTGCAATTTTCCAGGAGCAGTGCAGAAGGGATCCAATGCAATGAATTTACCAATGGCCAAATGTCAGAGCTGACATTTGGAAAAGAGGCCTGGTTTTGAAAGACATTATGCAAAAAAGAAGTCAGAACATCAAAAAATGTTCTCTTGGATAAACTATGAAGGAAAGAACCCTGGAAGATCTAATATCAAATTATTTCTTTTTATTAGGACACAGCTGCATGCTCCTTCTTGAACAGACTGAATACATGTTTGACTGAACACATCCTCTTGCATCTTTGCAACTTGTCCAGTTTTGGTTGTTTACCATGAGATACTGTCTTGTGATCCTTCTAAGACTCTCTCAAAGTCAAAATTACAGCAGCATTGTAATAGCTAAAATAAATTACTGAACACTCTCATATCTTAATTTATGTACATATAGAATCATTATTTAGTTGATGTTTTCGTCTGTTTAAATTTGCCTGGACATGGTGGAAACAGACAGATTTCAATGGGAAATGAGAAATGTGCCCAACTGCATTATGGATTTTTCCCCTCTGTAGCTCCTTTGGAAAGATCCATTGGTTAAACCAAACATATGTGTCTCACTGTCTACTAAGATCCAACATTACTGTTTTGCCCAGGCAGAATTCCCAGATATTTGGAAGGTGCACAGTTCAGAACTGATGTTCTCCTTGGCAACTTCATTTTTGTGAGCTACTTTTGCCGCCTATAGCAAATTCCATTCTATTTCTTAGGAGTATATGCAAAATGAATAACAGTTTGTTACAAAATTTGTTGTGCTGCTCTGCCTATACCTGTCTAGGTAAGAAAATAAAATTGCCTCTTTGTCTTATTCACTACTTCAGGTTGCCAATAAAAATGAAAAATCACAGTAACCACCCACCATGATTAGAAGAGATTTTCATTATTTCCTAGAAGTCAAGCAACACAGAGCTGACCTAAAGTGCTCAACATTGACATGGATTATATTCAAATTAAAAATTGATGGGAGAAACACTCCAGTCCTTATCATCAGTTCTTCCAAAGCAGCTCCCTTTTCTTTTGGAGTGAATTGAACGCTATGGACTTGGTATGTAGAATCATGGAGAATGGATTCTGGCCCTTTTTTGCCTTCTGTCAATGGAAAAAAAAATTATATTCATACTTGACTAGCAGGCGCAGACAATAGTGCATTTTTGTTGGATTTATTCACTGTTCTTCAGGAACACAAAAAGCACAGGTTCTTTTTCCTTAAAAAAAAAAAAGAAAAAAATGGACCGAAATTGCTCTGCAAGAACTTTTTCTTCATCTTTTGGAATAAGCTCACAGCAATCTATCTTCATTTAAACTGTATGCGATCTGGCTTGGGTCCTGGAATAGACTCTGGTTCCTTTTAAAACAGGGAAATAGCTTCTAAATACATTAAACTCCTTTTTAGAATTTGTGAAGTAGAACACAAATCTAAGAGCTGGTAACATTTAGTGGTAATGAGGCAATTCTTACATGAGAGAGTTCATTACAGGATCAGCTCATGTTATTTTCCAGCAGCTGGAAAACAAAATCTTTCACAAGCTGGGAATGAAAAATCTCACTTTAAAATTATCTTGTGTATACTCTAATACACAATTAGTATAAGATGGAAGCATAGTAAAATTCATCCTGCTGCTTCTAATGTAATGGCTTTTTACTGAAGGAAGAATGGGTGTTTTACTGAAGGAAGAAGTGATGTTTTCCTTGTACAGTGCTGTTGTTCCAGCTGACCAGCAGCACAAGGTGGAGAGTGGGTCATGGCTGTGCTTTACTCCTCTGCAAATGTTTTGAGTTAATCAGCATTGCTCTTGTATGAAGCAGAACCTGTCCCTGTAGTCAAAAAAGCACAAAGACAAGGAGCATGCCTGGCTCTGTGGTGCAAAGAAGAGGAATTTTCTTACACAGGCACATTTTTTAATAACCTGCTATAACTCTCCAAGTGGTCTTTCCTCCTGTGTTTTTGCCATCAGATGGCTTCACAGAACTATGGCCCAAGGGGAGCTTGAAGTCTCCTCCCAGTCTCAGAGCTGGAGCAAGTTTGCCAGCACTGAGCCATGCAGATGCAATTCCTACCCACCAGTTCAGTCTTACTTCTCTTTCACCACTCAGATTTTGACCAGGATGAGTTGCAATAAAACTGTTCTTCAAACTGACTGTATTCGCCAGCCAGTGGATGCTACTACAGGAGAAAATCCAGATGCTTAGCTCCTCCTTTGCTTTCTGTTTTTGTTCTTTTTTCTGGTGGTTTGCATGCTGAGAGATTCTCTAAATGACCCAGGGTTGTTGCAAACGTATTCACCCCCAAATTGGAAATATTTTCCCTCTAAGTTGCAGTCCGCTGCTGTTCAGAGTATTTTCAAAAGATGCTAAGACAACTATTTCACTTCACTTGCTATCCCCAAGTGTACCCAAGTTTAAAAGATGCTTAAATCAGCTGAAAACAACAGGACTACAAAACATCCCACTCATCCTTTCTAAAGGCTGCAGAAGCTCAGAGCTAGAACTTAAGCTTTCAAGAGGAATCCAGTCATCCCAAGTCAGCTGCAGTTCCTCATTGGTTACTGAGCTGGCTCCCACACTCAGTACTGGTGCAGAAGGGGGTGGTGGAGACCAAGGACAAAATCTGCTTCCCCAGCACTCAGCTCCCCAGCTGGCTGAGGCAGCTGGCTGTCTCATCACTATTTCCCTCCTCCCCAGTTAGGCATTATGCAAGGCTCAAACACGCCTTAGGAGTGAAGCCACAGAAAACACAGTTAGGGAATCAGGACAAGTTGGGGAAAGGACAAAGATGGACTGAAGGCTACGAGGATTTTTAAAAGGGCATCTATAAGAAGCTTATTTTCTTGCAGAGGCTTGCAAACCTTACATTAGCAGCCTGACTGAAGTCAACAGATAGGCAGGCTGGGCACAAACAGCAGTGTGATTCAATGCCAGCAGCTATCAATGTAATTCTTTGTCTCAGAAAGAAATGAATTATATATAGAGAACTACATACGATAGGTAATAAGCAATATTTTTTTTAAAACACGTGGATTGCAGTGGTAAAAGTCAAGGAAGCTTGAAAACTCTTGACTGGAGCGTTGAGAAATCACAAAGTGCAATGTTAGACTGCTGAACCAAGATAATTTTTTGCTTCAGAGAGAAGATGCAAAATCAGAAACAAAAAACAACAGAAAAAAACCCCACTAAAAAAAAAAAGCGGGCAGAAAAAGAACCAGGTATCTCAGCTGCAAAGAAAGCCAGACTGTGAGCTAGAAACAGATTGCCAAAGGAAGATACCCAAGCAAGTCAGGCAAGTATTTATTTTGATTTATAAGGCCCCAAACACTTTAAAATATACTACTTGAACAGTAAGAGTATGAGTGAAATTGTAACTTCAGCTCCAGATTAATTTTATAGCAACTTAAAGTTACTGTTGACCTTTAAAGAGCAACTACTAATGGCTTGAATTTCTGAGACAAGTGAATAAGCTCTGAATTAGACATGAGGGAGAGAGAGATAAAATACACTCCAATAAACCAATACCAGTAGCTTTCCTGGTAAGAATTTTTTGTTATCAAGACAAAGAGGCTGCAGCTCTTGGCCTACAGCTCACCCAGGATGTATGGGTTTGCAGCAAGTTTCTGGCTGAATTTTTGCCTCTCTCTACAAGAATTCAAACTAGCTGATAGTAGCAATTTCTGTCCTGAAATCCAATCTATAGTTCTAAGAGACTGTCACGTTGTCATGGCTCAGTGAGACCCAAAAAGAATTTCACTGTTGTATGCAAACAGATTGATACAGCTGAAAGTCAGGGTATGCTCCTCTGTGCCAGAGAAGATATAATTTAACACTCTTGAACCAAATTTTACCTTAATTATAGGCAACAGAGAACTTTGCAGTGAAGTCAGTGGGCAGAAATCAGACCTCTTACTGTAGGCTGACAGACAAATAACAATCTGCTATATAGCAGAATGTGATTTGCCCTGCATCCTAAAAAACGAGTTTAAATAGCTCTGTAATATCAGGGATTCTTCAGAAATGGAGGAGCAGTGGATTAAGATGCATAAATGGCAATGCATTGATATGAAAAGAACCAAGATGGTTTGGTGAACACCCTCCTGCACCCTCCTGGATACGTTAGAGACACATTTCTTGAAGCAGTGAACAGACAACAGCACAAAGGAATAAAGCCTGAAATGGGGGAAAGGAAGCAGGAGAAGGAAGTTCTCCAGAGATTAATCTGCTATTATATTTTTAAGACCCCTTTGCTATCACCAGCTTAATTATAACTGGATTTGCCTTGCTTTTTCTCACTCTCTTGCTGTAGCCAGAACTGGCAGTGACATTGCAATCCTTGAAGTAAGTGCTGATAAAAGGAAAATCCACAGGGAAGCCCGGTGTGTGGCTTTCCAGGCACTTTGCGTGCAAGGAGTGAAGCCATGGTTAATTACCTGCCTCCAGCCACTCCTTAAAAGCTAAAGAGCTTTTCTTTGTATGGCTACAGTAGCCATGGCAGCTGCTCATTTATTAGTTGCAGCACACATTAGAGCAGGCTGGGTAACAAGACCGTGTGCAAGGTGAAGATGGCAAATTTCTATTTAAAAAAAAAAAAAAAAGAAGGCCAATAGTCTGTTTACTGAGAGCAGGTAATGGAGGTGCCAATCAAAACCCAAAACTGTCACGCATTTCACCATTAGAGAAGAATGACTAACAACTGAATACTGCACTGATGTACGTAATTATGTTCTGATGTAACTACCCTGACATCTGACAATAGATGTGATAAAGATGGGCCTGAGTCTATCATTTTTCTCTCAAATTTGAAAAAATAAAATCTTTGACAATATTAGTTGTATTCAGACCAGGATTTGAAGGTAAACAATCTGACTGCAGCAAGACAGAGACTCTAGCAGTGAATTTCCCTGATATTTTACAGTTTCAGTGGGAAGAGTAAGAGTGGAGAACAAAGGGCACTGTTTGATATCACAGTATAAACATTACTGCTTCTGTCTCTGCCAGAAAGTTGTCATCGAAAGAATAAGGTACAACTGTTTTTAATGCTGTATATCCACATGAGGAGATTATGAAGAGAAGTGATTCTGCTGTCAGTCCTTTCTCCTGTGGACAAACCCAGTATCACTGTGGTTGCTCTCACACACAGGCCTGGAGTGCAATAATACTCAGTTATGGGACTGACCCATTTCACTGAACTTTTGACTGAACTATTTCACTGTCCTCCCACCTGACATTCCCATAATTAACACCACCGACCAGCCAGATATTCCCAGCCCTGCATCACCTCCCCAGATGTTGCCATTCCAATTCTCCTGTCAGTTGTGTGCCAGGCAAACTTAACACCTTTTTTCAGGAGGCTTTCTCCTAAGTATACCTGTTCGTAAAGAGCTCATTCTCATATCATCATCTCCCTTGCAAGGGAGGAATCACTTTTAATTTCATCCAGATTTCACAGCAACTAGCACCTGCTAGCTGTTTTTTACTGGGAAATTTAATATTCAACCGCAGTTCTCTGCTGTCTTTTGCCTCTACAATTCCAACAAATGAGGACATGCGTTTGCAATATGATACTCAGCCTTTTGTCAGCATATGCTTTGAACAGTGTCCTCTATGTCTTGGTAAAATTATTTCCTACTGAGACAGGAACAGGTGGGGCATGGGAAACCAAAGCCCTGGAAATGGTGAGTTATAATCACTTTGGAAGGCATTCCACAAAATCTGCCTATCTAAAACATATTTCCAAAATGTGCTGGCCACTCTGTTAGACCCTCCCAAATTCTCATCAGCACACAAAATAAACAGATGAAACACACAAACGTCTCAGCTTCCAGCAGAGGCCTGCTTCCTTGGAAACACTTGGCATTTCTGTGGGGTCACAGCCGAGACTGAGTCTGGATCTGGCAGAGAACAGCTCATTTAGCACAGGGCTGGTACCTTTACTGAAGAACATGTTAAATCCGTGCCCAAGAGCACAGTTTGGGATATCTACCCTGGATTTCAAAGGAAGACTAACTAATCACTGTATAAAATGAAATGAAATGAAATGATCAAATAAAATAAGCCAAACTAAATAATAATACACTAAACAAAAGTAAAATAGAATAATTCAAAAATTAAATTAAAATAATTTAATTAAATCTATAAGGTGTTTGGCATTGGAGCTTAGAATAACTAAACTAATATACATGACAACAAAAAGCATGAGGTATTTGGCACTGGAGCTGACTTAGTCCAATAAAAGATGATCATTAGCTGACTTGTGTCTAATACAGAAGAGCCACTTCTGAGTCTCAGGCAGAGGAATCTAATGTAGGAAAGGGGAAATTTACACAGTTTAGATCCTGAGAAGAGTTACCCAAAGTTCTTATGAAGCTCAAAACAGAGCAACATTTTCCTCAGTACATCTCCACAGTTCTGCAAAAGAAAAAAAAAAGCAAAACATTCTTCCTGCTTCACTCTTTCTGCAAGGGGGTGGTTATAAAAACTACCCACAGCTTGCAGGTATGTTTAAGGCATAGGTTTTTAAGGGATATAATAGAACTCACTTCTACAATTTCCATCTTTCAATTTTCAATTCCCAAAGTTGAAAGTAGCTGCAGACATAGAAGAAAACTGCACCAGTGTAACCTAATGGTGAGCATGTGTGCTAGTGCAATTTAGCTTGCTGTGTGGCAGAGATACAGAACTTGGTCTGAATGAAACATTAATAGAAGACTGTGTATGAAAGTATCACACATGACTGGATGCTTCTGACTACATGGTGTGGGAGTGCAAGGGACTGACATCTACAACACAATGTGTTAGTGACTGAAATCAACTTTGTTTAAAATAAATACCATTTTCCCCTTCCATATGGTCTCTTACTGAGTTTTGTGAAATTAATTTTGTACATGCTGCTTTGGTAGAAGGATCCAGGAGCAAGTGATTCTCATTCCAAAATAATTAGCACATGACTAGGGAACAAATCTGTCAGTATATCAGTCTGGAGACTAAACTTGAGGCAGTTCTCCTACCTTAGGCACTTTTAAAGAAAGTGTTCTATAAACCATTTCTCTCACCCATTTAAGTCCCTGGGATCACTGCCATATTGCATGCAGTGAAGTCTTGCTAAATCAGCAGGACAGACTGTCACAAGATGTGATAGCACAGAATGGTGCTGCAGAATGTTTTAAAATGTACACACATACTAATCAGGGGTGACATGTGGAGATCTAGAGACCCTTTGCAAATTAGTAATTAAAAAAGCACCATTCCTAGAAAGTCAACTGACATATTAATGAACCGTTTTGAAAGCAAAAAACTACCTCAAAATGCTGGCTTAGAGAATTGTAAGAAATTAAAACCTTCCAAGCCCTTTTCAGTAAAACATACAAATTTGAGCATTTCAGAAGCTTTGTTCTTATTCCAAGATGCTTTATATTGAAGTTTTATTAAATCACCTTTCTTTTTTCAAAGCAGTTTTGGTTTCACACAACATATACATTCCCTTAAGCCCTGAAATGAGTAAATAGGGATGAATTCTTTGTACTGGGGCAAAAGCACTGGAGATCCATAGGACACACCACTGCACCCAAGCAGTTTCCAGGCAATTTCCAGTACTCATCCATGATTTAAAGGAGATTTCTGATATGACAATGCTCTTTGCTTTTCTAAGCTCAGCTCTGCAGAAGCAGCAGACTTCTGACATTTTCAAGAAATGATGAAAGGCATTGCATTTGCATAGATACCCAAGGATGTTTGCTTTAGAAGGGAAACAGATTTGGGAAACAAGGGAAAAGATGACAACATATTCGGCAGCCTATATAATTTGTTAACTTCAGCATGATCAACAGCTAAAACAAAGTGTCTAGTTTTACTTCTTGAATACTTCTGAATAAATGCTGACCAAAAATGCCACAGTGAAATGATAAGTTTTCCTTCCCATTTGTTTTTTATTTGGAGGAGCACCTAAACAATATATAACCTAGGAAGAAGAGGAGTTGAGAGAGGAGAGCATATACACAATTCACTCTTTTTTCCATTTTATTGCTCCAAAGCCATAAATGCACCTCCTCTATTTGTTGTGGCCAGTTTAGCTAAACTTCAAATAAAGAGCATGGAAACGTGTTGCTGTATCTCTCTCAGCACCTGTGCTTCCACACACTGTACACCTGGAAGTACTGTGGAGGCTGTCACCCTGATATAGGTGGCTGAAAAACTGTCTTGAAGCTTGACTCTAGCCCATCACAACCGTGTGAACAGGCAATAAATAAATATGCCTTAGCTCAGAGACAGCAGCTAACGGCTCAGCTCTGAGCAAAGTCTGCCTGTGGCAGCTACAAAGAGCCCTGGCTATGAAAAAACCCTGCCCTCTTTTGGGAAGGGAACCTACCTCCTACGGTCAAAGGCTGGAGAGCACAGCTAAGCTGCAGGGGCTGACAGATGCAATTGAGAAAACCTTTCTGCTTTAAATCCATTTGCTTTTTCCATTAGAGAGCAACACCTATGTAACTGTTTTGCAGACAAGTCCATGGGGATTTTCTGATTACCCTTTTAGTAACTTACAAGACAATCAACATCTGATTTAGCCAGACTCTTAGCAGCAGTTGTCTCTTTACACAGCTTTCTCCACCCATGTTATGCCCTAAAAATGAGGGAATTAAGTGTTAGGTGATTAGGAAGGATTATTACCAGGGTTCCATTAGCATACTGTCTGTTTCAAAGTCAAAAAGGAAGCACAATAGTCACCACTCCACATTCCCTTCCCTATCCACTATGACTGGAGCTAAACAGTGCTACCTATTTACAGTGCTGCAGCATGAAGCCAACCTGCCAAGCTTCTAGCAGAGCAGAAAACTGAGTTATGTGCCTTCTTTCCCAAATTCCCCACGCATTTCATGCCTACCCTACCTGCCCTTCAGGAAAAGGTCTCATGAATGGAAGTTATGTCCAGATCGTGGGATTCCAAGGGAAAAAATGGCATGACAGTTATGACCCTGGAATGAACTGTGCCTAGGCATCAGTCTAATGCCAAAATGTTCGCTGCTTCTCACCTTGATCCTAGTCCTAACCTAATCCTAGGCCTGGACTAAGATTTCTGCCCCGGGACAGGCTAACTCTCCAGGTGTCCATTAATGATGTGAGAGTCCTGCTGGCAAGAAACCCTGACTAGGACAAGCCAAACAACTTTGAAGATTAAGTGACCTCACACATGGCTGGTGGCAATCTTGTACTAAGGAAAGTCTTGAGTATATAGGCACTGGTCTGTGAGACTCAAATATCACGATTGTAATAATGTCTCATGGATAGCAAAGAAAGATCATGGCAAAGGGAAAAGGCAAAGGGAAGAATGAACAAACTCTGCCCTGGGCTTCTCCTTGCTCTCAAGCACTTTCAGACTAAACTGTGAGAAAGGCAATAATTTTATTTGCCACAAAAAGCCTTTTCCCTCATATTTCAGATATACCACCATTGTCAGGACAGACCTAGAAGTGAAGCCTCCTGAAAAAGCTTAGAGCCACCCAGTGCTAAGCACCAGTAGAAGGAAGCATGGCAGCTCTTCTCCCGTTTGCTGAGAGAAGCTCCTGACTGATGCTCTTGAGGCCTGGTTCCACCAGCACCCCCATCTCCTGCAGGCACCTTCCGACCCGCACTGCTTGAGCTGGCTCAGCACCAGGCTCACAGGAGACGCTGCACCCTCACGGCCCGTCCCTAACGCGGCTAAACAAATAGATGAAAACGACTCAAAACCGGCCTGAACGTATCACCTAGCCTCTTCCCATTGCAGAGCAAAGAACAAAAAGAAACCCTTCCAGGGAACGGAGCCAGAGCGGGGGGGAAAAGTTCATCAGGAGGCCGGGCGGCAGAAGGGCCGGCTTGGTGTCCCCGCGCAGGCACCGCCGCGGACTCTGGGGGACAGCCGGTGCCGCCGGCCGGGCGCAGGATGTGAGCTCACGGCACCGCCCCTTCCCCGCCCGCCCGGCGGTGCCGGTTCCGCCGCCCCGAGTCCCGCCTCGCTCCCTCTCGCCGCCTCCGGGGCCGGGGGTCCCGGCTCCGCCTGGGCCGGTGAGTGCTGCGGGGGACCCGCGCCCCTGGGGCCGGCCCGGGCGGCCGGGCCTGGGCAGCGGCGGCGGCCGGGCCCGCTCGGGGCGGGGAGCGCGGCCCGCGGGCCCGGGCAGCGGGGCGGACCCGGGGCTGCGTGAGATCCGCGCTGTGTTTGTCCGCAGGCGGACGCGGGGGAGCCCCGGCGCGGTGTCCGCGGCCCGAGGAGGTGCCGCCATGGGGAACCAGCTGGCTGGCATCGCCCCCTCGCAGATCCTCTCGGTGGACAGCTACTTCTCGGACATCCACGACTTCGAGTACGACAAGAGCCTGGGCAGTACCCGCTTCTTCAAGGTGGCCCGAGCTAAGCACCGGGAGGGGCTGGTGGTGGTGAAGGTGTTTGCCATTCAGGATCCCACCTTACCCCTGACGAGCTACAAGCAGGAGCTCGAGGAGCTGAAGATAAGGTTACACTCGGCACAGAATTGCCTCCCCTTCCAGAAAGCCACCCTGTCCGAGAAGGCCGCCATGCTTTTCAGACAGTACGTACGGGACAACCTTTATGACCGAATTAGTACCAGGCCATTCCTGAACAACATTGAGAAAAGGTGGATCGCTTTCCAGATCCTCACTGCGGTGGACCAAGCGCACAAATCTGGAGTCCGCCATGGTGACATTAAAACAGAGAACATCATGGTGACCAGCTGGAACTGGGTTCTTCTAACTGACTTTGCCAGTTTTAAACCAACTTACCTTCCTGAAGACAATCCTGCTGACTTTAACTACTTCTTTGACACATCCCGGAGAAGAACGTGTTACATCGCTCCCGAGCGCTTTGTCGATGGCAGCATGTTTGCCACGGAGCTGGAAAACATGCGGGACCCTTCCACTCCTTTGGTAGACTTGGCAAACAGCAATCAGCGAACAAGAGGGGAGTTAAAACGTGCAATGGATATCTTTTCTGCAGGTACTTGGAGCTATCAGGTGTTGTTTCTGACTAATGCAGTGCAGAAGAGCTTAACTGGAATTTTTTGATTTTTTTTTTTTCTAATTTTACAGTGGGCTTGGAGAACAGCATGTTAAAAACTTGCGTATTTATACATAAAGACCCAACCCTCTTTCATTTACAGAAAAATACAAAGACAACATAGTAGGCTACGTAATTTAAGTGTACTGCTGTTATCTGAGGAGAGAAATCACAAACTATTCTGTTATGGCTCAACTATACTCTAGGAAAGAGCACAAGGCACAGTCCATCATCTTCTGTTGGCAGAGAAGCATGTGCCTCATGGGGCCTGAGAGGAGAAACCAGTCAGTGGTCCAGCTGTGGGGGGACTGACACAACTTTCAGGGTAATTTGGCAATACTGGCTCCAGAAGCCCCTTCTCATTTTCCCCACAGGCACAAAATGGGAGCAAAGTCCTGTTATGGTCCCATTCACAAGCAGTTTAGTTAGAGTTTGACTGTGGGAGACTGCCTTGAGTCTTGGCCTTGTCTTGAAAGTTATGAATTTAGCCCTTGATTTTTTTGGGTTTTTTCTCCCCTTAAAGTGATTAAAAATATGAATTTAAAGGAACTGATTACTTGATCTTACAAGTTGCTCTTATGGCCAAACTTCCAGAACATTCCACTGATAAAGCAGACTGTTGGGAGCAAACTGCTGGAGCAGGTTCTCTGAAGAGAGACTTGTGTCATGTACACAACACTGGGGGTTTGTTTTTGGCAATCATGTGTGAGTGAATATATGCTGTATCCCAGCATCAGCTGTGGAAGCAGAAGTTATTTCTTTACCTTCTTTAAAAGGGCTGCTTAATTTTGAGCTACTACCCGGTCCGTGCTGACTTACCACACTCTAACACATGACAGTGATGTGGGTTCCATTTCTAGTGATGGATTTTCCAGCTGGCAGGTGGCTGAAGTCACTGCCTCATGTTTTCTAATTGCAAACTCCTCTGCTTGAAATAAATTACTTGGAACATATTTCAGGGATCAAGTACAAAAGCCAGGTTTTGGAGTTTGAGCTGTCTTCTTTCTGCAAACGAATTTGGCAACTCATTTGCCTTATTTTAATTGAGCAAAGGCTTGTTTAGGGCTTGTTCTTGTCTACATGCAGAAAACAAAGTTAAACTATCTGCTTATTATCCTTTGGCAATCTTTGACTTCTTTTTTTCTTTCTGTCCCAGGTTGTGTAATAGCAGAGCTCTTCACAGAAGGTGTACCCTTGTTTGATTTATCTCAACTTTTGGCTTACAGAAATGGCCTCTTTTCCCCTGATCAAGTCCTAAACAAAATTGAAGACCACAGTATCAGAGAACTGGTAAGGATGGACTACATAATTAGAACCATCTGTGTGTACTGTTTGCAGTTTATTTCACTTACTTTGGTGACAGATTGCTTATTGTTTGGGTTTGGGATTTGATGTTTTTGTATTACAAATATCTAAACATTTGATTTTTCTCTCCCACTCTCTCCTACTTCTGCCTTTCTCAAGGTCACTCAGATGATCCATCGAGAGCCAGATAAACGTTTAGCAGCTGAAGATTATTTGAAACAGCAACGTAACAATGCATTTCCTGAAATATTTTACACTTTTCTTCAGCCTTACATGGCCCAGTTTGCCAAGGAAACATTTGTGTCAGCAGATGAGCGTATACTGGTCATACGTAAAGATCTGGACAACATCATTCACAATCTCTGTGGGCAGGATCGCACAGAGAAGGTCGAGGGAGAGACAAAAGAGAATGGGCTGGTTATTCTAGTGTCTGTGATAACTTCCTGTTTACAGACTCTCAAGTACTGTGATTCAAAACTGGCTGCTTTGGAGCTGATTCTTCATTTAGCACCAAGATTAAGTGTAGAGATTCTTCTGGATCGTATTACTCCTTATCTGCTACATTTCAGCAATGACTCTGTGCCCAGGGTGAGGGCAGAGTCTGTGAGGACACTAACTAAAGTTCTTGCTCTCGTCAAAGAGGTGCCACGCAACGATATTAACATTTACCCAGAATACATTCTTCCAGGCATTGCACACTTGGCCCAGGATGAAGCCACCATCGTCAGACTTGCATATGCTGGTAAGAGGACATCTAGTCAAAACCGTAAATCTTGAGCTTTTCTGTAATCTCTTTGCTGTTTCTGTCAGTAAAAGTCGCCAGAAGTGACTGCAGGTAATGACACCTGTACTCACATTTCATTAGCTCTGATTGTTTAACTAAAATGGCCCGATGGAACTGAATAAATACAAAACTAACTTGATGCATCAGTGTGTTGCTGGGCTGCAGAGCTGTTTTCTGACAAAATGAAATTTGATATGCAGCAGCTGAAATGAGATTATTTACTCTGTAATAGACTGGTTTATACTGTAACAGACATTTTCTTTAGATGTTATTCAGATGTGTGAGTTCTGCATGGTTCAGGAAGAAGCTTTGTAGTCATGCCCATGTTTGCTATTTACTATGCTATGACTAGCACATTTTCAGGTTTGTTGTTTTAGTTTTGGGTTTTTTAGTTATAAATGACATTTTCAGTTGAAAATGTCTTAGGTGATGCTTTTCTTTTGTTTACTAAGTAAATTAATGAAACTACTTATTGAAGACTTTGTATAGCTAATGAATAGGACCGGTCGCTTGTGGTCACTGTGATCAATTTAAATTTCAAATACATTAATGTATTTAAAGGTGGTTTAACTGAGTTAGCTTCTGTTACTACAGTACACTTTTGGAAGTGGTCAGACTGGTGACTTAAGAGGATTTGGTCTGGGCTGTGGACAGGCTCCATTGGCATTTGCTGATGTCTTGGATGACACTCAGAACGACTGCTTAAGTGGGACTTCTGCCTTGATGTTATTGCTCCTGTGCCAGCGGTGGCCTGACCCATATAATGCAGCCTGAGTTGCTTCAGCAGCTTCCAAATGGTGCAGAACTGTGCCAAATTGGCTGGATAGATACCCTGACAAATGCTCTAAAAGTGAATTCCAGGGTAACGACTTGTTATTCACTAGGATACATGTCCTGGTGTGATGGCTTGTTGTTATTTTGTTGCAGTCTACTATGTGGCAATGTTAGTTAATTCAGTCTGTTTGCCCTTACTTTCTGTCAAGTTATTTAGTTGCTAAAATGAGATTAAGTGGAATTGAGAGCTAGTTCTAGAAGAATTAAATTAGCTTTTGTTACACCTAATATTATTCGGATTTTTCCATTTGTTTACACGACAAATGTACTGCGTGATTTGATGAACTCCCAGCTTTGCTGGGAGTCAACAGAAGTGGGTTGACCAGAGCATGCTGTGTAATTTCCTTTATGCCCATGGTGACTAGTGTTGTCAGTGGCTGTAATCTTTCTTCAGGGGGATCATCCGACTGGTGTAAATTGGCAAAGTAGAACAATTCATAACCAAAATGTTTTCCTTTGCAGAAAACATAGCGTTATTGGCAGAAACAGCTCTGAGATTTCTGGAGTTAGTACAGCTGAAAAATCTGAATATGGAAAATGAACCAAATGGTGAAGAAACGGATGAAACATCTCACCCTAGTGATAACTATGACACAGGTAATGTCACTTAATGCCTGCTTATAATAGCAAATCATGGCCCAAAGCTCCGAGGTAGCACTGATCTATCTCATCTCTCAAACCTTAGCCTTCCTATTAAACAGGAAGAGTGATTTGCCTTGACCAGTATCAAAGTGTTACAGCTTCACAGAAAAACAGGCACCTCTGCTCTGAATGTTTTGAGAGATAAAAAAGGTATATAAATGAGCATATTTTTGTTCTCCAGAAGTCCTCAAGGTATTTGACTGCGATGCTGGCTTCCTGGTTGCATGTCCAGCTTCACTTCCAGCTTGTCTCATAAACAAGACAGCTGCAAAAACATGCCTGTTTTCCAAATACTGCTTCTGTTGGAGTGGGAAGCAGCATTAGCTTTGGAAAACCTGTCAAATTCTAGCATAGTGTTTGTACTGTATTTTTCAGTCATTCTTTTCTGTCCCTGTGCCTCCCAATTCCTGTCTGTTTGCCTGGCAAAACTAAATGTGTGGATGCCATTTGCCAGTAACATTACTGTAACTTTGTATTATAACTAGCGCAAAGAACGAGTTAAAATCCTAAGGATGGATTTTCTTTTCCTTTTCCTTCAGAAAGACACATGGTAATAAGTGACCTGTGTGTCAAATGCAGTCCCTTGTAGTGCTGCATAAATTCCCAGAATAATGCTGGGCGAGTCTTCCTAGCTGGGAAGAGTTTGTGGTTAAAAACTGGCATTTCTCTTCTGGGCTAAGTAGATCCATCTGTGACTAATCAGAGTTGGTAAACATCTTGCATATATTCCATTTGGGGAAGAGGCAGGTATCTCTTAAGTAGTTGCAGGGTCATACATTAAAATAAAACAACAATGAATCTACTAAAACAAAAAATAAAAGATTTTTTTAAAATTCCTTCTTGTAAGGTGTGGGGTGCCCAGAATTGCTGAAGACTCAGAGAGGAAGTTCCATTGTATGGGCTGTGTTTCTAGGAAATGCTGTCCCCTAGGCCTTGAGATAGCTTGGAGATGAAGGAAGTAACACAAGGACGAAACAAGCTTGAGTAGTTCTGTTCTTTTCACCCTTTTAGAAACCAAGCATGAGAAATTTGAACCCAGGAAGGAGATTTTTCATGTGACTGATAGACAGGGTCATGATAGAAAGCAAATTAGCTGGACTTCTGACTGCAGGCAAATGATAATCACCCCTTAAAACTGGTGCAGCAGTAGCTGAAATTTTTGTGTTGCTTGTTTGAGATCCTGCCTTGTAGTTTTCAATAGTATGTAGTGCATTAACAGCCAGTAATTTCCATTTAATAGATTTTTTTTAATTGTATCATGAAGTAGAAGCCATAGGCAAGGTCATCTTCAAATTTTTCATCAGTATTGTTACGTTAACTACAGAAATTTAATGAAACTGGAAGCACTCCCTTTTTCAAGTGTTCTTATATTCCTCTCTGTATGCTTAATGAAGTGAATTTATAACTGAAAACATATTCTTGATCTGTTATCAGTTCACAAATTTTGAAATTCGTAGTAAAGTAAATATATCAAATCAAAATTCCCTCAAAGTGTTTTGTTTACTGTGGTAATGTTGCTGCTGACTCCTTCTGATGCTTCCTCACATCTGCATATCACCTAAATGTATAAAATGAGTGGAATTGTCTTAGTGAAAGTTGCAACAAGTTTGGAATAAATTGGTAAAATGGGTAAAAATGTCTCATATTTCTCTACTCTTTACCTTTGTCATCACCTCATGCTTAGCCTGAAGTCTTTGAGCCCTGGTTGGAACTGTGGAGGTTCTGTTGCATTGTTAATTTTACTGAGTGTGGTGTTGTTCAGGATGACCTGTCACTGTAACTCTTTTAGCAGCAGGTGGTACACATGCACACTCTGTTTCTCCTCAGCCAAAATGTTCATCCTGTTGTCCCTTGCAGAGTTGCAAGCCTTGCATGAAATGGTCCAGCAGAAAGTTGTGACTTTGCTAAGTGACCCAGAGAATATTGTGAAACAAACCTTGATGGAAAATGGAATAACACGTCTGTGTGTCTTTTTTGGACGGCAAAAAGCCAACGATGTTCTTCTGTCTCATATGATCACTTTCTTAAATGACAAGAATGACTGGCATCTTCGAGGAGCTTTCTTTGACAGCATTGTTGGTAAGTGTTTGGTTTCAGCCAAACAGAGTGGAAAGAAAATAATGTAAATAAATGAATAGTTTCCAGGATATAAAAAAATAAGTCGTATAAGTCTTTTCTTATGAAGTTTTCTAGAATTTATAAGAAAAGAGCTTTCTGAATTATTGGGTGGAAATGTTTCATTAGGGAATGAAGATGAAACAATGTAGATACAAATGTATACTTCTTTTAGTCCAAATATTTAAGTAATTTAAGTCTAGGGTAGGTTAACATTAAAAGATAGGGATTTAAATGCTTTTTTTTTTCTTTGAGTCTCTGCTACAGCCACTAACTTAAAAAGCTAAATTATGGCAAGTGATTACTGGGATTTCTGTAAGCTCTACAGTAGATGCATCACTTCACCATGTGCACATGGTCCCATTCACTTCAGATCTGTTCATATGATGAAAACTAGGCATTGTTTAACACTAAAGCTATAACTGGAAAAGTTTTTTTAATGCCTTAAAACCTCACCTAAAGATTCCTGTCACTTCAGAATACTTCATAACAATTTTTAAAATCTTACTAATAATGACATCAGGTTTTAAGTATATCTAGTGCTCTATGTTGGAAATCCATATGACCATTGCTGAGAGTCAGTGCTCAGGATGTGTGGGTTAGGAAAACTTTCCCAAGTGCAGTTCCTGAGATTAAAAATGGTGCTTCAGGTGCATGGCAAGAAAAACAATCATGATCAAACTTTCAGAGGGGCCATTATGATAGCTACACAATCCATTGTGTCTGGAAGCCACAAAATGCTGTGCTGACAAACTGCCAAGAGGTGATATTGATAACTTACCAGAAATTGCTTAGAAGGAGCAATGGAGCAGCCAAAGTGCAGGTCAGAGTTTCCTGACTTCTTGCAGGACATTGAGAGATGCATGAGGCAACTGAGAGTTAAAGTGAAGATATGTAACCTTTATTTTTAACTCTTCTCCCAGTATCCATTCAAAATATCTACGGAAGAATTCAGATTAAGTTCTGAAGTTACGTTTTTATTTTACTTCAAGCATTTGCACATCTTTAAGACTGAGCTCTCTAACTGTTATTTAAGTAAATGCAGGCACTGCTGCTTGTGGCTGTGAGCAGATGCCTTTCTTGTAGCAGTGGCGCTGAGGGAATTCCTCCTACCTGTGCTGTTTCTCTCCTCTTCCTCCCTTCTTTTTATTAAAGAGTTGCAAAGTCCAGCAATAAGACATGAACAAGTATATTGATTATTACCTTATGATATTAGAAGTGATAAAATTGTTTTATGTTTACTCTCAATTCTGATAGGAAGTCGTAGAGTTTTCTGGTGTTCATCAATTTGTTTTGTATTTTTATGTTTCAGGTGTTGCTGCTTATGTTGGCTGGCAAAGCTCATCAATACTCAAACCTCTGCTTCAACAAGGTCTCAGTGATGCTGAAGAATTTGTCATTTATAAAGCCCTCAATGCTCTTACTTGTATGTGCCAGCTGGGGCTCTTGCAAAAGCCCCATATTTATGAGTTTGCGTGTGATATTGGTAAGTTGGAATACTGGAAAATACCCTGTTTTCCTAGTAAAGAAAAGAAATCTCAGTACTACATAAAGCTACACTGTCAGCTTAGCTGTCCAGAATACAAACCTGTAGTTCTGTTTTAGAATCTAAACAAAATTGTGGTAAGGACCTACTGTTAGTTGAACCATGTTAGTGCTCAGGACTCTAAAATAATAGTTTTGGTGGAACAAATTGGATTTTACATAGGCTGGAAGCAGAAAAAAACATTCACTCCAAAAACTTTCTGCCTTAAGACTTTTCCTTGGTCTATTTGGCAACCTGCTGTGAATAAAAAATCCTGGTTGCTTCTGGTAGTCTATCAGGCACATAACTTGCAGACACTTACACATTAGCCTTTGAAGATGAGAGAATTCAGACAATTGGGATCCTTTCTTATACTAACACCATAAAAACCCATTAACTCAATTCACCCTTGGTGGTAGAGTAGGTCTCTCCTTCCTGATCAAGCTTATCAATTTAATTTAGTTGTGTCCAAGATTTAACAAATATTTATGAAAAAAAATACCAAATGATTTTTTGAGATGTAGTCTGCTTCTTCTTAATGTTACAGTTTTTCAAATGCACTCAGAATTTGAGGCAGATGATCTGTGATTATGTCTCATGGCTAGATACAGTGCCTTGAGAACAACTTCTTAAAGCCCACATAATTAGGGGGACTTCTGAGTCTCATAATCTTAGAATATAAGTAGTGACTCTTCAAGGAAGAGAGAGAAAGTAGGAAGGAGTATTTACTTAAAAAAAATAAATCATGTATTCACTGTAATTGCTAGAATGTATTGAGATTTATTTCTGGATCAGTCTCCATTGCAAATCTGTAGTTGACAATTGGGGATTGAAATGAACAAATAAGGAAAATATGCTTTTTGGCAAGAGCAGGGAAATTGAGCAGCATGAGTACAATGAAATCCATGAAATAATTTCCTCCATGTGAATGTTTTAACCTTGGTGTTCTGGAGTAGAGACAGCTCAGTTTGGGAGTAATTCTATTAGAAGGAAATTATATCACAGGCTGTCATATGCAGGATGATCTTCTCTCTCCTATATGAATGATGTATTGTAACAGCCTGTTTTTCTTTCAGCACCGTTCCTGTGTCACCCTAATCTTTGGATATGTTATGGAGCAGTTGGATTTATCACTGTGGTGGCACAGTATTTGAATATTGCTGATGTTTACTGCAAGCTAATGCCATACCTCCATCCTTTTATCACACAACCAATAATACAGGTAATACTTCCAATAATATTAGTGGGAATATGTCTGGTCTAGCCATAATTCTTAAGTTTGTTTTGTCTATGGTCTGGCTTTAAGGATCATATATACTTCTTTTTTCAGTTAAGATTACAGGCGATTATAGATTTTTGATCTCTGCTGGCAGATTTATAGAATGGCCATTGCTTTCCATGTTTTAAAGACTGTTGTCTCAAATTTGTTGCAAAATGCAAAACATTTTACAAAGCCTGAAATCAACAGGTTTTTGGTTTTCTGCCTTGTTTATAGTCAAACTCTCTCAATATTGTGCTGGTTTATAGGAGTCTAAAAGGCATGAAAAGTTGGCTGTGAAACAAGTAGGTTTATGTTCTTTGTTTTCATCTACTAGACCAGTCTGTTAAGCAGTGATTACTGTGCTTGTGATTTCACCAGCACCTCTCCTGTGTTTCAGTGCTTTTGCCAAGGGTCAGGGTGCAATGCTCAGCATGGATGAGTTAAGTCATTTACTATCAGTGCATGTCCAGGAATGACCTGCATGACGCTGGTAGTATGATCTTGTAGGCATCTTTGCATACAACTTCAGGACCTGTAGATTGCACCTCTTAGTTGTTCTGATGGATAAATAGATAAGAAATAATTGCAGTATGTACATTGAGAAATGCATCCTATGTTTAACATTTTGTTGTAAACCTGGCAGATGGGAACTTAACTATAATAACATTTTTCCTTGTTTACATGTTATTTGTGCTGGTTTTTAGGCATTGATTGATAAATTTGTCTTGTTCACTTCCTGTGCCATATTAGTATATAAATCTTTTCTTCTTCGTTTTAGTATATAAATCTTTTCTTTGCTATGCAACACTGTATTTAGCAAGCGAGAAGTGGGTAACATTAAGTTGGATTGTAATATTAAGTTCTCACTCTAGACTCATTTTGAAGTTGTTTTTCATCTAGACAGCAAGCTATGAGAAGCACTTTATAGGAAAGAGGGAAAGAGGATGGAGAAAGTTTGACAGGACCAACACACAACTTATTTTCAAGAAAGGAGACAAGTTGAATCTAAATGACTTGTACAAGCTATATGGATATCATCATGGTGACTGGTCTGTTGTTTTGAATTCCAGGTGGACAAAGAAATAGTCCTGTTAAGTGTACTTAAGGAGCCCGTCAGCCGTTCCATATTTGATTATGTCTTAAGATCAAAGGATATCACAAGCCTCTTCCGTCACCTTCACTTGCGTCAAAAGAAGAGAACTGGAGCTCTCTCTGAATGCCCACCCCCAGAGGATCCTGCCATTGCACAGCTGTTGAAGAAGCTTCTTTCACAAGTAATTGGGTTTTATTTATACTTTAAAAGTCAGGCTTGAGACTCTTGGGCTCTGTACACCTCCATAAACCCTGACCTTGCAGTGCTGCTGTGAGGGACTCCCCCAGTCTGAGGTTCTCATCCTCCAAGCCATTAACTTCACTGATTTCAGTATATGCTTGTTGGACAAGTTGTTCAGAACTTAAAGATTTTTAAAAGATCTGCCAGATATGGAGACATACAAATACCACCTAAGTCTTTAAAAAATGGCCGTAAGTCTCAAACATGTGATGCATCCGTGATGTGGCAGCATTATGGAGTATTGCTGGATTAAGTGCATTGTGCTGGATAAAGGAGTATGTATTTGTCAAAATGCTAGATTTGTGTGCCAAAAGCAAATGGAGCTGGAAAGTCTTGAGGCTTATGTGTGAAGAGGGGAACATAAAGAATCACCCACCCAAAGTAATGAGACCTGGGAAGAGAAAGGACTGCAGCTGTGTGGGGTTATTTCCCCACTATGGCTTGTGGGCTGTAAGCATGGTCTAGGTGGCAGCTAAGCAGATTGCACCAGATAGTGATCCAGCATTAAATTCTGTTCCGCCCTTTCACTTTTCCTTGTCCCATTCCGTAGGAGGAAAGATATTCTTACGCTGCAGTAGCTTACCTTATGTTTTGTATGAGCAATGGACCAATGCTTTGAATTCTGGGGATGTGCTCTTTTGCACTTCTGAGCCAGTCATTAATTTTATTGCTTCTTAAATCTTCATGCCTTGATGCATGTTATTGTTAAAAGAGAGTAATATTACCTTTTCTTTTATTCTTTAGGGGATGACTGAGGAGGAAGAAGACAAACTGTTAGCACTTAAAGACTTTATGCTAAAATCTAATAAAGCTAAAGCCAATATTGTGGATCAGAGCCACCTGCATGACAGCAGTCATAAAGGGGTGATTGACTTGTCAGCTCTGGGAATAACTGGGAGACAAGTGGATCTTGTTAAAACAAAGCAGGATTCCGATGACAAACGTGGTTAGTATATTTTGTGACCTATATAGTTGAAGTATAGCCATCCTTTCAGGGTGTTCTCAGTAAATCAGCCTATCACCTACCTCACCATTCTCACTGAGTATGCAATAGGAAAATTACTACTTCTGTTTGAAATATGAGGTGGTGGAATGTTCTCTGATCATTGAAAAATGGGGATTATTTTTTCCCCTGAGAATATTTTAAATTGACTGCATGTGCTGTTGTTCAGCTGGTTGTGGCAAACAGGACTCTAGTGACTCATGGCAGCAGTGTAAATTTTGAAGGCTTCATGTCTGCTCTTTGCTCTTAACAAGTGCTAAGCTCTTTAACTGTGAAAATAGTGTTTTCTTGAGGCAGCTGAAGAAAACTCAAAACTCCTCAGGCTGGCACTGAGGAGTTGCCAACTGTTGTTCACCCAAGTACATGCTTTTTGGCCCTAGGGTTTTTCAGCTTCTCATCCACTCCCAGTTTATGTTTTTTTACGTGCTCGTCTTTCAGCTTAAAAACCCTCTTACATTTCCTTGTTCAGATGTGAAATCCACTTGCTACTAACTATGCCAGTTCTCTGTAACCTCAAAATTCTTCTTTACCAGATAGTTTGAGCTTCCTCTTTATTCTCTCAAGCTTGTAATTCCCTCCTCTATTACACCAGTGGTATGTTCTGTGTTTTTACATATAAAAATACAAAAATATCTGTAAAACCTATACCTATTAATATATTTTTTCTAGGATTAGGGTGTTTTGTATATAATTGTAAAGGAAAGTACAGAAGTGTAGGATTTTTTATTTTTTTGCATCCTTGAATCAGGAGTCAACATGATTTAAAACTTAGTGTATAGGAAGTCTATACTTGAACTAATTCACCCAAAGCTGTTACCCTTAAAGTCTTCATGCTTTTAACTTTTCCTCACTGACTTTGTCCAAATTTAATTTGTCCCATGTTTTTCTGTCTATATTTTACAGTTCTAAGTGACTCCAAAGAAATGCTGAAAATAAATGCATTTCCTATTTAAAAAAAACACATAATTGAATCTACAGGTGATGTTGCACTTATGATGGAAAACTATTGTATTTGACACTAACAATGATTTGTGTACAGTGCTGTTACAAATTTATTCTTGATGTCCCTGCTCATTGCAGGGCAGTTGGACTAAATGACCCAAACCCTTTCATGATTCCATAGGAAAAATATATCATATGGTGGAGTCCAATCCTGCAGCCTTCTAGATGTAAGCTTTCCCTCTAGTGAAGTGATTTATCACGAGTCAGCTATAGGATCAAGAAGATGTGAATACCTGTGGCAGGTGCTTGCTTTGGTTTCCCTCATAAATGCCTGTCAGCTGATCTCCACAGCATAGCAATAGGATTTTCTCTGTATGTAAATAACAATCTGGCGTGTAAACATTAGACTTCCATATAGTCTCAAAAGTAATGACAATCCTGAGTGAATGTTGTCATGGTAATGTTGGGGGGGTGTTTGTTTTTTTTTTTTTCTTTTCCTGCCACCTCCTCCTTTCCTCCCTCTCTCCAATCTACTTATAGCTAGAAAGCATGTAAAACAAGATTCAAATGTAAATGAAGAATGGAAAAGCATGTTTGGGTCTCTGGAACCAACAAACATCTCCCAGCCAATATCCAAAGGACATGGGCAAACTACTGATCCTGAAGCCATCCAAGCTGGGAAACCACTTCGTTCAGAGTCCTCAGCTGGTATTTGTGCCACTTTGTCATCCTCTCCACAGGTGAGGAGAAAATACTTGAAAAATACTATGTTCTCATCTTAAACTGAAATGATTTGATTGTTTTAAAGTCAAGTGGGACTGTATGGATGGGATGTTCTTGTTTCGTTTTGGAGGTTATTTGACACTGGCCATGCTATTGGCTGGTGTTTTCTTCAGCAGAGTTGCTGACATTCAAGTTCTTATTTTAAAAATAGGAACTGAGAGAGGACTGAAGTAAGTTTAGCCCTTGAACAGAAGAGCTTCACTAACAAATAGATGCTTTGCACAAAGAGGTGGGGGCTTTTTGTAGATTAGACAATTATTACATAAACCTTTCTGGCAAGGAAGACTTTTCCTCAAATTGCATGCCCTGATACATGTTGTGAGGAAGAGAAATCATGGTTTTAATCACATGCAGATTAGAGAGATCACAGCAGCATTTAGACATCCTGTACCTGTAATACTTAGTACTGGCTAGAGAAGGATAGGCTGGGAGCTCTGCAGGCTGTGGAGGCATCTCTTGACAATAAACACTGTTTTCTGTTTGGCTTCTAGTTGGAGATTAACTTCTGCTAGCTTTAAATGAGTGTGTCTACCCTGAAGTATAAGGGAAACACTTCACACTTTGGTTTTTAAAGCCCAATGTAAATGAATTTTAGAGCTAACCTTTAGTTTTGTCAGTCTTGAGAGCAATAACTGCCTCTGTAATAGTCACATTAATAGGTGTGCACAGCACATTACAATTTCTTTAGGTAGAATAGAGAACAGAGTAGGCAAACAGAGTAGAATAAGAGAATGGTTAATCTTTTATATAAATAATAATTTTCATGATTTTTAATTGTCTTCATGCAAGCATTTTTTTTAATGCTAATTAATTGCTAATTGATTGAATAAAAAAAGATTTTTTTTTTCCATTTTTATTCACTGTGTGTGACCCAGAAATCTTATGAAGGGGATTTGTCTGTGTATAGAATGTAAGGCACATCTTTTTAAGGGCTAATTACTTACAGGCATCTGATGGAGCAGTTGTCCAGCCCAGGAAACCGACCCTGCAGGCTCTGGGCAGCACAATGTCCCCATCTGCACACCAGCTGCGCATCACCACCTGCAAAACTGAGCTGCAGCAGCTGATCCAGCAGAAGAGAGAGCAGTGTAATGCAGAGAGACTTGCCAAACAGATGATGGAGAATGCTGAGTGGGAGAGCAAGCCCCCACCTCCAGGTACATCACAGGCCACTGAGGTTATTACATAAAAAATTTTATGTGTATATATATGTATAATTTGAGTCAAGATATCATCCTTTCATGTAAAAAAAACCCAAAGGATGAGGAAAAGAAGAAATTCCTAGTTTAGGAAATGTGTTTACTGCGCAGAACACCTATGACCTAGTGTCTAATTAAGAATTGAGCAAGTAGGCTTTTGCCTTTAATATTTAAAATGCCTTAACACTGTTTTCAGTGCTGTCTGTGCTTTGCAGTTGTAATGACTGTATCCTGATATAGTTAGTGTATGGATCTAGGGGAATTTGCATGTTCCTAATTAGACTGTGCTTTTGTTTTCCCTGTAGGATGGCGTCCCAAAGGGTTGTTGGTAGCTCACCTTCATGAACACAAGTCTGCAGTGAATCGCATTCGGGTCTCTGATGAACACTCAATTTTTGCCACTTGCTCAAATGATGGCACAGTGAAGGTCTGGAACAGCCAAAAAATGGAAGGAAAAACAACTACAACCAGGTAGCTTAAAAACCTGTGGTATTTGGGGCTGCAATTTTCGAGTGAAAAATGAAGTAGAGCAGGGAGCAGAATATGAATCACTTTTGGATGTGCTGGAAATATCAATAAAGAGATATGTTCCTCTTGGCTTACATCTATAATATTATATTGCTGTTTCAATTAGTTAATAAAAGAAAATAAACAAAGGGACTGCTTTGTAGCCATAATAGTTACAGGCTTTTGATTTAATTTCTGTACATATATAAATATATTCTGGTATTGTTGTTTAAAGCTTTTTTGCTTTAAACAACACTGGCTTTTTTGCTTTCTCATTCTGAAACAGCCAGAAAATGTTCTTTTCAGAGCTCTCTCAGGAGCCATTTGTTTCAAGTAGGTGTTTAAGAGAAGTAATTTTTTTTTTAAGTGCCACCAAAAATAACCTCATTTTTCTCTCCCCCTATTTCTCTCTGTACTGTTTAGATCAATTTTGACATACTCTCGGATTGGAGGACATGTAAAGACACTTACATTTTGCCAAGGCTCACATTACTTGGCTATAGCTTCAGATAATGGTGCCATCCAGCTTCTTGGTATTGAAGCCTCAAAGCTCCCTAAATCTCCTAAAATTCATCCAATACAAAGCAGGTATGTACTTAAAGAGGTTAAATCTCACCATTCACAGATCTCAAGCTGTTAGTGTATTCCTCAGATAGATCATTAAGTTTGATCTAGGCTTCCTGCTGGCTGAGCCCAGACTGCTGGCTGGCCCTTCCCAGACTGGAAGGCTGCAATCTATGTTCTTACCCTGCTTCATAAAGAAGGGTTCAAATGCACTGTGCAGAGCTGACCATTCTTACCTATAGGATATTTGTACTTCCTGTGTCACTAAACACATTATGAGCTTGAAACAGCCTTTATGAATAGTTCTTAGTTGTTTTATTTGTGTACTGGGATTGGTTAGTTCCCTTGTTAAGATCTTAAGAAAGTGATTTTGAAGGTTCTTTTGGTGATTAGATAAATTTTTACAGAGGTACTGCATATGATGTGGCCTCAGACCTGCAATTTTTCCTCCTAGGCTCTTAATGTGGTAAGGGGTAGGGATATGGGTAATGGGATACTATTTAGAGGAGTCTTTGGGCTTGGTTTAGCTCTTTCTTACCTCCATATGAGCAGTGTGTGAATATTTGGTACTGAAGCTACAGCTTAATCTTCCTGTTTGAGCGAGAGATATATCCAGGCCTCAGAAAGTACTCACAGTACTGCTAGTGGGGTCTCACAAGTGTGGAGCAGAGAGGGAGAATCACATCCCACAGCCTACTTCCCACACTTTTGATTCTTCTGTTGTGGGTAGCTTTTTTGGCTGTGAGCACACATTGCTGGATCGTGCTGAGCTTCTCATCAGCCAACACCCCCAAGTCTTTCTGCTCAGGGCTGCTCTCAGTGTATTTTCAACCCAGCCTGTACTTGTGCTTGGGATTGCCCTGACCCAGGGCACAGAGCTGTGTTTATGTTTGCAAAGGGCTGCTGACAGCCTTGCAGGATCTATGAGCAAAGAGATTTGAGAGAGCATAAGCATCCCTGGTACTAAAATCAGAAAGCTGTTTCTGGCAGATGCCTTGAGAAGTGACACAAAGAGGAAAAAGCTGCTCAGCATAAGCTGTGGGAAGGAGTCTTAAACTTGGAGGGAGTCATACCTGTCTTTAAATTAGTTTATTCTTTTAACCCAGGTCATTAGATCTGAAGGATGATGGCTGTGTGGTAGATATGCATCACTTCAATTCAGGAGCCCAGTCAGTACTGGCTTATGGAACAGTTAATGGATCTCTGGTTGGCTGGGATTTGCGATCCAGCAGCAATGCTTGGACGCTGAAACATGATTTGAAGTTAGGCCTCATAACTTCATTTGCTGTGGACATACACCAGTGCTGGCTGTGTATTGGTAAGCCTATATTTCTTGTTATTTTCTCTCTCTTCCCTGCCCCCCTCTTCCTTGTGGTTTTCTCTTACAGTAACTACAGCTCAAGCTTTTGCTTGATCTGATTTTACTAGCATATGCTTTTCTCAAACAAGGAGAGAAATATCTTCTCATCTATTTTTGGGAAGCATTCTGCCAGCCGAGTGCTTGAGGCTGAAGGCCATCTCCCCAGGAACAGAGCACAAAGATAAGGACAAAAACTCATATATTTATTCCTCTGACTAAGGGGAGCTTTTTCTCACCAGGAACGAGCAATGGTACCATGGCATGCTGGGACATGAGGTTTCAGTTACCTATCTCCAGCCACTCTCATCCTTCCAAGGCCCGAATCAGACGCCTGCTCATGCATCCTGTCTATCAGTCATGGGTAATAGCAGGTAAAAGATGTCTTAAACTTACCTCACAATTCCCAGAGGCTGTGATTAAAGCAGTTTTACTTTCAGCTTCATCTTCAAGCCCCGGTGGGGATTGAAAATAAAAAACGTAGGGTTTGGCCATTGTCAAAATGACAGACAGCCTTTACAGTTCTCATCTTCTGAGCATTGCAACTCTCATGAGGGGCCCTCCCTATGTGCTGTCTACCCCATCCCTTTTTAAGGACAAAATATTACAAAAGATTAAACTCAAACTCATACATTGAAGCTGATGGAAAATCAGCCACCACCTTCTGTACAGCAGAGACTGAATTCCAATTCCCTGTCCAGTCTAAGCCAACTGTATCATGGGTTAGAACTTTTGGAAATCTCCAAGATTCCTCATCAGATATGCTTACGACTGCTTCATCCTCACTGCATGTGGCATTGTCATAGGCTTTTATATGCTTGTGTCAGGAACACATTCTGAAACGGACAAGTACCTTAAACTAATCCTAAAATAACTACATTTATCAAGTTGCTGTAAAATGAGAGTAATTTGAGTTTCATATTTTACTTACTTCTTAGGCTTCACTTCCTATTTTGAGTTATTAACCACCCTGGGAGAAAAGACAAATTTCTTGGAAAAAAATACAAATAAAGCAAGTTTCACTGTGCTTTCTAGTTTGTTTCCTCCCTGTGAAAGACTAAATGAATGACTAAGTTCATAATTTTGGATTATTATTAAAAAGTCCTTGCCTGTTAGGTTGCTGCCAGGCTTGCAAGCAATCCCTTGAACATAATTCTTTACTTGTCCACATGAGTGTGGAACTTCATTGTAGCTACTGAGCTCTTAACTGGATTGTTTTCTTACCTGCATAGGGGTATTCTCCGAAGTCCCTGATGACTATGCTGAACAGAGCATCTATGCTTCTCAAAGAGGGTTGAGAAGTTATCTAGGGAGGAAACCAAGGGTTTTATACATTTTTAAAAGGGTTGGGAATTAAATAAGATTTCCTTTAAACTCTTTTATACCAAGCACTTTTAATTATAGTGAAGCTGCTTTCAAGCAGTAAAACCAAATTGCTATAGCAAGACTAACACAAATGGTGCAGGGAACAGAGAGTGTTTCTCTCTGTCATATGACATCTCTATGTCATACCCTCCATGTGATGTCAGTAGAGCAAATAGCAAGAGCCAGCCAACCTGTTTGGTACTTACTACACTGGCTTTATCTTTCCTGTAGCTGTTCAAGGCAACAATGAAGTCTCCATGTGGGATATGGAAACTGGTGATCGACGCTTCACTCTGTGGGCCAGCAGTGCACCACCTCTTTCAGAACTGCAGGTCTGGTCTCTCTCTTTTCCAGTTTCTGTTGGGTAGCCAGGGTTAAAACAACCTTGGACTCCATGCTGCATCAGTATAGAACTTGCCCTGGGATTCATTTTGGCACTATAACTGTTTTACTTGTCAGAATTAAATCCCCTTTGTAAAACAACAGTGTAACCCGAATCTTCATTGGTACCTTCCACTGTCTATGGAATGTACTTGTAACACTCACTTGTTATACCCATCCATGTTCCTAGAAAACCAGTGAACTGGTCACTCTTGTGAAAATTATGAGAAAGCCAAAATTCAAGGTGTGGCTTCTTGTATTTATTTTTACTTGCTGTTCCTGGGGCTATGCATACTTCTGTAAGTAGCTGCTCCTTTACACATCCTTTCTGTAATATAATGCTACTACTACACTTAACTTCTAGTTTAAAGCATGAAGTAGCTCTTCTCCAAGGACTTAATTGGGAAAGGAGCAGCCTGGAATATCGTTCACAAATACATAGACAAAAATTACCCATTTGCTTTTATAAATGTTGTAAATGCATGTCTGAAATCTACTTAAACCTAAGTTTGTATGTGCTACAAGGATCACAGGTTGAGTTCATTTCAATCCTGCCTTTTTTTACACAGGTAGCTCCATGATCTTAGTTTTCTGTTGTGTATCTGTCCCATAATGCCTTCATAGCCTAAAAATTTAAGCATCCATGTGCTTTTCAGTAGGATTTGCCTGCCTGAGTCTTTTAAAATTAATCTCTTGTCACTGAGAATGTAATTTCCAAGATTCAAAAAAAAAAAAGAGCATTATGGAGGGTTAACTCTGTTGCATTGCTCTGTAAAGCATAAGGGAGAAATTTAATATAATAAGATGTGGTCCATTAAAGTGACTTGGCATTTGCAAGAAATATTTGGAAACTGGGTGGATGAATGTGGCTAGGAATGAGTTTCCTTTCTGAAGCATGGTGACAGCTATTGCTGAGAAGTTATTTTTATATGTCCCTTTTTCCTGCTAGCCTTCTCCTCACAGCATCCACGGAATATACTGTAGTCCAGCTTCTGGTAATCCCATATTACTGACAGCAGGATCAGACATGAAAATAAGGTAATCAAACTAAACAACCTTCTTGTTTGTCACCCTCCTCTTCACATCCCTGCTGGTGCTCTAAATTTTGCCAAGTATTGCCTAAGTAATCTCTAAGAAGCTGAAACAATAATACTGAACATGTGTTCATTAGTGAACATCAGTGAGCTGAGGAAATTGTTCACAAAAAAAGGAATGCAGAACTTGGTGCTTCTCTGAAACACAGTGTGTACTCTGAAATACAGTGTGTATCCATCTGTAAAATTCTTCATCAGCTTGATGACAAAAACCAAAAAATAATTAATGTGTGAACTTGATATGAGTGTAGATTTCTCTGCATCGCTCCCTTCTGCTAAGTGTAGAAAGCAGATAGCATTTGTGCCCATTCATTTTCATCATAAGGGGGAAACCACTTTTAAGCAGCTGTTTTAAGCTGATAAAATTGAACATCTTACCTTGATTTTGTTTCTTCATTTTTAGGTTTTGGGATCTAGCCTACCCTGAGAGATCATATGTTGTTGCTGGAAGTTCTAATTGCCCATCTGTTTCCTACTACAGGAAGATAATTGAGGGCACAGAGGTGGTTCAGGTACTTTGCATTGTTTGATAGACACCTATTCTGTTTGCCTTTGGATGGCCCTATAGGTTATATTCCTTGCATAATATCTTGAATTATAACTCGCTCACTCTTACTTTTGTGGATGGTGTCAGCATTGCACTTTTGGGCAGTTGGGAAGAAGTTACTTTAAAAGAAAAACATAATTTGTTTTTGACAGAATTGGACTCAACGAATATTACTTAGATGCAGAAGCCAGAGTCATGTGTTTCTTTTGGTATATTGAAATTTAGACTTTTAATGCTTTTGGCTTTCATCAGTGTTTGGAATATCTTTTAAGTAGCATCTTAGCCAGGCAATGTGAGATGTACTGGCATCAGAATAGTACAGTAGCTGCATGCTGAAGTTTTTGTTACATCCTTCAGAGTGACTTTGGGAGCTAGCAGTGTTGCTGGTTGTTAAATAGCACAATATTCACTTCAGTTCAACAAATTGAGTGCTGATTCAAAGGTGACTAAAACAAGTCAGTAGGGGTCTACCCAATGCACTGTTTTTTTAGTGTTTTTTCTCAAACTTCTAAATCACTTTCATGCTATTGAAGCAGTTTTTATAAAAGCTTTGGGAAGCCAAGATGTATGTGTTCCCATAGCTTTTTTCCCCCTGTTGGAATATCAAATCTTACTGTCATTTAAATAAATATGAGAAAACCCCCCATTTTTAACCTAATCCAAGAGTTTTAATGTCAGTTCAGATTAAGACTTTGGCTGTGTGTGATGTAAAGAAATGAACCAAGGAGTAAAAGAAACTGTCAAAAGGTGGGAGGTTGTATGGTTGGGCATTTTTGTTTGTTTGTTTCTTCTGGTGGAAGAGGTTTTGCAGTCTTCTTATACTGACAACTTAATATGGATGACAGTCTCTCTTTGCAAGTGCTCACCCTTCCGTAAATAGTATTTCTCACTTTGTTTTTATACAGGAAATTCAGAACAAGCAGAAGCTGGGGCCCACTGATGAGACCCCTCGGAAGGGTCCAGAGTCTCTCCCGGTTGGGCATCATGATATTATCACAGATATCGCGACTTTCCAGACCACACAAGGGTTTATAGTGACTGCGTCAAGGGATGGGATCGTTAAAGTGTGGAAATAAAAACTGTACTAATATATAGTATGTAAATATTTGTAATAAAGAAATAGTGTTATAATGAAGTTTTCAAGGACTGTTTCCAGTTAATGGAATGGAATGGACTTTAAAAATTATAAAAGTGATGATAAAATCAGGTATCTGTATCCTACCACCCTGTTGGCACATCCTAATCACTTCTTATATTAAAGCTTTTTGGCATACATAGCATTTCCTTGAAATATCAGGGAATATATGAAGTCACTAAGTTTGGTTTTGACTTGATTTGTACTTCAAGAGCCTTTCAGAAAATTATTTAAGGACGTCCCACATGACACATTCTAAATGTGCACAAAGCAAAGAGCTGGTGTCTAACTGCTCCTGTGTTGAATCTGAGAAATGAAATAAGAAGCAGTGCACTGATGTCCCTGTACATTCTAATAACTATAATAAAGTCCACTTGAGCTTCCCTGTTTGATACTTGGGTTTCTTTACATCCATGGTTACACTGCAGTGATTCCATATTCTCAGATGCTAGAGCCAATGGGCTGTTAATTGTCATTTGAGATCAGCTTAGTGTTGTGTCAGTCCTCAGCTGCCCTTTGACAGTTATGTCCTTGATCCTCAACTGTGCCTTGCATCCAGCTTTCTTTAAACTTGAGTCTAAGGCTAAGCTCTGCTGTCCTGGGAACCTAAAGCAGCACCACTGGGATGGTGATCTCTGTTATTCAGTATGGTTGTCAGAAATAGCCAAAATATGGCTTTCAGCAGGAAGTACTTTTTCATCATGAAATGTTCATGTGAGACGTAGTTCTAAATGTCAGACAGGTGCAGTAAATGTTCCCACCACTCTTTCACTATCTGATCCAGCTTTTCAGGTTTCCAAATACTTTTCAGACTTAAGCTTTACTAACATTCCCTTACCTGCTTTTCCCCCTAGAACAGGTGATTGACCCCCTCTGCATGGATGGGCTCAGAAGGTCACTTACAGCAAACAGCACTAATTTGACATGTGTTTCTTGAGTGTAGCTGGAAAAAAATGTAAGCCTACTTCTCTTCAGAGTATCTGATAGAAGCAGGGAATGCTCTTAACTTGTGAACTGGGCTCTTTGAAGAGACAACACATGAAGTAATGAATTGTTTAAAAAGTCTCAGAATTCAATGGAAAGAGACTGCCTGCTTTTCCCTAGTGAGTGCATTACTTGGGTAATTTAGTGTAGTAGACATTGCCCCAAGTGTAGCAAAAGAGGAATTGAGCTCAAGAACAATGTGACACTTCTTTGCAGACCTTGTCATTGCTGCTCCCTGTTATGTTGAAAAAGGTTTTTTCTTTGCTTTGTATAGAGGAGCTGGTGCTGTCCCTTTATGCTGTATGAATTCAGAAATAAGGAAGGTTTTCTCAGTCCACTGGTATTGCAGATCAGCAAGGAAGAGGGTAGTAAGTCAAGCTTGTTCTGCTGCTGTATTCTAAACAGGTCCTTATACACCTGGAGAAGGGAATCACCTCTTTGACTGCATTGCTTGGTTAATGGTTCTGCCCACAAAATAGTTTCATGAAAGAAGCAGATCAGGTTTTCATTTTCAGGTGTTATAATACACTGACACCATATGAAATTTACAAGACATTTTAAGTAGTATGAAATACATAGGACACTTGAACTGGATATAGTATTAAAAAGAATTTGCAATATAATCTTATCTCCACAATGTTACAATAATTTCTAGTCATCATTAAAAAGTCATCAACCAGGGTAAGCAATGAACCACCATAACCAGTAAACTATGAGTGAGGCTTTTGCCCATATACAGTAATGTTGAAGAGGAAAAAAATAATGTCAATCTTTACAAGAAATTTTGTGTGGTTTCAGTGGGACCACTTGTAGAAAAATGATCTTTGGCCCAGCCTTGAGAAATGACAGTACTGCCAAGCAGCACAGTGGTTATGGTTTCAGTAGTTCCTCTATCTGTGATGTTATAATACACCTTTGTGTTTATTTTTGATTATTTTTACTCTTGGTGTTTATAGACAGTTCAGAAGCATTTTGCTTAAGATATGGCAATCTGTTAATAATATCTAGATCAAATATGAAGGGTTTTTTAATATATTTTAGGTGAATTTTAGATCCTGGTGAGGAAAAGACAACCATGCTGCGCTGCTGCACTATAGAGATGCAAAAAGGGGAAAACAAAATTATATTCAATATTTTTCAAAACTCTTACATCTTATAGAATAGTATTCTATTAGTAGCATGGATTTTTCAACAACTGACTTACTGTTCCTTGTAAAAATGAAGGCTTCTGGCTAAGTGGAAGTGCTGATTTACCCAATAATTCAGGACATGTCTTTATTTTAGTATTTCTCAGAGTAGCAATATTGGTTCAGTCCCTGTTCTCCCTCCCAAAGCTAGAGAAATGGCACATAAAACTCAGCCATTTCATCAATATTTAATCAAAAGAATCTTAGAACTCACAGAAGCTTGGTGTTTCACCCACAGCTGAAAACACATTTCAAGCAGATGGCTAAACCAGTCCCAAAGCCTGAATTGCAAAACTGTCTTGAGAATTTACACAAAGATGCAGGACATTGTGTACAGAGGCAGAACTGAGATTCAGTGAGTACAGGGGAATCATTTGTAGCTCCTTCAGGAAAGGTGATCTTAAACTAAGATTATACCATGTTGTTGACAGTTACAATTAAACAAGTTTTGGTGAAATATTTAAAGGAAATACAAGGGGAGTGGAGAACGGATGTGAAAGGGCATGATATTTCCAGTGACGTTTCCTCTGGGTTTGTGTCAATACAAGCTTTGTATCCTCAGATCAGGCCTGGAGCAAAGCTTGGCAAAACTTTAAAGGGAGGCTGAAGCAGCAGAATCCCATCAAAAGAAGGCAAGGATTATCTTACCAGAAAGGCAATTCCATCTGTGCTGAAGGAAATTACAGAGGCTGCAAAGGTGGAGAGCACAATCGTGAAAGACTCCATTTAACTGCCATGATGATGATGATGACATCCTACTGCTGTGTGGCATTTAAGCAAGGATATTGTTCTCAGATAACATGTTCACTGTAGCATGTTGAAGACTAGTATGAGGTAAAGGAAACCTTTCATAAGTTACACTAAATGGGAAACACAGAAAAATAAACTTTGGAAGTCATGTGTAAAATACAATATGGAAAGGCAAAATATATTTTCAGGAAAGCATTCTGCAAAACATAAAAACAAATAATAAACTCCTTTCTAAATACATTGGGAATGAGAATCTGACAGTTTCTGTTTGGCCAATAATTGAGGAAGGCGTAAAAGAAGATTTCAAACAAAGCAAGGCCATGGCAGATAATTAGATGGGTACTTCGCCTGTGTTCACCATGGAGGAATTCATGAGGGTTCCTATGCTAAAATCCTGTCCCTTTTCTGCACATGTATGTAATGTGCCACTGGATCTCTTTGCCTGAAACATCTGCCAGGTTGGTAGGAGAGGTTTCAGTCAGTAGTAAATTCCCAAGAGCAGAAAATTCTCATCTACAAGATGATGTATTTTAACAGGCATCAGGAATGAAATGGCCAAACTGCTAACTATGGTTTGAAGCCTCTTGCTTAAAAATGCTCTAGTATTAGAAAGGTTGAAACTGGCAGTTTTTTTCTTTTAGAAAAATCCTGGGGAGTTTTGAGACCAGCCTAATGTATGCAGTAGGCAAACTATTATGAATTATATAAAAAAAGCAAAGTTGGTAAAGACATCAATAAATGTACTCTATCAAGGAAGAGTCAACATGTAAGGTGGAGTCTTTTACCATAAGCTTATCTTTGAAAGAATTGCCAGCTATGTGAACAATACATGTCTGGCTGATTGTCTTGCTTTTCAGAAGGCTTTGGACAGATTCCCCAATGAAAGCCTTCCAAAAATAATTAATGTCATCTGATACAAAATATTCCCACTGATTAACACTGTTAAAGACGGTTGCTAAATGAAATACTATTTAATACTAGTTAAGACACAATATGTGATACCACAAATAGATCAGTTTTCACAGTGGAGTAAAGCTATCAGTAGAGATAGATGACCTCTATTTGCACAATGTTTATCAATGACTTAGAAAAGAAACAACAAAATGCCCAAAGTGGCTGAAGATCATAAATTATTAGGGGCAGTAGGAACAAAAAAGTGGCTGCAAAAATTTTACCTAAGGATTTCATTATGGTGGATGGCTGAACAAACCCAAGTAAAATTAAATTTTAGATAAAAATAGGTGTACATGGTAAATACAGCCCACTCTTAACTTTGTGTTTATAATGAAGAGTCCTGAATACATAGTCTTATTCAGGGGAAAAAATGTTGGAATTATGACAGACAGTCCTATAACAAGATTAACTCAGTACTTGGTATTGATCCAGAAGTTGAAACAAATGTTAGATATTATAAGGGAAAGAATTGGATAATACACCAGTGAACAAATCCATGGTGCCCTCTTACTATGAATAATGTGTGTAGCATTTCCCCTTAATGATGAAAATACATATAATACAACTGTGGGAGGCACACAGAGGCCTATTGTGGGTAAAGAATGGTTTCCACATAAAGAACCATTAAACAGACTCGGAGTCAGCATCTGGGAAACAGAATCCTGAAGAGATAGCCGATCTGTAAATAAGCAATGGCAGGAAACACTGAATAGGCAATAACTCTTTGTTCATGCATTTAATGCAAGAACTACAGAGTATCCCATAAAAAATGAGATAAACATGTACAAAATAAGGTTTTGTTTCATAAAGCATGTAATTCACTGATGAAACTCATTGTTTTGGGCTTCTGTGAACACCAATGTTTGCCTGTGTTCAAATAGTACTTAAGTACATCCAGAGAAAAAAAGAATCCATTAAGGGCTGCTGATAACAAAACTGCTGTATACAAAAATGCCACATTGAAAATTAAAGTTGTGATATTGCAATAACTCCAGCATGAATTTTCTGACAGAGGTGACCTGTGAAAATATAATAAAATTTATTTGTGTGCACACAGGTTTCTGTAAAATGGGAGAGAAATTTTTATTTTTATTAAAATAACTTCCTGAACAGAATTCAGTTTCCATGAAAACAGAAATGGTTTTATGTTAGCAAGACTGTTGTGAATGACCTGACTATTCTGAGATTTTAAAAATCCAGCTAGAATCCCAAATTCCCTTTCCTTACTACTTTAAACTCTCATGGGGTAGTGTATCCTGACTGCAGAAAAAGCAAAGACTTAGCTTTGCTCTGATGATTTACTTGTCAAAATTAGACCAGCTGGCATAAGGCACAAAGGTGCCATGGGTTCTGGAAGGCAGAAAACCATTAGCACTACCAGTAAAGTAAAGCTGGCACCAGCTCTGAAAGTAGAAGGAAAAGTTCTATTTTTACCTGTGAAGATAACAGTCCAGATTTTCTTCTCTGAGAAGGAGAGGGAAAAGCAAAGTGTTAAAAATCACTGTTTTTCATCCTGCACTGTAATGAGTTTGTGCTGTGCCGGATGGAGCCTCCAAGAGACTCTTCTATTCCAGCTGACACCACTTTGGCAGCCATCCTCTAGAATGCAGTGTAGGGATAATGACTGAAATGAAGCCCGTTTTCTCACCTTATTATTTCCATAGCTCATTGATTTCTTCAAAGTGTCAGCTTCAAAGGAGATAATTACTCATTAAATCATCATCTACATACATCTGTAAAAACCGGGTTTTGAACGAGTGAATCAGAGACTAGAAGAAACTGAAACAGAATATTATTACAATACATTACATTGATATTACATAGAAGTGATTGGATAAGAGATACCAAGTACAGTCTCTTGGGAAGAGACTATATCACAAGAGACCTTGCTAGCATAATTAAGGAGAAAGAAGTGAATATTCTTAAGTACACAGAAAAGAAAGGCACTGCCAAAGAAAGTGGTCTCTCAAGGATTTATGGAAAGCAAGGACAAGAAGGGTATGTCTAAAAATCACAGGGGATACAAAGACCTGAGAATTATGCAAGCAAGCTGAGTAAAAGAAACAACTTGCTCTAAAATCCCAAATCAAGGATGGTTGATGTTACTGTTGCAGATGATCAGAAGAAGAATATTACATCTTTGAAGGTAACTGGGTCAGATGGGCTAATCTGCAAATGAAATTGACTTCATTCATGTACACACCGTATGAAAAGGTGACATTGCAAGAAGAAAACACTTTTTTGTTATTTATCTCATTAAAGTAATCACCATTGAATCTGAATGAATTAATAAATACATGAATCAACATGAGTTACAGTAAATATTTGGGAGTGGTGATGGCAAGGACAAAATCATCTATTGTTTTCAGAATGTCAAAATTTCATTAAAAAATAGAAGCTTGGCCTTCCCACTAATCTCTTTAAGACGAGATTTACATTGGCAGTTCCACATAAATATCACATCTGTCTGTGAGATGCAGTTTAGAGGGTCCACTTCTGGCACAGTTTATATGATCTCAGTGGAATCTGTGCTTGAGCCAAAGAAGGCAGAATGCCTAGGAAAAGGTTGGAAATGAAAGTTGAGCCATAACCATCTGCTGGCAGCAGCCACCAGAATGTAGTTTATTCTTCTCTGCTTCATCTCCTGAGTATATTACTAACCAGGTTTGGACATTCCCATTTTAATTACTACTTCTTGCAATTTTTGGGGTGTGTGAGTACAGGCATCTATTTCAAATTACATTTTTTAAATCCTTCTTTTTGATATCTCACTTGTGCATGGTTTTAAAAGACTGACTTCTCAAACAAAATTTGCAAGAGCACTTTAGCGTCTGAACAGAAAAAAAAAGAAAAAAGAAAAAAGAAAAAAAGAGTAAAAAGAGCAAAAGTGAAAACAGAAATAAAGAGAATGTGTAAAGTCAGGAAATTCTCCTGGATGCAAAGCAAATTTTGAAAATAATCTGTTTCTAAATGCCAGCTGAGTTAACTATGCAGGGCAGAATGAAAAAAATACTGCCAAGGGAGACAGAACACTTGACTTTTAAAATTCATAAATCCTCATCTTGCAATAAAAATGTAACACACATAAATGTATAGCTCTGTATTAACTAGCACAAGCCAAAATTTTAATCCCAGACAGAGACAGGAAAAGGCCATTATGTCCTAGGCCATAAAAAGGCTGAGTGAAAGAAAAGGCCCCTGGCATTTGATGGCAGTTTTCCATCATACACAAGCCCAGTTCACTCCTCATACTGAAAAGTGACATGTGCTTTGGAAGTCCATGCCTGTCAGTGTATCATACTACAAGACAGGCTATGCAGGAACACCTATTGTCTTTACTTCTGTTTTGCTTGGAGAAAATGAGCATTTTATGCTGTATTGTATTTTGTGAAAGTCTTTTCAAAAGAGGAAAATAAATAATCAAAAAGCCAGAGTGAGTTAGTCAGTACAAAGCAGCAACAGGAACTGGTAAGAGCCACAAGTAGTACTGTGGTTACCTTCACAGCAAGTACAAAGGACTCAAGATCCAGAACCACACGATTAATCATGTATGGTATAAATTATGAAATAAATTTCTGGGACACCTTCTATTTGACAGTTTAGTCAGAGAAGATTAGCTGGAAATTTACTTCTTGTTTCATTTTCAGTTTAAAATTATGGCATCCTGTAAAATTCTTCACAATTTCATAATCTAGGCTAGTTTTAAAAAGAAAGTTTTTTAAAGCAAGTTTTCCACATGTACAATGAAAATCTGGCCATTTTGAGAAGGAAGGGTGGAGTGTACCAGTCCTGTTTTTCTACGGTTCTTTTCTAGCCTTCTTTCCAATGAAAATTAGGTTGATATTCTTACAGTGTCTGTTTATTCTTGCCACGGTAGAACTGTGAATACATTGGCCCATTTCAACCAAATGTGACAGAAACTTAGAGGTCCCTAAGTTTTGAAGTTCCTGCAGATTTTAGCGAGATAACAATAGTACAGAGGTTAGAGACAAATTTAATGGTCTATTAAGAGGAACAGCAGGGTGTGAGCTCAGATAAAACCTGTGCTGTCCAGGAGATACACACATATACCCAGCCATGGTAACGGATAATGCAACCATGTCATTTTAGAACTTCCTTATATTTTACAGTGCAACTGTTACCAAGAAAGCCCAAATACTTCTGTGCAAAACCTGCTAAGACACACAAAGTAAGTATCGAAGGCAAACTTCAGAAAGAAAGTGGCAGAAGGATCAAACAACTTCAGCTGTGTCACAGAATTAAGATGTCTCCAAGTAGTTTGGTGATTTTTTTTTGTTTGGTTTTGGTTTTTGTGAAATAGTTAAACTAGATGCAAATTTCTTCCTATAAATGATCTCTTTTTTTAAAGTATTTTGACTGGAAAAGAAAATAGAAAGGTTTGAAATGGAACTGAAGAAGAACTGGTAGAACTGAATAGATTTCAATGTTGAACTGTGAAAGAGCAAGGAGAGACAAGAGGAAAGGATGCTGATGATACCATCATGAGCAGAATCAGGACAGCTGGGGTGATGGCAGAGGACAGAGCGTGAGAGCCCCACTTTCAATCCTTTTCCTCCTTACTTGCCCAGCATGGCGAATAAGGACACAACTGTTTCAATAAGAGTACTAAATTTTTCCCCCCCCTATTTGAATGAACAAATAATAAATACTTCAGAAAAGATTTCTTGAACTGTAGAAGGGAGAATGTGTAGTATCCTTATATTCCCCATACTCACCTTATAGCTTAATGAAGGAAACAGTAGCCAGTCTTTTATGAATATCAAGATCCAATTCTTCTTTCACAGTAATTATATGAAAATTAATCTCTTCTATTAAGTTAATATTAGTCTCCTTCTGTAAAATTGACTCAGTAGTTTATGTTTAAGAGAAGTTTAGATCAGCAAGAAACCCAGCATATATGACAGATCTAAAGTATTTTTACTGGCAATACTGATAGTTAAATATTTTTTTGTTTTGTAGTAAAATTCTTCCATGTCATATTTGGTACAGCAAAATTCCACATTAAAGAGTTTAATATGTGAAGTGGCTGGTAATTTTAAAGATATCAGAATTGATCAATATATAAGAAGAAGCTGATATTCTGTGTCAAATGTATTATAATTAATAGGCTCTAAAGAGTCATGGTACATGCTCCTTTCTTGCTGTTAATTTATTAAAATAATTATCTGAAGCTTCATTAAAAGTGCAACCTTTGAGCTTTCAATGTGTTTTCCAGTTTCATGATGATGTGAAATTACAAAACTCAAATGAAACCACAGTGTTGTCTCCCTGCATATCTCTTCTGTTTTTCTGTCTCAGAACTCCATTACAGCCCAACTCCTCACAAGGTTTTCTGGAAGATAAATAAACCTCTTTTTTTCCTTTCACTCTATCCTCAAATTTCCTAGATTCCTATACCTCTGGGGGACAATTCCATACTGTGAGATATAGATGAGACTGTAAATTGCAAAGGGGATACACACATACTGTCTCACAAATATGCCAAATTTAATTTTTAATTCACAATTTTCTTTCATCTGAAAGAAATTGTCCCATAGATAGTTTTTGTGCAGAAGATTTTAATAGTGAAGGATATACATGTTATAGCAGAGCCATCAGGATAAATGGAAATCCTGCAATGTAGTTTATTAACAACAGTGACAACCAGGCAAAAAGTAAAAAGCAAACTTCACAACACCTTTCAAATCAATTAATACCAGTAAAGAACCCTGATGGATGAACACTGTGGTAGGGTGCAGCTTCTCAATGGTTTCACCTGTGCAGTACAGAAGCTACTTATTAACATCAGAGCTCAAGTATATTTTCATGTTTCTGAAAGCAATGGAGATATTTTGTTATCTCTGAGGCATGAGGAACAGGTACTATAATTTCCAAATTATACTGTACTTAAAGTATCTTTCTAGTGACCTTGGTCTCTGTAACTCTTGGAAACATTGAAGAGAAACATTGAAGAAGAATCTCTCTGGAATGCAGGGTACTTTCAGAGTAAAGTCATGAATGGCTTCTGACTGTCTTCAGGTTACCCTGTGCCTTTTAAGCACTTTCCTTCTCCCCTTCCAAGACATCTGACAAACCAAACACAAACATCTGCTTATGAAGACAGAAATTTATTTCTTTGGTTATTTCTCCCCATCTTCTGTTTTCAAGATACTAAATATTTTGTTGAGGGAATCTCTTCCCAATTCATGTACTAGAATGAACTTGTAGATTTAAAGAGCACTCCTGTAGGAGCCTCTGATGGAAATAGATGGGAATAAAACATCGCTCATCACTGTGGAACACTGTAGTCCCTAACAGCAAAACATACCCCCCTTTCTGCTCTTAATATTGCATGAGAAAAGAAAAATTAAAAGTTCAAGATATGACGATATGGAAACTGGAGAATCCATGTACTTCACTTGCAATTAATTTGATATACTCTGTTTGAAGGACCTGAAATCCCTGCCTTCTGGTCTCCTTTTTCATAGACAACTGCTGAAAATTACTTACTGTCTGCAAGTTTTTAAAAGAGCCATCATCAGATCATGATTTCAGCAAACATTGCTGATGCATTGTGAAGGGACAACGAATAGCAGAAAATTGCAAGGAAAAGACATTTCATCTCTTTATGGCGCTCGCGATTTTCTTCTTATAGCAGTATCTGTGGTTGGAATTCACACCTTGGGAAAGGAATGAAAGCTAGAAAGAATTCAGAATAAAAGTTACAAAGCATGTTTTAACATTTGATTGCAAACCCCAAAACCCATTCCCAGGAAATGCAATTCAAGAAAAAGCTAAGAATGATTTGTAGGATTTTTTTCTTGAAGAAGATCCATTCCTTCTAGCTAAGTAGCTATTGACCATTCTGACACCTACTCTGTAGTTCAGCTTTTATTCACCTGAATCTTGGAAACAGCATGCAGCTGAAAGAAACCAAAACACAATCTTGTACTTTAAAAGGCTAGCTCTCAGCAGGTGAGTGGAAAAGCATCAGGTTTTTTGTCCCCCTTAGAGAGGATTCACTCACAAAATGGATAGAGGCTTATGTGACTCATTCACTTGCAAATAGAGAAGGAGAAAAGTAATGAAAAGAACAGCTTGAAGCAGGGGCAAAACCAAAGTTGTTTGTTACAAGTCAATAATAGTATTATTATCAGCCATAATCCGTTGTAATGTGAGCTGCTGCTAGAGAAAACTCAAAACAGGGTAACTGCAAATAAGAGATGGTGTTTCTAAACATAAGAAAATGGAAACAAGAACTCTCAACCAGTTGTTCTACCTATTTTCCTCCAAGAGTAGGCTTTCAAAATCTTTGGTTTTGCTCATTATTATCACCACTTTTTCTAATGCAAGAATTCAAATTCTTCTCCGGTTCATGCTAAAGCTGCTTTAACAAGTAGCTGTAAGAAGACAATGTGCCTGCCTACCTAACAGAGATCCTTCTATACAGTAGTAATGGGAACCAGGGAAATGTTAGGAACTTTCACACAGTTCTTAGCTGTGCTTCAGGGAAATAACCCCAAGGACAATGGCTTGGAAACTTGATATTTCATAATGCCTTAATCTTTTTCTTTGATCAGAACTCTGGCTCTGCAGCACTTTCCAGTGTTTGTCCTAGTGGGCAGTTCTCTAGTGAATCTCTGCATTGAAAGTGAGCCCTTTGCACTTTGAATCAGGTTCAGAATCAACCAATGCCTTTGGCAGGAGAAACCACAGAACTGGCTGCACCAGTGACTATTTTCCTCAGTTTTGACTTCTGTTTTTTCATTCTGTTTATGCCTTTGTGTAACAACAACAACAACAAGGTATCATTTTAATATTAAAATGTTATGGCACGTGGGAATTTTCAGAAAGTCACAATGACTGATTTCATGCCACTGTAAAGTTGTATTTAAAACACAGAAATAACACAAGGTATGTCATTAATTATGCACAACAATTTAAAACTTTTTCAAACATGGTATGACATAAATTTCTAATGTGTTTTTTATAGCCAGTTCCACTCTTTCTCTTTGAAAATCAAGCAGAATTTTACCAATCAAACAAAAAACTTGTTGAAAAAACCTATGAAGGACAGTGCTCTGAAATAAAATCTTATCCACTATTAACCCTTAATGTCTGAATAATTATTTAATGGACTTACACAGCTCTCTTATTCTGAAAGTGGAGTCTGTTGCACTTTTCCTTGGGTTCTTCTGCTGTGTAGTTGTCCTCTCCTGTTCCAAAAACAGTAATAAAATTCATTAGTTTTATGGGATTTTGATGATTTTGGCAAAGTTTTGCGCTTTATCCAAGAATACCTGCAAGTTAAGTGACTTCATTGTTTTTATACACTTATAACAAACTCTCTCTGTCTGTCTGTCTGTCTCTCTGTCTCTCTCTATATATATATACACACGAATTCTATGGTGGTCAGATTCTGCACTTATCAATAGGAAAATTTGAATAAAAAACCAAAGGACCTAAATAAACTTAAATTTTGATGAATGTGAGGATTATATTTATACCTTGCTTATTTATTTCCTTAGTACAGTGTTCTGACTTATTGCTCATTGTCTTTTTATATGGTCTATATTCACAATTTAACACATTTTGTAGAGGATACAGACAATCACTAGACTGTTCTCTCATTTGACAGGCAGAGTTTATGTTTTTACAGCAGCAAGAAAATTAGGTGTTAGAATTCTGAATTCAGTCCCATTTGCATTCTCTGTATTTAACAATCCTGTATTTAAACATTCTCTGTATTTAAACTATCCTGATGATGGCTGAATTTCTTTAGCTATATGATGAATCTACAATATATAATCTCCAATATCTGAGGGAACATCTTTCAGGAGTTACTCCAACAACCCTTCAGAATAAACAAAGACAATGTTTTTGAGTTCACTATCATATCTACAGGGAATGTAACCAGAATATCACCTGTTTGGGACAGAACCCCTGTGAGGTTTCCAGATCATTTGGTGGCAGCTTTTTGGATCACTTATGTTCTTGCTTATGAACTTTGTCTCCAGACAACTGTTTATCCTTATGGAAAGATCTGAAACAGCAAAACTAGTGCCCTGTCTATGTCTGCTCTCACACCACTGACTCTGCTCTAGCAGATGCAGCTTGAAATTAACTTCCTCACATTTTTACAAGAAAAAGAAGACTGTTAACTGCCCAGGATGTGACACAGAGGAAGCAGCAGCAGTGATCACTGGCACCTTGTGGTGATTTTGCAAGGTAAACAAAGTTTAAAATTGTGTTGAATTCCAGAGTAACACAAAAATTTACCAAATTACATAATCTTTCATTGTGGCATTTTGGTTGTAGAAAAAAGTGACATCTTTTTGTATGAGGACAAAAAGTGCTTTAGAAAATAAGTTAAATCCAGTGAATGAGAAAGAAGTGGCAGGTCAGATTCTGCTGAACTGGCTCTCATGAGGAGGCCTGAGGCATATGAACAAGAACAGAGATTTTCAGTAAGCTTCAATCTCTCATCCTGTAACCTCTAAGCTGAGCATGACACTTGAGGAAAAGGAAGAGGTTTCCATTTCAAATAACTCATCTGCAATAGAAACCACCATAATGGGACTAAATAATTCAGTCTTAATGAGAAACACAGATCCCCTTTGGGGTTTTTCACACGAGTTACACTGTACCTAATACAGTCTTTTCACAGACTATGTGTGACATGGAAGACTTTTTTCCCAGATAACATTATTTAATTATGCCAGACAGAATGAAAATCTAATAGCTTAAAATAATCTTGGACATTGCTCCATGAGTTTCAACTGCATGCTAGAGAAACATCACTTAATAAATTCTTTAAAAAGCTTTTCTCTATAATATAGGGCAAGAAGGAAGAATACATCCTTTAAATTCATAAAATCCTTCCTATGTAGCAGTATTATTATAATTTCTGCAAGATCACATAGTATTTTTGGTGAACATTGACTCTAAATCAAGAACTCAATTTTCTGAATGTAAAAATATTCCATGTCCCTCTTATAATTAGTTTTTCATATATCCTTTTACCCATTCCTAATCAGACAGAATAGTAACTTACTCTCAACACAATATTTATAGTTATTGTACAGTATTTTGTACATTTTTTCATAGAAATACATCCTGATTCCACATCATGTTCTTTAATGCCAAGTATATGTTATTATACTTGGTCTTTTTCATCTAAAATGAAATTACTTTATTTACTAGGACATTTATAATAGACAGATCACATTTCCCTGTAGGGCCACTTGTCAGTATTAAATGAACCACTGCAGTTATGAACTCATTTCTAACATTTTTTTATAGCCTGTGACAACAGTATGAAGTCCTTCCAGAAACTAAACAGCAAAATAATAAAAAGTAATCCATACTTTAGTGAACTTAGAGCATGCAGCAATTTATTTTAGAAGTACAGTGTACCTATAGTAATTCTACAAAATGCCATATCAATGTCAACATGATTACTAATAATTTCGAGTTTTATTACTTTAAATATAAGGAAAAAAAAAAAGTAGAAAACACCTCAAAAGAGGTCTGGTGTTTTCATTAGCTGTGCTATGGGTGCTATTGATTTCACCTCAAACTTTACAAGAGAAACAGGTCATTGGCTTAAGGATTTTGAAGGATGATAAGGAATGTCTACCTTAACAAAGTAACTAATGGAATTTTTACAACAATGGATAGATGAGATTTGCAATGTGGATTACAATGTCCAACTAAGTAGTCAGGCTACTCAGCTGGTCCACATCTTCCAGTTCCAAAGACTTCCTATGCTCATGCTCTTTCACAGTTACTCTTTTGCGGAAACTGCATGAACTGTGCCAGTCTCACTGCCTCACAGGGTGCCTTTTCTCAGTGTAGTTTCCCTGAACTCTGCTCCTAAAGCAAGATGGAGGAAGCCCAGTTATCAGTCTTTCATTCCTTTTCTTTAAAATAAATGACAGAGAGTGAGAAATTCAATCGCAAGAGGAAAGCACATCAGGTGGCAGAATGAGACTCATTTCTGAAAGCTCATTTTGTAAAGTGAATCTGTGTTCACTCATAGGCAAAAGTAGGTCAGACACATCTACATATAAGAAGATGGCTCTGCACCAGAACAGACAAGCAGAGGCATTTTGCAGTTTTTCTCATGAAGCAGAAGCTCCACACCCATGCATTCTTCATGCAGTCCCTCAAAACAAGAAACTTCATAGTAACTACTGGAATGACTTCTACTGCACTCATCTCCATAACAGCTCTCCATAACAGCTGGTTTAACAGAAGCAGCTGCTCCATGGCTGTAAGTCTCAGCAATTTTTTTCACTTTAGCACCTTGTACAGTTCTCCTGTACAGAACACTCATGGCAACGGATCTCATCGCACATCCAGTGTCCTGTTCAGTGGAGGAACTCTGGTGAGAAATATTTTTTACTGCTTTGAGTATCATATTCTTGTTGTGAAACACTGAGAAGTAGAGGAGTAGGTTGAGTAGATGTGGTAACACAGTTTCAGGGAACAAAAAACATCCCCAAATTATTTTGTTCTCTTGCATCCCAGACACAGAGAGTAATACACATGAAAGCTATGTAAGACAATGATAAACTAGATCCCAAACTTGATAGAAGATCAAAGAAAAATGGGGAGCTAGACAAAAATCTGCCCAATGTATATTGAAAGTGAACCACAGAAGAGTACATATTGTTTTTGTGAAAAGGTTTTACAAAGATGTTTGAAAAATACTGCTGAATTCTATTAGCACTATTCACAGGTGGATAAGCTGCAGCAGAGAAAAGGAGTTGCTTTTTCAACACCTCCTAAACACAGGACAACAACAGGGGTAGAAATGATCTTGGGTTTTGCCCAAGTTCTGGCAGGCTCACGTTCACCTGCACTCTGAACCTCTGGTAATGCAAATCTGCTGCAGCCTGAGCCCCCTTGAGAGGAAGGATTTGCACTACTAAGAGTGCAGACTGAGCCTGCAACACTCTGCATTGAGGTGTATAGCTGCACCCTGCAATTTCAGCACACAATATTCCCTTTCAAAGCTCCTCTGTGGCACAGTGTGGGCCTACACTAATTCAAGTACTGCTGTGTGGCTCAGATACTGATTTGAAGCTATTATTACTGCATTATTACTAACAGAACTGTTCAGGTTTTACAATGAATGTGACATTTCTGTAGTAAAACACATTTCATCTGGTAATTACCCCAGCCATTACATTACATCTAAAAGCAGAAATTGTGCTGAAGAAAATAATCTGCTGCATCATGGAGAAAGATGTAATTTTAAAAATCACAGGCTACAGCAGGCAGCATAACTACAGTAACAGTAAGATCATTTATCTAGCACTCATGAAGGGAGGAGACTTCTGACTCACCATTCCAGCCAAATTCAGCATAGGACAGGGGTTCCATTATCATTTCCTGTACATTACTGTTATCAAACACATTTGGGCATGGAATACACTAAATATTAAATATAGTTAGGGAAAAAAATAAAAGTGCAAAGCAAAGGAAAGGAGAGCAGTATTGAAATTAGAACAAATAAAGAGGAGAAAGTTTTAAATAATGGGTGTAATAAAATTATTTGTCAGCTTAGTGTGAAGCAGTGGAGGAACTGGTGGGAGTGAAGTTAAACAGAAAAGAAGGTCAGAGAAGGGACAAGGAAGACAATCTGCAGTGCTGAAGCTGCAAGACAATTAGAATTATGAAAGGTCAGAGAAGGATAATGCAAACTGTATCTCTAAGGGAAAAGTAGAAAGAAATAAAAAATAATAAGCACAGGAACATAGAGAATAGGGGGGGAAATGACAAAGGAGGAACTCATACTACTTCATTATTGCCACATAATACCCTTAATACTACTCTTTTACTAGCTGTCAACTGCTATTTTAATTATATATTTTTATATATAGTATATATACACACATATACATATATATGTGTATATACATATATTTATATATTTGTATATATATTATCTTCATTCCATTTAGGCTCAGAAAACATATTTTTTTTGTTTACAAGGACCGGTCTGTAGTACGTACAGGAATTTCTGAACATGACTGCTGCAATTCATTTCACCTTTAATCCTATTTTGAAGCTGTAAGAAATTCACAGTATATCATCTGTAGAAAGATGTACAGGGAAAATATCACCTTAGCAAGAACTGCAGACTTCTTAGCAATGGTAACAATTAATGAGAGGAAAATGAACCCAATCTGACTTTTATACCATGTTGGACTTGCAAAGTCTTTGACTGAAAGTCAAAGAGGAAAGAAATATTTCTAAATTGAGTCTCTTTCATTTGACACTAAAGGTACATACCGTTGAATTCCCACAACACTTCTAAAGAGTTTGTTAGAAATACATAATAGCAAAATTTATGGTTCTACTGACAACCAAAAATTACAGTAATCATTCTCTTTTGCATTAGTTAAAAGGAGAGGCTCAAAGTATGAGTCAGGTAACACTTTTCAAACATGCAAAAATCATGCATTTAGATGGTGAATTCTGGAAGTTACATTTATAGGTACACTATTAACCACTTGCATTCAGAAGTATCTGATTTGTGCTAACATACAGATGGATTCCCTGTCTTCTTTATTTAATAAAATATTGAAGTTCACAGGGTAATATAGTCATGCAATTTACAATATATGGGCAACACATCATTGGAAGTCCTCAGAACTCTGCACAAATAACTACTACAGACCACCAGAACAGGAAGAAAATACACTGTTTCATTCCTTATTTTCCCTTAAAAATGAAAAAGAACAAACATAGTTTCCAGTAATGGCAAAATATTTGGAGTCTAGGTCTGGCCCTGCATCCTGGAGATCCCCTGTCACTTCAACTGTCTTCCAGACCAGCAGGTCCTGGAATAGTTCTGTGAATAATTACATGTTACACATGTGGTATTCAAACAACACACAGAGGCAACATAAACATTTTATTTTCTATTTGAAATTAACAGATTTCTTTCCTTCTTCCCTTATTTGCTACATGCTTAAGAGATTCTTCAGTTCCACTGAATTAATGGTAAATGAATGATAAGAAAGAAGAACATGAGGTCTGACACCATTTTCAATTATAAGATATGAACAACTTGGATGGATAACATCAAAGCACCAATTTTCTTCTAGTAGTTCAGCTCATCTTTGTTAACTGAGTTATTCATCCAATATGTTCAAAGTCCATTTAAAAATACAGTCCTTAAAATAAAATTAGCACATGCTTTGGCAGGGAGTAGCCAGCCCTTGTCAGTCCCTATCATAGCATAGAACATCTGAAGTTACTATTCAGCCATTGAAAAGCTTGTGAAGAAAAGGGAGAAAGAAACAGATAAGTAGCCAGAAAAAAACAGATCAAAGAATTTAATGGAATAAAAGTGATCATCTCCCTTCTCTTAAACCAGCTTATTTCTTCTACAATATTTTTTTTACCAAAAAGGCAAAAAAAGGAAGATGAACTGGAACACATATAGTAGGATATTCAGAGATGGTCATTGCTTCTGTTTAGTGTGACTTAAACAGGGACACAATATTAACAGCTTTTGCAAGTGAGAGACATAATATTTAAAAATCAATGCAAGCGTGAAATCAGCACACATAAAGGAGGAACCTATTAACAAAATCCATTAAAGAATATCGATGATGATGTACTTGTCGTTCTGCCTCAATATATTTTTAGTCCATTTTCTCCTGCAAGTCCCTTGTTCCCAGCTTTACCCAAGTTAGTTGGAAAAAATGGAATTAAAATCTGACAAGAAGTTCTGACAAAAATGCAAGCTTCTTAAGAAATAGCAGCATTTTCCCCTTGAAACACAAGGGTATGGAATAAGAAAATTAGTCATAGATTTGTGTAAAAATCTCAAACCAAATTTACACAATGACCAGTCAATATTTTTTTACTGGAGAAAAGGAAAATGAGATGCAGCTATTACTTTACTGCTGCATCATAAGGTAACAAAAGACTTGCAACATCTTGTTTCACACAACTGAAAGTACTCTTCCTTTTAATCCGCCACAGCTATCCTGTTGGCTGGTATTTTCTCCAAGTAATACTGTCTGTGGTAGAAATGGGCTGCTTCCAAAGTGTGATTTATCTACTTGTTTACTGAAGCACACTGATTTCCCATGAGAACAGTGGAGAGCTGTCAGTTCAATTTATTTAACAAAACTTCTAATTGCTCCCTAATTGCTGTGTAAGCACAAATATTGGAGAAAATATTAACAGGCAATTTCTGTACACAGAACATTGAAAATGTCCAGAGATATCAACAAGAGCAAGCCTCTGGCAGATTTTCTGCATCTATGGGAGAACATATGTCAGTCAGCAAACTATGGGAACATGAAGTATTTCTTGTTCTTCTTTACCCCATATACAAATGACAGCTTACCAGGAGGCTTTGGGTCAGAGGTCTGCCCACAGTGTCACCAAACCATGGTGCTCAGTAGAGCAAGCCTGCTTTTCTGTGGTGATAGCTCTGCATCCACACAGACTATAGATGTTATACAGCCTTATTGTTTGAAACCTAAAGTGTAGTACCAACTTCACAGATCAGCCCTATTTATGTAATTTTCATTGTTTTGAGAATTGATTGGGGTTTCATACTTCACCTTCAGCCTGAAATAAATGTCAGTCTTTTGTCTAGCTAAATTATTCCATCAGACTGTGAAAATCAGGTTATTTACTCTTTTTTTTTAATTAAGTACTAAACCACAGTCATACAGAATATTTGAAAATGCCATGAAGGTTGTAGGAAGTGTGAGCATGAACAAAAAAAAGGTAAATACACACCCACAAAAATTCCAACTGCTCTTGAAAGCAAATCCTTTCAAAAGACCCTATGCCACATCACTTGGAACCAGAGACACATACAGACAGGAGACCAAGGAGCAAAGGTAGAAAACCTTTTTAGGGAGGGTTTTCACTAATGAAATAACTAGAATTCCTAGAAACTAAAATTATGATAATTATTAGATTAATAACACCAATTCATGCTTGATCGTTTCTGCATGACCAAATCTGTGACCTTTCATCTTGTTTTCTGTCTTATCTTACTGTAATAAAACTGGCAAGGCCACTGTTAATAGCTTGTTACAGCAATTTATTAGGTATAATTGCAGAATTTACCACAGCCTGAAAAAAGTACTGGTGCAGGAGAAGTGCTTTATACTATCTAGTAAAGTGGCATTATTATAATTGTGATATTTTATTGGTAATAATGAAGTTTTATAAATTTTTAATTGCTTTTGTCTCTTAGCAATATGTATCTCTGGTTAAAATCATGTACTTATAAGAATTTTGAAAAATCAGTGTTATGAAAATCATTCAGACTTCAATCCTCAGCTGGTTACATGTCCAGTACCTTACAATTAAACAACATAGCATGCTTTCAGTATATTCATTATTGGAAGACTCTTACTTACTGGCTTTTCTGTCATTTTTGACCCTAAAAATCAATGTGTACAAAAAAGTGCAGTTAACACATACAAATTATTAATTCTGGGCTGTTTTTTTTTTTTATTGCTTGTGAATATTAAAAATATTTACCTCAGGTCCTTTGTACCCTTTTTTTCATTGCAAACCATTGTAATCAGGCTGTTCACAACTGATCTCTTTCTAAATGACAACAAATCTTTGTTTTGTTAAGGCTTTTTTGTGTGACCTGACAGGCAGTAATACGTAATTCATTGTATCAAAAAGGTTTAACTTTTTCTTTACATCTTCCTCCTATGTGTAACATACTTTCTTGCATTTACAGATGACAATGAAGATTCCAGAGGATCTATCTATTCAGTCTGATTTCAGCACTGAACACTGCAGACACAGAAAGAACTAACAATCCACAAAGCAAAAACAATTCAAAGACAGTACTCCTGAAATTGTGCAGTGGTAATGTTCTTGAAATAAAATCTTGACACTAAAAAATCATTCAATACTGTAGTCACCAGGAAAGACTTGCTGAGCACTAGGTCTGGTGGTGGAAGCTGACACAAGTAACTGAAAGAAGAAATTTTATATATCTAACAATACTTACATGCAAGCAATAAATACCTCCTACAACTTGCAGTTTTATCTGAGCAATATTTGGAACATATATAGCTCTATGTATCCTTCAGCACCTCTATAAGGACAAAAAGGGTAAGAAAGTTTTATCTGAAAGTGAAGTACCAAGTAGTTATTTTAGAGCATTGCAGATGCATTAAAAACTGCCTTCTGATAAAGACCACTATGACAATCTTGTCTGTTTTTTCCCCCTGTTCTACACTGACCTCTTCTACTGAATGTATACCCTATTTTCAAAACTATCCACTGGCTATTCATCAGTAGTTTGCTCTTTATCAGAGGAGCAAAAAGTATTTTAAGTCCTATAATATCTCTTCTGGTAGAAATTTAAACAAAAAGACGTACAAATAACTTTGTGATACAAAGTTTTGCCTTCTGCTAAAGAGTTTATTAAAGACATTTCTCACAGGGACAGTTTCATGAAATAGCCATACTATTGTCCTTAAATCCAAGCCCTGACCAATAAAAGATGACTAAGTGTTACTGATATCCAAAGTCACCCTTTCCTCCTTTCTTTCCAGGAACCCCAAGAGATCTCTTAGAGACAAAATATGGTATATTATTTCATTTTTACCACTCAGTAACTTTGAGGTCAAGGAGGTAAAAGAAAGGAAACAATGTATCTCTTCTCCTCTAATTCCATCCCTCCCATTTTCCCAATTGTTTCTGAAATAATAAAAATGTGAAGGAATTTTTCACATAAACAACCAACCAACCAACCAATCAGAAAAGAAAAGTGGAGGAGGAGGAGGAAGGAAAAAACCCCTAAACACAGGAATTAATGTTTGCAGTTGGATTTTCAACGTGTTTCCTAGGCAAAACCACAAACTGGGCATCGCAGCAGATATCTGCACATGGCAGGTATCTGCACACAGCTTAAAAAAAAGTAACATTGACTTAATACTCACTGACATCTCTGCAAAACTCTCAAAATCTTCAATTATTGCAAGAGAGAACCCTAAGGAATACTGCATTCACACATTCAGATTGCCTAGAGTAATACTGTACCCTCTTCCCAACAAATCCTTGCATCTATGAAAAGAAAAATTATGCCAAAAGTTAGGAAAACATGTAATAAAATCACTGAATAATTACTCTAAATCACAATTAAACAGGATTTTCAGAATTTTTGTTTAATTTTTAGACCTCTTTTACCTGGATATCCCATGTTATCTTGTTTTCCTTTTGGTCCTGATGGTTCTCTCTGAGCATCCTCCATGAGGGGGCTGAAAAGATTGGCAACAATCAGAAAACTGAAGAAGCTGGTTTTAACCAGAGAGCCAGCTCTATTGAAGTCCAGATTCATGACGATTTTTTTTCCCAATTCAAAGGAAAGTGGAAAACATTTAATTAGACACTATTATTCAAATGGTAACTACTAAACAAAAAGTGTTTTGAACAGTTATTAACCCTTAATAAATAGGCATTTTTGTGATTTCAGGAAGGTTGGATATCTTATATTGCTATACCACTATTTTCAAAAAAAGGTTTTCATCTTGTTTTTTAAAGTAATATGTGATTAAAATCTTTTTACAGAATACTGAGTGGTAATTTTAGTTCCACTAATTTTAGTGGGAGAAAGTCTATGCTCTGATATTTGATTTATGTAAACTTATTTTAGCTGCAAAGAATCCATTCCTATGAGTTTACTGATGACAGAACACTTGCTGCAAGAAAACATTTATTTTTCAGGATTATTAGTATACTTTTTACTAAAGATATGCATATAAAAGCATATCTATGTGTATTCAAGTCATTAAGAAACAATTGCAAAGTACTGCAATGCAATATTTCTGGACATAAAGCTGATAGCTCTTTTAAAACCTCAGCAAGGCTACAGCCAAGCACTTAACTTCCTCCTGAGCTCAGCCTCTGCTGATGGTATCTATAATCTTCCATTATAGATACTAGGCACAGCTGAGATAGGGAGGCAGGACAAGAACAGGGATAAGACAATTGCAACATGGTCTTCAGCTATGAGAATATCTTCTTTTTTGACAGCACTAGCAGTTCTAACTTTCAACTTCAATTTTAGTAATTACAGAGTTTGCTCTTGATGGACCTTCAGACATTTCTTGGGGCTGTGGCTGCTAGCACTGCCTTGCCTTGGGAATTCTGTGGCAGCTCAAAGATTTCTTGTCAAAGAAAGTGTAAAGATAAGAGAATCTCAGAACTTAAAGCTGTGGATTAAATTAGATGAGAAAACTAATTAAAGAAGAAGAGTTATATGGTATTTCCCCCTTAGATCCTGCTAGAGAACATTGTCCTTCACATCTTTGTTACAGTAAACCCTTGACCTCCCTTGCTGTAGATTGCAATTAATTGGTTTTTCCTGTGTTCTCAGATATTTTCACAGGTTAGCAATAACTATCTGGAAAGATGTAATACACAGCTTCCTTCTAAAAAGTGTTTTAATTTGAAAAAGGCATCAAGAAGTCCCTGGTTTTCACAATTAAATACCATATTTCTCAGATGAAACTGATATGACCTTCCATTAGACATTTAAGAGCTAGCAGTAAGACTTTCATTTTTCTTATGTATTTACTTTTTTTTTTTTTTTTCAAAAAGCGGGAATGGGATTTGGAAGTAAAAAGATTTTTCCTAAGATCTTAAAAACTGCTGATACACAGTCCTAGAATATGAAACATGCACTCACCTAGCAAGCAAGCAATCTGGACAGAAAAGGGTCACACAAAATGCTTCGCTACACTACTTGACTCAGGAAACAGTGGATATACATGGCAAAGGTGTCTGTTGTCCAGAGAAGGTGCATTCAGCTTTGATGTGAATTGGAGTATGCCAGCTGCCTCTGAAGTCATTGGGATCTTTTTTTGCTTCCTGTCAGAGACACAGTGACACACACCTGCTAACAGAATGTCCTGCAGAGTTGTTGGAGAGCAGCACTGCCAAGAGGTTGCCAAAAAACTTGCTCCAGAGTTTCAGAGGCTGGACATTTTCTTCTCTCTTCTTTCATGTCCTGAGAAAGGTCAGGTCCCAAGAGACATACCATGCAGGAATGAGCACTAAGGGTACTCCATGAAGATAAAACAGTCAGGGAACATTGACCTTGACAAAACAAAGATGATACCAATGAGTAGAAGGTGTCTCCTAGACGAATTTGCATCTGCAGAGAAGCCTCCTTTGACCAAGGATTCCAGAGCGGTGTTATTCTGTCAAATCAGTTTCTCCGTTCATGAAAACTCTTGGATTTGTCATTGATGGACAGACTGATACAACATTTAAAACACCTTGAGGCACTTGGACGGTTCCTTCATCTGACAGAGATCTGGACTATGATTATCCAGGCATGAAATGAACAGCCTTACAAAACTCTATCAAAGACTGCTGCCAGATTTCCACAGTAACTCGAAATTTTCTCAGAGATCTGTCCTATTTCAGGGGGACAGGTGAGACAGGCAGGAATAGCTGATGACAACTATAACATAATCCATCTACTGAAGTGCAATTTTATGCAGGACTGTCAAGAGGGCACAGAGAATCTATTTGGTCTAGAAATAGACCAGAAATTTGAACATCTAGAAAGCTGGTCTCTTGGAGAGAAGAATCCATGTTGGAGCAGATTTGCTGGCAGGACTGGTGACTCTGTAAGGGTCCCATGCTGGAGCAGCCTCTTCCCAAATGACTGCACGCTGTGGGACCCCACACTGGAGCAGGGAAAGAGTATGAAGAGTGGCTTGGTTGTCACCTGGTATCCAGACATGGTCAACCCACCACCTGTAGGGGTGGAGAATGTTCTGGTGTTTGTTGGCTGGGGTAAATCTGATTTTCTTCACAATAGCTGGTATGGAGGTCTGTTTTGTGTTTGTGATGAAGACAGTCTTGATAATTCAGGGATGTTTTGGCTGTTGCAGAGCAGTACTTGCAGAGAATCAAGGCCTCACCTTGCCACACCATCAAGAAAGCTGGAGAGGCACAACAAGTTGGGAGAGGACACAGCTGCGACAGCCGACCCCCACTGATTCAAGGGATATTCTAAACCTCATGGCAACATGCTCAGCATCTAAAGCTGGGAATGAACAAAATGGGAGGTGTTCAGAGTGATGCCATTTTACTTCCCAAGTAATCATTACACATGAGGTAGCTCTGCCTTCTTAAGGATGGCTGCACTGCCTGCCCATGGGAAGTGGTGAATGAATTCCTTGTTTCACTTTCTTTGCATGCATGGCTTTTTCTTTACCTATTAAACTGCTTTAGTCCCAACTCTTGAATTTTCTCCCTTTTACATTCCCAGTTCTTTTCATTGGCTTTGTGGGGCTTAGTTGCTGGCTGGGGTTAAACCATGGCAATTATTTCTAGCTGCTGGGACTAACGTAGAATGAGTTTGTCTTCATCTGAGGTAGGAATAACCCAGTTTTCCTCCACACATTTTTATTTGCACTACAGGAATTCTCTCCCCTTCTACAGTATGTAAATTTTTGACTGGTCAGGGCCAGTCTGATTGGCAGATTCCCTAGTATTCACTAACCAGGTGGCCTTCACCAAATGCTAAATGCCAGTATTTGAAGATCCCACCACCCATTGTTCTCAGTGTAGTCTTTAGCAGTCCATTACACAGTGTGATTTTTCCATAGGCCGGTGCATGATAGGGAATGTGATACACCCACTCAAATGCCCTGTTCTTTGGCCCAAGCATCTGTAAGATTGTTTAGGAAATGAGTTCCAATGATTCATTTATTTCTGGAGTATTCGGTCCCATAAGACTTGCTTGTCAAGGCCAGGATGGGCTGTGGCATGAAGCACAGGGTGTGTTTCCAGCCATCTGGTGGTTGCTGCCACCATTTAAAGCACAGAGCTCTTGCTGTTTGCAGGAGCATGATATAGTCAATCTTCTACACATCGTCATACTTACATTTCAGTCTTTGTCCTCTGCACCAAAGAGGTTTTAACAGCCTGGCTTGCTTAATTGCAGTGCATTTTTCACATCCATGGATAGTGTCTACGGTTAAGTCCACTCCTCAGTCATGAGCTCACCAATATGCTGCATCTCTTCCTTTATGTCCTGAGGTGTAAAGGACTGAGATAGTAATAATTCATATTTATGTTGCCAATCCAAATCCACCTGAGCCACTCCAGTCTTGGCAGCTGCTGGTTATTCTTATGTACTTCAGTGCCCTGGCTCTTGGGTACATGAGCATCTACATGACGTACCTGCACAACCAGATTCTCCACACAGGCAGCAATATTTTACCACAATGTGACAGCCCAGATGGACTTAGCCCTATGGTGCCAGTTATTCTACTTCCTTTGCTACAGCCAGGCACACAGGATACTTGCTAACGTCCAGAAATCAACTTCCCTATTCAACAGCACCTAAATCCAACTGGATGGCTTTGGCCTCTGCAAATTGACTCGATTCACCTTCTCCTTCAGTAGTTTCTGTGGCTTGTAGTCAGGGACTCCATACAGTGGCTTTCCATATCTGATGCCTTCCCATAGGATGGCAGGGCTCAGCAGTAAACAAGGCATATTGCTTCTCACATTCTGCTTATTTATTATATAGTGGGGTATTATCAGCATGTGCTCCCTCCTCTTCAGGTGACATTCCAAAGTTTTTGCCTTCTGGCCAGTCCCATGATCACATCCAAGATTCCTGGATGACTGGGGTTTCTTATCTGAACTCATCATGTCATCAGTGTGACCCACTTACTCCATGTAGCATTTGCAGCATGATGTGCCGAGGAAAGCTTCCCTTAGAACATCCAATCCAACACAGGTAATCAGGATGCCAGGAGAAGCACCTAGAAATCTGGATCTCCTGTGCAGGTCCCTTCACTATATTTTTTTTTACAGTAAAATTGTCTTTCAAAAGGATTTGGACTATTTTCTTCCCTTTCTCAAAAACTTTTTTTGCTGTATTGTCCTCTACAATGGTATCATCAGTGTAGGTGTTTTGGAGCTTCACTGTGTTCCAGTGAGTTTGGATCCATCCATGGCAGTAGGACTTTGTTCCCACCCTGGGGCAATTGATTTCAGGTGTACAATCATCCCTCCAAGTGGAAGCAAAGTGTGGCACTGGCACCAAAGGGACTGAGGAAAAAACATTAGCTGTATCAAGTGTGGTACAGCACTTGGCTGCCTTTGACTACAGTCCACATGGAAGTTCAGCATGTCTGGTCCAGTGGCACTGAGCAATGGCACCAGAATGACTTCATTCATAAAATTCCCTGCTAATTTATTCTACAAGTGGACAAGAACTTCTTCCCATAGAGTCAGTAGTATAACCAACTCTTCCATTCTGCTAGGAAGGGCTCACTGTTGTACATGAGATTACTCTGAATCAGAGCAAGGCCTATATTTTCAAAGGGAAATTTAAAATTTTATTTAAAGAAAGCTGGCACATATTGATTTATATCCAGTGGCATCCATCTTCATGTATGGAATATATGTCATTATTTCACTTTATTTCTTCAGTAAGAAACATTTTCTGCATAATTTTTATAGCTTTTCTTCCAGTTTAGTATTTTTTCTTTTTTTTTTCAAGGGAGCATATAGAAAGATACTGCTAGATCTATTCTTGTATCTTGTAAGTAAATCCAGAGAAAAATAAAATGCCAGGTAAGTACAGCCACCTCTGCAGAATGGCTTATGCTGACAAAGTTAAATGTACTGTGACTTCTACAGCCATAAAATGGGCAACAACAGAATTTGGGTAAGTCATCAGAGTATGAAATTTCAGCTAAACCCTACCCTTCTCTAGGGCTTTGCATTTGCTATCTTCATCAGATGTCCTCAGGATTTTTTTTTCACTCACCAGCAAACATGAAAATCTAATGTTCTAAAATAAAAGCACTGGTCTAATATCTGTTAACAAGGAAAGGGCACCAATGCATATTTACCGGTGGGAAGACACACCATGAGAATACACCTACACCTGTGTTGTGGTATAAAACACTAGCTTTCTACTTATTTTTTTTCCTAAATGCCAAACCATCATAACCTGTTTCAAGAACTAATAGCAGAAGTAAAATATTTGAGAATGATTGATTTTATTCACACACGTTTATTTTTAATAATTGGATTATTAAAAAAAACAAAAACAAACCAAGAATGATGCTATGGTAATACATCTTTTAAATCCTTTAAGTGAATTAAGTTCTAGGAATTCTGTCATTTGAGATCTAAATGCATTCTGGTATTTTCTATTAGCAGGATAAATGTAAGCAAACAAATCAAAACATTTTGATGTTAGTGTCTTGCATCTGATATTATTTTGTGTAAATCTCTGAGGCACTGCTTTGTTTTCTGCAGTATATTCAGAAAGTACACATTTTGGTGTTTATGGAAGAAAGTCAAGTTTCAATACTTTTATGCCTTTTAAACAATGCACTGTTGGCTAACAAGAGTTTCTCAATAAATGTTAGAACAATGGAGAAATAGCCTAATTTTTATTTGCACAATTACATTACCAGATAATAACTTTATAATCAAGCATTTCTTTCAACTGAAATATGGGAGCTGAGTGGGTATGTAAAGCTTCCTCTTTGAATGCCTTTTCCAAATCAACCTGATAGTCTAACTGAAGAGTAAAAGCAATTTAAGTGTCTCTGCATTAGGAGGACTCCATACACAAGAATCCACATTCTTCTTGTGTTTCAAATCTATTTTTATTGCCTCCACAGCCCCCATACCAGAACTGACCACACATTTTCTGCTCTTTGTCGTAGTACCACTTCAAAATGTAATTCTGACATTCTCCACTATCTTGAACAAGGTCACATGCATCTGGAAAAGGGAAATAAGAGACAGATTTAATGAAAGAAAAATCCACCCTTCTCAGCATCGTAAATTCAGGGGAAAATAACATTCGGTACCAACTGTCAGACAAAAGGAGTAGCCAGTGTTCAAGGTCTTACAGAGATTCACTAAGTATTCATCTATAACCTCACAGTGCCAGTGTGAAGACCCTCTTTTTATGATTGCTTTAGCCAGAAGGAATGTCTGAAACAACTAGATTTTCATTGCCATAAACAGGACTGCTGAAAGGTGTTTAGTTTTCTAACATAAAATTTTTATTAAAATGATTGTAAAATAACTATACCTAGTCCATAGGGACTTGGAAAATAAACTTTTTTATAATTCCCCTCTTCTTTATACCAACTTCTTATACTGGTATCCATCAATAAAATTTCATAAATTAGTGTAGATAGGTTGTTAAACTATCCATGGTAGTCTCTTAGCCAAATCCAAGAGCATTACAGATTTAAATTGCATAAATTAGCAAAGTAGGTGAGAGAAGCATACTTAGTAGCAATCTGGTATTCAGTAAGAACAGATCTAATCTTCTATCACCAATGTAAAGTCAGAGCTACTCAAAAGGAGACAGAAAGGCAGCTCTAGACTTTGGTGTCAGTACAGCATAAAAGAGGAAGAACTGAGATATAAAGAAATATAATGATACAACTTAAAGATATAAAACTACATGACCTAATTAACTGGAAAGCAAAAGTCTCAAGGAAGAGATGAGCACAAAGTACATCTCTCAAAAGGCAAATTCTGGTCCTGGGCTACATGTTTTTAGAAGTAAACTGCTGGGTCACTAATTACAACACAGGATTGGGGAAGGCAGTTCATACATCTCTCATGAGTGATTTAGGTAATTTCTCACTTAAGTGCAGTGACCATGACTACATCCTCAAATGAAATATTTTATTTTATTTTATTTGTAAAGTATAAACAGTAACATATCTTCCTGTTACTGATCCTCTCTATCCTGAATGAGGCTAGCAGACATTTTCAGAACCATTCTTGAGTGAAGAGGGATGAAAAACAAAGAGATAACAGCTGTAGAAATGAGCTACCATGACCAAAACTATGCAGACACGTTTTCATTTATTTTCACATGAATTCTCTCAAATTGTAATTTAAACAATAAAAACACTCGATAGTGTTAAAAGAATGACAAATGATCTCATATTCAGCTTCCCATACATATATCTAATGGCAAATCTGCGATGAAAAATGTATCACTAGGAAGCACAGTTAAAAACATGAAGAATATGTATTTTGATAACTCTGCTGATGGATCTTGTTCTTCCTACAGGAACAGACTGTAGTAAAGATATATTTAGTTCCTCCATGTTGAGCTAAATTAGCAGCAGGAGTAACTTACTAATTACAGTGCAACTTGGGAATTTTAAAATGATCAACTATTTTAGTAAGGGGGATTAGAACTTTATATAATATTATTACAAAAAGTTATAAATCAAAACTGAAGTTTTAATGACACCTGTAGTTCAGTCTAACTACTATATAGATTTGGACTGAATACTAGAATATGGTGACCAAAAGCTTTGGAAAAATGTAATTAGAAATCCTTCATCTTGTAAAAATATTTAGTTGAGTCCTTCACAGTTTAGCCTCTTTAATGAATTAAAAAAGATTTTCATATTCTAGAATCATACCATAATCATTACAGGCACCACTAGTTTCTACTGTTGTCTCTAAGTTTTTCTTGTTCTTCTCCTGAGCTTTTTCACACTCTTGAGGCTTTTTCCTTTTAGCATTTTCCTCTGTGAAATACTCATCCTCCTCATAATCATCTCTCATTTCTGGCATTGTAGATAGAGGTTCTTTGGTGTTCTCTTTCATACTCTTCTTGATTCTACTTTCATTTTTCCCCATGTCTTCTAAAACTTGATTGGAACCACTTTCAGACATTCCAGGAAAAGGTATCCTTCCAAGGAGAGGAGGGAAAAATATTTAAGCACCAATATGACCTTAGAAAATGCATCTGGTTCATTCCTTCTGAAATACATGAAAAAAAATTTTGACCCCAATCCCATTTCTGTCATAAATACTTCCAATGTAACAACTAACCCAAAGGGATAAATCCTACATTCTGAGTTATGCACTCAAAAAGTTAAGTAGGCAATTTCCAACCTTTCATTCATGGGTGCTTCCTGATGTATGTCTCCCTGATCCAAGTTTTCACATTCTTCTTGTAGCTCAGGTGAAGGATAACTGTTAATTTCTTCTGTGAGAAAGCACAGGTAGCAGGGGTGAGTTTTAAAGTCCTCAAAATGGCAGTATGGTTAATAAAACCCACTACCTAGCTGTTTTTGTGAACTGGAGTTTGCATCTTTCAATAAGTAACAAACTATACCCAGAGTGACTGACACTATGCCCAGAAAAATGAAAATTATTATAGAGATCAGATAGATGAGATTGATGCCTCAACCAATATTTTATTCTTTTGTCTTGCTCTTTAATAAATTAACCTATAGAAACTTTGACATCTCCAAGCATATGCTTCTAAGGAGGATTTTAACTAAGTGGCAATTTCCTTTGGATATTCTCTTGCTTCCATGTCAAAGCATCTAAGACCTGCTAATCTGCATTAATGTGTCTTGAAAAGTAAATTATGTCTCTGCTCTGTAGAGAGGTTAAGGTGAAATGTGCAAAATATTTATCTTGTACCTGTCCCAAAGCCTAAACAGGCATAAATACAGCTCAGTAGATCTGGACTTGCCAATGGTCTGAGGAGAAATGTGAGCCTTAATCAGGAATATGACAGTGTTCTCTTAGCTGAAGAATGGTCTGTCTTTGGTGTAAGTGGAGTACTAAAGCCACATATTAAATAAAAACTTAAGGGGAAAAGACTACTTAAGACTAGAATAGAATGTTGTTCTGTCATTACTGGCACTTTTATTACTGTCCAGCATCTGAGGTAAACTAATCATGAAAGATCAGCAGCAAAGTTATGACCAGGAACTGAATGATAGCACATATATACTGACTACTTTTTTCTACACAACATTTGCCTTTCTTTCCACAGCTGAGGCAAATGCCTCTGTGTGATACTTACGTTGTAGAAGATTTAGGAATGCCCGGCTAAACCTCTGAGCATACACCATCTCCGGTGTGGAAACCCTGCCCAGTGTCAGTGAGTGCTGGTCTGTGGGGGAGCTTGACAGCTCCATCAACTGACTGTCACTCACACCACTGCCAAGTGCAAGAGTGAACAAGGTGAATCCTTGGCACTTGGCTCCTAGTGAAATCTCTCTCAGCCTTTCTCTGTCCCACGTGCTTGTTTTGCTTCCGACTATTGTAAATATCACCCTGTGTTTTCTTTGTCTGGGGGCTTTAAAGAATACGTTTTCAACTGTCCACTGTAGAGCAGAAGCAATGGCTGATGGCCCTTCCAGCTGGTGAACAGACTCTTGGATGTGTTTCTTCATCAAATCTTTATTGCTGTATGTGACTAGGTCAAACTCCAAGGCCACAGGTGTCTGGTTTCTGTCAGGCAGGAAGCCCCTGGGAGCCTGCTGCACCAATGCCACTCTGATGCCTCCGTATGACTCATTTGGCTGTGAGGAAATGACAAACTGATCCAACATGTTGCTCACAAAGTCTTTGGCTCTCTGAAATTCTTCACTGCTAATGCTGCGAGAGCTCTCCATGATGTATGTTATATCCATATCCATCTGAACCAGGGGAGAAAAAGGCACCTCACAGTTGGTTCTTGGGTTGCATTTATCTAGAGAGGAAGAGCCAATAGGCAGTGAACTATTTAACAATACAATAAAAGCAATGATTTATAAAAATTTCACACAGTCCTGTAGATCTGTATTAGGCTTGTATGGCCAGGTTTTGGTAGTGGGGGGCACTACAGGGGTGGCTTCTGTAAAAAGCTGATGGAAGCTTCCTCCATGTCCAGCAGAACCAATACCAGCTAGCTCCAAGAAGTCTCAATGTGTGTGTGCCCCACCAACAACTGGATGGTAAGGTACATTGAATCCTAAGTTATATTATTTCTTTGCTAGCTGTAACATTAATAGGTACCTTCAACCTCATGCTGTATGAGTAATTTCTCTTTTTGTCCTTCTTCCTGTGTAGTATTAGTTTAAGTCTTACATCTGTTAACTAACAGACTTCTGTCTGTTAAGTAAATAATTCATTCTATAATAGACTGAGTCAGTCCTTATTAAAGAACTTGTGAATGAGAGTGGGTTTTGGGGTGCTGGCCACCTCAGTAAAGCTATTACAGAGGCCTGGGCAAAAGGCAAGGACTTTTCTAAACTCCTGCTTCCACTTGTAACAGGAGCTTGAAATCTTTTTGTTCGAGTAAGGAACAATAGATGAATCTTGCTGAAGAAGGTTTTGAGATACCACGGGAAATTATTCATGCATGAGAGCAGAAAAAAGTTCATAAAGTAAAATTTCATAGGTAAGAGTTCCCTGGAGAAATTGTCTTCTGTTGAAATCTAAACATTGTAAAGGACCCAGAATCAAAATCTATTTTTTCATCTCAGATCATTGTTCAACATTTTGACATATTATAATTTAGTAGCTTCTCCCCCTCTCACAGTGTAGAATTTACAGCAAATGAGCCTAGTTTCCAAAAATCATATTTCTATTTTAAGTGTGTTTCTGTTAAAAGGGAAATGCTAAACACAATAATTAATTTCACATGGCTGAGACAGAAATTAATTAAACAGCTTCTATGATTTTGAGATTCTAATTCTTACCATCCACTGAAGAGGAAGTTAAAATTGTAACTCCTCAGCAGTGGTATTCTGTAACCACAAAATGATCTGTCACAGAGGGCAAGAAGGCCCAGTTGCAGAACGGTTCAACTGGCTGGAATGTCAGAGACAGAAAAATAAGTAAAGTTTCCACTGCAAACTTCCACTCTTTCTCTTGGAAATTATAAGAAACATCCACAACACTTTCTTGAAGCCATCCTGGAATGGGAACACTCAGACATCCCTATGGGCCGCAGAGTTGGGCCAAGTTTCTCCACACAACCATCCATACAGTTCTTAACACATTTCTGCAAATTCCTTGTAGAACAATTTATGGCAGAAGGATTCTGACCAGTGCATTGTTCACTAATATTTTTCTTTTATATTTAAGCACAGACGTGTTTAAGGTGTATCATAAAAATTAAAATTCCCCAGGACCACATTGCAAAAAAAAAAAAAGCTATAGAATTTGTTATTGAAATGGTAAATAGACCAATACAATAGATGCAATTCATAAAATGTCTTACCAAAGCAAAGAGTACAATATGTGATGCCCTCCAAATTTTCATCCTGTTGACTTTCCCAGACAAATAATTGAAATCTTCTTGTGTCATCAATCTGTGTTTTAAAGCAGACACAAAAGGAAAATTAAGAAGACATTAAGGAAAAATATATGAAGACTTTCTATTTTTTCTTTTTTTTTTTTTCTGCCAGGGAAGGATTATCACTTTTTTCTTTTATTAATGGGGTGCTGTTTTTCTAAACAGAAAATGGCCGGATATCTCAGCTGTTTCTGGGACAAAGATTTCTTGGGAGAGAAAATTTTAGCATTAGAAAGTTTTAGCTTGAGAGAAACCTATGTGTTTCCTGAGATCATCTGAAGAAAGACAATTTTTCACAGAGGAAGATTTGACCACAGAAATGCTCAAGGAACTCTGAAGATGCTCCAATATTCTACAATTTCATTAACCACCACCCAACCCCTTCCAGATGTGATCCAATGGAAAAGCATTTCCTTGTGGACTAAGATAAATAAAAGTGCCTCTAAAATATCACAGCATTACAGGAAATTAACATATATGAATAAGCTATAAGGGTAAGCAAAGAAATAATTACTTCTTTGCATTAAACTTTGGCTTTGTGTGTTATACACCACACAATAAATTTCTGATTAACATCTGTAAAGAATGTTACAGATAGAACTCTTCAAAGGAATTAGAATTGTCAATGACTGTGTGTGGTCTCTAATCTGAAGCTCCTAAACCAAAGTAAAGCCAGCAAGTATCTGGGGCTACAGACTGGTAGGATCATAAAGATTACACCATCTCTCAATGGCAAGGGTAGAAGTCCATCTGAAAGGAAAAGGGAAGTTGTGCTTACTTGGGGGTGGTGGTGACATTCATTGCCTTGCCATCATTGTAAATTTAAAGGAATGCTGGGCCGTGAATTTTTTGCCTTATCCCCTGCTAAGCAGATCTTTAAAATTTTTCTGCTCTGAAAACTGATTTATGTAAAGTCACCAGATGTCATCACATGCATTCAGAGTTTTAATCTCATTATACTAAGTAAAGAAAATACTGATTCTTGCTACTGTTCATCCTATAGAACCCCCCAGGCAATAAACCATAAGTTTCCTTGTCATATATCAGCAGAATTTTTTTATTCTGCTAAATTTTCATTCAGACAGAAAAATACACAAATCAACTAATAAATCTGAGGCTGCATAAGAATAAATGTAGTATAAATAATAAAAGACTGACTTAGATGTTGCTAGATCAGAACTCAGACTCCAAGTTTTGCAATTTTTATCATGTACAAGTGAGCATATTTCCTTTTAGAAGGAAGGTTTTGAGGAAACAGCAGCTGAAAAGAATTTTCTTTTGAAATGTTGAAACTGAGCACAGATGATATTAAATTGAAAAGACAGAGAACATGCAATCTATATTATGAAACCTTAAATAAATATAGAATTGCTTTCCTTTTGTACCTTGTAAAATGCACAGTTTATTTTTGTTTACTATCTTTTAGATGAAGTAACATTTTAAAACAAAATTTCATATTTTTTTCCTGTACAAATGGCAATAAAGATGCCAAAAGTGGTTTTGCTAATTTAATTTTCTTTTGAAAAAACTAGTGTGCTTGAAGCGTTCTGCTAATTTTTCTAGAAACTAGAACCAGAGTTTGTTAGTTTGTTAGTTAAATAATGTCACATATCACAACTTCAGAATTACAATAGCATAGGTAAATAAGTGAAATTAACACATTATGGAAATTCTCTGCTTTTCCCTAAAAGCACAAGTGATTAATTATTCATGTTCAGAAAAAGGTCAGATGGTGATTACTATGGTCAAGTGAATCACTGTTTCTTTGTTAAAATAGTAACCTTTAGTGTACCCCTTTCTAGTAAGGGATTGGACAATTCCTGTGGAATTTAGGCTTGAGAGCTGGATTCACTCAAATCCTAGCAGATGCTCAGCAAGTGGGTGATTGACTCAGTTTTCGATAGGCTGTCTACTTACAGAGAAGGCACGTCTGACATTTGGCACTTCACTGAAGGCAATAACCACTGGAGTGATATCCAAGGCACTCAACTCAAGCACAGCAGTACTGATGGCAACATCATCCTGTGATGGACCATTGGCAAAAAACAGGGCAACTTTTCTTGTGAGGATGCCCTGACGAACACGTTTGAAGACATTTCTTGCAACAAATCTCATGGCTGCCCCAATATTTCGTTTTCCACTGGATCTCTCTAGCGGGATTCTCTGGACTGCTTGTAGCAGCAAGTTGTTTTTTTGAAATTCAGAGAATCGAATGAGGTAGTGCATGTTGGTATTGAAAGAAATAACTGAGACACGAGCTCCTGTTGGGCAATTGCTTTCACTGATCTTAATGGTCTTCAGCAATAACATAACAATGTTCCTCATTCTTTCAAATGCAGCTGGTGTAACATCGTCAGACATATCCAAGGCAAAAACCACTTCAGTTGGATAAGCTGGGCATGTTTCTGTATATCAAAGCAGAAAAGTTGTGTGAGAACCTCTACACAACTCAAACATTGTTAGTTTTATCAAGTCTATCAAAGAATGGATGTGCAGAGATCAGATAGGCTTACCTGATGAGCATGCTGGAAGGAAGAGAGGAAGAGCAATTAAATTATTTTAAACTCACATGCAATAAAATAGTGACATATTCACTAGCTTTCAATGAAGAGCCTGGCTCAAAGTTCAAACAACTGACAGTCTGTCAGTGCAAGGCCACATTCCTCTTTTACAATCAAATACTCAAAACAGTGCAATTTTACTGCGTAAGAATTTTTGAATTTGTCCTGGGTTCTGCTGAGCACATAACTGAGAATGAACACACCTAATATGGGGGATAGCTGATACACAAAACTGTCTTTTCTCAGAGAGCTTCCCAAAGGCTGTTGGCACAATGCCAAAGTTTCATTTAATCTTTAATGAGGAAGAGATATTTGTTATGATTTTTGTAATAAACAGATAGGAAAAATGAGCAAACAGCATAAGTCTGCTTCATACACCTGCTGAAACCCCCTCACAATTAACAACTACCAGCCAAAATGAACCCAGATACAAACTACCAGTTTATAGATTTTCCTAGGAAGGCTATTCCATTTAGGAGGAGTGACTAGGTGAAATCAGAGGTAAAAGAAGATGTTCCCCACTTACGGCAGTTTTTTCGGGTGAAATTCACAAGTTCACAAGGCTGCAGGTTCAAAACAAAAAAAAAGGAATAAATGGAAAATCCCAGACCACCCCAAACTGAGAATCTTATTGTTAGTTTGAGCTGAAGGTTGTATCCCAGCTCCTAAAATAACTTTCATTACAGTAAATCCAGAATCACATGGTCCAGTTCCTTTTTATAACAGATAATACAGGGACTCTGTTCCCTTGCTGCAGAAACTAGGCACATTTTTTAGACATGCTCTGTTGCCACTTAATGATGTTCTGAAGTATTAAGAAATCATTCCATTCTTTATGAATGAGTGCCATCCATTCTTTATTTTGTGAAATAAACTGATCTAAGATGTCACCAGTCAATGGGCATTCCAATAGTGACTCAGATAGGAAGTGAGAAGTCCATGAAGGTGAGGATGCCCTCTGGACATAGAACACACCTGCAATAGTACTGCCTGCAGGTAGTCATCCTTGCAAAAATTAACAAAACCTTTACTCAGAAGTATTCATTTTCCGTGTGATTAGGATTATTAAGAAATCCTTCCATTCCCAGTGAAAATAACTGTTGCTGAAGAAATGCCTTCCTTTACAGGAGGGGAAAAAGTAACCCTGGCCATGAGCTGGTGTGTAAACTGATAGGAGCAAAGAAACAGATAAACGAATATTAATTGTCCAACAGTTTGTAAAAGTTTGGACATGGTGTTAATCCACATGCACAAATGTTTCTCATTCCTTAGTTGCTTGCAGAACAGAAGAACCCACTGCACACTCTGACAAGCACACAGAAAAGATACTACTTTATAACAGCTAATTGTGCTCACTGCTGTCAGTGATTATCAATGGATATTAAACCAGATAATTCTATACAGTATAGTTAGCTGTAAGGTGACTACTTACTTCCATTAAAATGGTGCCCACTGGTCCCTTGGCACCCTGTAACAAATTAAACACAGGTCCAAAAAATCAGACCCTGATAATGTATTTCCATGTATTACTCTGTAGCCCAAAGAAAATGCAAGCAACCAGTGTTTACCAGCAGTAATTTATGAATTTGTGAGGAGACAGCAGTTCCCAGCATAGATATCTCTGGACCTGCTCAGAGTTGCAGGCTACTCATCAGATTTATTTCTCTGTCCATTTTCCTTAATGGTTTTTAAATGTTCAATACTTGTTGCCCTTGAGAAGTATAATTCAGAATTGGGTTCCTTTATAAACAGCAGTTTCTGTCCTATGGTTCTGCTGTTTATTTGCACTTCACACACTTTCCAACATCTGGCGTGTGACAAGCTTTCCCTCTCCTCTTGCACAGTACAATCCCCACAGTTCTACCTTGAAAGATCCTGCAGACCACACACATATCATTACACCTTTGCCTACTCTGCAACTTTTTCCTTGGGAGCTGTGGAAAAAACAACACTCCAAGCATCTTTTTTTTTCCAAATAAAACTATTGCTTAATCTTTTTAACAGGAATGAAATACAGCAAGGATAACTAATTTTCAAGGGAGCTTGAGTATCCATCATGTGTGCATTTCAGATGCATAAGAAGACTACTGAAAATTTTCCCCTACTCCCAGGGAGCTACAGTGAGATACACCAGAAAAACTTGAACATCCCACTTATTTTCCTCACACTCTCTCTACCATAACACTACAGATTACCAAAATTATATACTTCCTTATGTTCTCCAAATTACAGCCTGTCTCCATATTTGTTCTTTCCCATTTCAGTTAACCTTACATTCCTCCATCTGCCTGAGCTACCTTCCTCACCTCCTCTGCTGTCTTGCTACTAGCACCATCACTGCCATTCCATGCTTGCTTTCTTCTTATGTTTCCTAGCAGGTCCATGTTCTTCTTTGGTACTGTTCAGCAAGTTAATTTTGAATTGTCTGGGTCCTAAAGAATGCTACCTACAGCAGCTGAGCAGTGGTGACTGAGCTGTGCAGACTTGACACATGGATAATCAAATCACCAAGGATGGGTAAAACAAGCCTGTTTTGGCTGGCCCTGCCTACTACCCCTCCTGCATTCTATCTCTTCCACTTCTTACAGGGTTCCCACTTTTTCACTTCACTGATGCACTTCTACAGCAATAATCCCTCCAAGCCCATACAACTCAAGCTCTACTTTCACTTGAAGAGGAGATCTTGAACTTGAAATACCTCTGAAGACTTCTTGGACCATGGACTGGCAAGGCCTACAGCTGTGGCTCATCAACTCAAAAGAGCACTCTATAAATTTTGTGAGTGGCCAAGCAGCAGAGAGGGAAATGTACTGCAGCTGGTACTCTTACCATTCTTTTGCCCAGCATAATAGAAGAAATTAGGATGGGTACATTCATTAACCAATACAATGTAATGAGAAGGGAAAAAATGCTTCCTAAGTTGCACACATCCTGTGGGCTGTGTTATGTAGGTAAAGACAACGTTACCAATAATGTTCCACATTTAAACTGAAAGAGTAAACTTAAGAAAGTTTAACAAGAAAATTTATGACAGTAGGGATTGTTTCTGGTCACTAGGGAGCTAATTTTCAGAATTACCACAGGATAAAGATAGACACACACGGGGATTCTCCTAACTACCTAAAGGGTTAGTCCTAAATCCTATTGAAATCCACAATTCTTTAAGAAAACATTTTGTTGTATAAAATGCAGAACACTGGAAATGTACATCAAGACATCTACTTGTATTATGGATTAACGGGTTGTAGTCAATTTAAGCTTTAAGTAAGTGCCTGTCACTGCAAGTTTGATTTTAAATGGCTTTTCTTCTTAAATTAAAAAAAATGCATTGGCTTTCAGCTGATCTATTCAGTTCTATATTTCAGTATTCTCTGTTCTTTTCATTAGATATGCATGCAGCCTAAAGACCATACCAAATACTGCGGAAGAAATTCTGACTGGCATTGTATTGTTGTCCCATTTCCAGTAGCAGGTGCTCCTGCCCATACACATCTACAGGGAAGACGTAACTGTGCAGCTGCCAGGCTGATGAAGCATAGTTTATGATGCAAAACACTTTTAGATATTCCATCAATTTAATAGTAATTTGAAGAACAATTTAGGGTGATTTTTTAAAAATAAAGATTTTATTTAAAAAAGAAAATTACCATAGGTCCTGATGGTCCTTGGTCACCTGGATCTCCCAGGGAACCTGGTGCTCCAGTATTACCCTAAAAATAGAAATACAAGTTTTATTCTTTAGAGTTGCATGCACTGGTACCAAATTTCATCAGGGAAAAAAACTGTGATGATACTTTGAGTTGGATCTGCATTTCAGCAACTAACACTTCTGAAGATTTAGACCTGCACTTTCTCAAGACTTATTTCCCAAATTATGGCTATAAAAGATCAGAGTGGCAACCAGTTTGAAAACTTTTGATAAGAAACACTTTGGGTGTAAGGGTTTTACTTTTAGAATTCTCACAGAGTTAGCAGATTTATCATTCTTACTCTTCTACCCCTGATTCCTTTGGGTCCTTCCCCTCCTGGAATGCCCTGATCTCCTTCTTCTCCCTGAAAATAAATGAAATCCAGAATTTATTGGAAAGAAGAAGACAGATAGAAACACAGGTAACCTCTTCCAAATAAGAATAACATAAAACAAGACAAAAAGAAAGTGATCATGCCCATTTAGTCGTACCTCTGGACCAGGATGTCCTATGAATCCAGATTCTCCCTATGAAAAGAAAGGACAAAGACTTCATAAGAATCTAGAACTTTGTGATCTGCTTAGTGATGGATGTCTTAAAACAAAAAACAGTTTCAAATTTTTTCGCAGCTTTACAACTCATTCGAGCAATTAGCAATTACTGGCTCGTAGCAGCTAGTAGTGGCTGCTACTCTTGTCCCAAATGACACCACTTTAGATTAATACCTTGCTCATCTAAAGGAAGAGCATTTTAAGAATTTCCATCAGTTTCTAAATTTTCAAGAATATTCCATTTCTCAAGTAAGTGTTTTATCAAAACTTATTCATGCCTCCTAATAACAGACAGAGGAATTCCCATGTAGCATGTGAATTCAGATTCAGAACTCAGTGTTTGAATGTAGTTACAAAATTTCACACCACCCAGACTAAACAATAATACCATGTATTTTCTTGGCTTACTAGAGGTCAATTCATCAACTGTTTTCAGTTACTTCCATTTTTAGTGTGTTCTTTGTTTACCCACTGGAAATATGGAAACTCTCACAAAAACCAACCAGAAATGTTCTTTCCTAAATATTGGAATTCGCTCTTATATATGTCCTTGTCCTCTTGCATATAACCTATAGGTTTCATGTGTAACCTATGAAAACCTGCAGTTGAAGAAAATTGTTAGAGCTAAGAAGTTAAGAAAAGAGATTGGGAAATAAGAAGTATCAAGAGCCATTTTACAAAAAAGCTATTTAAGAAAAAGGAGTTCATCTATTGGAGTGGCTCCTAGAAAGCCTTTCATAGCTTTTCTGCAGCTTTCTGCAGCACTCTGCTTCTCCTACAGAAAGGGAGAGTGAAACAGATGGGCTTATCAGTGAGATTCACTGGACCCTTTCTGTTTCACAAGCAACAAGAAAGGACTAGTGTGGCAATACTGCGCAAACTCTTTGAAAGGAGAACTGAAGATGTTTTCAACATTCTGACCACTTTACTCATGGGCTGATTCACTGGTGCCATGATTTTGACCTCATACTTTCTGTATACTTTTTATTTAAGCTGAATTTTTGCACAATTTTAGAGAAGAAGGCATTTCTTTACTGTTTTTTTTCAGCATTGTGAAGGGAATGATAAGAACTTCTTAGCAATCCAGAGGTTAATCCTCAGATCTTGCTGCTGACTGTAGGAGTACAAGAAAAAAATATTTCACATGAGAACAGTGAGGATGTTTGGAGAGTATTACCCCCCACGTTAGTAGCTAGGGAATCTCTCCTCTGAAACAAGAAAAATTAAAAGAGCCCATGGTGGCTAGCCCACCAGTACCTGCCAATAACAATGTTCAGTCAGGTGGGCTGAAGTGGGAAGAAAGCGTTGTGTACTACAAGAACAATACACCACATGTACATACATGCATCAGGGAAAGAGTAAGACTGAGTGGTCCTCAAAAGAGAATCCTATAGAAGGATGTCTCACAAGGATTGTGGTAGGCCTGAGGCTCCCACTGAACCTTAGAAATGCACTTTGTATGTCTTACATTTCTTTTTAATCTAATATGGATAGTCATGATTGATAACACAGTAGAATGGAGTCTGAGAGTCTCTCTGACATGAAGCACATACCTTTGCTCCTTTGCTTCCTTCAGGACCATAGGCGTCTCTGCCATCCATGCCCTGTGTAGGTTAAATATACTGTGAGTTAGCTTTTAATAGAGGATATGGGTTATATCAATTTCATTTTGGAATCAAGATGTCCCATTACAATGAGGTGCCCAAGCTATTGAGACTGATGAAGCTGGACAAGTTATCAAAACACAATCTAAAACCACTAGCAAACTATGGCAAATACTGTAGAGGGAAAACAAGGATAGAGGTCACAGTTCCTTTCTACTGTGTGCCCTACCTTTATCATACTTTCTCTCTTCTAGAGAATTTGAGGGGAAAGATATTCCCTCTAGCCCACAAAAAATCAGGTGTCCATAAGGAAACTGAGAACCAACGGTGAAATAATTTTAATTGTATGAAATAGAGAAAATATAAGGGAATGAGCATTACTGAGTCAGATGGATAGGTATTAAAATACAGGGGTCCTGAATTAGGATAGGACTCACAGGAATGCCTCTCTGTCCAGGTGGTCCAGCTAAGCCCTTCTCTCCAGGGTCACCAGGTTCACCCTGTTACAATTGAAACACAAAAGCCTTAAGTTTGCTCATTCAGGAGAATTCTTCTTTCTGAAATGCAAACCTGCCTGTTAAACTGAAGTATGCCTATACATTTTAAGACTACTTAAATTAAAGTCTTAGATTAAAGTCTTACATACATTAAGACTACTTAATGCTGGGCAAAAGCATTCCATTACATACCGTGCTTCATGGACTGTTCCTGGTGGTAGAACTGGAAAGGACTTGGCAAATCAGAATATGCTGAGCATTCATGCAGTTGAACCCCAAAGGCTTTGTTCAATAAAACTCACATTGTAATAAAGAATTACAAGTGAAAAAAAAAAAAAGTGGGCTTTGCTAAAAATTGTATTAGTGGTAGAAAGACATATTCTGGAATTTTACCAGCCAGAAGCACCTGTTAACAAATGATATTTCTCAGGCAGGCTGTCTGTGCTGTGCTCTTAGCCCTCTTGCAAGGTTTTTTTCCTCAGTTCCATTTTTGTTTTCACTATCTAACTATACATTCCTCTAACAAAGACCCTAATATTAAACAGCACAAAACCAGACTGACAATATGGAATGTATTATGGAAATTCCTATAAATCTTCCCATTTTTTGTCACTGTTTTAGACAGTGATTCTTTTCACGGCAGCACTTTGACCTTGTGATACCTCTCTGTCACTAAAGTTTACAACCTTTCAAAGGGTTAGCTTTGAAAGGCTTAGCTGGCTGGTATTATTTGTGATTTTTAGATTCAAAGATGCAACAGCATTTAAACTCAGTTATTTTTATTAAATAAAATCTCACATACCAATACACATAAATAAAAGTCAAGTAAGGATAACATTTATTATAAGTAAGTGAACTCTAATGTGAACAACCTGTTAGTATAAGCCTTTCTGTTTGACTTCATGTTTATTCAGTTCTTCTCAACATGTACATTCCTCCAAAATAGACATCATAGCAGTCAAGGTTCCTTGGATTGGTTTGGAATCTTTAGAAAAACAAGGTTAAAATAAGCAGCTATGCTTCTTTGAACTAAGGAGGTCAGATTGGACAATAGGAAAAAATTCTTCACCTAAGGGTGAAGTCACTGATCAAGTGCTGGTCACTGGAACAGGCTCCTCAGAAAAGAGGTCACAGCACAAAACCTGTCAGACTTCAAGCAGCATCTGAATGATGCTCTTCATGGTTTAAAGTAGTCCTGCAAGAAGCAGGGAATTGGACTTGATGATCCTCGTGGATCCCTTCCAAGATGAGATATTCTGTGATTCACTGGTGACTAGTTTCAATGGGCTGGACAGACTCTAGGAATCTTAAAATAAACTCAAGGGTCAGCACTGCCGTATTTCTGCTCTGTTTTGTGAGAAGCCACGTCCCATTCAGAACCATTACCACAAGAGCAATTACAACAACAGTCATAGCAACTCTAAGCACTTCTTAGTATCGTTCTGATATGTGTAAGATTACCTCTTAAGGTAATCACTTCTAAGACATCACTTGTCTTGCCATGCAAGCTAAAAATATCTTAAAAACCTAACATTCTACATATGTTTCACAGCACAGAACTAACTCTGTTAGTCTAGAGTCAATGCTTCTTTGGTCAGTCTTAAATGAATGACACTGTTAGATTGCTGCAATTAGATACTCTGAAAATCTTTACCTTTGCTCCTCTTGCACCTAACTTTCCAACAGAGCCAGGTGAACCAGGTGTCCCCAGACTACCCTGCAATATGAAGTATCAATTAAAAGGTGCACCATGAAAAAATCAAGGGCTCACTGCACTCAAAGATACACTGCCATTTGAAATTACTACAGAATTGGTAAAAATATCAGGTTTTTGAGGACCACGAGTTAGAGTTACCGGTCAAACTATCATTCTACTTATCTCCTGTCATCTGTACAACTGCCATAAAATTCTCAAAATGTTATCAAGTATGACATAAATGTTATTTTCTATCTACATAGATACCTAGTGAATACATGCATATGTGCACAAAAATATTAGTGTACATATATAATTGGTTATGTAAGCATGAGCATCGTTACTTGAAAGAGATGACCAAGGCTGACAGCATAGGACATTCCAGTCCTGAGTTACAATGGTGTCATTTCAGAACAAGAATCCCCAAAATCAAGAGCATCACAAAAGTGAGAAGTTCAGCAGACAGGTCTCAGTAATTACAACCTCATCACACCCTAGCACTTGCTATTCATGCACCTAGATTTATTTTCAAGGCTATTATTTCATCATACAAGACTACAAATCAGTTTTCTAAATATTACACCAAAAAGCCTTAAATTTCTAGTTTTTAAGCTTTTTTTTTAATTAATATAAGAGCAACATCAACACTGAGAATTAAAAGCTTTCATGGGTTCAGCTGGAATATATTATTTAAAGCTAACCAGAGGTCCTGGCATGCCTTGTGGTCCTGGAGGTCCTTTGATCCCTTGTGGTCCCCTTGGCCCCTGATTTAAAGAAACCATTGAAACAAAAAGTCAATTCAATGTTGACAGCTTTTCAATGACAATCACATTGCTGCAATGACCAGAAACCCAGTTCCTGTTTCACAAGCCTTATTTTACAGGTAAAACTTCTGGCTGCTTTGTTATAAGGATTTCCCTGTGTGAAGCACCTGAGATGGTCACTGCCTGCCAGCCTGATTCAGAGACCCACTGAGGTGTCTAAGATAACAAGGGAGCCATAAGCAGCCTACTATAAACTAGGCACACTGTCTCCATCCTAAAATGCAAAGTTAAAAGCATCTTTAGAGTATCTAAGAGCATCTTTAAACTAGAAGCTACTGTAAGATGTCTACCATGATAATTCTCTTCAAAATTACTCCACCTAGATATTTTTTTCAACACAGAGCTTTTCCCATTGCTTTTATCTATGCAATAGATTTTATGTATTTATTGATAACAATTTCTAATGAATTAATTTTGAAGATTTCTGCTTGATAATATCATGTAAGTTGGAGGTGTGTTGACTAAATTACTTACTTTTGCTACTCATGTTCCTCTTTTAATTTCACTAGAAGTTGCACCCATATAACTTGTCACATTTAATTCCTCAGGGTTACAGAAAAAAATTTCCAAGGAGTCTTACTCATAATAATCACTACTTTAAATTAACAAAGCTTTCCAAAATACAAACAAAACATCAAGGCTGACAATTCCTTTTCAAGATAACTAACATACAATCAACTCAGAAGTTCTGTTAGTTACCTGTGGGCCTGGAAGACCAGTTTCTCCTGTGTAACCTGTTTCTCCCAGATGTCCTTTCTCACCCTGCCAAAACAAAACCCAAGAAAACAACAATGAACACAAACAAATTAGTATTTCTCATTTGTACATCAAAAGATAATAATTTTATATCTGTACAGAGTATCAGTTGATAGAATGCTTTTCAATGCACTCAGTTTTCAAACAGCTTCAAATTCCTGTTGAAGAAAACTCAAAAGCAGAAGAATAGCTTTTCTTTGGTTTTCTAGGGGGTGTGATGAATATAAAAGCTGCAGCAGAAGAGGTCAGTTTTATTTTGCTGAATACTTCTTACTCCATGTCTCAGCCATATTTGTGCTTTACCCTTGTTCTCTGTGGAGACCAGAAGTCATAAAGTCAGGTCACAAGGGCAGATCCTCTTTCCCCTTTTCCATGGGTAATGGCTCTGAGGGGGAATAATGACTTCACAATGGCACTAGAATTAGACTCCTTTTTACTCCCCATCTTTCACTCTGGTTATTCAGTGAAGCAAATCAAATCTGCCTTGATGATGGAAAAAAAAAAAAAGAATTCCAGCTCCCATTTCCATAAAGCTGCTATCTGAGGATGAGTCAGTTTAGTTGATGTCCACAAGAAATACTCACTGCCTTCTGGATTGAGTAAAATGGTGACAATTAGCATCAAGGTATTACAGGCCTTGCAGACCCCCTTTCACTGGAGAAATAATAAATATATGTCTGAAGATTCTTGGGAAACAGATGGTTCTGGAAAGAATCTTCTGAGGAAAAATGAATTTCAAAGGTTGAACTTTCATTCTGCACCATATGAGTTAAACAAAAGATAACAGAAAAAGAAAAAAAAAAAAAGCCAAAAGCAAAAAACAGTGTTAATTTATAGCCAGAGAAAGAACACTGTAAAATGGTACATCAGTAAGTATATGATATTGCCAGATGTAAAAAAAATTAAATAGAAATAGATTTCCACAAAAATAATTTTGGCTATAATAAAAATGGATATATTTCTTAGGCACACCCTATTAAAATCTAAAACAAATTTAAAGTTTTCAGCTACTTACATTTACTTTGAATCAAAATCCAGAAAATTGGCTGTCCTTTTTTCTCTCCTGCCTTTTCCTCTCTCTCTTGCCTTCCTTTAAGTTAGTCTCCTTTCCCTCTTCACTATTTTGCTTTATTTCCAGCACATAGATTGCAGTGTTGTTCTTGTCTGTGACAAACACCTCTCTGATACCACACCTTCTATTCCTTCTGCCTGCTGACTACTTCTGACTGTTAAGAATGGCTAACTGTGCTTCTTTATGTTGTTTTAACTATTTGAAAAAATTAGTCTCCTTTTATCACAGAAAGGCACAGACAATTGGAACTACAAGTCTTGGGAGGAGTCCTTTTTAGGATATGGTGAACAGCAGTGTGTTCATGGGAAGTTAATGACTTTGTTGATAAGGGTGTTATTTCAGTGCCTTTTATTAACAGCTAAACCTGAAACAAGTCCTTTTGTGTTAGGTGGATGAAGTCTGGCTCACTGTCTCTAATTTGATTATTTGTCTCTGAGTACATTACTAACAATATCCCTCTTATCTACCTGAAAGAGGGATTCTTCTTTATCCCTTTTCAGCACAAAGCCTTCCTCCTCCAGAGGGATTTGTCATATCCTATTCATCACATCCTATTTCCTTGCAAAGCAGGATACTGTGGTCCACAGAAGGACCCTTGAAGGAAGACCCCACAAACATCAGGGCTAAATAGATCTGCTTCCTGGCTCAGGGACATCAGGAGAGCTTCACAGTAAAGCTCTCATAAATTCTACTGATAGAGTTATGCACTGTGGCAGCTTTGTAACACCCTGCCACACAAGAGATCTCAGTGGAAGGACACAACACCCACAATCTCACCCAATGATGGATGCCACTGTTGTATTGCAGGGTTTTCTATTCCATCTTGTTTCACCAGGGGATGTGGAAGACAGAAGTTCAGTTACAATTCTCTTTGCCTTTCACTTTTTACACCTTTTCAGGGAAGGATATCTACATTACCTGTGTTTGATCACTGATTGGTACCTACCTTTCAATGCTCATTGACCCAGACAAATTTTTTTATATGCTTCTAGAAGTCAAAGCTGATCATCAAGTACTTGAATGAAAACAGTTTGAAAGTTCTCTGTTGCTGTGAGTTTCAGTCATTTCTCTTGTTCCCTGCCATTTTACAAAAGGGTGGCCTCATCACTGGCTGAGGCGTGTCTCCATGGACAAAAGAGGGCTGTCTCAACTAAGGTTCAATTAGTTGAAAAGGTTCAACTGACTTTGTACTCTGTGAATTTACTAAACAAGTTGAACATTCTTATTTTCTAACCACATAAGAGTTCTTGTGCTTGTTAGTACAATCAAGATACAGTACAGATCCATTTCCACTGACTTCAGTTTTGGTCCTGTTACCACCACTAAGCCCATAGCTTACTTGGATTATTTCTTAGTGTTGGCACCTGACAGAATAATGCAAACATTCATGAGATACCAGCTGCAATCCAACAGGAAAAAGGAAAAAAAAAGCACAAAGTTTCATAATTATCTAAGAAATTAATTTCCAATCAAGAGATTATCACGCAAGAATTGGATTAATTAAGTTGCAAACTTGATGAATATTCTTCAATATTTTAATCTAAAATATCTTCATAAACCTAATAAAGAATTTCTGAGATAGAAATAGGAAACAGTTGCAAAATGCTCATATTCTTTCAAGTTATGCTGATCCTGGCAATAGCCAAAGCATGGTGCTTTCTCCCTGCTTGCAAATAGTATCAAAACCTTCCAGTATATTCCTATTTGCAATGCCTCAGTGAAAATTTTGTATTCTCAAAGTGAAATCCAAATTGGGGCTTTCAGAAACCAGGTGGGAACAGGGATTTTGGCACACAGTATACATGTGTATTGAAAAAACCTGGGAAGTGACCAGACTGTAGTTTAGGGAACTTGCAGGATTCTCACTTCTGATTGACATTTCCTAGTGAAATATTAATTTGAATCATTCTAAATGCAAAAAACCTGTGTTACCTGGTGTCACACAATAAAGGTATAGCAAAACCTCTCAACAGGAGAGGGACAGGAAGCTCAGAAATCAAACACATTGCTGCTGAAGAAATATTGCTGCCATAAAAGACAATCTTTTTCCTTCACTGAAATTTATGTTCTATATTGCATCACTATGGTTATTCTTGCTATCATTTATTAACATTTTACACTCAAAATGCTGGTTGGCACTTTTACTCAGAAGCTACAACTCTGCCCATTCCCCAGACTCAACACACAGCAGGACTTCAAGATATATTCCACTCTGTTGGTACTGACAATGTTTACACAAAATTGTATTCTTTCCTTGGGTTTATATGCTAAGGTAAAGGGGGAAATGCTGTATCATGGCATATACCATCTTCCTTATCTGTGTTAGAAACTTGGAAGAGAGTTTGGATTAAATGTGACCACTTGTGCTAAAGAAAGGTTTTCTAGAATGATCATGTAACCTCTACTTGAGAATACCCAGAATTTCATTTTTACTTGCACTAGAATATAGCTGCTTTTAGATTTGCTTTGATAACAGTATTTTGTAATTCAAACCCTGGGACAAACAAGTTTTATTTTCCAAGAACATTATCTGAATGACCATTAAAGAGAATTGCAATGATGTCTTTACTAAGTACATCTCAGGAAAATTTTCTTTCATTGTGACTCTGTGCAGTATAAGTTTAGGTAAAGCAGGGCTACCACCCAACAATGAGAGAGATTTTGTCATCTCTCAACAACATAAGAGATTTTTCTACAATAGGCTGTTCCTGGAATGATCAGTCAGCATGCAGTGGGTTTGACATATTCAGTACATCCTATATTCTTCTAGATATTGACTTGGGAAATTATTTCCAAAATCCTGGCCAATTCTCAGAGCCGCAATTAACACTGTTTATTTTGAGCAAAGCATCGTGTAGAACTTGCCCTAATTTTATCTGTGCTGCATGTGTGTATCCACTCATATCTCTGTGTGCATGACACATATCTCTGTGTGCATGCAGCAAAGGAGGAATAAACTGTCAGGCTTCGCAGCCTGACTACTCATTCCTGTCATCTTTAGTGACAGTCTTTTCTCTAGATACATTCCCGTACTTGCCCTAATAGTAAAATTAACTGTCCTTTTATTTTGATGAAAACTCACAGTTCTAAATCTTTCAAGTCAGAAGGGTCTCTATTACATCCACCTGAGATTCAAAGGCTGCCTTGTCTTGAAATAGATTTTGATTGTTAAATACTTGTGTCTTGGCTCACAATGAAGTTTTTCCCTTAAGAGGAGCAAACACTCAGGCTGGAGATGTAGCTGCATATAAATAGCAGCAGTGTCAGCCACTCACCTTTATACCTGGAGGGCCTCTTCGACCTGCTGCACCCTAGGAAGGAATGGCATGAGAGATTACATCCAGAATACTGAGCAATATGTGAAACAGCAGTTTATCATAAAACATTATATATACAATAAAACCAAATGCAGCTTAAAGAAAGCAGAGATTATTTCCACAGAAAGATTTAAGGTAAAAAAATGAGAAAAAGGTGGATTTGGGACAGAAATTCTTACACATGTAAGTCTTTCCAAAAAGAAAATATATTTTGGATTTTTAATGAGTGCAGAGAGAAGGCATTTCAACAAAATGATGGAAAACATCTTCCCAGTCAGCTGCCCTTGGGCTAAACTAAAGAGAACAAGTGCCCTCCTCTCCTTGTGAGCCCAGAGGTTTGCACCACTTCCTGCTGCACACTGCTCAGCAGCTCTAGTCAATGTTACTGCTAAACCTCACATCACCAGAGGCCTTTAGGATGTTTTTGCAGCATGACTGAGGAGTGATCATGCCCCACTTTGGCATTAGGCACCATTCTGACAGACTAGAAGAGGGGCCTTCACAATTTCCAGTCTCCAGTGAACTAAAAAAGAGCAGCTCAGCTGCCAGTGAGCTTATCTATATGCTTGAACAGACATGGAAAACTTGTAGTTATAGGCAGAAACAAGAGATAGATTCCTCTGGGGTAGAATCGTGAAGCAATTAAGGCTCACTGAGAAAGAAATTGAGTTTAAGGCTTGTGACTTCATATGAATCAGATCTGAATTTAACAGGAATGCAAATTCCTGATTTTAAAGAAAACACATTGCAATATATATAAGCTACTAAATTTAAGCCAAATATGTTTCACTATGAAACTTTAGAAGACTTTTGTTCCTTCTCCTTGCAGGAGTTTGAAGGGTGGGATAACAGGAAGAACACAAAAATTAGTTTTCCCAGAGGGAGCGCCGCTGCATGTTTTATCAGTTATTTGAACCCCATATTGATTGCTATTCTTACATCTAGGCCAGCATAACCCTGCTCTCCTTGGAGTCCACATGGGCCTGGGTCTCCCTGAAAAACAAAGTAATGACCATGCTCTTTAAACACTCTTTCCTTTTTCTAGTACATGCACATTCTCCTTTAAACATTCTTTCTTTGTTTCTTCTTCTAAGTATTTTCATTGCAATTGTGTCATACTAATGTTGATTCTTGCTTTCTGCAAATCATTTATATTCAAAAATTATGAACCAGACAGATCACATCTGCTTTGGATTTCCAATAACTAAGAGCCAATACTAAGTAAAGGCTTCTGTGAAATCATTCTTATTGATTTCAGCCTTTCAGTTAGACTACTTAAGATGATATTTGCTTCCAAAGAGTAATCAAAACCTAATTATTCTCCAAAAAGTAACTCTCAGAGTTTTTCTACTGCTTTAAGCAGTCTACAGAGACATACATCTATGCATACAACCCTACTTGTTCAGAGAGAATCAGACTTCTAAAACAGTGAATTTTTCTCACATGTTTGCCACCCTCTTAAACTTTAATTCACCATCATTTTTGTACTGCCCAATTACTTGTCAGTTTTGCTTATTTTTTCCCCCAAAAAATGTAATGGTAATGCAAGTTTTTATGCTTCTTTCCTTGCAGTTTTGCTAAAACACCTGTGAAAAACTCAAGCATCACTATAGAAGCACATATCCAAACTCTTATATTCTATTTAGAAATCAAAATGGAGTTTACCCACCATGCTGAGCCAATAGCAGTCCCATAACATACTGAGTACAGCCTGTTGATACCCTGTGCATTTTTCCCAGCATGATTTTTAACAGTGTTCTTACAATCCATTACTGGAAGCCTTTCAGGCTACTAATGTAAATTTGTGGTAGAATAATACATTTACACTAAATCCATATTTTCCATTAACCCTATATTATGAGAATATTTCTGTAGTCTTTGTAAATATTTTAACTTTTATTTTATTTTTCCTCCTGTATCAAGCAGTTCCTAAAGCTTTCTGTGTTGGAGACAAACACTAAAGGCAAAATGCAAACAGAAACCTCCTTGGTCACTAGACAGCCAATAGAAATTAGCAATTAGGTAAATCCTCTCTTCACAAAATAGAACAACTTGCTTACCTGTGGTGCTAGGCTTCCCTTTTCACCCTTAGGGCCACTAACATTATTGTAAGCCCCAGGATCTCCCTGAAAAAGATCAATGGAAAGCTCATTATTTCCCATTACCATACCTTTATTACTTTGACTACTGCAGAAGGATACAGAAATAGAATTAATTAGATTTGTAATTGCAGACAGCAAAGAAATAAAAAGGCTGTTTTAAATGAAGATACTTGTAAGAACATGATATAAGAAGTTCTTTAAAGTCCACAAAGTTCTTTTCCACAGAGCTTAAAAGTAAAATTACTAATGGACAGCAAATTAAACTTAAAATGTGAAACTGTTCTGGTTGATTTGATATAGTTAATTGAGTTAAGATCATAATTCATGAGTTTCAGATGATGGGTTACACTAGAATGGAGTTCCATTTCACCACTTAATGCTAGATCAGGTGAAATTCTAATCTTTTGAAGAGGCAAATTACTATGACACTTGAGCATTTTTTTTATTCAATTTAAGCTTTAAAGACAGAAGTCAGCACAAAATATGACTGCTTGGAACAAAGTCTTTGAAATTTATGTGAAAAGACAAAGTTGTATCTTTTCAAGACAAGAATTGTGGTGTCTGCACTGGAATTTTAGTCCTCAGGCAGTGCATTTATACAGGTCTCTGGAGCATGCAAGGGAAAAATGTGAACATGAAGAAGTAACTTTCCTTTGCCTCATTATAAATGACTAACCAAGAGTCAGTGCACAGGGTTTTTAAGTGATCCAGAATTCCTCTGTAGGGTGGGAACCAACAGGGAAGACTGACCTAGTCCATCTGGTCTTTTCACCAGACCATCTGGTCTAGTGTGAGGCATCCCTGCCCATGGCAAGGGATGTGGAACTAACTAGTTGATCTTTAAGGTCCCTGTCAGCCCAAGGCATTCTATGATTCTATGATAAGTATCTCCAAAAGGAGATATGTTTCCTACAGTGAAAACAGACAAACCAACCAAAAAATCATAAACAAGCAGGAAACCTGACACTTAAGCACCTGCTTCCAAGCAACACATCAAAATACATCAGTCCATCTACATCTAAAGAGTTCAGGACTCCTAGAATATGCCATTTTTCTTGCAGAGTACTGCATTTTCTAGGACTGTGAAAAACTCTTCAAATCACATATATTTCAGACATCTCCATCACAAAATCAAGGTGCAAATCAGTGAAATAAAATAAAAATAAAGATCACTTACATGATCTCCTCTTAGACCAGATTCTCCTCGTTCACCTGGTTCTCCTCTGTGGCCTTTTCTGCCCTAAATTCATAAAAAGAGCACAAACAATTCAGGTCCAAGTATAAATAGTATCTGTGGCAGCAGAGGTCAGATGTGTTGAAGTCAGTGGAGCTACACTGATTTAGAGCAAGAGTGACAGCATATTAGAGAACAGGCAGCTATTAAAAACAAATCACATGCATTACAGACACCATTACACTTTGGAAAGATGTTTCCATAAAATCTAAACATTACTGTAAGGGGTACTTCACCCATTTTCCTCTGCTGCCTTTCTCTCCAGAAGGTCCAGGAAGTCCACGTTCTCCCTAGACTCAGAAAGGGGAAAGAATAAAAAAAATAATGTTTGTTCTTTCTGCTAAATCAGGTTCTCAAGTTTTTTCTGGCAGAATCAAGCTTCAATCGGATATACAATTCTAAAAACCCAACAACAGAACTTTTGTTCAGCATTAAAGCCCATTCAAGGTGCAATATCTGTACCTTTGAACCCTGAGGTTGGTGTCTTTAACAGCACTGCACATTTAAAGTAATGTTTACCTGCTCTCCATTAGTGCCATCAAATCCACTCTCACCATGTTCACCCTGTAGCAATAAAGAAAAAAAAAGCCAATTAGCATTAGTCCACTTGTCTTTGAGCAAAGAAAGAAGTGTTCCCCCTGCATTTGGAAACTTGAATAAGGGCTGTGGTTTTAATGATTAGCAAGAATAATTAAGAATAATAACTATAAATTTTAATTACTAATTAATATTTTAATGAATGTCATTAATTAATGTCTAAAACAACTGTTAATTAATTAACACTTATTAAGGAAAACAGCTATTTAAATTATAGAGTTCCATAAGGATTTAAATTCTCCTTTTCTTTCTTTTAGCTTTCAAATATTTTCCCAGCTGCAGGACCTTCAAAATCCAAATATATTCCAAAATAAATTACTAGTATTTGATCTATCATGCTGATAACCTTGTAATTCTGATTTCAACCATCATATGTGTATCTACTGTGCTTTGCTTTTTTACATAGTTTTATAACATGAACAGTGGATTGTAAAAACCAGAAAGAATAATCATGATTAAAAAATAATTACAGAAGATTGATCTTAAACTTTAGGATTTTTAAAGAAACTTCATAACTCTTTCAGGAAGAGTACATAAATACCAATGCTACATAAATGTCAGTCACCATCCCTTTCAAATCTACATTGCTTTTCTCTTCCCTTTGCCTGCAAAAATGATACAGCACATTGCAAACATTTATGGAAGTCATTTTCCCACAAAATACCCATCCCAGACTTAAGGATTTTGCAGTGTTAACTTGTGTGAGGAATCTAAATTAATTTGCAACTCTTATTTCATGTATGTATGCTCCACAATGTTTCAGACCCAGCCAAATAACACACTCAGTTTTTACAGGATATTTTGAAACCTCTTCCATCTTATTTTACTAGGATAAAAATGAAAGGATTAACTGTGGTGGTTTAATTTGTAGTAAGAAATTAAATTAGCAGAGAGAACTAATCAGAAAGATGAAATGATATTCAACAGACTCTGAAAGTGGCACAAGAACAAGTTAAAATCAGCAGTCTAGCTCTGGTAGAGACCACAGATACAATTGCTTTGGAGGTTTTGATGCTAAATTTACTTTGTAAAACCACCTAGTTAAAATTCCTGAGGAAGAACTTCTTTAATTTAAAATAGTTCTGTATCTACTACAAGAAAAAACAGCTGACTGTACATTTTGATTAAATTAATAAGTCACAAACAAGAATTTCTTGAATAAGCATTCCAGAAAAAAATTTGAGCACTAAGTAATCATGATTTTTATTGAAGTGTTATTCTTTTCCATCAGTCATTTCCTACCTCAGAAAACCTAAGCCAAACTTCATTCTATTAAATATTCAGTATTTCCTTTTATTCAAATAGCTATAATAAAATGCCTTGCAGACTTCAATAACTTCAATAAACTGCTTCAACCTTACTAAGTTGGCACAATTTAATCACATTTTTTATGTGCTGAAAGTTTCATATTTTTATTTAAAATAAAATCTGTGGATGCAATGACACAACATAATGAAGGTATTCACGTATCCACTGGATTTCAGTAGGGTTTGTGCAACTAGTAAGACCTACTGCACTATTTAACTTTTACAAATCAATATCACCAGCAAGTACTCTCCCTCTTCTACAATCAGATATTTTGGATATTTGAAGGAGGACAACTTACTTCAGAGAACAGAGCAGAAAATGGAAAAGGAAAGAGAAGCGCATGAGAACATTAAAAAGTTAGCACAGAGCAGTACTTTAAATAAAGCTGAGGTTTTGGAAACACTCTCTGAAACTCTCTGAAACACTTCTCCCAGCTGCTCAGTTACATCAAACATCTTCTGAATCTTTGAGGCTCACAAGTAATTTTTAGAAGTGGTTTTGTATCAAAGCTTTCAATACAAGTTAATTATTTTTAATCACTGTAGCATGGAAATTATTACCATAATAGATCATGGTCTTCCAGGCCTCACATTTATTACTGAATTATTGACCATATCCCCTTCATGAGCAGGTATGATTAAAAAGGTTAAAAAGCAGACTTGAAATATTAGCAGACGAGATGACAAACACAGATTGAAGAGAAGTTTGGATATTGAAGACATATCAATAACGATCTAGTGAAAATGCTGTCAAGCACCCAATAAATATTAGTTATAACCTTTTTTCCCTCTGCTCCTCTTCACAATTAGAATGAGATTCAGATGACCAAAATCACCACCTTAACAGATTATCAAATTAGTCAGTAAATAAATCTTTTTCCCATCAGTTAGACTAAATCAACTATGACTGCAATCATAAAAACACCATTATCACTGCTGGTTTTGATTAATGTGATAGGTATCTTGAATCCATCCTTATAGAACCATAGCAAAAGTACATTAAATACTGAGAAGTTTTTACACTATTTTCCTTCCTTATTGATAATTTCATTTTACAGGGTAACAAGAAAGGAAGCTGGACTCTGTTCTCAAAGAAAATTGATCACACATGAAAACACATACCTGGGTTCCTCTATAGCCTCTGGCCCCCTGAAATTTAAAATAAATATAGGTGAAATTTGGTAAAAGTATTTTTATTGAGCTTGAAAAGCAGGGCACAATAGCTTGCTGTGTAGAAGTATGCTGAGATCACTATTGGTAGTCCCTACTGTAAAACCTTCTACTTCCATGTATGGGATTTCCTCCTTTCCTCTAGGAACACATTACAGGTTTAATTTTCATTCCCACTCCATAAAACTATACAGCTTTAAGGCCAGTCTGGAGTTGGTGGTGAAGAAGTCATCGTGAAATTGCTTAGTCAGCAAAATCCTGAGCCATTCAACCATGCTTGGGTTACACAAAATAACTCTCAAAATGAGACAGCAAACACTGTCTGCCATTCCTACAGCTGGATCTTGATGTTCATCCATGCTTCAGGAAGACAGCACAAGGATTTGTTCCCAGTACAGAAAACAGGTTTGTGGAAAACAAAATTAGGAAACATTTCAAGGTTACATACTTACCTTATGGCCTCTGGCACCTGGACATCCCCTGCCTCCTTGAGTCCCACTGAAACCAGCTGGGCCTCTCTCCCCCTAAGAAACAAAAGAAAATGTTCAATCTCACCCATAAAATGATGATTACCTCTTAATGCATCACATAAGATTAAAGCAAGACAGAGCTACATCACCATTCACTGCACAAAGGACACAAAAGAAAGTCACCTGGAAATTTTCATATGGGCCATAAGAGAACATTAATTACTAGTTTGAGATGCACCTGGTTCTTTGCTCTCAGTATCATGCCATGTTTATAGTGCATTACCTATCTCCAACTGAAATGCCTGTATTTGAAGGTGGGCTGGTTTTTTTAACTGAATAACTAAAGCATTTTTGGTGAGTTGGTTTTTTCACTGAGTAACTATCTATGGTGAGATGCAGAGGCACAGAGAAACAGATCTGTGTATCTACCTGTTCCTTTAACATATTTTGGGTTAACACTGATAAGTACTCAGTGAGTAAGTGCAGAGAGGTTCAGGCACCAAATAACAACATCATAGCAGGAAGATAAATGTTTACTTACAATCCCACCTTCCTCACCAGGATGGCCAGGAGACCCTCTGTAACCTGAACTTCCCTGAAAAATGACAATTTAAAAGATAAGTAACAATGTTATCCAAGCACACCGGGTTCATCTCTATCAGATTATTCTGCACATGGAGATAGAAAACATTTCCTGAAAATTAGATCTGGTTATGCTGAGGACAACAGGCTCCCCACATTTACACAGTCACTGTACAGTCCTATGTGTTTGACATGGCTGTGAAAAAAACCCCAAACACAACCCCAAGAAAATACCAATGGCTATTATAAAATTTCAGTTGGTGTTTTCACGATACTCTCTGATAAAAAAGCTCATTGGAGTACTTGATCAAATCAAACATCTTTCCAGTGATTTGGAAAAGAAAGTATTATACAGTAATGAAATTCTAAGGTGAAATGAAAAATATAAGGAGTTGGAAACTTGTTAGGATGAAGTTATTGTAATGCCTTGCAAACACATAGGAATGTTTCAACTTTGTATTGGAAATCATGTAAATATCATACCCTTAGGGCAAAAACTTGAGCAGAGAGAAACTGGAACAAAGGGAATTTTTAGTAGCAAAACAACCCTGTTTACATTCTCAACACTGTCTTAGCACCTTAATCTATACTTTTAGTAAAATAGAAAGGTGTAAGAAAATCAACAAGAGTAATGGAAGATACCAGTAAATTGATTTATGAAGAAGTATTAGAAGACTATACTTTTGTTAAGAGATAACCAAAAAGTCATTAACTACAACCACATAACTGAACTGCAGATATAATTTATCTCACATGCTACTGGAATGAGTAGAAATAATGGAATGAATAGTAGTCTAATGGAGACTACATATATTTAAAACCTTAATAATTACTTCTGCAAGTATGCTGTAGAAGTAGTGATATCTGTAATATATCAAAAGGCTTAAAACAAACAATTTAAAATCTTAAAAGAAGTAATCCTTTTGGATCAAAACAGACTTATAGAAGAGGATATTTGGAATAACGAGTCACAAAAGGATAAGGCTCGTACGTAGTGAAAAAGGATTATTTTCTAGTCTCAGCTTGTCATTTGAAAATTTCTCATTCCCAATAGATAATAAGTTTCTTGGTTAATCAGACTTAATTTTTTTAATCCCTCTCCATATTCTGCTGAATTGGTGCAGGAGAGTGCTTAATGATTTTTATATGTACAAATAATTTCAATTACAAAAATACTTTTACATAGGAGCATGAAGCAGAGAAAGGATCATATTCAGTGTTTCTCCTTCATCTGTCCTAACATAAAATATCACGGGGACATGCATGCATGCTCTCAAATACTACAAAAACCAGAAACACTTTGAAAAATAAAGCTGTTCTTATTTAATGTCTATCTTAGACCTCCTACCTTCCTTCCAGGATTTCCCCGGACACCATGATCACCACTTTCTCCAAGACACTTACAAATAACCTTACAGCATTTTCTTTCTGCAACAGTATCCTGAAAAATTACAAGAAACATTTCATTTACATATATTAATCATAAAACAAAGACTGATTTTTCCCCTCCTTTTGTTTGTATCATAAAAGGACTTACAAGGTTTCTCTGCAAGATGTTTGCAATATCTTCAAACCCAACACTCAGAGGTTCATTGTATCCAAACCCTCTGCCAAACTCTATTTCCCAAAATTCAGTCAAGTTCTGTGTATTGTCCAGGCCAACTAATAGAAGTGCATCAAGACCTTCAACATAAGCACAGACTAAAATTAGTGAATTTAACCACTATTAAAAAACATACTATTTAACCAACAATACAAACTTTAATAACAGCAATTCCCTGCAAGACTTACATTTCATGGCTTCAACACAGAATGCTAAAAGAAATCAAGCTATTGAGAAAAATTTGTAGGAGGAAAATCGAGACCATAATTTTCCAGTTGATTTCTCTCCCTAGCTGTCAGACCAGATTGTTACTCAGATGCCCAAACACAAGTTCAAGCCTGTTTTTTACCTAGAGAAGTCAGAGTTGTACCTAACCTCTGATGAGAGGAGTTCATCCTGAATTGCTTCAGGTGTTGGAGCTAGACTCCAGAAACAAGAACCTCTGCACCCCTAGGCATGTCTCTGGCATCATCTGCCATATAGTGACAAGTCATCACATACACTCACTTGAAGAAGTAAATACTCTCCCAGGGACTCCTGGGCAATGCCACATGAGCATGGAGAGGCAGTGTTACATGGAAAAGTTGCAATGGGGGAGCTGTACATCAGGCCTGTGGTAGTTGGAGGCTGGAACATCCATGTGGTAGTGTAATACCTTTAAAGCGAAGTGAGTCTGCTGCTTTCTTCAGGTCTTCCGGTGAATCATCCAGTCCATCTGAAAATACTAACAGAACCTGTCAGGAAAGGGAGTAATGACAAATCAATTGCAAAGGGACTGAAAGTTCAGTCTTTGTAAAAAGTACAGTTCACATTGAGGAATGGCTCTGAGATAGTCAAATTGCATTAGACTGTGGTAGATCTGAAATGTGTGCTGGAAAATGGTAGTGAGGAAAAATGAGAACAGAACACAAAAGCTTCTCTTCCTTGGTAGCACTTCTATTTGAGGGATTTTTCTTGCTGAATATAGCATGGCTATTATATCTGTTAGCATGCAAGGTAGGAGACAAATTCTTTTTTAACTTATCCACTGAAAAACTTTCTCTGATGTCTGAAGAATTCTCTTATATGTGGATGTGGAGAATCATTTAAAGCAAACAAATTTTCCCATTTCTCCAATAGCAGCTCCTGTTGGCTGTCAACTGGGGCACACCAATAAGAGCAACCTTTTTGGTTCTAGTCCTCTCCCCATGCAGATAGGCATGTTATCACCCTGCTCTGTTCTCTGCCCTGTGTTTCCTTCCTAAGACATCAGGTTTAGCTCACCTCAGCATGTTCATAATTTATATTTGCTACATTTCCATTTTTTCAGGCCAAAGAGTTATAGTTAAGACCTCTTCCAGGAAAGCACAATTTCTTACAGTTCTTCCTCAAGCTATCAGTCCCTTTCCATTTTTCTCCTCCAATTCCCTCTTCAAACCAACAGAAGATCAGATTCCACTCACTCAGTGGATTTTCCTAGAAAGAAGCTGCACAAGTAAATTGTGTCCTTTCCCCAGCGGTAATGACTTAAAATCCTCCTAAACTCTCTGACCAGCAAGTGAGCAAGCACAGCTAGAGCTTCTTTCCTCCTACCTTCATATTTTACATTTCATATGCAAGGCATGGCTTTGACCAATGCAAACACCATTATTTCTGTTAAAGTAATTTTTTCCACAAGTGACAAAAGCAAATGAAGTGACTGCCACACCAATTAAAGCTAGAGCAAACTGGTAAGTTACCAAATACACAACATGGAGGCACTGGTACAAATTCTATGCTAACTCAAGTACCATGTGATACAGCAGAGAGCTGGACCATGGATGGGTAAACTCATCACAGATTATTAAAGACAACACTGTAGGCCCAGTTTTGGTTGTTTTTAATATGATCTTTCCATTTTAAAAACATGGGGAACAGGAAATGTGGGGTGGTATCGTGGGCATTATATGTAAATATATGTAAAGATATTACTTTTACAAAGCATCTGTTTATATCAAGCTCTTGTTGGAACACATCCATTGTTGAAAATGCTGGAATTAGGTACAACTTTTTTTGCTGCTAAGCAAACAAATAAAAAAGAAAAGAAGAAATTCAACCAATAGAGAATCATAGTCCCTGATGAGTTTTATAATGAATAATCTTTACAGAACAAGCATGTTATTGCTCAGGATCCTAGGAAGATTAAATTACAATTTCATGCACATTCTAAATTCTTGTACTTTCAATTTGTATATAAACAGTGTCAGAGAAGAATATTAATCCACTGGTAAAGTGCTGAGATATGTAGCATATTTATTTATAATAATAATGCCTAAGCAGAAAGAAGCCTTGCTTGACACTGATCTCCAGAACTGGCAATTAGGAGGAAAAAATGCTTTTACTTTTATGTCAAACAAGGTCTTTCTCTGAGACTCAGAACAAACAAAATCTTTTGTGGTCATGTTCCCTGTTCAGACATTTTAAGAAATCTTTGGAAAAAAAACATTAAATATGCAAACTGGTAAATAAATTAATTACTTAAATTGGTAAGTCACACACACACTTATGCAAATGCTGTAAAAAATAGAATGCCAACTTTCACCAGAAAGAGGAGGAATTTGTAATATGGCTTCCTCACTCCATGCCAGATTAAAATTGGTGTTTTACAAAAATTAAAATAAAGTTGGATGAGGAAACCTCTTATGTATTTGGCAATAACTAACCAGTCCTTCCTTAGTAGGAAGGTCTTCCTGCAAGGAGACCTTAGTAAGTGCTAATATTCAATTACTACAGGACATGCTCAGTGCTTTAGTCAGTGCCTTATCAAGAATAAATCGTTAAGGCATTGACCCTGCAACAGTCCAATGAGATCTGAATTTCCTGAACCCAAGTTGAAAGAATCCCCATTCATTTCAGAAGAGATTGGATGAAGCTTTATGCTTCTCCCTTCACCTCACTTCAGGATGGATGAATTAACTGCAGTATCTAAGCAGATTTTCCTGATCATCAGTTATCTGTAAGTAGAACCTAGCTTTGTTACTTGAAATTATTTGACAAGTTAATGACATGAACAAACTTCTGTAAACAAATTTCTCAAGTGGCCTTTTTCTGTAACTTCTGCTTTGAGCTGCCGCTATTCTGGACAAAGACACAGAATCATGAATTAGAATGTAGTTTCCTTTTAAGAATAGGAGTTCCTGAAAGAAAACCACTTTCCACTGCCCAAAGTACAATCATTCCATGGTATATATAAGAAGGTTGTTTGTATGAATTCTCATCATCACATGTGTTAAACCAAATGTTCTAGGTACCATCTCACTACAGGAGTGCCTAAGGAATTGGAATTGATATATCAAGTTATATCAGATCCATGAAAAAACAGGAGGCTCTATATAAACTTAAGAAAATGTGAGGGTGACTGAGCACTGGCACAGCTTGACTGGAAACATTGAGAAGTCTCTATTGAAGATACACAAAAGCCATCAGGACACAGCCCTGGACAGCCCACTCTAGTTGTTCCTCATTGGGCACAGGGATTGAAGAAGGTGACTTCCAGGGATTCCTTCTAATCTCTACCATTCTGTGATTCTGCATATTAGCATCATCTATTCCCAAACTACTTTTTTGTCTTCCTGGAGTACTCAGTGTCAGAGTCTGTAAATATCAAAATGCCTAATTTTTCCAAGATGTATTTTCATACCACTAAGTTACCTTAACTTTAGCAGAGGTCGCATTAAAGAAGTTCTCCTCAAGTGCCTGCAAAAAGTCTGCATTCATGTAGGTGTCCACAGTGCTCTGCGTATCTAAGAACTTCTGGATGATCTCTTCATTATAGTCTTCAAAACCAGAGTCAAAGATTAATTGTTTGTTCTGTGCCAATACTTGGAACTTAAACCCAATGTCAACTGGAGCATTACAGCTGGTATTTGGCAGTGATTTCATCTGGAGTAGAAGTCTGGGGAGGAATGCTTGCAGTCTCTGTTTCAGAAGCATTGTGGATGATGGCTGCATGCTCCTTGAAATATCAATTGCTATAGAAAGATCTATGATGCATTCTGAAAAAAAAAAGAAATAGGAAATAGGGAACTATAAACATGAATTCATTGTGATCTTGTTCTCTGCCAGAATCATGGAACAAAATTCGACATGATTGATTTAAAGCCAGAAGTAAGAACCAGTGAGATAGGTTTTCCATAAATATAAAGCACCATCAGCCCACAGGCTTCAGTGTGGCCATGTGAACTTGCAAGTACGAAGAACTAAATAACCTGACACCTGCACGTACCCAAACTGCAAATCGTATCTGTTCTCCAGCTGCCCAGTGTCCTCAAAGGGCCTAATCTTGAAAATGTCTCCATGAGCTTTGCTACCAACCAAGAATGTTCAACACAAATTCCAGCTGTGAAGGGAACCTTGATGACTGGCTGTGCTCTGTCACAAGACCAGGCGAAACATGCAAATGTAGAAAAACAGGCCAAAGAAACAAACATGAGAGAGAGAGAGGCAGCATTGCCTACATGAAATGTCATAACCAATGTGAAAAACAGCTGCTGTAAGGTGATGGCTACCTCAGTTATGGAATTGCTTGCATTGCTGCTTATAATAACAACCAATAGTGTGACATGGTTAATTCCTCCCCCGCCCCAACCATCTTGCCATCATTAAAACTTCAGCTAAACCCCATGTTTTTTTCCTTCTCTACTTTGATTTTTTCTCATGTTGAATATTATTCTGAGATCCTAGATGCATTATTATTCATTGTTGTACCTCTGCAAGGAAGTCAGAGGCATGCAATTTTAGCTGTAAAACAGAACTCTACCTAAATTTATTCTCTTTTCACTCATTGACTCTGAAACACTTAGCAATCACAAGATTGCTTTCTGTGTTTGCTAGTTTGGGCTTGTTCCTATTATTCCACATAAGTTTTCTGAGTTTTCCCTCTCTCATGAAAAAGATAAATGTGTTCAGTTCTTTAACCAAATACTTCTAGAAATAATTTCATCTCAGAGGGACCATCATGTTTCAATATTTTCACTTGTGGTACAAACTGCCCCCTAGAGGATATGATCTCCTGGAAAGCAGTGTCAAAATCTTTGACTGTAAAAGGTCACATTGAACACGATTTTATGGCTAAAAAAATCTGACATTCAGACCTCAGAGCAACATCAAAAATCTATGTCTCATCTTCTTAGGTCACAACAAAGCAATCAGTTAAATATATCTATACCTGCATACCTGCATATGTCTACACACATACATGAACACAAAATCTAATGGATACTTCTTCCAGTATGTGTTCTTGTACAGAACACAGATTATGTGTTCACAAGGAGAATCTTCTAAGACCTGGGTCTTTTTAGTCACATAGTTTGGGGGCAGTGTGAAGGGTAATCATGAACTCAGCAACTTTGCCCTGACAATTGGTCACCCACACTGCTCAGCTCTTAAAACGTTCTCTGTCAAGTCTCCAGTGTATGAGCAAGAATAACAAAACAGCAGTAAATAGTTCACTTTTTGTGCTACTGTGTTGTGCATGAGAATGTGTAGATCATCTGGTAGGTATTCTATACCTTGTTGGTAATCTCTATTTATTTGCAGGAACCACCTGCTCTCCTATGAACATCCACATTGTTAACTGTCCTGTCTTACTGCTGCAAAGGTATCTTTTTTCTCCTGACAACATGCTGTCCCTGAAATTCAATTCTTTAAATTGACAAATCTGTCAGTTTAAAAGAAGATGACTGGAGAAAGGGAATTAATAGATTTATTACAGGAAAGAAGGTCAGTGAACATATTAAAACAGATGACAGGACAAGATGAAACAGGCTTCACAGAAAGTTGATCTTCATTTTATGAGATAAATTTATGCAGATCTTAGCAATAAATATATGCATCACTGAGGTGAAACCCAACATGCTTTCCTTGACTTCTCTCTCTCTAAACAAGTGTCCCTGTATATATATTAAATTTACTGCTGTATTTCCCATTAAATCTCCCTGTTCCCTGCCATGAAACACCAGGAGGTGCTACTGTGTCAGCCATAGTCATGTTTCTCCATGGCAGCATATTCCACTTCCACAGCAGCCCTCTCTCTGCTTGCAGGAGTCAGAGAATGCTTTTTCATCTGGGAGTCTGCTCAGCTCTTGATGGGGAAAAGAGTGGGTGGTAGTGCAGAGCTCATACTGAATCAGGCCCAGCTGTTCTCTCTGCAAACCAGCCGAGCAGATTTAACTCACACAAGTTACTTCTGTCTTTAGGAAGAAAGGTTCAGCCCTTCATTTTGGCCTCCAACACCCCAGCAAACACCAGACAGTTTTGGGTTGTTCAAGATCTCAGTAGGCTAGGACGCATGAGAGGTCCAGCTGTTGTTTAAAAATGCCTTAGACAAGCAGTGTGGTCATCCCAGTGTTCCTTTCTCAGTAAGTTTCCGATCACAAAGGGAGTGAAACCTGGAAAACTGGGTTGGATCAATGTCAGGGCATAAAAAGGAGAACAAAAAGCATACATCCAACACATGTAAAATATCACCTCTATGAGAACACAACACACAGGAAGAAAACAAGGAGCCTTAAAGGACAGTCACAGCCCTTACAATGATGAGCAAAAAGAGAAGAAAGGCTCCAGAACTGTCTCTTCTTCAATCAATGTCATGCACTTATGCCACAGTCAGAAGAGATCAGCTTTTTGATTTGTCATGCATTCCATTTTTCTTTTTTTCAACTTAACAAACACATCTATGATATTATCAAGCTACATAGCCAGTATGACTATGTAATGTAAAAGAGCAACTGTGTATGTTCTGTACTTCAGTGTTCCAAAATGATAAGGCACCTGGTAATGCAGCACCAAATCAGAATAAACTCAGACTCAAAACCAGCATGTGACATTTGATAAAAGTCGATGTTAACTAAAGGCATTACCTAACATTTATTTTCTTTGGGGTGATGGCAGATTCTCAGGCTGTATGGCATTCAAGCTACTGTTGCCATCTAAAAAATGTAGTAAGAGATACCACTTTCTGTTTCTCATCTAGGAAAAGCTTTTGGGTAGCACCTCAGAATTACCATGGATTTGCTGTTCACATCTTGCCAATACCTCCCACATATCCAAGGATGGATTTCCTCACACTCCCTCTGCACAGTGCCTCTGTAAGACTTCAGTGCTGCTGACAGAAAGTGGCTGCTGACAGACCCACTGAAGCAGTATGGTCAGCTGGAGATGGCAAAGTTATGTTTCTAGGAGGTTCTTTTTAAAATATCACTGAATTGTCTGTTTCCCTTTTTATTAAGATACCTGCTGGAAGTATCTGCTCTGGCTCCTTTCAGACACTGAGGAACTATGAATATGAAGGCTTAATGTGAAGCACTGTCTTACTTCAGAAGCTGTTTACCATACCAAGGAGTGTAGTGGCTCTTGACTGAAGCCAAGTACAAGCTGTGAGTTGCAGACATGGGCAGTATTCTTTGGTAAAACAATTGCACTGCTGTGCAGCTAGCTCAGGTGCTTTTATCAGGGACTGCAGAAAGCTGTGTGGATATTTGTACACACAACAAAAGTTTTGTTCCTCACCCTGACCAGGGAGATGTTTGCATTAATAGACCTGATGGACATTATTTTTGATGGTTTTCAGTGCATCAAGATTTTCCACTGTGAAATCTCCTTGCATCATCAGCCATTAAAAACAGCTCTCAAGGGGGATATATCAGCTTCAAAAACATAGATCCAATTCCTCCTCAAAGCCATTGCTGCATCCTCTTCCCTGTCAGCAGAGTACTCACTGAAAAAGGCTCTGCACAAGCCTCTTTTTGGCTACCAGCACTTACTATGAAGTGATTCTCTAGCACTGGAGGCTCTGCCCTGTTTTGGTGCCTCCTTCTTTGTAATGTAACTTTTGTATCTTCTATAATGAATCATTCTTGTTATATAAAGTGTTCAACAAGAATTCGTTGTATGCCACATCACTGTGCTCAATCACACCAACACAGATTTTGTCTTGCCATTGATCATTGTGCATGATCTTGAAGTTCTTTGCCCCCTAAATACTCCAGGATCCATCTACCAGGAAAATGATGCCTGTAATGAAAATTTTCTTGCAGAATGAAGAAATATGTTGTAACTTTCCTCTTTCCCTACAGGTTGTGTAATCTAATGAAAAAGTAATTTTGAATCCTAATTGCTTTTCAGAATCCAAGACTGGATTAGCTTTTTGCAGAAAAACCCTTCCATCTATCCTGCTAAATTGCCATCACCCACTAGTTCCTTCTTTTCCCCTGTTGATCATGCAGAGGGTCAGAAGACACATCTTTCTGCAACACCATTAGTAGAAAAAGGAGAGATGCTGAAATCCACAACACAATTTTAATTCGCAGTCTGCTCAGAAATTATCTGTAGTAGACGCATATTAAACAGTTCCGTATGTGAAACATACCCATAAGAATTGTTGGCCTGCTCTCAAGAGAGCAAAGGAAAAGTTAGTCATGCACTTTGAGCTCCATTCTATATGCATACATTAATAATTAATATTTATTTTCTGAAGGGGAAAAAAATTAGTTCACACCAACTTAAAGAGTACTAAGCACATTTCTTTGTAGTATGTATTAAACTCACATATTTCCACAAATTCCAGAAGCATATAACACTAGCAGAGCATAGATGGAACAGTTTTCCAAATAGATTCCTCAAATCGACAGTCATGCAGAAAATATTGTTCATCTGGGCAGAACAGTTCTCAAACAGATCTTCCAGAAGACCTGACTACCAAAATGGAACTGCTAAATACTGTGACTTACCTTGCTTTTGGAAGTCTTGCAACTGTAAGAGCTTTACATTGCTTTTGCAAATATGAAACCACAGCATGCGTGAACAAACTCAAAATTTAATGAGCTGTTGCATTAAATTTTGCATTACTTTTTTAGGAAAACTCTCTTATTTCAGTTATAAGTTTTATAAAAAACATACCACATTATCCCTAATAGAATTCATAGTTAGAAAAAAATTTTCATCAGTTGTTTATCCCTCTCTAACATGGGGTATAAATGTAAAAAAACAATTTTGCTATCAACTTGAAGAGCCATTTCTTAAGTGTATTACCAGTTTCCTCTGACTCTGCAGAGAAGGTGAAAATGTAGAGAAGAAGAAGTGGTTTCCAGGCATCCATGCTGAAAACCTTCCTAGGGAAAAAAAAAAATTCAAAATCAAAGATAAATGAACACAGAGCATAATTCCCTAAAAAAGAGACTTTTAATTGTGGAGGATCTGGGTAAGTGTATTTTATTAACAACATGCAGGCTTTCTACCTGTATGCAAATTAAAGTAGCACTTTAAATTCATATTTTTTCCCCTCAGTTTTTAACATACAGGCTTTGAACACAGCATTGTAAGAGATTGACACTGATGTACAGCATATAACCAGCAGGAACTGTTCAATGCTTTGCTCTCACAATCATGCTTTGTTCTGATTCACACAGCTATATTTACCATGATCTAAATCTCAACTAAAAGCAAGCTATTCATAGTGTAAGATTAATGGGAGTTATGCCTTTAAGATTCCCTTCTAGCCTTGAAATTTCCCACCCCCACATCAATTAATGGAAAGCTTGGTGGTGTTAGCTATATATGATACACATAAATAAGAACAAGCATTCATTTACAAATGAAATACACCAGTGGGCCAGTAATAAAGACAATTGTCATAGAGAAATGGAAATACAGTATAAAAATTTCCCAAAAGCCAAAACTCAGTGCTGTGGATAATGGGAATGAAATCTCTCAGGAAGTACAAAATAAAGTCATGTTGAGCTTAAGCACACTAAACAAATGGGAACAAAACAGTTTTGAATAACTTTCTATTCTAGGATAAAAGCACACTTGATTCTGCCTTTAACAACCCATTAAACTGTTTGTTCTGTATCTTGGATCTGCAATGACAACTTAGTAGAAAGACTACAGCTGATCTAACATTATAGCACATTAGGGTAACAGCATGTAATATTACCCTAGGTCTTGTAAATAACAAAAGGCAATGAATAGAAATTATCTGATTGAATCTATATTCTAACCTCAGGCAAGAGCAAAACTTCATTTCCTAATATCACTACACCAAGCTGCACTGAAGTTCTTGAAGAGTTCTTTGGAACCTTTGGCGAAAAAAAGCACCACATTTCTTGTATTTCAAGACATTTAACAGATACAGGAACTTTTCACTTTTATTACAACTGCAGTGGCACAGAAATTGCAGCTGCAACTGAGGTCCCTAGGCAACCAAAGAGGTTCCAGGTATTATGTAGTCTTCAAGAGGAGCAAAAAGAAATGCTGGGGTTGGTGCATTGAGGAAACCTCCTTCATGCCTCTGCACATCACAATTTTCTTTAATAAGCCTTACTAACACAAAGAAAACTGGTTTGCAACCATTTTGCATGCTATCTTCACAATTAAATTTTTTCTTGGATTTGACTAAGTTTTCTGCATATATTCCTGAGAGTTAATGACTGTCTTAAGAGTTCCCCTTGATCACTTTGACAAAGATTTAATCCTGTTATCTATTTTCACTACTACACCTAATTATAAGAGCCTATTTTTTAGTTGTTAATAAGCTAACATTTTACTCTGACAATTAAGTATATTAATTAGCCAAAAAAATAATGCTTACTAATTTTCATTACTGTGTTACACAGTTCCTGCTTGGATTGCACAGTTATTATGCCAGAGCAGCATTAATATCTTGAATTCTCTTGTTTGAATAAATTGCAACAGATCTACAGACCCAGCTAGACACGTACATATTCAAGGGCAGATAAGTAAATTGCTGCCAGTATTTCCAAAGCCTCCAATTAGTGTTTTGCTCCAGAAATTTCCATGACTATGAATATATGAAAAACTCAAGAGCACCAAACAGCAGCAAGCTTCCAGGGTATATATGGCTGCTCACTTAGATGAATAAAATACAGTTGGTGTTTTAGCAAGGGGCTAGACTTTCCTCAATTACCTAAATATTCAGATTTTATATCAAAATCTAACTCTTGCTATTCTAATATACAAAATAATCTGTGACTGTTTAGCTATGCATCTATTTCCATGCCTCCTAAGAGCTATGGTTTGTTTGTCTCCTTCAGCTTCTTTCAGCCCCATGACTCAAGAATGTTCCCTAAGAAAGCTCCCTGTTCTTTGGGTCAGATACCCTAGACCTGAAAAATCTCTCCCACTCTTCCTAAACAGTAAATGCTGGATGGGAACATATTTACCACTTGCTTTGGTTTTCCCTTAATTAGTCCCTAGTGACATCAGGCAGCTTCTTTAAATACTCAGAAACACTGCAATTTAGAAACATGTGCAGAGTAATTTTCCTACTTGTACTATTTATTTTGCCTTATCTTCACATACAAAATTCAAATCATGCACTACAAGCTGCATAGATATAGGCGCTTTAGGCCTTCTATGTGTATTCCTCATTACTTACTAACACAAAATGAGAAATAATTTAATGGAAAATTCACATCATACAGCTTATAGATACCATGGATCAAAGCCTAAATAAACTCACTCAGAAACATGCAGTGCTACAGTAGCAATTACAGTAGCAATATCTTAATTCTAAAAATTATTTGAATGTAAAATAGTATATACAAGGTCTTAGCATAAGGTACTTATACTTGCATATCTGTAGTTGCTTATATAAATATATATAAGCATAATTATGCAAGATGCTAAGGCAGCAATTCACCAAAATCTAAGACATCTTTCCACTTTAATTCTATTTTAGGAGACAAGAGCTGAAAATTATTGGAAGTCCTTAGAAAACAGTATAAAATAATACATATTTTAAAGCTCATTTTACTGCCAGCATTTTTACTTATTTGTTCTCAGAGATGCACAAATATGTATATAAATCTCAAAGGAAGAAAAAGATCAACAGTATTCCTGAATACTTTAAATGCTTTGCAAAGCTTACTTGCCAATATATTTTGTGTTCCTTTTTTAACCATCTAATGTCCCAGTCTTATCTTCAGTTGCCTCAAAGTTTTAGGCAGGTAAAAAAGTTATTCTGTAGATTTTTGTTGACAGAGCAAAATGAACTCTCAAATGATAATATGCTTTTTAAGCACACTGTGAAAATGACATCATGGAGATCATGAAGCAACATCTCTTTTTCACCTATGATTTATAAGCATCTTGTATACAGAATCTCCCTGCACACCTGACTGAGGACATTTTCCCTCTTGTGTTGGTATATACTAACAATAGGAACACAATCTCTCTTGTCTTAACTTAAAATCCCCTCTCTACCAGTGCAAACAAATGTGATCACATAATTTTCTCCTACCTACAGAAGTACTCCAGTTAGATTACTTCAACTTCTACATGCTGACATTATTCCTTCTGAAGTCTTTGAAATAAGCTCATGTCCTAGAATACAGCAGACAGAAAGCTTCAGCTTACATGCCCCAGTTAGTTATTCCTCTCCTCCATCATCCCCTTTTCTCTCACTAAAGCTAATTTAAAGCCCATTTTTCCACTGTGGAATTTCCTAGTTTTACCTAACAGTAAAACAGGAGAAGTCTATCCCACCTTCCCACCTTACCACTCTCCTCATACATCCAGGTATTGAACTTTAAATACTGAGAAATCATTGTACCAGAAGAAAGATAAATGTTGCTGTAAAAATAATACAAAATACTTTCCAGGTGTCAGCTCTTTATGTAAAAGATGAAATAGTTTTGTTAGTTATCTCCTCTCTACAGGCACATATTTTTTTCCTACAAGTACATTATCTTCTTGTTAGTGCTGAAATGTCTCGGGAAGAAAGTTGCTGCAGGTTTTCTGGAGAAAAAGGAGTTTCCTAATGATACCAGGTAGAATCACAGGACCAGGCACCAATTCAAGCAAAGAGACCCTAGGTGACTTACCTGATTTAAGAAGTCAATGTGAACAACATGAGGTTCAATATGTTTCAAGGGGTGGTTTTGTTTAGAAGGGCATGCAGACACAGCTGGAAAGGATGTGGCCACCAGGATAGGAACACCCCCACAGACAGACGTAAGTACAGATAAGCACACAACCAACCATGAGGAGTTTACACCCAGTCTTACAATGAAAAACTGACTGACACTTAAAATCAGTTTCATTTACAGTTAAAATCAGTGTCTGCCTGTCTCTGAGCAAATGGGATGATGTTTACTTGCTGACTTCATCTTAGAGAATGAAGAAATGTAATGATTTTCCATTTCCGTATTTGGTGTACCTTTTATAAACCTTTTGCCTATTTTCCCATTTCTCAGTAAAGCTTAATAATTATCACATTATGATCCTGTAAGTAGATATTCCTTATAATTCATACTTCTATATTCCTGATGGTTTAAACAGAACAAATTGCAATAAGTACACATTAACAACATTTTATAAATAGACCTTGGTATCCTGGCAGCCTCAAACATTTCCTAACCTACCATGAAATTAAAAATAAAATTACAGTTTCTCTCTTCAGTCCAGAAGATCCCTCAAAAACAAATCTTCTATCAGAAAGCCCAACTATTTATGATATCTCCATATCTGTAACCATACCCTTTTAGTGTCCCCCGAAGTCAAATGTGTTCAATGTATCAAGTACATATGTATATTCCCTTAGGATTAGGACAATTCCCTCAGAAGTCCTGAGATCCTCTAAAAATCTTTCTCTATTTTACGCACCTTCCCTTAGCTCAGCATGAGCAACCTGTGACTTCCATAACATATGACAGTGAGACAAGCAGAGCTGTCCTTGCTGCCTGCCAGGTGCCAGAAGTAAAAATTCTGTAAGACTCAGATAACAAATTTTCTGACACTGCTATGTTGCCTGTCCCAACTCCCAATACTTTGCTTTAGGGAAATCTTCACTGAAAAGTCTGTGCTTTTTTCCTCATAAAGCTATTTTTTAACACAGAATAAAAAAACCCACAAATGGCTGATAACCTCATTAGTTAAAAATTAATTCTAACCAGCATATTTACAACATCTACCTAAAACCACAGTTAGCTCTTCTGAGAGTCTGATAAGCTTTCACTTCTTCACTTTGCACATTCTGTAATTAGCTGTTTACTAATCACACCCTAATTTAAACTGCTATACTCAGGTAAAACTAATTAAAGCTTGCCTCTAAGCGTATGAATTCAACTAGACTATCCCAAATTGTCACTAAAATATGAATGTTGCACCCCACCTCACATATGAACATAACTGTGCACATTACTATGGCTTTAGACTTTACTCTTGCCTTAGTTTTCTTAAGAAAGAAGTCAAGCTGAAAGGTTACATCTCACCTTTCATCCCAGATGGGGGAAAAAAAATTAAAACCAAACCCAGTAAATGGAGCTGTGAAACTTAAGAGTCTTTAAACCTTGTTAAATGAGTTTTACCTAGCAATGACTCATCTTGACCCAGAGTAAGTTCCCTTTCAAACTCCTAAACACTCTGTTCTTTGGCCTCAATTAAAGAAGAGCAGAAGGGGACCTCCTATGACAATTTGGGACTCTAACCAATAACCTGTATATATGTATTTCACATGAAGGTAATGTATCTCCTACTAAGGGAGCTGTTAAAAGGGGTAAAGGAGGCCAAAAGAATAGCTCCTTCATATGGAGGAGTAGTTTTCCCACATCAGAAAGTTCTTATGAACTAGAGATACATTTGTTATTGTTCCTCTCTCTCTTTCCTATCTGTTCTGGCCTTAGACTTACTTTGCTGTAGTATCATGCCAGTGCCACAGATCAAGTTTGTTTACATACAGGAAAGAGTATAAAAGCAATCAATAGAAAGCATTAAAGCAGGAAACCAAAACCATTTCACAGACCTTGTAAAATGGGCCAGCTAAACCCAGAGGATGATACAATTAATTTTTCATATCCTTGCTAGTCCCTTTGACTGGAAAGTAGACAAACGTCAACAGCATAAAGGCTAAACCTTACCCACATGTGCTTCACTGACTCATTTAGTAAAGGATATTAAGTGAACTAAGCACAAACATTTCATTCATGAAAGCAGCTTCTCAAAGCCAAAAGTTCTTAAGAAAACCAGCAGATGTGACTCTCTTACTTCCAGGAATATTGAGTGGGAAGGCGTCTTATCCACAGGAGTAAGTACTCCAACTCATCTGGAAAAAATTAATTTTATAAAAAGTCTTTTTCTAGAATAAAAAATAGTGTAAGTCACCTCATGCTGAGCCACCACAAAGTGGGGAATTTAAAATTGAGGACAACAGTTTGTATGCAGCGTTACACAATTTTTAAACCATCAATTATTCACTAACATATGCTAGATGTACCTTTGAGATAGGATTCTAAAAATATGAGCTTACTGGTGGTGGCAAGATGCAGATTCTTGCTTTATAAAAACTTAATGTTAAAAAAATCTTACCTTGCAATAGTCGATAGAAGTAAAACTTCTGCCAACATACTTGCTTAAACAATCCCACCTAATTATCCTCTCATTTCTAGCACTGAAAATCATGCATCTTTACCAGAATCTATCACTTTTGAGGGCAGGAAAATATGAAGCTAGGAAAAATCAAGATTTTTGCTTGTGAATATCTTCCCAAGACTACATCGCCCATAATTAGTTCTAGGCTCATGTTGTCTTGTCAAATAAAACATCTTTGTAAAATGAACAAAGCAAAGAGACATACGCATTTCTGAAGCATCCTGATATTCTTACTAGGTGCATATTTTACTTTGAATCATTAGAAATACATTTTGTTTATCCAAAGGCTCTTTTCTTATTCATTGACATGAAGGAGATTTGTTTGGCTGAATGATACTGTATTTGGATTTGAATATGTGGAAGAATTATGTAAATGATTGTGTACAGGCCAATTACAGCTGAGTAACTTTGTGACAATCATCTTTACAACTGCAGCTGTTGTGAAACTAATGAAAATTAAACAGCATGTTTTATATATTGCCACACTGGGAGAAGAACCCATAATAAATTCTGGAAAGTAAGTGTGGAAATCTGACACTTTCTTAGGTGTCTGCGTGCCTATGCTGGTAACACAGAAAATGCGTTTTGTGACATTCGCTATGCACTAAAGTCAGAATGCACCAGATAAAATGCAACTTAATCCACATGCAAATGTTCATTGATAATCCTCAGAAATGGTATCTCACTACAGCAGATCTTGAAAAACAGTTTTGTGAGGAGCTAAGAAACTTTAAAATGTATCTTTATACAAAACCAAAATAAGACAAAAATTCAAATTTTTCCCTGAAGGTAAGTTAATTTGAATACAATCTGGCACCTCTCAAGTGCTGCATTTTCTCAAAAAAATCAGTGTTTTCTGTTTTATTTTTTTTTTTAAATACTATAATACCAAGCTTTTAAACACTGAAATGAGCTAGATCACACTTGCAAAATGAAGGTTTTGTCATACATGGTTAGTCAGTATTACATAGGACTATCTAGGCAGATGAAAGAACATCATCTGAATCTCCAGACTACTGCTGAAGGTGTTGGGTCCTGTTCCTTCAAGGCTTTGTCCCTGATGTTCCAAACCAGCAAGAATTGTGCACATAAATTCTTTCACCATACTTTTTATATTGACAATGCCCACTGAAATTCACTCCATACACACTGAATAACCTATGTAAAAAATGTGTTTTGAGATAATATTCAATTAATAATAGTCATGGAATTTGGCTTTTACAACATCATCTAGAAAAAGAACTCTCTGTTTCCCTAGGACCACACAAAAGAAAACAAGTATATCAATGTTTTTTCCCTGAGCACTAATAACATTTCCTGGACAATGTTTCAGTTCAAGACTACCATATGCCTCTAATTATTTACTGATTAGAATTCTTGCATGAGCCATAATGTTTCTACAATCTAATTTTACCTTTGAAGGTTGTAGGTTCAGTTCATATGTAAAAGGGCTTCTAAACAAATGCTTTTACTTTGTCTGGTGTCAGGAAAGCTAAAAAGAAGTAGAATCTTGCACAACATAGTGACATACATATAATTTAACTACATTCAGCCCCATTTTAAAACATGCTAATTACTTCCAAACACTGCAAGCAGGGCTTCTGGGATCCTCTGAAAGTTGAGAAGTGGGTTGAACTACCACCCAGAGACACTGGCCTCAACAGACAGCAAATTTCCCTTCAGGGAAAGGAAGACAGCAACCATTATGTTACCAAATTTATCTGGAGCCATTGTAGGTAAGAAAAATGCTTCTTCATGCTACAGAAATGTTTGAGATGTCACAAATTTAAATGGGGAAAAAAAAATGCTAAAAGCTCAATTGCCCACATTCAAGGCTTTGAGTTTTCTGTTCCCTTCAGAAGGGAGTCACCCATCTTTTTTTCTGTATGGAAGCAGTTTTGATGCAGGTAGTAGAGCAACTTAACCTCAGGGACACCCCCATGCAAGATGAATCATCATCCTTGTAATTGTTCACTTCCACTTGTAGAGCCTCCCACCTATTGTGCAAGGGAATCTGGAAAGCGGGGAACAGAAGGCAAGGACACCTGGAAAAGATGGGATTTGTGCACAGTCAGGTTCCTTAGCTGGTCTTAAACCTGATCTTTTCTTAAGGAGCATTTAAGTGGGCATTTTCCCAGTCCCTACCTTTGGAACCTGGAAATGGGTGACATGACTGCAGCACTTAATGCTGAAGACCAAAGCAAAAAAATGTTGTTGAGTATTTCAGTTTTGTATGTGTCAGTCATAAACAGGTCCCCTGTTTCCCACTGATCAGGCAGGGTGCAGTTTCTTTCTCTTCCTTTTTTTGTCCTAAGCATCTGAAGAAAACCTGCTTGTTATTTTTCATTTCCCTAGCCAGGTTCAGTTCCAGATGTGTCTTGGCTTGCCTGATTGCCTCCACGCACCCTGACTTTTTCTCTTCAGTATTAATTTTATTTTTAATTTGCTTTAACCTACAGCTGTGTCATCCTTTTTTGCTGCTGTTGTTGTTTCCCTAGGAAACATCTTTTATGTATCCTACAGTCTCAAAACCCACACCATTTGTTCTGCTTTATAGCAATCAGGTGTATCAGGAAAGACAGGGAGCAACTTCGTTTTTCTTTCAATTTATTTCCTATTCAACATATCCCTTGGGATACAAATCAGCAATGAACCACAGACTTCAATAGCACAGTTTACAGTAGATAAGGATCTGGTGTACAGATGGGGCTTTCATTCCAACCTCCCCAGTAATGTCTTTCCTTAGAAGGAAAAGGAAAAGCTATTGCACTTAGACTGCCTGGCACAGGCAATGACCAGTTATTGTAACAGTGACTTTATAGGTCACACAGTGTCAAGATACAAGAGATATTTTGCTTTATTTCCAGTGAAAGCAAGATTCAGTAGGAAAGTCCATCCCTTCTGAACACAGTAACTGAGAAAGATGTAAAAGCTAAAAGCAGGATGAGCTAATAGCATGGTAAGCAAGGCTAATGCTGGAACAGAGATCACGTGAGTAAACAATTTCTGCAGATCTATCCCTGCTCCAGTTACAAGGAGCTCTACACAGTATGGATGACCACACCAACTAATGGGGCAATGGCACTGTTTGGGGTGGTTTTAGGGAGGTAGTGGCTTTAATTCTATTTTGCTGAACTTTTTACTGAAAAACTGATTTCAGGCATCAAATACTGTAATGTTTTGATAGACTCTCCTGCATCTGGGGGTAGGGAACACACTGGTCAGAATATGAGACGGACACTGCTGGATGTTTGCCTGATCCAGCATTCAAACTAAACCTACATGCAGAATATCTGAAAAAGTTTCTGGATCATCCTGATCCTGTAGGACATTCACATGATGACAGTACACAGGTAGTGTACTTAATCCTGTACAGATAAAAAATTCTCATTCCCTAGGAAGGTGAGAATTCTTCATAAAAACACATTTTAAAAACCTGACTTTTTAAACTTCTTACAAATATCTTGGGCTCAGTTTACAACACTGCAGTGACATCTCATGGCTCCATAATAGTTCCAGCAGTGAACACATGCTGTCAAAGAACACAGACAAAACTGAGGAACTCAAATATCTGCATGTAGAAAAGGTAGCTGGCACTGCTATGGGATAATCTAACCCCATTAGGTGGTAACAGCAGACTCATTTATCCTCCCAAATAAAGCTAATACACTATGCTGCCTGTTACAGGGTACTTACATCTGTTTGTACACAAGCTTGCATCCCATGTCAAGGATGCCAGTTTTCAATAAAAGGATGGAATGGAAGTGGAGAATAAAATTACAAGGAACTAGGCAGGGGTTAGTGAAGTTAAGGAGCAGGGTCAGAGGAGCAGCAGTAACTGCTGGAAAAATTGATTCCTACCCTTCCTAACACAGACAAGCTACCATGCCAAGACATAGATGCCTTAAATAGCCACCTTCTTCAAGTAAATAAAAAGGAGGAAAAAAACCTCAAAAAAAACCCAAAACAAAACCAAAAAACAGTCTCTTAATTTAAGAAGCCTGAATCATCATATGAATATCATTACAGGGAGTTTTATACCTGCATTGCAGAACCCCAGCAAGAGGTGGATAATTTCATGTATTAATAAAGTTGAAATTTTCTTAGAAAGAAAAAATATCAAAATGCTCAGTCAAAACTGAGGACTAAACCCATTCCAGTCTAGTCAATCACTGCATCTGTATACCTTTTCAAAATTTAATGCAAGATCAGTCTTTATTCCTTATTAAAACCCAAGCACAAGATCATTTTCCAGGTCAAAAGAAAGCTACTATATAATTTATTTTCTTATGATGAACTACAAAGTTTTTAACTAGGTCTCTTGGTAACCTGTTTTGGGGTTTTTTGCATTGCTAGGATCATTAAGGTACTTTATAAAAGGCAGCAAACTGAGGAGATGGAGGGAAAGGAAGCAGGTTTACATTGCTGTAGCTGAAGGTAGTTTTTTCGCACAATACATTTTTTGTGTGATTATTTTTAAAGGGTTCAAGCTCAGGCTTATGGTGAAAACTCTGCTGTCCCAGTATGCCACCATTGCATCATTAATTTTTTACTCCAGTGGCTTAAATCTTCATCATGTTTTCAGGGTTTTGATCTGAATGTGGGTGCACTGTCTAGAGAATGTGTATGCACTATCTAGAAGAACACACAGTGAGCTCTAAATAGGCTCTACTTCCATTTGATTAATTTTGTGTCCTACTACAGATATTGAAAAGTCTGAGTATTTCAAAACAGGAATTGCAAAAAGTAAAACCTGTAAATCTTTAACACTCAAAAGAAATAATATAAAACCTTAAGGCTATAGAGTCTGCATTATCTCTACTCTCCTGGCTTTGACACTTTGGTCATTACTGGAGTCGAATCTTGCTGTGGCAATTTTGGTATTTAGTGAAAATTATTTGGATTTCAATCAGAGGACACATAAAGAAAATCCTCAAAGACACACTCACCTTCTACGGAAATATGTTTTCCTCCTCTGGCAGTCACCAGTTCTCATACAAAAGAAAGGAAATTAGAACATCTGGCAAAGTGAACTCTGCTATTTTCCTAAGAATGGAGGGTTCATTGAGCTCTGTTATAAACTGGAATAGTTCCCACTTGGCTGATACATAAAGATGAGATCAAGTTAACAAATAATAAAACATGCACAATTGCACACCTTTACTACTTTTCTTGATTTCCCTTTATTACTTCATAACATATATCACTCTCACCTAAACATTTGTTTTGTTTGGGTTTTACTTCTGTTCTTGTGACATGCTGTTTGGTTTTGAAGATCCTGATCTATTGAAGAGCCTAACTTCATTGCAGGGTGTCATATGAGGCACAGACAGAAACATCAATGTCTGCATTTGACTGGACAACACAGACCCTTCAAACCCATGTGTTCCTTTTCCTGCTCTTTTTTTCTCTCACATGATCAAACAACCATGTCTCCATTGAAGTAATAGTGATTTCAGAGATCAGCAATAACTCTGCAGATTCATCCAAGCACAAAGCAGGGTAAAAAGAATAAATTATAAGTTTGGAAAGACATCTAAGCATAAACTGACTATTCAGACTACTGCAAAAAGATAGATGACTGAGTAAAGATACAGTAGGTGTTTACAAAGCCATGAACAACTTGTATTTGTGTGCTCTTCACAAAAGAAGTGGTTCTTCAACAAAAGGACAGGATATCAACTGAAGCCAGATGCTCGCAGATTCACTGCTAGCAAAATGGAGGCTCAAGTACTGGGTGCTTAAGTTGTGGAATGCTTTGCAGCAGTGTGTTGGGATTGCTAAAACATTGGATAGGCACAAAGAGCCATGAATTATGACAATGAATTGAAAGCAAATAAATCAGAGGGCATTAAAAATCCACCTTTTAGCTCTAGAAGTCTCTGATCCTAGAGCATTACTACATTTCTGCTGGGTTCTTTTATTCTTCTCTCACACAGATTTTCAGGGAGGTTGGAAAAATTACTTGAAAAAAATTTGATTAACCAAGGATTGGCTCATTTTTTTGATGAAAAATTTATCTACCATACAGAACACAAGGATTCCTCTTGGGACTCAAGTTTAAGATCATTACAGAGAGCCTGAAGTTAAGCTCTAACAAGAGGATCCACTTTAAAAAAGTGTATGCACATATCACTTGTAAAACAGCAGAAAGACAATTTCCTGCAAGATACACTGGGGATTTTAGCTATAACTTCCAGGCTGCTCCAGTTCTAGTTCTAAACTGGTTCTTTGTTTCTAGGCAGCAAAAGAGTCAAAGAAATGTTCATCCACCAGTACTGGTGGAGGCCCCAGCTCTGTTTTCCAGACTATGTTCACTGCCAACTTCCTTGCTGGCAGTACTTTAAAAATAAACAAAGCACAGGAATTTGTCTTAGCTCTGATGGATGCTTTCATATCATCATGCTGCTCACGTGTCTGAGGCAGACACAATTTTGTTGAAAAATAAATACCTTATTGCCTTTTAAAACCCTCAATGTATAAGTAAGAACATACCAAAAATGAGACTCTACAGGTCACATTACCATGTGGAAAGGTTATGGAACATGACAGCCAGATCGGAAGTGACATTTCCAGGTCATGGTTTTCTGTCCTTAATTCCTTCTGATTGTACTCAACCATTTTATTTTGGTAGCTCAGAGCAGACATGCTGCAACAATGCAGATTATAAAATCCACTACATACTAGACTTTATTCAGTGTTGTTTTATCACAGAGGTAAATACTGCAAAATGGTCCCACAGGACTAAAGGGAGACTCTGGTTACATGCAGAAGGAAAAAATAATAGTTGGGTTTTCATTTGAAAATACACTCAATATTTTTGGCATGCTATTTTTTTATTAATAGCTGGAGAGTTATGGTCAGGTTAAGGGATTCAAATGTAGTGTACTTATAATTGATCTTGTTCCAGCTGTACAAACACTTATGCCCATGAACAACTTAATACTAGTGAAATTTTCAAAGGTAAAGTAAAAGTTTAGGATATGCAATATCCTAACAAGGTCCACCATTACATACACATTGGTGTCCTCAGGACTTCAATGTCATTATTTTTTTTCTGCTGCACTCCTATGCAACAGAAATGGCATTATTTTAGCACTCGTAATGGAATCTGCCTGATGCCTCCCTACTTACTGCTTATAACATGTCTGGTCTCTTTCAAACAAATCATGTAATTTGATGAAAGATGAAATCATGTCATTTGACTTGAAAATGGAAAAAATCTGTAGCAAAAACCAGATTGTCTGAGCACAAGTGTATTTATGCACGCAGGGAAAGACTGGGGAAAGCTGAAGATGTACATTTGGTATCTACTTCAAATGCTATCAGATTAGTCCTCTGCATCAATTCATGAGGAAAAGCTTTCTCAGAAAAGTGGTATATTACCAAGATGGGTCAAAACTACCTTGGAGCAATTGTACACCATCCTCCCACTACAATTATTCTGAGCAGTTTTTCATCATTCCTTCATATACATTTGTTCTTTTCACCCAGATTTTATAGCTTAAGGTCATGAAAATGTTTTTACCACAAAGCTATCTCCAAAATTCAGTCAGATGTCATTAGTACAGTAATGAAGTTCATTCATGAAGGAAAAGGTTTTTCAAGCATCCAATATCTTGCTCACCCTGGAAGACAGTTATAAAGAGTATGGTTATTCGATGAAATCTTGCAAGAATGTAGTTAAATAGAGAAGCAATATTTTAATTAAAGCAAAATTTTAGTTTTTAATTAGAGTAAGCACATCAAGCAAAATAATCAGAATGAATTTTTAATTCATTAGCAGTATTGGCAGGAGGATAAACTACCCAGTCCTGTGTCAAACCATCTTACTTATAATCCACAGAAACCATTACAGTGATCCCAAGGATTTTCCAAAAAAAAATCAAAAAAATCAACCTCCCCATAGTCCACTGAGCTGACCTTTTTAATCAAGTCCAACTGATGTTCTTCAAACTTTCCCCATTGCTGGACATTTCCGTACTTAGACGAAAGTTGAAATTTAACCCATTTTGATATATCTATATTTATTAGAACTGTTAAACTTGCTAACAAATCAGAGAGAGCAATCAGAACTTGATTACAGTGTGAGATTTGGGGGGGTGGGGGTTATGAAGAATGTAATCAAGAGAGACCAATCATGCACCTGAAAGACACAGTCTCAATTAAGAGTATGATGTGCAAACAAATTTACTGTTTGGGAAGGTCAAGTACAAACTCAATGAGCAGTTGCCTCGTGTACATTACCCTACAAAAGACAGTATGCACAAAGGAGTTTTACCTTCTCACTGATCTCATTGTTTAGTATTTAGGCTTTCACACAGTACTTGGCACAGCACAACTGATACAAATCGAGTTCAGAAACTTAATTTTGCTGGCAAAATAGCAAAAATACGTTCTTACACAAAACTTCTCCCAACAGGAGAAGACAGCACTCTTAATACCCAAACCTTCATGAGAGCAGCAGCCACAGAAAGACACAACCTGTACATGAAGGACAACCCACAGAAGGCATCAATAGTTTCTTATACCTGATCACCAACAAGGATCTTCAACAAGGGTCTTCCCTGCCAGATTCAGCAATATCAGCTGAGGCAGCAGGGATTGTTTCCTTCTGCAGATATGGATTTAGTTTAGCCCATAAACAGCACCACAGGGTACGCCCTCTGCAAATAGAAGAGGGTAACCCTAGAAAGGGAACTTGAAATCCACATATCCTCTATATGGGTCTTGTTAACCTCCAATAGGTTTCCAGTTGTGCCTTACATATCTAATATCAAGCAGTAACTAATTCAGTCCAACCGACTGCTGAGTTCTACAGAGTTGCCTGTTAATAAATCTGAGGAGGAAAAATCCTTATTTGTAATAATCTCTTCTTTCTCTTCAAGCTGATACCTTTATGAATACAATGGGGTATAAAGAACTGGGTTTTGGTAGTGGTGATGGGGTTGCAGAAGTGGTCTCAGCGAAAAGAAGTATGGGGCTACCTTGTGTCAAAAACAGCCGACGCAACAATGGACCCACTGTATATTGAATCTGAGCCAGCCAAAGATTGTCACGCCTCTCTGAAAAATATTTCAAGAAAGGGCAGAAAAAGATAAGACTGAGAGGACAGTGTATGGTACCAACAGAGTAACAAGGTCACAGTAGAAGGCAGTCCATGCTGGAGCAGGTACAACCCCAAAGGGACTACAGTCAGTGGAGAACCCAGACCTGAACAAAGCACACAAGTAAACATAGCAGAAGAATAGAGGAACAAGTAGCAGCAAGGACAAAATGTTACATACTGACCTCTAATTCCTTCATCATACATCTCCCTCTCTTAAAGTACTACATGTAACTTCCACCAGTAACAAGAGGGGAGGGGTCTGGAGTGAAGTTAAGCCTGGAAAAGTGGGAGGAAAAGTGTTTTCACAAAGTGTTTAAATGTTTGTTATCTTTGTTTCCCAACGCCCAAATCACTAACTAAATGTTTATGATAATGGACAATAAATTACTTTAATCCCCAGCTGGAGTCCGTTTTGTCAACAGTAACTGGTGAATGATTTCCTTGCCTTTATCTTGACTCATGAGTTTTCCCACTGCTGTTCTCCTGTTTTCTCTGTTCCTCTTCCAGCCCTGTCCTGTTGTGGAGGTAGAAGTGTGAGAGCTTGGCTGCGAGCTGAAGTCAACCCATCACACTGAGGAATGTGTCAAGAGTTTTAAATTTTTAATTACCTGGGAGTACAAATTTGACAGCATAACAAGTTGTTTTAGTAAAGGGTTTCCTTGATTAAGTTCAAGTTTCTTGAAAATAACATTAGTCATGCTAATTAAAATGCCTTCATCGGACACGAGAAAATAAATAGCATCAAAGGAACACTTTTAAAAAAGGCCCATATCACACAATGCATAGAGCCTGAATTTTAATTTTTCTTCAAAAAGGAAATAAAATATCAGCCAATAGTAACCCTTCAGGAGTTGCTTCTGGTAAAAATTTGATATCCTATGAAGAATTAGGCTTTCCTTACAGAAATGTTTTTTTCAACAGATGACAGAGACACATTTTAGCATCTATTTTATAACTTTTCTGCCCTTAAAATTGAGAAAATTAACTAGGTTTATGTTAAAGATTTTGATATATTGGTATCAAGATGAATTTATCTCTTTTCTTCCCTCTTTCTATAATAAGGTCCCTATCACCATGACTGTTTCAAAAGAGATGCCACAAATTACAGCCCAGAAACCTGAGAAACTGTTCTTAAAGTGTAAGGAGGAACATTTTACTTTTAGAAAGTTGTATTACTTTATGCAATAAACTAAGAAATTTTGGAGGACTGCAATAATCTCTGCTGAAATAGTATAACTAAAAAAAAAAAACCCTACAGAATCTATACTAACATGATTTTATATTTCAGACTGCTATTTCTCTAGTGATTCAGGGGTAAGGGGACCCAAAATTTGTGACCAGTCTGAATACTGGATGTTTGACTGTAAAAACCAAATCTAATTCTCTGTGAGTCAAGAAAACTTCAAAATCAAAATTAACTTAAGCAACTTTAACCACACTCATAGGTAAATCAGACCCAAACTAAAAATGTACTTTTTCAATTTCCGTTCCTTTAACCATGCAAAAAATTCTAGATTCAATCTAATCATAGATGGACACCTAGTGGTATAATATAACTGATTCCTTTATTCAAATAGCTTCATAAATCCAAAGCCCTATGAATAGAGGGGATTTCTAGCATATTAAAAATTAAAATATCATATACAAACTTAAAGGCTTAAATTTTCACCTATGCTTTCCCTGACTTCCTATTTTCATAAAAGTACCATCTGTGGCAATCAGAGGTCTGGGTTAATATTCAGAAGCCTTCAATGAAGAAAAAATTAATTTTGTAGCAAAAAGACTTTAATATAATCAATAGGTAGTGGTTCAGTCCTGAAAATACAATACTTAGCCTATGTAACAATAAATTTGTGGTACTTGGCACAAAAATAAACCCAGATCAGTTGTCTGTTTAAGAAAACATTTTATGCACTGGAGCATATAAACAGATTTGCTCTGGAACAGCCAAGCAAACCAGGCCCATAAATATAGATATAAGGAGTTGCTCCTACATAGCTGAAAAATATGGGTAACATTTCCCCAAATTATTGCAGAATCCATTTAACACTTGTGCATACACATTCAACAAGTTATTGACAAAACAGATATTAATATTCAAAGATGTTCTGAACAAACAGCAGCCATTCTTTAGTGAGCTATTTTACCTTCCTTGGCTTCTTGTCACTTCGCTCCTTGCCTCTAAGTTCTAGATCTCCCCAACTCTTTAAAATATTAATCATCACATGTCTAAAATATATTCACCTGATATTTACTGTAGTGAATCAAACTGGAAAACACAAACCGACAACCTTTTAATGTAGGATGAAGAGACTATTCAACATACTTAAATGACTAAAATAATGCAAATTACATGAAGGGGGAAGGGGCCAATAGAGTGATTAGTTTTATTTATTTTATAGTAGTGACAACTACCGTATTCTTGCTGTACTTGGACCTAAAAAAGGAAGAGATTACCTATAGTCTGACTAAATGTGAAACAGCACAGTCTATGGAAACAACAAGAGAACAATGTCCTGGCTAAGCAACAGTGTAGAAACATGAACAGCATCTCAGGTGGAAGGTGGGAAGCAATTTATAAAAGGAGAGCACTTGGGAAAGGATGTCTCTTATGTCACTCATAAGAGAGTAGAAATCTGGAAGGCAGTTACATACAGGGGCACATAAAGTTTCCCACACAGTGTTCCTCTTTAACAACTAGAGGAAAAAGTAACCATTGGTAAAATATATGGGATGCCAGTTCTTAAAACGGTGAAGGGGGAGGCCCCTACAAACCTGAACATAGCATATCCAACTTCTGTTTCTGAACAAGGTGGTCACCTATTGAAAAAATTCACAAGTAACCTAAAAATGGCAAGAAATAATAAGGAGAAGAGCCAGTGCTGTATTAGAGCATGCAATCTGGGAGAAAATAAACACCCTTGCATTTCAGCTAGTCCTCAGAGATCAGAAGGGTTGGGTGCAGCTACGCTGAATTTCTGATTATAACCAATTTGGCCCTCTAAGTCCAGTCACATTCAATAAGAACTTTCACAATCACAAATTCATGACTGGTATAGTTTATCTGAGCAACAGAAATAAAGATTTGGAATAGCCATTGATAAATGCACTTATTGCATTAATGATAAATATATCAAGGCAAGCTGGCAATTAGTTAAGCTAAATTACCAATTCAAGCTAAAGTAACAAAATCAGCTTTTCACTAAACTTAACTTCAGTTAATCAGTTTGATTTCACCAGAGTATGTCCTGACACAGTCAGAATCACAAATCTTAAAAAAAAAGCCCTACCTGTTTTGGGGTGGAGAGAGGAGGAAACCCAACAACTTGTCAGTGACCTGGGGTCATATTTTCATCCTCTACATGGAAGATTCCAAATGTCAGTGTTATATTCTTGGGTGAATGGGGGTGGACTGTAGTCAAATATAATTGGTCAAATGTTGCTGCTATCATAGGTAGGGGGGAAGCCCCTTTCTCATTTTCATATTGATGGGTGTATTTTTTCACGTGCAAAGGAAGAATGATGAGGGGCTTTTTGACCTTTGGGCAAGCTGAGTTATGGGACTTACAGATGAATCAAAGGTAGAATAGAACCTTGACACTTCAGCATTGCTTCAAAAAAGTCAAAGCAGCAGTAAAGGCTGTCTGATCTCTGCCCAGTAGTCTGCTTCCATCAACCTGTTAAAACCATACACCATTGTCTCCTCAAAGGACCATATGCACACTTTTAACGTGCCCTGTTACACCTGGGTGAGGGAGATTCACATCTCAGGGTCAACATCCCTGTACAGAGGTGCCAAGTGCTCTTCTTGCTTCACTGAGACAACATTGGGCTGGGAGACCTCTGCTTCACCCCACACACTGAGCTGTTAAGCCTTGCTCTAGCCAGGTGCAAGACAAGCGTCTCAGCTCACGTTGGCTCAACCAGCCTTGACAATTCTCTGCAGCAAGCCTGGCAATTTTCCACAGCCAGTGATACAAATAGTCTGGTTTGTGAAAGCCTGCTATAGAAAGTTGTACAAGGATCTCTCCTCTGTATGTAGTAAACAGCCTGCAAAATTAAATGTTGTTAAATCACAGGGGAAAAAACACCATATTAGGTACATAATGACAGATGCTAAACCATTAATCTTTTCTCAGAAAAGCTGAGTCACTCTGGAGAGTGCTCAGAATTTTGGTCAATGCTAAACAGTGGTTAAAAGTGCAAACAGAGTTTTAGGCATCATTATGAAACAGAATAAAACAATGCACAAAGATACAAAATTAATAAGACAACTCTAAAACTGCACACCATTTTGGTCACTCCATGTCAAAGGAAACACTGTGAGGCTGAAAAGAGATTGAATGTGTGACAAAATAAATAATGGTAGAAAGAGATAGTAAAGAACACAAATTTATGGGCAAAATAAAAGATGAGTGATAGGATCATAATTTTTTTATAAGCAAGGGAGAAAAGGTGAAAAAATGCACTGAGAAACAGTATGGAAACTGGTTTATTGGTTTTGGTTTTGTTTTAATGGAATGTTATACAACAAATTTAAACATTCCCACAAAATACTTTGAATGTCAAAAGCAAAATGTGCTAAAGCAACAATTAGACTAATTAATTGAAAATAAACTCAGCAAGTAGTATCAGAGGCAATAATGTGAGTTCAACTCACAGCCTACAGGAAGCTGAGACAAAACACTACTTTGGCTTTTTCCTATTCCTATACTCCTTCAACAGGCATCAACTACATTCCAGTCAGAGGAATAAAGGACCAGAGTAACTCCTATTCTGACTCTGTATTGCCTCAACAGAGGGAAAGTAATCATTCAAAGCATTGTGAATTGCATTGTTGGCTGATCTGCAAAAAGTTTATGGATTTTGCATGTGTAGAATTGAGTAGAGTTTCACTGAGTTTGGATCTGGGTGTTCTAGAGTTTTGTCACTTTGGTATTCTTTTAAACTTCCCTGTTGACAAGTTAGACTGTCAGTTCTGAGCAGACTAACGATGTTTTATTTCCTGTATGTGTGTTAGTTCACTGAAATAGTTGTATTAGTCAACCATCAAGTCCTTGCAAAGAAAACAATCCTTAGAGAAAATCATCCTAAATCAGTATCCATTCCAAGTTCTGTTAAAAGAGACCTCTTGTGCTGTGTTCGTTCTCTTTCCTGCAAGGCCCAGCAGGAGATTACAAACACTGCTTTTTTATTTTAAAACAAAAAGGGGGAATTATGGATGCTAACTGTGAAGCAGGGAGCAAGGTGCCTGTGGAAATTACAGGCCACATAGCTTTCTCAGTCTTGCCTGGGAAAGTGGCCTGGGAATTCATAAGGAGGAATTAAAACAATCCTCAGAGATAGAAAACAGCCTTGCAGGTGCTGTTTGTCTGTTCCTTGTTTTCTTGCAAGAGAAGGTCGAGGGGTGGTGAACTCCACTGACCAATGATGGTGATGTGTTAGTTTACTAACCAATAAGAGTTTTCTGTACTTTTCATGTATCGGTCTATAAAAAAGACCCGTGGTAATAAACTGGGAGAAACTTCTCCAGTTCTGACTCCACGAGAGAGTCTGTGTTGTTCTTTTGCCGTTCCCAATAGAGTGACAAATCGTGGAGGAATTCACAGACCAAATCATATTGAAGGTTTGTATCTTTGGGGTTTTCAATGCCTGGGGTGAGGGGGGAATCACTAAAAGCACTTTCCTCTTCACACATGCTCCCTGGCCCCTTGGTCATGGTCACAAGCCACAAGACTAGTCCTGGCCAGTTTTGGGGTCTGACCAACCCTTTTATCTCAGTCTTCTGGCATTCTTGCCTCCCTTCATCCTGTGTTTGGGTTATTACTCCTTCCTTTGCACAAAAGTCCTGCATTCTTTCACACTGTTTTGCTAGCACAGCTAGCAGATGTTCATCCTGCTTTTGAAAGCATAGCAGAGGTTACAGAGATAATATACATTTCTCTACCAAACGGAATACATTTTAAAGATAATATATGTTTCCAAGTTAGCTATTCCTAATTAATGCCTAAATTTTTAACTCCCTTGTCTCATTATAAAGCATTAAAAAACCTTGGCTTCAGTCAAATGCAAATGGGTATAGCAATAAACAAAATTTAGGTAAGAAGCATCACCAACATGCAAACCTCTATCCCTATAACACATTTGAAAAAATGAGGAGAAAAGGCAGCAAAGCAATAATCAAAACTAGGAGGCAGGAAGAGGAGCTTGGAGACAGCAAATTACAGCATTATGTGACACAAAAGAAAAAGGGGGATGAAAGTATCTTCAGAGGAAGGACAAATGAGAATGAACTGATTCTGTCTTGTTAGCAATGAAAAACTATGACACAGAAACAGAGACCTGAATTTCATCATCTGACACTGCCTCTGCAAAAAGGCATGGGGTGGAGGGAATAATATTAAGATAACATATAGAATATATGACCTTCCCAGAGAATATTGACTGCAAAAGGCAGGCAGGAAGGAAAGAAAGCAAGCATTAGATGAAATTAGGAAGGAAGGCACATAACGTAAGTAAAAGGTGGGAAGTAAGGAATACTCACACAGCAAATATTACCAAAGGGAAGAAAAACTGGGGCAGAGGAGGACCTGGATGTGGAATTGTGACAATGGAAAAAGGGGTTTAACAATCTTAGTGGAAGCGGTTTTCTGCACAGTATCTTGGGAGGCAAGAGTTAACCATACAAAAATTTCAATGTCTGGGATATATCAACGTCAATTGAAAGAAATTATTCTTCCTGATCTAGAAAGAAAATGGGCCAATTTTAATATCTGGCTCCAAAAGTAAAACAGTACTACAAGCAAAAGGCAAAAAATTTATGTGTGTGAAGTCTTAGGTGCAGTCATGACCTTAATATCTTACTGTGCTTTTTGTACATTTAAAAGTCTTTTGTAGAATTTTACAGAGGATCAGTAAGAAACAGAAACACACACACCATTTATTACCTGAAAAGGGCCAATCAGAGTAACCATCAAATAGTGAAAAAATAATTCTTCCAAGTGACATTTTTGAATCCAGATTAGCTGGAAGAGGCCTTAGCTTATGTTACAGAATAAGGGGTTTTGGCATGTAGATTTAAGTAAGGAACAGCATTATCTGTGGTTCTGCCCAGTTCAGCCTCCTTTTCATCACTCTGAATACTTCAGAGTTGTATTTGATCCATAAATGGTTTAGTCTGAAGCCATGATACACAAACTAATTTTAGGCTATGCAAGTTACACCACTATGTGTCAACATCAAATTGAAGCAGACCCTGACTGAAACGCTTTCATTTTCATGGTATCATTAGGGAATATGGAACAAATAGAGCTTTATTCAGAAAAACCTTTTACTGTAATGTGAATCTTTGCTGTGCTCAGACAAAACCCATAAAATATACTTTGAAAGAAAAAGAAAACTCAAAACTACCAACTTTATAAGGAGCACAGCCAAAAAGGAAAGTTATGAAGAATACAAGAACTTCCCCCTGCATAGCAGATCACAAAAACCGAGTTCCTTTTTGCACTAAACATTACTGTATTTATATAAATACAGTCAGTAAAGCACAAAGGGATAAGGAAGAGAAGAAAATGGAATGGGAACACTTAACTCTGTACTTAAGAAAATTATAGGGAAAATAATAGATTTCAGTATTTCAGTACCTAGTACTCCTGCATTTAGCTGTACCTCGAACTAAATCTATAATCAGAAGACAGGCTGAAAAGACACACATAAAGGAGAGCTGCATAATAACTTGCCAGACAGTATTTTTATATCTCATGAAAACAATGCATTGCAATAAACTGTATTTTCAGGCCGAAGTAAAAGCCTGTAGAATCAGAGAGTTGTTCAGGTGAGAAGGAACCTCATCAAACCTTCTGTGGAAAGAGGAGCATTGATGAGACTAGCACCCTGTCTATACCCTCCTGAAAACCTCCAGCAATGTCCCCAGGAAGGCTGCTCCAATGAATGGTTGATGCTTCTATAAACATTTTCTTTCTTAAGTCAAGATGAAACCTATCCCAGTGCAACCTGTTCCCATAATGCAACCTGTTCCCATAATCCTTTGCCATGTGACTCCTTGTGGAGGCTCCCCACTCCTCAAGAATCCCATCCCTCAGATTTCCCCTAACTGCCTCTTATGGTAGAAAAAAAGAGAAAATTTTGAACATCCTAGCTAAGCAAAACTGCTAGCCTGATTTTTTTGTTTTAACGAGGATCAGTACAATACCCAGGATTTTTTGTTTGCTTTCTACTTTACACCTATATGACAAACAGGTGCACACTGAAAATGCTCTCTTTTAAAGGCTAGAAAACCTAGCTTCAAGGGGATTAACCATGTCCATCTCTATTAAAAACTGAGAAATGGAAAAAAAAAAGAACAACCTTACTCTGTAACCCCTGAGCTGCACCTGCTTCCTTCACTCATGACTGACAACCACGGGAGAGAAGGGATGGAAGAGAATCCAGGGAAGTGATTCTTCACCTGTACTCGGCACAGGTGAGGACACACCTTGGGTGCTGTGTCCAGCTCAGGGCCCTTCAGTTCAGGAAGGACTCTGAGGTGTTGGAGTGAGTCCAGACAAAAGGAGCGACGGAGCTGGTGAAAGGTCTGGAACACAAATCCTATGAGGAGCAGCTGAGGGAGCTGCAGATACTCAGCCTTGAGGAGGGGAGCCTCTCCTCTCTCTGGGGAGACCTTATTGCTGTCTACAACTCTCTGTAAGGAGGGTGTATCCAGGCGAGGTCTATCAGTGACAGGACGAGAAAACGTAGACTTAACCTGTGCCAAGAGAGGTTAAAGTTGGACATTAAGAGGAATTTCTTCACCGAAGGAATGATTAGACACTGGGTTGCCCATGGAGGAGGTAGAGTCAATGCCCCTGGAGGTGTTTAAGGCTGGACGTAGCACTTAGTGTGACAGTCTGGTTGACACAGTGGTGTTCGGTCATGGGTTGGATTCGATGATCTCAGAGGTCTTTTCCAACCGAACTAATTCTGCAATTCTGTAATCACGCAGCTCCCAGCGCGCGCTCGCCCCTCCATCGCCTCAGGCAGGCGCGCGCTGCGGCCGCCCACCACCTCACCGCCACCGCGCGCCCGAGCACGCGCAGTGCGGCCCCGGGCGGGGCGGCCGCTGCCGGGGCGCGTGGGCGAGGGCTCGCGGTGGGCGTGGCCAAACGAGGCACCCCGGCCGCTCTCGGAGCCGGTGGGCGTGGCCATGCGCGCGACGAGGCGGGCACGGGGGCGTGGCCAGACATGGGGGCGCGCCCGACGGGCGCGGCGGGGTCAGGGAGGCGGGGGAAGCGGCCGGGCGGGCGCGGGGCTGCTGGAGGAGGCGGGAACAGGGACAAGGTGGGCTTCGACGGGAGCTGTCGCCGCTGCCGCCGGCACCGGGAGGGCGCCGGCCATGGACGCCACCACGCTGGAGCTGGACGCGGTGAAGTTCGCGCAGCTGGCGGTGCAGCGGGACCAGAGCGGGCGCTACCAGGAAGCGGTCTTCTACTACAAGGTACGGCGGGGACGCGCCGGTTCCCTCGGGGCGCCGGTGTCTCCTTCCCCTCGCTGCGGGCTGCCTGCTGCTCTTGAGTCTTGAGCTGCAGGAGGGTTCGCTCTCCCTGCTTGGTCCCCCGAGGGCCGGAGAGGGGTGTTGGGCACCCCCGCGGCCCGGCACGGCCCTGCAGGCGGAGAGAGAGGCGCTGGGTCAGTGCGGCCGCCCCCGCCCTCCCCCGGCGGGTGTGCGCCGGGGACGAGCTGCTCGGCCCGGGGAAGACGAGGCGGTGCCCGCCGAGACGAGAGCGGAAGGCCGTGCGTGAGCGTCGAAAGTTTTTCACTCTCCGGAGGAGCCGCGTCCTTCAGGGCGGGTTGCGAAACGCCTTTTCCCTGCGTCCTGTTTCTAGGTGGGAAGGAGCGCTGGCCGTGCGCTGGTGTTTACCGACAGGCTTAGGGGTAGCACTGCAGGTACTCCGCTTAAAAAACGGGAATGGGCGCTTCTTCCAGCTGCTGGAGACACAGCCCCTGTAGTGCTTCTGGGAAGGTTCATCATAACCTAAAAACGTCTCGGCCCGGCTGGTTCTACACTTTTATTCCTGGCCTGTCCCCAAGCCCTGCCGGGCCAGAAAGACTGATCAGTTTTATGCTGGCGATGTAAGCCCTGGGCATTTTGGAGAACTAAAAGTGGTCAGACTGCCGCTCCTGGGTGTACAGCTGTGAGCAACTCTGTTGTACAGTCATCAAGTAAATAGAGAGGTTTGTGGTGAAATACAAGATGCTCGGCAGTAAGACAGTTTCAGATCACAAGCTATCAGTGATAGGTTTTCAACCTCGCGTGAATATTCTTTCCATATGAAAACAGATTTTATCATTTCCGTACAGTTTCAGGTTGATGTAGCTACGGGATGATTCAGTGTCTTGCTTGATATCTGTAGGATTACTACTGGTATTTAGTAGTGTTTGTGCAACCATTAAGCATTTTCCACCTATGAATATAGTACCTATATTTTCCAACTAATTGTCTCGTTTTGTGTTTTTATGTGTCATAAATTTACATTAAAGTTCTGTATCCCATTGACTTCTCACCTGCAAGAAGGTATCTCTGTGAAGCCTCTGTTTATCCTTATCACAGTAATCATTCCACAAATTCCATTACCCTGATAAATAACTTGTTAAGGGATCTGTAGTTGGCCTTTTATTTCATGAGATGTCTGTGAAATGTAAAAAGTATGGTGTTAATATCATGGTGGCCTATGCACATGTGAAAGAATAGGAAGAAGAGTGGTTTTTTTCTTTTTTTTCAACTCAGTTGTTAATTTTTGGGGGGGCTAAATTTATATATGTAAACCTTATATATGCAAAAGTTATTATTACCCATAATAACACCAATAAGCTCTGTGTTCATCAGCAGCAGTGTGTGTGCATGGTCTGATAACCATGTGCAGTACTGCTTTAGTACTGTGTATTTCTCCTTTTATCTGGGAGAAATTATTCAGTGCTATTCAGAATAAAAATATCTTTTTGCGCAAATAGTCACCCTTGTATGGTTTTGAACTTACATGTGTGTGGAAAATCTTTTTCACATACTGTATACAGGTGATATTCTTGCTAAAATAGTAGAAAAATGCACCCCTGGTAGTCTTGGTGCACTTGAAGCTACATGAGACAAGAGTGTAACCTAGATGCATTTGACTTTCTAGATGTTGCCTGAAGATATCTGCTGTGTTAGATTATACAAAATAGTTACAAAATGCCATTTATTATTTCAGGGATACTTTATTTATTTATTTATTCCAGCACAGTGGAAGTAAGCTCCAGCCCGTCACAGCTTTCTTGCCAACTGCTCTAAGAAGTTCAAAGCCCACTGGTGCAACTAGTAAGCATGGGGGAAAGCTTGGGTACTGAACTGGCTTCTGGAGGAACTTGAGCTTAAGGATGAAATATGGAAAATGCTACAGTTTTTGCCATAGACAGCACCAAAACAGACCTGTGTGAATGGAGTTCTTGTGGTTAGCAAGTGTGCTTGGCTTCCTGCTACCATGCAGCTTTGATAGAAGCCTAGAGGAGTGTTGCGTGTGGACCAGCTTTGAGCAGCTTGCTAATTAATGGTGCTCTGCAGAAATGTCAGGATCATATTTGGACCCTGATGACTTCAGCCAAAACTGCTGAAGGCTGTTGCTAAGTCTGGCTGTTGACCAGCTGTTAGCAGCTTGCAGGCTGATGATCAGTACTTAGCTTAGTGTGTCTGTGCCACACCACTTGTGACAAACGGTAGTGACATTGGAGAGATCATAAATGCTAAGTCTGAATTGCACATCCATCTGGTCACTGGAAACAGCTGGCATGCTAGCTTCACAAGCACTCTGTCAACTGCTTCAGTCCTTTGCAGGTTTGGTTTATAAAATACTTGTTTCCATTGTGTTTGCTTCCTAAAACCAGGCAAAACCAATTGTGCTTGAAATCATAGAAGCAACATCAGTTATACACTGGTTTTGCAGCACTGGTTTGGAAATCCACATTTGTTCTTTGCATCGTATATAGACCACATACCTTTGTGATACAGCACCTGTTTTGTCAGTCTGTATTTGCAGGATGTCACAGACAAATATACCCATCCCTTAAACATGTAGCTGTAGTGCGCTTTTTTTTCCCCTGCAAAAAAATAGTTATGTGCTAGACCTTAATGGTGGTTGATTGCTACGTACAAAAGGTACTTCTGCTTAGCCTTCAGTGTCTGTGGATGTTTTATGTGATGTAATATGGAGATTGATGCTGGCAAGGGAGCATGTGGTACTTTGTTCTGTGATGTTTCTCAGTGAAAATTTATCCTGGTAACAAATATAGGCTTTATCAGGATCGGTTTTAAGTTTGGGCAAAGTAAACAGATGGATATGGGAGCAAACTGCTGGCCAAAATAATGGCCATAGAACACACAAGGGAGCTCTGGCCATAGATCTATGCAGATCTAGCCTCTCTGAGCACCATCTCTGTGAAGCAGCTCTTTAGTTACTCTTTTGCTTTCTGCCTTCACAGCCTGCTTGCTACATGACCACCTCCTCTCTACTGCTGGTGGGAAGTCAAGCACTGCCACAGAAGTGGGGGGTTTTCTCATGACAATAATGAGGTCAAAACAAGGTTTCTGTCCTCATTTTTGTGGGGTGACAAATGTTGATTCTCCATATGGTTCAGAGACTGTGTCAGCTCTGGCTGTTTATTGCAACCCTGCCAAACCTTAGGTGTTTTTCATAAATTTGGTGAAGGGATAGACAGCTTATGCAACTGAAGGCATTTTTTCTTAATAGATTTGTACATGGAAAAAGCCTTAATGTGGGTAATGTACTGTGCTCCTGAGCCAGAGGCCTATGCTCCCTCCTGAAAGGAGACTTCCATCCAGTATTTTGTGTACATACAAACATTTAAAAAAGCAAGTTTGAGAAGCTAGGAAGCCTCACATTTGTAGACTTTCCAGATTGGATAGCTTTATCTGAGTAATAATAGTTTAAAAAAATACTTTCTAAACAAGAATCATTGGTGTGTGATTTTAAAAAACTTTTCTTCTTTTTTTTTTTTACTTTCATTATTACCAGATTAAATTCAAGTAATTGGAATAGCTACATGCTTTTCCTAACTTTAAATTTTCATCTTTAAAACCAAACTGATTTCAGTGCATGCTTGAAGAGTTTTACTTAAGATCTCCTAATTTCATACATTACTATATAAACAGGCCAATGATTTGGTCTTACAGAATTTCTGAATGTTTTTATAGTCTTATAGATTGTCCCAGATGTGAGAAATTGAACATAATGTAGTTTATAACTTGAAACTTTTTCTTTTGAGCAGAATTTCCCTGCAGCCACTGAGTCTTTTTGCAGATATAAGGGCTTGCTTTCATGCAACTCATGGCTGCTGTACGCCCTCTGTTTATGGTAAGTAATTTTCTAGGCAGCAAACATTAACTTTGTCTCCAATTCTTCTCCCTGCAGGAAGCTGCACAAGCCTTGATTTATGCTGGAATGGCTGGGTCCAACTTGGAAAATATTCAAGAAAAAATAAATGAGTACTTGGAGAGAGTTCAAGCTCTCCATTCAGCAGGTGGGTAAGGAGCTTTCTAATTAAACCTCTGCTTAAATTAATTGAGTGGAAAGTTGTTTGCTGCTGTGAAATACATATCAATGGTGTTTGCTCTGTTTTTATTATTCTGATTTTCTTGTCCTTTGTGAAGAACCACAAATACAATGAGCACGTCAATGATTTGAATTCTGAGACATCCTAAATTAAGTGCAGACTGACTTTCAAAGGACTTGGGTGTGGGTATTCTTTGATTTTAAATATTCTGAGGAACCACAACTGCAGAGCAAATGTGAGAAAGGCTGTTAATAAAGGTATTATGAGACATGGACCTAAGGAATTGTATATTGTCATAGGTGATGTATTTTCACAAATGATGCAATATTTTATGTAATTAAACATCCTTGTTCTCAATGTAGTATGAAAGAGATTTTATTTACATAATTTAACTTCTGAAATATCCTGACAGCTAATCTCTGCTTCAGGGGAAGTGTGATGGTGTTTCCCTGTCCTTGCGTAGATGTTTGCATCTGATTAGAGCTGCTAGTGTTTTGGTGACATGTTCAGGATGTTTTTACATGTCTGCTGCTGTAGAAAGCTAAATAGTTGTGTTTTCATTTAGTTCAGTCACAGAAGACAGACCCTCTGAAGTCAAAACAACAGTTGGACTTGGAGCGTGCTCACTTCCTAGTTACACAGGCTTTTGATGAAGATGATAAAGGCAATGCAGAAGAAGCTATAGAGTTGTACACAGAAGCCGTGGAACTCTGTTTGAAAACAGTATGTTAAGCTACAGGTTAACTTGGTGGAATTATGTGATGGTAAGAAATTCTTCCACTCTCACAAATGACTGACTCATAAAAGCTGGCTTGAAAATGGAGTACCTGTATTTGTAAAAACTACCTTTTAATTTTTTTTTTGTCTATTTCACTGGGTTTTTTTTAGTGTTTCTTCCAGTCTTTGTTATGTTGCTATACAACACTGTAAATTTCTGGGGACTTGTCATTTATGTGTTTTTTTTTCCTGAACTGGATTATACTAAAAGCTCAAAATATTCTTTGAAATTATTCAAAATATTTGAAATATTTTTCATGTTGATTTTTGCCCTGGAGCAAATACCACAAAAACAGAAATTAAAAACTGTTGAAAATGAAGATGACTTGCTAATTTGTCAGCTGTATTAATTTCTGACGACATTAAAAGAAATCATTTAAGGGAAATTGGTGTGTGTGACATTTTCTGAAGACATAACAGTCTTCTGATGCCAAAACTATTAAAAATACTACTTGATTACTCAAGTGTTCAACAGCATAGGTGTTATGAGTAAATTCAGTTCACACTAAATTTAATCAGGATGAATTGGCCATTACATGAAACAATGAAGAATATAATTACAGGTACTGCTTTTCTCCCTTAAGTCCAGTTGCCTTAACTAACTCATTACAAGAAGAGCTCACCATCATAATGTAACTCCACCAAGTCTGTTTTTATTTTTCTCTTCTTTTCAATGTTGTAAAAATATTTGTGGGTTATTAAGGGTATTGTATTCCTGTTGCTACATGCTTGAGTAAATCCTTTCCTCTGAATTATGTTAACAGGTTTTACCTAGGCTGAAACCCCTGGTGATACAGTGTAACCAGATCAAGAGTTAGTAGAGCTGCTCTAGTTTTTCCACTTGAGCTGTTGGAGCAGAACATTTTCATTTTATTACATAACACTTACTGTGGCAGCATGCTTCTCTTCCTCTGCTGTGCTCCTCCTTTTGTTGTCTCAGTGCATGCAAATATTACTGAAGTTAGTCTGAAAAATGAAGTTAGTCTGAAAATATCTCATATTAACAACTGCATTTATTGGGCATTTTACTAGGTACACGATATTGCTGAAGTTTCTTTTAATCTTGACTAGCATATTCTTTTGTTGGCATGACAGTAAGGTTTGTCCCTCAGGGTGACCCAAAAGTACCTACTTCTTCCCAGGATGAAAGGAGATTTAAGGAACTCTGCTATCTTGAAGGTTTTCTCCTTTCTCCTCAGTATATTCAGGGGAGAGATTTGTTTCTTCCTTATCCTTGAGGTACTCAGAGAGCAGCCATTACTCCTCTTCTGTGGCTGATTCTTAGATGAGTGTGCTGGTGTTCCACCTCCACTACTTATTTCATAAATCTTTAAAAGTCTTTTCCAACCAGGAACCTTCATTTATTTGCAAATGAAATTAGTTGCTTACAGAGGGTGTTTCAAGTTTTGTTTCTTAGGGTGAAAGTAGCTTGCTTTTTGTATCCTCAGTTGACATCCCTGACCTGGAATAATTGGTCTAGGCACAAAGCTAGAACCTGAAACCTGCATGTGGGTGCTACAGGAGAGGCCACACCTCATGTTGTGTCTCCTGCACATTGTTTGGCTGCAGAAGCCCTGCTTCATCTGTAAGGAAGAGAAAATTATAAACTGTCATAGATGACCTCCCAAATGGGAACAGAAGTTAACACTTCATACCTTTGTCACCCTGTCCTAGGTTATTTAATGCTTTGGACTGCAAGTTAAAAATGTTGTTCTTACACCTTTGTCTTGTTTGTTGGAAGACAAACTTATTTTCTGAAAGTAAACACTTAAAATCTTCTTCCTCAGTTACGATGATCATTTTAACACATGTGGGAAAAAGAATTGGAACACATACAAGTCCAGAAGTATATGCAACATTTTGTTTTGTCTTCTTTCTGCCAATAGTGTTTTAATACAATTAATTCTTCTGGTAATTCTTTTTGTATATGCACCGTTTTCCATGCTGAAGAATTTTAGTCACAACTTCCATCCTATCAAAATTTCACTAGAACAGCAAAATGATATTTGCTTACATAGTATTTTTTATGCTGACTTTAAAAAAAGAAACAACAAACAAAGCAAAATATTTGCTAATTTCAAAAAGAGAATGCTAGTTAATCTTAGCTGTAATCTAGAAGTATGACAACTGAGGTTATAAAACATGTTGGTAGTTTTTGGATGTGTAGATTTTTCTTTTATTTTGTACTTTAGGCTACTGAAACCTCAGAAGCAGGCCTCCAGTCCAAACTGAAACAGCTGGCTCGACAAGCACTGGATAGGTGAGTACTGCTACTGTTAGTAAACATACTTGCTGTCAGGTCTGAGTGCACCCTCTGAGTTGGATTCTCAGTCTAACATGTCTGTGTGGGTTCTGTGTAGACTAATGTCCTGCAGAGTTCACCTCGGAGCTAGTTGCCAGCTGCTTCACTGCTGGCAACCCTCTGGGAATCTTGGGACATGCAGAATCAGGAAAGAACTGTGTGCTTCTTAGAACAAATTCAGTACTTTGGAGATAGAATCCAGAGTACTATAATTATTGGCCTCTATAAAAGATGCTGAATTTAGGCTAGCATGAAGTCAAGGTGTCAGTGTTCATCCATAAGGAAGACAGCTTGGAAACTGGGAAACACTTTTCTTTACAATAGCAATCTAATTTCGTGGTATATGTGTAGTGAAATCTCTGTCTGAAACAATTTACACAAGTGTAAGTTCAGCATACCTCTTTTTAAATCAGCTCTATAATGGTGAATCCCAGGCTGTGTTGGGCTAAGTTTCAGTATAAACTGGGTTTTAGCACTTCTCAATCTGTATTAAGGAAAAAAATCCCTATATTTTGCATGTGTATGACTATCCAGCAGCTTAATGTGGCAGTAAGAAAATATGGCTCCTGCATACACAGTGTTCAAGCAGTTGAAAGTTTGGGTTGTGAGAATGCCCATGGGTTTTACTATTATTGTACCTGCTAGACAAAATAAATCTGGAAGGTATGAAAGGATACAGATCAGTTTTCTCTCTGTGTTTCAGTGGTCTTGTTCTGAGATTCCACATAATGAACACTTAAACAAATTCTCCTATCAGCATAATTTAGAGGCAGTAAAAATCTAATGAGTTCTGTCAAAAGCAGCTTGTATGAGTTGGAAATGCTATATTTTAATTGATTCAGGAACAGAAGAATAAAGAAGTACCAGCATCAGAAATAGATTTTTGTTCTTTAGAGGAAAGTACTGTTGGTCAACTTGGGCATTTGCTCATTCTGTTTAATGTATGTGGGAACCTGAACCAAGAAAAAGAACTGTAATTATATTTTTATCACTGTTGTAAAGAAAATGCGTTCTTTATTTGCTTTAGAGCAGAAGCACTGAAGGAATCTATGTCAAAGTCATCTCAGAAAGAAAAGCCAGCTGCAGCAAAACCAAATCAGCCAGTCAGAACATTCTTTCCACTGGGACCTGATTTTTCTTTAAATGATAAACCACAGACAATCAGAGCAGTACAAGCTAGTGAATCTCAGCGTCAGAGATACACTGCAGAGGAGATAGAAGTACTCAGGTAAGTCTAAGACTTTTCAAAATGAGTTCATGAAAGGTCTGGCTCTGAGAAGCCAAAGTGCAAAGTTGTTTTTATGAATCTTTAAAAAGATTTATACTGATACATCTGTAAAGATACAACTGCTACTTCACTGGAAATTGAAGGACCGTAGTATTTTACATTACTCCGCCTTCTATTACATCTGGTTCCTTTTACTTTGGTTTTTATTAGAGGTGAAATAAGCTTCAAATAATCCATAAAACCATTAACCTAAATCGTGACTTTGGAAAACTATCAAATTTATAATGTTCAAGAGGTAGTTGTCTTGTTTTCAGAAGCACTGTGTATTACTAGTTTTTAAAAACTTCTTTTATTGTTACCTTCTGCAAGTTAATCTTTAGAAGATGATTGATAGGTTTATAACTCTTCTTTTTTGTTTTTCTTCTGACTTGCAGGAAGACTTCAAAGATTAATGGCATTGAATATGTACCTTTCATGAGTGTTGATCTGAGGGAACGTTTTGCCTTCCCTATGCCTTTTTCGTAAGTATACTTCAATTGCTGAACTTCATTTTTGTTTTTATCTTCAAAACTTTTCAAAATATTTTCAAATTTTCAAAATATTTAGTATTTCTGTATTTTCTTTTTCAGGGTTTAAAATTGTTTACATAGGCTTTTAAGCATAATTTAGGCAGAGATATTTAAATACTACCAATTCCTTCTTCCACTCTGAACTTAAAACTTTATTTTAAGCTGATCCTGCTCTGTAGTACTTTTGCACTTGCGTCTTCAAGCCTATAAAGATAATATTATATTTGGCTTTTTGGATTATTGGGCTTGGCTGGCAGCTTCAGTCTGTTTTCTGATGCTGCTCCATGCTAATGAGTTTAGCTCTGTTGCCTGTAATATGGAGGTGATAGCTGTTTCCTGTGTAAAGGGCTGTTCTAAGGAAGAGTGATATATAACAGCTAGACTTTTATTCATAAGCAATAATAAAAAGATTACACAGCCAGAATAGATAAAGACATTTGGGTTTGGTTAAATTTTTTTAACATTTTTGCCTTTTTCAGCCTTAAAAATTACAAAATTAGAAGCAGTGTTCTTGAAATTGTTTTACAACTTTATAATTGTTCTGTGCATATTTTTCACCATCTATCAGACATATTTAAGACTGCAGATACCATAAAAAGCTCTTTTAAACTGCTGTTGACTCTACTTTTTTTTTCTCTCTTAAATCTAGTGATAAGTGTGGGAAGCTACCATTATCCCCCAAACAGAAAGCAATGTTCGCCAAGTGGGTGCGACCAGATGACATAACAAATAACCCTACGATGATCTATACTGTATCAAGTTTCAGCATAAAGCAGGTAATTTGTTCCCAAGGAAAATTGTGTGCTGCTAGTGGTTTATCATGGGGAACTTTACTGTTCAAAGAGGAATGCCCAAATATGAGAGTGCTTTCCTTGGCTCTTATGAGTTCAAATAACTAGAACAAATTTTGCTCTCTAGGGGGCTCATATCAAGCAAGCATACATTTTCTGCCTCTTTAATAGTGGCTTTGCTTCTTTTGGTTTAAATCCTTCCCTTTTGAAGGGAATTACTAACTGTTTTTCTTCCCACTTTCCACTTTCTTCACACTGCATTCATCTCTCAATATCTGAGTTAGTCATAAATGTCCTCACTGGTTTTCTTTTCTTTGTAGACAATAGTGTCAGATTGTTCTTTTGTGGCATCACTAGCTATCAGTGCAGCATATGAAAGAAGATACAACAAAAAACTGATCACAAGGTAAGTAGCTCTTGCTTCATAAGATCTTTTCAGACTTAATACTGCCAGGCTTTTGCAGCATGTTCTGTGGCAGCTGTACACAGTGAAAAAACAGCATTTGTTTCACCTTCATCTCCCTTGGACTCATGTGGTTTCAGTACTTCTAAGTTGGAAGTCAACTTTATATTGAAACAAAGGATTTGAAGTCTAACAGCAAAAAGCTGTTAGACAAACATTCCTAATAAAAATTTTGAGTCAGAATTTGGAACAGATCATGGATTTATTCACCATAGACATGTTCAAAGAAACAACAAATTTCAGACATTTATATATGCTCTAATATCTGAGATTTTTTTATAGACACTCCCAAAAGTCTTGCCCAATTTATTGCATCATGGTATAGGTATTCTGTTTCTTTATTACCACCAGAACATCTCATCTGTCTTTGTTTAGTGGATAACCCAAGTTTTATCCAGCTAAGCAGCACTTTATATTAAATTTGCTGTCCTGGTTAGACAATTACCACTGAGTAAGTTTTCTGGGGTGTAGCAAGCCTATGAATTGGCTCCCTTACTGTACCTGCAGTGTATTAATCAGGTTTTCTGGGGTGTATAGGCCTTAGACTCCTTAACTTGCTCAAGATAGCTTTCTTTTTCTATGACATTTTATTCATCTCTAGTTATATGACAACCATTGAACAGTTCTGTATTGAATTTTGTTCTTCAACTGTTGATTAAGTTCTCTAAGAGGTATGGGTTCACAGAGTTCCTTTCTGCAGGTGCTGTGAGATAATTTCTCAGGGTTTTCTACTGACACTTAGCCAGCACAGGTCTAAATCAAAGCCATCTAAAACCACAGTCAAACATTTCTTGACTAATTAAGCATAGTTCATTACAAATTTTTTTTAAAAAATCACAAAACTCCTGTCTAAGTAACCTATAACTCACTGTCAATATACATATGTATACAGACAATAGAATCTAACTTCAGATGTGCTTTGAGGAGTAAGATTAGTTTGGAAGGATTTTGTATTTGTTTGGGATTTTTTAAGTATAAACTTTATTTATAATGCTCTCTAGTCTCATTTTTCTACTTTGTTAGCTGCTGTGCATCAGGTGGTGCATTTTACATCTCACTGTAGAATGAATGTTAACAACACTATCTCACCTCCACTCACTTGGCATTCTATGATAAGTTTGCCGTGGGTTTTCTGGACTTTGCTGGGAGGCTCTTGCCAGACCAGTGTGTGAATGTTTTTGATTGTTTCATTTTAACCTATTCTTTTTAGAACTGAACTTGTATTTTCAAGAGCAGCAAGTTCTGCACTGCCTTCTCCTTCAAAAGTTGGACTTGTCATTCAGACAAACATTGTATTTATATTGTAGATTTGTAAATACTGCTTGTTTAATCATAAGATAAGTTTGCTTGCCGTGCTTCTCTTTGTGAAACAATTAGGTTACTTATGTTCTTTTTGCTACTGTATTAGTAGAAAGCTGCAGCAAGAGTAGGGCCTGAAAAAACATAAAACCTATTTAAACATGATTATTTTTGCTAAATTTGAGTTTCTCTTCATTAAAAATTCCATATTTCTGTTCAGTGTAAATTCCATAAACAGACTGTGATAATCCTGCTTTTATTGTTGTAAGTGTACAGCCAAATAATTTATGTAATAATTTCCTCATTTTCTTTTTTTTTTCTATTAACAGTATAATTTACCCTCAGAATAAGAAAGGAGAACCAGAATATAATCCATGTGGTAAATACATGGTGAAGCTTCATATCAATGGTGTTCCTAGAAAGGTAAATATTTTTGGGGATCTTAGTACTGTTACTGCATAAGTCATGGGTTTTAAAGGCTTGATCAGCTTCACTATGAAGTGCTTGCATAGCAAAAACTTTAGGCAGGTGTTTTTTGGAAAGTTTTGGAAAGTTTTTAATTATTAAACCTTTTTAAGATTCATTTTGAAGTATGCACCCACATACTTCTTCTGTCTGTTCTTCTATAGGTGTTCATAAAAGTAGCCTTACATTAAATTAATGTAATTAAATGCCTTGTATTACTTAACAGAATTGTGAAAACCAAACAGGAACAAAGCTATGTATCCCCTATTTATAAATTAGATGTTCACTCTTCCACTGACTCTTAGAAAGAATTAAAAAATATAGAGGGAGGTATGAGGAAGAGTATGGATATGAAATGACCAAAGAGGAATAACTCAACTGATAACTCAAGCAAGGCCTTGCTCAACTACAGATTTCTAGTAAGAAGAGGAAATAAAATAAAAATAAAAAGAAAATATGAATATAAAAGTTAATATGAAAATAAAAGTTAACAAACTCACAAACTACTTAATTTTCTTTCCAGTGCAATAAATAAAAACATAAAATAATGTATTTTTCCTTGTAATACTTAACTGTAGCATAGATCATAGTGACTGATGAATGTTTATCAGAGTTCAGAAGTTGAGTGGTTATATTCATGGGGTGGAAAAGTAGAGGGAAACTCCTTAAAGGCTCTTAATTGTTAAGGTATAACCTCTGGGTCAGGAAGTCCTTGAGCTGCAAAATTCCAGAATCTGAATGTTTCAGGAAAGTATCATTTTTGTGTCTGCCTTGCTCTTAGTTTTCTTTCCAAAATATCTCCTAGTGGCTGCCTTTTGTCAGGATGAATGGCCATTTACTCTCCTATGAAAAGGTCTATTCATTCCTGCACAGATAGGATTTGACCAGAGAATGTGCTGTGTTGGTAGCTTGCATTTGTAAAGGACCAGTGCCAACAGGAAACTGAAACTCCTATTCACAGGAGCTGTTTCAGATTACTGCAAATATGCAGTAAGAATATGTAATGATGATGAGTATATAGTACTTAACTTAAAGAAGAAATGTTACTACTGCCTGAGCTGCTGCTTTAAGGTGTTTTTTCTCTTTAGAGAGAAGAAACTTAGATCTGGAACTGGAGGCTATGAAAGTGACATGACACTATTTGTTTCCTTAAAGATAAATAAATATTTATTTCTCTGCTTCCTAACAAGTATTGTCCATGCTCTGATTCCTAATTAGATGAGTAATATTATTAGGCTTTTCTTTACTTTTTATGCTTGTAATTTCATGGAACCTTTCCACAAGTGCCTTTTGCAGTAACTATTGCACACTTTATAAGAGTGTACTGTTACCATCACTCAAGGCAGCCACTCACATGTCACACAGTTAGACCAATGCAATCAAGAACTGGCAGTAGAATTTCTTGTTCACTTGGGCAAACCACTGCAGGATTGATGGAAGTGTCCATATGTGAGAATAATGGTCAGGTCTGGCTGTGTCTGAAAAGCTTCGTATTAATGAGGGTTTTATCCTCTGATTACTTTCAAAATACTTTATTAGATTGATGATGATTTTTCATTCATTTCACACAGGTAATCATAGATGACCAGTTACCTGTTGATCATAGTGGGGAACTTCTCTGCTCTTATTCCAATAATAAGAATGAATTATGGGTGTCACTAATAGAAAAGGCTTACATGAAGGTCATGGGAGGATACGATTTTCCTGGATCAAATTCTGTAAGTATGAGATTATTTCTAAGAGGAAAATATTACACTTAAATAATAATGGATAAAGTAATTTCCTTCTAGTGAAATCAAAGTGAACAGCTTGGGGAGACAAGTATTTGGTTAGACATTCTCTAAATTTTTTTCTGTTTCTTTCACAAATATTTTTAGCTGTACTTAATGAAATTATTCCATCAAAACAGAATGAGCAAGACATCTTGATGGTCAAAGTTAATCTTAGTTCTCAGACTTCAGTATTGATGCTTGTATGTATAGATTCTAGATGGAGGTGTTGGGTGAAGTCATAAATTCTCTTTGGCCATGCCAATACTGCTGATTTTGGTTTCTAACTCTTTCAATAAATAGGACAGTTCTCCCTCATTAGTTAATGGAGTCAGCTAGGAAAGGAAGAGTCTAGTCATTTAGAAGGTCTGTATAGAGGGAGCAAGTACTTTGATCTGTGCAAGTTTGTTTATCAGATTGTTCCACTCATCTCCATAAATATGCATTGGGTTTCTATAATGTGGTTACCAAAGAAACAGCATATTACATACAAGTGACATGCAGGTTGTTCTTTAAAGAGGGTTTGCTGAAATGAGTAGCCCACATAATTTGTTACTTAGTTAAAATCAGAAAGTCTTCCTTTATACTATTAAAATTTTAATTTTTTTTTTTAATTTATGGTGCTAATTGGTGTCTTGACAATCACATTCTTGTTGGGTATACTTGGTAATCATCACCACTTGAAAAACTGTTATGGAGACAAATGTGACTTTGTATAAGGGGTAAATGTAGCACACATTTTTATGTGTCAGGCTGCTTTGCTTTGAAGGCCAAAAGCTGGTGAAAATAACTATGTTTTATTCCCATTGTCATCCTCTAACTTGCTATCTGGAAAAGCAGCTTGACTGGTGACATTTAATCTCCACCCTTCCTGCCCCCTCCACTTTCTACTGTATTCCAGCTTCCTTCTGTAATCAGGGTTACTTACAATCAGACTGTCTTGTACTTTTAATTCCTCAAATTCCCACCCTCACAGTGCTGATTATTGACACTTCAAGCATTTACAGTCTCTGCTTTTGCTTTGAGGAGTACAAAGCAAAAGAATAGGAATTAAGAAATATTTCAAGGAGTTGAGAAATTAAAGCACCTTGTTATGGAAATACATGTCAGTGTCAGCTTTATCAAAAATAATAAAAAACCCAAACCCTGAGCTTTAGAAAAAAACCCCATAAATTATTTAAAATGCATATCTAATAGCAAGGTACCAAACAGTGCTTCTGAGATATGTTTTCCAAATCTGTAAATCAATGAAATAAATAGAACACATCACACAGTTGAACATGACTGATGATTCTGATATGCTTCCATTGCTCTGGAATTTCATCTGTTCTCTTTTCAGCTTGTTTGTTGATTTTTTTTTTTTTAAGTTACTTGGAAATGATGTCCTTGTCTAATCAAAGAATTTTTGTTTGTTAGTCTTAATCTTGACCCTTTTATGTGCAGAGCTGTATTGTAACTTCTGTGTACTTGATTCCTTCCAAGGCATTTTATAAGCTGTGTACAGACATCATATGTTTATATATGGATTATCTGTTCTGATTTCTTTTGAATACTTTCATTTCAGAATATTGATCTTCATGCACTGACAGGTTGGATACCAGAAAGAATTGCTATGCACTCTGACAATCAAGCCTTCAATAAAGACAGCACTTTCAGAATGCTTTATCAGAGGTAAACATTTTTTCTTTCCTAAGTAATTAAAATGCTTGCTGTGTATTAGCTGTGTTACCATTGTAAGAGAAGTACAGTCACCACAGATACTTCAACAGCATTTTGGTACTGCTACAAATTGTGCTTTTAAAACCTCCATGTGCTTTCTGGAAGAAGAAAAATTGAGGTATTGGTGGCTTTGACAGAACAGAAGATTAAAATCCTGGGGAATTTTGTGCAACAGAATTCTTCTTCTTTATGTATGAATAAAAAAATAACCGTTTCCTTGATAAAGAAAACAGAATATAGAGTCAGAGAAGAGTAGTTTGGAACCAATATACCAGTTATATCTGGTACCAGTTATAATATATACCAGTTAAGTGTTTAAAAAGAAGAAGGATATGTGCGTTGAGTTTCCACACAGTTCCCCAGAACTGTATTATGTCTGCTGTCCTTAGCAAGCAGATATTATACAGTATTTCTAGTTGTATCACAAGATTATGGCCCATCAGTAAATCTCCTGGAGGAGCAACAAAAGTCCATCAAAACTGCAATACTGGTTTTCAGACCTACAGCAACAGTAGGTGGATTTGATGGTCTTAAAGGTCCGAAGTAAATGATTCTGTTATTTTGCTTATGGTGTAAGAGCTGTAAATTATAAATGCCAAGTATACCAAGTACTTTGATTTCGTTCAAAACAGTTTTGTGCAGCCAGTGTCTTATATATTTCACTGCAGTAGAAGGGGATTATTCTGTTGACTGAAACATCTGCATCCACAATAGAAGTGTCTTTCTACAGTGTTTTTCAGTTGCTTAGGAGCTCTCAGAGCTGTCAATAATTTTTCACATGTTCTGGTGTTGTAATTTGAAGGTGTGACTGAAGTTAGGATGGGATCTAGCCATTGGAGCATTGCTGTTGTTCATCTGTGCTAGAGTGAAAATGTGTTGATCCATATAGTCCCGTGATCCTGTAATCTATCTAGGGACACTGAGTATGTACTTGCATTTTTAATGTAGGCTGGAAACATGTTAGTGTGTTTTCATAACAGTAATTGTTCCAAAATTAACAATTGCTATTCAGAACACTAAACTTGAGTATAAACAGCTGCAGAATTTCTCATTCTTCAGGATCCCAGGGCTATGACAGACTTGATAATTTGCTATCTATAGTCATCAAGTAAGTGGTGATGGAAGCACATTTGTGCTCAGCTGTGGATCTGTGAAGTATCTTAAAACTGACACAGGCTGAGCTTCAGGTTGATAAGTGCTGAATTTTGTTTTAGAGAATATGAAATTATATTAAAATAATATTTTTTTTAAATTTAAACTATATACTTAATTCTGAAAGAAAAATAGTTCCACTTTCTCAAATTTTCTTCAGGAGTGATTTCTGCTGACAAAAACCCCTGTATCCCAGTTTTTATAAAACAGGATCTTGATAATGGACAGTGTACAAACATGCTATTGCAGTGTCTGGAAAATGTTAGATTGCAACTTGTGAGATTTAATTAAGCTTTTTTTTCACCTCTTTTTCAACAGATTTCACAAGGGAGATGTCCTTATCACAACAGCAACAGGGGTGATGTCTGAAGAGGAAGGAGAAAAGTGGGGTTTAGTTCCAACCCATGCATATGCAGTCTTGGATATAAGAGAATATAAGGTATCAAGTGAAACTGAAGGTGGTTTTAAACTCCTGTTTTAAACCTGCATGTGTTTCTAGGTTTACCCTAGATGGGTAGCTACTGATTTTTTTTCTCTAATGGCTAATGTGTTTTTTGTCTTGGACTCCACTGGGAAATTTCAGAAAACTTGATGATTCTGTGTTTTCATGATCCATACAAAAACCACTTTCAATATGTAAAAATTACTGTGACAAGATGAACTGACAATTTTACTTTGTGTGGTTTTTTTAGGGACTTCGATTTCTTCAGCTAAAAAATCCCTGGAGCCACTTACGTTGGAAGGGACGATACAGTGAAAATGACACAAGAAACTGGACCCCAGATTTACAAAAATACTTGAACTTTGATCCCAGGACAGCTCAAAAAATAGACAATGGTAATAAGGTTTTAAAACTTACTATAGATCTTTGTGGTGTATCCCCTGCAGGAAGGTGGAAAGGAATGCTTACACACAAGGAGAGTAAAACAAATACTAGAAACTAAATAGCCCAAAAGTTTAGGAAGTATTTATGTATTTAAATCTGTCATTTCAGGTTTTTCTGAGATTTAGGTAATCTAGACTGTTAAATATATATCTCAAATTCATTGACAAGAAAGTACCTTCTTGGTTAAGTGTGCTGTCTCAATTTGTGGGAGTTCTGTGCAAAGAGAACATTCTGACAATAAACTGTGTAATGCTGCTTTTTAATACATGAATGGACTTTTTGTGGGTTTTTTCCTCTCCAGCATTTTCAAATATGTATCCACATGCTTACTGTAATCAGTATTTAAATCAGTCTTTCTGCTGCAACAGCTGCATTTTACTTTCAGAAAGATGTTTCTGCTTTTTCACTGTGTCCTCATTGCTGTCTGCAAATCCCCGAGGGAGCTCTTTTGTGCCACTGTTTTTACAACACCGTTACTTCCAAATCCTTTAGATTATAGCATTTATTGATAAGCCTTGTGCAGATGCCTGATGAGAACTTCTGATTCAAACATAAAAATAGCAGCCCTGGATTTGTGACAGTTACGAGATAATAGCTTGTTATTTATTTACCCATTAATTTTGTAAGTAATTTGTAGCATCTAGTTGTTAAAATTTTATATGAAATTACTCTAATGGAGTTATTCCTTCAAAGTGGATTTACACTTTGGTCTTCTTGTTTCTGTGTAGTTATTGTGACTGTTCTTTAGTGCTGCAAGCCCTGCAACTGCCTGTGTCAGAGACATCATTTATAAGGCTGCTACAACAGGCACTGTTGTTGGCTGGAGTTGCAATTAAGTGAGCTATGGAGAACTAGAATAAATGCATGAGAATGTTGCAAAGATAGAGCAAATTTAGGGTGCAAAAACAAGTGACATAGGTATTGGATGAAGTATCTTAGAAATACATTTAAGCATACTCACATATTGATTGAATACTTGATTGTGCTGGATGACTGCTGATGTAAGTTGTTGAATTTCTGGAACCTGTTTGACTGTGTTTTTTGTTTTGTTTTGTTTTTAAGAAACCTAGGAAAGGGGAAATCAGGTCAGAATCACCTAATGATGTCTCAAAATAGCAGATTTTCTCATACCTTCTGCTTAGTGCTTGAGAAGGGAAAAGCATTCTGACAGCTTCAAAAAGTCCCTGATAATAAGAAGATATTAGCTTGTGTTTTCTTGCTTTAATTTGGTATGGGGGGCAAGTTTAAATGAAGCAATTTTGGCAGTTCAGACATTACTACTACATTTTGCAGGAATGTTGGCTTATAAAAGCTGTACCATTTGCTCAGAAAGAGACTTTTGAGACGCAAGTAAAATCAAGGTATCTGTTAATAAAATAATAACAGCATTTCCTTTTTAGGCATTTTCTGGATTTCCTGGGAGGACCTCTGCCAGTACTATGATGTTATTTATTTGAGTTGGAACCCAAGTCTTTTTAAAGAATCTACATGTATTCACAGGTTGGTCCAAAAGATAAATTTTTTGTTTCAAAATCTCAGTAAGTGTTCTGATGTGATGTTTCCTTCCTTCCATTCTTCCAGGTTACAGCTAGGGGTTGGAATTCCAACCCTGTTTTTTTGAGCCTGACTTTCTCAGCCCAGACTTTGTTTTTGACTACTTCTGTAACATCAGTGGAGCTCAGTGACCCTTGTGATGTTGCTGTGGAACTGTAATTGTGTAACCAGATTCTGACCTCAGTCCCACATCTCCCTGTCAGAATAAAAATCAGATTTTTGTGCAGTCTATCTCTAAGCAGTGCCCAGAAACTTAAGTGACCTAGTTATTATTTGGAATTCATTTTTCTGGCCACTTGCAAGTGAGTTGTGTGGCATATGTTGTCTTTATAGGGTGTGTTCACTGACATCAGGGTAGTTTAACCAGTTATGTGTTTTAGCAGTTGTATTTATCATAAATAATCTTCCTTGCCTGCTGATTTGTTTTCTGAATGGGATATCTGTCTCTTACCAAAAATCTATTACATTCAGGGGTTTTGTCTCCCAGTTTGAAGATAAGTGTGTGTATCTGTGTCTTGGTTTTGGAAAGCAAGGGGTTTTATATTTTTCCACTCCACTAGGCTGCACTTTGCCCCTCCTTCCACACTGTCCCTGCACGTGTTAGCTCTGCACAAGCTCCTTCATCCACAGCGTGACTGCTGAGCTTATCTGTAAAGGCTCCTTCCATTTTTGTGCTCCAATTATTTCTAAAATACACTGTGGTGATGTAGCAAGATGAGATAATGTGTATGCTAAAGTCAGAGCTCACCTACTGGTCTGTCTGTCCTTACATCATCAGTGACTGTCTTCCCTCTGTCTAGGGAAAAGCCTTAGCAGTGGCAGTTGCCATAAAATGCACAGTAACAACAGTGATAATTTGAAGCTTTGTTAATGCAACCTTCCACACATGCTATTCAGCTTTACAAGTGTGATAGGGACAAGGAGACTAAGGAATAGCTGTATACACTTCTGTTTCCAGTGTGCCACACTTTGTGTTCAGTCATCAGCACCTTTTGGGTTTTTTTTTCACTGTATTTTTCTTGTCTAGACACTTCAAAAGGCAGCAGGCAGATTCTGCAGCAGGGCACCTCAAAGGTCTTTAACATTTCTGGCAGTACACCCTTCCAAGCATGAAACAGGGCAATTTTTAAAATAAAAATTGCCTCAGGAAAAAAAAAAAATTAGTGGAGGAAAAGATTTGGCAAGCTTTTGAAAGATAGATTTCTACAGTTACAAAAGTGTAGGTGTTTTTCATTTAATACTGGTGTGTGCAATCATGGATATGGTTGTGCAGCCCAGGCTGCTTAAATGGTTCGGCTTTTTCTGTCCTTTGTGTGGTTGCAGTCACCAGCCAGACTATTTATGTTTAGCATTTTTTATTATCATACATGCATTGTGATGAACTCATTTACAAAACAAGGTTCTAAAGATAATGCTTCTGATGTGACTGTGTTATGTAACCACTGCCACAGATTCCAGTAGAAAACTAGGCTTTGGTAACTTGTTACTGATAATATCTGTGTATGTGTAGGATTTGGAGTTGGTTTCAAAGCACAGATTAGTTTCTTACTGGTCTAATAACATGTCTGTATCACTTTCAGTACGTGGGATGCAAAGCAGGGCCCGGTGAAGGATGCCTACAGCCTGGCCAACAACCCTCAGTACAAGCTGGAGGTGCAGTGTCCACAGGGTGGTGCTGCTGTCTGGGTCCTGCTCAGCAGGCACATCACTGACAAGGTGCTGGTTCTGCACTGCAGAGCTTCTCTAAATCTTTCTATATGGCTTTCTCTTATTAGTATATTACTGCCTATGTTCAGGTGTGTATGCCTGTGTACATGTAGAATTCTTTAATTCAGCAGGTACATGTACCTCCAATTGAAACAGTAAAATTGGAGCCAAGTGATTCTATTCCACCATAAAGGTTCTGAAGTAACTTTGACTCCTGGAGCCTGAATAAATTAAATTAGTGGATGTTTGTTTACTTCAAGCATTTGAAAAAGAATGCTGTTGGGTATCCAAATAAATACAAATATCAGATCATACTGTGTGGTAATCAAAAGGGATGGTAGAAGGTGTACTTGACGCTGATTAAGCATTCACGATTTTTCACAGAATTGCACAACTCTGATTTATTTTTTTTTTGTGGGTTTTGTTTTTATAGGATGACTTTGCACACAATCGGGAATTCATTACAATGGTTGTATACAAGACTGATGGCAAAAAAGTTTACTATCCAGGTTAGTGTACTTTAATTGCCAAGAAACTGATGCTATAAATAAATGAAGAAGCACACAGAATTTTGTGGAAAGGCACTTTTTGCTTTAAATCTAGATGTCACATTAAGGGGTCAGTCTTCTGAAATCATTGTTTTGCTCTGTTTGATCCTACTTAAAGTCCACACTGAAGGAATAGGCCATTCTACACATGCTATAAGCACTCTCAAGAGGTCTACATAGTCCTGCTGACACTTACTTTGATGCAACATTTTCTTTATTTTTTCTGTTTATTTTTCAGTGCCAGAAGTTAATGCTTAGAAGATGATCTGTGTTAGTTTCTCTGATAGCATAATTATTTCCCATTTGTGAAATTATTTAAAGGTCTACAGGTTCCACAAAATGAAAAGAATCAGGGTTAATTGTCCCATGAACATAGCTTAGTAAATTACCTAAGTAAGCTTATGAAATATAGGTGAACAGCATATTTCCAGGTATCAGGTATGTAATGTTTAAAATGTTCCAATTTTATCAAAATCTTACTCTTGGTCATTATATGTCAGATTCTTTTTACCTTGAGGAGAGGTTTGCTGTAGCTGTGAAGTAGCCAAGTATGCTTTATTTCAAGAGAGATAGCAGGTCTGAAACACAGGCTGAGACACAGGGTGTAAAGGTAATGCCCAGGTTGAATGGATAGACTGAAACTTTAAGGTAGAGCTAATAAGATCATATTTTTATTTATTCTTTCCATTAAGTTAGAGATTGCTAAAAATATTATTTGGAATTATTTAGTGAAGGTGCATCCTAAAACAAGTAGGATTTGGCCTGTTGCTTTTACAGATAGGAACCTCTTTAGAACCAGGTTTGCATTCAGGTAGCTGCTCATGCAACAACTCCCTTAGTAGATTTTAAAGCTTTTTTTCACCAGAATGAAATTTGTGGGACTTTTTCTATTGGAATGGCTAATGAGCATTGCATTGTTCACATGTGATCTTGTTCAGTGAACTCTGCTGACCAATTCTCCCAGAATCCAAACTTCCCCTAGGACCTGTCTTTCTGTGGAAAGATCTGTTGACACCTGACCAAATCATCATCTGTTTTTACAAGAGCTTCTCTGTGAGGAGAAGCAACTGCCCAAGTTGCTTCTGGTGTTCTTGGTAGTTGTAGTAGTGCTTATTTTACATGTGTGTCTCACTGCAAACGTTCTTAAGTGAGCAAAACCAAACACAATTGTATAGTAGAGGGAATTGTTCAGTTGTGCTTGAAACAGACAGCCTAGCAAGACCAGTAGCAAAAACTGAATGATTGATGTGTATTGTCTTGCTACACAAACTCTTTTAAAAACTTCTGATCTCACGAGCTCAAACTTGTTTAAAACCTTTTTCCGTAGAAATAGATTGGTCAAGCTGCAGTATTATTTTTAACCATCTGTTAAAATAAGATGAGAACAAAGCAACCTAATCCTTTGGCAGCAAGGCCGAGACTTCCCATTCCTAAGCTTCTTATTGTTTTATATTAATCCTTTCCCCTCTCCCATGTTGCTTTGTGGAAGAAAATAAAAGGACCTGATCCTGGACCTATTGAAGTAATTGGCTAGACTTGGTCCTGCTTCACTGAAATTAAAAGAAGTCTGGAAAGAACCAATTAGAGGCCAAGTAACAAATTACACTGTCTAATTGTAAAAGCAAACATTTGGGATCTTTTTAAGTACCACATGTGCATTGGTATTGGGATGCAACTGCATCTGTGTAATGATCACAGAATTTGAAGAGAGAGGGGGAGAAAGCGTGCGTGATTTAGTTAAAGGAATTAACTAATGTTTTGAAGTATTGTTTACGAGTCGGCCAAAGATTTTGGCAGCTGGCATTCTGGAACTGTCCAGCCAATGAAGAAAGAGCAGACACTTCAGAGATTTTAAATGAATGCTTAAACATTCATTATCTTTCTCTTGAAATTTCAGCGTAAGTACAGTAGTCTTCTTGGAGTAGTGATATTGGTGGGAGATGGATAAGCAGTCCTTGCAAGTCTTAGGATTTAAGCTGTACTTTCAAGCACAGAATTGGTGTCTTGTTATGTGTGATATACCTCTCTTGAAAACAGTAGTTGATGTTAAGACTGTCCTTTTTATGGGTAAGTCTTGAGGCTCTCCTCTGTTCAGAGCACTTGGGTCTGTTCAGTCTAATCTTAGAAGTTTACCAAGCTGATGGATTTTTTAGTCAGGGAAAAATTATCATTCTTTCCTTTTTCAGCTGATCCTCCTCCTTATATTGATGGTATTCGGATCAACAGTCCTCATTATCTGACCAAGATAAAGCTGACCTCTCCAGGTTCCCATACATTCACCTTAGTGGTGTCCCAGTATGAGAAACAAAACACCATCCATTACACCATCAGGGTAGGTGCTGTTGTTTCACAATGAAGGTAAACAATTGAACAGTGAAGAGTCCTTTATTTTTATATTTGATAAAAAGGGTATTTCTGAATATTGCTATTTTGGGGAGGGAAGTTATGAATGATGGAGCAGAACCACTGGATGAAGTGTTTGATAATGTTCTCTATTTGTAGTTAAGACATTAATGTGGTTTCAGTAACAAAATTTTAGTAACAAAATCAGCTGAAAAATACTCTTATTTCCTAGAATAAAAAAGTATCTGTATACAGTATCTGTATACATTGTCTCTCTTTGTATCCAAAAGTCTATTATATAAAGCCATTTTAGATCCTGGTTAAGATTTAAAGACTTTTGACATCTCTAGGTCTTGATTTAGGATTTGGGTTTTTCTCTTAGCTGGTGAGTCACACAATGATCAATGCTAGATTTTTTTTCACTGAAAAAAAAGTTTGTTTCCATTTTGCTTTTTTTGTTGGTAGGGTTTTTTTTTGGGGGGTGTGTGTTTGTTTGTTTGTGGGGTTTTTTTGGGGGGGAGGGGTTGTTAAGAAAAATTAAGTAAAACTAAGTCTTAGTCCCAGTCCCTTAGTTTGAATTTTTGTGTTTGGGTCATCTGATGGGTAATACAGGCATGTAGCGAACAACTATCTAATAATGTTGTGTAAGCAATTCTGCTTTCTTTTAATTTGTCATGATTCCATTTGAAAAGTTTAAGATGAATGTGTAACCTGCTGCATCTTTTACAATATAGGTGTATTCCCTGTGCAAGTTCACCTTTTCCAAGATTCCTACACCTTACACCATTTCCAAACGGGTAAAGAAACATTTTCTTTTATAGGTCACTGGTTTGGCTTTTCTATATTTAAGATATACAAGGTTTTTAAATATATTTTGATACTACTGCCCCACCTCCACCACAGAGTGTGTTGTTGCAGCTGTGCCATTGCAGACGTGCTGCAAAGCCTTTGTAGAACTGATTGGCCTTTGGAACAACAACCCCTACCCTAGTAAGTCATCACTCTGCAGAAATCAGGTTATGCTAGTAATGGTGCAGAGTGAAAACCCCCCAGAAGTGTTGCTCATTTCCTCTTGGGAGAATTGCATGATTTTCTTGGAAAAACTCCTGCCATGATGGGACAAAATCAGCAATGCCAAACCAAAGGCACCAGTAATAAGACCGTAAGAAACAAACTTAGGATGGCAATATCACAACACATTCTTAAATTTTGCAAAGATACCTCAAGGGTCAGTAACAGTTGGAATAAGCACTTCCATTGCCAGACAGGATAAAAAGAAAGTAAATCCATTGTACATTTCCTGTAGAAATGCTCCCTGAGAGTATAGGAACAGGGGGGAGAGTGAAAAACTTGACTGAAACTAAGTCAGAAGCTCAGGCAGTTTTGGGGCCAGCTGCTGTTCATATTTCAGCTGTCAACATGAGCAGCAGTTGTACCTTCAGCTGAAGTATAAATATAGCCAAGAGCTCACAGGGAAAATTAACTTGCATGTATTTTCATGTTTTAGCAATTTTATTCTCAGGAAAGAATAAACCAGCAGCTGTTAACTTTATCTCTGTACCTACCATGCATACCATGGGGAATCCTATTATAGTCTGAAGTCTTCTGTCCAAACAGTAACATACTGAGGAAGAGAGAAACAAGCGAGTTTGAGCCACAGTGAAGCAGTCCATTTTCTAGGACACTCGTGCCTGAAGCCCAGGATTACATTATTTTGTGTGGTCAGGGGCAGATTCTGGCTTGCAGCTTGGCTCTCAAGTTCAGACAATATTCCATACCAGTTGTTAATTCTGGAACAGTCCCTTGAAGCCTGTTCTAGAGAATGGTGAGTGAATAGAGATGCCTGGGAAGAGCATGATGACTTGTTTGGTCCTGCCAGAAACCATTGTCCTATACAGCAATTAAAAACTGGGCTTACTTGGAGGAAGTGCTTTAAGAGGTCAAAAACACATTCAAGGTGAAAAACCTGTTTGAGGAGGGACGTCCATTTTATGTTGTAATATGTCTGAAAAGAGAATTAAGTATATAGAAAACTCCTGTTCATTTGAACATCTCTGTCTAGTATTCAAAGAAATAAAAAAGGTACGTTTTATCTATCCATGTCCAATTCTGTCTCTAGGATTGAATACAAAAAGTTAGTTGCCTGTATTTAATGCCCATTTGGTGATTGCTTAGCAGTCATCACACTCAAAAGCAAGCAGAGAACTAATTCACAGTTCAGCAGTAAAGGCAAGTTCTGTTAGATGTCCTGTACTGGAGTCAAGTTGTCACCTCTGGAGCTCACCAAGCCCTGATGTGATTCCTGGAATGAAGTGTAACAGAAGTGGAAAAGGGCTAGAAAGCTCCACAGCACACAGCAGTTTTAGTTTCTTGGGTAGCAGCATGGCAGGCGGGATAAGTTCCCCTTGCTTCTATACTTACTGTGTTTGAGGGGTTTGGGCACTGAGTGAAGAAATTAAATCACAAGAGAAAATGCTGCCCATTTCTGATTTGACGGAGACAAGAGAGAAGTAATAGGAGAGAGGAATCTCAGCTATAAATCTGTGGGAATGCCTGGCATGTCTTACGAGTCTAACCTTTCCGTTTAATGACTAGCAAGAGGAACTTGGAAACAGATGGCCTGCTTCTCAAAGTCTGAGCAGCATTTTTCCTCTTGTGTGTCTTATCCTTGCAGAACATAGTTATCTTGTCACTGCAGTGCTGGTTCTTAGAGTGCATGGAGGTGATGGACAGGGCTGGAGGCAGAGATCTTTAGAGGAAAAGGTTATAACACTGTTAGTGTCCTGCCTGTATCACTGCTGTTTCTCATTTAACCCAACAGAGGTGTGTCTGAGGACAAAAAAAATCTGTGTAGTCTAGTAGGCGTGGGAGAGATGGGAATGTGGGTCTTCTGTTAGCTGCAGTTGTCACAGTCAGAAACAGTCACTCAGTGCTTGTTTCATGTAGGCTGGAAAAACACACTACGTCTCAGGGATTTAAGGCTTTGATTGAGGAGCGATGGGGACCTGCACAAGACTTTGTGAATGCTTAACACCACCTTTCATTTCACTTTAAAAATCAGGAGAGGTCACTAAAGTCAGTAACCTATAAAGTGAGATGAGAGGACCTTCTAGTCTTGTTTGTGTATGTATATAAGCAATACAAATCCTCAGGATTTGTTTTCTGTACTTTTGACTTCTTTCAGGTTAATGGACAGTGGAAAGGTCACAGTGCTGGAGGATGTGGAAACTTCAGAGACACTTACAGAAATAACCCCATTTATCAATTCCAGCTAGACAAGAATGGACCATTACTAATTGAACTACGGGGGCCAAGGTTTGTAGAAAATAATTGTGCATCAATATGCATTGCATGCCAAATATAAAGCTTTGTTGGTATCCACTGGGAGGGTGGGAAGCTCATGGAAAATCCAGAAGACAAGGTGTGGGAGTTGACTCAGATTTAGTACTATTTATGTTTCTATCTTTACCATCAATAGTGTTTTAAATCTACACATTAACTACTGAGGGAAATTCTTGACCTATAAGGAAAGCAGCAGCCTTCCTTTCTCTTTAGTTTTGGAGTCTGAGCAGAGTTAGGGAAGAAGGTATAAAGGGCTTCCTCTTAAAACTATTATGATCATAATTCGTTTTACTTTGCAGTAGAGCTAATATGCAAGATTAAACCCTTACAGCTCTCAAACACCTCTGCATGTGCATTTACTCTGCCACTAGCAGGCCAGAAGAAGTGCTGGATGACAATGTCCTAAAAAAGTACACTCATGCAGGCCAAATTGCTTTGGCACAATTAATGATTACCTCAAAATACCAGTATTCAGCACTTCTGAATTGCAACATCTCCTGACCTGCAGTCAAGTGTTTATCCTGTGCAAATCTTTACAGTGAGTCCCACAAAATGGCAGAACTTTTCTATTTCTCCTCCCCTCTTTGAGGAAACTCCTCTCATGAAATGAAGATGAAGGCAGAGGTGTGGCTGCATGATTCCATTAATTGAACAGTTCTTTGCATTTTTTCCTGCATTTGGACATCATATTTGGGTAGTTTGAAGGACAGGGGCAGCGGTGCCTGTCACATGCATTAACAGGAACAGACAAAGTGTCCCAAGTTGTATTGCAACATGAGAAATTATACTGGGATCACTGACACCAAGTCCTCTGATAGCAATCTGATCACACAGGATCTCTGCCATGTGGCACAGGAGTGTGTCACAAGCTTAACTATTTGAATTCTGCTTGAGAGCACAAATAACTAAAGAAAGTCTGTCATGTCACTTGCAGGCAATACAGTGTTGGTTTTGAACTTGTCACCGTCTCAACAGTGGGAGATCCTGGGTCCTATGGCTTTCAGAAAAAAAGCAGTGGTGACTACAGGTAACACTTAATGAAGTCTGCATAGAGGTTTGAAACATGCTTTAGATCTCATTTCTAACAGGTAGTTTTCTTTATCATAGGTGCGGATTTTGCTACTTGGAGGTGGAGAACACATTTGCTGGAGTTTACAACATTATCCCCACCACATTCCTGCCTCAACAAGAGGGCCCCTTTTTCTTAGATTTTAACAGTACTACTCCTCTTAAGGTGTCACAGCTGCAGTGAGGAGACAGAACTGTGCAGTGCTGTTTAAGGAGATAGAGTTGATCTATCCAACAGCCTAAGAACAGGTGAAGAACCTTTACTACACATGCACAAAAGAAAATTACATCCTGAGTTATAGCCAAAAGCATAGAATCGTGGATTGTCAGTTAATTGTGGCGGGCACTTAGCTGTGGGTTTGCTGCTATGGTCCAGGAGTGAGCACTGTTCAACAGGCTTGGGAATAGGCTAAAATGCATATATTCAAATGAACCAGCAGAACTCGATTTATTTCAATTTTTCCACACTTTGAATCAAAGTCTAGTGAGTTATCAGAAAAACTAACATTGAAATTCCCTCCTCCCAACATACAGGGTATATGGGCTAAAGATTCTATTCTTAAAAGTAAACATGTAAGAAAAAAAATATTCTTGTGTATTCTGCTTATTCAGTCTCAGGACCAAATAGCTTTTATTACATGTTTGTGCTGCTATCTATAATGTTTCAGCATGGAACTGGTTCTCACATCTAAATGTAAATGTACTACTGCTGAGCCAATAGTATTCCATGTGTCATCTTATCTGGAATATGTATATAGGAGTAAAGGAAAAGGAAGGTTCCAGCTTTAGCTATTTCTAAAAGTAAAGCAATTGACTTTAGTACCTAATAGAGTATGAGGTTCTGTGGCTTTCTTCCTGCCATCTGCTAGACCTAGGTTGATCCTGATGAGCAGGAACGCCATGAGTTTATCCAGCAGCAGTGTCCAGGCAGTGCAGCACAGCCTTCCTCGAGCAGCTATGAAAGGTTTTCCTTTGAAGATCCCCTGTAAGATTCACTTTATCTACTGAGGGTAGTCTCAGTTGCTGGTGCAAGGAGCTGGGGAACTGCCCACCATCAGCAACTCAGCAAAGAAATGTTTTCTTTTCATCACTTTTGTAAGTATACGTCATGTAGGAAAGGATCATTTAAACCTCTCCCCCAATACACCACAGCTGCAAGGAATGCACTTGCTGCTTCCATTATGCAAGACATCTTTGAAAACATACCTTTTTCCTTGTAAGTTGAAGCCAGTGAGGGAACTGAGCACACAGCCCCTCTCATCAATAGAAGCAGGGTCAGAGTTCTTAAGAAAATAGTGGAGGTGGGATTAATGCAGAACAAGTTACTTTTTTCGAAGTGTCCCTCCTCTACTTGCTCTTCCTCTAGATCTGCATACATTGTATCTGAAGAGGATTCATGGTAAGTTTTTATTTAATGCCAACTGCCTCACAAATCCTGAAATGGATTAAACTTTGTAATTTTCACAAAATTTACAATATTTCACCATTGGGGGAAAGGGTATTTTAAAAACAGCCATAGGAATTTTTTCTGCCATTCACACTGGTTTGGTAGTTTTCAAGCAAAAAGTTAGCACTTAAATCTTGCTTTAGATTCCAAGTGTCACTTGGCCATTGGGAAACTGAACACACATTCTACAGTAGCCCACAGAAATATCTGTGGGCTAAAATTATTCCAACAGAAATCTGCTATAAGTCCTCTCCAGAAAGTAGGAGAACCTTTTGTTTCATTTGCTTTGTCAGACAGCTGCTTAACAAGCGTGTGGTGCTGAAAGGGCAGTGATAGCTCCTGTCTTGGGAAACACACACCTTGCTGACTGCAGTTCTCTGAGACCATCTGGGCTAGGGAATTTGTGACAAGTTTGTCACAGAGTGACTTACCTTCTTTTGCAGGGAAGTTTCTGATGATTATTGCAATAAATCAACAGAGGGAACAGCCTGGGCACAAGCTGAGAAAAAAACAGATTAGGTTCTTTGTGGTTATGCTTTGCTTTTGGAGTATGTGCCAAGGACTGCTTCATCCCTAAAATATGAAAATTTCATTCAACTCCCATTTTCCCTACAGGCTTCTGTTAAGTTTTTTGCTGAGGCTAAACCAGAATAGCAGTGGAGTCCTCCACGTATCTTATCACCTCTAAAATCAGAGGTAGTGAGGAAGTCTCAACTGAATATCTTTCTGACAGTACAAAAAACAGATGCCAGAAGTGCCGGCTTTCAGCACCAAGTTCTTGCACACTCTCTGCTGTTTGAGATCAAGCTGGTAGACTTGCCTACAGGAAAATCTGTTGTTGTTCTTCAGTAGCTGGTTTCCACTCGGCAGGAAGGAGTTTTTCTTTCTCTTTTCCCCTGAGCACAAGTTAGTGCCAAAACTTATGCTGCGTGGAACGAGCATAAGGCTCAGCTTCCGTACTGTGCTGAACTTCACTGAACTAAAAAGTAAGAAATGTACTCACTTTCCTAATGCCAGGCAAAGGCATTAAGGCCAAAGGATCCTGTCCCCACCAGGATACACTTAATATTTCTTACACATTCAGAACAGTCGGTGGATTGGGCTCATCCCCATTAATGCACAGGATTTAGGCTTAGCGTCAATCTTATATATATATAAATATATATATATATATATATAGCAAATTCTATTCAAATATTGCACCTGCATAGGCTACTAGAATGCCATCACTGTGCACTTCCCTTCAGCTATAGGACAGAACACTCAGGTGAAGTATTTGAGAGGTACTACACAATATCCATATAAATTGTAGCCGAGGGATTCTGGCAAATTTATTTTGCAATGAAGTTTTCTTGCCCTTTTTTCTTAAGAAAAAACGTTGATGTAAGCATTTAGGATTTGCTTTCATATTTTCTGCCAAATAGATACTTTTATATTTTTTCCACAAGTCTGGAAAAAATACTGCAAAGTGAACTGATCCTTCTATTTTAACACAACCTCAGGTCACTAAGTTAAACTTTTCTTTCCCCTGTACTGTGTAGTATTTTTTGAGCCACATGACAGAGAACATAGTTTGTTCTGTTTGTTTTGTTAGGAAGATACAGGTTAGCCCTTGGTTGATCCAATCCCTCAGTTCTCAAAGATTCAGTGAGATGTAGTACCATGGATGAATGCTATCAACAGCTTCTAGCCCAGCTGCCCCAGACTGTGAGTCTGAGTCCAGTCCTGCTGCAACATCACGTAACTATTTTGTACAGTCATTATGCACTTAACCACACAATCTCTGCAGCCTCTGAGGAGCCACCTATTTAGAATTACATTTGTGTACATACAGTAGAGGTTTTCATCGCTTCATCTAAAAGGACACAGAACTTGATTGATAATACCAAAGAAAAGTAGAAGTTCTAGGTTAAAATTTGCTTTATACATCCTCACATCAGGGCAGCTGAAGCAATCATGTATACTTTGATACACCAGAGGCTTATTTTTATACCCATGAATGCAGCTACCATCATGCTACACATCAGAATCCATGAAGAGCTTAACTAAAAAGTAACTGGAGAAAGCTTGTTCATTTGCTTGTACTCCATAGCAATGTATGTTCATTTAAGTCTGTCATATTTATAATTATGGCTTTTATGAAGTATGAAATAAAGAGTTTTCCATTAATTTATTAGATACACAGTTCTGCCTGTTTGCTTGCATGTTTGAAGGGTGATTTACCTGCCAAATCCATGGCTCACCCCAAAGGAGGAAGGCCTGCACCATGATCTTCCAGCAAATCTTGCAGCAGGGTGGTAGAAAAGGAAGGGCAGAGTGGGTTCCACACCCTTTCAAACTTCCAGATCAATGGTTTTACCCAATCAGGACATACGCAGGGCAGCACACCCACAATATTAATTCATTGCACCCAGCTGTGGGAAGTTTGGGTTTCCAGGCAGATGAGAAGAAATTTAATTACAAGGGAGGTTAAAAAAAAAAAAAAAAAAAAAAGGACAAAAAAAATCACTACCAAAACAACCATCCAGAGAACCCAGGGAAATGTAACAGGTGTTGACTGGGGAGGTCTGCAAAAGTGAGATTCAACCACAAAGACCTCTGGCTAGTTTTTCTAACAGAATGCAGCACAGACAATAGCTCAACTATGAAAGTTTAAGTAAAAACACTTAATACAGTGTGGCACTCCTGTACTGCTTTTCATATTTAATACAGTCTATCCCAGCTTTTTCCCAAGTAATGGTTACATCAGAACTTGGAACTACAGATTTCTTTCCTGAGCATTTTCTGGGCCTGGGAACTGCTGGCAGTAGAAGGTTTCAGCCTTAAGGTCTTCAGAAGATGTAAACATATAAATGTCTAACACAGTTACAGCTTAACACCCATCATGTGAGGAAGCTAATTTTTAATGAAAATAGGATTCTTTGCCTCCAATTCTGCACAGCCAATTTCAGCATCATTAGGTACAGAGGTCTTAAGTAACAGAATACCTCTCCTCCTTCTGCACACTAAGGGGGTTTTGGAGAACTTGACTAAAGCTCTGGTCCTGTGGCACAGTTCAGAATAAAAAGTGAGCCACATATGCAGGGATTTGGAAAGCTGGAAAGAGGTGCCCACGTACTGCAATGGATTCTAACATATGTGAGCTCAGCCTGCAGTCTCCAGCTGGAAGTGGATAGTTGGAGGCTCAACTTGCTGTGGGAGAAGATTTGGTTCCCAGCACTTGAGAGAAACTTCACTTGCACAGACTCAAAAGGTGGAAAACAAAAATGTTTACTGTAGTGTGAAGAATTTTACATTAACTTTGAGAATAGATACACAAGCTGTGGCAGGGATGAAATACAACAGGACTGCAAAAACATAGAATAGAAAATACTTTGGGCAATACTAAGATTCCCATCAAATTAACAATAGAAACTGACATTTTAGATAAAATGGTGCTTTCAGAAATGCTTAGTCACCAAAACTGAAGAGTCCTAGGATTTTTACTACCACTTATTAGCATAATTATCAGACACTACTACTGCCTAACAGCTGCTGGCAAAACATGCCCCGTGCCCTTTCTAGTTTTATTGAACACTTTGTCTAGGGCATACTAAAATCCCAAGTCCCTTTAACAGTTATAAACCCCCACACAGTACAACCTACAGAGAAGCTTAAGAACACATTGTCAATCTACACTGGCAATTCCTTTTCTTCATGCATATTTCAAGGGCAAACCCCTTATCATAATCGTCCTGAAAACATCTATGACTCCCATTTTTGAGGGAAAAAAACAAAACAAAAAACACTTAAAGTGCTGAAAAATAATACTTCACTTCTCAGGGAAGCAGAAGGGCAAGGGGCCAATCAACTCTTTTTGGTCACTGGAATCACCTGCAGAGTCCAAGCCAGACTCAGGAAGGTGTCTAGAAAGGGCCTCCCACTGCTGGGCATTACCATCCCCTTCCTGACATCCATCTGTTTTATAGGCTTTTAGAGGCATGACTCGTTTTATCCTTTCTGTGAGCACCAAGGGAAGAGTGAAGGCTTTCAGACCCCACACATGCAACAGCTTTCCTGTATACAAAATATTTCTACAGTTTCAGCATAATACAGACCAATACAGATGTTCAAAGATTATGCCACTTGTACTCAAGAGATTGGTTGTATCTAAAGAGCATTTCATTCTATAAAACCGAAGCCAAACCGCTCTCTGCAAAAGTCTGGCTTGAATTTCAAACCCCCGACTGGCATGAATTTACACGGGAACATTACTAGTTATTGCTTCAGCCAGGCTGCTACAAAACAATTTACAAAGTCTGTGAAATATGAGCACAGCTTAAACATTTGATAACTCGTCCGGCCTACAAAGGATTTACTGAGTAAAAACTTCAGCCCTCCACATCAATTAAACTTCTTAGTGCATTTTTAAATTCTCAGAGTAAACGCTTAAGATTTGGCATATATTATTGGCACAACGTTCTTCAAACACTTAGAAGTTCATGTATAAATATTTAGATTCCCATTATTCAGGACGGGGCACGAGAAGGCCTCAGCCAATCTGGGCAGCTTTCCTGCCCGCGCAGATTCCCTCTTTGATTTTCATGCACTGAAGGGAGAGCTGCTTCATTCGGTTATCCAGAGCCAGCCCTTCAGTGGAGCTGCTCCTGATGCTGCTCCTGTTCTTGTTCACTCTGTCGCTTGTCTTGTTCTCAGCCCCTTCTGCCCTATCCCCTGCAAAGAAAGGATTAGACTGGACGTTAAACCCGGATTTCATTCTGCAAGCTAAGCTTCAAGCAGGTGCCTCTGCAGCTTCCTTTGCCAAAGCACACAGAAATTACAGGAGCGGGAGCAAGACGCTTTAACAAAACCAAGTTGGCCTTCCAAGCCGTGCTCGTCTTGTGCACTGCATCAGCAAATTAGTGAGAACAGCCTTAGGATGGAGCAGACAAGGGCAGTGGTAATCCTCTAGTCTGAATTAGTCAGCCAAGGCTGGCAGAGCCTGCAAGAAGCTCCTTCTGGCATGTTATTTTTTGTGGGGGGTTTTTTCCCCCCCTGGAACGCAAGATTTTCAAAATCATCAAATCAATCAAAATTTCAAATAATGCAGGGCAGTAACTTAAATAAATAAATTCAAGTTTTCCTCCAAATAAATGTACCATGAGAATCCCACTGACGAAATCTCAAACCCCTGCACTAAGACAAAACTGGGGAAAGTTCGCAGCCAGGAGAACAATAATGTTATAAACACTGTTGTTAACTTTGAGACACTGGGCCTTCCCCAAAGAAGTGGCCAGCAACGCAGAGCATTCCCTGGCATATGCCTAGGGAGGCTGGGAAGGTTTTCCTGCTCCCTTTATAAAGCTGAAAAGCACTGGCCCAGGGCGTATCCAGCTGTGCATACCTCTTTCAGCTTCACATTCAGGGGAGGAGGCCCCACTGCATTCGCTCCGGGGGCCCAGGACAGGGAAGATCATCCCAAATTCAGAGAGGGAGACCGGGCTGGGCAGATCCAGGCTTCCAGGTCGTGTTGCAGGAGGGAACTGAGTGGGCACCTCACAGGGACTCGTAGGACCAGAGCTGAAGCTGGATACTGACTGAGTTTCTGAATCTTCTTCGGATACAAAGCTGCTGCCATTATCATCCTCAAACACTTCTGAAGCCACTGCAATGTTCAAAGAATATTCCAGTTAGTAATTAAGCCTCCCCTCCTGCACCTGTTTCAGTTTTTCAGGTTTTCATCTTCCATACACGGACACACTGCTAACCCATGGGCTGCCCCCTCTAGTTTTCTGTCCCCTGTGCAAAGCCTTAGCTTGGTTCTGCCCAGAGGAGCAGCATACCTGCCAGCCAGGCCATGCAAGGCCAGCTCTGCCGCAGCTACCGCGCCTCATGCTAAGAAGCTCTTAGATTTTACTGGCTCTGCTGGCCTTGCTTACTTGTGGTCTTCAGCAGACAACTTAGGTTAGAGCCTAATTCCCTGTGTCTGCCTCCCCCAGCACTATCTTGATCCCAGCGCAGCCTCCTGGTTATTTAAGGCACTAATTAGAAAGACAAAGGTCCCAGGATTTATTTTTGAATGAGGATCACCAACCACCACCAAATTAAAAAAAAACAAAACAAAACAAAGCACATATTCTTTTCCCTGCTTGTGTTTGCACAGATCTGAATTCTAATTAAAGCAAACCAAAACTGTCTGTCCAGATTAAGCTGCAGGGAGAAGAGGAGGGACCCATTGAAGAAGGTTCCATCTTGTACAACACAAGGGTGTAGATTTTGCTGAAGTTAAATGCACTTCAGAGGCTCATTGCAGGGTGGGGACCAAAGACTTCTGCACACAAGCAGTCCCACTGGGATCAGAAGGTTCTCTACACACATCAGCCTCTACACCACACAAGTGTGTGCTGGAATCACATTGACCTGAAGAAGTCCCAGACACAGCAAGACATCCACAGTGACCTGAGGTTATCTTCAATTCCTCTTCCTTGTGATTCCTGCCATTGTTTGTGAGGCTCAGAATCGCTTTGGAAGAGCAGCAGGAGCAAAGCAGCAGCGTTAACAAAATGGCTCAAAGGAGAAGCTTCAAAGAAATTCTTCTGTCACCTTGGGAACCTGGGGCTCGCAGCCACTGCTCGGACACAAAGGTGCCAACAGAGGCTGCCACTGCCATGGTTATGGCAGAGATGATCAACCTTTTTCTGCTGGACTTGCACATTGCAGAACTGCATTTACACATTGCACAATTGACCCAAAAGGCTTCAAACATAAAGTGGATAACAACGTTATTCACCTTCCTGAGTCCTCTCCAGGGCACTTCATATTGACACAGCTTTTCTTGTGGTTGGGGTTTTGTTTTGTTTTTAATTATCTCAAATCTAAGTCTGCAGAGGGGCCTTTTCACTTGCTGTGCATCAATATATGGTGAGCAGTACAGATAACTGTGGGGGGCAAAAGCAATAAAAAATCTGGCAAAAAATGTTTCTAATTAGAGTCCTCTGCTTGGCAAGAAGCAGTGACATCAGGCAGTATACAACTGGCACAGCTTTAACTGTAGCTTCCTTTTCACAATCTAAATTCACTGTAACAAGAGCATCTGCAAGGGCCAAGGAACTTGCTGATGATGAGGTGTTTTATCCAACTCCAGCAGACAGAAATCAAGATATAAAAGGACCTTGGTGGAAAGCTCCCCCAACATTACAATGAGAACTTAATCCAGGCTATTTTATTATTTAATCCAGGCTGCTAGTGCTGCCCTGTCATAACCCAGTTCTGTGTTGGCACCAGATACAAGCTGATCTCCTTCCATTCATGTCAGACTGTGCAATTCAAGAGGGGGATGAGCCCACACTGCTGGTCCTTGCCTGCAGCCTCAGCAGCAGCCAGGGGAGCCACCAACTAAAATTAATTAATTTTTAATGAATTAATTAATTAATATTAACTTTTCTGCCCCTATATCCCAGATCCCTGAATTCCTAAAGCATAAAATACCCTAAAATTCAGTTATAGCTAAGGCTTCCACGAGGCCTTTTGCACAAGGAGGTGGACTTGCAGGTATCCAAGAGGTAATTCCTGCCTAGGTCAGAAAGGGTCAGCCTCAGGAGTTCAGGGTGGCAGAAGATAAGCAGCCATACTGAAACCTGGCTGCATCAGCTCTCTGGACACAGCACCCACTTGCTGCTGCAACTCAGGTCCCAGCTGTGCAGTACTGAGTGAGAGAGCTCCAACACATTGTGCAGAAACTCCCACCACTGCAGAGGGTGGAGGCCAGCCCAGGGCTGCCTCCCAGTTCACACAAGGACCTACAAGGCCTCAGTGCCAGTACACACTGATGTCTGTAGGGAAATTGCATCTTCTGCCTTTGGGCACCAGGGCTGTGCAATCACAGAAGCCTGCAATCCTGACCTAAACTTTTCCCTGCAGAAACAAAGCTGAAATACAAATAAAACTGGTGGTTGTGGGACTGGGGAGCAAGAAAAAGACTTTCTGCATCAAGAAGGGGAAAAAGTGTCCAGGAAGGAGGCAAAAGTAGGCCACATGTAATCTCTCTCTCCACTTTCACTCAGAGCCAGGACAAATGCAAACTCACCACACAACAGACATTGCAGCACAGGGTCCCCATGTGCCATCAGAAAGCAGAGGTTACTTTGCTTGTTTGGAGCTTCCTTGGAGGCTGTTGCTGTCACCCATTTCTCCTACAGAGCCCCTCAGCACACTGCAGCAGCATATTGCTGCTTCTTCACTTCCCTTGTTCACAGCCCACCTGCTCTGCTGAAATCACACCTTGGCAAAAGACTCTGCAGCACAAAGGAGCTTATCCTTACACGCTTCCATGCGAGCATCACACCTTTCTGTACTACTGTAGCCACAACTTCAGCTCCCTCTGCCACAGGCCCAGCACTGGAACACAAGCACTTGATTCAAAGGGTCTGTTCCCACACTGGCTGAATCATCTGTGACAGCCTGCGACCACCCCAGGCCAGTCACTGACAGCAGCACCACTGGCATAAAATTAGACAAACACTTTGAACTCTGTTCATTTTGCTCCTTTCATACAGCACCATACAAAAAACTACTGAGATGTTAAGGGAATGGCTGATGCACTTTAACTCCTTACCCTTTCCCTTGAAAACTGGCTATTAAAGAATGTAATCAACTCCTGCAATAACAAGAAGCGTCACAACTCAGCCATAGTCCCACAACAGCCAGCAAATTTCAAAACTGCAGAATACGCAGAGCAGCCCTAATGTCAGCATTTCTTACAATGCCCATGGGATATTCCCAAGCACAACAATGCTCTGTACTCACTGGAGACGGTGTCTGACTCCGGTTTACTCGCTGACAGGTCCTCCACAGAGGTGTTGCTCCCCTCGGCACCCACGCCACATCCTCGGGGCCCCATGGCAGTGGACCTTCTCCTCTCATGAATCTCATCTGAGATCATCTCCAGATTTTTCAAGGCAGTCTTATACTCTCCCTTTGCCAGGGCCAGTTTGGCCTGCAGGTCATCCACTGTTTTCTTCAGTTGCTGACAAGGGAGACAGGTATTAGATGGACTTTCACTACAAACAAGACACAGCACACAGTTGCCTGTTATGTGTCCAGGTGCCTTGGCTCTGCACAGGCAAGCACAAACCGAGGCTGGTATCTGTGGGATGGGAGAGCTCAGAATTCAGAAGCACCCTAGCACAAGTAGTGGCACTTGTGAAGGAGACAACAGCAAGGCCAACCACAGGAGCTAGGGACTGGGATTGCCTCTAGAGTGTGGTCATGGCCCCTGGCTAAGCACAGAGCCGAGGCCCTGCTAAGATGTGAACTTGCAGGATGTCTCCTTAACAGGAATGCAGCTCTCAGCTATGTCACTGCTTATCCCAGAACCCCTAAGGTTTGCTGGCAGCCCGAGGGGGCTGAGCCTCACTCTCTGCTGAGCACCAAACCTGTCACTTCTGCTCACTAAACCTGCAGAACAGAATGCAGCAAACCCCAAACTCTGGCAGCTGTAATACAGCAGTTCCTGTGTCCCCAGGCACAAACACCACCCTACAGCAAGGACAGGAGTGTTGTACATCCTATTTCCCAAAGGGGAAACACTGCTTGTTTGTCTGTAGCTCTCTCAAAGCTGTTTTTTTGTGTATTAAAAGCAATCTGTGCTTTTTTCATACAGTTTACACAATTACCTTGCTTCAGGAGGGCACTGAGCAGCTGCCATGGAGAAGCAGCAGGCCCACAAACAGTGCATTTGCCCATGGAAAAAAGGGAATTTCTCAAAAGATGCTTCTAGGCAGCAGGGATTACTGGCCTGGCACCCAGCCCAGGGCAGGCAAGGGTTCAGCTTGATGCAGCAGCAGCTGCAGGCAGGCAAGGCAGAGGAGGAGAGGGCACCCAAGCCTGGAACCAGGCAAGGAGAAAGGTGCACACCAGAGTCTCTGAGGCTTACAAAATGCTGTTCAGTCTCAGGCGGCCCAGGGAAGGGCTGACAAAACCATTGTGGGATATGCCTTGAACCCCAGAAATGAATGGGAATCCTTTTCTAGGTAGAATCCTACTGACCCAGCACCCCACTGGAGCCTTCCTGCACCCAGGGCCAGCAGTCCAAGGCAATGTGCTCCACTTAAACCCTGCGCCACACAACAGCACCAGCCACTACCCTCCAACTCTGAGGAGCCAGGCTCCAGTTTTGGGGGGCCACATGCAGCAAAATTCACTCGAGTAGAAAGAGAATGATTCTTGCATTTGAATTTCTAGGGCTACTCTGCCTGCCCCCATCTTTGGCAGCTCCAAGACTGGCTGTAATAGCAGGGATTGCCATCCCACACAGAACTGCCATGCCTGCCCCAGGGCCACTGTGCTCTGCAATGCATGTTCCCAAGCATGGCCAGACATCATTGCACCACACAGAATGCAGTGCAGAGATGCCAAAAAGCCCTGAAAGCATATCCAGCCAAATCCCAAATTCCTCTTATGGCAAACCCCAAATCAGAAATTCACATCTGCATAATATTTGAGCACTGCAAGCAGGCTACTTATTCTGTTAATTGATCCAACCAGTGAACATAAAAGAGCACCCCAAGTACAGTTAAACAGTCTGAAGCATAAAGCATGGGGGGGAAAAATGAAACCCACAACAAACAAATAAATTCCAGACACATTAAACTACAATAAGCAAAGACAGTCAAACTGTACTCTTTTGGTTCTGACAGAGTTCAAACGCTCTTATTTCACACAAAAAAAACAAAGACTATCTTAGACTTTTATCTTTAAAATGTGCTTAGCAAATTGCTCAAGAGGTTTTGAATAAAAACACAACATAGTTGTCAGAGCACTTGAGATGTAATTTCAGTATTTACTGTAAGCAGTAAAGAGTTTCAGATGGATCTGAATTATATACGTACCTCTAGCTGGACATAGTACTTCGCCTTGAGTTCAAAATAAGGTCTGTGAAAATACAAAGAACAGTTGTTTACAATCTCTGGGACTGAACGCAGTGTACTGGCGTGGGAGTTGCTCTCTGTGTAGCATTAACACAGCTATTTTGTGTATCACTGCAATCCCAAGAGACCACTATCCAGATGATGGAACACCTACATATGCTCTCAGTGTCTCTCTCTTACTCCCTAATGCATCTGTTTCTCAGGAGTCTTTTGACCTAAATTCAAATTGCAAAATTCCAGTTTTTGGAGTTCACAGTCTAATTCCTCCAGGCCTTCATTCTGCAAGATATTTAAATGTAACATCCAGCTTCAGGCACACACATCCTCTCCCTACCCAGCTAATTTCTGAGCCCACAGCACATGTAAATTCCTACAGAAGGTGAACCTGCTCCATGTTCAAGTGTGGGGGGTGGTGGGGCAGTACTTGGATTTTTCAGTGAAGGAGAGGGTGTGAAGAGAAGTCAGAGCACCACACACAAGGGCACAGCAGTTCCCAACAGTGGCCCACCAGGCACTTCCCTACACTTGCTTGTAAGGTTGCAAGAGGACAGGGGTATGGGAGGTGCAGCACAAAGCCTAGAAACCACTTTCCACCCTCAAAGTTTTGAAGCCCACAAACCAATATCAACTGATACAACACAAAAAAAAGATACAAAAAAAAATAACTGTAATTTCAACAGGGCTCACTACCCTCCTCCCCACTCAGCAGCTCTCGTGGAAAGTAGGGGAGAGATAAGCAATCGGATATGGCTTTACACAAAACAGAATGTGAACCACCCTTGTGTTTCTACCCTGACAGCAAGGCCATTCTGAGCTGTAAGCCCTCCTGCAGCTGCATTTTGGACTGTGCACTGGAATTCAGGAGTGTGAAAATGTGGCTTTCTGATCCTACGTTCTTTGAAGGGTTGAATTCACTACACAGTCATGCACAAAATAACTGAGTTGTGTTTCCATCAGAGTAGGTTATTTACAGTTCTGATGTTTTTAAGCACCCTCCCACCATCACCAGGAGCACACAGCCAAGTCTTGATGCTTCCAGTGTCATCAAAATGCACCTCTGCCTTCCCTTAGTGGGACATCACCCTGCCAAAGGCTACACAGATGCACCTGCCAGGCCAAATAAAACACTGCAGTTGAGAATTTGGATCCAACAGACAAAGGACTGCTACAGCTGTACCCCAAAGCAATGGCAGCAGACAGATACTGACAGAATGGTGTTGCAGGGAAACACGCACAGGGAACGCAGTGAAAACCACTCACCTCAAAGGACCTGATTCTCAACCTTCCTTACCCTGGTGCCAGTTGGGAGGAACAACCCAGGCTCGAGTCCTAACTTCCTATCAGCTTCCACAAGCCTTGGGAAAAATCCCCTCTCTATCAGTGACAAGCATATGTGTGTTTGCATGGTGTGAAAAAACAATACATACGTGCATGTGTGTATATACACAAATACGCATATGTGCACATACAAACAGGAATGTTTACTTGCAACAGGTAGGAAAAACACCACCTCAGCCACTGGAAGGAGACCAAGAGCAGGAGCTCGCAATAAACGCTCCTGCTCACTCATGGCTCACACACAGCCAGGCACTTGATGCCAGCAGGAACCAGGGCACTGGCAGGGGAGGCACTCCCGTGTCCCAGGGTCCCTTCATTCCATGACATTCATGGCCCCGTAACCATTGTGGGCTGGCCTGGAACTCAGCAGGGCAGGAACTGCTTACTGATACAAGCATCATAAGCTGGCTGAGCACAGGGCACTGCACAGACAAAGTGCTTTTCAAGTAGATGACAGGAAGAGTGAAAGGCATTTTGCCCAAGCCACCAGAGCAGAAAGTGACTTCCCAAAAACAGCTAACACAGGAGGGTTCATTATCCTACAGCTCAGAGGCACTGAGAAGATCTGGTAACTGTTAAGAACATGCAGCCGTATGCACATTCGCAGATCACAAGCAAGTAGGCACCCAAAAACTAAATTAAAAGCAAAACCAAAACAAAACTATCCAATAATCCTTTGCTCATCAACTTTACAGGGCAAATCATCTAAATTACTTTCCTCCAGGATGCCCCAGCCTTGCTTTCAAAATAATAAGGCTTTAAGCGTCTTAATCCCAACTGAAGCAAGGAGCAAATGCAAATCATTTCCTGCCCGGAAGAGAGCAACTCATTCAGTGAGTTTAATTGTGGATAACAGTGAGTTATACACAAGTTTAAAGAGAAGATGAAAAAATGGCCAAAAAGGCCTAGGTGTTAGAGCCAGTGCTCCCACACTACCCAGGGAGAAGGTCAGAGCAGGATGTTGGTGTTAAATCCTTCCTGAAAAGCAGCTAGAGGCCAGCTACACCCTACAATACAAACAGCTGCAAATCCAGCAGAAATCCTCATTTCCCAGTTTCTGTAGCCAGTTGACATCATGGATGTTTTCAGCTCAGCTGCAATTCTCCTTTATGTGAAAATTGCAATGCTGGAAGACAACTGACCTTTCCAACATCCCTATGTAGCATAACTTTAAAGACATCCATGACTATTTGTGCCACCAGGCATCTTTCACATCAGTGCTAGGTTAGAAGCGGCATTTCTGTACAGCCTTTATTAAAGGATCTCCAAAACACCCTACCTAGATGGTTTATGCTGCAGCCAGCCCTGCTGTGAGACAGATGAATACACTGGGATCTTTCCACAGAAGTGGCAAACAGCTTGGCCCAAAGAGAACGACACAAGACACCCCTTCAAAGGTAGTTCCAGCAGAGAAATGGAAACTCAAAGGCATGTCACACAAGAGGCAGCAGGGACACCAGACTCCACACCACCATAAAAAGCTATGTAGGACCCCACTGACAACTTAATCATGGTCTTTATTTTAAATCTTATTGCAGGGAAGGAACTCCTGGCAGCCAAAATTGTTCTCAGATATTGGCCTTATCCAGAGGAATCTGTCATTTAGTGATCTGATGATGGTTTTCACAGCCCCTGTGCAGTGCTAGACAAACAGCATGCAGCTCATTCTAGGAAGTCACACCACTACACTATTTCAGCAAATACGCTTGAATCTTGCTTGAGAAGTGCTAATCCCTTCTTGAATTGAGCAAACACCAGTCAAAATAGATTTTCAGTTGACCGATTTCACCAAAAAGTCATTTTTAAATGGAAGGGATTAAAAGCTAAGTACAGCAAGCAGATTGTTTAGACAAGCCACAGTCTGGAAATATTAAAAAAAAAAAAAAAAAAGATGGTGAAATATAAAGAGGATTAAGAATTGGTTGTAAACAGGGCCAAAATTTTAAACAAGTTCTGAGCAAAAAGCTGTTTCCCTTCTCTGCAACAGAGCCAAACTGCACAGCAAATGCAGACACAATTATTAATGACACAAGCTGCTTAGCTATGCCTTCCAAAGGGTGTTTCCTTCCCCAAGAACGGCTCTCACACAGCTTTGCTATGGCAGTGGCAGGAAGTAAACAAGCCTCGTGTACAGTAGCTTTCACCCATGCAGTCTCACACCTTTCAGCTGTCACTTGCTTTGTTGCTCTCCTGACTAAAAATAAGAACTGTGAACAATCCCAGGCTGTGAAACATCCACACAGAGCTCTGCAGTCAGCACCTGTGTGGATCCCAATCACCTGTTCCTCAAATCACACACCACCAAAGAGTTCAGTGCACTCGAACAAGACCAAGGTGCTGCTCAGAAAAGGTTTCTTATCCCATGTAGTTCAGCAGGTGTTTCATTAGGAGGACAAGGACAAATACCAGTACCAATTGTGCTGTCAGGTTGCTACACACAGAGAGGAACCCAAAGAGCAGTACACTTTCACAGGTTCAAAAACCCCATAATATAGGTATTTCCCCCAAACAGTTTTCACCACTAAACTACTCTCCAAACATAAAACATACTTTGACTTATTGATGGCTCTTTTCAGCTTCTTCTCCAGTTGTTTCATCCTTCCCATGGCAGCATTGTATTTGGCTGCAGTCTCCTTGTGAACCAGCTCACTTCTCGTTTTGGTCTGTTCCGCCTCCATGACCTTCAAGAGGGGAAAAAACAGGTTGAGCAGCAAGGCACAATGATTGACTTCTTATTTCAATTAACAACAACTTTATAATCTCTCCAATCAGCTCATGTCAGGAAAGTGAGGGTATAGAAAAAAATATTCCCAGTGAACCTACTTAAAAGTCTTTCCCAAAAAGAACAGCAGGTCTTCAAACACTGTAAATTATGACAAAAGTGTTAGAGCTTTTCGCATAGTCTTCTCTCACAGGAAGTTCAGAAGACCCTCAGCTTTTGGACCATCCATTTTTTAATCCAGTTAGATACTCACAAGTGGAGCAACACTAGCAGAAGTCACCCAGTTACATTCAACAGTAATGTTTCTGTTTCCTCCTGCGTCTCTCCCGGGAACTTGGCTTTCCCTGCAGAGAGCTTGCTGGTTGCTCAGCTCCCAGTGCAGCCCCATCACTCTGGAAAGGACTGAACACCAGCCACAGCAGAGGGAGGACTCAAATACAGTTCAGCCTGAATAACCAATCACTAGAAAACACTGTGTCCGAGATGGCTCTTCTCTTAAAACAGCTGACATGCCTGAAATCACAATTTCAATACTGAAAATGCAAAGGTTCAAGCCCTGAGCTGACACCCCCACTAGGCAGACAAGAAAAGTTATGCTGATGACCAGTCCCCTATCCTCATGTATCAAGATATCTAGAACACAAGTCTGATAAGGAGCAGCTGAGGGAGCTGGGGGTGTTTAGCCTGGAGAAAAAGAGGCTCAGGGAGACCTTACTGCTCTCCACAACCCCCTGGAAGGAGGGTGTAGCCAGGTGGGAATCAGCCTCTTCTCCCCAGCAACAAGCTACAGGAAAGAGGAAAAGGCTTCAAGTTGCTCCAGGGGAGGCTTAAATTGAGTATTAAGAAAAATTTTTTCACTGAAAAAGGCTGTCAAGCATTGGGAGAAGGAAGGTAAATGTCTCTCCATTAGCTGCACTGTTAGTATCCCATAGCCACACTTCGCCAGTAATTTTATGCAGGGTACTTTTGTTGTCCAAATTTGAGATGTTAGAGGTGTAAGTCAGAAAACGTGTTTTATTTAGTGCATTAGCAGTCAGTATCCAGACAGGGAAGCAACTGATTTTTTTTAAAGTCAATATTTTTAGGCAATTTTTTTAAGCTTCCTGTTTTGCAGCTATGAAGGTATTAATACAAAAAATGGTAGGACTTGATTGTCTCCAGTACTGGGTTTTGAAATGCCTCAGCTGTGATACCAACTACTCTGCAACCTCATGCAAATTAGTTCCACCTGGCTCCCACCACCAGACTGTGCATCTGAGCTCTCATATGCAGAGAGAATATTCAAAATAGCTTGATTTTAAATAACCCCACCCATAAAGCTCTAATTTTTTGAAAAACCATGCTAGTTCTCATGACCCTCAGGCAGAAGCGAACAAGGAAAAGAGATGGTCAGCTCTGACTCACTTGGATCACTGCTCCTCTCAGGAAAACTGTCATATTGTCCTTTCTGATGCCTAAATGAAGGAGTGAAACTGCTAAAGCCATCAGCATCAACTCAGAGTTGTCAGCTGCCACAACTGGAGGCCACCTTTTGCTTATCCACACATACAACTCATTATTAAAGAAAATTTAAAATCCTGTAGAAATTCCTATGAGAAATAAAGATTTTCAAAGGATCTTCTGATAAGATACAAAATAATATACTCAACTCCAACACCCTTCAACCTTCTCATATACATAAGGCATCCATTTTCAAAGAAAAGGAAAAAAAAAAATAATCTATCAGGCTCATAACATATTTTCTCCTGCATCCTGAAAAACAAACTGCAGCCTCTTATCTCAAACAACTGTTTTAAAGCCAGTTGGTGCAATGACTTGCCTTAGTGAAACATGTCAGACAAGGCTGGTTTTAACGTGGAAGTCTCTTAAATTAAACTGCAGTCTCCCAAGACTGCACAGAAGGTGGTTCATCTTCCTTCTAGTCTGGCAAGGAAGCTGCAATTTAAAAATGCCGTAAGCTACAAAATAATGGAGCAACTGGAACTTGCCAGTGCTCAGTTACATGCCAGTCCCTCACATCCCTTCTTGGGGCAAAATTAGCATAAACTTTGATATCTGGGATAAATCACTTAGTAAGTACAACCAACACCAGGGTCATAAAGCAGGTTAGGTGTCCAGTATCATGCTGATTTTTCAAATGTTTCATATCAAACACCACAGAAATGCTGAACCCTGCAGAACTGGGATTTGAGGATGACAGATTGCAATCGCCTCAAAATATCTGACAAAACGTGGAATTTGCTGCTGGCCATATATACTCACATTCATTTCCAGAAAGGAAATGAATCCACCCCCTTTTCCAGAAAGAAAGAGGAAAAACAGGCTATCCTTCATCCTTTTGAGAAATCAGTGATGTAAGAAAATCTCTCTCTCCCCCCACACCCTTGTTTTTCTGTGGGAATTCTGTCCTCATGCTCACATTATCTGCACAAGCCTGCAGAGACAGCAGCTTTCCCTGAGGCAGCAGCTCAAGGTGCATGCCCAAAGCTGAGGATATTACCTGGGGGATTGTAAGGTACCTCTGCAGAGGTCCACCACTTGCCAGGATGCATTTAGGCACTTCATTTAAACAAGAAGAAACAAGAGATATCTTCCACCCCTCCGCAAAAGCCAAACAGCCTTTAAATGGAGAAGCTGTCCACCAGGGCTGGTGGACAGAAACAAACTACAAACGATGCTGCCAGATCTACAGCTGGCAAGTTCAATGCAAGAGCAGCTAGGCAAACCCCTCACCTCCTTAAGAAGGCTTAGAAAAAGACAGGCTTTTGTAGGAAAGTAGTTTTTATTAGAGCTAATAATATATTTGTTGAAAAAACTGCAGTGTCATATGGACTTGTAATCAAGCTCTAGGTCACCGTTCCCAAACAAGCTGGTTTGTCTAACCCAAGTGCTTCTACCACCCACCTTCCCTTGTAGATGCTCCTAAGCCATCACAGATGCAACAGCATCACTCAGAAAAAGGCAGAAAAAGAAGTGAGGACGACAACTTTTCAGACAAAGGCTGCTCAAGACACATCTCACCTCCTTACATCATACCTGCCTTCCAGCTCACCCTTGGGGTGAGGAGGGGACACACTCTTGGACAAAAACACCCAGAATGGATGAATTTCCAGGATACCCACACAACCACCAGACATTCCTGCAGCCCTTGCCTGTCCCTAACTATTGGATCACATACTCCCAGGTAGCACAGGCTATAAAATACAAATAATGGAAAACAAAGCAAGCAAAACCCCACAACACAGGGATTAATCAATTCCTCTTCCCCCCTACCCTCTATTTCATACACAGTTGTCTGGAAAAGGAAGGTCAGTGTAGAGTATGTATTTACCATCAGTAAGTCTGTACAGGTAGCTTTGTTCCACCCAAAATGTTTCCATTATGTTTACATATGAAGTAAAAATGGACGCCAGGCAAAATTTCAGCAACAACAACAAATGCAAAAAACCCATTTTCTCAGTGGAGTTGAGCAAAGCTGACCACTTAAGCCAGAGAATTACTCTGGGGGACTGTTTCTTTCACAAAACATTAAATTGATTGTTCTTCTAGGGGAAGAATTAAAAGAGGAAAGAGACAATGCAGTATCTGTAAACCAGGAGGAGAGAATCAACAATACAAGGGATTGCAAAAAACCACTGCATTTCCAGGATAAAGTGACAGAGAGATCTAGACAAGGAAAGATGTGGGGGGGTTTTGTTGTTTCTTTCACGAATTTTTCTTCTCCCTCTTTTTCCCCTAAGTTTTTCTAGTTGCAGGAAGTATCTCTCCTCTCTACATCATGAAAGCACCCACACATTTTACACTGACAGATGGTACTTCACAGTGTAATATCAAAGAGAGCTTCACAAGCCAAATTAATCCAAGAGGGAGCATGCCTCCTCCCTCTTAACTCTCCCCTCATCCTCTTCTTTTTAAAATGTCTCATGATCAAGAGCCAAAACATTTCTTCTTCCTGCCAGAATTTATGAACTCATCATATCTCAGGGAAGACTGCAAAAACAGGACCTTTTTAAGACTGCAGATTCCATCAGCAATTAGAAATTAGCAATTTCTCTTGAAATTCATGAAGGGTCTTCCTTTCTGCTCCAGCTTGTGTCAAACTAGAGGTAACACATCTGTCAGTACTTTCCTTTTGTACATCTTCATGAATTATTTTCAATAGGAGCATAAATGTGAAGATCTTTTTCCTCCATCCATCCAAAATTCAACGTCCTTTGGTCCTTCCACAGGACTCTCTTTCACAGCCCTGCTCTCTGCACCCCACACTGCAGCATTACAATTCGAGGTACAAAAAGGCTGGTAACCCACTAGCAAAAACATCATCTCCGAATTTTAAAGAGACACTGCAGTTACCAAAATCCTGGTAAGCCAGTGGCTAAGAGGGAACAGTACTCTTCTTCCCCAGGCAGCTTAAGAGCTCATCAAGCCTGTCTACATTTCCATTATAATCAACAGAGAATTTATCTTGCAATGAACTTGCCCCTCTGGACACATATATTGCTCTCCAGACACCACTTATTGATCAAGTTGCCTTCCATCACAATGGAGCTTTTGGCAAGTAATTTTGATACACAGTCAGGTTCTAGACACTAAGGAGCTAAATTCCAATTTAAGTGTCATTACACTTCTGAGATCTGTGGAAAAACAGACATTTAGGAAAAAAACACAGGACTTTACCCCAAAATACACATCAAGTTAAGAGTAGAAGTGGGCAAAGCAGCTGCCTGACTTGCAAGGATTGCACCATAGTCCAGTGCTTCTCTGTTGTGAACACTTAGCTCAAGCACAGACATTTGCAGGGATTAGTTGCATCTTCACAGGCAGGTAGGCAGGAATCCAGCTCCTATTTATGCTCACAGCCTTCTTTGGAAACACAGCTCAAATTGCAAGGTGCAAAGAAATTCTCAAGTGACAGCCTATACTCCATGTACATGTTCATGCTGGTTCTATCTGTTCCATGAAACGACTTTCTACACATTATATTTCCAGCTCACCCAGGAAAAATAAAATTTCAGTACCTCTCCTGTTTCACATCAGTTGAATTGCATGATTTTCTAGATCAGTAGCTACAAAAGTCTTGCTTAAAGAAGCCCATTAGGTTGTCACTTTAAAAATAGTGTTAATGGCTTTTCAGACCATCAAGACATCAAAAAGCAATTACAACATACAACCCTTATTTCTATTTCCTCTCAATGAAGGTCTGGAAACAGCATTTCCTGTTTGCTACCCTGGAACCCAAGTCTTTGTCTATATCCATTAGGTCAAGTGCAGATGTAACCTGGCAGCATTTGCACACATAGCTGTGTAAGAAATCAGTTTCGCATTTGTTCTCTTGCCTGCCCTTTTTCTTTATGCTTTCTGTTTATGGTGTTTGTCAGCTACCAAGCTGCTACAGGGCTCAGGTTTGGTTCCAAGTTTCAGATTAATTCAGTAAAGCCTGCTCCCTCTGCCTAAGAACAGAAAATAAAAACACTTTACTCTGGCCTGACATTTCTATCAGGAGAAACAAATGAATCTTAGGCCAGTCCTAAGATTTAGCTCAAAGGTGCTCTTCTGCACTTGAGTCCTTGCTGCAAAAGACCCACTGCAAGGTCACTTTCTGCCCCATAAAACTATCATCTATAAATGCATGCAAAAAAAGCTAGAAAATCCAAATAACCAGAGTGCAAAAGCTTTCTCCAAGAGCAATATGTGCAAATAGAAGCTGTCTATTTCTTAATCCTCAGCCTTCACCCCAAGAAACAGTTTTTCCATTAGTGATTTCAAACATAATTAATAGTTAATGATCTGAGTTGTCAGCAACACTGTGGCAGTCAAGAAGAACTTTTGTTCTAAAAGATCTCATCCTCTAACCTCTTTTCATCCATAGCTTGGTGGGGAATGTCAATGTTTTCTGCTCCCTGAGATGCCAGTTCAGCCTCACTGAGCACTAAGCACTTCATTAATTGCATGCACTGAAGCCAAGTGAAGTTTTCACTCCGCTCTTAGAGAAGATATAAAACTCAGTTAAGCACTCCAAACTAACTCAAGTTGGGTGTGTTCAGTCAAGACTTCCAACACCACTTTCACCCTTTTTTGGCTCTGGCCTTAGCCCTCAGACCTCCACCACAGCCAATGAAAATCCCAAGACAAGCTTCCATGGAACTCAAAACCTGCTGCACCATGGCAAGGCACAGATGGGTGCTTTGTGGGAACTGAGTTTACCCAGACTATTTTAAACACCAGGAACTGCTGGTCAAGTTTTCAATTCATGGAGCCCTCAGCTGCTCTATACACTCCAGCCAGTGCCTAGGAGATTTTACAGCTGCAGTAAGTACACTAAGTTCCCCATTTACTGTTCAGCTGTAACAAACCAGAGACATTAAGGCTTGAATCAGCCCCCCAACAAGCAGGTATCCAGCAATCAGTGATGATACCTATCAACACCACCAGCAGGACTCCACCAAACACTGCCAGCAGCCATCTGCTGCTCTGAATCACTGGGTTTACTCATCTCAGGTGCACACCTCTCACAGACTGTCAGGGAACAATCAAGGGTTGTAGGAGGACACAAGGATGCCTTTGAAATAGCCAAGGAAAAAAAAGAATTCGTTTGTACTCTCAAGTTGCCATTGTTTCTTTCTTCACCCACCCAACACAAGTTTTTGTTATGCCAGCTAGAGGGAAGTAGGTGGCAGATGGGATTGCTGTCACTGTTCACTAAAACTCAGCAGTTCAGCAGTCAGGTTCTCTAAGCAGCTCCTTAGACACTTCTGGTTTTCCCACCTATCAATTCTGAGAATCAAAAATTATCTATTTTAGAACTTTGTTCATATTGAGCAGGGATTACAGCTCAGGAAAATAACAGCTGGCACACACACACTGCAAAGGAGGAGTTCCCCTCATAAACACAGAGGTCACCAGATCTGCAAATACCAAATTGTAACAGGGACAATGACACAAACAGTACCCTGGAGTTCATTTTCTCTTTAATATATACCAGGTTTTCTATCTCTCCTCTACACACAGTCAACATCCCTTCTGTTCAGTCAGCTGGATTTTAAAATTCACTCTGAAAGAGAGGCTTTTCTTGTGACTGAGAAGCTTCTGCAACAGAACAGAGCTGTTGCACTGAGGACTGAAAGACAATATGAGCATTGTATGGCATGATAGCATGTTTGGAATAGCAAGTTCAGCTTCACTGGCATATTAAGGAAATGACAGAACAAAGGTTTTTAACTTCAATTTTTGGTTCTTTTATGTTAAAGTAAGCCTTTCTGCCTTTCTTTTTTTAACAGAGAGAAGACAAATGACAGGAAAAGTCTTCCTGACATCTGCTAGAAAGAATACTGTCTTTCTTTGTTAGTGCATCTCTTCTGTAGGTTTAAAAAGACTTTACAAAGGAGGTAGGACCTTGTCTAACTTACAAAGTTAATTTAGGATAAAGCAGCATGCAACCTTTAAATGTAATACACAACTTTGAGTAACTCTACATTCAAACACACATTTCTGAAGCAAAGTGACTTGTTCAATATAGTCCATACTGAGAACAGGTTATAATAAAACAGGAACATGTCCCTGTTTTTCCAGGGTAAACACTCCCATAACACACATATTCAGGAACAGGCATCCCCATGCAATTATTCTGGCACAACTCCAAATGCAGACATGCCTTTAAGACATTGTTTATCCCTGTAAAATAGATGGCAGTAACTTTCTTTTCATTTTCTGTAGAGAGCTACTCCACAAGTATAGCGCCACCAGACAGAGAACTAGAGTTGTCCCAGAAGCAGCCAAGGTCCAGATCATTTAACCTTAGGCTTCATAATTTTCACAGCTTCATTTTCCTACATGTCATGTACCTGGACCAAAAGAAAAACTTGGTCTTTCAGAAACTGGGCCTGATACACCACAGGAGAACACAAAGCATGGAAAAGGCAGGTGCTGGGGGAAGTTTGTATTACCCTCTGAGTAGCGTGGTTGAGCATCTCTTGCCAGGCTGAGTCAAACTGACGCTTGTCATCTTCCAGCAGCCTCTGCTCAGCAAGCGAAATGGTCTCTTTTGCAGCACGCAGCACTTCAGTGGCCCTCTGAAAGTCCTGAGTCGCCCTCTGGGCCTCCAGCTGCGCCTAAAGGGAAAAAAACCAAATGTTGGGATCAGAGTAAGACAAAGGAACCCTCACAGTCACATTTAGAAGACCTATGACACTGATCCCAAGACTTTTTAAAACAGCCACGCACTGTTTCTCAAACTTTTACTTGAAATAACGCATTTTTCAATGTAGTAAGTCCTGCTAAGGCAGCAGTCCCCACCCAAAGATGTCATCTGCCAAGAAGTGTCTCATGGTGTTCCTGGTCAAAAAACTCACAGCTAATGGCCTACAAATAAGCACCTGGCTGAGAGATAATACCTAATGATGTAGGTTTAATCCTTGATAAACAAATCAAAAGAAAATGAAATAGCAAACTAGTGGCATGTCAAGAATACACTGAGAATGGCACTCCCTGAGTTTAGTCAGGGTGGATTTTTATCTGATACGCCATTAATCATGCTGAGGAAATATGCTGGAATTATTACCTTGCTATAAAGAATAAACAAGTTCTCTGAGATGGCGACTGCTTAACTCTGGGCAGTTTTTAACTTTGCTATCCCTGGAACACAACTGGTGCAGTAAGTCCCCAGCAAAGAGACACAAGAATAATCAAGGCAATTTTTATAAAAAAATATTTACCTGTATTTTTCTACATTATATATTTCATAGATTTTTATTTAAAGAAGTATTTTTGAGCTACTTTGCTCAAATGTAAGCCTCACATTCAATTAATTGAACATCCAGCACTGTGAAGACAGTTTTCATTTATACTTCAATGATTTTTCAAAAATAAACCGTAATCATCCAGACCATGAAAAATGTCTATGAAATTACCTATGAAAAATGTCTTTGACCAGACATGACTGACTGAACAAAATAATGAATAAAACTTTACGTATCATGATATACACAGAAGGAGTCTGAGACCCAAACATGAGAAAGGACTCTGACATACAGAATACTACACTGAGGAAGATAAAGTCGTATGAATAAAGGAAGAGGTTTTAGTGTGAAGAAATGGTGGTCATTTGGGAAGTGGCTAAAAATGCCTGATACAAAGTTAGTTGAACAACAATGCATTTCTTCAGCAAACAGCTGGCTACACCCCCTCAACACGTGAAAATACCTCCATACTTGAGACACCACAGTTATTTGTACAGGTAATGGAAAAAACCCCTCCCTCCCTGCCCCATGGCAGGGGAGATGGACTCCTAATTTAAACACAAGTCTCAAAGGGAAATAAAGCACACTAAGTTTCCTTCACCATGTCCTGAAATAGCAGCAAGCTCTTCTTACTTCCTTTCCTCTCTCACATGGCAGTACTTCACCCCAAGGTAACCATATAAAAATAGGAGTTATGTGTCAGAGGTCCTTCAGTTACTAGCTAGAGAGGGAAATAAAAGTCATCACAATCAGAGCAGTAATTTCCTTCCAACCAAGGTCCCTGATGCATTTCCTTCTGAAGTGGCTGGCAGTGTTTTCCACAGAGAAGTTCATCTAACCATGCCCTTCACTGTTTTCAGGCAGTTTACACCATATCACCCTGCCTACAGCCTCTGTGAAGAGCCAGAGCACTAAAGTGTTAATTTCCATGCAAAACTGCACATTCCAAGGCAGCACAGATCTTTGGGCCAAGATTAGTGTATGCACAGCATCATTCATACAAGTTCAATGCCAACATTATCTCTTCTCTCTGCAAAAACCCCCACGTTACATCTCGTCATCACCCCACTCACCAGCTCCCTGTTTCAAATGTATTAACACATTTTATTAATTCAGAATAAGCCTGACTATAGAATATTTTTATTTAGCTACTAACTAACCTAAACCATGATACCCAGCAAACAAAAGCCATGGCAAACAAAAGCCATCTGAGGATCTTTAAACAAGGCTCAACCTAGGCTTCCAACAAAGAAGAAAAGCAAAAAGCCTGAATCTTCATCCCTAATATCTACTAAATTTTCTAAAAATTCATAACCATTTTTTTTTTTTTTGTCCATCCAGTCAGTTTGACCTATGCTAGTAAAGGAATCAAATACAAATAAAGGCCAAAAGTTTCCCATAGAAGTAGTCTAAGATGGGATTTTAAGACGGGAAATAAAATGCAAGACTCCAGTAAGAGGCTGCACCAAGTACTGTAGAACAACGCTGAGGATGTTTGGATGAAGAGCAAGACCAATTTTCATGGAAGGCTCTACGAGAGGGAGCCAGGTCCCAGTAGCTTTCAGCAAGAAGGCTGTGAAGGCAGCTTCAGCTGCATGGCTGCCCTGGCTGCATGAGCAGGCCTGCCCATGCAAGAAATAACTTAAAAACAGACTAGAGACCCATTCCTAGCACAGCCAGAACCTCATCAGCAAGTAACTGCTTTGGAAACTCGGTACAACCAGATCCCAGGGGCAAAGAAAGCACGGAAGTACGGTTTTCTCACCGTAACTGCATCAGCACTTGAAAGTTTCTGTTGGCACAGATACCTGGGTTAGGGATCAAGACATCTAAGCCAGCAAAAAGCCTGCAGAGCATTAGAAGCTGAGATACTTAATCCCCATGGAAAAAAACATTTAGTGGCAGCTTGCAGTACTCACAGTTCCTCTGATGAAGGCCTTAAAAGACAATTGACTCTAAAACAGGAAAACTGCCTTTATGATAAAAAACCAGAAGCCAAATCTACAATTCATTTAGAATTGTAAATTGTAAATTTAGATTTCTGCTTGCACTTGGACCTGTAGGACATTAACACAGCTGTTAACAGGCAGGACCACAAGTCTAGGCCCATAATCCATTCAGCTTCATGCCCTCTAACTGTGTGGGTAAATGGAAAACTAAAACAAAGCCATACTTAAACACTCCCTCGCAGCTGCATTTGTTGAATACCTGCTCTGCAGTGGCAATTTGGAACCACTGTTCTGTTTTTGAGCAACATAGTCCAAATAGCAATTTAACTTCAACAGTTATCTGAAGTCAGTCTGCAGTCTTGACTTTAAGCAGCTTACTGGAAGCCTGAGAAAGAAAAAAAAATGCTAGGCTAAAGAGTGTCACATTTGTCATTAGAAAAACATCAACAATTTTGTGGCTTTGCCAATGTGAAAAAGGATACTCAAACACTTTCTTTTGTGTTCTTGTACAGTTACCCAATAATTACCCTTCATTTAAAACTCCCTACAGCGCATACAAGTTGTTCTGCACCATCACCAACAGGCTGCTCTCATTCCTAAGCCCACAAGTCACTCCATTTGGTGGAAAAAAGAGCAGTCATGTTCTTCATGTGCTTTTAAAACCACAGAGAAACCAACAGGAGCTCGCGTCTCCATCCAGTTCCTTATACTGCACATAAACTTTACCACTTTAGACAGTGGCTGCTTCTCTCAAGACTAAAATCCAAAATTCAAATGAATGGCTGAAAACCAGGTTGTCTTTCATCACAAACTCGTGTTTGAGTTGAGAGAGGTTTAGCCTTGGGGTAGAACAAGAGACCATGTACTAGGGATGAGGACAAAAATTGCTGAGGGAGGTTGGAGGCAAGTAGGATGTCAGCTTTCTAGCTTGTCATCCACATGGCTGGTGCTTGATGAAGACTACCCAATACAGAAGTGAGAGTCTCTTTCATTGTAGTCAGAAGAGCCAGTCCAGTGAAAGTTCTTTTTGATAAAGAGTGACTCCTGACATCTTGGGAACTGGGTGACCTGTGCCCCAGCTCGCACTGCCACAGTGACACTGCTAATTGTGGTTCCTGATCAGTGCTTTCTGCCAGGAAACTCAAATGAATGTGTTCACCACTGCAGACCCTTCCTGTATTATTATAAAATAAAAAATGGAAGTCCTTAAGAAACACGACTAGGCAGCCACAGAGATTGAAGCTAAGGAGAATCCCACTGCCACAGCACATCTGTCACACACCGTCCACAGAGAGCATCAACTCTTCCGCCACTCTGTTTGTCCCTCCTCTGCAACTCAGACTTCTACAAGCAACCAGCCACAAACACATCTCCCATAACAGTAAATCCCTTCCCTACAACCAGCAGCACATCCAGAAGTCCTGCTCTGCCCACTCAGCACCCTCCTCATGGCCAAGAGCTCTTTTTACACCTCTGCCCACCCTGTGCTGTTCCGCATGTGTGACCTCCTCTCATCAGCTCATCTGTCTCCCTGATCTCCCTGGCTCTGACAGGCACAGCTCTGAACTTCCCAGACAACCCCCAAAGACTCAGAATTGACATGCAGTAGCACCACTCACAGAAATAAATCGTGCACTGTGGTATAAATTTATTTTCTAAGATGACATGTTTATGTAAAATTAAAGGGTTACTGACAGGGTTCATAATTGCAAGCTATTAATATATTGCTGAAAGGTGCTCAGTCCTGACAAATCCCTTTTGGGGAATAAAAGCTGCACCCTCATGGGCAGTCCTCTTTCACCCTACACAGGGCCCTGCACAGAAGGGAAACATGCACAACAGCCAGATTATGCTACCAGCTGGAAATTTAATAAGTGCTAGGCCATAGTAAGCTAACAAGAAAACAAAATTAGGCACTTTTTAAAATGTAGTCCTCCTGGAACCAGCAGCAGCACACAGACATCTGCTTGTCCACTTTCAGAGCAGAGAACTGTGCACTCTTTTATTATTAAATACAATTTTCTGATTAGTCCACATAGCTTCTGTTGACCCAAGCCCTTGCCCAGCTGCTAATAGAGGATTTTCCCCCACCCTCCCGTATATATTTTGAAGCCATGATATGTCTGCGTTTCACTTCATCTCTGATTTTTGTTTTTGTTTCTGCACAGTATCACTGACACTGAAACATGGTACAACACAGATACAACATTCCTCTGAGGTTAGCCAGCATCTAGTGTACCCTGGTAGGCACTGCTCAGCCTCTGACACATGAGCACACCTGCACACAGCTAACAGCCCAGCCAGGCTGCCCCAAATAGATGCAGAGGGTTTATTTTGGGGAGACAAGACTATGCAGAATGTCTTCCCTTGGCCAGCCTCACCAGAGGACCAGACCTCAAGTACTGATATTAAATGAAAAGGACATCACAACACAACTAGAAATTTTCCCATTAGAAACATCAGTCAGCAAAGACCAGGTATTTTCAAAATTGGCTTCTCATTTATCCAGGTGAATTTATCTCATCCTGCACTGCCAAGGCCTTGACATCCACTTTATTTCAGCATCTCTGAGTTATTGCCAATGAAAGACATGAACAATCTTCATCAAAAAAAAAAATCAAAAAAATGAAAAATAAAGTTTATGAAATCACCATAAGCTGGAACAGGAAGGGAACACACAGATGCTGCTCAGAACAAGGCACCAGCACACCACATGCTGGCCCAAGGCCTTTGCTCTAGAAAGCACTTGTTTGTTACTGTGAAATCAATGTTTCTCCCACCCATTAATATTTAAAACAATAGTTTAATTGCTACCAGCAAACATGTACTGGCTTACTAGCAAATAGACAATGATTATCTGTGCTCCAGTTCCACTCTTCAGAAGGAATCAAGTTTCAGATGTTTTTTCTCTGGCCCCTTTTCCTTCTTTTATCAACATCCCACGTTAATGTGCTGTGCAAATTACAACAGGGAACACATTTTGAAACAGGAACTTTACTCCATCAATCGCCCACCAGAGCTGCTGCAGCACTGCCCGTCTTCAGGGATCCCTCTAATTGCAGGGACTGCACCAGAGCATTCTGCACATGTTTCTGGCAGGGATGAGGATGGCAAGATCACCACTCATTGAACACAGCATCCTCATCTTACCCACCACTGCAGCAGATTCAGTAGTTCAGAAGTCTACAAGGTGAAGCATTTGAGTGCTCGCTGCACCACTCTCAGCAACCAGCCACTGAGTGCTGCTATTTCGGCTTCAGTTTTCCTCAACCTGTTTTAATTTAGCTGGCAGGCAGGAACAAGAACAGCAGCCCAGATGTCAGGGGTCCATAATGCTCAACATCCAAACAAATAACAACAACCTTCACATTGGCACAGCTCCATCCACAGCAAATCTGCAAATGACATTAAGTCAGAGGACGTGGTAGAAAAGGCAGAACCTCAACCTAGATGGGCCTTGTGAAACCTGAGGGTCAAGAGACACTTTAAAAGGAGACCTGTGGAGTTCTGCACTTGGGGTGGAATAATCCCACTGTCAGCCCTGTCAAAAAGGGCCTGCACGTTACAACAGGTGTCAGGCTGAGAAAGCTGAGAAGGAGCAGTCTCACTGGAGTAATGCAAACCATGTCCTAGGCTAAACGAAGAGAGCCATGGCTGGCCAATCCTGCAGACAGGTTACACACAGAGGTTTCAAATCCCCATCTCTGGCAGTCTTCAAGACTTGGCAAAGCCATGGCTGATGCAATCCAGCAATGTGACAGTTCTGCTTTGAGCAGAAAGTTGGGATTTGATGACCTCCAAAGGTCCTGTACAACCAGTATTTCTATCACATACCATCATATTTTTTTTAGTTTCTCAAAATTTGAAGAATATTTTTGCAAAAACTTTGCAGTGATGCTGAACATTCTCCTACATGCTCAGATGCATTTATTTTACTGAATAAACAGACTAATGGTGCAACTGGGGAGGTTAAGGGTTCTGTCTGCTTTTTTTAAGGACCATGACCTTCCTTTTCCCTCTCCCTACAGCCTAAAAACTCTGATCCAAACCAAAACTGAAAAGTAGTAAAAACACCCCAAAACCCCTTCTAACTATTCTTTTATACACAACTTCTAAAATCCAAGGCCTTGGGAGTGACCCCGTTTTGACAGATGTACAAAGCCTGAGCTATAGATATAATCTACAATGACTGCTTGCATCAAAAAATAGTCTATGAAGAGTCTAGTCTGAATTTCCCTTGTATTCCCTAAGCAGTTTATTATGAAGCTATGCAATTGAACATGGGTTAGAATTTGTTTTTTCAAAAGCAGATTCAAAGATTTTTAACTAGATGGAGAAGGCAAAGGGGAGGAAAAGGTGAAAACAAGACTTTAACTAGAGTTCTGTGAAATAAAAACCATTTCCTCCCTGCTGCATAACTAGTGAAATGCCTGTGAAACACCAAAACCATGTGTCCCTTAGCCTCTGCTTTTGATTAGGTGACTTATTCTTGTGCTGGGCTTTTTGGTCCCCTACGTTCATCCAGCCCTTCTCCTCTAACAGCAGATTGTTGTAGAACTGACCTGACTCCCGGTTCTGCGTTACATTCCTGTAGTCTATAAAGAGGCACAGGAAATATGAGCAGACCTACAAAGCATGTTTCAAGAGACACCTAGCTCTGTGCTAAAGTTAGGTTGTATGTTTAACTCCTTTAACACAGGATCACGAGTGTGTTTGAAGACCCAGAAGATTCAGGGCACAACCAAGAGTTCATTCATTAGCTGCATCTTTTACCAGCATGCAGACAGCTGGAGTACTCAAAGGCAGAATCCCACCTCCCTTCTTTGGGAGCTGTGGAAGGAAATGAGAAAGAAAATACCTGAACACACAGTTCCCTCAAACACCGTTAAGGCCAGTCCAGGACTGGACTGCACAATCAGCTGCCAGCTCTTCTCTATTCTCTGGCAGCTCCCATCTAGGTTGTAACCAGGATCTTGTGAAATGAGGGCAAGAATATCACCTCTGAGCTGATCACTGCCACAGTGAAGTCAGTCATCTGAAACCTGCTGGTCTCCTCACTGGTTTTAATTGATGTAGCTCCTTCCCTTACAGGAATGGGGAGGCAGTGTTCACTTGGGTGCAGAAGTTGCATGGGAGACCAAGCCTTCTGCCCCTCCTTTGTTTTTCATGTGGTTGTTGAGAGATGCTGGTGTGCCTGGAGTTACTCACGCTAATTAACCACTCTATGGCACCAGAACATGACAAATGGTTCAGTCTAGAACCATCCAGGCACAGCCTTCTTGGGCATTCACTGACGTCTGCTTATTACTTGTGTCAATTGTTTGTGGCCGAAACTATTAAGCTGTTGCTTTCTGGAAGAGGGGATGATAGAATATGTCCCAGTTTTGATCTCCAAGGTAAAAGATCTTATTAAGAGAGAAAAACACCGAGATAATCCTCCCTGCTCTGTGCACCTGCATTCTGACAGCTTAGGCAGTGAGTCAGCGAGGCTAGGGCTTACAGCCGGTTTCTAGGTTTACAGAGGCTCTACATGCTCATCTGCACCTGGCAGCAGCCTGCTTTTCTGGAATTAAATATAGAAGCAAGGAACAACTCCCACAAATACACCCTGCAAGAGGTACACCACCTGCTTTAGTGGCTTTTGTTAACTGTCCAAGATAATCAACATTCAGCACATACAGATGCAACAGGTATGTTCAGCAGAAACATCTGGATCGTTGTCTCATGTAACTGCCACCAAAGCAACAAATGTTTTTAAGTAGAAATTTCCAGAGTGTTGGCAATGGATTGGCAGCCTGGTTCTGGTTCACCTTGTGCATGCATACTGGCATAAGCAAAGACAAGGCACATGGGTATGAGTTTCACCTGGCTGATGGCCTGTTCCGGATGTGTTCTCCCAGTTCCCAGAAAGCCTCACACCCACCAGCAACTGCCTGTCCTCAATACCAGGAATACGCTCTGGAAGAAAGTTCTAGGCTGACCTTGTCCGCCTTTGCATGCTCACAGATACTTTTGAGACAGTAATTTTCCGAAGGGACACACTGAAGGTAACTACTGACCCCTCAATATTTTTCCTAGTCAAACTGCACAACTCCACAGCACAGGTGAATAACAGGCTTGCTTCACTGAAACAAAAAAGTTGCAGGCGGTATCCTGGACTAATGAAGGGCTAAGTCCATTCCTCGAAGGAAAGAGTCTAGGTAACAGCAGGAATAGGGAATATGTCAATTACACTTCAGAGCAATAAAATCCTCCTTTGAGAACAAGCCATTAGCACACTTCACCAAATTAAAAGAACATACCAAGATAAATCAAACAACAACAAAACAATAAACAAACAACTGCCAGAAACAGACACAGCTAAAAGAGGCAGACATTTCTTCCACATCCTGGCAGCAAAATTTCTTGTCTAATAGTACAACTTTTTGTTTGCTGCTATTGAGATGTATTTCTTACAGAAACTAAGTAAATGCAGAGCCATCTTTTCCAGCAAGAACGGACAAAACTGTTTTACTAGAAGTCACAACAAAACACATCCAGAAGGCAATAACCAACATCCATATCACATCTGTTTTGGTGGCAGACCTTAGCATGAGCATTTATCACTCCAAAATAAACTCCCACCTATTTAGACCACTGTACACAATAAACACTTGGTTGGTTGAAAAAGTTCCCCAAAGTTGCAATACTTGTGCTGCCTTCAGCAGTCATCCCTGAGCAATTATCACACAAAACAGGTACTTAGGATATCACCCCGACCTCAAGCCACCCAGGCTCAGATGACAACTACTATTTTTAACAGATTATCCTGTCTGTGGTTTACAATCCCTTGAAATAGCCTTTACTAGAGGCCAGAAAAAAAAATCAGGGGAGGAAATGGTGACAGACAACAAAGGAAAGCAACCTTTCCTTTAAATTGTTTTTTTCCTGTAGTTCTGTGTTTTGGCAATAGCTGTGCGAGTGCTACAGCCACACAAAGGAATGCACAACCTAATCTCTCAGGTTTTTCCAAACTGAAAAGGGTGCAAAATGGTGTTACTCAAATCTCCATACAAGAGTAGAGGAAAAAAGGGGCTCCATTCTATTTTCATATTCCAGCATCCTTTGAGAGCTGCTTACACCTTCCTGCCATTTCCAGCATCTGTTATTGCATCTGTGGCTAAGCATAATAGCCAAACCACCTATATCACTTCTTTCTGCCTAAATCATCTGAGATATATCAAAACCCCCCAAATTTTTCTGCACTAGCCTTCTCCTTGCTACTCCAAAGAACTGAGGGTATTTCCACACCAAATTAACCCAGTATTCCATTACTTCAGACCTACTTGCACAATACTTTAAGTATTTCACAACAGGAAAAAAACCCCAAAGCTTTCTTGAAGGTAGGAAAAATAATTAGGTCATTTAATTCCCAACAATTAATGGAGAAGAGGCTGAAAAGGCATCTGGCTTTGAACTACAGCCATCATCTATGGCTGAGAACTGATGGAAGCTTTGTAGGGTTGGAAAAAGTCAGAGAAAGAGATCCCTAAAGAAAGAGTAACTTTTTTTCATCTTTCCTAAATAAATACTTCAAAACAGTTTAATCATAATACTTCATTAGAAGTATTTTCTTCTACTTCAGCGAAGAAAAGCAGAAGGAAGAACCTCTAATTTACAGTGCAGCCAACAAATCTACATGATGGAGCCGTGCAAAGCATATCAGCAAATAACCATTAGAAAACCAATTACAGGTTTTGTATCAACAGCTTATACAACCATCCCTCAACAGAATAGTGCTCACACAAAGCAGAAATGTAAGATGTAGGAATACCAACCCAGAGTAACTGGACCCATTCACTGAGCCACAGAGGCTCAGAGATACAGGTGATCTAACTTTTAGAGGGGGACACACATACACACAGAACTTACTGACACAGGTGTTTCAACAAGCAAGTGGTTAAAATTAGTTCCCAGTATCCAAATGTGCCAGGAACATGGTACTTGCAGAGGATATTATTACAGATGCCACCTCCTCTGCAGGAAATATAAGCTACAGAGCAGTAAATTTGAATCAGGTAAGGATTTTTTTTTTCTGTTCATCTGAGAAGTAGCAGTTGTCAGTGTTCCCAAACATGGGACAGATTAAGAGGGTAAAACCCTGCTAGCCACACTGACCTACTGTCCTGCATTAGTAGGGTTGATGGGAAGACAAACACATTAAGGAGCTTGCTTTCACAGATCAGATCTTTGGCATAACTTTCCCAAGCCAACCAGGCAACATCTGTCATCTTCTTGGCAGTTTAAGGACACCCAGCTTGATACACTCCAGTATCACACTGCTCAACCAGGTGACAGAGCCAGAATACAAAAGTCACACTGATCCAGGCTTTAAGTAAATAATGTTAAATCAACCAGGCAAAACCTAGAGCTTGTTGACCCAGGTAAATGACCCTGAGTTCCCTGCTTCCTAGGCTTTGTCTCTACTTTGGCCTGAAGGAAAATGCAGCAGAACCATGATTCAAGACTTAAAATACAGTTTTCAAGTTCTAAGCATTCAGGTGGAACAACGAGAGCACACCAAGCACAAGCTCTGTGCAGCAGCACTGAGACACTGAGTGCTGATGGCAGGGTAAGGACTCCCACACACTGCTCACCCTGTTTCAGATGCAACTGTGCAAACACGACAGGAGAGCACCCGAGGCACTCCATCGAACTCTGAGCATGGCAAAACATTTGCCTGACTGAATCCAAAGTATATCCTGCTTTAGAAAAAGCTTACAAAATTCAGTGGGTTCCCTGGTGAAAGTCCAGGAAGTGACTCATCACCCTCAACAATAAAGTTCCAGATTCCCTTGCTTGGCTAATGCCCTCTTCAGCCATGCATCATGTGGGAAGGGAGATTAATATACTGGGAATGCCCTTTGGGACCACAGCAGTGGGAACTCCACATTTCACCACAGGACTGACGTCACATCGACATGGCTTCCCCAAGATTTAATGATGTGTTCTGTAATAAAAAAGCCAAAAACACTGGTGGGAAGAAGGGGTTCAGACCTAGAGCAGGCCCATAGGGAGCAAGAAGGAAAAAAGGACACACAAAACTTTGTAGGCAAACAGGTACAACAGACAGCCTCAATGCGTCATACTTTCAGGCACTTCTTGCACAGCTCACCTACGTTTCATTCCCTTACCATTTCTTCACAGCTTCCTGATTGCTCACACTGAAATTTCCACGTCTTTTTCCCTTCAGAGCACACCAGCCATCTCTTCCCAGGCAAGGCTCATGCTGCCTGCCTCCCTCCCGTGCCTGGCCTGCCGCAGCTCTAATAACCAAGGCCATCACATCAGCCTCCATCCCACAGACAGCTTTCTCAACCACCAAGGACAGTCCCAGTTCAGGAAGGGAGCTGCTCCTCTGCATCATCATCCCACCAATCCAAGTAAATCTAAAAATCACAGCCATTTCCATATGGTTGACTTACTGACCTGGAGAGTGAGTCGCTTCTCAAGCCATTCACCCCACCTTCCTAATCCAGACATCGTTCCCTCCCATCTCCCACTGCCAAGAGGTTTCCTGAGACCCACCTGGGCAGCTGCAAGACAGCATCCTCAGTTAAAAGGGCAAACAGCACAGGCAGGGCACAAACAACACAACCTACGCTGCCAGCCTAGACTGGTTACTGCAAAAGGCCAGAGCACCAACATCCATCCAAAATACAAATAATACAAAATGCAAAAAAAAACCCAAGTCCTAGTGATCAGACAAGGGAAACAGTTTTAAACTGAAAGGGGAGAGATTTAGATTACGTGTTAGGAAGGAATTATTTACTCAGGGAGTACTGAGGCACTGTAACGGGTTGCACAGAGCAGTTGTGGAAGCCCCATCCCTGGAAGTGTTCGAGGACTTGGGCATTGAGCAACGTGGTCTAGTGGGTGGCACCTGTGCCCATGGCAGGTGGGCTGGAACTTCAGCCACAGAAAGCAGTCAAGTGCTCTGGGTGCTTGATTTTTTCATTAAACACTTGGAAAAATTTGAAGGTTTGGCAAAGTTTATTTTCAAGTTTCTGTATTCCTTCCTTTCAAAATGTGAATCCACATGATAGTTATTTGGTTTATGAACAGTTAACCAGAAACATTCCTTCAGCCAGGAAAGGTCAGCTGGTTGTTCCACTGTAACTGTGCCAGTAATTTTGCTTTTTACTAGCTCCATGGCAAGTCTCCAAACAAGAATGCAAGTCTGTCACAGTTCTGCTGACATTTAATTTTTGCTTCTCAAGTTCCTTCTCCCTCCACCTTTTTTTTTTTTTTTTGCCAAGTTAAGCTTAACAGATTAGATAAATCAGTCTTAACTCTTTGTTGTCCTAAACATGAGCATCAGGACTTCAGCTCATAAAAGTAGGACGGATAAGGAGACTCCTTATGAGATGGGAAGTCAATATACCGATGGATAATCATAAAAGACATTAAAGATGTCTGTAATAGATGGATAATAATAATAAACATTTAGTTTCTAGGAACTAGAGGGAAAGACCTGGATATCTACGACTGTTGGAACTGGACCCAGGAGCTGTCATCTACACTCAATGCTGCCCTCCTTTTCCCAGCAGAGCCAGCTGGTGCTGTGATCCCATTAGCTCTCACTCACTGAGTGAATTTGGATAGAAAACTTGGGTGCTGCAGGAATTGACACTGGCAAGACCACAGTTGCCAGTTCCTAATTAATCTTTAAGCATGTTTGGCAGTTTTGAACCTCCAAGTTACATGAATTTAAAAAGATTTTGTTTTCTGAGCTAAGGAAGTTACTATCTGTAACTTTCCATACTTGCCACACTATTTTCAGACATCTCAAGCTGTACACTTAGAAGCTGAGATGGCCACTGCAAAAAGTTTTGCTCATTTAGTGGCTTGATCTCTACAAAGAAGGGTATCAGTCTCATCTGCTGAGGAAGACTCTTCCAGCTAGGTAGGTGTGCTCTTATCTGCTCACACCCCTCCCACCTTCACCATGAAGTGGCTCAGTTCCTCCTCCGTTCCTGTTCTGCAAGATTACAGCAGCTGCTTTTCATCCTGATTCACTTTGAATAAAAAATTCATTGAATCATATCAAAACTCACATTTGAGAGAAAATAATTTCCCAGTGGTAACTAGGCTCCCCTCAGTTCTGTGAAGACAAGCAGAATGGAGGTGTAGGATCTGAATATCTGAAAGCTCACCTCTAATTCTTTATTCTCTCAGCTGATTTCTTCACACAGATGTGGCAATCCAGTTACAAAATATTACATGAGTAAAAGATTATTAGTGAGGTGAGAGAAAGGAGCTCTACAACATAAAAAGTTGCAGTGAACAGGATGGGACAGCTGTCCCTACTTGTCTATGAACTGCACTTCTTCTTGGGTATGCCTGGACATCAAGGGAAAAGAATTGCTGTAAATATTCATTCCAGCGGGTTTTCCCAAGCCTTTTCAGATAAAAGAGTGCTGCTTAAGTATGCCAAGAACACAAAAAAAGAATTAGTTTTAAAACCCAGGAAGACTGACCCAAGAGGAAGCAGAACATGCATATCCCCCAACATACTGCCATATGAACACGTGGTTCAGGTGGGTCCTTTAGTGAGTGGTACAGACAGGTATGACCTAGCACAGATCTTTCACCTATTTTTGCCTGAAGCAAGTTTTTTGACACTTTCTTGTAAAAGGTAAATGAGGCAGGGGGGGCAGAGGGGTGACGGGAGTATCACAAAGCAAAACCATGTCTCTCCCAAATAGGCTCAGTACCGAAGCTGAGTACTGTCCTCACCTACTCCCAATCTAAACCAATAAAATGTAACCCCTCACCCTGCCACAAAACCAAACCAAACCAGCCCACCACCAAATAAAAATGAACCAAAAAAATGCTGAAACTCAATAAAAAGCAATACTCCCAGGGCTTTTAGCAGGTTAGAGTCACTAAAAATGCATGGATTGTTTCATTTGTGGGGATGGGAACACACTTTTATCAGATTCTTTTTCCAGCAGAAGCAAAACAGAAAGGCACATCTCCTGTTCAATTTGTCTATGGGTTCACAAGTGATGATATATGGATAGCAGTGTTTTAATGGCACCTCTCACCCAGTGACCCCAAAGCGCTTTTACTTCCCTTAATGAACTCAGCTTCACAGTAGCTTGACAGCTTCATTTTACATGGGAACCAAGAGAGAGATGAAGTCATTCATCTGTGCCATGCAGCAGCACAAAATCAGCTCCTGCCAGCCCAGTGATTTATGCATTAGACCACACTTGCTTCTGCACAGCATCCTGTCACCAGGGAGGTAACACACTTCCCAGCTCTGTCACTTGCTCAGACACTACTGTGAACACGATTGCGTAGGCACTTTCCAGCCCCAGCCCTGCAAAATGTTAAGTCAACAGTGGCTTAAGACACTCCTTACCTCAGAGGCTCAGGACTTCTGTTTACATTATTAATGTTTCCTGGGAACTTCACCTTTCTTCCCCATTAGCTTTGGGCAAGAAAAGTCTAATTCTTTGACTAGTCAACTAAGGAAGAAGCTAATAGTGGGGAAAAAATAAAAGAAAAAAGAAGAAACCACCACCCAAACCAAACAGACATGGAAAGTTTGATTTTCTGAACGTTTAGAACCTGTGCCACCTTCTGGATTACAGGAATTTCATATTGCTGCAATGTGGGCACTGCTTGTGTACATGCACAATCCTCTGTGTGCCAAGGTCCTTCCACTGAACATTTGCATTACTGCGTAAGTCAAAGAACAACATGAAAAGACAATATACCAAACAAAATATCTTCTCACAGCACAAGTACTTCAAAATCTGATTAAACAACAAATTGGAATGCTCCAAAACAGTAAGGTGTGTCTTCAATCAACACAAAAGGCCCACTGCTGTACCAAATGAGGAGTCACAACAGCTCTGTCTTGGCAGAAGTCACATGTTATCTCCTTGAGCAAGAACATTAGCTAGATCTCACTTGAGTCTCAGCAAAAGCCAAATATTACTGCTTTGTTACCCACAGACAGCATCCTGACCTCCTGTGCCACGATTTCAGAGGGCAAAGTACTCAGATCATAACACTAGGGGACCAATGTTCTGGTAAAGCAAAGTTTCACCCAGAGATAGGCTAAGCCGTGGCTTTCTTGGCAAACACTCCACAAACAAGATCCCACAGGACTTTTGCATAGGAGAGTTAATTTGTTTTCAATTCCCCATCTTCTGCCAACACAGGATTGCACAAGATGGGGATAAGGGTGAGTAGACAAAAGGGCTTGAGATCCTAAAGCTTCTCCAGTGTTATACTTCAGCTGGTCACCTGATTTTTGATGACCCCACATCACCGCCCTCATACCTCCTTAATGGTTTTTTATCTTAATAGATGAAACACGTCTTTCCAAAAGAGACTCCTGCTGCTGCCAAGTGAAAGCAAGCTCCTCAATGTGACTTAATGCAGCTTGCATCAAGTAACTTACCCTGCCGCTGACATCTTAAACTCAAGTAACTCTGGACAACTCCAGAGTTACTCATTTGCATTTCTGCCAAACTAAGAGTCATTAATTATGCAATTCTGTATTTCCAAAAGGCTTAAAATGTATAGGTCATATTTTTACTTCCCCTTATTGAGAGCAACAAACAGGAATTAACACTTCCCTTTCTCTTACCAGTAGAGTCACTCATTTTCCACTTATTGTTTAATTAAAGCTGTTTCAGCCCCCAAGAACTTTGTGCCTATATTTTTGGAGGCAGCCTAATGGCTCTAAAATAACTATAAAGACAGGAGGAGGAAGACAATTCCTCATAGCTAGATGTTGTTATTAACTTAAAAAAAAAAACAAAAACAAGCCCTTCCCATGATTTCTCTACAGTTTTGCAAATCAAAGTAGAGAGAGAGATGCAAACTGGCACCTATCCATGTTAATACCCTGGTACATTCCTCCAGTTTCATATTTCCTTACCTATTCACCCCTTCTCCATGCTTTATCATAGTGGATTTACACCCAGTTAAGTGGAACTTTTCTAGATTAAATTAAAACTAGAAAAACTCTTCAGGCAGTACTTTAGTGATAATTGGCATCAATCTCCCAGCTTCCAGATAGGCTCACCATCGTTCAGTGCTTGCACTCCTCTTGGCTCTCACATTTTCCATTTTAAGATGTTATTAGACAAAGGGTGAAAGGGAAACCAGAGGCCATCTTCTATCTCTGTCTGCTGAGCAGATACAAAGTGGAAACTCTGTTCCATGACCAGATTCATTAAACAAAATGAAAAAAAGGTGAAATGAGTGGTTAGAAGGGCAACCCCTGCTTTAAAATGAAATGCCATCAAGGAATTAAAAGACAATTGAACGTGTAGCAAATTAACAGATCTGGGATAAATAGCATTAAACTTAGCTAGTGACAGAATGGACTGGGAGAAAAATACGGTTCCCTCTAACAAGCCTACTACTGGTACAGTGATTCTACTAATTTAAGGACCTCCAGGAACTTCAGTTTCTTAGTGGCCTTGCAAAGTATCTCTGAACCAGAATGACTGAATGGATTTCAGGGGTAGCAGAGACGTAACAATACAAAATTCCATTTCCAGAACATAATCTGCTGCCAGCTTCAGGACAGATAGCAAAGTTCACTGCTCTGAGTTTGTGATGTTACAAACTTCAAAGTCCATTGATCTTTTGATGGTTTTGTTTTTTTTGTACTGCAAAGGGTGTGCTTCTACCATTAACTTTTCCAAGTGTAACTCCTGAAGTTCTATGCATGCTGTGCTTTACCCAGCTATTTATAGCAATAGAAGTATAAGATCATGCTCAAGGCAGGGTCACAGGGATTGTTTTTCCAAATTGCACATACTAGTTTACACAATCACTAACTTCTGTAGCTCACCACTGGTTTATCTCTAGCACACACCATAGTCCTCATGAGCAGGGCTTCAGAGCAATTACAGATGAGAGGTGGATACTTCAAAGCACAGCAAGCAGGGTAGAGTTTACCTATTTGCCACTTCTAGTCTGCAGGACTAAGCCTAATACCCCCTACACCCCATCGCCTGAGACAATGCCTCCAAAACAATGTTATACAATTTAAAGCATCACAATAGTCACATATTATCCTGTATGTCACACCCCATCAATCCAGTTCCTGCTTCATCAGCTTTCACGGGAATAAAGCTTGTTCATTCCTCCCTTTCCTGTGTGCTGTTCTGAGGATGCATTCTCTTCCCTCCTCTTCTCTTACTGTGAGAGTTTACTCTCTGCCTCCTGGCACAAACCTACTCTACTTTTCTCATCCCTCTACCTACTTTTACAAACAAAATCCTTCTGCAGTTTTCATGTATTTCACACATGCCGCCCCATCTCTCACTCTCCCATTGAACACAACAGCTACCCAGCCACAGATGCCACCCCACACATCCTTCAAGCCAAACACAGAAGTAGCAGCTCTAGGCAGCTCTTCCTGATTCTTCCTGCCTCAAGAGAAAATAGAAATAGCAACCAGGAACACACTTCCCTTGGGGAAAAAACAAAAAGCCTCACAGACCAGCAAGCCCCACCACAAACACCCACCAGAAGCACTGCCTAAGCCACCACACACCCAACTCTCAACAGCTTTTTCTCTAAAATGGGATGCTGCCTGACATGTCATAAGCTTTCTGGCTTTCTCTTCATCCACCAGGTCACACTCTTCCTTCCACACCTCATCCTCCCCTGAGCTAAACAGGCCTATCAATAATCAAGTAGTAGCTGGGGCATGGGAAGTAAGCCCTGATGACAGAGAAAGAGTTTGTCCCCAAACCATAAACACTTCAGAGTCACATTTAGCACATTCCTACTTCATCACAACCCAATCAGCACCAAACCCTGCGTGTTTCCCCAAACCTGCTCCACTCTAGCCTTCTTCCTTGCAGCTTCCAGCTGCAGCCATTTAGCTGCTGAACATTTTGCTTTAAGAAGAAAATCCAGATACACAATGTCTACACTGTATTTTTAAATAAGTACAACCACTGATAGGAAAGAGCAGGGCTCTGAAAGGCCATTTATAATGAGAGAATAGAAGCAGTCTTTTGTTATTGTGTCTGCTGTAGCTCTTCTGGGTTTGAAGAGCATGTGCAGCTGTGGCTGTGAAGAAATCCATTTTGCCATCAATTCCCATGGCTGACATGCAACTGAAGACACAGAGCAGTGTCAGCCAAGTTCATATGCTTAGGATGTTATTAATAGCAGGAAAGCAACACCAACAGTGTGTGCCCTCCAACTACCACCACAAGCTTATAAGGCAAAAAGTTCTTACCTGCCTGGCCACCCTCCGAGCTTCCCAGTATGGTTTAGAGTCTTCTACAGCTTTTCCAATCTTCTTTACCAGTTCATCCAGTTTTACTGTTGCCTCAACCAGCACAGAGCGGAACTTCTGGCGTGCATCCTTCAAAACATTGCAGGGAAGAAAGAAAGGGCAAAGGCAGATTAGAGCTTTAAAAATTATTTCTACCTTTTTGTTCCTACCTTCAGGTTCCTCTTTAGATTCATACAGGAGCTGACACATCCAAAAGAGTTACTGGCATTTGGACTAAGAATTTTTCAGCAGAGGAACCCTGGAACCCAGAGCCAAATCCTAAAGCCAACATCCTGGACACCAAATCTTTTCTTTCAGTGACAGCTTTTATATAAAGCCTACAATAGCCTGTTCTAGATGTTACCTCTGGCAGGGTTTCTCAGAGAGGAATTGTTTGTAAATTACTCACTCGGTGAGAAGTCAAACAGCAGTGTAACAAGTTCTGAGAGGGACTTCAATGGCAAAGACATCTCATATAGATAATGCTAGAATGGTGCTAGCAGGCAGGCCAAATCCCCACAGCAGGCTGGCAAATCAGCTGGAATTGGCACAGAAAGCCCAATTCCATAGCCTTTTTAGCTATGGTTTCTATCAGTGAAGAAGGGCACCTACATTCCACTTCACTGGTAATATTTTCTATATTTAAAAAATCCAGCACCTTCCAAATGGGATGAGCTGCGCTCCTTCCTTACATGATTAGCTAAAGCAATTAAAATATTTTCTCTGCTCCAGTGAAATTTCCACACATGTAAGCAAAGTGATTCTGATTCCAATCTCAGAATCCACCACAGGCTTGAAATATATGAAATTATTGCAGATTGATGCAAATTCAGACTGGGACCTGGCCCAGGATTTAAGGAGATGAAGAGGAAGGGCCATGTGAGCTCTCAACAAGGCTTGTAGCTCTAATTAGAGTGCTGCATTTATGCAGACTGCTGGAGTGACATGTTGATAATCAGGAAGCAGCTGGCTTGAAGAAGTGCCCTAATTCAGGAGGGTTTTGTCATTATTGTTAAGGATTTCTAGAACGCAAAACTGCTTATTCACTGGAGGATTTAAAATACATTGCAAGTTGCTACTGTGCTCTCAGAAGTGGAAAAAATGCAACAATATATCAGTTTTTATAGAAAAAAGATATTTCTGCAAAAGCTTTGCTGCCTTTTTAGTGTTATGTAAAACCTGAACCAGCATCAGCATTATTTTAGTCCAGGGCAAATAGCTTTGGATTCTTAAGGTACTCCAATTTATTCTAAGGAATTATTCAAATGGATAACAAGGTCAAAAATGGAGAATTAAATGGACATTAACTTATTATTTCATTAACTCAAATCCAGTCAATAATCTCATTTCTCAGTGAAAGCCTGAAAAGTATCATTTAAACAATATTAATTGAGTCAATGATTGTCTCAGTGAGAAGAATTTGAATACTTCCAATTAAATTACTGGGCCATACATGGTTCACTGCTCAAAATGAGCTTTGTAGTAACTGAAAAAAACATTCCAAGTACGATGACTATATTGCAAGAAAAGTATTAAGTACTGAAATATATTTAACAAAGAGAAAAATTCTTTGCAGGTGTAGGAACAGAATTAAAAGCTTATTTCTAAATGAATGAGCTGGAAGATTTCACTCTCTTTGTGAAAGCTGCATATAAGGATACTAGTTATGCAAAGCAAACAGTTTAGGTAAAAAAAGCCTTGTGCAGTGATTCATCAGAAAGTTCAGTTCCCATGTTTTTAAGACAAGCACTTGGAACAAAGAAATCATTGCTATAAATCTGTGCCTGGAGACCTACCCCAAATTTATTCATGTAATAATTATATACAGTCCTATCCAATAGGAAAAAGATGACTGACTAGTCCCCACTAGGAGTTTAAAACAAACAAACAAAAAAAAAAACCAAAAACCAAAAGACACTAAGAACAAAGCAGTCAAATTAACAGCAACTTCTGTACCTATTCATCCCCCTTTAACTCTGATGAAACAGATGCAAATTACTGAACTCCAGGTGCTCCTCTAACTGGTGCCTGAAGCACAGGTCTTACAAATGGTGAAATACACATCTGCCCATGAGCACAACTTCACACAGTAGTTAGTTACACAGAATTGGAAGCTTCAGCTGAAAAACACACTGGTGAGAAATTCCAGTTTATCATTTTTCCTCCAAAGATGATTGATTCTCCTTTTAAGGCTTCATTTAGGTCTGACCACCCTCATTCTTGCAGTGAAGAACAGTAATGAAAACCAAAACACACCAGAACTTAGTGTCTGTGTCATCAACTTATTTTAAATGACATTTATTCTCAGGCTCCTGACCGTCAGAAATACAAGCCTGCGGGCTCCAACACCTTCTGCATGACAGAACAAGCAGATGCTCAATTCTCTGCTGGGATCAGTCCCCCCACCAAAGGCTTCCAGCCATCCCATCCCAGGAGCAGGATGCCAAGGTCTCTGAGGTGAGATTCCAAAGCCATGCCCTCTGCAGCCCTCCACACGCCACTTTTACCCTCCACCAGCCCCAACTGCACTACCAAAGCAAACAATCCCACACTGTCTATCTACAGTGTGTGTTCCTGTGGCAAAGCAGCACCTCCACACCACCCAGCCCCCTCAACCCAAAGTGACCCAGCTCTCCTGACCATGCCCCTGACCTGGGAGCCACGGGAACACCTCCTGAGAGCAGGGTCACAGCTCCCCCCTGCAAACACCCGGCCACGCGCTGGCAGAGCATCTGCAGAAGTCATCACCCTTGGAACAGCGCAAAACTCCCCTGGCAGGTAGTCCTGGGGAAGTCTGAGTGAGAGCTACAGGTGCAGCAGTTATTTTTATGCTTCATGTGAAAATGGGGAGGTCAGAAGCATCAAGATAATCGCACCAGTAGGACTGGGCTTGGTGCACTTACTCCTTCTGGGACACGAGAAGTACATCTGTTGTTCCTGGAAATGAATGGGCCTGTGGTCAAGGCAGCAACCTGGGAGCTGATTTAATTCACTGCTTTATGTCTGACTTCCCATGTTACTGTCAGTGAGACACTCTGACCCACATGTGAAGTGGCTCATAGCTATAAATCCTCTTAATGGTGTTTTCTGTAAGGACACTCACATCAGAAACTCAGAGGCTCAGAGCAGCACACCACTGCAGCTCATCCAGGGTCCCAGCGCGGGGCAAGTCCTACATCCATGTTAGAAAGACAACCACAACACTTTCAAGCTACTTATCAAATCCTCTGGTATGACCTGCCCCTCCATACTAGCGTTACTATTTAACTACCAAACTCTTGCTTCATTTAGACCTTTATCTAGCACACAGGGATAACAGAGAAAGGAAAATATGTCAATTCCTGCAACTAGTCACGAGCAAAACCAAGAGAGTGCAAAATATGCCACAGAAATTTTCTAGCATAGTCCTCAATCTCTAGTTTCTGTATTTCAGTTTCTTGAAAGATAATTCATTCCAGCAGAAATGCTATTCATTGATAACAGCAAGTATGCAGCCTTAGGTAATATGTGAGTCACACTCATCATTTCTGGGTGGGTTTTTCTGTTTTGGGTTTTTTGGTTTTTAAAAACACATTGTGTTTTTCTCACCACTGCACTGAATACATACACAGACTCTAACAGAAGCAATGCAACTGCCATGAGACATCTCAAACATGCTGACACTTTTAAAGCATGTTTTCCCATCTACTCGCTCCTAATCTTCTGTGATCATTTTTAAGAACACCTTGCTTCTGACTTTAGAAATAGAAAAGTAACATTTAAAATGTTAGCCAGTCAGCTTTCAGTATTTTTTCCCTCCTCTTTGCTTAAATGAGGTGATGATAAACCTTTTCCAAGCTGGACAAAAGCCAATTAAGGCACTTTATCCTCAATGTGTTTCGCAAGGTTAAAAAACCAAAAAGTAGCAGGAGGAGCTTCTCACCTAAATTACAGCCTTAGTAAGTAGACTCTCACTGGCTAGATGTTTGTCATACACACACTCTAGCAGGCAGAGCACTTAATGCACCACGTGGACAGCTGCAGTTCATATTTCAACATCTTGATCTATGGCTGCAAGAGCTCCACACTCATCAACTTTCTTCCTGGAAATCCTTAGCACTTTTTTTCCAAAGAGATTTCACTAGCACCATCTTAGGGAGCATGCCAGACTTCCACTCCATCTATGTTTTTGCTGCAATAGTCCATTATTAAAAGCAGACTTTGTTTGTAATGCCATGCTGTTGGGCAGCTTTTTGATACTGCACCAGAAAGAGGGACCACACTTAAGGACAGGTCATCCTTACAGCAGCATTTTGAAGATCCATCCTCAAAAGTGGGGGAAACACTAAAATACAATTTTCAACCTACACTGCGCCTGTCAGAGAAAAAAGCATGTCTGTTTTCCTCACTCCTGAATGACGGTGATGAGCTGGTGTTAGATGCCAGATGACAAGCAAATAACTATTTCTGCCCATCAAATGAAACAGGTATTTTCAAACTATTTTATTTTTTAAATGAGCATTACATATCATCCATGTCTGAATCGTCTTCATTCTGAGCACATCTAAATTTCATTTACAAAGGTTGTCCCATGACCATTCTGCCAGTCTGGTGTGCAGAACCTCTGGCAAGCATGGGAGGTGCACGGGAAGTGGAATTGCTGACTGAGAGACAGGCTTCACCTATTTCCAAGAGGCTGACAGTATCCATACCCACCTTCTCTGCTACAATGACTTACCAGCAGCTCACCTCCAAGTTAAACCAGCACCAGTATCATACATCCACACCAAACAGATGCACAAGGTGAGCTCAGAAATCTACCCTCAAGCCTCGAACCAGTTAAAAACACTTTTAACATTTCTTTGGTACCTGAGCAATTCAAGTAAGCCAGACTGGCAACCAAACCTTAAAAACGAAGTGCAAGGCAGTGGATAAGTAGTATCTCAATTTTTAAGGCAAAAGTCTTTGGTTTGTTGTTTTTTCAGGCAGATACTAATATGCCATCTAAGAACTATTAAAAACTCAGTACCTGAAAGTTGCTCTAACCTCCCGTTTGCAGTTACGAATTGAGATTACCAATACTTTTTACTACAAATGTTTTTAATTCTCTTACAAGAAGAGAGAAGAAAGCAGCCATGGGAGGGTACTGGGGTGCTCCTTTCAAAGCAAGATTTCTCCACCTAAGCCTTCCTCTCCCAGGCTGGAAACTCCTCTCTATGTCAAGAACAGGAATCAAGTAAAGCCCTTTGACTCATTTGGTTGACAAAATCTTTCCAGAGCCACAGCAGAGGAAGAAGCCTTCCCTTACTCATCCCTGGATGAAAGCAGAAGGCAAAATAACAAGCAATTCACACACAGGAGCCATTTCCTATGGAAGCAAGTAGATCATAAAGAAATGCGGAAAGATACGTCCTGATAGCGTTGGATGAATCTATCACGCATGTATCCTGCTCCAAAAGCCAGCAGGAACACCAGCCAGTGAGCTGCTTTGTCCTTATCTCTGCATTCTTTTGTGGACATTGGAAAATGCTGCACAGGGATATTGATAAGGTGGCGGATGTTTCCACAGAGAGATGTTTCCTCAAGCCAGGCAGGCACACTCAGAATGAGATTCCAAACACTGAGAGGTCATGTTTCTAAAGCCTGAAAGATGCAGGATTTTTTTTTTTTTTTTAAATCTACTTACATGTTTTATGTGTGACAGGGTCAACAGCTCAAGTTTTTTCCCTAAAACCACGTATTTTAGTGAAGAAGTAAGACGCCAATCTAAATAACTGGTGAATATCTGCCTGCCAGCAGGAAGCAGAGAATTAATTCCTTGTTTTGCTTGTGCATGCAGCTTTTGCTTTACTTAACTGCCTTTACCTCAACCCACAGGTTTTCTCACTTCTATTCTTCTGGTTCTCCCTCTGGTCCCACTGGCAGGGAGGGAGCAAGGAGCTGTCATGTTTAGCAGCCAGCTGGGGTTAAACCATGAGAAAAAGTCCTCCCCCTTCTGAGAAGGGTTCAAATGCTGACAAGGCTCACAAGGGGAAGAACACCACAGCTAATAAAGCCCTGTCCTTATATCCAACAACAGCCCAGGGTGACCTTTATGATAAATCCAGAACTAAAAGTAACAAAGTCTTGCAGATCAGGACTGGAGAATCTAGGCAAGCACACAATAAGGATCCCAACCAGGCCCTCTAATAATGAGCATGGCTGAAAGCAGCACTGCTCAGCTCTAGTTTTCCTGTGCAGTATCTCCCAACATACATTGGCAAGCTTGTAGCTCCAGCAACACAAAAAACTCCAACAAAAACCACATTTGGGATAGCTGGGATTCCAGTGGTAACTTTAATGGTATGTGCTGCATTTCCCCTCCCCGCAATGCTGCCAGAGGGTCCTTGGGTTAATTTGTTACATCTGAGCTGTACTTTCAGAGCCAGAGCTGGCTGGACAGGCAAGTCCTGCACATTTGTTAAGTACATTTGCAGCTCCTGATGCGAGTTCAGATGGAGATGCATTTCCAATAAACAGGAAAAAACTTCTTACATCTGGCCAAAACACACTTGTATCTCCCCTACAAGACGTTTCCCCCAGCTCTTCACAGACACTTCAAACATAAACAGGGACATTAGAGAAGCCAAGTGTTAAATCCCTCAGAGAACCCTCATCATCCTTCTGCTGTGTCAGTAATGCTCAGTGTTGCACTTAGTAGGAGCAGCATTATGGATTTTAAATCAAGTCTAATCAAAGATTCATTAACAGGCAATACATTAACACAACATATAACTACCAGCCACTCGGTGCCCTTCAGCAGCTCCGCAACTCCTGAACAGGCTGCGAGCGTCAGCAGGTCAGGATATTTCTTCAGGGTTTAATAGGAGAGATCAAAAGAGCAAAAAATGAGTAATTCTTCCAAGTAAAAGAATAGATGTAGCCAACTTCAATGTATCTGTTCAAGTCATGCCATGCATGTACATCCAGTGCTCTCACAGGTAGTGTGGGTGCAGAACATATTTTAAAAGATTAAAAAACCCAGGCTGTTCAACTTAAAAACAGATCATGTGGCAGTTTCAGTGGAGAACTTAAAGAAATGGCTGGCTGGTCAACTTAAAACAGAATTCCCCATTTCATCACCTCTGTAAGCAGTAGACACCGGTATTTTCTACATTGCTGAAACATGGACATTCCTGTGGCTACACCAAGACAGCGTAGCCACGAAATCCTAAAAGCCTCTACTGAATTCAGCCCCACAACATTTTCCACTGGGTAACGCAGCATTATTGCTTCCACTCTGCAGATGCAGACCTGAGGCACAGCAAGAATAGAAGCATGGGTTTAGAAGGATTTAACAGCTTTTATATTTCCAGTTAATGGGAACTGGAGACAGCCAGCAGTCCCACTTAGAACAACCTACATAAAGCTATATGCAGGAAGTCCAGAAGTCTTGCAGAACTCAGATGCCACAAGGTTACACTTCCTGCTTATCAGAGAGTACATCAAGTCACAAAAACATGGGTGTATTTTTCTGAAGTTCCTTCTAAGAAATATACCTTCTACTCAAACACTCCCATCGCTTTTCCAGATTATTCTGGGGAAAAAAAATCAACAGTGGGAATGTATGGACCACAAAGTAATGCTACAGGAAGCTGGCAGTCAGCAGTTTGTGCTCTAAATAATGGAAGGATACATCTATGTTCCCATTAAAGATATTGAAAAGATGAAGAAAATGATGCTAGCAAAACAGGATAAATATAACTCCATTGTCTGGTTAAAAAACACCTACATACATCTTTCTTCCAACGAAATATAGCAAGAACACCACAAACTAGGAAGGGGTAGCAAGAAGGACCCAAAGCAGCTAATAAGAGCCAAAAGTGCAAATTTTCAAAGGGAAACTCAGCATGGCTCTCCCAGAAGCCCACATTTTCAACATTATTCATGGATTTTGAAAGCCTTTGAAACAGAATGATCTCAATTCCAAACTCCTCCTTCTAAACTCTGGATTTATCCTATAAGGCTGCTTGGCAAGTCTTTCTTTCTTGTCCAGAGTATGAATGCAGATTTTCTGCTAGCCACACACATTGGGTGTTGTGGGATTTTTTATTCCTTTCCCCAGAAAGTTTTTAAGTCCATTTAAAATGCATTTATCGACCTGTATATAAATTAAGCCTTGCTTACATCATCTAACTGCATTTGTCCGCAATATTTAAGCAGATCAAATCTAATGAAAATTTTTATGGGTTAAAAATTATGCAGCTGCATGATACCACAAACTGGCATCCATCCAGTAAGATTTTTGGATGAAAAGTGAAGAGGAAACATTCAAGAAAGCATACTCTTGGCGGTATTTCACCTTAATTCCATCAAAAACTGATTACAGTAAGTACTACACACAGATCTGCAATAAACACTTAATGGCAAAGTGCAGAGAATGATTATATGATTTCTGTCTATCTAACCTACCTGGTATTTACTAGGCTGAGTAAGCAACAAGGTAAGTCCAAGCTAATGTGGAAATTCTGCTCATTTATTTACAATTATATTTCCAGGAGCCTGTCAGCCTCTACAGCTCAGCACGTGTTACACACACTGTAGCTACAAATCTGCAGGCTTGACAAACACTCAATCACATGAATAATTTTAATCAAGCAGAGAAATCCCATCTTAAAGTCACTGGGATTTATTTCATGAGGATGCCTTTGCATTATTATTACTATTCCATCTGCTTCATAAAATGTCCTCAGCGCAAGGTTAAGACAAAATTAATGAAATCCAGGCAACTATCCATAACACCATCTTTCAGTTTCAGTACCTCAGCATGAAATAAGGAGACTGAAAAGATACATATAATGATTTTTTATTTTCAACATATCTGTATAAAGATTCCTGAAGTCCATTTAATTGCTACTGTGGCAGACCAGAATGCTGATTTTTAAAGTTCACTCATAAAATTTTAATCATGCTAGTGACACTGAACAGTTTTCGCAGAAATACTGTGTAATTTTGTACAGCAAACAGTTCCCCATTTAACTAAGTTTATTTACCAATAAATTCATGATCTACGTACCACAAATGACAGAAAATGCAAACAAGTGGGGAGAAGAAAAAAGCTACAGGACAAGGCTGCTTTGTTTCCAAAGATCATAACCCCATTTTCTGTTCAGTGCTCTCAGTGGATATTTCAGAATTCTAAAATTCCACCAAGAACCACCCCATGCTTGACGTGCCCATCTCATGAAAAGATACGCACAAAGAAAAAATTTAAAAATAATAAATTTTTAAAAAGTAAAAATCAGACAAACAAACCAAACTTTGACATTTTGAAGGTACAGACAGAAACCTACAGATGTACTTTTATAGTATGTTCCTCACTGCAATCTCAAACTGTTTTGATACAGTATTCAAAACTATGCAATGATACCAAAATTATTTAGGATGTCAAGTCATATTTTATGCCAGTTTTTCTTTAGCAGCATATTCATCTTATACTTCCACCGGGTTTATATTCTCTGTTTTGCAAACAGAAGAAAATTCAGACACACAAATAGGACAGTTTGGTTTGCTTCACTATTAGATCAATAATGTTGAGCCTTCCAGAATAATTACCAAGTAGATAAAGCTCAAATTTGGGGATTTAGAAACAATGTATTCAAAACTTGCTATTAGATTTTTAAGTATCCAAGAAAACCTCACTGTATAACCAGGAAGTCTTCTATTTCAACTTTCCTTCACCACCTTCCTTGCTCAGGAAGTGATGACAAAAAAAGGCAAAGATAACAAGCTAAAAAAAAAACCCAAACAGCCACCAAAGAGAAGATCCTGGCAGACAGCTGTATGGCAAAAACCTCTTAACCAAATAAACTTTCCCTGTCTATAGTCAACAAACACAAAACAGTGACTTGTAAAAATAAAACCTGTCTACACTTAGTGTCAAAACGCAAAAATAAGTTCTGGCAGTGGTTGTGTGTGAGGTTCTCCACGCAGGGTTTTTACACTGTCAGCATACCTCTGCCTTTTCCCTTTCTTTTCAGCTGTTGGGTCAACTCATACCTTTAAAAAAATCATCACCAGACTCCTACTGCAAAATTACCATTCAGGAGGCAACCTACTAAAAAACACTGTCCCTTTTGTTCACAAAATCCAACATGCACAAAAGGAAAATGCAAGGATAAATTCTGTACCTCCAGCTCCGTCTCTCTGCGATTGATATCATCAGTAGATTGATTCAGTTTTTCTAGCTCCCCCTAGAAGGAAAGTCAGATGCATAGTAAGAAATCAGGGAAAAAACATGTCTGAGAAGGTTCATTCAGCATCCCTACTGAAAGCTCACATGGGCTTTGGCTAATGAATTTAGTGAAAAGAGGAAACCTTGAGGTGTTCAGCCTAACTTTGCCACCGGCCTTCTACTTTACTACTGAAAAGAAAAAATAATCAGAGAAGCTCTATAGTTTTATGTTAAGGCAATACATTTCCTATTCTGGCTACTTCTTCACTATTACAAATAAACACAAGGTTCAGTAAGCTCTGTCTCCTTAATCATTACAGCCAGTATCAGTAAGGTACTGGGGAGACAGACACACCCACCCCGAAAGATTAGCATAAAGTTTGCCCTATCACAGGAGACACGCAGTGGAAGGACAGAATCGATAAGAAACACATCTTGCCACATGAGAGGCATTTTATTTTGGATTTTGGCAAATCATTTTATAACAAAACCAGTCAATGGGACATACAGTTATGTCTATGTAATTTGCCTTCCTGCCAACATTCTGATCAGAAACAAAGGTGTTAAATCCCTTGAATAAATATGTAGTAGAGTAGTGTTGGCATGAATGAAGTTATTGTAAAAATAAAGCTCATTCTTATTGACTTTCTTACCACAAAAAGCAACCCTCAGGAGGATATCTGATAGCTTTCCTTATCTGAGCTACATGTTCCTTCATGAGAGATTATAAGATTTTTAACAGTAGTGTTCTCCAATTTAAATGTTATTTAATTGTCAGCATGTGTAACAGAATACGTCTTGAAATGTTCTGCCGTACAAACCGAACGCTGTAAATTGATTGTCACTTGAGCAGTTTCCCACTAGACTACAAGAATGACTCTGGTTACAACCAGAAAGGAATTAATTACAACAGTTTAGCTCTCTTATCCTCAGAGGTCAGATTTCGTTTCCTGCTCCTAGGATTTGGAAAATACCTATTTGAGTATCCATGTTATCTGAAACAAACACTCATCCAAAAATTACCTAATTGTCTCTTACTATCGCTTACTCAGAACCTGATGGCTCTCATGGAAGCAGACACGGCAGCCTGTTTTTCCAACCAAACAGAAAACTTAACAAAAACAATTGTTTTGCTGACCATTCACAAATTGTATATGTGGAAACGTGTTGCAAGCTGAAGAACCTAAGGCCAAAATTAGATCAATAGACACCAACCAAGCTCAGCCTCTTAAAATCAGGGCAGTACCAGGATGGCTTTTGGCTGAGGGCCTTGTTCTGTGTAACCATGTTTTGAGAATTTTGCAATTGCTCTGTGCAGCCCTGGAAAACTAAATGCTCACGATGGAGAGAAGAATGACAATTACAGCGAGCAGGGATCTATGCCAAGGAACCTCTCAGCAATGTACACACATGTTATATTCATTCATGACAAACAGTCCCAGCAATGCTGGAGGCAAAAGCCATAAATCTGCAGAGACCTAAAAATACATTTCATTTCAGGGACCACAGCATGCTTGAAGTTTGCACCAGGCTATTGGTCGAGACATGATTTTGGGGTGAAAAGCTTTGTTGAGACACCACGCAAGAATAAAAAGCATTGCAGAAGGCATTCACAGAGAGGAAGCACCATATTCCACTAACGCTCCTTTTTAAAACAAATAAAAAACAATGATAAAAACAACGAAATAAATTTTTTAAACCTACGCTTTCCCGCATTTATGAATTTCTGAGCACCGCTCCACAAGCAAGGTCACGGTGTCATGGTCAAAACTAAAAAGGGGAGGGGGGGGGGGTGAATTTCAGCAGGAGGAGGAGGAGAAGGAGGGACAGCCAACAGAGCCGGGCTAACAAAGGGCTGGGGCGCCCAGACAGCCGGGGCTGCTCCGGGGGGAAAATAATTAACTACATAAATATAATTAATGAATTAAATAATTAAAATAAATAAATAAATAAATAAATAAATAAATGTGTGTCTATATGCATGCCTGTGTCCACGTTAAGTGTATGTATGTATATATATATACACACACACACACATATATATATATATATGCATGCACCTACGCCTGAAAAGCAATGAAATAAAAGGCACCCATTATTACACAGAGCCACAACGCACACATTGAAGCGAACCCCCCCCCAGAACATCGCAGTCGCCCCTCGGGAGCCAGGCCCTCACCTGGATGCGGGGGTCCACCTCCTCGTCCTCGGGGCGCGGTGGTTCCTCGGCGGGGCGGCCCCGCCGGCCCCCCGGCTCCATGGCGGCTCCCGCTGCTCCCGCCGCCGCCTCCCGCTCCGCCGCTCCCGGCCGCCGCTCCGGCCCCGCCTCCGGGGAACCCCTCCCTCCCCGCAGCGCCCCCGTCTCTTTGTGCCTTCGCAGCGCGAAATTGCGGGGTTTCCTTCCTTTCCCCCCCTCACACCCGCCCCCGCCTTTTATTTTTTTATTTTTCCCCCCCCCGCCCTAACCTTCCCTCACACCCCCTCCCTCACACCCCCTTCCCTCACACCCCCTTCCCTCACACCCCCTCCCTCACACCCCCTCCCCTCACACCCCCTCCCCTCACACCCCTTCCCTCACACCCCCTTCCCTCACACCCCGTTTTTCTGGCGTGCTAATTCCTGGGTGCCCCCCGCAACGGCGCTGCGTGAAACCAGGATGAGCAGTTCCAGGTGCGGGGAAGAGCTAAGGACACCTTGCTGGATTTTTTAATTTATTTCCCCCCCCCCCCCCCCCTTCTTCTTTCCTCTTTTTCAAGCTCTGCTGGAGGCTGACATGCCTATGGAGAGAAAAAAAAAATAATGAAAAAAGAAATCGGGGGAAAGGGAGAAGAGAAAAATACTAAAGGCACTTTCAACAACCTTGAAAATTCAAATGAAACCCAGATTTCTATTGTGTGGCAGCTAAGCGGGCAACTATTGTACTTACTGCATGCAGCAGAAGAAGACATACTGAAGACACATCCTTTTGTTGTCAGTAAAAAAAGAACTTCATAAAAGAAGTATGTACATGCATGGCTCATGTCTAGCAGAGCACTTCAGATTAGTGTCTACCTAATCACAGGGGTGGATAACAAGTAATTTTGAACAGATGAGGAATATATTTCCACTTCTAAAATATCGCTATTAATGTAATCTCATTTTTTTTTGTTAGAAAAATCCTCAAAAGGTAATAAAAAAATGAAAAATTTTGATGTGGTGAAGAAAAAACTTCTTTTGTGAGACTGAAGGTGAAAAAGAATCTCATATCTCTATATAAGATTAAAAAAGGAGGGAGATAAAATAAGAAGATAAAATTAATATTGCTAAGGTAACTAAGGTAAAAAAGGAGGCGAAAAGAAAAGCAGTCAAGCTCTTTTAAATGCTATAAAGCAACAGGGGGGTGGAAATAAAATATGGCAAGAGAGTGACATAAACATTTGAAAATAGTATAAACATGCAAAGTGACACCAACAAACTAAAATAATCAAGGAAGAGAGGAGGTGTTGCAAAAACGCAGATGGGTTGTTTGCAACATCTTCACTGCTCACAGCAGAAGAAATCATCATGTAAAGGGGAGGAAAAAAATAAAAACAAACCAAAAACCAGGTCAGCCAAAGCCATGTGTTTACTCTTACTGCTGTCCATTAAGGGAATCCAATGTGTACACACAGCCAGAGGTTCCCAGGGCCCCGGCATTTCTCTTCCCTGGTGTGCTGTGGCTCATATCAAGACTTTAGGGGTCAAATGTCCAACATTCCCATCATCCTAAAACAGCATGAAAACACAAAGCTGCACATGGAAGACTTCATGTGGACAGTCCTGCTGTTACCACTTTGATTTCTAAAATGCAAGACTGTCTAAAAGATTTACTGCAGCTATGCCATGTTCCTCCAGAACCTACCCAGGCTGACCCGCGGTGATGTCACAAAAAGCACTGCCCTCTGCTTGGGGTACAGAAGTGCTCCTGCACACACATGCACTCCCAAAGGGATTTGTTATGTTTGCACAAAGGAACCTGTTCTTCCATTACTGCTGTGACAATCCCTGTGATTGTTGCAGCTTGAAAACCTCCAGCCAAACTCGTCAATCTGCTACCATCGAGGCAGAGCAAGCTGTGTCTCTCCTCAGTTGCACAGTGGATTTAGAGAGCTGGGAGAGCTGCCTGCAGAGCTTAGCACTGTGCAAGAGATGGTGTAGCTACACAAGCCCCTTTTCCCATGAATCTGAAATCTCTCATAGAGCCCTGAGGCTATTTGAGATCATTTTATATCAAACCAATACATTGGGAAGATCTACATATAATAAAATCAGTGAAGAATGCACATCTGTCATTACTGCAGACATCACTAAAGCATTAACAGAAAAGTGGCCTGAAGGAAAAGATTTGACAGCAGGGAAAGGGAGACTGTTCAGTACACATAAAGATCAATAAAAGACTCAAGGCTATTATTTACATGTTCATTTTCTTTCTCTTCACCATGGAATGGCTTTTGCTGAAACTGCTGTCCTGTGCAAAGGGCAGCAGGCCCCAAGAAACACCCGAGGAACAAACCTGAGTATCACATAGGCAGGCCTCACACATGAGCACCTTCTCCACAGGTTTGTTGGTGACACCAAGCTGTGTGGTGTGATACAAGTTGGAGGCAAGGGATGTCATCTAGAGAGACCTTGACAAGTGTGAGAGGTGGGTCTGGGCCAACCTCTTGAAGTTCAACAAGGCCAAGTGCAAGCTGCTGCACCTGGGCTGGGCCATCCCAAACACAAATTCAGGCTGGGTGGAGAATGTACTGAACAAAAGTGTTGGTTGACAAGAAGCTCTACATGACTCAGGAATGTGTGCTTGCAGCCTAGAAAGCCAACCACATCCTGGGCTGCATCAAGAGAAGCACAAGCAGCAGGGTGAAGGAGGAGATCCTCCCGCTCTGATCCACTCTGGTGAGACCTCACCTGGAATGGTGTATCAGATGAAGCTCTTTACTGTGAGGGTGGTGAGGAACTGGCACAGGTTGCTGAGAGAACTTACGGATGCCCCATCCCTGGCAGTGTTCAAAGCCAGGTTGGATGGGGCTTTGTGCACCCTGGTCTAATGGAAGACATTGCTGCCCATGGCAGGGGGATGGAGCTAGATGATCTTTCAGGTCCCTTCCAGCCCAAAGCATTCTGTGATTCTATGCTCTGTTTAGGTCAATACTGTGCAAGACGTGAACTGCAGTAGATGGCATTTGGGTATTACTTTTGCCAAATCATGAGTGATCTCATCCCATCAAATCCCTCTTACACAATCTGTTAAAGGCCAGACTGCTCCCCAGCCCCACCCCACACCCAGAAAGCCAGTCATGCTGACCTTTCCGCTCCCCCCACGCCAAGGCGTCTGAGCAAAGCTTGCACGAGGCCTGACCGAGACAGTCTGTACTTTCTCCTGTATCAATATTTCAAAACCCTAGTCCCAAGTATTCAATATTTGAGCAAAGCACTCTGAAGCCAAGGCAGGAAGAAACTGCTTGCTCTTTCACTAATGGGATTCCAGAGTGGCCACAGCAGAGAATTAGTCCAGACCTGTCAGGCTGGGCTGCAGCTTAACATCAGCTATGCTGAAGAGGGTACAGCTCAACTAAAAAGCACAAGGAGAGGTTCTGGTGCAGGAAAAATCACGATCCAAGTTGCTTCAGCAACCAATTTAAGTGTACCAGGCAACACCCCTGTCTTGTGGCATGACAGCAGCCGTTTAAGGGTATAAGCCTTATCATTAACATCATGCCCTAGAGCTCAGAAATCCCTAGGCAAGGGTGATGTTCAGGCTGAGAGAATTGCTACAGCTCTGCTTTTGGGGGAAGTTGCTACATAACCACATTATCTGGTCCCACAGAAATCCTCAGTGTACAGGCAAGGGAAAGATTTGGCAAGGGAAAGATTGAAATGTCTGTACTTTGAGGAAGGAATACAGAGCAGAATTTTCTTCCTCATTCTGGAAGATGGTTTGTAGATTCAGTATTACATTGCTGAACAGCCGATGGGGAACTTGAAGTTGCATTTTAAATAAAATCAGCTGGGAAGAAGTATGCATCAGTGAAGAATTGCCTGAGGAAACATCCTAATGACTATAGTTAATTTAGGGATAAAATTCAAAGGGAATGGATTGTGTAATTTTACATATATTTGATAATGGTAGATTCTGAATGGAATTTAAGGAAGAGTTGGTTTTTTTTTTCCGAATCTCATTTTACATTCAAATTTCTGCTCATATTTGCCCTCAAAGCTTGCTTCTGCCCCAGCACTAGAGGCAAGAGCCCAAAATACAAATCAAAAATTGCATTTCCTTCCTCATAAACATGTATCTTCTCTTTTTGAACATTGATAGCAAACTAAGCAGAGTTCAGGACTAATTAATGCACATTTGATCACTGAACACACATTTCAGCTCATGGAAGTGTTCAAGGAGAAAATAGCCTAAGAGAGAGAGCCTTGCTTCCAGAATACTGCACCTCTTCTCAAGGGGACTGGAGAAACAGCTCTGCTTTTAAAAGTTCTTCTGCTTCCACTGATGATGGTGCTAGAGGCTAACTTCCAATTGGCTTCAAATGTCTAAGTGCTGTTGCAATTTGGTTTTAAATAGTTTGCTAACAAACAAACACAGAAGTATAAACAGTCCAATTCTAAGGAGTAACAAACAAGGTTCCCAAAATACATTTATAAGCATAAAATCTACCATAGTAGATTCTACCACGTAGCTTTTTAGCTGAATTAACCCTGAAGAGCAGTTTACTACACTGACTTTTGCAATGTTACACCAGAAATTAATTTAACTCAGGGAATGTCTCATTTAAACACAGAGCCACCATCTCTATCTTCCAAGCTACAGCAAACACATTGCTCTGTCATTGTTCAAGTCCTGTGTACTTTCCTGGTTTTTCAGAAGTTTACTGCATGTGTTGGAAACATTTTTAAACATTAAGTGGGATCTCCCCCACAGTCATAGTACATTTGAAGACCTGGGCCTCTATCACTTAATCTTTTATAGAAAGCTGAGCACAAAATTTTTATGGCAGATATGCGCTGCATTTATTGAAGATTTTAAACTTCATGGATGCATATGCAGGGTATTAAACACAAAGGGGTCAGAATCAAAACTTCCCCTGGCTTATTTCTCAAGCAAATTTTCACGCTTCCATACTCACAATGGTTGTGGCCTGTTTGTGCTCTGCATTTTAGAAAGCACTAAAAATCAATTATCTCTCCTACACCAGTTTGTAAGATGGTATCGCCTTATGAACTTGCACACAAAGACATATTAATGGAGCTTGAGCATCTGTGGTACAAAAAACTTCTAGATTTCCCCACCTACAAGGAATGTATTTAAAGAAAAGGCTACATTCCAAAATACCCTTTGATTTCACTTCTCTTTAATAAGCGCTGTTTAAAATTAAAAATAACCTCCAGGCTTCACAGGGCTACAAAGAAAGAAGGCTCATTTTAAAGAGGTACAATCTATTTTCAAGCCACACTAATCTTAGTATCTTCCATAAAAACGAAATACAAAGACTATTAACAAAATTATCTGCTGGGCCATTTTCTATTGCATATACTTTTATCTCACATCATATCATGAGCTACTTTTCTTATCATTTTGAAGCCTGAAATTGGTGATGCTTCATACAGAGAGTGTGAGTGCACTATAGTTTTTTATACACACACATAGACACACTCACATGCACTATGCTATATATATGTGTAAAAAATGTGTGACTAACAGCTTGATGGATTTCCCTGCTTATTCTTATTTCATTGTGAAAGAACCGCCATCATCACAGGCAATTTTCTCCTCCTCCAAGCTGTCTTTTGGCAAGGCTGGTGGTGGTGGAATTTCCCACTGGAAAAAGCCATCCGTGCAATGACACTACACTTGCAGCAGTCCTGCTGCTCCTCTGGCCAAAATGCAGAGTGTGCTGCTTTTGCAGATTTAGAAAATAACAGAATAACATGAGCCTCTTCCTCAGATCTGCTGCTGAATGATAAGGAAGATCTCTTTTACAGTGCTTCATACTTGAAGGGGGAAAAACCCTATACTGTGCCCTTTAAAGTTGAATATATCCACTTCAGGGTCCCAGTCCTGCTATCCGCTTTCATTAATAAGCAGCCTCACATCAGTTTCAATGGCAGCAGGATCAAATGCAAAGGTGTTAGTCTGTACCCAAAATGAGACCTTAGACAAGAGGTATTGGCTCGTGAGAGCCAAAATGTGATGCAAGTGCCATTCTCCTCAACACAGCCTGACAATTCCCTAATACTTTGCAGGGATGTGGATACATCATTACTATTCAGTATAAAAACACCCACCCTCATCTTTTATTCTTTATACTTAGACATCTATGTAAACCACATTTAAAGCACTTATTTAAAGAACCACCTCTGAATCTCTAATAACATCAGCCACGTGCAAGAATGCATCTCATTTTTTCAGTAGTTTTCTTAGTGTTCAGACTGGTTCCATATTTGTGGCTATTTAACTGTATCAGTTGGTTTCTCACTGATAAATTAAAGGATAAAATCCATTCACAGGTTTCTTGCCATCAGCCCATGCTGCTCATGAAACCAAATGCAACACTGATGAAGGCAGGAGTCCCTATGAAAATGTAAGGACAAACAAGAAAGGCCAGGTAGTGAAGTTCCTGTGGTTCAGGGTACTCATGTGTCTGGTGCACTTTCTGTGAGAGAGCCAAAGGGCTGCTTAAAGCTGGCAATTCCACAACCCTTCCCTCTCGCAGCATGGCTGCTCTATGCATTTGGCACATTCCAGCTCACCAGGAAAGGGTCTCCTTGTGCCTCCTGGTCCCAGGCAATGCTCCTGACAGATGCTTTGTGACACCCACTCCCTGCAGTGAGTAATCTCCTGCAGTAAGGTACCTGCTGTGTGCGGGCTGGAGCAGTGCTCTGTGCAAAGGCAACCAGGTGACTGCTGAAGGCTCTCCAGCCACAGACTTTGCTTCTTACTAATCTTGTTATCAGGCAGGAAATTCACTCATACCCTATTTTAAGCTGTTGAGCACACCACATTAAGATCTTGAGCTTCCGTCAGAGATCTCAGAGCATTCCTTTCAAGCATCAGTTATCTGATGAAAGAACCTTTCCCTTTGGTTTCCAGCACAAATCCCGTTTCTTATAAGCGCCAACTGATTAATAGAGGGGAAACAGCATAGACATTTCAAATAAAAGCATGGCCCAGAGGATGAGGGAAATTAATACCTATTCAAAATAAGCTTCCACACAGGGCTGGGAAGACCAGGTAGCTACAGGAAGATTTGGGATTTCATTATCATCATGAACAGCTCAAGTGCAAAGAGAAAAGGCGGAATCATGGTCTATATCTAGAGGGAAAAAAAAAAAAAGACAGGGATGAGCAACCAAAGGGGAACTCCTGCCTGTGAGTTGTGAAGGCAGACTGGCAGCCAAGAGGGAGACAGCTGGGAAGCCCAGAGATGGGGACAGGCCCTTCCACAGCCAAGTCTCATTAGCAAGATATTAAGAAAGGTCTTCGCGCTGTCTATTTGCTTCCTAACAACATTTGACTGCCTATAAGCAGCAACAGGAGAAATAGGAAATGTTTTTTTATACCCTCCTCTTTAGTTTCCTTTCCAGATTCATTATAACCCTATTTTACCTTGTGCCAGAAAATATGAGCTTATGAAGTATCTAGATTCAGAAAAAAAATGCCAGTTTAACAAATCTGAATTTGATGTCTGCAAGATGTGTCTATATTTCAAGTGTGCCCTTCCACATATATAGGGAATTCAGACCTTTAAAATACTTGAATTAAAAATATCAGTCTTTGATTTGTACAAGTGAAATGCTTCCTGTGTAAAAAGCCCCTTTTTTCCCACTCCCAGCATTAATAGTTAGATTTTCTGCCCTAGCAGAATCATACTTTTCAGTGTTTCCTGTTACATTAAAAATGGAATGACTGAGCACATTGTGTGTAGGAGTGAAGCAGAATCTGTTTTAGCACCCAGCTTTGTATGTCAGGAGAAGATGTAGTGATTAACTGTGATCCCTCTCCTTCCTTCTCCCATGCCATAACCTGCAGGAGCACGCTGCTGCAGAGCCACATCCCTGCAGTTCCATCTTGGTGCCCAAGAGCAGCCTGCAGCAGCAGAACCAAGACTGTGAAACCAAAGTCAGTCACACAGGGCAGGTTTTGAAGCCTTCCTGGCATAACTACACTGCAGCAGTACCTGACCAAATGCCTCACATCTCCTAGAGCTTAATAAACATTTTGGATAGCAATGCAGATCTCACCTCTGCTCCCCACTCCTCAAGTCTGTCATCTCTACCTCTCCCTCACCATCCAGCTCTGCCTTGTTTATTCCCCAGTCTCAATACCTTCCCTTTCTACCACTGCAAGTATTGCTTAACCCATTGTTTCCCTCCTTCCTTAATTTGTATTTATCCTTAATTTCTGTTTTTCCCTTCTTTCATGTATAACCTGTTACATAGCAATTGCCATTAGCTATGGTTCAACACCACCATTTGTCAAAATGATGCAGCTTCATCATTTCACCTCCCACTTTGGGGTTGGGTTTGCTCATCTGTTGCAGAGACTAAAAACTTTTGCAGTACTATTTGTAACATGTTGATCTACCCCAGAGCAGAACAGTCTCTTTTGCCACAGGAGACACATTCGACCCTAGCTGCAAATTCCTCTCCACTGACATCTCTCCAATGTGACAGCAGTTTTGCAATCCCAGTAAATAAGAGGTCACAATGACAGAAATGAAATATTTTACTTTGAGAGCCCCTGCAATACCCCAAGCAGTCAGAAATTACTTTTTTTATATATCCTCTAGATGTCCAGAGTTGGATTCACTTTGTGAAGGTAACTGGATTAAAAAACTACTCCCTTTTGTTTGAAAGGGCATTCATTCTTTTGTTTTCCTTGTTCTGTTGACACAAAAAGGTAAGATGACAATTCCTTTATTCTCTTCCAGTGTCTATATCAGAGCAGCAATTTCCCAGATCAAATTACAGGTATATTTCCTAGATGTAATAGCCACTACCTATGTCAGGAGCAAGTTCCACAACAGCAGGAAGAGATAAGGGAACACAGTTCAGCCCTTTGGAAAATCCTGCCCAAAAGGATCACGTGGAGCCTGACAGATTGTCCTTTTATTAAGATGCAGATGAACACAAATCACTCCACACTGGGGACTGTGTTCCTCTGATCTAAAATGTGACCTCTGAGTCTCCTTTTCAGCTCCTTGGCCTTTCCTCCAATTTACTCCCACCCTTTTATTTCCTACCCTCCCACAGGGTAACTCCTTTCAAGTGAGTTGTTCACACCAGAAGCCACACATGCACCCCTTCACCCACACTTCTGTCGAGCCACCAAAGCACAAACAAATCTCCTGTTATGCAAAGTATCTGAATTTCCTGGAAGTAGTAACCATGTTGGATACCTAGAGGAGATTCTGGGTAGGACAGTGGGATTTTTTTATGTCCAAAATATGATTTCATATGTCAAAAAAAAAAAAAACGTACCTTCATTTCTCTAAGTTTTTCACATTGCTTTTTGTGAAAAAAGTGTTCAGGCCTTGAAAAGGAAAAGCTGTCTAGGTGATTTTCTGTCAGGACCATTTCATCAAGTGGACTTAGGAAATCAACGTGGAGGAAAGTAGCTGAAGGGATTTGTGTTTGATGGGTGTGTGGGGCTCATCCAGGCCTTGTTTGGAGAAGCATACACACCTTGTAAAATAAGCTGAGAAGATGTTTGGCATATCAATCTCCCAACAGCCAACCTACCAGAAAGGAGAGGGATTTGCCTCCTTGCTCACAAGAAGGTTTGGTGTGCTCAACACCGCAGGGACGCAGAAGACGTCTGTCGGATTTCCCAGGCGAATTGGGAAAAGTGTCAGTAATGCAAACGAAATGCTGACACACAGGGACACAAGCTGCTCGAGTGCAGTCTGGCATCCACACTGCTCCCCAGTCCCAGCAAACAGGAGTGGGAGGGTACCCCAGTATAACAGCAGGGACAGAATCAGTATTTCCACTGCCACTGAACAGTGCTGGGATGAGCAGTGGGACACCAGCACAGGAACACCCTCTCCAAACAGAAGGAGATGAAACTGATTTTCAGGTGCAGGCCTTCTGTAGACAGAGCAAAAAGGAACAAAGCAGATGTCAGGCAGTCTGCAGTACAGCTCTCCTCTTGCAGGCACCCCTTTGGAGAAGTAACTCTTTCAAGGGGGGAAGGGGAGAAAAAACAGCCACCCAGCAGTGTGTTAATCTTCACAGATGGAGCAGCTTTAATGCTATCTAATCCTCCAGAGAGAGGAAACAGCATTTCCTTTGTGCCAAGGATATCAAAATGGTTGGAGACGGCAATCTCCACTGACATTAACTTTATTAAAGGAGGGGTATTTCCACAAGCTCTGAGAAGGCTTGGTCAAGAGCCAGCTGGAGATGCACTGCATGTAAACATCCACTCATAACAACAGAAAATAGCAGTCAGGAACTCCCAGAAGAATATACAGGCACCAAGCATGCACACAAACTGGAGACTGCATATCACAGCCACACACATCAGTTATACAGCTATCAAACAACTGCATTGCAGCAGCAATGTGAGCAGGTAGTTACTGCTTTGTACTCTTATTTTAATTTGGCTCCTGTATTATTTTGCTGCAGCTATATAATCAACTTGTACTCTGAAGAGGGAAGTGGTGCCCCTGGGTTGTCATAACAAGAACACCAAACCTTCTTGAGCCTCTTCCTTGGCAGTGAATGATTTTTACATGTAAATTGGATGCAGAAGTGAAAGAAAGAATAAGTGTTCTCAGTAAATTTTGAGTATCAGGAGCCAGCATTTCATTAAACTTTACTTTAAATAACAGTAGTATTTACATTCTACTAATAGATGCTTTCTTGCATGTAAATATCAAACATTATCATTCATAATGTCATTGCATATAAAGTCAGTTCTTAAACAGTTTAGGTAATGCACAGTTTAAACATCATCTTGGATGTCAGTCCATCTCACCCAGCCTGCTTGGGCAAAATGGAAAATTAAAGCTCTGAACCGAGGATCTGAAATATAAAGCTCTACTATTGTAACGGAAGCATTCATCTCCCCTTCCTGGAGGACAGTTCAATTATCATCATGTCCCCAAGCAGATTTTGCACTGAATCACTGTGACATCTGCTAGGGAAATGAACACAAATCTATATCTGCATGCAGCAAATACATTGGCAAGGTTGCAAATGGGGGAAGGGAAATAAATGCCACTTTTCACACAAACTAGAAAATGACAGCTTGTCACATCCATGAGTAAATGAGAATCCATGAGAAGGCAAGATGCTTCTTCACCTTTTACCCCTTCCATAGCATTACAAAGATACAGATTAAGGACAAAACTGTGGCTTCTTCTTCCCTGCCTACAATAACAGCATCTGCACACATTTCACCATCTGGGAACACTAACAATTATGGATAATATCTGCCATTTGCACATGTTAGTAGAGCTCCCCTGAGTTCAAGGGAGTTGTGCCTCTTTCCTAGCTGAGGGGCCAGTCCAACATGCCAGAGCTGGGGAAACAGAAGCTGGAAGAGCCCCAGAGAGTGAGGGTGCAGAGCAACCTCCTTCAGGTCACTTATGGCAGTGAAGACTTGCCCATTGCCTTGTCATCAGCAATTTTATGATAGAGAAGCAAGGGGTTTAGTCATGACTTGCATACATGCAAAAATCATGATATAATGTAGCACAACTCTCTTTGTACAGACAAAAAAAGCCAAAACAACAAAACTTAGAAAAAGGATAAAGTTAGCTTGAATACTCCTGTATATCCCCAAGGACAGAAGCATGCCCACAGACAACTGCTTCCAAGCCACTCACACATCATAGCTGGACTGAGCCCATGAGCACCTTTCCCATCTTCCTTCAGTCCAGCACACAAGGCTTCACCAGTTGCATCACGTGGCAAGGTACACAATTACTGACTCCCAAGCACAGGATGGAGAAAAGGCCATGGTATGAAGTTATGAGAGAAAATCACCTTCTAGCAAGAGATTCCTTGGCTCCACAACCTAACACAGCTGCACCATAACACTGTGATCTCTCCTCTGCTGCAAGGCTGGAGATAAAGGCAGCACAGCAGAGGACACCTGAGACTCAAAAACCTAAGTCTCATGCAGGACGTGCAAGATGGATCTGACTTTACACCCACAGAGGAAGCAGCAGCATCATTCTAAGCTCCTTTTAAGATAATGGTACCTTTTACACCAGGGTTACAGTAGCTGCAGCTGTATTAGAAGGAAACAGGCTCTCTACCAAAAAGACATAAATGGGTACAAAACCTCTGCATATCACACCTTCACCTGTAACAAATGCACTGCGTTAACATTTAACAGTATCTCAGTACTGGAGCAGAGCAGAGCACCCTTTCATCAATTATGGCTTGTTTTCTGGTGCACCTTTCCCATACCCAAAAGCCTGTGTTCAGACATCAGACAATCATATATTCTCTGATTCAAATGGCAAGATGAACATGACTGTAAAAAGGGTACCATTACAGTTTCTTTTTAAAGAGATGTACAACCTTCCGCCCACACTTTCTTGTGCTTTTGCAGTGAAAATTTCTTCCTAATTGGTATCCAAGTGTGCAGTCAGATCAATTTCTCTTCAAAAAAAAGTGCTGCTTTTATCCAGATGAAAACAGATACTACAGACTTCACTAGCAGGCTCTGATTTTAAAAATTACTGTAATCAGACTTTGATAGAACCACTCTGATAACAGATGTGTGACTAATGTGTTTCCTAATGTTATGATAATTCAACTACAAAATAAACAAATAAATGGTTTAAAATAAGAAAAACTTTAGGAACTTGGACAGTGGCAATGAATGCCAAATTCAGAGTTCAAAATTCTCCCCTGAAATGTTGTTAGTTCATATCCTCCTACTTTTCCAGAATCCTGATCTTCAAAACTTAGGGTAAGGAAAACTTTGAAATTTGGACTTTTAATCTGAATTTGCTTTTTCATGTAAGAAATATACTTCAAGCTTTCAGGAGTTAGATATTTAGAGTCTGGTCTCGCAGAAAAGAACACTGATTCTTCTAGCCAGTAGAAAAAATAGAAACAGTTTGTCTTGAAAGCTGCATTACTTAGTTTACAATTAGGAACTGCCTAGGAAAAAAATTAGAAAAGAAAGACTAGAGAGCTTTTTTAAGCTATGTAAAGGAAGGTTATTATTAGAACTGCCAGAATTCTTTACATTGGCATAATGCAGTAAGAACACTGAAACACTTTTCTACTAAATTATGGTTTTCATCCAGGCACTTTAAATTACTATTTTCACAAATCCACATGGCCCAACTCAAGGAATGCTGGCTAGAGCTATGCCACTGCCTGTTTCAAAGCAGAGGTGGAGAACAAGTGAGTGTATGATCTGCCAGGTACCTCCTTGTGTGCTTGCCACAGCCTGACCCACAGCCCGGCTGCTGCTGCTGCTGCCACCCCTGCCCCAAGCACTGCCATGGAAGATTGCGAAATAAGCAGGTACAGAGACAGCAGAGGAACACCTGTACACCCTGAAGGGGAAGAATAAATGCAAGCAAGAAAGAAGACTTCATGTTTAAAACTGACCTTCCTTCCAAAAGACGTATTAAAATGGTCTCACAGTTATCTCACAGATGTACAAGCAATAAAAAAAATCACTGAGAAGTTCAAAAGACACCAGTTGCTTTTATCTGCCACACATTTTGCTTTTGAGTCTGTAGTTCTGTGGGGTTTCTCAGATGAGCAGACCTCTCTTCTAAGTATTTCTAATACACCTATTGACTTAGATTCCTACCCTGCAAATCCTAACAGTCATTACATACATGCATTCTTGTCTGCAGTATCCCATATCTATTTTATATCTATTATATCTATCTACTATATATTATATCTAGGACATCTTTAAAAATTGCAAGCACATGAAACACAGCAGAGTTTTGTAAAGTATTTCTGTCACAATACAAAAATTCCTGCCGTTTTTAAATCAAGAAATCCTAGACAGGTTTCCTCCATCAACTCCAGGTAATCTGGTACATTTCCCACCTCTTCATCTACAAGAACTCTAAGTGGGGGAAGAGAAGGAAGAGAATTCTGCAGCTTCTACATAATATAACTGAATATCCTCCTCCTGTCAAACCCTCCTCCTTCTCCTCCCAAAATGGCTTAAAATAGATTCACAGTAGAATCTCCATTTAAGGTTCTTACTATCATGCCATTGTTTCAAGCTCTGCAACTCAGAGGATTGGGAACTGAGGTTTTGTTTCTGGTAATGAGAACTGAGTTTTTAATACAACAGCCTGAACCAGGACTTCAAGAAGAAAAACGGAACAATGAAAGAGGGCTGCATATTGGGAAGACAGCATAGAGAGTTGACATTGCACACAAAGCCTTATTTCCACACTCCTTGCTTACTTTCTCTTCTACTGGTGTCCAAATTGAGTTTTTCTTCTACAGCATGAGTTCCCTACTTTAAGGCCAACTGAGCAACTTTTCTTTGTAGGGACTTAAGGAACTCAAAGCAAGACAATGAGAGCTAAAGCCAAGTCATGCCAAGTGGAGCAATCCTTATTATTTATACTGATTAGGAGTTTGAGCCTCACACTACTGTACGGTATGTTATATCAAGAGCCTTGAGTCAGACAGAGATGCTTGGGAAATACAAGAAGAAGGAAGTCACCTCTGACTGCCTGAAGCTCTCAGCCGAGTCTCGTGTGCAGGCCATGCTCTGCCTGAGAGCACAGAGAACAGAGCTAAAAGCAAGCAAACATAGCTGAAACTCCAGCCTCAAGGAAAACCAGAGCCTACCTCCCTCTGGTGCTCTGTTCATATCCTAAACAGGCTGCAAGAGTAGCCAAATTACATCCAGAGCAGCTTAACTCAGCATTTTCATCTTTGTTATGTAGCCATTTAGCCTTAGCTAGTCTCAGTATCCAAGCTCAGTGGTACAAACCCACGAGTGAGCCTGTCCATCACTCTCTACTGCTTAATCCCCCTCTGCCTCAAGAAACTGAGGATGTGACCTGCAGTTTAAGTTTCTCCAAACAGATTTTTGGTGTGGAAGACACTACCATGCATTTCCTAGCCAGGTTTATGAAAATCCTGTACTGTCCAGGTCACTCAAAGGAACAAAGCAAACTGTTTGGAGAACAGAGAGCAGGAGCACCTATGTTGTCTTGCACCATTGTTGACCTTTGTGCTCATGTCATAGTAAGGATCCTCAACCAAATCAACTCTCTAGGCAATGATTTACCCTATCTGTGCTTCTCTTTCTGTTTAAAATTCCACAGTTTTTGGTTTTTTTTGGAGCCAAAGCAGGAGCCAAACAGCCACTGTGTTCTTTCTCATACATGTCACAGATTAATTCAAACATAATTCTCCTGTCCTCAAATCTCTCACTTCTTCTCTTCAGCTGGGCTGCTCTTCCTCTCACACCTACTTTTTGAAGGGAACATGACCCAAAATTAGGAAATAAGCCCTGGGACTGGATCTACAGAGCACAGGTGCTTTCTTTGCACAAATATCTGTAAGCACCACTTGGCTAAAAGAAATTAGAACATTAGATTGCAGTGAATGAGGTTTCCCTTCTTTCTGTGCAGCCTCACAAACCAGGCTGCATTATATGTCAGCTCACAGACCAATTAATGCAATTTAGGATCTTTCTTAGACTAAGAACTTGCTGAGATGGCAGCAAATGGCTGAAGGGAAGAGGCTGGATGACATACTCTGCTGAGCTGTATGTGAAGAGTGATGTGAAACTGTTTGAACTCACTAGTCAGCAGAACAAGATGACAGAGAAGGCTCTTACTGCTCATATAAGAAAAATAATGTGAATTGTCAACATTTTTGTGAAGGCTTAACAGAAAAAGGAGAAATTAAAAGGAAAAAAATAAAAGGGAGATGTTGAATAAGGGTATAATAAAGTGCAATTAACTCCATATTGCGTGTAGAGCAATTTCCTCCAACATATCCTCAACGCAAATGAGGCACAGCAGGAACCAAGGCCAGTGGAGGAAGCAGTGCTTTTTACAGAGCATTTACCAGTAGAACTTATCTTTTATAAATTATAAATACGGATAAGGATGACTAAATCCTGATAGTTTCAGCCCGAATTTGGATTCTGCTGTTCTAAGTACCATGTAAACATTCAGGAAATCAAACCTTAAATATTTGCAGTCTAAAGACAATAAGCTAGAGAAGGAAGGAAATGTTTATCACATACACATAACTAGAGTTAGTTACATGGTAGCTTGCATCATGGAAGGGAGAAAGCCAGGCAAGTCAATTTACTTAAGGGTAGGAGGATAATAAAGAAGGACATTGTGGAAAATGGGGAAAAGGGCTGGATAGGAGATGACTTGTTGATGGGCCTGATTTCCTGGTTCAGAAATCACCCTGAGCCAAGCAGGCACAGAGGTCTGCCTCGTGCAGTCTGCTGGCTGCAACCGTGTACCCCTGTGCAATGTGGGACTCTGCAGAGGAACCTCCCAAAAAGTGCAGCACTGCTCCCTTCCCAACCATGCCCAGCCAGTGCTCTTCAGCATCCATTGTGTGTGACACTGCACAGGCCTGATCACCCAGAGCTTGCATCACTTAGTAGAATACCCACCTCACCCCTGCCTCTGACAGAAGGAGATCCAGGCAGTGATCCAGGCTGCCAAAGCACTGCTCTGTAGAAACATTTGCTTCCCTTACCATTTACTGTTCTTTTCACTTTCTGGTGAAATTTCTCAGTAGCCAAAAAAATCCCAAGAGGGATCTTAAGGCTATCAGGATGGGTATACTCCATACTACAGGGAAGTACCCATGGAGACCCTTTTGGCTTTCTCCCTGCCTGCACAGCTATTCTCTTTTTTAATGAAAACAAGGACTTTGAGAGAGAAGGGGAAATGGTCAAAAAAGCCTATCCCAACATTCAGTCATTTGGGGGCCATGCTGCAGGTCCAGTACAGTTTATCTGAGAAAGCAGTGTACCACCAAGGCACAAGGTTTAAATGCATGTATGCACTCTTTTTAGGCTTTCAGAACTTTGCTGGTGCACCAAGCTTAAAAAAAAAAAGTTTTAATTCTTCAAGCATTTTTCTTCCAGGTCATGAAAAAATTCTCCCTTTCTAAATGCTTATTAAATTTCTTTGAGTTCATATATGAAGTGGATAATTCTGGATTTCTGCCTTCTCTCAGAACAATGAGCAAATGGGTATCTATGCTGTTAACTTCCCTATTGATTTTGTGATTCACAGTGTAATCAATTTCCCTGTCTCTCCCCAGACTTCTGCCCCAGGGCAAGGAGAGCTGTACTAATGGTATGGGACAGTGGGGATGTCTCTGCTTGGTTCTGTTACAAATACTGCTGATCTGTGAACACACACTCTCAATTTTTATTTTTTTTTTAAATTCTTTTTTTTGCCTCCTTCCTCTCTAATGGCACATTCATCTGAGGAGATCAGCAAGTAGCTAAGTCCCAGATTCCCATAATTAGTATTCTCCCCATGTCTAACCAGCAAACTAATAGAGCCCACTCACAATTTACCAAGATTGTCAATTTGCATCCCTTACCACCATCACTTAGGCTTTATCTGTTTCTATTCAGTCATATCAGCACTGTGTCTGTGTTGATATTCCTATATTTGTGGTTCTTATCAGCTTGTGACTCAGTGGCTAACTCTTTGCAAACGCAGCTATGTGGTTTAGGAGGGATTTGCTTCAGCTAAAGCAGTATCCACTTTTCCTTTCTTCCTGAAGGCTCACTAGCTTCCAGTCCAACCCATACTCTTTGCATTCCACTAGCAAATAATACAACCCATGGGTGGTTTTGCATCCTTCTTTCAAATGCTGCATTGTCTTGCCTAACAATGTTTGCTGAAGTCTCTACATCAGCACATTTTGAGTTCTGGCATGCCTTTCTGCATTTCTTGTAGTTTTTAGATTCCATTTTCTAGTACCTCCACAGTACTGGACAGTTGTTCAACCTTCTTAAATTTCCTAAACCAGCCTGGGGGATTCCCTCTGCCTTGTAAACTATAACTGATCAATATAACTGGTCAGTTTTGTGTTGTCTAGTAATAATGTTCTCTGATGGCCTTGTCTCAGACCTCACTCAGTGTATGGCAATGCATCAGGGACCCTGTGAATGGTCCACCTCCCTTGATGGAAAAAGCTGGTGACTCAGTTTGAATTTTCAATTTGTACTCACCTATTAAAAACAGAACAAGAAAATGCACTCTTCGCCTCTTATCCTCACTTGGTCACAACTCAAAAGTCTGAGACATATCAACTGATTCAGAATGGGAGGAAAGAAAAAGTCTTATGACTGTCTTCATCTTTTGCTGGTACTCACTGTCTGCATAAAAGGCTTTTTCAGTTGGCCTCTGCTTTTCCAGAGCAACGTCAGCTGTGGTGCCATTTTTAGCTGTGACATTTTCCCCACTCAGAATATTTTCTTAGTCCATTATACCCCGTGTACCATCTGCCGTACAATAGTCACACCGTGCCAAGAAGCCTGGTCACAGTCTGCTTTATTCAGTGGACGAGCCCTAATTGCTTAGCCTGGCACAATGTGAGCCTCCACATAGCACAGCATCCCATTCCAACTGCTCGTGCCACGGTTTCTCCAGGGTACAACAATCCAGCACAGCCTCGGAGACAGCTGTGACCACCGATTAGTTCCGACACGGAACAGTCGTGCTCCCACTCACCTGCTGTGGAGACAGGAGGGAGCAGCCACGCTGCAGGCCTCCAGACGCCCTTTGTTCTCAGTTTCACGCTGAGAACATGGCAGAAAGGAAGAGGCTGGGACACTGGGAGCTGAGGAAAGCACTGCACATCCTGGATGGAAATTGTCCCAGTGATTCTACTGCCCTGCCTGGTGCTAAAGTGTGCTGGAGGGGTGGGGAATAGGAAGGCTGGGGTTCTAGTGTTGTCTCTAGTGCTGTATTGGATGCAGCCACAGTAATATGAGCCAAGATTATCTAACCTGTTGAACAAAGGGCAGATGCCAGTTTTAGTATCTCTCTGGCAGGCTGTACAGTTGTTGGCTCTGAACACCTTGATGCCAGCACTGTAGAATGCAAACATCCAGTCTCATCCTTCTCACCTGTGAGCTGGCCACAGCTCCTTGAATCCACAGGCAGTGACACAGACCAGCCTACCGTGAGAAACACCACAGGGTAACACTCTATGTCCCTGCTGCACCTCTGTTTCAGTGTCTAGTGTAAAAAGATGCCAAGGCTGAGCACAGTCCTGACATAACTAGGGGAACCTCACAGCCCCACAGCTGTGACACCCCATCAGCCTCTGTTAACCAAGGCTTAACCTCTTGCCCTGCCCAAATACACCAGTACACTCTGAGCTGCTGCTCTCTCAGCCTGCACAGACAAATTAAAGTTTGATATGACAAGGACACATTTTCTTTTTGATCACTGGGTGTTTATAGAGGAAGTGGTAGGCCAGATGCTACTTCTTCATGGTGGAAGTGAGGACAAGTTTGGTGGAAAGGTAAGGAAGAATAACATGATGTACCAGGAGTCCCGTATCACGGTATTAATACTCACTTGTTAACCCCTACTGTAGTTCCCAACCAAAGTAACCTTTCCTTGAAATGTGCTAAGGCCCAAATCTCTGGCCTCCATGAGAGTCAGTACAATCTGATGGCACAACTCAGCATTTTGTAAGATCAGGCCCTTGATAACAAGTAAGATGGTTCTGAGCAAGAAAACCCACCAGATGCATTAGTAGATAGGCACAGTGCTTGGAGAGGGGCCAGGAAAGAACTGTGCCAGAAGAAGCAGCCTGTGGGAAGCAGGTCCTTTGTGACACTTCTCCTGAGCTGAACATACCTGCTAGTGCCACTCACCACTGTCCTGGGAAGTAGGAAAAAGCAGTCTGCTCTGTTTCTGCCTATCATCCAGTTGCTGGGAAGGAGCCATTTGGATGCAGGCTCTGCACTTAGCTTGGTGTAAGTTTCATTCATAGAAGCCTTTCCATGAAGTCACTTATTTTGGGGTTGGCAGATCCCACTCACTTGTGCAAAAGGCAAGGAGAAGCCAGCTCCAAATAAAGAGAAGGGAATGTGTAAGAAAGGCAAGGAGAGGAGGTATGTTCTTACAAATCAGTTTCTGCACTGGCAGCTAATTAGCATTTGCACTTATTCAAACATTTAATATCCAAAAGAATTACTGTTGCATAAAATGCAGTTGAGGCAATTTTACATGTAGCTTATTAGCAGTAATGGATTATACTGAACACACCACGCTTAAAGTGAGACATAAAGCCAGCAATATGTAAATGTAATTTTATTCTATTCTTCCTCTTTCCCTTGAAATGAGAAGGGCTTGCCAGAGACAAAATGGGGACTACTAAAGTAGGAGAAACTGTAAAATGGCAAACTAAACTGCAGCTGACTTTACACAGTAATTAATGAGGGAGATACTGCCTCTCTGGTCATGTGCATCCTATGCATCTCTGCTTGAACGGCTGCTCAACTGGAGAGCAGCTCATCTACAAAACAAAAGAAGTGGGAAAAAATGAAAGAAGCTAATATAAACAGAGATATATCTAATATTTTTGTGGAATTAAAGAAATATTGTATTAAGGCACTGCATTTTGAAATTTGTATAAAGCACTGCAGTTTCTAAGGTATTAATAGAACGGGACACAAATGAAACAGAAAGAAACAGCAAGTTGTCAATGCAACAAATTATTGCCTCATGGGTAGAGACAATTAGAATCCCAGCTGCCACTAAGAGTAATAGTATTTCACCTTACTCTCCCTCACATTGTGCTAAGAACATTCCCTCTAAATAAGTATCTCTGACATGCAACTATATTTTCTTAAAAAAAAAAAATAAAAATTTTTCTTTCTTTGATATCCAAGTGCTGTTTAAGACAAATTATTTAGACAAAAAGAGGACTGCATGTAAGAAAATACTCTTAGTTGTCTGGTCTATAGCTAATTATTACCTGCTCTTCCTATCACCTCGTTAAAGATTTAGACAATTCAGTTCTGGGACTAAAAGGAATGTAGCACTGGTTAGTGGCTAGTGCCACCTTGTGAACAAAATCCCAAACACCCTTCCTTCACCCTTTTAACCAAACTACTCATGCAGCAAAGTAGAGTAAAAAAATAAAATCCAACTTTTGCACGAGTAAGTAACTTTATGGTAAGATCTCCATATTTAGGGATAAAACATGAGACTAAGCCCTCAACCAGGCCAGACAAGAGCTTGACAAAATAGAGACAGTCTAGAAAAAAGATAAATATTTTACAGTACAGCTGATGGTAAACTAAGCTATTCCTTTTTCACTGCATTTCAAACACAAGCACAGGGACAGCCAACCCTCCAGCTTCCCTATGGACTCCACAAGAGTGGTATTTGCAGTGTTCTGATGAGGAACAGATAGGAAAGACAGGAGAGATCAAGCAAAGAACAGCACTGACACTTCACATAACATCCAAACAGTTTTTATTACAAGGTGTGCAAATGGCACCATGCAATTGTAACTGAAACTGTGCCACTAAAACTAAAATTATTTCATATTACTTAAGGCACTTCAATACACTTTTCTCCTCCTTGCCCAACTCTCCTACACCCCCAGTCCATCCCACGGATTTTGAGTACCTACTTCATAATTTTTTTTGATCAGGTTTGTCTGTATCAGTGGTTCCTCTTTTCCAAAATATCAAGGGTCAGCAAGGAGGGGGATGCATTAGATCTGCCATCCTAAAGTGCAAGCCCCTTTGCCATCCTAGAGGTGCAAGCAGCTCTCAAGGAAGTCAGATTAATTTCCCCCTCAACTCTGACAGAAGGAGCCTTTTACCATGGCCATTTCTAATTTGGGAAAGTACTTCCAGTTTTGTCCTTTTACCCAATCCTTTCCTTTTCAAGGTTGCATTGTGTTTAACTCTTCATCTCCTACACTTTAAAGACTTGATGTTTATAGCAGTAGGAAAATAAGAATTAGAACTCACACCAAATCTAGCTCCTGGTTTCTTATGAACCATTTCTTCTGGGGGACTTCAACTTACCAGGTGTCTGCTGGAAAGACAACACAGCAGACAGGAAGCAGTGTAGGAGGGTGATGGGAGTGTGTGGAAGGTAACCCTAACACAGCTGGTGAGGGAGCCAGCTAAGGAAGGCACTGGACCTGTTGCTTGTGAACAGAGGAGGGATGGGTGATACAGTGGTTGGAGTCCATCTTAGGTACAGTGAACACAAAAAAATGATAGAGTTTTCTATTCTCAGAGAGGGATGGAGGTCAGCAGAATGACTAACTTGGATTTCCAGAGGGCAGACTTTGGCCTCCTTAGGAGACTGTTGATAAAGACACTTGGGAAGCAGTCCTGAAGGGCAAATGAGCCCAGGAAAGTTGGGCATTCTTCAAGAAGGAAATCGTAAAGTTAAGGTGCACTGTCCCCACATGCCTAAAGAAAAGCTGGAGTGAAAGAAGAGAAGCCTGGCTGAACAGAGAGCTTTGACTGGATCTCAAGGGAGAAAAAAAAAGAGGTTTTATGAGCTTTGGAAGAAGGGGCAAGCCTCTCAGGCAGACTACAAGGATATCTTAAGGTTATACAGGGAGAAAGTCAGAAAGACCAAAGCCCAAGGAGAACTTATTCTGGACACTACTGTAAAAGATGTGGATGCTAAATCTGAGCCAGAGTGCCTGTAGTTATTGCAGGCCACATAGCTCTCAGGCCTGACTGAAGCCTAGCCTGGGAAATTCATGAGAAGGAATTAAAACAATTCTCAGAGATACTAAACAGCCTTGCAGGTGTTGTTTTGCAACCTGTTGTTTCTCCTTGCAGGAGACAGTCAGGGGGGGCAAGTGCCCCTGACCAATGATAGTAATGTAGTACTTTGTTAACCAATAAGAGTTTCCTTTCTGTACTTTTCCAGGTATCTGTCTATAAGACAGAGCTGAAGCAATAAACTAGGAATTCTCTCGTGTTGTGACTCCCATGAGAGTCCATGGTCGTTCCTTCAAGCCGTTCCCAATCGGAGCGACATCTGGTGACCCCGACGTGATGCTGAACCGACCCCTGAGGTCCGGTAACCCGACATAAACTGCAGCCGACCCCTGAGGTCAGAAAGCAACCGACGTGATCTGCTAATCCCCTGAGGGTAAGCAGCGAGCGGGAAAAAGCCAGCCCTTCCCCCTAGAGGGGTAAGTGGAATTCTCCCGGGCTTTCCAAGAGGAAGCTGGTTCTGGAAACCAACGGGATAGTGGAGCCTGCCGGTGAGTGGGTTTGGAACGGCATATCTTGGCGAAGCAGAGCTCAAAAACCCCGGGTCCGAGCCGTTAGCGTGTGCATTACTGCATTCGCGGAGCCGCCAAGATAAAGTCCTCATAATGAAGGACTGTACTTCAGCTGATGAACAGCTGGTCTACCTTGCATGGCAGGATGCCCTGCCCCGCATGGGACTCAGTGTTTCTGAAGATGCCATGCGTGCTTTATTCCAGTGGGTTAAAGAGCAAGGTTTTGTTATAACTATAGACAATGCCTTTAATCTCGAACTTTGGCTGTCAATAGAGAACCATTTACGGTCAAAATTCATGAACGGAGATATCAGCGTGTGTAGCCTAGCAGCCACCTGGGGAGTGCTTTTTAAAGCGCTGAAACAGAGCCAGTCTGAGGACAGTGAAACCGGGAGGAAAAACTTAGATGCCGGGAGTGCCTCCTTTGTACAAGATAAGGGACCGGGAGATGAAACCGTGGATGAGCTGCATAGTGCTCTTTTAGCTCTGCCCAGACCCTCGGAAGACTTTAGCGGCGAGCGAGAGCAACCCGCAGCCCAGACATCTCCCTCTCCAGAGAGGTTTGAGCGGCCGCCATCCGCGGAGCTGGGCGCGCGGGCTTTGCCAACGGGAGACTGCCCGCCTCCGCCCGTGCCACCCGCAGAGCCTCCGCCGGCGCCAAAAGCGCTACCGCCGGCCGCCGCAGAACCTGCTTTCTCCAGCGCCTTTGCGCTGTCCGAGCTTCTTCCTTCTGTGCCGCGAACAAAAGCGCAGACATCCCCGCTGCAGCCCGTCGGCGCGGCGGGGGAGGGGGAGAGAGTCGGCGCTCAGCTCCCCCGCGCCCGGCGCGCGGGCCGCCGCCGCCGGAGAGGCCGAGCGCGGCTCCAGAGCGCGGCGGGCCACCGCCGCCGCGGCGAGGGGAAGGGAAACAGCAACCGCGTTCCCCCTGCGCCTGCCCGCCGCCACCAGCCGGGGTCCGGCCGGCCGCCGGCCGACCGCGGGCGGAGGAGCGGCGGGGAGAAGAAAAGCAGCAGCTTTGCTTTCCCCCTGTGCCTGCCCGCCGCCGCCGGCCGCGAAAACCCCGAAAAACCCGAACTCAAACCCAAATCTGGAGTCGGGACCAGGCCCGTGGCAGGCATCGCCCCCCCCGCGCGTCCGAAACACCGGCGAGAAAGCGCAGGCGGGGGGGGCCGGCGACCTCGCTCTCCCCGCGCGTGCGCGGGACGGCTCGCCCTCACAGTCCCCCCGCGCTCCAGCAGGGAGGTGCGGGAGGGAGAGAGAGCGCTTGCCGTGCTCCGCTCCCGATCTGAGCTCTAGCAGCGGCCCCCCCGCACCCATAAAGGTGGCGGGGGGAGAGAAAGACAACGGCGGGCCGCTCCACCGGGACTTTCTGCATCGACCCGAGGAGATGCCTCGACGAAGTCTGTCAACTCCAGCGGCCTGAGCCGTGCCAGCGTCCTGCGGGACCCAAATTTACTCACTCATTTTGTATCTTTTAAATTTTGTGTTTACAGAACTGACAAACAGCCGTGAAGAGATGGTAACTTCAAATTCCCTAAACCTTCCTGGAATTCATGAACTACTGTTCAAACCTGATGAACAATAACAGGAACAACTATGAAAACTTTATAAATCCCTCAAAAATCCTTCAATTGTATTTGAAAAAAAAAAAAAAAAAAAAAAAAAAAAAAAAAAAGCGGGATAAGAAGAGGGGATCAAATTGCATATAAATTGCATTGTGCATTGTTTTTATCACTTTAGTGTTCCTTCAAACTACTCTATTGACATGTTAGACTGTCAATTCGAACAGACTAACAATGTTGTATATAGTTTTGTATAGTGTGTGTATTAATTCACTGAATTAGAAATATTAGACTCAACCATCAAATCCTTGCAAGGAGAACAAATCCTAAATACCAAAACATAAACCAAAATTCTAAATTAATTCTAAATCAGCATCCATTCCAATTTCTAGTAAAAGAAACCTCTTGTGCTGTGTTTGTTCCTTTTCTGAAGAGCCCAACAGAAAATTACAAACACAGTACATTTTTATTTTTTTTTCCAAAGCGAAAAAGGTGAATTGTGGATGCTAAATCTGAGCCAGAGTGCCTGTAGTTATTGCAGGCCACATAGCTCTCAGGCCTGACTGAAGCCTAGCCTGGGAAATTCATGAGAAGGAATTAAAACAATTCTCAGAGATACTAAACAGCCTTGCAGGTGTTGTTTTGCAACCTGTTGTTTCTCCTTGCAGGAGACAGTCAGGGGGGGCAAGTGCCCCTGACCAATGATAGTAATGTAGTACTTTGTTAACCAATAAGAGTTTCCTTTCTGTACTTTTCCAGGTATCTGTCTATAAGACAGAGCTGAAGCAATAAACTAGGAATTCTCTCGTGTTGTGACTCCCATGAGAGTCCATGGTCGTTCCTTCAAGCCGTTCCCAATCGGAGCGACAAAAAGACAATCAAAATGTTCCTATAAATACATTAGCAACAAAAAGAGAATCTCCATTCTTTACTGGATGCAGGAGGAAACATAGTGACAAAGGATAAGGCTGACATAATTAATGCTGCCTTTGCTTCAGTCTTTAAGACTGAATTACATTGGTCTCCATGTACCCACTGAAGTGGAAGACAGGGACAGGGAGCAGAATGAAGATCTCATAATCCATGGGAAAATTGTCAGTGAACCACTGGACCTGTGGAGCCAGCAGGACTAGGCAAGTGATCATCCCCCTGTACTTGCCACTGGTGAGGCCACAACTTGAAACCTGTGTTCAGTTTTGGGCCCCTGAGAAAGACACTGAGGTGCTGGAGTATGTCCAAAGAAGGGCAACAAAACTGGTGAAGGGTCTGGAGCACAAGTTTTATGAGGAGCAGCTGGTGAGCTGGGGGTGTTTAGCCTGGAGAAAAGCGAGTTCAGGGAACACCTTATCACTCTCTAACACTGCCTGAAAGGAGGTTCTAGCCAGGTGGGAATCAGTCCCTTCTCCCAAGTAAAAAGTGATAGTACAAGAGGAATTGGCATCAAGTTGCAGCGGGGGATGTTTGGATATAAGCAAAAAATGTCTTCACCAAAAGGGTTGTCAAGCACTAGAGCAGGCTGCTCAGGAAACTCATGGATTCACCATGCCTAGTAGCATTTTGGAGACTTGTAGATATGGTATGTATGGACGTGGTTTAGTGGTAGACTTGGCAGTGCTGGGTTAACATTTGGACTGAATGATCTTAAGAATTTTTTTCATCTTAAATGATTTTATGATTCTTCAGTTTTTCACTCTAAGATCATTCCCTTTTCCCTACAAGGCAGAAAGTGAGAGCAAAGGCCTGAAGTCACCCAGGAAACCGACAGCAAGGCTGGGAATGGCACTCGTCATTCAAATTGTGATGACAAGTCATTCAGGAACCAGGTTTTCCATCATCAGAGCCAGTATCTCTCATTAATAAAGGATCTGTTCTGTATTGAGATGGCTTGCTAGTCAGATACTGAACCAAGATATAGGAGATAATTTCCCCGGTTCCATTTTCACACTAACTTATATTTGGAGTAAAGAAAATATCAGTCTCTGTGTCTTACCACAAGGGGGATGTCCTTTCTTCCTCTTCTTACCCATCCTGCAGAAATGAATAGTTACAATTTTTAGGACAGGGATTGTCTCTTACTGAGTCCACAGCACCTAGAAAAATGCTGTCCCATTCAAGGGCTCCCAGACATCACCACAACAAGTATGTAATGAACATTTTTAAAGGGGTTTGGTCAATAGAATCCTTGTTTGAAGATGACATGTTAAACTTGGCATTTGGGCTCCATTCACCCTGGCTTCTGAGACTCTCCTGTCGAACAGTACAGTCTACAATTCCAGTAATTTATTTTTCTTTCCACATCCTGTAATATTCAAGACACGCACCATAAAAATCAATAGCAATATAAAATTAGCTGAAGTAAGGATATATGATATAAAAGGCTCCAGGAATTGTCAAATCAAGCCACAAAAGAACATTTCTCATACTTTGCTTATATTTATGCCTCATATTTTACTCATATTTATGAATGTAATCAGCAGTAACATATTCACAACTCTCTACAAGGCTACATGAAACAAAAACCGTATCATCACAGTAACAGAGTTACACTACTGCTACCTGTGCTGCAAAACCATTTGAGTGTCACTGGAGCAAAGTCTGACATTGCACATCTTCAGCTTTGTTTGGTATTTAAATATGAATAATACCACTGTTGCAGCTACAGTTTTAGTTGCATGCTGTTTGAACATGCCAGGCACATTCAAGCTCCTTTCTTAAAATTTTTGAAGGATTATTTTATTTTATTTTATGACAAAGATATTAATTTTTGGATTTTTTTTTTTTACAGTACTACAAAATGCTGCCTGACACTGAATTTCTTGCCAAACAATAGGCTGGCCTGGCACATGAACAAATTATGTTGCTGCTAGAATTAACAAAACAGTCTTGCTCCTTCATCAGTCATTCACAAGGTAATCTTTTTTTTACAGAGGTACTAATATATCTTAATATGTGTTCTAACTGCAATCATTTTATCTCACTGATCTACTATTGGTGGTTGAACAGGCAAAGATCTCCCATGCAGAAGTCTGTGAAAATGAAGTACAAACTGCATTACAGAATTGAGGTTAAAGCTCTCAGTTGCTAAGCTTACCCCCTCTTCAGTGGGCTTTTGAGAACATCACTGCCCTACTTTAGAAGATGCATGTGGTTAATACTGTAGGCTCTGTTTGTGGTATTTTCTTTTCTTTTAAGGTTTATGGGTTTTGGAACTTGGAAAGTGTCTTGGAAAGAAACCCTCTAAGCCTAAGGGCAGGTTAGTATTTTGTGTAGAGGAAAATCTGTAAGAAGAAGACTTTTCACTATTTCTAAAATACATTCTGGCTCTGTATTAGCTTGATTGTTTCAGTTTACTTTGTGATGGATTCTTGTCTCTACTGAGTTTTATTTCTAACAGGCTTTTTCTTGGCCATTGTTTCCCAGCCAAGTACAGGTCAAGAACACATAGGTAATTGCTGATCCTGAATTTATTAGCTGCTTTCAAAAACAAAACTAAAACCTGAAACTGTTACTGGAAGCTGATCCAAAGCCAGCAAAAGTCTTATTATCATACACTGTATGGAGCAAACAGGACATGCTGCTGTATCAGGTGGCAAGTCCAAACGCCTGCACATTCAGCTTTCACTAAGTGACCAGATTCATTTGGTCAAGAGGTCACAAATGTGATGTTCCCTGAGGCCAGATCCTAAAGGACACAACCAAGCACCCTCAAATTCTGAATGTGAGATCTGTGATTAGAGACTTCACCCAGATGGTCGCAGCCAAGTTTATGAAGTTGTATAAGATTTCAGAACTAACTTTCTGAAGGTAGTTCTGAAAAAATGGTGGCAATGGTTTTGAGGCTTCTTCAAACTATTTTCATGTTCCTATGAATTTTGGTTTGCAAATAAAATAAATAGAACAGAACATTTCTTGGTTTTGTAAGGAAAACAAGCCTCCTTTCCCCCCTAGTCATCTTCTTCCATCCTGCTTTTGAACACTTTGGTTTTAGCAAAATAGCAACAGGTCTGCTACATTTTAATGAAAGGGGCTTTTATTAAATGATAAAAAATCCAATTAAAGTGTCCAATTTCACAGAAAAGTTTGAAGCCAAATTTGGGGGGCAAAAAACCCCCAAAAAACACATGAATATCCCTAAATTTCAGATGCACAACAATCCTGTATGTATGAAAATATCATTATCCCATTGAACAGCAGCTTCTCTACTCTACCAAGTTTACCACAGCAATCCAAGGGTCCAGAGAAATGGGCTGTGGAAAAATACAGAGTGGAGCCTAGAGAGTAGTTAGGCTTGTCTACTTGTAGCTTGGCTGCTTTCTGACTTTTCTCTGTAACTACCCTCAGTTATTTCCATTCTAAGTTCTCTGGATGCTACAGGCATCAGAAACCAGAGATGCAGGTGATTGGTGCCATCTAACTTAAGACAGCAGAGCACCTCAAAGTGGGAACTGTGAAAAGGCACTGAAGTGACAGTGAAGTATAAAGCTTCTTACAAGTCAAAGGAGGAAAACAGAGCTGGATTTGTATTTTCAGTCACGCAGCTGCCTTTCTAAATGTTTCACATCATATATTTTTCAAGCAGATAAGTTAAGCCTATGTCATTGGGAAAGACCTTCAAAAGCAATCAAATTTTCCAAAGATGAGACCTAAAATTTGCTGGGAAAGAGGGTAAATGGTCACAAACAGAATCATGTAAGTAGAAATACACAAAATCACAATTCATTTGGAAGAATCATGTAGTCTTTTTCTTGTGCCCTTGTCTTCCCTGATTTCATGGCACCCTGCTGCAAACACAGTGAATGGTGCACATGAGCCTAGGAAGTGGGAATGAAAAAGATTCTCTAATGGAACATCTTACCTGGCTAATAGCTTCTATCTTTGCAAGCAATGCCTCTGTGTGCCTCCCACAGTGCAGGCACACCATCTGCCTTTGCTCTAATAAATGAACTCACATTACAAACACAGAGCACAAACATACTCATATCCTGAGCCTACTGCACCCAAGGGTCAAATGTTTTTGCAGCATGTATAACTAGCAAATGTTTGAAATGGCTCACAGTCTTTCCTAATAGCAATCATAACCAGTGAAAAATTCATCACAGCTACATTATGGTAAGGTAAAACTCCTTAAAAAATACTTACCTATTTTCACTAATTGTATCTCAGCAATATCTTTCCAATATAAAATTCTGCTTCCCACAGAGTCTTGTATGTATTACTAATACCACAAACTATCAGATGCTACCTTTCTGCCTCCCTGGAACATCAGTCTAGTTTTGGAACCTGCAGGCTTCCATTTCTAAAATTTCACTTTTCAAATGAACAGCTTATTCAATTATGTCATCCCTGGTCTATGAAACACAGGTATTTTTTTTTCCCCAGAAACTTAAACATAATCTCACCATTTTTCCTTCACATACTAATTCTCAACACTGATATCCTCTCCAAATATGTATATATATATATATATATATATATATATATATATATATATATATCTTTCAACTCTTTCATAAAGCACTTCCTAATTTGTAATTTGTATCTCTCAGTATATTCCGATGTATGACCTGTTCAACAGATCAAGCAAAAAATATTATAACAGGTGAGCATATAAGTGACCTTTTTTGATTTTATATACCAGTTTTCTCCTAGGAGACCAAGGCTGTATGTTTTACAGTTGACTGCTGATGCTTACAGCTGCTGGAGTTTCAGGTCCCACTTTTATAGCAGCTGGTTTCATAGAAGTGATGCACAATCAACCATGGCTCTAGTATTGTATTACTTAAATATTCTGCCTTTGGAACCCAAGGAGATTTCAGGTACCTGAAAGATACACCTGAAATAGCTTTTTAGCTACCAAATGAACCACATAAAACCTGCTGTAATACTATCACCTTAAAGTTCAAGTGCTTTTTTCTCAGTAGTGTATATTTCTAAGGAAAGAAAGCTCACCCATCCATATAGTACAGAAACAATTCTTGTGTGGATTTCTGTCCAGTCATAGCTTGTTGTCAGACATCAGACAATATCAACCAAATTTGACAGAAGCCATCCTTGGACAGAAAGAACACACAATGTCAGATAATTCAAAGACTTCATACTTCTGTAAATTTGATAAAACTATCTGACAGTCAGACCTTACCCATGTCCTCACTGAAGCACTGCTCATTAACATCATTCCTTAATACATGCTGTCCAATTCCAGGAGGAGACATCAGAAAATCCCCCACTGAAAAGTGGCATTTAGGATTCCCAGACTTCAGGAAAAGCCTTAATCCAAGTTCATACTTTATTAAACATCAGAAAATGTAAACATAGGGCACCAAATCATTTTAAAAAAAATGTGTTTTTTCAGTCCCATTACTTCAACAATTATTTTCCTCTATCCTAAATATTGCTCAGAACAGGGTGTTGGCATAAAGGAACTTACTACTTATGCTTGCCAGATACAGCAGCTAGTTCATCTTAAGGGGAACAAAAAGCAGGTCTTCTACAGACAATCCAGTCAGCTCAGCACCCTTCATTCATTGCAGACAGCTTAAATCAAAGAACAATGAGGACATTTATTTCAATCACAGCATAGTAGCTTGCTCGTGCAAGGTGAGCATGATTCAGTGCATATATGCTTTTTTCAAGTAATTTTAAGACCATTATCCCTGATGACTACATCTCCCTAAGGACAGTTCTACACAGAATAGTTTGGGTTGTAAAGGACTTTAAAGATCATCTAATTCCAATCCCCCTGCCATGGTTGTTCAGAGTCTCTCTATCCAGCCTGGCCTTGAACACTGCCAGGGGTGAGGATGAGATGGGATGAGACATCCCAAGCTCCTCTGGGCAACCTGTTCCAGTGCCTCACTACCCTCACAGTAAAGAATTTCTTCCTAATATCTCTTATATCCACTTATCTAACCTAAGTTGCCCCTCTTTCAGTCTGAACCAGTAACTCCTTATCCTATCACTGCAGATCCTTCAGGTGAGGATACAAGGCACAGGTATTGTTGGCCTGTGCTGCTGCTGAGCTTACTTGAGCTTGGGCAGGCTGAAGAGCTGGGGGGAGTAGATCCACTTTACTCAGCACTACAACAACCACATGCAACCCATCAGTTACTGTGTCTCACATGATGAGGCAAGGATTTCTTAAAGCTGACTCAACTTCCTCAAACTCTACCACAGTTACAAAAAATTGCCATGATTTAAAGTCCGCAGAAGCAGAGTCATAGAAACCAAATTAACCTTTCTGCCATTCATCTCCAAATAACATCTGCTTTATGAGAACTATAGCAGAAGATCTTTCTGGCAGTGGCATTAATGCATGCTACTTTATTTTGAAGGTCTGACTGCAAATGAGACTGAGTAAGATATAATAAAAAAGTCAGAAATACTGCTCTCCATTTAACATGCTGCTACACAATAAAGTGTACACAGAAATAATGAAGCTGTAGACACACACAAAAACATGTATTATTGTTCTGGCAATAGTTAGTTCAGTGTAAAATGGAATTCAGTGGCAGTCTGAAGCTAAGTCTATCGGGCTGACTTCTGATTAATATTTTTTATTCTTGCCTACTTCACATTTCTTTTTGGGGATGAACAGTTCATTCCACTTGCTTTTGCATATGATGACAAATGCAAAGCACTATGATAAGGCAAGGCATTCCTTCAGTCTCATTTATAAACTGAATACTCCAAAAGGACCAAGCCTCCAGTCCTGAAAGGCACTTGGATTTACAGGCTGCAAACACCACTAAATATCAACAGAGTTCTGACTACTTGTAGTCATTGGAAAACTGCTGTGCTAAAGATGAACATGTGCTGATGAAAGCCAGCAAATAATGATAGCTCAGATTAGAATAGTGCTGTCATTGTTATATCCATTTTCAGCACAGCTTTTCATTTACTATAAATGTTACTAGATATTTATTACTAGCATGGCAGAAAGAGCTAATGGGTTGCACAGCAGGGGCCAGCAATGCATAAATCTCTGGGATAATACTCTCCATAAAAAAAGGAGATGACATGTAATAACCCTCCTCAAAAAGTCATTAGGAGAATTGTGAGTGATTTAGGCATTTTTTCCTCTGAGGTCAAAGACTTGTGTTCTGTTGCAAATTTATTTCTAACCATATCAACTGAATAAGACCTTTGGCAGCTCCAATTTTTTTAAAAAAATTGACTGGTTAATTTTGTAACATTAGGCTTCAGGCCGGAAAATTATTATTTCTTTCGTTTCATGCACATACACTCACTGTTAAGAGCGTGGAAAAAAAAAAAAATATTATATCTTATGTCAAAAAGAGAGGAAAAAAGTCACCTCTGGTCAACATCAGATGTGTATGACTGGGTCATCTAACAGCACACAAGTCCAGTGGAATGACAGCTTGAGTCAAGCAATCACATTCTCATATATACAGCCAGAGATGGAATCCCTACTCAGAACAGGGCCCCCTCAAAGTCACAGGATGCTCAAGGCCTTGGCCAGTCTTATTCCAAGTATTCTCAAGAATGCAAGCTCCACAACTTCTCTGGGCCTTGGCCCAGTATTTGGTCTTCCCTTAGTATTTCACTGGAATTTCCCCTGTTGCAAATTGTGTACATTATACAGGATCAACGCAGGCTATTGCACAAGTCACAGGACACTTCTGGACTTCCTCTGCTGCAATGCAGCAGTTCAAAATGCAGGTTAAAGACCCCAGGCATGATTTTGAAACTACATCATCCAAAAACACAGAAAAGGTCCTGCAGTGCAAAGCGCCACAGTGCAAAGAGCTGTAAGGAAAAGATGAAGTTCCTTCAAGCAGTTATGTCTGCAGCAGCAACAGTACAATGGCTTTTAGTGGCAGCAAGGACAAAGACCAACACAACTTTCCTGAGAGTGACAGAAAAGAATTAAGTCCTCTGCCCAGGAAAGAAGCAGGTGACTACACTTCATATCAAAGAAAATACTCCTGACTTGCTGATTTCAGTTTCAAAAAGGAAACTGGCTTGCAAAACTTCAAATATTTCTGCACATTAAATTAAGAACATCTTAAATTAATTAGGGATAAATACAACCTGATCCACAAACATGCTTTTTCAAGCATGAAATCAGATAAATTAGGATCTTACTTAGAATATAAACATTTGTTTACACATCTAAATGCTGAGCATATTAAAAAGATACCATTATTAAAATATTAAGGCAGCTTACACTACACTGCTCACTGAGTCTGTTTCATTTCTGTATCTGAGGAAGTACACTCAGAAGTCCTAAAAGCACTGCAAGTAAGTGAAATATCGTAAATTTAACAAGCCTCAAAAATCACAAGTGACAGGAAATACAGGAGACTTATTTTAAAATAGTTTTTAATAAAAATGGAAGTTTACTTTTATGCTTTACCTCATCCTCCAACAATGTTGCACAGGTTTTATTTTAGAACCAGGAATACAGATGCTCAACAGGCTGCCTGCATCACTAAACTGTCTTAAAATGGAATTAAATATTAAATTGAATTAAAATAGCATTCATATTTTGTATCCTAAGAAGGAAACCAACAAGAGATACTGGGTGCTGTCATTTTTGGTTCACCAGAAAGATGAGTACACAGCTGATGTGCTAGCTTCCATTTCAAACAAGCAATGCTGTTGCTAATCAGCAAGAACTTGTCTCACTGAAAGGCTTTTGAAATTTGCTTTGAAGAAAAACTCTTGGAACACGCAAGTCTTCTTTCCTATTCACAGTTTCTCGCTGCACATATTCATTGACCACTTGCTCATATCCCTCAGCCTTGAAAAGCTGAAATAAGAACTCTGGAAGAGAATGGAAAAAAAAATAAATTAAATATTATGTTTAAGCTATTTTTAAAACACCAGACAGCATTTATATAAGCATATGTTCTTATGTGTTACAGCATGAAAATCACGCAGGCCTTCAGATTTCAAGCTGTTCTATGTGGGCAGACTGCTGAATAAAAATCAATAAAGATCTCCTTTGGAAACATCAACCTAAGCAAAACAGCTTGTAAAACTGGGGCTTAAGCTAGTTACTCAGTTGAATTTCCAAAAATTGCTACATCTTTTATTTTTATTAAGCCTTGTCATTCTCATTGTGACTGATACCAGTGCATTTTCCCTTTGTGTAGCTGACCTTCACTAACTGAAGACATCACTTACCATAAATATTTCAAAGGTAATCCAGCTGTGCAGATGCACTTCTGCTCAGGGGAGAATAACACCCTATGGTACATGCAATTGCTCAACAGAAAAACTGACAAAATGGCAAAGAGGATATGGTGGTACCAAGAGTCCACTAAACTGAACTGAAAGTATTCTCCATAAACAAAAAAATTTTACTCAAAGCATATCTCCCTTAAGGAAGGCAGAAGCACTTCACTAACAGGGTGACCTGTGCAGCAGAAAGGTCTGCTCATGCTATTGACTAGTCATATTAATTAAAAATCATCATTTTTCCTTTCCTGCACCTCAATTCACTTACTCAGGCAGCAACTTCACAGTAAATTTAAGCTGTTCTAAACTTGTGTTACTTGATAGAAAACAAAGACATTCCATATTTCACTGCCCAGGGGGATTACCTTGATCAAACAGTGATCATGTGGATACAGGAAGCACCACTAGAGATAGTATGTTGAGGAAGATGAGACCACCCACTTCGGTGGCACTGCAGGATTCTATCAACCAAAGCCCACCATGGCTGTCAACACTGTGTGTTCATGTAAAATGGGGGACCCACACCAATGAAATATAAACAAGCAGCACTCAATTGTGGACCTACTGAAATCTTATTATAAGGAAGTTGCACGTATTTCATAATACAAAACTACAACCATTCATTCCTCCACAGATTTAGTAGTAGAAGTACTACTACTACTACTACTACTACTAAGTACTACTAAGTAGAATTAGAAGTAGTAGAAGAATGGATTTTCTTCCCTATGGGAGAAATTCTGTGTTGTTATCCGAGGCCAGACATATTATAACTAAGTATAATTCAAATCACCCCATGTAGCAATTACTTGGTGTACCAATGTAGTGCAAAAGAAATGAAAAATAGCAAGGGTTCCAGCCTCTGTGGAAATGATGGGAGTCATGTCTCCAGTAACAAAAGAATTCTCAAGCATTAAGAAATGTCTATATGAAAATCTGCGAAATGAACAAGATCACAATGACTAAGAATGGGAGTAGAGGTGATCTGTGAGACAGTCACAGACCAGCCCATGGAAAAACAATTGCTCACACAAGCAATATAAAAAAAAATTCTCTCTTTTCTCCTTCCTTCCTCTTCCTGGTCCCTATCTCAATTCTTCTCCCAAGGGAAACATGCATAGTAGCAAGGAACTCTTATTCAGAAACTATTCTAAAACACAATAAAAATGAGATTTAAAATTCCATTGCTAGGTCAGTCCCTTATTTGTTCCCTTTAGCTTTCATTCTCTTTGTAACAGCTAATTGTTTAAATAGAACTAAACATCACTCAATAAATAACAGCTGTAGAAATGCTTCAGTGAAGCTGTAGCACAGCCTGCATTATCTTAGATTTCATCACTGTCCTATGAAGAATAGGGGGAGCTCAGGCAAGATTAATGTTTTTTATAAATCAGAAGCAATTAGGTAATATGTTATGGCATAAAATATGAATAACATTTACTTGGCTCCAAATTCATCTCTTCAGTGGCTGTATTTTGCTTTAGACTAAGAACAAAGAGCCCCACAGAAATAAATTCACAGCTCTTATTACATAACACTCCACAAGTGATAGGGGGGAGTAATGAGTTTAGCACGAGGAACTGGGAGTTAGAAGCTATAGCCAAGCTATAATCCAAATTCATTGTGAGAGTCTAAGCAAATTCCTTTGTATCTCTGTGCTTCAATTCTCCACCAGTAAACTGCAGTAACCACCCTTCCTCCTGAACCATTATGAGCACTGAACAAAAACTAAATACTGTATCACATGGAAATGTTTTTTTTGCATTGTCTTCACTAAAAAACAAGCCCTAGAAGACAGACTGACCACAGCTAGTCAGTGCTATCCCAGCAAGATTTATACACAAGCTTCTCAGTGCTGCAGTTGTGGTTCTGCTTTTAGAAGTCAATAGACCTCATCCTGCTCACCAGAAATAGCCCTGCACAAAGAATGATGCCAAAAGAACTGCTTACTTGCTTCATGAAGATGATCAATCCTCTTACTGAACATAGGTCTTTTCCCCTTAGGTAACAAATCTGAATGAAATGCAGCAAATTCAGAAACTACTGCTCTTGGAGAATTACAGCACATACAACAAGCTTGTAAACAAGAAAGTGCTCCACAAAGTTCTGCCAGTCTAAATAACTGCTTCTTCCCAAAAAGGATGGTAAATTAAATAAACCACAATTTAACAGTTCATCCACACAAAATAAAATTTCCATGGGCATATTGGCAGTTCTCTGGAGAAAGTTGGAGCAGAAGCTTCACAGAAATGAAAGCACTCTACAGTATATCTTACCTTCAGTAAAAAAATACGATCTTGTCCCATCTTGTCTGACATAGAAGTTTTCCCCAAGTTTGCTGCCAGATTTAAACCTGAGCATTGCATGATCGTACAGGCCATAGTCTCGGAACAGGACACACTTGCCTGGTTTTAACACCTGTCACATAATACACACATGCTTTAATAAGCTAAACAGATTTAGTCATATATAGGTATATTTATTTGTGTACACATACAGACACAGGTAACTAAGACAAGGTAGACTAACACAGTCAATACAACAGTGAGATAAATATATCTACATCTATATATAGATGTAGATATAGATAGATAAAGATATAATTCATTCTCTGTGCAACAAAAAAGTTGTGTAAAAACTGGATTGACTCTTAAAAATGTTTCCCCATGAACAAAAGAGTACAACTAGTTTTAGAATACCTGTTTGTGTGCTGATAAATTAAATTAGAAACACTCTTCAAACACTAAGAAAATAAGAAAACATACAGTTTAACAAAAATTCCCGACTTTTTCTGTTGACTATTATCCTGTTTAGCATCTGATTTTGTTTGATGGTAAACAATCAAATTTAGAATATCGTGACACTTCTTTTTTCATGGAGAAAGAAGAATGTTGCAATATGTTGAGAAATAAGTAAGAAAACATTCTAGGAAAATGCATCATGGATTTTTTTTTAATTGCTTTTTGTAAAGGAAGCAAGCTATAAAGAGTTTAAAGTTTATATATACATGGTCATTGCTCATGCTGATTTTAGATATCTAAATATTTATATGAGCTAAGAACCAATCCTGATTTTGGAAAACAAGTGGAGATATACAAAAACCCCCTAGTACTACTTTTTTAAACTACTGATAACAAGCCAAATAATATCAGAAAATACAAGACCCTTAATACACACATATGCAAAAATAAAAAAATACGTTGACTGTTTTCCTCTGCAGTCAATACATGACATCTCAGGGAAATTCAGAACAATCACAATTCAGGTTGTTTAAACCACCCTTTAGATGGGCCTATCCTAGTCTATCAACTGACAAAGACATTTTGGGGGGCTAAGTCTCTCTAGATTAATGTTGACTTCTGAACCTCCACTTCTAAATCACCACAGGTTAAATACATTTAATAATACCAGCAACATCCTAACTGCAGGTCACTGGATCTCTGGAAGTTAATTCTGGCTCACTAGCATTCATACCTTATGAACACAGACATCTCTGCAATATATAAACATCATTCATAGCATTCAACCCAAGTTACAGCTTTAAAACCATAGAGTGGCCTGGGATGGAAGGGGCCTGAAAGATCACCTGGTTCCAATCCCCCTGCCATGGGTAGAGACAACTTCCACCAGATCAGCTTACACAAAGCTCCATCTAGCCTGGCCTTGAACACTCCCAGGAGTAGGGCATCCACAACTTCTCTGGATAACCTGTGCCAGCACCTCCCTAAAGAATTCCTTCCTACTATCTAATCTAAACCCACTCTCAGTTTGAATCCATTTCCCCTTTCCTTGTAAGTACATGCTCTTTCTTGTAAAAATCTCTCTCCATCTTTCCTGTAGGCTACTTTCAGGTACATGAAGGCCATATTTTATATATCTTTTTGTTACACTGATGGCATGAATTAAGCCTCAATCCAAACCATTTCACAATACCAGGAGAAAAAGAAAAAAGGACATTATAAAACATATTTTAGTCCTGCATACTTGGTGAACTAACAAAATACATCCATGGAATATAATATGAAAAATCACCATTGCAAGAGAGTGATTTTCTCAAAGAAAAAAAATGTACTTTCAAGCTAAAAAGAAGTGGTTTAAAGGCAGTAAATTCAGCTGGTTTTACCTTGTAAATGTTCCTCAGGACAAGATGCATTTTGTCAGGATGAATGGCAGAAAGCACAAATATAAGTGTGACAACATCCACGGAATCTGCTGGTATATTGTCTAGAAGATCATCTTTGGTAAGATCACACTGGAACACTTTACATCTTTCAGTACTATATAAGGCATTTTTCTAGGGAAATTAAAAGAGCAAGCTTTCACTGAAAATCAACAGCATTTGTTGCTACAATAAAGTAAAAATCTTGTGAAATTCATCAGTAGAGAGACATAAAACACAGTGACAAGAGAATATTAACTTCCAACAGGTGGCTACTGCAATCAGAAATTCTTTGCTGCTAACTACAATAGTGAAACTACAACTAGTGGAATAGTCTGTTCCCGTTAATTTAAGACGGAAAGTGCATTAAGGCCATTCAGAAAACATACCACTTCTGTTTTACTCCTGCTTCTACTGTTTAAAGAAAACATAAATACTACTGAAAGAAATTACTTATTACAGGGTGATGAAAGTAAAGCTCTTGATCTACAGGTAGACTGCAAACAATTTGGGTTCCTGTCACATAACCTGCAGCTGGGCTGCTGTAGCCCTCAGTTTTGCTGCTGAAAAAAAAACAACCTGGTCTTGGCAAAAAAGAAATTCAGAAAGAGCTGTGGAGGCAGATGCTGTTAAGTCATCCAAAACCCAGGATACACACTCAGCCCAACCTCATCTTGGAGTGCAGCCACATCCCAGGGAGCTGCTGTCCTTTTCTGTTTGCCACAGGTATTTCTTCCCATCCTCCCCATGAAAAATGCTGTCTGTGTCTTGTGGTTCTTGGTAACAATGCTTTCAATTATAGATATATAGAAATTTACCTGTCATTACAAACTTATTAAAGACTTTTAAAGCCCAAAGCTCCCACCAGCCCTGCTGCAAGGCTCAACTTTGGACTGAAGTACCCACTACTAAGTGTAAACACACCTACTCCTAATCAGGTCACAAATTTCTTTAACAATAATTTTCCCAGCCTTGTTTTCAGGGTTCTCCTTGGGACTCCCTCTATTAAGGGCAAAATTCCATGACAAACAAATTTTGCTTTTACCGCACAGTCAGCAGAGACATAGTAGTGCTCCCAAAAAACACTATCTTCATAAATCATTCAAGTAATATACAACAATGCTCTAATTTGACACTGAAAAGCCAAGTCTTGAGCAATGATTTGGCTTCTTACATAGGATCTCCACTGAAGTGCATCAGTCTCAACTTTTTTGGCAACGCACATTCTACCCTTCTTACAAAAAAGAAGCCAAGAGAAGTCTGTTGTTACAGTCATTTGGAATTTTAGAAGCTACTAAAAAACACTCTGAAAGAAGTTTCAAATGTCACACCAACCTTCACATACTCAACAGCTCTAGGAGAGAAATCACAGGCATATGCAAAAATATTCAGATCTTCTTCTAAGAGTGGAAACAAGCAGTTCCCAACCCCACAGCCTGCTTCCAGAATGGTCAGTTTTTGATCTGCAAACTAGGGAGGAAGCAATACAAGACAAAACATTTGTTTTCTCATCATATAAGCAGAGACACTCTTCAACCAGCATTTTAAAAGCTATAATCAATTTTAATTATGATTCTTCAAAAAAACCAAAGTAGACAGGCACTGCATAATCTGACACTAAACACAGACATCCTGATTTCTGCAAAATTAGAAATCATTTTAGAACATATTAATATTTCTTCAGTCATCTACTCCTTAAGTAATCAACATACTTGTGCCATTTCTGTCTTGTCTTGGATTCAGCTATAAAGAACAACAGATGCATCTGGCTATCCCCTTAACTGTGTTCAGCAATTAGCCTGCAATTCTGGATGTTCTTCTTTAAAGCAGTGTACTGAAGTGCACCAGCTTGCACACAGAGAGACAAGCTGTCTACTTTAGGACTCAAAAACCAAATATTCCAGACCTCACTCTCAGCATGCAGGATTCTATGAACAGCATCCCCATCCAGTAAGGGCCAATTATAAACTGAAACTGAACTGATGCATCTGATTCTGAGAAATCATCTTTGATATTAAAAGAAAATACACACGGCACTGCAAACTACGTATGTCAGCTCTTACCCAAATGGCTTTGTTCTAAGTATTATTAACTCCCCTGGAAAGAACTGACTGGAAACAATCAATCCCATCTTTTACAGCAGAATTGTATGGATCTCACCTCACGACATGCCTTTAACTCTTGAAACTCTCTGGTTGTCCAATGTCTGTCTTTGAAGAAATTGGTGCTGTTTCTTTTGTAAAATAGATCCCAGTTCTTCTGTGCCTCTTTCTCCAGTTTTAGTTGTTTGAACTCAGACACCAAAACCTTATCTTTTTCCAGTTTTTCTGCTTCTTCTGGGCTAAGGACTCGAGCACTATGGCCTTTTTTTTGGAAAGCACCATCTTCAGTAGATGTTGTTACCATATTTAAGCAATTGGCTGACACCTTTTCTTGGAACATTCTAGATTCTTTCACACAAACATGAACACCAAAGACCCAAGGACGATTTTTTTTCTTTAGTGTATGGTTCCATCGCTTAACTTAGGTAAAATAAGTGAGGATCTAGAAGCAGAATTAAAAATGAGAAATAATTACAGTATGCACTTACTACAACTTTAGTGATCTCTCCTACCTGATGGATTTACATGTCACCAGATTTCTCCTAATTTCAGAAAACCTTAATTTAAACTAAGAACCATATACAACATCACACTGATGTCAAAGTCAAAGAAGATACTTCAGAGTCTCCTGGTCTTCCCTCTGCATCCTAGAAAGCTACCCAACAAGAAAAAGATGGTGCAGCTCTAACTTTATTTTCACTAAAAGAGACTTGAGAGGAAAAGCAAGGGCTTTGTTTCTCATTAACCTCAGTTAGAACACTTTAGAAAAAAAGGTTACTGAAGAACAGATGACATTTAAAAGTCACATTAAAATTAATGAAGTTAATTCAAGTGTATTCATGTTAGCATTTCTCCTTCCTGCTCTCAGCTCTGTGAGAAAACACTGCTGAAAACAACAGCATTTATAACACCATGTCACCTAAAGAAGAGAACAAAATCAGTACTGTGGCCAAAACACCCAGAGCTGGCCTGTGCCAGCATCCCTCCCACTGCCTCTTCCTGAGGATTCACACAGGTTTTAGCAGTCACAGGTGGTTTTATTTTCAGAAGTTAACAAAAAGCTTTATTTCCAGCATAGGCTGGAAAGGGACACAGATATTTATTCTGATGTTAAACTGGTTCTGACATCTGCCTTGTCCTAAGCATGCAAATCCTCTAGGATGGCCCAGTGATTCCCAGGGAAGCCTAGGTAGCAAACACACACTGCTCATATACATCAGGGCTCAGAGCCAGGCATTGGTGTCAATTTACCAAAAAGGAAACGAGAAAAACACAACAACACACACCCTAAAACAAACAAACAAAAAAGAGTAGTACTCCACTAAGTCATTTTGTCTTATGATAAAATACATTCTATGAGACATATAATGGATAATTAGGTACATGTTATATATGCTAGATATGATGCTATCATGATATATACATGTCACGATTCAAACACAAACATAAAATATGTAAGCATGTAAATGAAAAAAAGAACTGTCAGAATTTGGTCCAGTTTCATAGGCACACCCCTTTTTCCACCAAAAACAGCAGAAGAGGTTATGGAGAGGAGGGTCCTTTGAAAGGATGTCTCTTCAAACAAACCATAGTCTCGAAACAAACAAACAAAAACTTAATCATCAAAATTTCTGCCCTATTTCTACACACGCCTATATTCTAGGCACGCTCCATTATTTCCTCACAGAGCGAGCGAGGAAAACAAACGCACGCAAGCCAGTCCTTTCAGTGACGCGTCTGCTGGGGTGGGAAGGCAGCGCGATGATAACCTCAGTTGCAACAGCCCATGCTTAGCTAAAGAACCTTTTAAAGGTGTTTAATCCAGAGCTAAGCCCACGAACATGTAACACCCCTATGAGATCTCCCGGTCCCCCCACACGGAACCGGCTTCCCTCTAGCAGCTCCTGTCCCAGCCTAGCCGGGGCTCGGACACCCCGGCAGGGAAGGAAAGGAAGGCCCCTCCTGCCCTGCCCTGTCCTGCTGTGCTCTGCTCTGCCCTGCCGAGGGCGGGGAGCGCCGGGCTCCCACCTCCCCGGGGACCCTCCCCGGGGCAGCAGCCCCAGCCCGGCCCCGGGCCCCCGCCTCGTCCCGCCGTACCCGCCGCCAGCCCCGGAGAGGGTTCCCGGAAGGGAAAGTCAAGAATTTCCGGGAGGACGCCGGGTGGCAGCGCACGGAGGAGAGGGAAGGGACCGGCCCGGCCGGGAGCGGGGCCATGAACGGCTCGGCGAACTCGCTGCTGGACAAGGAGGAGCACCCGCTGCAGCTGGGCGAGAGCTTCGAGCGGCGGCCCAAAGCCTCCTTCCACACCATCCGCTGTGAGCGCCTCCCCCGCGGCCGCCCCTTCCTCCCCGCTCGCGTCCCGTCCTCCGGCTGCGCTGCTTCTTCTGCCGCGCCCACCCCACTGCTCTCCTCGCCTCGTTCGCTCCGCCATCGCGGGGCTTCGTCCCCACTCAGCGCCTTTCTTACCCGCTTCCCTCCTGCCCTGTCATCTCCCGTCTCCCCCCTTCCCTCGTGTCCTCACATGGCCCGTCATCTCGCGTCTCCCCTCTTCCCTCCTATCCCCTCACGGCCCGTCTCCCCCTTTCTCTCCTATCTCCACATGGCCCGTCTCCCCCCTTCCCTCCTGTCCCCTCATGGCCCGTCTCTCCTCTTCCCTCCTATTCCCTTCAGTGCTCTTCTCCTCCCCTTTCCCTACCGCCCCTCTAGCACCTGTCTCCCCCCCGTCCGCTCCCTCAGCGCCCGTCTTTCCTCTCCACGAGTGTTTTCCCCACAGAGGGGTCTAACCCGGGAAGAAGGGGAAGGTGGATGCTGGCAGGGAGGAGGTTTGAGCGTGTCAGGCCAAAGCGAAGGAGCAGCTTTAGAAAGTTTGTCATTAATCGCTTGGAAGCATAAAGAGTTCCCCCCGTAAAGGGGTGGCTTTGCCATTTTGTGTTGTTCTCTCTGGCAGTTAACTGCAGGACAGAACCCACCACAGGCCCGGCCTGGAGAGGCAGCGGGAGCATCCGGAGTTTGGTTTTTAACTGGGTATTTTCCCGATGAAGCAATGTGTAGCCCAGCAGACCTGTCCCTGGCTGTCCCGATGCCAGACAGCTGTTGTAAATCACTGTCCCGGGAAAGCAAGCAGAAAGGACTCAGACACAAACAGTAAAGCCTAATAAGTGCAAGATAAATCCTGAGGTAGATCGTTTTGAAGAGGAACTCACTATATTGTAGTATATATTGAATTTTGTGGACAAGAAATCTGAGTAAAATGAATCCAGGTTTTTTTTTTACTAAAGTGACTGGTAAACCATCAAGACTAAATGTTAAGAATACTGAACTTTTAATTCAGTATTTTTCTATAAAAGGGGAATTTATACAGACAACAGTAGGATATTTTGGTTTATGAAGCATAAATATAGGCCTGGTCTCATTGTCCATATTCATACACCACAAATAGTAGTTTCAGGCACACTGGTCACCTGCATGCCTGGTCCTGTTTGAGTTAAACCCAAGCCATATCCAGGTGGAAATATACTAGATTTCTAGAATGGAAAGTGCTTCAATAACCAATTTTCCAAGGGATTGCAAAGCCAAAGCTCTTCAGACTGCAACTGGAAGAATGCAGTCTTATTTCAGAAGATATTTCTGAATGCTCTATTTTCCATCTCTGACTTTCAAATGAGATTTCTTCATTGTCTTGTTGTTTTGTTTTTTTTCCCCTAACTGTTGTTCTGAAATGATTCCTCTGGGATCCAGCATTATATTATTTCCATAATCCTCTTCACACAAGCTACAGTGAGAGGATTTTGTAGGCTACGTTTGTTTCAACCTTCTTAAAATACTTCCTTCCTTTACATCATAATGGTTTTGAAATACCGTACTGAGAAACTGGATTATCCTTGGAAAACACATCTTAAAAACATTAGATTTTTAGGAAAAGAGCTGTGGGTATATTTGGAGGGAAGTATGTGCTCTAGTTCTACATGAGGATTAGGCAAGCACGTGCTAACAAAATGAAAACAATCAGTTGAGTGTTTGTTTAAAGTAATTCTATATTGCTGTAGCTAAGAAAGAAGACTGATAGTGATATTCCTCTTAGGTTAGTGACTGTGCTGTTGAAACTCTTGATCCCGTTTTGGCAAAGACACTAGCTCTTGTACAGCTGGTTTGTTTTATTTAGCAAGCTTGCACATAAAGTAGGTGGGAAACAATAGCTAGAAACAGATTGCTCAGATGAAATTGAAGGCTATGATTTGATCTGGCAGTTAAGGCATGAGGATTAAGTCAAGTGTGTCTGATTCTGCTTGTTGTGCTGTCAAAGTAAAACCCAATTAAACATTAACATCCTCTTAACGAGAATTTATTACAAGCCAGGGTTTGGGTTCTTTTTCCTGCAAATGTGTTTTTCATAGTGGAATTATATTTTAAATTTGTTCTGAGGTATTAATTTCATAACTAATGCAGTAATTAAAAGCCTTGATCATGAATATAATTGCACCTCTTCAGATGCAAGATTGCTAGAATTGAATGCAGGCTTCTTTTAAAAACAAACACAGAGCAAACTAGCCTATATCTGTGTGATTTTATTTCACTTTGTCTAAATCCTCTCTCAAGTTATTAGAGGTTCTGATAGGTTTTTTTTTCGTTTTTTTTTTTTTTTATGGCTCACCAGCACAACAGAATAATGACGGAAAAATACTTTCAACTTAAAATGTCCTCAGTTCAAATGCATGCTTTAAACAGAAGTGCCTTGGCTGGGAAACAAAGCATTCTGTACAACAGAGCAAAAATACCTAAAACAAGTGTTAGTTTAAAGCCAGTACAGTGCCTCTCCTTAGTGATGCTTTGGACCAGCATGGAGATTGCTGAAGTAAGATCAGCACCTCTTTCGTTCCTCAGAAGTGAGAGCTGAGATCTCCTCCACCCATGTGTAGCTTTTAGCACTATTGTGTAGGCGAGATGGCTGTTAAAGAGCCTGAAATATCTATCTATAAGACTAAATGAGTGGGTGTCATTAAATTAGTGTTTATCACAGAGAGTCCTCAGGTTTGGAATTGGAAAGAGCTAAGCAGAGCCCAGGATTTTGGAAGTTGTTACTCTCTTGAATTTGGTACAGTTTTTTTACACTGGCCTGTAAAACCAAGTGCCACTCAAAGCCTGGGGTTTGGAGAAGTCTGCTTTTGGTGTTCAAGCACATGATCTAGAACCTTATTTCCTTTTTAAAAAGAAGGTTCAGAATAAGGCACCACCACATGACTGGGTTGCTACGTATAGACACAATGTACTGGTGTGTTATTCCACCCCTGCTGTAAACACTATTGTGTGTTTTACCATTCCCTGTAATCACAGTAAATGTGTGGTGGCTCTTTGCAGGGCACAGTGATTCTTCTGGCAACTCTAACAAATGTAATCACATTTGTTTTCCTCTTTAGATGATTTTAAGCCAGCATCAATAGATACGTCTTGTGAGGGAGACCTGCAAGTGGGTAAAGGAGATGATGTTACCATCACTTTGCCACATATTCCAGTAAGTCTGTTATATATGTTCCCTTGTTTACTCTCCAGTAAATTTGCAGTGTTGTTACAGTCTAATGTAAATGCTATTTTCACTTTCTTTATTAACACTGTGGCTTCAATATTTAAGCAGCCGGACTTGTAGTTTGCCCTTGCAGTCCTTAGGAAAGGACTATACAGTTGGATCTTGTAAAGGGCTGTATTTGTGAGGTTGCCAAAATTTTCTTTACTTTTGGTTCCTTCCTTCCTTCCTTCCTTCCTTTCCTTCCTTTCCTTCCTCCCTCCCTCCCATCCTTCCTTTCCTCCCATCCTTCCTTTCCTCCCATCCTTCCCAGACAAGGAGAATTTTACTATTAGCTGAAGCTGTACACCTGCTTCCCATCCATTTTTAGTGCTATGGTTTGCTGAAGAAAGGCAATGTAACTCGGGCTTCAGTCAAGGTTGGATATTCAGAACCCCCAGGCTGACCTGTAAGCGTGTTCCTGCCCTTAGTCAAACATGTACAGATAGGGCATAGAGGGTTCCCTGCCTTTAGCTTTATCAGTGGAAGCAAGGGGGCGGTCCTGGTGAGTTGCCATGAAGTAGTTTTCCATCCACTTCCTTCCCTAATGATGCCATAAAAATCTGCTGTGTGAAGATGATGGTCAAAAAGCAATAAAACAAGTGATCAATCTGTTTATAGGTGCAGCTGGTTTGTAATTGAAGATTCAGTGGTTTCCTTACCAAAACAAAAGGAAGTGCTCGTGTGCTGGAACTGGATTTGTTTATTAGCTGAAGTTAATGCTATGTGTCACACCAATAAACCACAATTCACAGACATCAATGGGTCTGGTAGCTGCAGGGGGGGTACCAGTCATTTTGGAAGCCGTGTGTCAGATCCTTTTGGTATTGTTCATCCCAGCAGGCCCATGGTTTTAATTGGTAGGTGATGGTACTGTGGTAATTCTCACTGAATGAAGCTGTAGCCTGCTTCACCCTGCTCCTGTTCTTTATGTGGCTTTGGTCACCTTCACTGCTGCAGGAGGTCACATACTGTTTTTTGTCTGTAGAAAAGATGACTGTGGTAGTGCTACTGGAGAGTAGGTAACAACACAACTAAGGGCAGCATTCATCTTGGATTATTTGGAAACAGTGTTGCTTATTCATGTTTTGTGTTGAGCGGAATCACTTGTAATGTTCCTTTCCAAATCTCTGTACTGAGGAGGTCAATTTGATTCTCTTCCCCTCAATATGAACAGCCTTGAGATTATGGTATGCTCCAAAGGCTGAGGCAGCCAAGACACTCTGTGTGTGTTGTTCCAAGGCAGTGCTGCCTGTGTTCTGGACAGAGAGCTGGAAAACACTTGGCATACTGGAAAAGAATGAGAGGTTTTGAGATCATTTCATCCCTGACAAGTTTCACTGAATTTCTTGGATGCTTTGCTTCCCAGTTGTCCAACAATTGGATAAGATTCAAATTCTGAGTTCAGGTTTTCTTTCTGAAATTGCCTAATCCCTGAGAATATCTCTGATAATTTGTTTGGTGGAAATACTGTGGTGTCTCTTGCAGCTTGGATACATTGAAGTACTATTTCTGTGTGTGGATTTAGTGATTTTAATACCTGAAAACCAGTCTGGATTGGGGAAGGGAAAATTTCTGTTTGTTAGCATACTACAGAAGAAGATCATAGAATATCATGAGTTGGAAGAGTCCCCACAAAGATCATCAAAGTCCAGCTCCTAACCCTGCACAGAACAATCCCAAGAATTACACCATGTGCCTGAGAGCGTTGTCCAAGCACTTCTCAAACTCTCTCAGGCAAAAAACCCTCACAGGTGAAAACAATTCCTCCTGTAATCAGCAAAATTTGTAAGCCACTGTTACTTAGGCACTAACCTAAAGCCTAAACATTTTAAGTAGAAGAGTGGGACTTAATTTGCTTAAGCACTTATATTTCTACTTCTTGTTTAGCCAAAATCACAGTCTTTACTGAGTTAAGAGGCTTCTGGGTAGCAGAATGGTAGCCAACAAACTTTGATCAATTTTCATTACGTTTGCATTTTACATTTCCTGGCTTAGTTGTCAACAGCAAGCAGGATTTGACTTTCAGCTTTCTTTTTACTTTCTTAAATGTTGTTTTCCTCTCTTAAATGTAGGAACGATAAAAATGTAACATGTCTTTGAAGACTAGACTTTCCTGAGACAATTTCCTTTCTGAATCATATTTCTGAATCTCTCTTACTGTGTCTTTGTTCTGAGCTCAGATTTTTCACACTTACTGTTCAGAACCCACTTTAAATTCAAATATATTCAATCTATTAGCAACATGGAGAATAGGAATTGCTTTCAAAGTAGTTAAAATGTGATTGTTCATTTTTGTTACTCTTAATAAAATACAGGAGAGTGCAGGGTTTTTTCATTTTCTCCCTGATTTTGGTTGCTTTCCCACAGTATGTGCAAAGGTGCATATGAACAAACATTTATTTTTAAAAACAAATTCCTTTATACAGTATCTATACATTACAGAGAAGCCTGAGAATATTTTGTAGCTGAGAACATAATCCCTTGAGTAACAGCTTTCTGACAAGGCCAGGTGTATCCCTGCCCTTATGTGGTGATAGACCATGGATTCAGCTGTCTGTAACCTCAAGACTGAGTGTGTGAACCAGCCTGTGCATGGATGCAGTACAGCTGAGCATAATCTCAGCATTCCCAGTTAGCCAGTGTGCACCACCACATGAGTTTGTGGCCTTTATTGCTTCTCAGTCTAAGCCTTTAGATTTCTCAAGGCTCTATGCAGCATTCTGTGGACTTGGGGACTTTTTGGAAGGCATCAAAATAGCCCATTTGCTTTTGAGAACACATTTCAGTATAATTGCATGGGCATATACATAATCTGACTTTGAAGAAGGCAGCTGTTCTTACATAGTTTGTAAGTGACAATTGCTTGTAAACCACTTGTAAACCAGTGAAAATACTGTCATATATATTTATGTAAAATATACGATGCAGTTTAAATTATTTTTCAATTGACCACATATTTCTTTGGGCAATAGTTCTGCTACGCAAATAATTAGAACTTTATTTCTTATCCAAACCCATGATTTCCAGGGCAGAAACATCAAGAAGATTTCTGATACTTGTCAGGGACAGCTATGCAAATTTAGTTACGCTGCCATTTTGGGAATGAGAGTTGTAAATAAAGGCAGCCATGGAGAAGATGTTTTGTCACTGCAGAGACACTTAAAATGATGAAAGGCATAATATTGCTATGAGGAAATGTCTGATCTACTGCACATTTTCTCTGTATTTTTCTCTTCATGAATGAATATTTTCTGTAGGAACTAAACATTAAATGCTTAGCCTCTTTTTCAGAACAATTCATATGTTATTTTCTCTTAGTATTCATAAATTTTTGGACAGGGTAATATAACCAAACAAATATGTGCTTTTTCTTTTTACCAGGGTTCAACTCCACCAATGACTGTCTTTAAAGGAAATAAAAGACCATATCAGAAGGACTGTGTGCTTATTATCAATCATGACACTGGGGAGTATGTGCTGGAAAAGCTTAGTAGCAGCATTCAAGTCAAGAAAACAAGGTAAAGCTGGGGACAGGGTTCTTCACAGGATTAATTACTGCTGAAGTTTCTTACTAAGACTGGGTTTTGAAACAGAACTCTCTTACTTTGTAGTCATGTTTAATTACTAAGCCTTAGCTTTACATGGCCAATTATCATGCCTAAAAATGCAAATAGGAGTGTGAATCCAAGAGTAAAGAATTTGTAAATTCTCCACTGCTGAAATGACATAATTATAGTTTGCAGTGAAACACCTGTATGATTTGAGGCTTTAGAAGCTGGCTGAAGGATGGGATGTGTTTCAGGAATCTCTGTTTAGCCAAAAAGCCCATGAAAATATTAGACTGTCAAAAGGATTATTGGACTTTCTAGGTTTGTTCCCTACATCTTCCTGTGGGAGTCATGATGTTTCAATAACATAATCTTGGTGAACAAGAAACGCTCATTCCCATATTGGACAAGCAATATATTAAGTGGAACGCAAGTACAAAGCCTCCAGCTGGTGAAGGTGGGCAGAGCTGTAGAAATAATGGTTATGGTGTTTTGCCTAGAAGAATTGATGAAGCTAGAAATCCTTTCTGACCCAATACTCTTATTTTGCTGCACAAATGCTATGAAGTATGCAGCTGGGACCTTTATAGCAGTCCTACTGCTCTGCAAGTACCTGAAGTGTCTGGATCTCTCAGCATCACTGAACCACAGGTTGAGATCTAAAAAGAAAGCAGTCACTCAAATGCCTTCTTGAAGAAGAAACTCAAATAAATTTAGAAGTTTTATGTTAAAAAACATTTTATTGCAGTGTAGAATCCTTAGCTGCTAAAACTACTAGAAATGTAGGTTGCAGCTCATCACTAGTTGGCTGGATGTTTGCCAAGAATACCTTGAGTTAAAGGTAAATGGACTGTAACACTCCTCTGAGTCAGTAATGAGAAAACTCATCCATGTAGTATTCATCTTATCCAGTGGATATGAGCACATCAGAGATGAGATTTGAGATCCCAGTTTCTCTTCTGCTGGACTTTGTCTGGTGAAGCTTAAGTCGGAAGGGAGCAAGTGAGTGCAGGAGGGCCTTGGTTCAGTGAGATTTTGGTTACACTGAGTTCTGACTCTGGTGTGGGGAAAAATACTTCAATTTTTCTCAGGCAGAGGGAGGGTAGTAAAAAATTTGGGGATCCCTGTTTTGATGAACAGTGCTTTGCAAAGTCACTGATTTTCTAGATCAGAAGTGCCTTTTATTTTCCATGGCTACTCGGATCTTTAACGACCTGTTGACACTCTGTGGGAACAGGGCTTTTAGTGTTAACACCTTGAGGACATTCACAAGGGGGTAACTGACCTTACTCCACATAAAACCATCTGTAGTTCCAAGAGCATAATTAATAGTGGAAATTTTTGGCTTTTACCTTTCACTTGATACAGTGAGTATCTTCCCAACTCCTCACTTCTGCTGTAGATTGACTGTAAACTGCATTAATGTGGTATCCAACAGCTGCATGTCACTGATGAATGAAGAGAGGGTTCTCTGTGAGGCTGAATCTAGAGTTCACTGAGGCACAGGGATAGCCCAGCAAATTCTCCGTGTACCAGCTCCAGTACCACAGGTGGTTTAGATGAATTCCCAGGAAGTTCAGCCTGGACTAGTTTAACTTACCTGGCAGTGGGATTAATTTCCAGTCACAGAGTGTAACATTGCTGAGCTGGGACCCTCCTAAAAGAGAAACTGAGCTCTAATAACCACAAGCTACTTCTGTGCTGCACTGCATAAAGCCATAACCCCAAAGGCTTTGGTGTTACATAATAAATACACCACACCCTTTAACCTTATTATGGTGTACTGTAAAGGAACCTATTTTGGGTTTGTGGTTGGCTTTTTGGGTTTCTTTTTCTGCCAAGGGTATTGACTGTTCTGCAATCTCAGTCACATCAGAAGTTCAGTAAATGGCAGAAATACCTGGTTTGAATTGAACAGGTTGGTAGAGTGTTATTCTGGAGACTATTTTCCACTAAGGAAACAGCTTGAACTGTTTTGAAAGGCCAACAGCAAATGGATAAAAACCATGAATTAAATGCTTGTATGCTGTATTTAGCAGTAAGAATGATTACTCTAGTCAAGTTGACCTCTAAGAGAGTTTAGTTTGAGATGATTTAATTGCAAGTGAGCAAATTGTTTCTTTTGCTGTGATTGTTTTAAGCAGGATTTTGTTGTGAATGGATTTGTAGTTACTTTAAATTACTATGATTGATAAAAATACAAGTACTAATTGCTAAATTAAAGCTTTCATTGTTTTTCAAGTAGAGAATTTGACATCACTGAACCACATCTGGTTTTGAAAGTACATTTTGTAAGAGTGTTGCAGTGTAGTTGTATGTTTCTTTGTTATTGAAAGGAAGTGTTGCATACAGAAAGCTGTAATACAGTCCTCATCTTTGTAAAACAGAGTAGAGATCTGTACAAAAGGATGTCACAGATGATGCATTAGCACAAGGATACTGAAAAAGCTGGACATAGTTGCACAGTACCACTGAATGTGTCTGGTTGTTTCTTCAGAGCAGAGGGCAGCAGTAAGATCCAAGCCCGAATAGAGCAACAGTCTGCCCGAGCATCTCAGCCTCCTTCACAGTTCAGAGCTCCAACCAAGCCAGCAGCTGGACCTAAAACTTCTCCTTTGAAGGATAATCCTTCACCAGAGCCTCAGCTGGATGATATTAAGAGAGGTAAAGAAGGGTTTGTAGTTTCTTAAGTTTTGGTTGATTTTGTCTTTCTTCTTTATAATAAAAATGTTGGCTGTACAATTTCTAAAAACATTCGGGGATTCAAAGATGGTACTTGACAGCTGTGTTTTCTTCCTTATATCTCGTTTCTTTATTCATCTAACTGAAGTGATTATTTATTTTCTTCTACTAGAAGAGATATTTATACTGCCATCTTCTCTGACATGAGAAAGCTTCCTCTTTCTGGATAATTTTCTCTCTTCCAAACTATTCCTCTGTTCTGAAAAGAAGAAAAAAAAATAATGTGAATTCAAAAACCAGCAGCTTAGTGCTGGACCTATTGCACAGGTGTATTAGGCCACCACAACAGCACTGACAAAGCCTGATGGTCCAAGGTCTTGTTACACAGTCAAGTCACTTGGAGAAAGTTACCCTGCACTGACTAAGGTTGGTGGGATGGAAGGGCTAGGCAGCTGTGTTCCCAGCACAAGACAAGTTTGCACCATGCCAAGCAGTGCTAGTAGGGGAGAAATGAGTGAACAAACCTGCAGCTTACCCTCTTCCACCACCACTCCTTTGCAGCTTTGGCACACTTGCCATATGGCTGCTAAACTTCTAGTAAAAAAGTACCTTAAAGAAATGACTGGCTCAACTCACTCTTCTGCTCAAGCAGCACCTTGGCTTCCTGTTCTGCTGTGGGTAGGATGCACTTTCTTTGCCCATGGCCTTCTTTTCCTACTGATGTGATACCTGGTTTTACTGTGGATAATACAGCCAGGATAAGGAAGATTTTAATTTTTGTTTGATTCTTCTCTGGCACTGGCACCATTATTTTATTTTAAGCTTGTTCTTTCTGTCTGCTTTTCTGGGTTTCTTTCTCATTTTTCTCTGTCCCATATAGCTATTTTTGCCTGTAGACTTAGCCTGTGTTAATTGCCCAGATGAAGATAATTACTCAGCAGGGTATTTTTTCAGTTCATGGTAATCACTAGGTGACATTTTTGCTGCTAAGCTATGTGTTTGCATAGGTGCTGACTGGTCTCACTTTTCTGCAGCAGTAGTGTTTTCAGTACTTGGATGCTGGTCAGCAGCCAGAATCAACGTCTGGGAAATTCTGTTAGCTACACTTCCCTTAGCTGCATTGTTATTGTTATTTTTATTTTCTGTGTAATAGGGGTAAGGAAAAAGATAATAGGTGATATATCAGTTTTTTTAATTCAATCAGTTGTGGGTTTTAAATGTCTTTTCCTGTAGGGTGTAATAAGTTACTTAACCTTTGGGGCACTCATTTGTATCCATACAGCAATTTGTAAAGGTTGTACTACTGTAAAATAATTACATTTGTCTGGGGTAACACTTATTCTAAAAGATAATTTTCTAGTGGTTTAAAGTATAAGTCACATTGTTCAGAGCTGTCCTAATATTTTTTTTGCCACCTGATTATCTTTTATATGAAAGTGCCTCCAAATAAATAACCTGTGGGGTTTTGTTTCTAAAATCAAGGATTAGAGCACCTGACTTGTACTGAAAACAGGACTTTAATTTGGTGCTTTACAGGGAGAACTGTACAAGGCCCCAGAAGATCCAAAAGCCTGGGCAAGGGGTATTTTTTGCTTACAGTCTGTAACTTTTTCCAGCATTGATGATCTAGAGTGTCAGCTTTGCTAAACCATTTATATCATAAGAACCTACTTAGAAAAGGTAAAATTAAAATGGCACCATCCCACAATGAAATGTAGACAATGACCTGTAAAACCTGTAGGGTAGTCTGCAATCCTGTTATCTTCCCCTAATACGTGTTTTTATGAGGACAGACTTGAAAGTTCTGAAGAGCCTGTGTTCTTTCCATTCAAGCAGTAGCTTACGTTTTGGTTGAAGTACTTCCTCTGTACGAAAGAAAGATAAACAGAAAGCTGAAATTCTGTGGATTTTGTTTAATGAACACAGCACAGAACTTAAAATTCCCAAAGGAGGTGCTTGAAAGAATCCCTGGCATGCTGACACTCTCTTGCTTCCAGTATGCCCTACTTACGGGTGTGGTGATACACACAGCCCTCATGATGTTGCACAGTGGTTTTAAGGTAACCCAGTGCACATTTCTGCTTTCCCTGGTACCCTCAGCTGTGCATTTCCACCACTCCCTTACAGATGAGCTGGAAATGAACTTTCAGGTAGGTCAGTTCTGTGCTGTTACACAGCTGTCTAAACAACAGTGTCTGAGGACAGAGCACCTGGGAATTGAACCAGTCCCTTCTTTTATGGACAGAGGCTTTTGGGAGGCTGTGTTGAGGGTTTTGCACAAGTGGAATCGTTTCCTCTACAAGCTTCTATATTGTCCTCGTGCCTGAAGGGAGCATAGGAGAGGGTAGGAGCTTGTTCTTTAGAACACTCAGCTACATCTGAAAATGTCTCATTAAACTGTGGACATTTGCACACATATACCACAGTACAGCCATTTATTTGCACAGAATAGTTGACATTTATCAGACATATTTTACCACACCAGAAATATTTTCAACACCACTGACATAATTACAGCATGCAACATATTGATATATGTCAGTAGTACTGAAAAACTACAGCATGCAACTTATTGATATATGTCAGTAATATTGACATAATTACAACATTTGAGAAAAAAGCCCACAGAAATATATTTCAGGTTTGAAGACTCAGTGCTTAAAAATCTGGGCAGATTTTATTTACCTGGAATGTAGTTGTGGTGTGTGAAGATTATGCCATAGCACTGTATTTGTCTCTCAAGAACACCTCAATTAAATTTTCTGTGCATCAGTATAAAATACTGCCTGTTGTAGCTGCCATCTCCACATGCTCAGAGTGCCAGTATCAAGTTGATTTCTCCACCTTACATTCTGTTATTAGCAGTAAATGCTCTGCTATAGGCATTCAAACTTATCTTTCCCTAAAGCTGAATGACATTTTTCTGGAAGTCCTTGGTATTCTTGCAGCCTAAGGTTAAGGCTTTAGTTAAAAAAATCTGCATAACCCATTGGAATTGAGAGAAGAAGTAGGAGCAGTTAAACACTGTTATGGTATTTGATGCTGAATATATACAGAAGATAGCCCTGTTGAGAAAGGCTGTTCTGTTTGGATAATTATTTCTGACCTTGGATTCATTTTTTTTTTACTCTAAAACCTGTATTGCCTGTCAGTGTAAAACAGTCATTTGGTTCTTCTTGAAAAAAATTTTACAGCAGTAACATGAAATGTAGAGAAGTTAAGGTTCCCAAAGCAGTGTCAGCCTTTTCAGATGATGTAGACTCAATTAAGGCAAGTGTTCGAAACTGTACTGTATGGAAAGCTTTTTAAAAAGTAGCTGCTGCACATCCTGGCTCTTGTCATCTTTTAAACTGCAAAGGCGCATCGACATGAGGTGTTTGATCTTACAGCGCAGAAAGATCTAGGAAAGGTCAAATTCTTTCCTTGTTCAGGTTAGAATATATGTACACATACACACACAGCTATTTTAATTGGAAGCACCATAAAGAAATGTTTAACCCACATCTTCAGTACCTGTAACTCTACTAAGCATAGCAGTCAGTTGGGAAAATGCAAAATCGAACCATCATAAAGCAGATGTGTTTTTCCTATAAGGCTTTGATGTCATCATTGGCTTAGTCACTGACAGTGTGAGACAAGAGTGTTTTGAAGAGAATTCCTTAGTGGTCCTGCTGAATTTCTCTTGATAGACTTCTACTGGTGCAGCAGCCACCAGAACATTAGTGAAAACAATTGCTTTTCTCTCATCTGCTCAGATAAGATATTTAGAATTCTGGGCTCAAGAAACAAGAGACAACAGAGATCTGAGGGGAAGCTGTCAATCAGCCTGTGAGGCAAAAGTTGACAAGAACATGGGCTCTGACCAAGTTTCTACCCGTGACTACTGTCACTGACAACAGCCTTAACTTCCCAGTCCTTGAAGCTCGTGATACTGGTTCTGTTTTGGTTTTTCTTGCCTCTGTTCATCATAGTGGGCTTTAGCACTACTTCCAAGGCATTCTCTCATTCCTTTCTCATAATCAAGCCTCTTTTATGGGCTCTTTAGTTTTCTGCTTCTCCAGCAGAAACCTTCCATTCTTCATTCTCACACTAATCTCCAATTCTGTTTAAAACTGGCCAGGCTAATCTTCCTTTCCCGTTGGTCAGACAACATCACTTCCTTCAGTTATTTCCTCACCTACTGTGTTGAGTCCTCACTACTTGCATAGGTTTGGGGTTTTTTTCCTTGTTCTCTGCGGTGTGTTTTTGTTTTAACTTTTCCCTCTCACCACTAATGCCTAAGATCATTTCACCTTCTTCACTCTATTTTACATGTGAACTCTATGTTCTCAGACTCTGTGCCAACATTCCCCCATTTCAACCATGGACTCCAGCTCTGTAGGCATACATGTGTAATTCTCAGGCACTTGTCCTGTATTAGATTTGTCTCTTGTATCTTTTTGCAGTAGGGGCTGTGATAGTTGATTGTGCTTGCTGCAGTCCAGGGTATTCTAACACTGTACTACTATCATCACTATAATTTGCAACTAACTCCATCACTACAAGAATGCAGAAATTTTACATCATTGAGCTGGGGGAAAAGAAGTTTAAACCTGAGCATTTTAAAGAGAAAGTACCTTTTTTTCCTGGTTACCTTTCCTTTAGCTTTCCCCTATTAATTTCTTAGCCTTAAACACAAGGAATATTTATAATTTGAAATCCTCCTATGGGTAGGCTGAGAGCAGTGACTCACAGGTGCTCATTTGTTTGTGTACGAGACTCCAGGCCCGAAATGTATGTTTAAAGACTGTGTTTAAAGATTGTGTTAAGAGGCAATAAGAGAGAAAGATATTACAGTACAAAGTAGTATCTTCTGTTGGCCTGCTGAATCAATACATGATTTTGTTGAGTCATACTTTCTTGCTCTTCCAGTGGTCTCTTATGCTAAGTCTTCAAGCTGAAAAGGTAGGTTTTACCTGGCATCCTGGTGAACTACACAGAGCACAGATGGTATAGGCAGGGATCTAGATTTAGGAAATAAAGTGGAAAAACAACGCTGCTATCCTTAAATACCCAGCTGGAGTATAACTGTAGCACTTGAAATTGAGCTCTAAACCTTGAAAGTGAAAAAGTGATTTTAAATCTGGAAAAAAACCCACAATTTCTCAAGCTCATGCTGAGCTAGAGGAATTCTCTCCAGCAAATATTGTGGAGGCTGAAAACTTAGCTGTTATTTTTTATTTTAGGCAGCCCAAGGAAAATGAGTCTTATTAAAAAAGGAACTCTTGACGCACATTTGACCTGACATGAATTACTCCCAGCATCAGTTCTCCATTTGTTATTTGTTATAGGGGTGATAATACCTCATCTTTCCCTTCTTTCATTCTTGTCCCTTTAGTCTGTGAGTTTCCAGGACAAGCACTATGGGTATAGAACTCAGCACAATTTTGCCTAAATTTTGAGGGTTTCACATCCTATGCTTAATATATGTGTGGATGTTGTTCTCTCATGGAAACCTGCCAAGATTAACCGAGTCATTAAATACTCAGCCTTGTGGGTGGATGCAAAAGAGTTGTTCTCTGCTAGTGTTTAGGCCAGTTATAATTATGACAAATTTAACAATATTGTAAAATTTGGGGTGGCATACCTTAATAGCTCTTTAGTAACCGGTCATTCGGCCGACACTGGCTGTTGCTGATGAGGCTGTTGTGCTGCTGCCATGGTGCTCTAGTGTTTCTTTCCACTGGAAACCCTGAAGTGGGCAGTGTCATAAGCTGTGTAACTTCCTAGTTTCAGAATAGTTTCATTATTTCCTGGCTGCTTGTAAGCTCTGTAGCAGGTTATGGTATTTTTGCCACTCCCCAGTATGTGAAAATTCTCAGCAATTCTCACCTGCCCTACTGCAAAGTTATTTCCTGTCATCCATCTGCTTCTGAAGTTTGTTTACAATGGGCTGTTTGACTGCACTAGAGCAGTTTCATGCATTATCTGAAATCAAGGCAGTTTCTGTTGCGATCATTTGCCCATGTCCATGTACCGAGCCCCCCACACACCATTTTTTGTATTTTCCAAAAGTTTAAATGTCACCAGCATCTAACAATTCAGATTCAGATTTTCTTGATCAGCTAATGTACTTTGTATGCAGACCATATAGCTTGTCAAAAATAAGGAAGCTGAAAGTGCTTTTGGAAGTGTGAAGTACATGAAAAATAATTGTGGAAGAGAAGGTTTTATGATACTAACCTGTGCTGTTGCTTCTTTAAATTTAGCTACAGCAATAAGTAAAATGGTTTTCAGAATCTTTTGGTTTCCCTTCCTGTCTTGCTCTTTCATGTGAGGTATTTTGGGGTGATAAACTATACTTGATAAAACTATTGCATTTGCACATTCTTTTCCAAAATTCCAGGGGGCCCTGTTTATGCTATCAACCAGATGAACTCCTTTTTATTTCAGAACTGAGAGCAGAGGTTGAAATTATTGAGCAGATGAGCAGCAGCAGTGGAAGCAGCTCATCGGATTCAGAAAGCTCATCTGGGAGTGAAGATGAAAGCTCAAGCAGCGAGGGGGAAGAGCCAGCACATGTTTCCCCTTCCCAGCCACCACACCAGCAGTATAACAACAGGAATGCTGTTGCTAACGGCACCAGCAGGCCACAAGGAAGCAATCAGCTCATGAACACGCTCCGTAAGTAAATGCTTGCGTCTTACCACTGGTGAAAGCTGATTATGACCACTCATTTACTTAGCATGTTAGGCTAACTTCATGAAATGCCTTTTGCCAAATAGTAGTCCCAGGGAGTTGCACTGGCTGAAATACATGAGCAGATTTTATGAACAGGGGCTGAGACTTGACTGAAGGTGTGGAAAGCCTGTGGGCATCAGTGCAGTGGCCCCCATTGGTCCTGTTGGGTTTTGATTCAGGCCTGCAAGTATCCACTGGTGTGGGAGGATCGGCTGCACTGGAGGATGGGAATTATATTCATGTAAATGCACAGATTAAATGGAAATAGTGGGGTTGACACATGTCAGTTAAAGATCTGTAAAGAACTCTGAACAGCAAAAGACTGTCCTGGGTTCCTAAGCGCAGTCTATGGTCTTGAGCATTGCTTTGTCAACATATTTATTGTGTTGGTCTCAGCTGTATTTTCACAAATATCACATTTGGAAGGGAAATTTAAATTAACATTATGTTAAAACAGTACAGCTATGATGTTGCAAGCATTAATCAGTACAAGCTCACTTCACCCTTTAAAAAGTGTCAGAAGTATTTTTAAAGCACAGTTCTGTCTCATGAGACTCACTCTGGGGACATGGCTTGCATCTGTGTTGCTCTTTCCTTAGGCTACATCAGGTGTATTCTAACTCGGTGGAGTTAAAATACTGCATTTGCAATTACTGTAAATTGTTCTTAATTCCTCCTGAGGCATGTTTGCACACATCTCTTGGCACCCATTCATAGGGAGCTGGTGGAGTCTGAATGCAGATATGTGTAGGGTTTCCAGCTTTGAGAAAATAGGTATATTGTACAGACCATACTGAAATGCCCTGCTGGAGAACTTAGAGGCCTGTCAGTCTTCCTGCCATTAATGAAGGACTAAGTGAAAACCAAAGTTCAGCAAGGTCATTAGGACTGTGTCCATTTCCCTGTTTCTGGTTGTGAGCAGCCTCCTGCTTCTCCATGACAATACTGCATGGGTTTAAGGATCTGAAGCCTCTGACTGCAGGAGAATCTGCGAACTACAAGGGTAGCTACTCTCTTCATTCAATGCTTTTTGCCTTTGGGTTTTAAATACTTTTGCTGGGGGGAGACTCATCCCTAACCCATGTTCCTGTCTCGCAAAAGGGAGGAGGAGATGGAGAAATCCAGGGCATAGCTCTTGCATAGATGGCCTGCAGCTGTTTTGAAAGGGAGGGCCATGGGAGAATGCTGGAAGAGTTAGGTTCAATTATCTCAACACAAACATGATTCTTGCCCCTTTTTATCCCCTCCACCTCACCAAATCACAAGTGCTTTGCAAAACGGGATCAGGGCCATTAGGTTTGATCCGTATCCTGGCCTTTCATCTGATCTTTGCACTTTGGAGAGGAGCCTGCACCGTCACAGCATGTGTCAGCTTAGTTCAGTCTTGAGTTGTGATGGCTTTAACAGTCCTTTTGGTTTATTGACATGTGGAGGCCTTGCCTTGGCTACCCAAATGGCCTTAAAAAAAAATAATAATTTGTTTTTAAACAGTAAAGAAAGCCAAGGAATTCCCCAGTGCCTTGTCCCAGACCCATATATGGGAACTTGGATGGGTGGAGGCTGTGGAATGCATTCTGCAGCTGCTAGCATGGAGAGGGCTGTTGTCCCACCAGGGAGCACCTTTGGTGGCTCTGGAGACAAGGATGCTTGGTTTGGCCTGGATCCAGCTGTGTATTAGCCCCATGCAGCTCTTGATGTTCTTGGGCAGTTTGATTAAATCATAGATGATGTTTGCATTCATTTCATGTGTTATTCTTATTTAAATCTTCCAGTGTTAATGGGACTGTTCTTTGGTTTGATTGCCATGAAATGTGAATTAACGCCTACTCACTAGTTGTGTTTTGTTGGTTTTTGTTTTCCATAGGAAATGACTTGCAGTTGAGTGAGTCTGGGAGTGACAGTGATGACTAGAGGCTGCGCTTTTGCTGTTTCTGTTACATATACATGAAGAACTAATTTACCTGAAGTGATCCTATTGCTTATGAAGAGGAGCTGGCACAGTGGTAGTTCCACGTGTGGAATTTTAATAGAAGAAATGCATAGGCCTACAAAATAGCAGATGTTGAGGACTGTTTTACTGTGTGAATTATGTGTATATATTGTGTATATTCTTATTCTGTTAAAGCTTTGGATAGATATGTACAGTGGGTGAACCAATGTTCCTGTCTGCCACCTGTAAGTTTAACATGTGACTGTATGAGGTCATCTAAAAATTTGTGTTTTGTAGATGTTCAGCGCATCATGACTTTGTCAGGGTACTTCTGTATATAGTGTGAGCATGTGCCTACAATGAGTTTAAAAAAAACATGCAGGAGCTAGTGTGTGCACTGAAGTGGGACTGCCATAAATTAAGTTTCAATACTAAATTGATTTCTTTGGTTTGGGACTTTTCTAATGCCTTTTTATTGCTATTTATGGTTGATTTAATAGACTGACTTTTAAACAGTTGGAAAATAGGAATGATTAAACCATGTTCATCACAAACCTTGCTGCACCAGTGCCTTATAAGCAGGTTTTTTTAATAATGCTTCAATTCCTGCCACCTTCCCTGTAGGGAGCAATACTGAAACCTCCTCAGATTGCTTCTGCAAGCAAGAGCTGTGTGTTACATACAGCCTCTGTGCTCTGAGGGCAGCGATGACTCTAGCAAGATAAAGGATACACATCAATCACCTAAACTCATCCGAGTAAGAATCAGATCAGCATTCTCTTTAGAAACTGGAAAGTCTCATTTAACTCAGACACTCAGACCTAGTCTTCAGAAATACTTACAAGCCCAGCTACTTGTGACATTGCAACACCACAAATGCAAATTATTTGATTTACTGAAATTCTAAGAGTAGAGGCCTCTTTACAGTTTCCTAGAGAATGCAAAAAGAGGTGACTAAACAAGTAGCCATGAAACAGCAGAAGTCTCTCTCCCACCACAGTTGTCAAGGTAGACTTAGTCCATATTTTTCATTGGACAAGACCTCTTTGTGCTTGGCAGGAGTACACAGAACATGAAACATTTGCCTAGGGTGAAATTCACCCCTGTTTAAAGGGGGTTTAAAGGGTGCTTAGTTGGATTATCATTAACTTTTTTGTTCACATGGAAAATGAGCGCCACAGGCAGCCTCTTGGAGCTTGAACACCAGGGTGACTTCTTAAAATTAAAATTCTGCTGACATAGGACAACTTGCACCATAGTTGTGGTGTATAATCCTGGGGAATGGGAAGCTGAATCAGATGCCTCTCCATTCTCAGGTGTCTGCTTTGCACTGCTCTCATCTGTTAGTTTGTGTTTTAACTCCTGTTCGTTTACTGAGTTCTGTCCTTTTTTTAACATGTTGAAGAGCAAGGGGACATTTGAAGGGAGATTTTATTAAATGGTTTATTTTTTTGCATTAGATACATATTTAGGCATATTTTTGCATTGTTGTACATACATTCAAAAATACTTGGTTTTTTTAAAGTGTTTTGTGATGCAGGTATGTATTTTAATGGACAATTATGAAATATACTTGATGAAAAGCTACAATTGCTCTTCTTTTTTTTTTTTTCTTTTCTCTTTCCCTATTCCTCATGTAACAGTAAAAATGGTCTGTTTTAACAAGCTTGTACCAATTTGGGATTTCACACTTTGGTACAGGAGATCTGCATGGTATGGTTTGCAGTCTAATAAATGTTAATGCTGTTCCTGACTCTCCCCCAGCTAAAGATCTGAATAATGCAAGGAGACATTTTTCTGATGCCATTTCCCCATTACTGGGGCGAATGCCTGAGTTCTGTTGATACTATTTGCACTCAAATGGAAAAGCAGCCGAGTGCAGCATTTTCATTGCTTACCATCCACTGCCTTCTCATGTACTCTAAAATCCAGGACATGTCATAGGAAGTTTATTAATTATGTGTAAATAAAAGATACGAAACTTAGAAATAGAGAGTAAGATAGCACCAGGCTACATTGATTTGAATTGCTGCTTTAATTGCTGATTAGATCAGCAGTTGGGAAAGCTTCATTCAGATAATCGATTTCTGCCTTGTTTTTGTGCTCTAGGCCATGTTTTCATGCTCATCCCTCCCTGACAGATTTCCCCCCACCCCTCTCTGTTTGTTGGTAACCAAATTAACATTTTCACACAACTGCACCACTATTAAAGTCTGTTTGGCCCATCATCTCAAGGGTGGCCTGTTGTTCATCAGTTGTTTATGTGCCCTTTTCCACACCCAGGTTAGCAACCACAGCCTGCTGGAGGGTGTGAGCAGCTCTTCCCTCCCTGCCATTGTCCCAAACACCCTGGCATCTCCTGCCTGAGGAGTCCTCTGGCATCTCCACCCTTCCCACAGTTCTCAGCTGCTAGGAATGTATTTTGTGAAGGTGAACCATGCAGTAGGCAACTTCTAAGACCAGAAGACGTGGCTGCCACTGGCAGCAGCAATATGTTGATTTTGTCTGAATACACGTGTGTGTTTTAAAGCCATTGTGAGCCTGACACTTTGATTGAGGCCCTTGAAATTTTATGTTTCATGTATTAAGAGACACTAAACATTGTCTGTCTGTTCCTATTAGATGCCTGTTCATTGGTCCATAATTTGCAGTAAGTTTCATTTGGATGGAAAATGTAATCCAAGCAATTATTTAGAATTTTCTTTAATTAGTTAGCAATATATTTAACATGCTGGAGAAATAAGATGACTAAAATGTTTTGATTAAGCCTGTTAATGAAATAAATTTTTCCTGATTATTCGTGGTAGGTTCTAATCCTGCAGGATTTTAGCACTAGCACATCTTACCACCACACAGTATTTTTTCCACATAAAGCAGGAATGTCTTTTATATGCCAGTTAGTTAAAATGTGGATTAACAGTGTATGTGAAGTACAGTTAAGAGAATTAACTGAAACTAAGGATTTCTTTGCATTCATGGAGAGCTGCCTGCTGGCTATGGCAGGGTGAGCAGTTCAAGGCAGCTTTGGTTTTTGACAGTTTCTTCTGTTCATTGACTTCATCTGTTTCAGTGGTTTGGCTTTCCTTAAACTTCACCAGCAAACATGGCCTGCTTATGACTATTCATATCTAGAATTGCTGAAGGAGTAATAAAAAATAATGATTTGATCTAAGTAGATTGTCACAATTTCAAATATTGTTACAAATTTTTTTCCCCCCCCATAAAAACGCTTGATTTCCAAAGGGATAAATGCAGTCATGTGCTTGTCTGGGTGGGATGTCTTAAAATGCAATTGCAGCAATGCCTAAGCTCATGTTTCAGGTTTTAGTCATGTGCAGAAAAACTTCCACCTCTGCCCTTGTTCCAGCCCCAAGGGCTGACCAGCCCTGCCAGCAGGCACAGCTTGAGTCGTTCCAGCTAAACCACAGGAGCAGCCACCTCCAGGCAAAAGGTATCCCAGTCCCCTGATGAGAGTCACATGTGTAAGAGCGGGTGGCACTGCCTTTTCTTGTTCACCAAAGCATTCCCCTCCTCTCACAAGTCTTGGCTGAACTGATTTTGTGGAGAAGGCAGACTGATGGAAAAAGGTTTTTCTTCAGCATGTCTTGGAATAGCTCTGCATTTGACTGTGGGTAGTACATCTATTTTGAAGATGCTCTGCCTTAGTTGATTTGCACAGTTTCCTGTATTCTAGACTACATATAGGCCTGCTTATAGATATGTATAGAAAAAGTTTGATGTGCCAAGCTTCACAGTTTTTTTATTCCTTTGAAGTCCATTTACTTGAGTTGTCAAAAAACCACAAAAAAGTTCAACAATCTCTGCACATCTAACTTTTTTTTTTTTTTCCCCCCATTTGAAAAGTAAGAGAAACATAGCCTGGAAACACATGTGTTGGAAAGCACTTATTTTCAGTAACTGCCTATGCTTCATTATTCAGTGTGCTAGCTGCTGAGTCAGAGAGATCCTGTGGAAAACACAGCTGCCCAGGAATGGGCATCTTTATGGGATAAAGGCTTCTGATGATAGCTTAGTTTGTTATAGTTTGTTATACCCACACAAATAAGTGTGCTATCAAAAGGAAAAGAGTACTGCTGACACTTACCTCACAAACAAAAGCTGCCATGTTGGAGACAGATGAACTAGAAGTTGTTGGTCCTACACCCAAACCCTGTTCTCAGAAGATAAGATGATCAACAAAACTAATAGTCAGGCAATAGCTGCCTCTGGTTTATGTGAGAAGGGTGTGTATATGAATGGAAAAGTCTCTGTTTAGCTGTTGCTTCCTTTTCCCACTGCTTACACTCCCTTCCTTTCTTTCTTTTGTAATTCCATTACTTCTAGCATAGTTATGCTTTCTGCTGCCAAAAAGTTCTGCAGGAATTTACAGGAAAGGGGTAGGTGTTGAAACGTTACAAATGCACCAGCTTTATTCACCCTTGCTCTAAATTTACTGTAAAGGACAAAACCCTTGTGAATGGACACATCTTCTTCCTCTCTTCCTTGTCTTTGCCTTTATTAGGACTAAACAGTATTCCTTTGGACAAGGGAAAGAGCAAGATGACAGAGGGTGAAAGACCTCAAGCTGATGCTGCATATGTTGAGGATGCTGTCATGGAGCCATGGCCTGAGCTAGCCTGACTTGATCTCAGACCATTGTTGTAAACTGAACACAAAATTCATTGCTACCATTGCCCTGTGGCTGGGAGGAGTGGAGGCTGGAGAAAAATTAGGTTAAAAATACCTTGTTAAAGGAATTTATGCAAGTTTTGAGGGGATGATTTGCCTTGCTAAGTTTTGTCTAGCTCTGTCAGTGAGTTTTTGTGTGCCCTGTGTAGTGGGGGTACCAACACTTCCCTAACTTTTTAGGCAGATGCTGGTGGAAGCAGGGACTGAAGTGAGGCTGACATGTTTTGTTTTTCTGTGTGCTGCTGGATTTTGTTCAGTTGCATGCTTTTTAAATGGCACTGACGACTAAATGAGGCAATTGATGGGATATCTCAGAAGGAATTACATGAATCTAACTTGAAACCCCACAGAACCTGTAGCTTCTGGTACCTCAGACTGAGATTTTAATTCTCATAAAATTTTGTAAAAATAGGGCTTTGTGAAGGGCAGAGTGTCAAAATGCACTAAATATCATGTTGAAGGTTTTACATTAAAACTTTGAACTGTGTTTCTCCCCAGACCAGCTAGCTTTGTTGTAGGATGTTGTGTGAAAGTCTTTGAGGCACACTTGTACAGGGTCAGCTCTGAAGGAAAACATGTGCTGCTTGCTGCCAGTAAAGTATAATTGTCTGCTCCTTTGCCACTCCAGTCAGCCCAAAAATTCTTCCATCACCCCTCCATAACTTGGGAATTGGCTTTTTCCTCCATAGCTCTGACACCTCCTTAATATTTTCCTACTGCCAGACATTAACAACATAACAAAACTGAACAAGCACCTGCTCAGCAAAAAAGCTATCAAGTACCTCAGTGAGCATCAAGGGTTTTACTCCAGTGCTTCAAATAAGTGTCAAGATTGTGATAGTCTGCCAGGAACACAGAGCCTGTGATATGAGCCCTGCATGCTCATGACACATAACAAAGATGACAATAAGTTGTGTAAGTGTGTGGGACATGTACCAGAATGGTGAATTACACTGGAGCCACAGGCTGTGCTGCATGTGCATTGGGAAGCTGGATGGGAGGAGAAGTTTAGGAGTGATTTGCACAGAGAGGAGATGGCAGCAGGGCCATTGATGGAACTCAGGTGGAGAGTACACAAAGGTGAGAGATCATCCAGCGATGGCAGCCACAGTGTTCTGTCAGCTGAGTCAAACCACAGCCTCATAGCAGCCCAGCACAACCAAGGTGAGAGGTCACCTCTATGATGGAGAAGCTTTGAATGCCCCTGAGAGTTACTGGGGTATGCAGCCATTGTAATTAGGGAAGAGAGAGAGTTATTTGGGTCTGTGTGCTGGAAAGTGATGGCAGAAGGAAAGGGTAGGGATGGAGGTCACTCAGCAGCTGCAGGATGTGGTAGTTTCCTACTCTTTTCAAAGTGGAGCTAGTGAGTCTTAAGACAAGGGACATCACAAGTTCCCACTGTGAGTAAAGATTCTGATTGAGCCAGACACCAGGAAGTGATTTCCATACCCAGCTCTGTTACAACCCTGTCTTACTCCAAATTAATTTTTCAGGTTTATGCAAGACACTAAGATGCTTTACCTCAGAAACAGAGCCATATTTTTCTTCCATACTACTGAGGCTGGACTCAACATCATAAACAAGGTGGTGTAAACTGGAAAATAAAGCCCCTGATTAACCATTAGCCAGTCAAAATACCAGGCTTGGTGGTTAATTAATCCAGCCAGTGAACTCACTTCCCAAATGCTATCAAGAGATTTCAAGGTGCAATAAATATACTGCAGCTGTGTCTGTGCTAGCAAGTAGTACAGCCTGGGAGCAGATCCATAATTCAGGAGAGTGCTGAGATTGCAGTGTGCACGCTGCCTGCCTTTCACCTGAGAGGAAGCCACCTCTTGTGCCCTCTTCATGATGCAAACCACAGCAGGGTAAGTAGGGATGATTGGGGCATTCACTTTGAAAGTGCTCTCCTGACCTGGTCTAACTACTAATGTGTAGGCACATTGCGTGAACTGGCCCCATTCCAGCTTCTCTGCAAAAATACTGGGATAGGAAACACATTAAGAAATACTGCTTAATCCCAGAAGCATAATATTAGTCCTTATGGAAACATTTGTGGTATTACATTAATATATGAATCATACTGAATAATAATAACACAGGATCAAATACCTAAGAAAGCCATTTCTTTTAAAAAAATCTTTTTCCACATGAGAAACTCATATTTTCACAAGCTCTAAGGCACGAACAGTATTTCTAATTAATACACACAAATCTCCATCTTATAAGGTGCTAAGTGACTATGCCAAATCAAAAGGAAGGCTGTCAGCAGCACAGCTAGGACCAGGCTCTAGACTTTCCCACCTAATCCTATCAGCAGCCTAATGCCCATGACATCAGCACAGGGCTTGCCCATGCAGGAAGACGTCCCAAGAGACGGAGGCTGTTTGCTTTTAGAAGCTTAGGCTAACCTTGGAAAGGAGGGCAGCTTTCTTTTCCATGGGGTGTTGACCTGGCCAATGTCATTGCTGTCACTGCCCATGCTTGATTTTTCACTACTCTTCTCCTAAAGCAAGTGACTGTGTCAGAAATAAGGGATGCTTCCAGCATCACTGTGGACTTCACAGAGCAATTGCAGCAGAAGTTAGGGCAAGGTCTGGGCCTGTGCTGTGCTTGGGAAAAGACCCTCAGGGTATGATGTGCCAGATACTGCCCTATCTGTGTCAGTTCACACCAGTGCTTGTACCAGTATCTTCTTTTTTCCCCTCATAGACAATACAGTCAATTTTATTCTGCTTTTCCCCTCCTTTAGAAGGAAAGTAAATCGCTGCAGTTAAAATCATAAGTCCTCATAAAAACCCGCTTGTGCCCAGAAAGCTAAGTATCAGAGCTTGCCTAAAGCTTAAGAAGAAGTGGCATCTTTTTCAATAAATTTACATCTCTAAATAGATGATAAGTGTTGAATCAATTTCCATATGTTAAAATAGCAGAGCATTAAGGATTCTGGCACTTCAAGCAATCAACTAATTTGTGACTATTATGAGAATATCTTTTATATTAGTAGAGCAATTCATCTGAAAATCAGGGACAGTCTGCAGCTCTGTGCCCTCTCAATATCATAAAGGATCACAAACTGACAAAAAAAATCCTGTTTATTTGCCTGAAGAGATTATGCCTTATGACATTCAGGTCTTTAAAAAGTCACCTTTTGGCTCTTAATAAGCCAATTCATAATGTCTCCCCCACCTGGCTTTCCTGGCTACGGTCTGCTCATGAATACGCAGATCCAGCAATAAACAAGAGTGTTGGCAGATACTTCCTGGTGAAAAAGGCAGGAACTGTGATGTACCAGCTTCTGTGTCCAAAAAAGATGCAAGAGCAGAAGCTATCCAGTGCTCTGCTCCCAATTTCTTCCATCCCTCTATCCAGTCTGGGCTCACTAAGCCTCATGTCTTGCCATGTTGGCTGCTTGCTTGCTGAGCAAGCCCTAAACAAAGTTCACAGCTCCTCATTCCTACCTTTGTGTCTGTGTCTGAAATACACTGTTTCCAAAAGGACGCAGAATGTTAAATGTGTATGCAGCCTAAGCTTCAGAAAGCTTAAAAAAAAATCAACTTCATTCAACATCAGCTGGTGTTGGTTTTACCAGCATGTGGCAGGGTGAGGGCTTTCTACCAGGCTTTGAGGGTCAGAATAAAGGGAAGATGGATGGAAAGCTTCAGGTGAAGGGATCCAGTTAATCCAGCCTCGTATCAGCCTCCACTTGCTGAGCCATCAAATATTTCCATCCTATTTTAGCGCACTGTTCACAAATGTAACATTGCTAATAAGTGCGTGGCACTATCAAACCAGTGGAGGGACACTGTGCTGTTCCTGCACAGCACCCAGCAATGTGGTGTGATACTGCTGGCCTGGATGTCAACAGCAACATAGATTTCAAAAACACCTGCCTGCAAGACCAAGAAGATGACAGTGCATCAGTACATGCTCCCTCACATTTAACACATGATCTTCCTATTCCTGAAAAGCAGGGACTAGGAGGAGAACTGATGCAGGGGTTGTCTGATGCCTTTTAAAAATTTAAGCTCATAATTTGGAGCTGGCAATGCCACCAGGGAAAGCTGCTAATTAAGCAAGTGGATTTTTCATAGCCCAGATCTTCATATTTATGTGTTAAAGTTCTTACTGCCAAAGCAATAGGATGTTCAACCACTGACTTCAAAAGGAGGATTTGTGGGAGCAGCAGGGTCTTTATTCTATATAGATTTTTAACTAACATTATAATTTAATTGAGAAACTGTGCATTTCTAACTCACTTTCCCTTTACAACATGTTCTTGGCTTGGATTATTCCTCAAAGTTTTCTTGCTCTTTCCTCAACTCCATTTACCATTGGGTTAAAAAAAAAAAAACCAAGCAAGGGAACCCAAACCAAAAGAGGACAGCCACAGCTGTGCTCCTCATGATAGACAAGATAAACACAGACTGCTTTCTGGAACTGAGTATCCTCAGGAGCAGGAAAGTAAGGTGGGGAAACAATTTGCAAGATACCAACATGTTGGTTCCTGGACTCCAGCCTAGAACTGATCTGTTGGCCAACAGTCACTCAGCTTAAGTCCCTGGAACAGCACCATGTAATGGTGTTAAAGGCTCAGTGGAAATGCTGTGAGGGTGCAAGCACCACTGGAAGCCCTGCATAGAACAGGCTTTTGAAGGGACAGCTCTTTCAGCATCTCTCTCAAGCAAGTGCAGGTGTCAGGGACACTCTGGATGTGCGAAAACCATGTTGTGAATGAACCAGTACTGATATCAAAAAGAAATATTTTCTTTTTAAAGGTCCATGGTATAAAGGTATATGAAGGGTTCTTCATGAAGGGATCAACCCCCCTCATCTATTTTATTTCCCCTAAGATTTCTTGATACTTTTGTTTGCTGGACGAAGGGAACTAGTCCTTCCTTAGGAGACCAAACTGTGGATACAGTGTAGACATGCAAGAGAACAAGCTGACACAGCACAGCAGCTAAGGGTGTATCTCTTATAATTTACTGGAGCTCACCCTCCTGACCTTTCTGTATTTGGATCAGCAGGGAGGGTGGGTAATGAGGGCTGCAGAAGGGCAGTCGGGTTCTTACAGCTGGTCAGGCGAATTAATGCGAATTGCTTGGCAGTTCACCAAAAGCAGACCAATGAGGGCACTTCATCAGAAAAAAAGGAGAAAAAAAAAATCTTGAAGGTGGCCAGTCCACGAGCGGAATTTGTCAGATTTCTAACCCGCTGTAGAGGAGAACAGTGGCTCAGTGTTTCAGAGAGACACCACAGCTGCAGGCAAGTTGTGTTAGTCTGACACATTTCAGAAACCCTTCTGCTATTCCACCTTCCGCAGCTTCCTGCTTTGCCTTCCCTACATGTTTTTTCCCAGTGTCATTGTGTCCAGAGGGAGCAGAGAAATAGTAAACACCTAGCAAGGTACTCTGCCCTTCCTTAGCCTTCTAGACCACACTCATCACCAGCCATTGCAGGGGCAAGGACTTTTGTAAAGGTAACTCCTGGCAGCCAGGTACTTTGAAAACCTTCCCCTCCACACTTCCTCCAATCAAGAGGCAATGCAAGTCCATGCAAATGGCAGAAAATTGGTTTATCCACTCAGCTCTCATGTTGACACTCTCACCTGACACTTTAATTTCTGTGGAGGTAGAAACCTGTTCTGTGTAGAACCTGCAAAAACCAGCAGTCACCTGTAAAATGCTGATATTTTTATTTTTGTTCCAACTAGCTTGGCTATGGCAATGCACGTGCTCTCCCTTCCTAATGCTCTCCATATGCTCTTCAAAGTGAAATGGCTTTTCTGGCTGGTCATAGCTACTGGCTACTGACAACCTCTGAAACGATCTAGCAATGTTTCCCTGCCCTATATATGGCTTGGATCAGGGCAGGGGAAAGCATCAGAGCTGCTGTGTTCCAGAAGGAGATGGAAACAGAAGTGGATCCCCTCAGGATAGGGGGAAACTACTCCCCCTCTGGTTTTTCTTTTGGAAACCATCTTTGCCACAACAGACAGCTCCCTGACCTGCCCCACTCCCCCTTATCTCCCTAGAAGGTACTTGCCTCCCTTTTGTGGGGAATGGATGATCATGAGTATTCAAAACAAATAGGAAGAAAAACCAAGTATTTAGTGTATACTTCAGTATACGCTATTCCAGAAAAGCTCAGGCATTGTACAGCACTGTTGGCCATCTCTTCATCTCATCAAAGTAGCAGTGGGTGCTTCTGATTTTGACTTGCAGAGAGGCATAAGGGTGTCATGAGCATCTGTGTGTCTATCCCTCAGCCCCCAGCATCAGCACAATGGTCAGGGCCACTGAGCCTAGCTTGCTCTGCAAACAGCACTTCTGCATTGCCAAAATCACTACCCTTTACCAGACTGTTTTTATAACCTGCTTTTGGGGTACAGGTGTTAGAGCAAAGAGACTCATCACATGTAAATAAACAAATAATCACATCTGTCTGGTTTGAATGGCTGCACCCTCAAATGTGACACAGGATTTTGCAGTGCATGCTGCAATAAGATATTTAAAGTCTCATTTGAAACCTGTCAGCTTCCCTACTCCACAGAAGGGAGATAACAAACACCACATACTTCAAAGTGATGTTTTAAGGACTGAAAAGATGTTCATGTGGGGTTTTGAAAATGCACATAAATCATAGGTGTTAACAATGAGACCCCATTTATTTGAAATTGTGCCTATTTGCAACGCAGCCTTGACCTCCCCTTGCTGCTATGGGCCAGGGCAGTGCTGGAGAGGAGGACACGGCTGCCTGGCTGCCTAGCTTGGGAGGCCCCAAACCCAATGGTCCCAGCAGCGACAGGAAAGGCCAAGGCTTCACTCCCACCACCATGTCCTCATCCAATGCCCAATACCCAAATATCCAATGCCCAATACCCAAATACCCAATGCCCAATACCCAAAGCATGGTCTTTGGGGAGAATACAAAACAAAGCCAGATCTCTGGGAAGCACAAAGGGACAGTGGGATTGGGATTGACCTTGGTAGCTGAGCCCTGTGGCAGGGGAGATACCTGCCCAAATGTTTGAAGGCAAGCTATAAATGTCACATATTAGGAGGAAAGATTATTCCATGTCCTATTTTTATGCTAACTACTTAAATGCATTTGGAAAGGAAAACACCAAATACCCAACGATGAAAGAATATTAAAGTTGAAAAGTCCTGCATGGCACCCACAGCTCTGCCAACACCTGGAACCCTGACAGCCTGCGGAAACGTTTGGTTTTCTGCAGGACCCCTGGCTTCTTTAGGAAGTGGCAAGAGGTTTAGGACTTCCTTTCCAGCTTTTCAGGACTCACTGCTCCAGCCGCAGAGCTGCAGGCCTTCCACAGGTATCCCACACAGTGAGTGTTTTGCAGGTATTACTGCACTCATCTCTCCAGACTTATGCAGTAGGTACGAGACTGATGTTGCCTCATTTTGCCTCGGAAAAGAGACATGTGCCAGGACCAGGATGAGTACCTACAAGAGCATACCCAGATTCTGAGATTTGAGGCACCTAGACCAGGAGTTTCATAACACTGGTAATTTTTTACCATGTTTTGCACATTCAGAGCACAGCTCCAAGTGTAATGAGGAGTATTCAGCACTTGCCACTCCAAGAGCACCCAAAGAATACGGGCATTATCCAAAATACCTGTGCAGAATAAGTGAAAAATCCTTTGGTGGGAAAACCAGCAAGCACTCACATGCCACTGTGCATAAAGGACCTGAGTTACGGTTGCACAAGCATTCTTGTTGTTGGCGTTTCCTGATACCTCAGTTCTCAGCTGCAACACCAGTGGAGGATTTTCTCCGTGGTACCATCAGCACGGAGTTCTGCTGCACCCACACCACATCTGTGACAAGCCAGTAGCAGGAGACAGTGACCGTGGGGCTGAGCACAGCAGCGAGGGTGCCCCAGGTCAGCCGGAGGCAGTGGGAATGTGTCCTTGCTGCAGCTTTGCTGGTGCTGCCATGCTCAGTCACATTTTCTCTGCAGCTTAGCATCACAGAATCGTTATTGCCACCGTGCTGTAACCGAGCCAACCTCAGGGTCATTAAGGTCGGAAAAGACCTCTGGTGACCTCAGCATTACTTTGCAGTGGTGGAATGATTTACGCACCAACTGATACACAGGACGGGAGTGTTTGATGTGTGACACTGACCCAGTCAGCTGGGCTTTTGGTACCTGCCCTGGGAATGCAGTGGAACCCCACTCAGGAGACCAGAAACAGCTGCTGGGCTGTTTCAGAGGTCAGTGTTCTCTTTGTCCTTGCAAATCTTTCTGCCCACTGCCACGTACGGGTTCTGTGCTTCCTGTTCACCTCTATGAATCCTTGAGCTTCCCACTGAAAACCCACCCAGGCCTGTAAGGATTTGTTTTCTTTTGAAGCACAGTGCACACCAGTTAAAATGTAAATCCCTTTATAAATGCAGATCAGCTCTTATATCTCCTATGCCTTGGCTGGACACATAGATAATCACTTAGGATGAGTTTGGAAGAGTAGCTCAGAGTAGTGAACCTCACTGCAAACCCACAGATCCACGGTAAGGGAACACTGGGTCAGGGGGAACCTCCGTAAAGCTTTTCGATGCCACGGGGTGATTCTGTCTGTATTTGGACAGCCCAACAGCCCACATTGGGCTGGCTCCCACGGAACCCGGCGCAGGGGGTGCCCGTGTGCTCAGCACAATGGGTGATGCCGAGATTCCGGCCCAGTTCTGGGAACACGGATGGGAAGCGGCGAGGCGAGGCAGCCGACAGCGCCTTCATGCGTGGGGCTTTCCTTTTTTCCTTTTTCCTTTTTTTCTTTTTTCCCCCCTCTCCCCCAAGTTGCCAGAAGGCGTCGAGTCAATTGTCTGCGGCGAATTCCAGCGGGGCCGGTGCCGGGCGCCGCGCGCGGGTCGCGAGGCGCGGCGCGGGGGGCGGGAGGGGCGGCGCGCGGGGCGGGCGCGGGGCGGCGCGAGGCGCGGGCGGCGCGGGGGACGCGGGCGGGAGGCGGCGGCGGCGGCGGCGGCGGCGGGGTCGGCGATGGCTTTCGAGGCGCTGGCGGAGGCGGCGGAGCGATGGTGCGCCCGCACGCCCTTCCAGCTCATCGCCGCCGAGGAGACGGAGCGGCGCATGGACTTCTACGCCGAGCCCGGCGTCTCCTTCTACGTGCTGTGCCCCGAGGCCGCCTGCGGCGACAATTTCGTGAGTGCCCCGTGAGGGGATCGGGGGTCGCGGGCGTGCGGGGCACCCCCCGCGCCCGTGCGTGGACGCGCGGGGAGCCCTCGCGCCTCTCCGGGACGCTCCGTCCGTGCGGATCCCCGGAGCCCGGCGGGAGCACCCGAGGGGGAGCGCCGGGGGGACGGAGGACGCGGCCGTGCCCCGGAGGGAGGGATGCGGTGATGGAGGGCGGTGGGGCCGGGGGCCGGGGGGATCCTCCCACGAGCTGCAAAATGGAGTCCGCTGCCGGTGGGGGGCGGCCCCGCGGGCAGGGCTGCGGGCAGGGACACCCCACCCCCCTCTTCCCCATCACCCGGCCCGGGGTGGCTGCGGGCTCCGGGCGGGCGGGGAGGAGCGGTGCGGGCCCCCCCGCCTGCCCCGCGCCCCGCGGGGGTAGCAGCTGCCGCTCCCCCCGCGGCCCCTCCATCCTCCCGGGATGCCGGGGCTGGGGCACGGCGCGGGGACGGGAGGACTGGCAGGGCTGTCACGGGAAATGGAGAATGGGCAGGAATAAAATGGAGTCAGGATGACAGGAGGGCCGCGCCCCCCCCGCCGCTCCCCCGGGCCCGCCGCGGGATCCGTGCAGGTGCCGGCCGGGCGCCCCCGCCCCGCCGCCCCTCGCGGAGTTCAGCGCCGAGTTTGTGCGGGAAACGCTCCGGCACCACAACCACCTGGCTTTGGGAAGGGTCAGGGGGTGCTTTTCCCCTCGGCCAGACCCTCCCGGTGGCGGGCAGAAGTGCAGGAAGAGTCGTGGAAAAGCGGCACCTGGCCACGGGGTTTGTCAGCTGCCTAGTGCCAGTTAACTTCAATGAAAGGATTTTGGTTTGCTTATTTTAGCAGAACAGCTCCTAGCACCATTATTGTAGGAGTGTTGTAGGTTCTTCCTTTCACGGAACAAGTTTCATCCCTCCTCTTGCTTGACAAAATGTTCCCTAATTCCCTTTCCAACAGGTAAGTGCAGAGTGAGCCCATTTGACAGATGGGTCTATGGAAACAAAGAGCAGTGGAGTGACTTCTCCAGAACCACAGATCCCAGCGAGCAGGACATTTATTTATTTATTTATTTATTTATTTATTGTGTCAAGTAGATGGTGATGCTGAATTATGAAAGAAGTTATCTAGAGTTTAGTTACACATCTGCCCAGAGATTCATGAGACATTCAGATGTATCTCTTCAGGGGCATCTCAGGGTGTGGATTCTCTCAGTTCTCTGTGGGAATAGCTCTGCATGTCCGTCTTCCCAGCACCTCTGAACGTGCCAGACCTCAGTGCTCATTCCTCTCTGGAGATGCCTGTGCCCAGAAAGGGTCATGCCTGCAGCACTCATAAACAGGAATATGTATGAATCCAGTGCAGCACTAGGCTAAAACTGTGGTTGGACACTAACAATATTGGAAATTGCAAAGAAAGTCCATTTATTTTCCTTAGACATGTATTGTTTCTTTATACACTGCTCAGTAATTGAGTGAACTCTTTCATACAAAGTCTAGTCAACTTCAAAAAAAATCTTAAGCAGCTTCAGACCCTATTCCAATGCTGGCACTTTTTTTTTTTTTTTCTTTTTTGCATTTGAAGTCACATTTTCCCTTTATTTTGAAAATATTTTCATTCCAGGGGTGGTGTGAGAAGAGCTCCCTGCTCAGAGTCACCACTAGTAAAACAAAGGGCTAGCTCCTGTCAAATCTGGAACATAAGCAGTGGAAAACTAGAAGTGGTGTTTTCTTCTGTCTTTTCTAGCCTTATTAGTTGAGTCACTTCTTGTAATGATAATACTTTTAAGACAGGCAGATAGGTGTCATTCTTAAGTCTTTTTATTTAAAGAGATGGTGTTTCTTTAATTTGATTAAGACCCACTAATGATTAGATTCTCCAGCATCCTGTTTCCTTCTCCTAGTTTCCTTCTCCTAGTGCACTGTGGGATTTAATTTCTGCTCCCAGCTTGATTATCTTGTTTTTTTGCAGTCTCTTTCCTTTTTTTTTAATGTTCCAGAATATAACTTCGCTTTCTATGTGCAATAACAGGCTAAAGTTTATTTTAAGGAGACTTAATACAAGCCAAGGGACTAATTATCATTTGCACTTTAAGCCTTGTTGCATGGCTCCTTTAACACAGTGTGGAGTGTGAGAGTGAGTAAGTATAAACAGAATTCACAGTGACACACTTTTTACAGCCTTCTTGCACCCTGTGCCTCTTATAAAGGAGCCTCACATTTAATAAGCATCTGGTGTCTGGTATTCTTGTTCTTTCTTTACGTCTTCATTTCATAATGATGCGACTTTAAAAGCTATGTAGGAGGTGCCAGAGAATTCCATGATAACCCACTTGTAAGGAGGAAATGATGAGCATGATGAACTTAAAAGGAAAGAGGAGAGGAAAAAAACATGGAAAGGTTGCCAAGATGCAATCTGGGGGAGAAAAACACTGAATTTTGTCTAACATCACAGATCAAAACAATCTGATACTTTTCATTTCTTAAAAGATATATTTAGGTTAGGCTTTTAACATGCTAGGGATGCAGGAGACCCATGGAGATGCTTATTGGCATTTTCCGTACCACCTGGACACTGAAACTCTGAATCAGCATTTTAGATAGCTGAACAATGTATAATTCAGCTCCTGATGCTCCTGAGGTTCTTGAGAAATTAATTGGACTAGTGTAGCCATAATCAAGGATGGTGAGGGTTGTGATGCTATTCCTTACAGTCTGTCATTTGTTTAGTCACCATGTTATTCCTGGTATTCATAGTAACTGATAAAATAAATAAAAATATGATGCCATCTTGCTGCAAGATTTCCTGAAAATATTTCAGAACAGAGTCAGCAAGTCTGAATATTTTATGCAAGTCAAATTATCCCCATAAATAAAAAGTTTTGCTGTCATGCACAACAAGTGGGCTGCTTAGAAGAAGGTGGGCCAGCAAGTGATTCTATCATCCAGCTATACTGAGTCATCTAAAGGTGTGAGGGAAAGCAAACCCCTCCAGATGCAGCCCTATTGATTTCCTCAGCTATGTGCTGTGTGTAGATGCTGAACTAAATAATTCAGCCATGACCTTAGGTCAGCTGAGGTGGAAATTAGTGGCTGTGTGCTTTTGTAGTGACACAAAGCGACTGTGAGCAAAACTGGGCAAGCTCAGAAAACACATACTCTGATGATGAGGTTAATATTTTTTTAATTGCACAGCCACAGCCAAGTACTGTGGTCCACCAGTTTGCCAGCAGCCACCTTCTCCCACTGCAGAGAGATCCTCAGGCATCAGGTTTTCCAGGAAAAGCATCTCCATATATGCAGCCTTACTGAACTTTCTAAGCAGGAGCTGAATCCTGAAATTACGTTTGTTTTTATTTTGAAAGGCTGAAATTCCTTTTGCAGGTTCCTCTGGAGATGGGTGAATCAGTGCTGTGAGACCGTTCCTGCACTGCCTGAGTGCAGCACTGAACCACCACAGAGAGCTGTAGATGCAGCTGAACCTACAGGCATTTCAACCCTGGTCTTTATTATGGTTGAGGTTTCTGAGGGAAAAGATTAAATCAACCCATTTCCGAATAAGATGTATGCACTAATGGCACATGAAACTTTTCATAGTGTATTTGTTGCTAGAGTCAGTATTTTAAATCCTTTGCAGATGGGGAGATTTTTGGAACTGTTACTTCCTAATTGTCATATGATGCTATGCAAAAAAATCTCCTCAAAAGCTCAGTGATCAGATTTTTCTCTTAGGTTTTCCCTTTATGCTAGATCATCTTACTCTGCCTACTGCTGATGAATTCACACTGGTGTCTAAAATGTGGTGCAGCTTGAAAAGAGACTGTGAAAACATGATAGGACAACACAGGGTTAACTTTCCCTGGGGAATGAACCAGCTATGATATATTAAAGGGCAAGGCCTGATTTTCATTTATGTGGAACCTCCTGTGTATAGCTCTGGTAGTCAAAAGAAACCACAATTTAAACAAGAATGAGGATCTCAGCAGTCATAATTGTTTTATATATAAACAATTGCAACAGGTTTAGCACCAGCCAGGAATTGCTAAGCTGCAACATTCAGCTCTGAAGTTCAGCAATAACTAAACAGTTATTGCAAACCCCAAGTATGAAGAAATCATGGGCCAGGCCTCCAAAACCTTCTTCCAAAGGCTGTTTTTAAAATGTGATTTGGAAGTGTTCATTTGATATGAGTGAACATGAGTTCACTTCATGTACGTTCTGCCTTTTTAGGCCATAGAAATGACAAAGGGCAGACTTCTTTCCTGCCTTTTTTTTGTTGTTGTTGTTGTAAACAGAAGCTGAGATTTAGTTGTATATTTATAGGATTACAAGGCCCATGACTCTTAAGATGGCATGAAGTATCATGAGACTTGTGGTATGTGCGTTTGAGAGTTGGCAAGACTGTAAAGAACTTATTTTTATTGCCAGAATGGTTAAGCTGTGACTCTGGTTGTATGGAAAGAGCAGAACCTACTCAGTAATGCAGGGCTCTTTTCATAACAACATTTCACTATGTTTATGCTTGTAAAGTGCAACAAGCAGTAAAGAAAATGTAGGTCAAGTGAAGTTCATAGCGAAGCAGTTACAGGTTTTATCTTAAAGATGCAGTTTAGGTGATGTTAAGTACTGTTTTCTTTCATTAAGTGCAAAACTGTATCCCTGGCAGGTACTCGCTGCTGAAGAGGAAGGCAACATGCGAGCCTTATGCTAGGAATTGAAACATCTGTCGTTTTGAGTTCTTCCCTGAATGTTAGTCAAGCTTTGGAGAGATTGTCCTCTTCTCTTGTTTAAGCATAACCTGCTGTTTATAGCAAGTAAAAAGGTACTTTGGGGAAAAGAGCTGCTGTGTTAAAAAAGAGGTGCAAGTCTCAAACCGATTAGGCAGTATTGCACTTCTCTGTGTGGCAGGCTGCCTAAGACAGTCCCATGCAACAAGTCTTGAAAGAGGAGGTGTTTAAAATGATGCATTAGCTTGTGCCCTTGGGCACAGGAAGCATTGCTGCCTGGGTGCTACCTCCATTGCTTGCCAGCTCTGTTTTGAACAATGTCCTAGCAGCAGAATGAACATCAGATCTGAGAGAGGCTTCGCAATGTAAGGCTGGGGAACCAGCATTTCCAGAGCAGGAGTAATTCAGAAGGATCTCAAATGGGTTGGAATGTGCCTGCCTGGGAAGAGAAGATTGGGTTCCAGGAGAAGTAAATCTAAAAACAGGGTGGGAGGCTCAAAGTGTCAGGATGCTGTGAGTGCCCAAACATCTCTCCTTGGCTCTGTGTCTAGCCTGCAGGCAGATTTTGCATCTTTTCTTCTGCATCGTTGAGAGAATTACACATCAAGTTCCACCTCCAGGGTCGCATCATATTTGCACTAACGCCAGGAAGACAAAGAGATGCTTTAGCTCTTCCTGAGGGCTTCACTGCAGCAGATGATACAAAAAAAGAGAAAACCCGACATGAGTTCCAGGTCTGAGCAGGGCTGATGTCAAACAAAAGCACCTTTATAGGTAAAACGCGTGTGCGCCAAGTGTGTGTACCCTTCATGGCTGGTGCAGCCATGAGGCATTTCCGCTGCTGGATCAATTTCCCTGTTTTCTGATGCATCATGTTAATAAAATCCAGGTTCCTCCTCAGAAACATGGCTTCTGAAAGAGTCTGCAATGCCTGTCCCCAGGGCGGGTCTGAACTGCAGGAGGCTGGGTGTACTTTGGCAGATGTTTACAACGTGTCACCTTATAAAATCACATGGAAAGGTTGGCGTGAATTCCTGTTAATGCCTTTCCTTTCTTGTGTTGCTGTTGGCTTTCAGCACGTGTGGAGCGAAAGTGAGGACTGCTTGCCTTTTCTGCAGCTTGCACAGGACTACATTTCCTCCTGTGGGAAAAAGACACTCCATGAAATATTGGAAAAAGTCTTCAAATCCTTCAGGCCCGTAAGTGTGTTTTTTTCCTTCTAAATATTGACACATTACCTGTGACTTTTAATAGGACAGCACTGGATAGAGCAAGGTGTTTTTTCTTCTCCAGAGATTTACATCTTCAGTTAGCTGCCTGGGTACATGAGCTGGCATTGGGTAGTAGGAAATTGTTTCCTGGAAGTCAGCTGCCTTTTTATTTCCATCTCTGTGTTTGAGAGGATGAGATTCCCATGCAGGGTGGGAGGCCAACTGGTGTGTCAGCCGGTAGCAGCGGGCAGGGGCTTATGTCCTGCTGATGCAGTGCTGACTCCGAGGAACGGGATACGAGTCAGCGCCACAGGACTCTGTGGCAGAGTTGTTTCCTGGCATTGGAATTGGGCAGTTTTGCAAGGACATGAACAGCAAGAGTAAACCTCTGGGAACAGGAAGTATGGTCTCTCCTTAGGGTGGTTTATTTTATTTTGTGGTTGGGTTTTTTCCCCCCAAGTGATGCAGATATTAGGATGGTTGGCATTTGGTGTTTGCACGTACTGGTTTGGTCTTCTTGAGAAGAAGTTAGAAGAGAAGCTGGGTTTTGTGGGGAGGGGGCCTGTATTTTTCTGTTTTGCTGCTACTCAGCTTTCTCTCTCCTTGTTTAACACCAAGATTTGGGCCAAAGTGCCTGGATTTCATCAGGGTGAGGTGTCTTAGGCTGGCTGCCGTCCTTCATTTTTACCAAATGCTTCCTTTACACAGCCTCTCCTTTTGAATGTTTGGGGCTGGCTAAGGGCTTGGTGCAAAGCAGGGCAAAGGTTTGTAGCCAGAGCCATCCTCCCATGATGTCCATGAGAAAGTTCACCAGTGGATGTTTTTATATTCAACTGAGAATGTAGACCTTTTCCCTCCTGTCTTTTTCTGGCTGACTAATTGAGAAGACTGGAAATGTATCCCAAGTATTTAGTGTGAAAGGGAGGGCCTGGAGCATCGATATGAAAACACTGGCCTTCCCTGTGTTACACCCTTGCACAGATCACCACAGCTGGTTGACATAAAAGAGCATCATTTTAAAGAATCCTTTGAGAGGCTAGAAATAAATAGAACAGATGCACGCTTTTCTTAGAAAGGACTGGAAATCTGATCTGTCACTACAGCTGCTTGTAATTGTGAAAACATGCAAAAAATACAAGTATGTTTCCCAGAACAATATTGGGCTCTAGGATCCTCATAGCTGTCTTCTCCTGCTCAAGGAAGCTGTGCCTTTGATGAGAAGCTTCCATTGGTTTAACTAAGGAGAACTTTAGAAAGACTTAATTAAATAGGTGCAGATTACTTGTTTCATTTAAGCCACATTTATTCCAGCATATTTTAAGTTACTGAGAAATTGACTTCAAACCAATTGAAGTCAACCACGTCAAACCAAGTTGAGCTACTCTTCACAGTAAAAAGGTTCAAAGCAAGGGGAACCATTATGCTCATGTAGCCTGAGGTCTTCATTAATACATCCCATTTCACCTCATGATTCCCACAGCTGACCATACAAATAGAGGTTGAACTAGAATGAGTCTTTTCCAAAGACACCCACTCTTGATCTAGTCTTCAGGTGACTTAAAGGATACAACACTGCTGGACACTTACTATTCCTGTGGCTAGTTAGCATGCACTGAATAACCCTTTTGTTTATAATCTGCACTTTTGTAATTCTGCTTCCTAGCTGTTAAATTTCATTTTGCTTTTGTTTGCTCAAACATGGTGTCCTCAATTGCCAAAGACATCTTGCAGACTATAATCAAGTACCTCTTAATTTTCTCATTGTTGTACTTGTACCACAGACACTAAGTTTCTCAGATTCTCCTTTGACCCAGTATTGAGAGATTTGCATCAGCATAACAAAACTGGGATTATCATTTGGGGTATGGCTGTGTGTAGACAAGTCTAATTAAGGAATGTACTGACATTTTTCCCTCATAGTAACTATTAAAAAATAGCACATACATAGGAGGAAAGATTTTAAAAATTGAATGATGTTACAATAGATGTATGGAAACAGTTATTTTGCACCCTCAGGCCTTTGCCAGAACAAAACTACTTTTCTTCAGTATTGGGAAATTATTTCCTTGGCATCACTTCATACTGTCTCCTGTTCTTTCTCTGCTGGACCCATTTTACTTATGAGGCCACCTTGCTGTCAGCTTCAAGGCAACAGGTATTTGCAGGGATTTCTTCTCCTCTGTCCTAGCAAATAATCTGATAGAGACCAGTCTGGCCAACTCCAGGTTAAAAAATGGTAGTTTAGGAAAAAACTGCAACTGAAGTTCCAGCTGGGCTTCTCTGATGTATCTGGTGGCCCTAGCTCTCAGTCTAGGACATTGGGCACCAGGTTTTTAGCCGGTGCTTGCTAAGCACCTTCTGAAAGTCTTCTCCATTTTGGTATTCCCAGCAGACATTCATGATTAGACAGTTCTGAAATTCTTTGTTTGGGTCCTTTGAAGGGAAACATTTAGAAGAAAACAGTGGCAGTGCATCTGCCGCTTTCCATGCCCTTGTGCACAGCATGAGCATCTGCCTTCCCGTAACTGAGGGCTCCAAAAACAACTTTTATCAGTAACTCAGCTCAGTCCTGCTCTGCATGTTCATGATAACAGCCTAGACATGTCTCCATGAGGTTGCCCTGGGGCTGTGGAGTGGGAAGGGACTGGCTTCTTATGCTGCTGGGCCCTGTTCTGGAGACAGTGAGAACATGAATGCCCAGTGGTTGGCATCCATCTCAGTGAGAGACAGAGAATTCCCTCTGTTCACCAATCTTCCTTGGGCACAGAAGGCAATGAGGGTGGTCTAGGTCTGCTCACTGTCTCTCACTGCTCTCAGGCATCTCTCCCTAATGTTTTATAGGCCTAAGCACAGTGCCAAGCAGGATATTTCATTAGATGAGGCTTTTTAAAAGTGTTGGTTTGCCTGCAACAACTAAACCACACTTCTAAGTCCTGCTGTAGACAAGGTCAAGGTGTTTCTTTACTGCAGGTGGTGAGGGTTAGGGTTGTATCTTTTCATCTCTGTTTTTAGAGACAAGGGGCGTGTTGTCTCTACCCATTACTGCCTTCCTGGGTTGGTTTCCACAGAACTCTGTGATTTGCCTTATTATCCACTTCTTCAGGGAGCATCCAGAAGTGCCAGACACCACGAAGATACATGGTATCAACCAACAGCACTGGGCTCAAATACTGTTACTTGCCTCAGAGCATCCTATCTCCTCCTGTTGCCTTGGTGTCTCTGGTGTAAGAGGTGCCATTCTCTGGTGCTAGGAGGTGCCCATGCTGGTGCTTTTAATCATAAGCATATGCCTGGAGACATAGTCCTTTCCATAGGGATTCAACAGAACTGTGTTATCTCTAGTGTAGCATCACATGGACTACTAGAGCTCAGTCTTGTACTTGGTTTATTTTTCAGTGTGCTTGTGTGCCTGCTTTTAGTAGGAGACGGCATCACTCTGCTTCCATGCATTAATAACTGCAAAGTTATTTGTTAATATAATCAGGGCACTTTGAAAGGTTTAAGAAAAACAAATGTAAGAAATGCCTGAGAGACTTCACACCAACTGACAAAGTTTACAGGAAGCCAAGGCTTAAGTCATACAAATCAGCAGCAAATTCCAGGGGTCCTACACTGAGCTCATCTTCAAAGGAAGAAAGCCTACCTCTGAAGTGGGGAGTCTGCAGTGTACAAGCCATTTATTCCATATTCACTCTATTCATGCATGTCCCAGTGACCTCTCCTTTACCTCCAGATGGGCAGTTTAGCCAGCAGAAATAAATAGCTGTAGTTCAGGCAATGCTGTTGATTGTTATCCTCCCTCCTTCCCTTCTTACCATGCCCCTGACCTCCTCCTAGCCATGCATCCTTGCCTGGCAGTTTTGTTCCCCTCGGCTTTTCTGCTGATGGATCAGTTCTTTCTTTCTACAACAGTTTTCTGGTTTATATATTTTCTCCTTGTTTTCCTCTCCATTTAAGTCCTTTGAAGTCTGCTGCATAGCTGATACTTGAATATATGAAGCAGAAATTAGTGTGTAGGAAAGAAGACAAGGTGGGAGTCAGTCTAGGATCAGCCCAGGCCATCTTCATCATCTTACTTTGTTCTTACCTTTTGTACACCTCCTTCTGTTTTATCCCAATGTTTGTAGAGCTCTCTGCATTTTGGACCCTGATTGTCCCTCCTTGTATTGAAGGTGTGGGCTAATTTGTTACTGCAGTCCAGAGAGCAGTAAGGGGTTAACAGCAGTGAGGGACCACCATAGTCCTCTGGGAAGCAACAGGATGTGACACCTAAAAGCAAGACCTGCATGGTCAAGGTCCTTGGTGGCTTGGAGGGTCATAAAGTATCTGCAAGAGAATAAAACTGCATCTCTCTTTGGAGGAGTCTTCCATTCCATTCCATTCCATTCCATTCCATTCCATTCCATTCCATTCCATTCCATTCCATTCCATTCCATTCCATTCATTTCCCATTTTCCATCCCATTTTCCATCCCATCCCATCCCACCTCCATTCTTCCTCTGTAAAACCACTAAAGTCTACAGTATCACTCTGATTTACACTGTTCCCTCTGATTTATGCTGCTCCAGGGAAAGAGGAGCTGGATTTCCTGATGGTGAAGAGAGGGGATGTGTGAAAAGCAGGATGTACGCCCCATCCTTTGGGATTGTGTATGTCTTGGCAGTTCTTGTGGTGCATGTTGTGTTTTCCATGCTAATTTTGCAATACAGTATCCCATAAAATGAAGATTCATGTGACTCATTTTCTTGCAAATCATAGAGGAATTATGACCAGAAGTGGGGAAAAAAAATGCAGTCAAAACTCTTTCTGACAGGTGATACAAACAGGAGTACAACACTCACGTTTAATTTGAATATACCAGATTAGTTTAGCAAAAATAATACTGTTTTATAAGAAAGTCTAGAAAGAGTCCTTGATTTTGCCTTTGGAAAACTGAGTATTTTAATTTTAGCTTCAACATGAAATAAAACCCCCACATCTTGAAAATGAACTGAGCAATTCATGTTCAGTTAGGCATTTGATTTGAAAAAATATGTATGCATAGGGACAATTACTTTATTCTGCTCGGAAAACAAGAATGTTTTCCATTTGGGGTCTCTCCATAAGTATTTTTAAAATGCAAAGGAGGGGATTTAGTCAGCAAATTCTCCTTCCGTTTCCCTGCCAAAGCAATCCTGTAACTAAAAATCTGATTTTCTCCCAGTGACAGGGAGGAATACAAGCTTCATTGCACTCAGAAGCTAATTCTATGCCTTGTATTTATGTCCACTGAATAATTTTGAATGTCGATCACAGACTGAATTAGTTTAGGTCCCTGAAAATCTGCCTCGTTGCAGCCTTCTCATTTCCATGCTCTCACCTAAAGAGTGTCACTCTTCTCACAGTTTTTCTGGGCTTTGCCTCTTTCAAGAGCTAACAGCTGCATCACTCTCCAAAGAGGGTGTTACATGCATCTGTGCTGCTCTTCCAGCCCTGGCAAGCTAAATGCATGATATTCTCAGTAATGCCTGCCTGTGATTTTGCTTTGTGGCTATTAATAGCTGTTAGTGTAGGAATCTGAGATTTCCACAACAGATGCATTATTTTGACTGTTACTTGGTTTATCTGTCTTCCTGACTTCTGTTGGCTTGGCAACCTTTTGGGGGAGAGGGAAGAAGTTTAAACATGGTTGTTTGCTCCTTTTCCTGTACTGAAGAGGTGATGTTGCAGTGGTCAGATCCATCAGGTGGAGGCATCCAAACATTGTCCAAGGAAGAGGGGCTGGAAGTTCCTTGGAATCCCAAATCTAATTTGCAGAAGTTTAAAGGGACAATATTTCAGTGGAATACACAGTATTTTTTACTGCAAGGGCTTCACACAGCATGCAAAACTTTGTCTGGTGTGATGGAATGAAGGGTTCAAGAGAAGCACTTGACATGGTGGATTCTTTAGAATTTTAGGGACTCCTTGTCTACTCCACACTAGCCAGTCCTTCTCAAGGATGCTTTCTTCTTTGGCTTTTATAGGGCTGATGGAATACAAACTTAAACCAAGACAACTACTACTACTACAGTATTATCATGGTTCTTTCTGAAGCTAAGCCACTGCCAAGTCTAAACACTCAACAATTCATAATGTGACCTCAGGGAAGAATGTAGAGCTTTTTGCAAGTGCTTTGTTTTGGTTTTATTTATTTTCCGGTCTCTGAGCACTTAATTTGGTGTGAGGATGCATTTTCAAATCTTTCTTTATCCCAGAAGGGAGAGAAAGAGAATCAAGATCATTATTCAGTACTGTTATTGCAGTGTTTGAGGTTTTTAAGAAGTGCACGTAGGATTTGTGTGAAGATTTGCAGCAAAGCTGCACGAGTGGGTAATTCACTGTTACACAGTGTTTTCTCTTCTTTGTAGTTACTTGGGCTTCCAGATGTTGATGATGATGCATTTGAAGAATATAACGCAGATGTGGAAGAAGAGGAACCAGAAGCCGATCACCAACAGATGGGTGTCAGTCAGCAGTGATTTTCTGAGAAGCTATAAAAAAATTCGGAAGCCTTTGGTACCAGGTGGGGTCAGGTGGTCCCACGTTAGCCTGTTTGAATTAGCACATCACAAGGGGATATCTGGCTGCCAAGATAAAAGTTTTACAAAAAATGGTTCCAAAAAAATAATAATTCGTGATGAGCTTTGCTAAGAAGTGACCTGAATTTTGCTCCTGCTTCAGTGGGTTTTCTATGGAGTTGTCTTGGTAGCATTCTGCCGTTATCAGTCTAGAAGTAGTTTTGTCGCTGACTTGTCTCTTCGATTTGTGTTCGAGAGTAGTGTTTGCTGACATGAATGTAGAGTACTGAGAATGTAGGAGGCGTGTGGGAAGAGTGCCCAGTCCTCACCAGTGACCTTTCCAAGGAAACCAGCGCAGAGAGCAAACACATCCTGCGTTTCTCTTTTTAGTTCAACAGCTCTAGGTTTTTGACAAAGTACCAAACATGGAGTGACTTCTCCTGAAAAACAGTAGTTTAGTAGTGGTTGGTGCTGCAGAAATACATATGAAGGCTTAACAAAAATAATGGGAAGCAGGAAATCCAGGAGGTGTCAGACATACTGATGTCATTTCACTGACACCTGAGTTTCCAAGTGCTGAATTAATAACTGGGAGTAACTGGCGCCAGCAGCACACATTATAACCAACAGATATTCCGACACCATGTGATCCAAAGGCAAGTGCTGCTTTCTTACAACTCAAGTAAAAAATAGCTATTGCCTATCCCACTTCTGCATGATAACTAACTTTAAGCTTTGCCGGTTTTGATACACTGCCAAATTATTACTCAAACTTTGTGGCATCATGCATTAGAACCATAGAATCATAGAATACGCTGAGTTGGAAGAGACCCATCAGGATCCTTGAGTCCAACTCCTGGCCTTGCACAGGATACCCCAAGATCCACAGAGTGTGGCCACACAGTGTCCCTGAGAGCATTGTTCAAACCCATCTTGAGCTCTGTGAGGCTTGTGCTGTGGCCACTTCCCTGGGGAGCCTGTTCTGGTGCCCAACTACCATCTGGGTATGGAACCTTCTCCTGATATCCAACCTAAACCTCTCAGTTTCAGGCCATTCTCTCAGGTCCTGGCACAATAATAAGAGTGAAGAGATCTGTAGCTGCCCTTGTTCCACTCCTGAGGATGCTGAAGACCACAATGAGGTCTCCCCTCAGTCTCCTTCAGGCTGAACAGACCAAGTGACTTCAGCCACTCCTAACCAGGCTTCCCTTCCAGATCCTTCACCATCCTTGTTGCCCTCCTCTGGATACTCTCTAATAGTTAAATATCTTCTTTACATTGTGGCACCGCAAACTGCCCCCGGCACTTGAGGTGAGGCTGCCCCAGAGCAGAGCAGAGCGGGACAATCCCCTCTCTTGCCTGACTGTGCCTGATGGCCCCAGGAGATGCTTGTCCCTCCTGACTCCCAGGGCACTGTTGACTCACATTCAACTTGCCATCAACCAGGACTCACAGGTCCCTTTCCACAGCGTTGCTCTCCAGCCTCTCATTCCCTGATCTTTACACACAACCAGGGTTGCCCTGTCCCAGGTGCAGAATCCAGCACTTTTCCCTGTTAAAACTCCATACAGTTGGTGATGCCTATTTCTCTAATTTGTTGATGTCTCTCTGCAGGGCCTCTCTGCCCTCCGGAGAGTTGACAGGTCCTCCCAATTTAGTGTTGCCAGTGAACTTAATATTCCTTCAAGTCCTGCATCCTGGTTGTTAATGAGATGTTGAAGAGCACAGGGCCAAGGATGGGGCCCTGTGGTACCCCACTGGTGACAGATTGCCAGTCTGATGTCACCCATTCACTGTAACCCTTTGTGCCCAGCCAGTGAACCAGTTGCTCACCCGTCTCATGACATGTTTATCCAGCTGTATGCTTGACATTTTGGTCAGAAGGGTATTTTTGATACAGTATCAAAAGCTTTACTGAACTCCAAATATATTACTTCAACTTGCTTCCTTTGATCAGTTATGTGAATTACCTTGTCATAAAAGGAAATCAGCTTTGACAAGCAGGACTTTCCCTTCATGAAGCCATGCTGGCTGTGACCAGTGACTGCATTGTACTCCAGGTACATATATATAATTCCAGAATAATATTTTCCATTATTTTACTGGGCACTGAGGTGAGACCGACAGGCCTGTAGTTTCCGAGATCTTCCTTGAGTGCAACTTGAATGCAACTTAACACTGAAGCCATAAGGGTATCAACCAGCACCTGGTTCTTAAAATTATGCTGGACCTCTTCCTGGGCCTTTGAGCTAGTCTGGGCATTTACACCTTATTGGAGGGGAGCTGAAATACTGCTTCAGCTGCTATAAAATCTAGTGAGGTTTTACTTATCAGGGGACTTGCTCCCCAAAGGGTTTGGTGAGGGTCTTAGTATGAAGAAGACAACCCCTCATATTTTTTACCTGTTTTACATAGTTGCAAGTAACTTGGATGAGTGCCGGATTGTGAACATGCAGGGTTTCTTTATCTACTTGCCTTTTGTACTGAAAATATAAGAAGCAAAAGTAATTCTGTTGTAATACAGCTGTTTTCCACAATCAAGAAAGATGTTTCTAAATTTCCTCCTTTTTTTTTCCAATTTTTTAAAAATCGTGAAATGAAGGTCACAGGCTTTAAAAGCCCTTTTATACAGAATTAGCTTTATAAAAACAAAGAGTGAGTGAAGAGAATATGCTTGGACAACTCCTATAAACAACTTGCATCATTTTGAAAACCCCGTTGTTAACGATATCTCCTTTTCAATAGACTTTTAGAGACTCTTTTTCCAGGGTTACTAAAGAGAGCAAGTTTTCTTGATGGTTTACAATTATGATGGTGGCTTGAGAGACACATAGCACATGATTTTTTCTGTCAGAGACAAAGATCTTCCATAACTGGGACTATGTTTGTTACCTGAGTCTGCACAGAAGTGTCTGCAACACTGTAAAAGAGTTTAAGAATATTAAAAAAAAAAAAAAAAAAAGGAAGAGAAACAGAGCTTAATGCAACTTTGTACATTCTTTCAGCATGCAGGCATAGACATGGTAGTTGCAGCACCTTTTCTATGGACTAGTGACATGAGAACTGTGGCAGTTCACTGTATAACACTGTACAGCAGCAATAGGCTTTTTGCTTACTGAAATAAAATGTAAGACCAGTGGTTTCCATCCCTGCTTTAAGCCCCTAAATTTTTCTTTCTTCTCCAGCTTGGACAGATGCTATAACCTTAAACAGAACCTTCCTTTGGAAGAGCCTTTCTCTTCATAGCATCCAACCCTTGGGTTATGGCTCACAGAAGTAGATCTTATGGGGCTAACTTTCCTCTGTCTGCTCTAGTGTAATGGCAAGTGAGCAAGTCACAGTAGTGCAAGCTGGAGACAGAGTCCTACTGTTCAGGTTGCTAGGCCATTTGTTTGAGGGGCAGGTGGCTGGCACCAGTGTGCAGGTGCAGGCACCCCCCACACACTTGCACGGTGAGCTGGGCTGTGAGCCCAGCCTGACCAGGACACAACTCTCTGCCTTTTACAGACAGGCAGGCTTCCAGCTGGATCGGTCCCACCATCTGGCTCAGCGTGTGGCTGCACAGATGAGTGCTGGCACAGCAGAGGGGAGGGTGCAGGGTGGACATGGGTAGTAGCTGAGGACCTGCTGCTAAATGTGCTTTGCACGGTGTCAGGGGCCTATGGCAGAGGTGTGGACCAGCCTAAATGCTGTGAGGGATTGACTCCACAAGGCTCAGTGGGAACTGGGCACTGGTGGCAGTGGGATAGGTAGGAATTAATGAAATGAGGAAAGACTAAGATCCAGTGCTTGTAATTGCATGCAGGAGGTTGAAATGTGTACATCTGCTACCTTTCCCTGCATATTGATTGAATTGTTAATGAGCGGTTGAACATTAATACAGTTGCAAGCAAATAACGCTGTAAATTATGTAGATATATTATTATTATTATTATTATTTTCTGTATCCACTAACTCACTTTTGCTTTGGAATGTCATATGCCATTTGAGCGACTTCCACACAGACTGCAAATGCTGGACAGCCAGCCCTTATGCAGCACTCTCCCCTGCAAAACTCCCACTGAAGCCAGTGAGATATTGTTCAGACAGGACCTGCAGGACAAGGGGTTGTGTGAGGCCTGGTCCTGCAGAAAGCTCAGTGCTCTCATTTCCTCCCACTTTGCTAGGAGCCGAATGTGTTGAACCCTGCTGCTGAACTGAAGCATGACCAGGCAGCACTGAGAATAAACTGGAATTTTATACATAAAAAATTTAATTTACATGTAATAAATGTGAATGAGCACTAATATAGAATGTATTTTATCAAAAAATATTGATTCCTTACTTTGACCAAATACATTTCTGTATTACTGTGTTACTTTTTCATACTTGCCAAATGTTGCAAGAGGTGTGGAACTGGTTTGGTTGTACTACAAAATGTTTTTGTATTTCATTTGTATTTTATTTTTCCCTCCCTCCTACCACATATTGCAGTTAGTAGCCATTCAATAATTAATCAGGAGTAGCATGACCCAGTGACTAGGCTGCCAGACTGAGACACAAGATTTGCCAACACATGCATAAATGCTTGCAGACCTGGATATTTGGTGATACGAGGGTTTGTAGCTCTGCCATTGCCTTGCCCTGAGCTTTAGGCGGGTCTCAGTCTCTGAGAATTCAGGGCAGGCTTTCAGTTCTGCATGCAGGCCTCTGGAAAATTGAGCAGGAGCGGGATAAGTCCTTTGAGAGTCCCACCTTTGTAAAAGGGACTGTTACTATTATTTGTCCAGCAGCATATATAGTGCTTTAGGTCTGTGGGTGAACAGAGATACCACTGTCATTGCCTATCCTCAGAGCAAACCAGTAATAAAAGGACACAGAAGGGTCTCCCTTTTCCCTTCCTCAATGCCTTCCAATGGCCTTCCTCATAGGCATTTCATGCTCCAACTAAATATAAATACAGCAGAGCAGAGCCTCTTGCAGAACTGGTGCTTCTGAATGTTAGTTGCATGAATGCAAACAGCAGAGTGCTGCTTGGGCAATGAGAAATACATGGGATGCCAGATGGAAAGGCAGATTTCAGAACTGTTATGAGTGCAGGGGCAAGAGTGAACAAAGCCCCTTCAGAGAGGGAGATGCTGAGATTTCTGAGACAGCCAAAGCCATCCTGCCAAGTATCTGCATAGTGAACTGTGTGCATGATGACCTGAGCCCTTACCAGACTTCAGCTCCACCTCCTGCCCTGCTTCTGGCTCTTTTCCAGGCAGTTTCCCTCCATGCATAGTGCTGTGCCTTTGAAAGTCTCATTCTTTTAAGAATGCCACTTTTTCTGGGAATAGCCATAGTTAGTTTTCCTGCATCAGTGACATGCATGTCTGCTGCTGCATCTTGTCACTGTGTCCCATGGAAGGTGCTGTGTGAAATGGTGGCTGGGGGCAGCGGGGAGGAGTGTCTGCTGCAACATTGCTGAGTAGATCCCTGCCATTTACCCCTCTGCAAGGTGGGACATGAGACCGTGACAGTAAAAACAATTGCAATACCATTGTGGACATTATTTTGGAAAGCTGCCATTCAGGACATATTCCCAGCCTCTTTCAGCATCTTTCCTGATCTTTGGGATCCAGAGCTGATGTCAATGACTGTTTCACTCAGTATTAGCTTTAGCAGTGGCAGGAGCTGAGGATGCGTCTTTACCCTGTGTCCATCCTTCCCTCCTTAGCGTTGTGGTCTTCTCAGAAGTTCTTACTCTCAGAAGAAGGAAAGCATAGGAAGGAGGAGAGAAACACTTCTTTACCTCTCACAGCTTGTAGGCAGGTGTATCAGTGGATCTGCAGTTCAGAACAGTGTGATTCACACTGTCCTTTCTGTACAGGGGGATTAGATGGCATGGGAGATGTGTTATCCCTTGAGGACCTGTGGGTGGTCCATGCCAGACAGGGGTTGTGCAGAAGACAGCAGTCATTTTAGGTGCCAAACCTAGTATCTTTTCACAGGCAGTTCTGTCTAGCCAGATAATCCAGTCTCTGAAAATCATAACCCATTGAGGCTCTCCAGGTTGGGCATCCAGAAAATGAGACTTGTCTGGTTGCCTTGGGCACTGGGAGGTCTCTTTCTCAGTGCTGGCTGGTTTTGGTCTGGCCAGAGGACATGGGAAATTGGGAAAGATCCCTTCAGGGGCATTAGCTGGATGCCCTTTTCTGTAAATTGCTGAGCAGAGGCAAATGCTTTGTTTTATGTGTTTAATTCTGGCAGGACCTTCCCTCCTCCCCAGCAGCCTGTCTCTGCAGACAGCTGCAGCTGGGAAAGCTTTGTGTGAGAGCCAGGCAGGAGTGACTCAGGGCAGCAGCTCCTAGACCCTGTAACAGGCTGGACTTGGGGTCATCCTTTCAGGGTAACAATGGAGCTGAAGGCTCAGGGCACATCACTTCCAATGCAGATATTTAAATAGAGTCCTTAAATTTGATCCATAGAGAGCAGACCCTGTCACTGGGTTTTTATTGGACTTCTGAGACTTAGTTGCACTGTTGGTGTCTGATGTCTGTGGCAGGTGGGCAGGGGAAACCACTTAACCACATTTACTTGTTCAGTGAGCCAAATAGTCTTTTACATGATCTGTGTTTGATTTTTTTTTATCATTGGTGATTTTTTTTTTCAAGAAAGACAGTCCCTAAAGACACACCCACATTAATGCAAACCCCAGTTTATACAGAGCTGAGTAGCACTGCACTGTCGCTATGAGCTTGGATATAAAAAAACCCTACAGATTAATGAAAAGGGCCTTCATTTGTCTACAAGAAAAAAAACCCAAACTTCTTTGAACTAGTTATTCCTGACTACAGTGAAGCTTACTGGTTTCATGTAAAATACATTGAACTTTGAAATTCTCTTTCTGTACCAACATGCTGTTGCTCATGTAGGCAAAGATCTGTGGTAACACTGCATGTAAAAGAAGCTTTCATCTTCAGGGGTGGTGGTGGTAGAAATGTCAGCTCTGGATTTCAGTCAATGCAACTCTTTTGTCAAGTTTTCCTTTACTAATGCAGGGACTAGTCAGCCCTCCACACATCAAGCAGAAATCATGTACCACACCATGCCAAGGCTGTCTTTGGTTTGGTTTCCACCATTTTTCTGGCTGGAAGACCTATCTGTTTTTGGGACTATAAAGCTGTGAAAGGAGTCAGCAAAAGAAGTTGCCCTTTTGTTCAGCACTTTGAAAGGTGTAAGCCTTCAGTGGAGCACTGCCTGCCTTCTGATTCTCCTTCCTCTGATCCTCATTTACCACCAAGGTGTTAAATCCAGCAGTGTCATTACACCATGAGCTTCCCATTAAAGAGCTTACCAAACTTTGATGACTGATGGTGTCTTTTCTCTGTGAACAAAATCAACTCAGTTGTGGATCTGAGGGGCTAAAACACAACTACAATGCATGTGGCACAGGCTTGACTTCAATGGGATAAAACAGTGTTTACAGGTGTAAGGAGGAGAAAATTATGTCATCTGAGATTTGGGCACTGCAAAGCCAGCCTTGATGGACCCAGAATTATTAGGTGGTTTGGTTTGGCACAGTCTGAGGCAGTGGATTTGCTGTTAGAAGCCAGAAATTGTTGTGTATGAGCCAGTATTTTAGACCTCACAGGTCCTTTTCTGTTTTGCACAGAATGAGGAGACATCTGTTCTAAATAAGAGACATGTAACGATATTGAGATGAAAATGGTGATTCTGTTCAAATTGTCTCTTTTCTTTAAACACTTCACTCCTAATTGCCGCTTTGACATCTTCTCACCCTGATTTAATTGAAAGAGTCAAGTCAGTCATTACCTGTTGTCATGAGCCTCTGTGGGTTGACATCTTCCAGCCCATGGAAGAGGAAGTGCTTTAACTTAGTACTTGCCTTGTATTTTTGGCACTTCCCAGGGCATGAGCACTGAGTAGGAGCACACCAAATTACATACCCTCTGATGTGCTCAGAATGCCAAGTGCTGCCTATAAAGTCATTCCTGCATCTGGTGGAGTGCCTGCCAGGACTGCCTCCCTCGAGTTGGAACATGATCCCAACAGCAGGGGCCCCAGAGCCTCTTGAGAGACCTTTGCATATGGTGGAAGCCACTGGGGCAATTAGGCTCCAGCTACAGATACAGCTGCCCTTGCGGAAGCAGTGCTGTTCCGAAACACCTCTTCAGCTGCCTGGAGCCTGCTGCCCTCTCAGGTCTGCTGGATGGGCTTCTTCCTGCATCAGAAGGTCAAGTGAATTTAAATGGCTGAAACATCAGCTGTCTGCTAACATGAACCTCAGCCCAGGGACAGCCATCTGCCCTGCTGGGGTAGGGAGCTGCCCTACAAGGTGGTGGCCGCAGCTGGAGGCACTGCCATACGCACAGGTTTTTTTCCCAGCTCAAGTCTGTCCACACTCCAGCTCTCCAAAGTTATATCACACCTTGCCCAGATCAAGAAATTAGGATACTTTAGGGCTATGATAGGCTTTGGCTTAGTATCAAGAACAGGTTCATTCGAGGTATGCAGTATGTGCTGCCTCTGTTGGCTCCTGCCTAATGCTCTGTTCCCCACCTCTGTCCTCTATCAGCCAGCTGGGAAATGCTGTTACTGCCCTTGGCAGCACCATGTGCTGTTTTAAGGAGCACATCAGATTTTGTGTTTTCTTCATGTTCCTTCTACTCTGTGACAAGGTTCTTGCTTCTGCCACTTGTTTACTGAGTGATGAAATGCCGTAAAAAAGCACATTTAACTTTCTTTACAATGCTTAGGTATATGCATCCATGCTTTTTACTGAGTACTACTGTGCTTGTGACACCAAGGCAAGGCTTTTATACCTTTTATTAGACAAACTGATACTGAAAGCCCCAAACTCCCAGCATGCTTTCTATGCTGAAAAGCAGCAATGAGGCAGTCTGATAGCAGGCAATATCTCCCCAACAACCTAACCTTGCTTGTACACATTTCCTGAGGTATTGCTGCCATAAAGGTGAGATAGAAGAGGCAGTGTTGGAGCTAGGGTTTTATTTACAGCTCCTAGTAGTGCTAAAGAGACCAGGAGTGGATTGTGTCAGCTGTGTTACCCCACTGCAGGGCTCCTGAGGAGCCGTGAAGAAGGGCTATAATATAGGCTTTGAAGCCTTTATGGTTTTGGGTTTGTAGCAGTCCCCTAGAGGTCAGCAAAGCCTATATTTTGAAACAGCTCTAGCTGATGGTAGCTTTGCAGGAATGATAAAGGCAAGTTTGCTGCTGGCCTGTGCGACCCTGTTTTTTCTCTCTGGCAATTTTGGCTGTTGCTAGAGAAGTGATCAAGGCCTTTTTCTTTCAGGGAAGAAAAGAATGAGCTCATGGGGCAGGAAGTCCTGCTTTGGAGACAGGCTTTTTCTTTGCAGACAAACAGGTTGAGAACCTGAAGCATCAGGGAGAAGCAGCTGGAAGATGGGTGCCAACATTGTCAAGGCTCCATGGGGCAGTGGCAGCTGGTGCCTACACCTCTTGGCTCCAATGGTACCCATTCCTTCTGGGATCATGGCTGGACTGTACAGCATTAGAAACAACGTCCCAGCAGAGCAAGCTGTGCCCCAGCCATGCTTTGTGTCTGTGCATCTGCACTCCAGTGCTGAAGTGGTGTGGCTGCTGGTCACACTGCTCTGCTCTCAGCATTCACCTGTGTGCACAGTGCCATGCTGGCCTCAGCCACGCTGCAGCTGCTGGTCAGATGTTACCTCTGCTTGCCCAGATCCTTGCAATCCCAGCCTGCTTCATGCAGGCACTCATTTTATCTGCGACCCCAGCCCAGGACTGGAGGCAAAGCTGAGTTTTCCCTGGACTTTTTCAGCTTCTGAGGTAACGGCAGTGTGAGGGAGCCGATCTCTGTCACACTGAAATAACTTGAGGCTGACAAGTAGGTCACAGACAGTCATTCCATGTCCAGTCAGCATGGACGTTGTCCATGCATTCCATGTTTTTGCCTTGCAGCAAGCAGCCCTGTCACAGGGGAGGCCTGAAACCAGTGCCTGCAGGATGCAACATGTGCAGCACACTTCTCAGTAATGAGAAAATGAGTTACCTTGAGTGGATGTGAGCTTGCATTCACCTTACACGCTGCTCACCCTCTCCCCAGCTACAGCTGCGGGCTAAATAACTGGGAGTGCAGCTGGCAAAATATGCCTCTTTCTCCCTAGCTTTTCTCCTGGTCAGCATACTCAGGTCTATGGCTGCCCTTTTCCCAATTGATCAGCTGGAAACCCTCCAAGCACAGCTCTCCATTTTCCTTTGCATCCTTAAGGATCATATGCTCAGCTTTAGCGAAGAGCACAGATTTGCAGTCTTGGTTAGGAGGACACATAGTGCTAGAAATGCAGCAATTCACACAGAAAATCAGTGCCAGTTTTTATGCCTTCACACTGTCTTGTTTGGTTAATAAAAGTTTGGAATTTTTTATTTTGGCTCCTCTTGGAGGTCTTTCTTTTTTATTATCCTATTATTCCCTGTTTACTGTATTTCTTTTTGTTTCTGCAAACCCCTTATCAGGGAAGGTTTTGAGCTGCCTGTGAGTCATGTAGCAGCGATGGGGAGTGGCAGCTCTGGGAGCTGAGCCTGTGAGTTTGTGCCCAGCTCACATCATCTTATGAAAAAGGCTGCTGCTGTGTCACCCAGCTGTCAATGGCCCTCTTGGCTGCCATGCCTAGGGTGGTCAACCGGGTGCTGGTCACATATCTCCTCCTCCGTGTGCCTCTGGCTATGGAAAGTGAATGCCTTAACCGTGATAAATCCAGCTCTGTTCTTTGAGCCTTCTGAAGTCAGTGTAGCAGGCTGCAATAAAATTATTTATGCAAAAGCTAAATTACAAAGCACAGACAGTGGACCCTTTCTTGCCACTGCAAAATATCTGAGACTGAGGGCATGACAGTTTTACAGATGCAGCAATCCATGAGCTGCAGATAGAAAGTGGGATAATGAAATGTTTGCTGAGACCTCCAACTGTGCATCAGGACCAATGCATCAGTGTGTGTTTTTCCAGCTCTGCAGGATAGCAGGAGGCACCTTTCTGGGACTCACCAGAGCAAGGCTCTCGCTAAATTCCTTTAGGTTTTGTCAATGCACAGTTTTTTTGTTATGTCATGCAAAAAAAGGGAGGACACTACCTGCAGAACCGGTAAAGTGATCACTAACCAGGGTTCATCAGCACTCCTTGAGCCCTCCCAGGCAGAGATGAGCGATCAGGTAAGTAACTGTCCCTGTGAAGCATCCCTGCTAAAAGATAGATTGGAGCAGCAGATCACCAAAGGCCCCAGGAACATGCTTTCGTCTATCAGCACATAAAAGAGCTCAAGAAGGAAACTGGGGATAGACTTGCCATCTCTGGGTTAGAATCATTAAGGTTCAAAAAGGCCTCTAATTAATCATCTAGCCTTTTACCTAACACTGCCAGATCCACCACTAAGCAGTTTTCAAAAGCATGTAAGAAGTGGTGGAGATAATATCTCAAAACTGGAGTGTTTCTGGAGAGAAGAAAAGTCCTCAATGTGGAACGCAAACAATGAACGGCAGCCACTGCCCCTCTTTGTCCTCCACAGGAGGAGGTGCTCTGTACCTGGTCCTGCTCCAGGAGCTGCAGCCAACCTCTGTCCCCTTCCCCTGTCACTCAGTTTCTCCAGCCTTCGCAAAAAGAGTATTGTCAGGACCCCAAGTCCTTACAACTATGTGCTATCCTGCTGCCACAGTGCTCCACACCTAGCCAACAACCACACTGGACAGAGAGGGCTATCTGCTGCTTTGTGAGGGAGGTACTGCTGCAGCTCTGAGGCTAAAGTCCTCTGCACCCTTGGCACAGCTTGTCACCATGTCTGTTTGCATGAACATGTTATCACACGTTAGAGCTTTCACCACCAACTGTTCTTTCAGAACAATAAAACCCATGCTTTCCTCCCTAGCAGTCTCCTTCCTCCCACTGGCCCTGCAACAGGGCTGTTTGCATGCTGTGTGGCAAGCCTTACCCATGGAGAAGGGACCTGCCCAGGCCTACAGGATGATGATGCTGAGAGTTACTACAATCAAAGCAAAGTGACCGAGTTTAGCCATTCAGTCATCTGCAGTGGCCTGACGCTTGCTGTTGTGTATCAGGCATTTAGACATGCAAGCAAATTACGCAGAAGAAGTGAATAGCATGCTTCTGAGTACTGCTACTGATGCCCCCACATCTGATGGGCAGCTCATGTGGTCTTGCAAGTCCCTCAACCCCTGTTCTCCTTTGCCTTTGGCAGAGTAAACCTTCCAGTCAGTGCCTGTCACATACCTGTCATTTCTCAGAATGCATGCACTCTTTTCCAGCAGTGGTACTTAAATAGTCTCAATCTGCATTCTCAATATCCCATAAAAATGATTCATTGGCTGTGATAGAAGAGGAATAGAGCTTCCAAGAGGAAGGAGAAGACTGGTGAAATAATCCATGTTCATATTAGCTATTCTGGCAATGGAGATGCTGGGTTTCCTAATGGACAACAATGCTCAGAGTTACATCTCTACTGACATCTCCCCTGTCACCCCCAAAACAGGTCACCGTTCACAGCCTCTCTGATGAACAGCACAACTCCTCTTAGCTAAGGTATTTCTTTCAAGTATCCTTTGAAAGGTTCTCTGTCCTCTTCCCTGCTTCTGTCTTCTGTTGCTGATACTACTGCAGCAAACAGTATCCAATGCGGGGAGTGTGGGAGCAGGGATGCAGCTCAACAAACCACAGCCAGCCAGAAGAGCAGGTCAAATGCACGGGCAGGAGCCACTGTCAGCAGCCACTGAACAGCAGCCTTGCATGTGGAGCTGTCTTGACCGCAACAACACATCAGGACTTTGCAAAGTCCCCATCAGTCTTGGAGGGCAAGAGAAGGTGGGGTGGCAAATGGGGCTCGCAGAGGCTGATGTGCTAGACCTGCAGAGTGGACCCTCCTGGCTATTTTCTCTTTCATATCCTGCTGGTACCATATGAGAGACTCATATGCATTACCATGTGAACCCAGACTGACTCATCCAGGGAAGAAAAACCTATGTGGGGAGAAAACAACTTGATCTGATGACCTGCCCTGTTTGAAGCATCAGAAGTCTGGTTTAATTCCCCGCCTCTGCTGTGATTGACTGCATTCCTTTAACTCCATGTGATATAATCTTGCATTAATGCCATGAGGGTTACCTCAGAAGTCACAGAATTACAGAATCACTACAGTTGGAAAAGACCTTTAAGATTCTCAACTCCAAAGACAAGAATCTTCTTCATTTCTTAAAGAAATACATGTTTGTGGCAAAGTGCAGGGAATGAAAGTATCCCAGATCTGCAGGTAGGCTGTTACTGGGGAAACCCACTGGATTTTCATCCTGTGGGAACAGACTGAGCAGGACCAGCTTAGTTCCTCTGCAGTGGCTCTGACCTGACAAGTTAGCGCTCAAGATATTAAGTAATGCCACTGGGTTTGTTTATTGATAAACTTCTTAAGTTGTAAAATCTGTGTGAAAATACATAGCTAAAGCTGATTTTACTGATGTAGCTCAGTGGTTACAAGAGCCTCCTAAAAGAGTAAAATCTCAGTTTCCTCTTCAGCTTAATCAGTGAATCTTAGAGCTGGTTTTCATCCACCTCCTGCTCTTTTTGTCCATTTAAACAATTGCTTTATTGCTGAATAGAGAACTCTAAAGGATGTTTTGGTGTTTCCTTTTCCATGCAACTTCAGGTTTTTCTGGCTCATGGAGTCCCCTGTCATGCTGGCCTGGCATGTGTCCATGACTTCTAGAGGTGCCTCAGAGAGCAGACAACAGAGATGGACCTTGAATAACCTGGCTGTGATCCAGAAGAACTGGCTAGTCCACCTCAAAGCCTGGGCAAAGGCACAGGTGAAAAGCCAGGTGCTGACCAAACCATGCTGGAGTCATCAGCTCGGCGAGTCTCAGCTCGGTGGGACAGTGTCTCTGTGCAGAGGTGGCACAACCATGCTCTGTGTTCCAAGGCAGGCACCCTGGCATAACTCCACATCCTTTGGCTCGCCTGCTCCCTCCTACACTAGCGTAGAAAGTTTTCTCCTCAGCCCTTCCCTAATTGCTTATTCCTGGACTCTGGCCACTGTTTGCTGCTCCCAGAGCCTCTGCTATGACTGTCTGCAGAACTGTGAAATGAGCTGGGTTAAAGACCAACAAGGGCAACCAGGCTTCTGGTTTCTTCTGAAGGGGTGATTTAAACCTCAGTCCTGTAGGCAGCTCATTTTTACAGTTGCTTCAACTCGGGGATGACAGCACAAGGGGACAGGGTTGGGGACAGGATGGATGGGAACATCTTCAGTTGGCTTCGCTGCCAAAGCTGGCAAAGCAACATCCCTACATTTCAGCTCTGTTAGACGCTCTCTCTACCCTTCACAGGCTCCCATCACTTTGCTGGCAGATCCTACATTACTTGAAGGATTTACTCCATTTTACTTTAGGGATTAAATGGTTCACATAGTTTGACATTTATTCTGTCATGGCATATGTGGGACTATCATTAACATTCAAAGGAATGACACATCCATCCAGCAAAGAATAATCTGCTTAATGACTAAATAGGAAAGCTGTGTACATTAAATTGCAGTCAGCTTCGTGATGTAGTTTTTCCTATGATAAAATTGAGACTCATTTCAAAACAGGAAATGAATTTTCCCTCTTTTTCTTCATTGGGTGCAATAAATACAAACCTGCCCCTTGACAACCTATAGAAGCCTCCACTATGATGTATTTATAGGACCAGATGTGCCATGGATGCCTTACTGTAAAATCATCAGTCTGTTTTTTCTGGATTGATGGCTTTTGAAGTGACAGATAGTGTGGGTTAACATTTGTCTCAGCTCACACTCTGTGCCAACCCATGAACAACTTTTACAGGCTGAACTTAAGTGTTTGAAGTTTTCTCTTCTGGAAAGCAGGAGACAAAGCAATTTGAAAGAAGGATGAAAAAATTTAGGTGGACAATAAGTACTTGATTTGTAGAGGTATAAGTTACCACCATGTATTTAGTTGTTCTCAAGAAGGGAGTAAAACCTGGATTAATTTAATGAGAAAATTAGACAAATTGTACTTAAGCCCATGCTATTCTTTCAATAACTAGAGTTCTGGCTACATATTTGCATAAACAAGGATAGAAGTTCTTTGTTATGTGTTTTAACGTATGAAATGGAAGTAGAGCTATTAAAAATGGGAACTAGGGAAGAGTCACTGAGGAGCCAACAGCAGCAAGACTTGGGACTACCACTTGAACTTCTGCCTTCTTGTTACACATTCAGCTCTTCAGTAGATGTAATGCACTCATATTTAGAGTGCATTTGCCACTGCGCTGCCCACACAGGTTCTGAAGAGTGTGAGCGATAGGCAGCCTCTGTATGCACAGCAGCAGCAACATGAGCAGGATGCAGCACCTGGCTGGCATGCACACTTCTGGAGGAGGTCTGGCTCAAGTGAGACTTCATTCTGCATTTGCACATTCATTTCTCTCCAGCCCTGTTCTCTCAGTTGTGTCAGTGAGACTATTTGCCAGGACACACAATGAAGAGACTGAAGACTTGTCTTGTTGAAAACAACCTCCATACAGATGAAGTTATTTCTAACCCAGGCTGGTTCACCTTTTGGCCCCAAATCAGGAGACAATGGAGTAACAAGTGGGGATTCTTAAGGGGTGAGGAATAGCAAGACAAGAAGCTACAGCTGAAAGCAATGTGAGTCAAATGACTGTCTGAGATGGTGGTGTGTCACTTCTTGTGTAGGTGCTTCACAGCTGTTTGGCTGTGGACCATGATGTTCATCCCAATCCTCAAGTGCTGGTTGAAGTTACACCTAAACCACAAGTGTTCAAGTACTTGAATGCACCACTGTGTTAATGAATGACTATTAAAATATCATCAGAAGTGGAAGAACAGAACTGAAGGTCCTTTCACTCATCTCAAGGTTACAAAAGTACCTGAAGAAATCAGGACAAAGTACGTTTCCTTCTCTACAAATTCCCACATCACCCTCCCCTTCATTCCCACTGGATAAGCACTTCTCCTACTGCTGGACACTGAGCAGCTCTCAGCTGCTAAAAACCAATTCAAGCAGGCCAGATATATGGGACCTACACCTGAGTTAGAATGACCCCCTCAGCCCCAGCATCTTCCCTGAAAACAGGGGAAGGTCTGAGGTGGAGTGGAACAAAATCGAGCTTCCCTGGCCCCCCTCCCAGCCCATCTGCAAACCTCTGGGGGATGGCTCAGGCTTCTTCCCAGCTAAGTTCTGGTTAACTGGAAATGTACTAGGCTTGTACTAAAGTACCAAGCAACATGCTCACTACAGGCAAACCAGAAGCCAAAGGAATATCATCCTTGATATTTTCTTTAAACAACAGTTTCCAGTATAAACCATGTATGCTACAGCTGTGTGTGCTACAGTCTGGTAATTAACAGCTTGTTCATGTCTGGGGTGAATAATAAATATATTGTGTCCTGTCTTCTCCTCTTCCTCCCCCCATACCAAATAAGTAGGTTCTGTGAGTGCTTTTCAGGGCTGCCATTGGCTCTGAACATGAGCTATCCTCAGTGGAAGGGACATTGAAAGGGGATAAGCAACAACCCCAAGCAAGTACCTTAGTCCCCTCTCTGGCCCCTTCCCTCCATCTGTCTTTGCAGCCTCTGATACTCCATGGGGAAAGAAGCTGCAGCATAATTTCCTCCCTCTTTCCCCCCATCCTCACTGCCCCTGGGAGAGCAAGGAGGGAAGCTGGAGCCAGGGTGGTCCCATCCAACCTCACAGCAGCTGCAGCAGCTGCAGCCCTTCACCCTATGGGGCAAAGCTGCTGGATGCTGCAGTGTGAAACAGGGGGAATGGAGAAATTTGTGCCTTGCAACATTTTGTATCAATATACAAGATGTGTCTTAGTTGTTTCCCTGAAAATATAATCTCAAAAGCTACCTCTGTCATCATCACTTTTGAAATAAAATATACTTTTCTGTCTGGCGTCAGGATGAGAAAGCTCAGCCACAAAGCAAATGCTCCTCAGAGCTTCAGACTTAGAAGTGATTGTTCTGAACATAAGCAACAGGCAGCATTCATTAAAAACCTTAGCACTGGAGCAGGGTTAAGCTGAGAAACTTAATATTCTGCTGCTTTAAAAGTACTAACCTGGCACAAATTCATCTTGGCTTCTGCAGCTGCCCAGTATGATTTTAAGAGATGAAGAGGGAAAATCTAATGAGGAAGGAATGGAGTTTGGGCTAGTAGATGCACTGGATACAGAGTGTCACAGATACTGCTTCTTGTTCCCAGAGGAGAAGGAGCTCAGATGGCTTTGGGCAGTTTGCAATTGTGAAGGATCATATTTTATTTTTTGCTTGTGGCCAAGTCAGCTGCTCTATTAAAAAATGACCATGGTCAAAATCAGCACTGGACACGGCTACGATATGGGAGTAAAAACCATGCTGTAGTACATCTGCTCCCCTGGCACACAGCCCAGCATGTGAACCAGAAGTGTTGGGGAAGAGGAGGAGAGAGAAGAAGGAGCTACAGCCCCCAGTGTCTTTTGTGTTCTGGCAGCAAGTGTCCCTAGGGCACAATCTTCCTGTTTGGGGTGTGTTTGTGCATCCCTGTGCAGGATATTCTTAGACATATATTAGACATTTTCCTGAATAGGAGCAATGTCAAGTGCAGATTCACAAGCTTTTGTCCTGATCTCTAACTGGGACCCATGAAAGGACAGGGCATAAGATGCTTGAGGGAGCCTGTGGGGGGATTCAATTACCAGGCTTGCCAGCCTGGGCAGGCCTACAGGGAGGCAGCCAGGTGGGACTGGGAGGTCAGTCTGGGAGCTTCCCTGAGGATGCCCTGGGGTTGGCAGCCAGAGCAGCAGGGCCCTATTATTCTTTTGAGTAACAGCCTGTGTTTGCTGCAGGGAAGCAGATCCCTCTGTGCCGCCTCATCCTGCTCACCCTACCCAGCTGCTGGAGACTGCAGCAAAGGGAGTCCCAAAGGCAACGGTTTGGGGTCAGAAACCTCCTGACCCCCATCTGCCTCTTGCTAGAACTCTTCAGGCTCTCACACATGCTGTCAGTTCCCAGGGGATGATAATTGTAGGATGGGGTCTTGCAGTATAAGTGCTTGGGGAACTATTTCTTTGTCTGGATTTCTCTGCTGCCACCACAGAGGCTGATCTCTGCCTGGGAGCCCTGTGTGCAGTCACTGTGTCAATATTTAATCATGGTAATTAGTAACAGGCTGGGTGGCTCAGGAATTCACAGCTCAGCATTTACTTCATTCACCTCACCCATCTTTTGGGCACATAAGGGATGTCTCTATGGCAGAGAGAAGCAGAGGCTTATGGAAGTGCAGCTGCCCCATTTTTGAATTTTTTTTGGTTAATGTTTTATTTATAGGCTTTTACAAATCCTTTTGCTCTGGTGGCACATGATGCTGTGAAAGTAGGAAGAGAGGAACTTGGTTCCAGGTCAAAAGAAATTATTTTTGTATCTCACCCATGGACAGCTGCCCTTTGCTACCAATGTTTTAAGGCTTTTAAAAATTACAGACTGGTGGCAAAACAGCAAGCTGCCTCTTACCTCTGAAAACTGGGTTAAAACAAGACCCTGCATGCCTCAGCAAGCTCTATCCTTTCACTGTAGCAGAGTAGAACATATATCCAGTTACATCAATCAGTGTCCTGCACCTCTCCCAAAGGCATCAGCTACCAGGAGTGGGTCCTCTCTGTTTCAAGGCATGAGGCTCAGCCAGAAGAGTGGGGCTAACTGCTCCTGAAATCTTTAGGAATTTCTGTTCAGGAGTTACAAATTAAGCTCTCCTTGGAGACATCATAAATCAGATCTGAGACTTCCTGCTTTGAAGAGCCCTTCCAACACAGCAGAAGGACTCTCACCTGTGATGTACGTGAGCCATGGCTCCAGGATATACCCATTCTTCATCTGTGAAAGTTCAAGTTAATAGCTGTAGGAAAATGAATTAATAGGTGTAATAAAATCAAAACCAAATGCAAAGAGTTGCAAGGGGAGCAGGCAATAAAATGGCAGCTAAAACTTAACATTGATAAATGTTTCTGGGACTCTTTTTCTTGTAAAAGAGAAAATACAGAGGGGAGATGCTAAAGGTCTGTGAAGTCATAAGTGATGTGACTGTGGAGAACAGGAAAAAGGATTTAATTTTCTCCTTCAATACAAGAGGATGAGAAAATTAAATAAAACTAGCAGAAGGCAAGTTCAATTAAGTTCTTCACCAAAATGTACTCAAGTGCTGGAATGTGTTACTTAACACAGGATGTGGATGTCCAAAATCTCACTCAATTAGTACTTATGGAAGAACACATATGGAGGGGACCCGATATAGCTGTAGAAACCTTCCTCCCCTTTTCTTTTTAGCCTAATTTCCTTTTAGTAGAAGAGGAGAAGTGGCATGTAGCCATCAGAATGGGAGCTGCATTGTGTCCTGAACAAGAGAGACCTGTCAGAAAGGGAAACAAAATTCAGTTTCATATGAGAAAACACACATCTCCATCACATACTGAAACTTCTGGTGTTAGCACTTACTGCAGAACAGAAGACAAATCACAGGTCAGTGTCTCTTCCTCATCCATCCTTATCCTCTCATATCCTCATCGGAGCACTGATCACACCATATCAGATGTCTAGGATATGTGACTGATAGAAGATGTAGGTTTGAGGTGGCCACATCACTCACAAGTCTCAGCACTCTGCAGAAATATGGATCAGTGGGCCAAGTACTGATAGCAGTGCTCCAAGACATGGGATAAGCTGTGCTCCTGCTTTTCTAAGAGTGCAAATAATACAGAATATTGTAAATACAGAATGATAAGCCTCTGTCCTGCTGCTGGCCTGTGAGACCACAAACTGGGAGAAGGTCTACGACACTGTGGCATAGCAAAGGGGGCAGCAAGGCAGGGGCTATCCATCAGGGGCCAGTGTGAAGGGGCTCAGCTATTTGTCTCTCTTTCCCTAAACAGCTGTACTGAGCTGTCATCTCTGCCTGGTGAGATCCACCTACCACCGTATCAGCTGCCCACTGCCTCACACAATGCAGGAGATCTCAAGATGTCATTATCACCTTTCTCTGATGCCTATGTGCACATGCCAGTGTGTATGCGTTAACTACAGTTATGTGAACACCTATGCATGTATTTTTATAGAGATACAAACAGGGATTTGGGGTCCGCTGCTTTCCAGGCAGATGAGGATTTGGAATTCTTTCCTTCCCAGAGGAGTCAATTAGCTAGTCTGTTTTAATAAGGGCAGTATCCTGTTCTGCCAGTGATCAGTGAGGATGACTGCCACAACAACCAAGGGGTGCAGCCAGTGAGCATTTGGCTTAATCACTTCTTGACAGGACCTGGTCTCTGTGGAACATTCATAAATAATTATGCTGGGGGCACGGGAGCTGGCTCATTGCTGCAGACCCACAACAAGACAGACAACAAAACCCCAACCAAATCCTGAATCTTTTCTAATTATTGCTGTGAGGCTTCCTACTAAACCGGGTTCAGAACAGAGTTTCTTGTTGCTGCTGCAGGGGAGAGGGTGTGGCACTAGCATCCCTGGGGGCTCATGAGTGACAAGTAGAGGGAGGGGGGAATATCTGGAGCCGAGATCAGCATGGATGGCAGGAGGTGAGTGAATAGGGAGCTTCACTCGGAGGGTGACAGCTGCGAGGCCCTCTGTCCCCTCTGTTCCTGACAGCAGTGCCTCCTGGAGCTTTTGTTTCTCTGCAGCCAGGATGACAGCCTTGTGCCGCTCTTCACCGGAGTACGCCTTCCTTCCAGGCATGGATGCTGCGCACATGGCATCGAGCATTGTCAGTGCCTGACAAACAATAGGGCATCAAGGAAAAACAAAAAGGTGGCTTTCTTCAAGCACAGACTTCCTCATTTCCAAGCAATATAGCTTTCAATGTGAACATCTTACTTAACTGGACTACTCAAAATAGCCAGGAAATATGCTCTGTGCTGGCAATGATTAGAAAAAAAAGCTGCCTTCTCAATGCAAATGAAAATTGGTGACAAGAGAGCATAGTATGTTCAGAACTTTGCAGGTTCTGTGTTCTCACTCCCCACCCTTGCTTGCATCAGTCACCCTTCCTGTGCTCTGACCCTGCATTGGTGCTGTCACCACGCTGTGCTGTGACCTCTCTGAATGCAGCACTGTACCCCCATGACCCATTGCTGTCAGAGATGGGAGCGAGGGAGGGGGCTGCGCTCAGCACAGACGAGCCACAGTGCTGTGAAGACTGTGAGTGAGCCTGGCACACCCTTACAGCCCTGAGTGTTCTCTTTGCTGGCTGGTTTCACTTCTGAACTCTGTTCTGGCACAGCAGAATAACCCTCATGGAGGACTCCAGGTGTGTATCTGAATTTGATATTGAATGGCCTTCACCACCTCATGGACCTCTTTAAGGTTGTGAGTGCTTTGGTTTCTCTGGACCAAACAGAGAAAACTCCAAGATGGGCTGGAATGCAGGAGAGTGGTTTGGGAACTGGCTGCAACTCTGATGAGGACTTCCCTGTGAACCCTTGACACTTGCTTTCCCACATCCTGTTCTTTCGCTGCTTTTCACACAGTTCTCTAAAACCAACCTCCTCTTGCCTTTTCCCACGCCTGCCTCTGATCTGGAGGGCACTGCTCGAGCCATTTTACTTCTGTAGCTCTTGGTGTTCCTAGCCACCAGAAGCTCTGCAGAAAGACCTCAGGGTGACAGTTTCCAATTTAACATGCATGGATGATAACACACTGTGGTGAAAATGTGTGGGAGACACTTGGTTCACTTGGGTAAGTGTTATCCATAAGACACTGGGAGCACCACAGCTCTGCTGGCGACCTGTATTTGGCATCTACCAGCACACCAAAACAAAAGCACTTGATGTATTTCAGTATTCAAAGGAAAGCAATGACCCAGGGGAGTAGGAGTATCTAAATAACACTACCAATAAGAAAAGACTGTACAAATGGATAGTGCTCAGTAAGACCAGAAAGGAAAACAGAAGATTTAGAATGAGGACTGCAGCCTTCAAACATGCTGTTGCTGATGGGCAGGGAATGGTCCTTCCACCACAGGCAGGACAAAGAAAATTGAACTTAAGTTTCAGCAAGGGAGACTTAGACCAGAGAATTAAGTTTCCTAACTGTGGGCATTGTGAGACACTGGGGTGTTATTGAGTCTCTGTCGCTAAAGGTTTCTAAGAGCAGACTTAAAAAAACTCTTGTCAAAAATTTAGTTTGCATCTAATTGATTCTACCATGGAGCAGAAGGGTAGACTAGGTGCATACTAAAGGCCTGAAGCATTCCTGTTTCCTGAGGCACTTTTAGATATGCTAATGATCTAAAGATTTCCTGAGAGCTAAGTATTTGTTTTTGATACCAGGCATAGCTGGTATATTTGGCATGGTCTTAATCATGGTCTGGCTAAAAAAGAAGCTTCCTTTTCAGTCAGCTAGCAATGTTCCAAGCTAATGTTCTGTATTAAAAATGCTATTCATGGCATGCATTTTAAAAGCAGCATATTCTTCAGTTTTCCAGCCAGCCACCTTCTGAACAGGGAGCACATGAAATCCTTGGGTCACACATTTATGAAACCTGTGTCCCCATGGGCTCCTTAAGGTACCAAGGATCTGTGATTAACGACAAGAAGCAGCCAGGATTAGAAGTTCTTACACATCCAAGTAATGTGTCAAGTCAGAGGCGCTGGGAATCCCCATCACAGGCTGGAACAAGCACAAGGGACACTACAGTCTGGAGACTTCTAGTTACTGTCCAGTATGGTACAGAACTTTCCAGAAGAGCAAGAGCTAGCCTGACTTGGCTTACTGTGCTCAGCAAAATCACACAGGTTCAGATAGGGCAACATACCAAAATCCACTGCTAAACTGACACCCATGGAAAAATTGAGAACAAAAAGACAGAAGAACAAAGAGAAGTAAGTACACATGAGGCACAGCAAAGCCAGCCACCGGCTGCCAGCCCTCTCTCTTCATGTGTGGATCCTACAGGAATGCAAGGCAGAGAAGCGTGCACAACTGTAGAGGAAATTATCTCTCATGCTGGTGATGCAGAATGAAGAAAACTATCTCCAAACCCATGTGGGGAGTAGGATGGTGCTAAGCTCTGCCTTAAGTCTTCTTTTGTTGGGAAAGTCCTGGCAGGATGGATCATAAATTCTGTGGCAACCCTATTTAAATATGAAAACATACAGAGTACGTATGAAAATTCATGCACAGTTCAGAGCCCTCTGTGCTGGGCTGGGACTTGCTTCTGACAAGCTTACACTAAGAAGCAACTGACTTTGAAACTGACTTGAACTGATTGGACCAAGAAAGTGAGGCAAAAATTTTCAGTCTGACAGCCATTTCAGGCCAATTTCAGTTCTTTGACACTATTCTAAAAATTCCATTTTTCATCTGCTATTGTTGTGGTTTTCCCCAAAACAGTGCACAACCTTAAATACCCCAGGCCTTGGGGATTTTGGGAGAATATGGATAAACTCATTAGCAAGAGAAAAATGATCACTGAATGAATTAATTTGCATAGACATTTAAATGTCTGCTTGTAGACATTTCTTCCACTAAAAGGAGAACAGTTTCCTTTCAAAGTTACTGCCTGAAACTGTCTTGTGCTTTGGAGAACAATTTGCTGACAGCTCACATTGAGTTTTCTTCATGTGACGATGGTTAGTTTGAAAATAACTGAGATAAAACTTCACCAAATATCTTGTTCCCAGTCACACTGTCTCCTGAGCTTGTCTCTTGCTGAAAGCTTTCGCTTCTTGGTCTCAGTTTTGACATCCCAGTTTTTCAGCAAGGTAAGGAGATGTTGGCAATTTTCAAGCATGGAAGTAAGGTAAGTGTAAGCCTTTGGTAAAGGGAAGGAGACAGATGCATTAGCTACCTGCCAGAATGGAAATTTACCAGGGGTGTGTCTGTCTGACCCAGCTCAGGTTGTTTTGTGCCACAGATGTGGATTGTCTGCCTTGGCACTCAAGGCTGGCACGCATTGTGCAAAGGATGGAAATAATAGAAAAGATGACAGCAGTTTTAGACCTCTTTGTCTTCTGGGAGCCCTGGCTGCTACAACAGATGAGTCCTTCTCTCTTGATGACACTGGGATGAGCCCCTGTGAGCAACTCGAGATTCACTGGTGCTCCTACAGGGTGGTACCCACCCTACAGGCTCACCAGTCAGTGACAGCAATCTGGTCCAGCATGTGGATTGAGCTTTGAGGAATGCCTTGGACAACATGCTCTAATGCCCTTATTAATAAAATTATAGTTCTTGAATAGGTGCATGTGGTATTTCCAGTGGATAAGACATATAGTCATCCCCACTGAATACACAAACATTGATTAATAACGCCCTGCTATGTGTGCATTGGTTATCCTGTTGATGAGATACACCACGGTTAAGCAGCAAAGGCACAGCATCCTTGACACTGAGACGTGTATCTGGATGGATAGTCATGGGCTGGTGAGCAGACACAAGCTGCTCAGCATACATGGGAAAGCAGCAAACCTGCAGATTATACCTTGTACAATAACCATAACCCTTATACAACCATTTCAAATGGGTCCCACACAGGACATGCAGAAACAGCTATGCAAGCAGTTGGTTCTCCATATGAAAATAAAGAAAGCTGAGGAAAAATAAAAATACAACAACAGCATTCATAAAGCTCCACAAGCTCAAGGGCACTGGGATCAGGCAGCTCTGCTGAAGTGAAAGGCCTTTCATGCCACTTCATGTGTGCGTGCAAACTGCACCCTCGTGAATTGCTAACTTGTCCTTTAGGAGTGAGTTAGATAAATGAGATTCCAATATCAGAGCTAATGCTCCTTTGAAGTGTCGCTTTGCCTTTGTGCACTTCTGTCTCTGCATTATCAAAATGTCTTCCATGAAGTTTTATTATCACTGATAATGTAGAACTAAGAGGCAAAATTTTCTATTCAAGGATTGAGTAGTTGAAAAAAACAATACTTCCCTGGATACTGGAAAATCAAATAGAAGACTCCAGGGCAGAAGGGCTAATTAAAAAAAAAAAGCCTGCTTTACTATGAAAACCCTTGAGGGAAGATAAAAGCTGAAGGGAGGTGCATGCTTGAATAATAAAGCCTTAATGAGTTTGAGTCCGTGTCTAATACAAAGCATTGATTTTGGCTGCTTGATGAAGTTAACTATTTGATTAGAAAAATTTAATTTAAATGGACAGTGCCCACTAAGTTCACTCTGTTGGAGAAGTCTCTTTTGCTGTCATAAGTAACTACTTTTTATTTTTTTTAAAGAAAAGAGACAGGAGTGAAAAAATCCTATGGGCAATCTTTTTTTTTTTTTTTCATACAGCTGGCAGAATTAGTTGTATGTCTTAGTTTCTCTCTTTGCTGTGTCCACTCTTTGTGTTCTTTGGTCTCTTAGTAGTCACTCATTGGGAGTAGAAGGTGGCTGTAGAAATATAATTTAAAAGATAGCAGCAACACGTGACTGTAAAACATCAATAAAAATATAGTTCCCTGGATGGCTATCAGCTGGCTATATAGAAGCCAGGGACAGGAGGTATTTCTATGATATTTGCACTTTACTTGAAACTGGGCTATTTCCAGTTTGAGAGGCCCACTTTACTAGGCATAACTGTGTAGTAAATGGGAAGAGCAGTGAGTCATCTGAGCCCAATGCAGACGTTTCAAAGAGGGCGGATGACTCATGCCTACAAGTACCTACTTCATTGATGATAAAGGCCAGCTCAGATGGAGACTTCTGATGTCAGATGAGATGACTCTCACCTTGACTTGGGACAATACTGATGCAAAACCTGAAGTTAGACAAAGAACAGGAGACACAGATTGCTTGGCACCCATTTATGTTACCCTAACTGGGGACTTGATTAGAAATCTTGTGTCTGATTGCTTTCTCACCTCAGTGTATATCAGCTAGAGAAGAAAGTCACTATCCACTCAGATCTCTCCTACTATGCTTCTACCTTACAGGAATGACTGCCTGGATCAGTTTAGTAGAGGCAAGTTATGGGTTAAACCGTGTGGCTCAGATTATGCTACTGTTGATATTCATAACAATTGGTGGCTGTAGTGGTTAATTTTAGTCTGAGCATCTGCAAGAATCATGCCAGCATTCACACAGGATATGGTTTAGGAACACAAATGTCAAGGGTTTCCAGAATTAATACAGGACCATGTAGTTGTTCCCTTTTTCAACCCCGCTGTCTTCAGTCATCGGGCCTTGTCCTCCTCAGACTTACAAATGGTGACAGTGGTCACTGGTTTATCCACAGCAACTGAGATCATGCAAGGGTCACTGAAGAGATCAGCCAGAAACTCCTGTTTGTTGGTGACTGTAACACCATCACATGCTTAGGAGGCAACCTCTGTAGCATCACCCAGGAGTTCAACCTAATCTTAAGTATCAAGAAAGACCATCTTCCCCCAGGGTCACAATCTCCCTGAGGGGCCAGCTAAATAGCAGTTGTCAAGTTTATCAATTGTGGCACCATCCCTTCAAATCAGTAGTAAATGCTGCATTCCAGAAGCAAACCTGTCATTTAGTCATCTACAAAGTTGTCTTTGGAATGGAGGAAGGATTCAGGACTCAGCCAAAATGACTGCATGTCTGATGCATGTTATTTCTGCTCTCCTCCTCGGATGATTATTTTGGGCTCTGTAGAGCTGACCAACTCAGCTCTCTCAAATGTTGCCCGTACTGGTTTCTAGGTATGTTTTGCATGGACATGTTATTGACACTGAGACTCTGTCTCAAGCATCTTAAGTTTTTGTGCCCATCTTGTAGCACTGTACATTCCTTAGAGATTGATGTGTTTTCACAACAAATAACTTTATGACTCCACAAAGGGTTGATGCACATTGGCTAAAATTAGCTACAACACATCTAGGAAATGGGCAATAGAACACCATCCATTAATCATAGTAATAATTGTAATACTTCCTCTAGTTTCTGAAACAAAACCTGTTGAACCATACAGGGAAATTGCTAGGGCTGTTATTGTTATTGGTGAGCTGTTAGGGCTCACCAGCATTATAAGTCTGAAGTTTGCTGCAAGTGTTGTCTTGCACAAACACGTTGCTCTGTCAAAAGCAGAACAAATAGATAGTGAATTCTTACAGAATTTTTGTCCTATTTCCCCATATTTACCTCCAGTGATGCCCTCCACAGCACTCTGCTGTGCTTCTGCCCAGGTCATCTGATAAAATAACAAGGTCTATGATGCTGTCCCTTCTGAGTACATGCACTGAAGGAAACTAGGATTACAGAGAGCTGATCTCTGAATTGCTGTTTATCCATAGTTTGCAATTTCACCACTTGTGGAAGAAGGGCAGGACAAAAGGAAGGGTCAACACATGCAGTTTTGCACTGCTGCAGAATCTGATATGGTACAAAACAGCACTGCAGACACAAAGGTTTTGCCTCAGAGACTGAGGAAGGAAGGAGTTTTGTGCCAAATTGTCCTTTTTGATATCAATGACAAGTGTTTTGAAATCCACTAATTTAGAACTATTTCAGCATTTTTCTTTTCTCTCTCAGGCTTGTTGGTGATGTTCAGTGTTGAAACCAATTCTCAGTTTGCTTCATCCCTGGCAGCTACTGAGTTCTACCTGCATGCCAGCAATTGCACCTGCTATGGGCCAAAGGGTTTAGAGATCCAACTTGCCTACATTGTTCTAGTTCTACCCATTTTTATGAGCACTCAGAGATTTTTTAGATTGTTTTTCTTGACTATGCAAGTTCCCAAATAGAATATTATCACTTATATCCAGCAAGTCTCTCATTAATTCAAGTTCTGCCCTCTTACAAAAAAACCATAAAATGACTCCTAAGGGAGGAGGTTGCTTCTGAGTCACTGACAGAACAGCTTGTTCCCTGTTCTCATGGGTTTCCCAGCATATATGGCCTTTATTACCCCCTCTTTCTGGTTTTATGAGTCCTCGCTTGGATTACAATCAGCTGCCAGAGTCCTGCAAGGTGGCAAGAAATGAACAGGAACATCTGGGTATTTCTCTTAGAGCTGCCAATCACTGCCACTGCTGAGTAAAAGACCTGAATGGAGCTCATTCACACTGCCAAGTAGCACTGAACATGAGTTTGGGGTATCTTTCAGCAAAGAAATGTAAAATTGTGGATCTGTCCTTATTTTTGTATTTTGGAGGCTTTTGGTCTGAAGTGATTAGGTATTGGAGTGTGCATGTTATAACACGGCACGATAGCTAGCCATTGAATGACCTAGCTAATGAGGAAAGATGATCTCAGTCTGTTTAGGAGAAGCAAAATGCTTCCTGCAGTGTCCAGATGGCAAAACAACTTGGTGTGTGGTAGCATTTCACTTCCACATGACTGGGTGAAATCCTGTGTGAGAAACAACCATGTTGAGCCTTAGTCCTGGAAATCCTCACACGTGCTACGCTCTCAGCATACAGACAGTGCCTTTTGAATCAAGAACAGAACTTTGGCCTCAGCTTTAAATGCAGTAGCCAGGCTTGGGATTGCCTACAAAGGCAAGTTACATCCAAAAGCTTCCTGCTGCTGGAATATGAGGACCATGGTGGGCCACTGCTGCTGTGGTGTGAGTTGCCGTTCTCTTGTGTCAGTGATGAGTGTCTCTAATGAACATCAGAGTTGCTCCCCATCTTAGATGAAGGCAAGAGCATGCCTGACTGGATGTGTTAGCATCACTGCTCACTTTCTGGCGAGCAGGACATTAACTGATCGTGACACGGGGAACAGCGAGATTGCGTTTGTAGTTTCTGCTTGTTTGTTTTATTGTTTAAGTTAAGAGAACTGTAATGAGATAAAGTACCCTCTAGAAAAAGCTAATTGGATTTGAATAGCTTAATTAATGGAGACAGTCACCTACATAACCCCCTTTTTTTTTACCCATGTAATGGGGATCTGCAGTCTGCAAGGAGTAAAAATCAGCGCAGTTTGTGATACAGTACTTGGGTATTGGTTAGCAACAATATTATTAATGGATGATGAGGAACTGGAAATAGTTTTTCTGCTCAGGTAGGATAGTTGTATGTTCCAATGTTGTGAGCCATACAGCAAAATATTCACCACCAAAAACTGGAGAATTTTATATTCTGTTGTTTTTTTTTTTCTTTACCAAAAAATACAACCCAGTTATAAATGAGAATTAAAATATGACAAAATGATGTGCAACCAGCACATCATGGTTGAAGTACTGGTTGAAGGTCGTCATTTGAAATGAAAATATTTCTCATTTAACCTGAGGAAATTTTCTTATGATTACTGTTTATATTGATTAAACTGATGAACTTGCAGTTGTAGCTTTCTTGGCCACAATTTAACAACAGTGAAAAGAGAACATTTGTGTCACGTTCCTGCTGCCTGTTGGAGCAGGTAAAAGATATAATCCAGGTATGATGGTAGAGCTATGGTTGTTCTCTAAACTGTCACCTCCCATAGTCTTCAGGGATCACCTGAACCAGGCAATGCTTAGATGATAGCAAATTTGATAAGTCTTTCTCAGAGTAAATGGGGGATTTACAGAGAAGGAGAAGAATTTCTTCTCCCTCAGACTCCACAGGGAAGAGTTATCAGAAAAGAAAGAGCCTTGCTTTAGGCAGTTGGGAGGGAGGGGAAAACTATGATGGGATGGGACACACAAAAGACCACTGGCTTTGGAGGGACTTCAGAAATGCTGGGAGAAATAGGTTAAATATGCAATAATGAAAGCTACAGACTGTTTGAAATTTCCTTTCAGCCTGCCTAAAGTATGCCCTGCCAGACTGGTACTGTGATGGACCAAGGGACAGAGTTAAGGTTGTAACACTGACAATTCTAGCGTTCAGTCATGGTGCTCCATACCATTTTCTCAATGTTAGGTGGGATGTTTCCATGAAATACTGCTCTTCTGTTATGTTTCCTTAGGGTTTTCCTTTAGAGTAGAACCACACTCTTAGCAGTGTTTTAACCCTAACCCTAACCCAAATGTACCCAGGACTTTACCTTCTGAAGTCCCTGCTGGAACTTGAAGAAAGCGTCAAGCTGTTGAGTCAGCTGCAATGTTCCTACCTCCTGAGGTATCTCTGACTATGTCCATGATCAGGGATGGCTTCCCAGAGACTATTGTTTTGGCACTTACATACTGCTGATTGTAGTGCTGACAGACTGGCTCTCTCACCTGTGATGAAATCAGGCATCTTAATTGTCCTGCAGGATTTAGAGTTTTTAAGTGCTCAGTGCCTATAACTTCTGTGCAGGTCTCTTTGGAGATTAGATTTACAGAAGATCAGTATCAGGTCTCCTTTCGAGTGCAAAGTACAAAAAAACTAACTCTCTTCCCATTGTTTTTTCCCTTTGATTAAGAGACAAAGGAACCCATGACTGAACTTCTGCTACTTGTCAGATGTCCTTTTGGCTACTCTGCTAAACTGCACAGAATACTGTGATTTGATTTGCTTCCTCTTGTTTTTTCTTCTTTTTTTTTTTTCAGTCATAGTGGCCTAATAGTGAGAGGAAATATTTGAACCCTGTTTTTCAGCAGATTTCTGGACATTCTAACAAATACTTCATGAAAAGTCATATTGATACAGTGAGGTGTAATCAAGTGGTCTTAATGTCACTATAATATTTCATATTTCTGCAAGTCTGTTGAAAGTGTATCCTTCTGCAAACAAGCTCAGAATCCCTTTAACTGATGTTACAATTTTTTGAGTCAACTGGCACAGCTTCTAACACACATGAAATCTAAGCTTGGCTCTTACTTCTCCTTTTCTTTTTTTCAAATCTCCTTATTTGTTTTCACCACCACATTTAATGCATTGGTCCTGAATATCCTTAACAGAGTAAATACATTAAAGGTCTTGTGCTTTTGAAGCATCCTGTCACAAAGGGGTTTTCCTTGGAATATAACTGACACCTTCAAATTTTTCTTCTTTACACCAATAAATACTCTAATGAGATCATTTGTGCCAAAAGCATTTTCTGTCCTCCAGTGTTAATCCCCTTGCAGGTCTCTTCAGGCCTTAGCAGTGATCAGGCTCATCATTGTTGATAATCAGTCACAGCTCCCCTGAACAAACATGGGCCCTGCTGGTACTCGGTCCACAAACCAATGCCAGGCTAATGAGGCAGCATGAGCAGGGCTTTTTTCTTTGATTGAACTTTGGGAATGCAAATTCCCTTCTCACCCTCCTTAAGAAATTTGGTTTCTGATAGATATGGCAGAGAAACTCTGGAGAGACACAGCTCTCTTTAAGTACCTTTATATTATCATGAACATTTTCCTACAAGAATGCCCAGGTTTTGTGCTGCAAAGTGTAGTCTTAAAAATGGACAGTCCATGTTGGGAAACCCAATTGCACTGTAGACAGAAAAAGGGATTTCAGACATAAGTGGAGCATGAAGGGGCCAACCATCTGACCAGGAATTATACAGAAAATTCCCAGCAGGTGTCCATTTCCCAGAGTTAACAGAGAACCTTGGGAAATAGAAGATAATGTAGCTAAGCCTTGAAGCCCTGTTGTCTTAGATGGCTGAAGAAATTAAAAATAGAGTTTTTCCCACAGTTTCACTCCAAGTACCTAACTCAGGAGGAACAGAACCCAGTTTTTCCTTTGTGCAGGGCCTTATGTTATGTCTGGTAAACAAATTTATACATCTTATTTTGCAAACCTACAGTCACAGAGATTAACAAAGCCCAGAGGTGACAAAGTATGTAAATTAAACTCTTCCTCAGCAGCCACCAACTCTACTGCTTTTCAAATGAAAAGCATAAAAGTATATACTTGACTATGTTTATGTACAAGAAGAAGTTCTATATCTGCAAAATGTCTATTTACAAACAGCCAACTCTTTTTCTGAGAACTCATATAAGGAAATTATTAAAAGTAAATTAATAATTCAGAGATCTCATCTGTATGAATCCACTTCATAAAATATGTGTATGTGTGAAATGGAAGTCAACTGACCATAAAACAAAGCAAAAAGACATGAGCTCACTGTGGAAGAAAAGCTATTAGTCAAATTTTAAAGAAATGCATTCTATTCAAGGTTTTCAAGCATGTCATGCTCTATGAAATTGTAAGAGTGAAAACAGGTTCTGATTTAAGAAGAGATAGCCCAGCAAGATGCAACGTGTCAGAAATGTAATCGTGTACTGGGTGCTGATGCTGTGCTTGTCTTCAATTTGTTGGAGCTGACCAAACAGGGAAGATGATCACAGCCAGGAGAATCTCAACCCTCAAGAGTCCAATCCTGCATCTCTTACATACAGCAGCAATATTTCCCCCTTGTGTAGTCAATAGAGCAGTTATTTAAGAATTCACAGGAAGTAAATCCCCCAAAGTACAATTTTAGTCACTGGGGCAGGAGGAGACAGCTATCGTTGGAAATTAGGCTATAAAGATTAAACTCACAAATAATGTAGGCATGGATAGGGTACCTCACAGTGGCAAATGAAGCCTGGGGGTCATGCAACTAAATATGTATCACAAATCTGGCTCCAAGTGCTGGTAACACCCACTCCTGTCTAACCATGTTCTAGTAGAAATGGTGAACCCAGTTACCTCCAAGGAGCTTGACTTGTCCCTGAGACATTCATGAGTTCTCTTGTGGCACAGCAACTTCTTCTAGTCCAAGTCTCACACAGCTCTTTTCATGTCATGATTGCCAAAATCTGATATACAGGTAGCTTGAGAGAAGGCAAAGAAATGTATGTTTAAATAAAAAATGAAAACTATTTTGGGGTTAAAATGCTATCTCCAACACAAGGTTTGACAGCCCTGGTCATTTGAAGGAGAGAAAGGAAAGACAGGTTTTGACTTCTGTAATCTAAAATGGCCAATCTTAGGCTTCTTTCAACGTCATTGGAGAAAGGCAATGCCCAAAAATGGGGCAATACCAAATGAGGGGTTACAGTGACTAAGCTGGGTGCAATCTGTGGTGATCAAGTTTAAAGTGCTAACAAAATCTTATCATGTAGGAGAACATTCATTTTACCCAAATTTAATCTTCTAGGTACCAAGAATATACACAAACATTGACACAGTTTATTTCTATAGCCTGGAGACCTGTCCATCACTGGGGACAATTAAGACATCCTAAAAAAGGAGTGTAAGCTTGGTGAGCTGAAAGGCTTTTGGAAGATACCTATCACTGACCATTGAGTAAGTAGAGGATGCCAACCTTTTCCCCCTTAGTCTCAGGACTGATTTTCATTCAGAAGACTACCTTTCTGACTAAGATTTATAATTCCAGCCTGTACCACAAGATAAATGCACATGTAGAGAACACAGAGAAAAGGGAGTACATTGCAAGAGTCTGCCTTGCCTGGAGCTTTTCAAAATCACTTGTACCACGGTTTGTTCTCAAACTTCCCAGTTTTGATGAGGTCCCCAGGTACCTCTGGAGTGAGAAAGGAGAGCTGCACAGCCTGTTCAAGTCTATTCTTCTCTACAGGCTCTGAAAAAGGACTTCCACAGTGACATAAGAGAGACTTATTGAAACCCAGATGCCTTCTGTCCTTCTCTCGAGGTTCCTTCTGGTGCAGGAGGAACAGGCAGGTGGCAGGAGGTTCCAGGTACAACTTGCCATCACAGGCTCTTCTTTTGTATCCTCTCTGAGGTTAATGACTGCTTGTGCCCACAAGCTGTACTGCTTTAGCCATTCCAGCACAGATGGGCATAGCTACCCTGAAGAGAATATTTAGGACACACGTCTATACTGCCCTCAAAAGTATGGAAAAAATACCTAAAATTGCTTTCAAAGTTATTCCTGTGTCTCTTTTCACTGCCAAGCCAGAGAAACAATTCATTGGTTCACTACTGACAGTCACAAGAAGTGACTTTTCATTGGAAAATAGATGCTCCTGGTGACTTTTGAGGGTGTTGCAGAAAAATGTTAGAAAAGTAACAGGTCCTTAATATCTGTGTTCTTATGGTTATAATCATGGTGAGGAGGACCAGAGAGAGGCCCTCACTATGCCAAAAAAACTCAGCAACTGTGCCATATTTTTCATAAATTAGAACGTCTTGTATCTAGAGAGGGGTTGAACAATGGACTCATTAAGCTTCAATTCATAATGCTTTGCTCCTGTACTGCAGTGCTCAGGAATGGAACAGTTCTGGAAAAGTCAGCCAGAAGAGCCAGCACGTGGTTCCAAAGTACTCCTATTTACCACAACAACTACTCTGGATTGGCAGTAAATCCAAAGGCAACAGGAAAAATGGGAAAATAAGGAAAGGAACTGAGCATTTAACTTGATAAACATCTCAGGAGACTTGCCTGAGATTGTTTGATGAGTACATGGGCTGCTTGTCAGTGTACTTACATCAACCCTTGCTTTTCTTCTAGGCTTTTCCTCTTAACCCATAATATGTCAAGGTCATATTTATCTGGTGTTGCCCACACAGTTAAAGGTCATTTGATGATGGGTAAAAGATAGAGAGAAAATCTGAATAAATGTCATTTGCAATCTGAGGGAGGGAATAAGAAGAGTGGCTCATTTTGAGAACAGTGAGCTTTCTGAGCCAAGGAGGTCTGACGTAGCTGATCTTTGCTCCAGAATTTTGTCTGTGGTGGGTTCTGACTTGCAGAGGGCTAGGAAAATAAGTTGAAGGGAAAAACAAATCAGGTGGCTTTCCTCTCTTGCATTCATGCTGCCAAAGGAATATATAAGCAAAACCTGCAAAAACTCTCAGGAGACTTGTTTCCCTTTGAATTGCTCTGTGCTTAGCACTGGTGTTTTTCTGCAAGTTGTATGTTGCATATGACTAGGTCATTTCATCACAAGCATGTGTTTTACATGCCATAGAATAAAATTTTTAGCTCCCTTGAAGTTCTTTCTTGTCAAAAGCTTTGCTTTTGTTTTAAAATTGCTCACATGCTTTGAATGCAGAGTGCCCTGTGTCTGACTTCACTACTCCATCAGACATCGAGAGGGCAGATCAAGGGACATAATGGGGCAACAGATTGGCCAGGTTTGTAATTGCCTGTTCCTGGCTCCTCTGAAAATAATGGAGGAGCAGAAGCAGCTGGTCTGCAGAGGAGATGAGGCGTGACGTCTCCCTGGGAGCACAGCCTGCCCAAGCACCCCTGGCCCTGCCAGTCCTGGTGAGGCCAGGCCAGCTCAGAGGGCTGTTTTGAGGCTCTACTCTGTTCCTGTCTGGCTACCATTTGTTACCATTGCCCAGCATGGGCATCTTGCTCCAATCTGCTGCACTTCTCCATGGGCTGGTTCTGACAGGAACACCAATGATGCTCATAGGGTTGGGTGCTGGACAGCCTTGGAAAATAAATTTGGCCCTTAGTGTGTTACAAGAGGAAAACAAACAGCATAGAAAGTACCAAAGTGTGGCTTAAACAAAAAGGCTTGCTAAAGACTCATCTTTCTCCATGTCCCCAGCTGGACTTGCTGAGTTCATCGATTTTAATGGAGTTATTCCATCCTACCTAGCTGAGATTACAGCCCATTAGATGATGTGTTCTGGTGAGTGGTACAGTTTATTTTCTCATTTGTTGGTTCTGCCATCTGGCAAAGCTTTCTTATATCCTTCTCCATTCACTATCCTCTGAAAATGTATTTTGTGTTCTCTATAGACTGTCACTTTTCCCTTGCTAAATATTGGCTTCATGACTGAACACTTCTAATTCCTTTTGAAATCACTTCACATCATCACTTTTTTCCCCCCTGACAATACCATCAAGTGTCTATTATGAGATGTTGGATTGTGTTGCCAGGTGCACTATGAGTTAAAAGAATACAGCTCCAGCTTGGCAAACATTTGTGCAGCTTCACGGCTTTAATGGGTCCTGGTGACTATAAATAATAAAGGGAAACTAAATAATGCACTACTTCCTGTAAGTCACATGTAGGTTGGCTCCATTTTGGAATTCACCTCCTGAGAGAAGGAGGCCTGCCTTCCATTTTAGGGCAGACAGGGATCACCCTGTGATGGCACAGGATCATCCTGTACTGGATGAAAAGTTATGGATGTCACATACACCAGAATGACACATTTGAACAGAAAACTCTTTGTGATTGATACAAAACACGTTCTTCCAAAAAGGCTTGTGTTCATCTACTGAATTTTCTTGCAAATATTCCCACATCTACTTTCCTTTGACTGGATAGCTACAAGAGGTTGCTCTAAGTATGAAAAAGTGCTGCTGAGCTCTTCTCTCTTTGAGACACACCTGAAGAAATGCAACCACAGGTACTGGTTGGTACCTGTCACCCTAGCAAACAGGAAAGGTGGGAATCAGAAGCATCAGTGTGAAGCCTCACAATCCTGTTCTGCCAAAAGAGTTAAGGCACAGCACAGGGGGTTACTTTGAGCCTTCGGTTCTCATTCAAGTGGGAAGTGCTCAGCAATTCTTGGGTGATGCTCAGAATGTTTCAAGGCCAGGTCTTTTTTTTTTTTTTTTTTTTTTTAAGATATTATGTATGGGTTGAACCACTTAGAATGGATAAACAACAATTTTAAAATAAATTGTGAATATTCAGGGTAGGTGACCTCTAAGAGCAAATAAAGCAGAACTTTTTCTGCCCTGGAGGGTGTCCTTTGGTTGAGTCTGTGTTTGTAAAATGATTAGAGAAAATGAGATATATTTTAAAAGACCAGGAGCATCAAGAACCAAACACAAGAGAAAACATTTATACACAAAGGCAGGGTGGCAGAAGGGCCATACAGAGAGAGAGGGAGAGAGAGCTCTTCTGCATTTCACTGCTGCTTCTTTCACACTTGCAAATACACCACTGAGAGGTGAACTGAATGAAGTAGAAGCGAGGATGGAATGCAAAAAGGAAAAGCTGTGATTCCCTAATAACTGATTGGCAAGTTGGTGTGCTGGATCAGTGAATGTCCTGAATCATTTGCAAACCAAGATCAGAGAGTAAAGGGGACACAGTTCACCTAGCTGGGCATTTGTTCAGGGCTTTGACTAACTGAGGCATTCAGAAAACCATTTTTTTTCCTCTTCTCTCTTATAACCTCTTTTCACTTCTGCTCCTTCCAGATTCAGCCATGTACTTGTTAGTCTACCTGCCTACTTCTTTCTTTGTTTTATCATGTTAATGAAAAACTGAATTTCAGTTTCTTGCAGTTGTTTTTACCAAGAGGAAATCACACCTAAGGATTTCTATCATATTTTGTTCCATTTCTTTTAAGTGCTAAACATTTTATTAGGTGAAATAGAAAAAAAAAATTGCATTTTGGCAAAAATAAGCATTGACTGGTGCTGTACCTGATCCTATTTCATATTTTGCCTCCATCTGATTGTAGCATCTTGTAATTAGAAGACCTATGGAACTTGCAATCAGATTATTCTGGTGTATATGGTGTTCATATCCAAACAGTCAGATATAGGCATCCCATAAACATAAATCAAATTAATCTGTAGAACAGGAGAAATTTTTCTTATCCAGATATCCAGAGCTGTCTGAGACCTCTCCTATAGTCAAAGTGTGATGCATAGCAAACAGCTTGGAGGAAGAGTAGCAATCAATACATCAGGGTCAAGAAATGAAAAACAGGGCTATAAATTTAAGCATCCCTGATGCCACAAAGCTTCTGAAGCAAGTTTGACACGCCTCTCGTACTTTTATGGATGCAGCAAAATCATGCCTGAGATTTGCAAAATCCCCACTTGAATCTGCAGCTCTGTCAAAGTCTAAGCTGACCAAGGCTGCTGTTACCTCTTGACTACCTGCCCCTCTGCCCAACAGCACTGCTGACTGGATTTTCACCTCTGCCTCACACTGGCAAAACCCATACCTAAACCTGCAGTGAGTCAGAGAGCTAAACTGGAAGGAAATGCTTCTTTTCCCCTCTGCACACCTCCTGAAATGATTTGCTTGTTTCTCCCCCTTAACTGGCTCTTTGTGTGGAGAAGAGAAGAGAAGAGAAGAGAAGAGAAGAGAAGAGAAGAGAAGAGAAGAGAAGAGAAGAGAAGAGAAGAGAAGAGAAGAGAAGAGAACAGAAGAGAAGAGAAGAGAAGAGAAGAGAAGAGAAGAGAAGAGAAGAGAAGAGAAGAGAAGAGAAGAGAAGAGAAGAGAAGAGAAGAGAAGAGAAGAGAAGAATGGAGAGACCATGTAAGGAAGGGCAGCTCCATTTTAGATCAGGTACTAAACTGCTGGGGAATTGCAGCTTTATGACCACAACCCCACTCGCAGTCATGCATATGTGTGTATGTGTATGTTCCAAAAGGACAGCACATTTACTCCACTGTAGTGGCATATGTTTACTTTGATAAAGGATTCTTGAAGCACTGGGTCACCTTGATTCACGAGTTAATCATAGGGAATCATCATATTCTTTGGCATTTATACTTCCATTAAAGTACAAAAATTGCTCATATTTATCATGGTTTTTCAGGAAATCTTCCTAGTAGGTCCAAAGTGTGCAATGTTTCCTTTCTTCAGTCCAAAAATAGTCTGAAATTATACTGATGAGTTATAAACGCTGCCCAATTTCCTTGTTTCTATTCAGGCTTTGACTCAAAACCTTATTGACAACATTATAAATGTCAACATTTGATACATAATACATGAATACATTTTAGCAGATGGAGAGGAATAGAAATGAAGCCAAGATGCAGTTGAAGCTGGGCCTGGAATTGCTGGAAGGAGAAGGATGAAGAAAGGGGAGATGCCAAGAAGGAAGTAGAGCAGAAAGAGAGAAAGGAAGATGGGAAGAAGGGAAATCACTCCTACTGAGTTTCACTGAATCAAATACTAAAAGAGTGAAGGAATAATAAACAATCTGTAGCAAATGGTGAGGCTTTGCCTTTGTTCATTCTATGAAGCTCTCTGAGACAAACAGGAGCTGTGCTATGGACAGAAGGCAATATGCTTGTCCATACTCACACTGTAGCCCATTCTCCTTATCCAGGGGTGGAGTTTGTTCTCTTCCACAGGATGAACAGGATACCCCCTTGGTCAGAGACAGCTCAATTGAAACATACTGTTAACCACCAAATTTAGATTAGAAAGGGTAACCCACTGCCTAGGACCAACAGCCTATACCAATACTACAAACTGCACTAACCTTCTGGAAGGGTTTTGCCATAACCAAAAATTATGATCATTCTACAGTAAACAGATATGGGGTGCTACCATTCATCACTCAGTCTGTAAAAAAATTCAGACTATTTTAAAAGGCTAATTGCTGTGCAGCAGAAACACGTGGCACAGGGATGAACTGCCTGCAAAACAGTCTTTGCAATCTGCCAGTTCTAAGCTAACTATACTTTTGGGGGCTAACAGACAGATGCCAGAGGACAGGATGAGAAACAAGGTGAAAGTAAAAGGTAAACTGATGATTTCACATTCTGGGGACCAGGTTACCTAAAGCTTTTATCATTACCTGTGCATCAAACAGGCACAGAATGTGATTTTCAGAAACCCCTTTACATTTTATTAAAAGGAGCTCCTATGAACCTTCTCTTTTCTTCTTTTTTCTATGTTGCTTCTGTACTGAATATTCACACTTCTTTTCTTAGAAAGACAGTTGATTTGTCCCAAAGTGTCTGCATTTAAAATTTAAGTGTATTACTTCTGATATTCTCTATTCCCATGCTTTTCTTTCTCAAAATATAAAAGAAAAACAACAATGCAATACTAAGAGGAAATTTCCCTAGAAATTCCCTAGAAAACAAGGAATCTTTTCTGTTTTAGATCCTTGGTAGCTCCATTTTCATAAAGCCGATCAGTTTGTCTGCTTTCGGTCTCAGAATTGCTTTTCTAGCCTTCAGCAAGTGCAATGCACAAGTATAAGTCTGACAAACTTGATTTATGTTAAGAAATAATTTTTCTGTTGTCATAGAAACCACTGCAAGATGATCCAGGCATGAGTAAAAACTAACAATGAAAAGCGGGTTGATGGTTTTGCCAATGAAATTCCTTAGTTGTTGATGTCCCATCAGTAATTTCCTTGCCTCTAATACAAAAAGGGCAAAAAGATGGTATCCAGAAGGTTTGCTGAGAGGAAAAACTTGCCTAGAGGGAGGCTTCATTTTCATGAGACAGGCACATGTCTCAGCCCAGAAGAGGATGTGCAGCCAGCCCAACTTCTCCTGCAAGGCTGTAGCAGGGAATGTTCTTTCCAATAGGGAGCAAAGCCAGACTAGAAATCCCTCAAGCCTGTTATAGAGACATCCATGCCATGGTGGAAAGAAACAGAATAATTTCCTTCTCTTATGCCATGGGTTTGCTTCCATCAGCAGGAATGAATCATATCCACATTTTAATGTTTGCACGGCTCTTGGCACTCCACTATGCATAAACAATTTCTGCTTCAATAAGAGGAAGCATTCACCTGGACAGCAACAAATACAAGGGAGTAAAAGAGCCAATGAACACTGAGCATCATGATATGTTCACATAGAAGCCTCTGTACCCACCCCAGCACTGCCTGCCCAGAGCTCTGTGACACAGCACAGGCAATTTACACCCTGCCCAATATAAATGGTCATTCACTGACGTTTTTGCACAATGGGAGCTGTGTACTACAACACTTACCCTCTACTCAGTCTCCACCATTAGTCATTGACATGTTAGGGGTGTTTATCCCCAAGATTTACAAGGGCAATGAACATTGCTAGTACTTGCCACTACAGCTGTCAGACTGACTTGACATTATTTCCCAAGGGAAATCTGTTTCTGCATCTGCTACTGTTGGTTGAGTTTACAACAGGTTTCAGCTAAAGGGCTGTTGCTGCGCATCCCTGGCCTCACAAAAAAGCAGCAGGACAAAAGTATTGCTGCAAAAAAATCAGAAAACCTGTGCATTTTGAGTTCCTTTAAGTACAAAAGCCAGCAGAATTTAGTCCAGAATGCTCTTCTGCTGAAATTAGTACCGGGAACAGCGCAAAAAGAGGAGGACATGGATAGATTATAACTGGTTTTTTGCCTCTCGTACTGTGTAGTTGCAGTATGTCAATAATTAGAAAAGAGTTTTGTGAACCAATATTGCCTCTTTTTCGGCTGGTACGCTGTCCAGACAGTATTGTTTTCCCTCTATTATTTATCATATGAAAATATCTGCCAGACAATCTCTCGAAGTCCTTTCTGAGATGAAGCTTACTGGTATTAATTTTGCAAGTGTAAGAAACAGAGGCAAGTCTGGCATTGGTTCTGATTCCTGATAAAGTGGAAGCAGCTTTTAGCACTAGGTGTGCCATAGATTATGGAAAGGGAATTCCAAATTGATATTATCCAGTATTCTCTGTAAAATGCATTCTTGTAGGCTTTCCATGCATCATTCTCCTACTTAATAAAGAAAAAAATACAGATTACAAGGGGCAGGAAGACAGATGAAATAAACTTGCCTGATCATATAAGTGGATATTAGTGGACATTTTTGACAGGGCTCACTGTACTCTAGTTACAAGAATCTGAATAGAAAGCCTCATTTGCTCTTGGTCATTTGCTCATTGCAATTTGGTCATTTGCTTCTTTTCTCCAGAGACACAAAAGTGCACAGAGGATGGAAAATTAAAACAGAACTCTGTTATTGTCATGATTATTGTTGCCAGATTATAAGAAAGTGCCTATCTGCCACTTCTCCCGTATGTGCACATTGCACATGCACATGTCTCTTTTTATGTTCACTGCCTGTCCACAGCTTGTCTCATACATGCATCTCGTTATGTCTCATTATCACATTTCATTCCCATGCTCTTTACAGTGCAAAACAAGGTGTGTATTTGGTTATGAAAATGCTAGAGGGGGTTGAGGGCGATTTTGCATGGGAGATGCTGTGTCAATCACTGCTCCTTCTCTTAGTCCTTGCAGATGAATTCTGGATGAGCCTCAGCTGGGGTGCTTCTGGCACTGGGGAAGCTGAGATTTAGATAGCAGCCCCAGTCCCCTGGCATGTGATTCAAACACTGTTATCAAACTTGCACTGAGGGGCCTGAAGACTTCTTCCCACCATGCAGAACACCGGGTTGTTCTGTAAATCAGCATGATTTACGGGTTGCTGGGGGAAGATGGTCTTTCCCAGTTCAACTCTTTCACTCTAGGCCTACATATAATCCTTTAATTTTTTTTTTCCCAGAGGGAGGCCTGTTGCCTAGCCTAGCTACCTAAAGGGGTGTAGGGGGAGGGAAACCACAGGCTTTTGTTCCAGCATTATGCTATCCACTGATGCTGGCTGGGTATGCCATTCCTACCTGTCATCCAGGCTCCTGCTGCAGTTTGTCCCCATGAATGTAAGTGCAGATGAACCTGCTGCCACTGCTGCTGATCTGCTACCTGCTTTCTCTTCTGATGTGAGCTGTGTGTTTTGACCTGTGTTCAGCAGGGGATGCCATTAAACATCAGGACCAGAAAGCTGCCATGGTCTCTTGGAGGAAGCTTTCGTTTCTTGGAGGCAGCAGGGCATGCTGAGGGACTATAGTGGGAAAGACCGTGGTACCTTCCCCACGAGAGAGAAGCAGGGTAGGTGCAGAACTACTATGGGTAGAGGCAGAACTGCAAAACAGAACCCATTCAACTGGAATAGCAAAGGCTGCTGAGCAATGGTGGTTGCTGTGACCTGAGCTGTGCTTAACTGCATAAGCTACACTCCCCAGAAGAAAGTGATCCCTGAAAATGAGTGCTTAAGTCACCTGTGTGCTCACAGAAGGGACAACCAGGACTGCTGCATCCTGGGGCAACTACAAGCCCAGCACATTCATCAGCTGTTGGTAGAGACTCTTACAGAGAGATGGGACAGGAGAATGGTTGTGGAGACCTGGAAGAAGAGAATGCTTGCAGTAATAGAAGAGTAGCAGCAGGCAGGTTGGTGGGAGAGGAGGCGTTGCATTTGCTGGGATATGGATATAAAACGCACAGCTGCTAAATCAAACTGATCCCTTTGTTTGTTTCCTTTTTTTTTTTTTTTTTTTAATAACGAATAGCAAGTGACTTAAAGACAGAGAAAGATAATAGTATGCCCTCCTTTATATTCCAGAGCGTCCCCCTTCTCCCTGCTGTTTGGCACGGTGCCCATTTCCAGCAGGCACTTTCAGATGCAGATTTCTCCCTGAATAGGTATGGCAGGGCTCTTTGTCCTCATCTCCCCTACCTTCATTAGAGGCTCTGCTGTTGCTATCAGAGGGACCAGGGCCGGGCAAGGAGCAGAGCAGAAAAGGCCCCCTTCATACCAATTCATTACCATACAAATGGAGGAACACCCCAGCTATGCAGAGGGCGGTATCTTTATAAAACATGCTGAAATAGCACACAAAACAACGATTACACAGCGCTTATGCACCAGTTAAAATTCACCCTGGGTAGGCTGGATAACACATATACATATAGGATAAAATGGATTCACTTCGGCTCTGCAAATGGTTCATAGATGTCTCATGAGATTGGGGCACTGCCTGGGGCATGGTGGATGTATCTGGGTTGTAACCTATCCACAGGGCAGCAAGCTGTGACAAGAAGACTGATGAGGAGAGGAGATGATCCCCCGTTTGCCTGTTGCCCTGGTTCAGGCTAAATGTTGAAAGATGAGACATCTGTGTACGTGTGGCTCAAAGGCCAGTTATCCAACATAAATGGTGTTTGGAGGTCTGTGTCAAGCAAGAAGACTCTCAATTATCAAAATTTGCTTTGGTAGGAGAGAAAATGCTGGGAAACTCATGGTTTCAAGAACTGAAAACCAAATGTGGTTTTAAAGTGCTTTTGGTGAAATACAATCTGACCTTGTGCTTAGTGAAAATAGTATATAAGAAACACTGTGAAAAGTCCATTTTTTATGAATATATTAATTCAGAAGCTTTATTGATATGTGAATAGTAACAACATATAGAAAAAAAGGATTGGCTGGTGAGAACATGCTCCTGGATGAACATGAGATGGGATGTCACACCTGCAAGACAAGGAACTGTAAGGAAGAAAGAGATTTCCTCAGGCTGTTTGGGATATGTTCCCTCTCTGCTGAAGTTACACACTTCTCCATCAAGACTGCTAATCTCTAAATTTCCTGAAGTTACACTTGTGAAATTGTAAATATCAGGGTCATGTTCGGGAGGAAATGAAAAGTGAAAGCAGATCTGACAGCAAAGAGAGGTCAGGCCACAAATGGGGTTAAGTAAAGAGTTGTCCATAGTCCAGAAGCTGGGGAGCTCCTCACCTGGGCTGTTTTAATCCAGCATTTCTGGACAGGGGCTTTCAGGGGGAAGAAGATACTGAGGCAAAGGCTGTGATCCTCCAACTTCCCTTATAGGTTTGCAGAAAACAGATCAGAGTGGGAAGAGCCACACATGCCTTTGGGTTCAAACCCTGCATACAGCTAAAGGACCATCACAGCCAGATGTTGATAAGTTAGAATTGCCAGGAACACTGGTGTTAGTCTCTCTGTGGACAATCTTGTCACTACTGAGGGCCCAACAACTCCAGAGGGTGCTTGGACACCAAAGAGACTCCCCAGGGCAGTGGTCATGTCCCCAAGCCTGCCAGAGACCAAGGAGTGTTTGGACAACGCTCTGAGGTACATGGTGGGATTGTTAAGGTGTTCTGTGTGGGGACAGGAGTTGGACTTGATGATCCTTGTGGGTCCCTTCCAACTGAGCATATTCTGTGTTTCTCTGATCCCTGAGGATCCCTAGCTGGATGCTATGCCCAAATGTGACAACAAATACAGACCATCTCATCCAAGTGTTTCCTCTGCACTGCACTAGGCCGGGTTATAAATAAATCCCTCTGCTGTCAACAGTCACAGCGGCAACATGGGGAGCGCCATTTTGCAAGAAAAACATTTAAAATGAGGGCTTTCCAGTTATGGCCTGAGATTCTTTGGAAATAAATGACAGAACAGCTTGGGGTTAGTGTATGGCTGAGAACTGTGGGGTATACCCACAGCAGCTCTGACACCAAACACAAATGATAACCAAAGCGCTTGCGCAGTTCCTCCACCTCTGTTTTCCTGCCCTCCTCTCCCACAGGAAGGTGCACTAGGATGGAGATGGGTGATGGCACTCCAATGCAGCCCTGCAGCACGGCTGCACAGGCTCTGGCTGGGTCTGCTGCTCACTTGAATTAGACCTACAGTGGAGACAGATTCTGAGGGGCTAGAGCTGAACAATCTGGCCTGGGAAAACCTGGTTCATCAATTCCATCTCTTTTCTTGCCACTATCAAAACATTTTCTGGAAGCATTTTATAATGTCTACCTACACCAATCCAGCCACACAACATGCTGGATTTGTAACCATATAATTACACCTCCCAAAATGATATATATTATTGCCCTCCAAAGACCCGAACAGGTAGGTAATAAACACTTTTTTAGTGTTTATTATTATTTAAACCTTTAAAATACATAAATAAATAAATAAATAAATAAATAAAACTATTACTTAGCAAGTACTCTGGAAGACCTTCAAAAGCACAGTCTGCTGTGGAGAAGAAGAGGAAAGAATTACCCTTTCTATACCTCTTTGATTTATGGAGGGGAAAAAAAACCCCTTAAAATCCACCATGTTTCTCTGAAAATCAGCATAAGGCAGTACTGTCTACAGAAATCTGCTTTATGTCCTTTCAGGTTCTCACTTTTCAGGCATATTTGCTGGTATGTGAAACACATGTAAGCCTCTCAGTAACAGCTATGCTTTCAGATCTTTATTAACCAGTAGAACTGCGAGACTGGCATATCCCTGATCTGGAAGAGGAAGATAGGGAAAAGATCTTCTGAGCTCCGTGAAAAACAAAATTTGGAATATAATTCAGGATTTCTTGCAAATGTTGATCAATTGACCTGCACCTTGGACATGAGCCAGGCTGCAGTCTCATTAAGAGATTCCAGATGAATCATATGCCTCTCAAAGAGGTGTCTTAGTGAGATTTTTCTGCAAAGACTATTGATGTAATTCCAGTTATATTTAATTCTGGTAAATATAAGGGCAGGTTTTTTAGCATGTGAGTTACAGAAAGAGGCAAAGAAGTATGTCAGGCTAGTTTAACCACAATTTCAGCACCAGTCTGGTTAAATCTGTTTCTAAATCAATCTAGCTCTGCTACCTCTGTGGCCAAACTACACACAGAAAGGCCTTAAAAACTGAAGTGATAAACCACCAAGGAACAGCAGCTTATAATGAAAACAACAGGGATGATAATTAAACTTTCACCAGTGGTCTGAACTGGCAGTCAGCTCAGTTAGCAAACTAATAAAGAGACAGACCAAATTCTTTACTGCCTGTCTGTTAGACAGATCAACCTTGACAGTGTTTCACCCTACCTCCCTAAAATGGGGTGAAAGACTATTCAGGCAATAGCCAAAGCTCTTTCCATGTGGCATCCTCCTGATTTCTCATGAGCTTTTACCTACTGTTTATTAAGGAGCTGTTCTATATAGACCTCCCCACCCCATTTGCCTCTGAACTCCCAGCTAATTCTTGTCTCATTACTTCTGTTTTGATGCTTGCATGACTTATTAAAAATAATTAATTTCTTACATGAGAAAGCCCTGGTATGTACTGTACAGTAACATTAGCAAAACCCAGTAGGTTCTGTACCAGCTGATTTCTGGGATTTTGTGGTCAAATATGCAGCATTGACAGTAAATACATTTGATTTATATCAGCTGCTGATCAGATAAATATTTATCTATTTTCCTCTAGTACAGGTCATATCTGTAAATCGCCAGGTGAATTCAAAAGTGGCTTCTCAGGCTGCTACAATCTCTACATAACAATGTATTTCTCTGACTCACTTTTTCAGAGATATCCTGCTACATATGAACTTACAAGGTATTTTTGCAGAAATATTTATTGCATGTTCTGTGTTTCATGGCTATGCCTAGCAGGTGAGCATTAGTTACTCACCATTAGTGACATGGGTTTTTTGTCACTGGCATTTGCATAACTTGGATACCATGAGGTCCCTAAAAGTTCTGTGTTTCCAAAGTTCTTCTTATCATAGGGGTATAGTACAAAATGTATTGACCTTCTGTGCTTATTAACATGCTTTTACTTACTGTTTGAGCTTCTTGCAATTTGTAATGTGCTTTATGCTGACAAAATGATAAAGAGGCAGAGAGCAGAAAGGGAGGAACAGAACCAGCTAGAGACTAGACTGCATTATAAGTTGCCCAAATAATTAAGCCAGATAGCTGAAAAACAAGGACAAGTTTTCTTCTGACATATGCTGCTGCTTTTCAAGCATTGTACCCCCTTTCCTTTTGTTCCTTTTCTTCTGGGAAAATATACTCTCTTTCTAGTTTCCTTCCACTGGGAAAATATCCTTCATGTAAATAATTTTTGATTTAACAACATATTTTTAATAATTTTCATCATCCTTATTCAGTGTGACTTTCTCTCTTCCCTTTGCAAAATGCCCTTCATAATAATGGAATTGCATTAACATTTCTCCTTCAGCCTCCACTGCAAACAGGGACCTGAACAGAAGCCCTGGTTTGAACACTGTAAGTGGAGGCACATCAGTTCAGGTGGGTTACAGCTGTTGAAACCTGCACTGTAATACTGTCAGACAGAGCAAACGATCAGATCATCAAATAGGATTTTAAATGAAGTCTGAAGTCTGAAAGGATTCTGGAAAGAACCATTTTCAGATAAAGGAAAGGAGATTTACTCCAAATCTAATGAAGGAGCTAAAAAAAAAAAAATCCTCCTCAGCTTCCCCATTTCTAGGTGTTTTACTATGTATTTGTGAATTTTCTAAAGCGTTTTCCTCTGTTGTCACTGTCTAACACACCACACTGCATAACTGTCATTGTGCATTTACATTTTTCTTTGTTGCTGAGGACAGCCAGCTTGAATTAGAAGCTGTTCATAGCCGAATTCTGAAGTATCAGGATATTAACTTGGATGTGGCAATGGATTAAAGCAGGGCTGTCCCACCCCTTCTCCCAGCCTCGCAGGGGAGGGTGTTGATGGGTAACACAGCTGCTCCTGAACTGCCACTGCTCCTGACTGACATGTTTTTTGCTTTACTTTAACACGTCAAGCTGTCTGTATCCTTCTGTCAGCTCCAGGCAAGGATGCCAGCCTCTAAGATAAGGGCAGCATGCTGAGGCAAGGTTGGTACTTGTGTCAGCCACCCCAGCTTGATCCGCTGCTGCATGGGTCTGCACACTGCCAAAACTCTGTCATTCCTGTCTTCTGGGCAGCTACTGTTTGTAAAACCAAATCTACTACTTTACAAAAGTTATTCTTTTGCCCCAGATGGGGGATTTGTCAAAGTCCTGAGTCACTGGGAGGCCCCATGGAGGCTCTCTGACCTGGGTTGTGGGGGTAGCCCCAGCTCACACTGTTGTATGAACAGGAGTGTTCCCTCCATTGAACCCCACTCCTAAACAGAAGGCAAAGAATCAAGTGGGGGATTTAATGTTAAGCACCAAATACTAAATTATTACCGGTCAGCCTAACTCTCTACCTCCCTCCAAATATTTTAAACTCAAACAGATCGTGCTCTGCAGAAAGCAAGCCAGTGCTCTTAGATGGGAATGTATCTGTTATTGCCTAGTACCACACTGAAAAAACATTGATTTCCACACACTCTGAATGTTGCTAAGGGCTTAGGAACTAATGTCAGCTGACTGTGTTTGTAGTGGATGCTCAATCTCTGCACCAAATACACTCTGCAACCTGGTAACCTTTAAAATGATAGTGGCACCTTCTTGAATAAATCATTGCCACCAGATTTCATGGGTTTCCTTTGGGTTTTCTTGGGAGCAGAAAGGGAAAGGATGAATATGAACATGATATGATGACAGTAATATTGAAGTTATTTAATTCAATATTATTAATATACATTTGGAATTTTTTTCCCATGTTTTTGAATTTCCTCAGGGAAATTTGCTGCATTCTTTTCCTGGCATTTCTTTCAGTCTTTCATTCTCTTTCCCTTTTTCTTTCCTCTCTCCTTCATTTTCCTTCTTCCTTCATTGTCCCTTTCCTCTCCTTTTCCTTTACATGTTCCTGATCTTTTTCCTTCTTTTTCTTTTTTACTCTAGTCTATCATACATTCTTGGCTTTTATATTCTATTACTTTTTATTTCAAGAAAATCCTAGACATGTATATATATATATATGTGTATATATATATATGTATATAGACAGTTTTGCATGCTTTTGCTCCTAATAATAATTGTGGGTCAATTTTTGCACCCTATAAATTTGGATGGATAAATTTGGTGCAAATTCCACAGACATTAATGGAATTTTAACTGACATCAGACTCTAACCTGACATTTTAATGATTGATTTGCATGGTCTCAGCTGCAAGACAATTTGTCTTAAGCCCCCATTAAATCAGAAAACGACTGTTTCTGACTGAATATGCCAATCATTCTAGCTTATCTAGTGAGAGATGCCACATGCTTTCTCCTGCTTTAGCCTTATTTTTTGACAGCTACTTACACTATTTATTGTCTGATTGGGTCTGCCAATCCTCCATACACATCCCAATCTGTCCAGCCCAGACAAAAAAGTCTGAAAACATTTCTAAAATCTGCATACTGTTGTTGATTACAAGATACAGGGGCAAAGAAATGCAGCCTAGATGTGGCAACATGCTTACTTTTGTATCATTATTTCCCAGAAAAAAAAAAAAAAATTGCAAAAACTGACAAATGAAATTATGTCTGAGCACCTGGGCTGATTCTGATTATAAAGGGAGGAAGGGCACTACGTAGAGGACAAAAGCCACATTTTCTTCTGAGGCTTTCAACACTCACAAGTCAGTAAGGGCTAAATCCTGGCAGTCACTGCTTGCTGTGCTGTGAAGGAGGAGGAGGAGGAGGAGCAGGAGGAGGAGGAGGAGGAGGAGGAGAAGAAAGAGCTGCTCCCCAGGCAGTACCAGGAGACGCAGCTTGCTGGTGTGCCTCAGTGTGTGTCTGAAGGAAGGGGATGCCCTCAGCAACCACTGATAGGGTAGGCCCTTCTTTGCCTCCATGCAGAGAGACAAGAACTCCCCTGTGCTGGGTCCCACTGTGAAATCCTGCTCATCAACACCAGGATTCTCTCCATGAAGGATACATCTGCCAACCTCACAGCTGTGGCTTGCCAAACAGCACACCAGCATTTGGACTACAGTTTCTCAGAGGGGCTGGCAGAGCTCTGACATCCGCCGGGACCTGATCCAAAGCTCATGGGATTTGAGGGGGGAGAAAAAGTCCATTGATCTTGGTGGCTTTGGATCTGTCCCTTTGCTCGTCTCCTTTGATGATTTATACAACACCGACATGCATATTTCACTTCTGAGGCACACAGAGCACATGGTTTTAATCTCACCCTTTCCCTGGTGACAGGGAAGGAACTGTGTTGGCAGCTAAGACACTGAAAAACATTCATTATTCTGTATATTATTATTACTTTTTACTTCCCCACGGAAGGTAGAAATTACAATAAAAAAATCACAAATATTTTGTTTCACAATCTTTGCCTGCCCTTAAAGGCACACTCAAATATTGTAAAGTGCAAGTTTTTGTGTGTGAGTAAAAATGATGAGAATGTTTTGTATTGAAATGGGAGGTAAGAGAACATCAAGAACTAAAAGCCACCAGGGGAAAAAAAAAAAAGCCCCTTTTTCCTAGAAACAGCTTAGAGAGGGAATCTTTCCAAAGTACCAGGAAATTCTGTTCTCAGATTGGAAGGTGAGAACATTTCAATCTTGTGAAGTCTTTGTTTATAACATCAAGATTACTGGGCCATTGGCAGCAGTTCTCTATTAATTATGCTGATCTGGACCAAGTCCTACAGTAGCAGTGGCTACAAAACAAACGTAAAGTAAGTGACAACTCAAAATTGCTCATGACCTCAAGAGCAGTTTTCAGGAGCAGGCAGGGCTTGCTATGTTGTCTGTCAGACACAGCATCCCATGCATTTCTCCAAGGGATGCTCCCTCAGCACCCAAATTCACGGAGACAAAGCACCTCCTGCCTACAGGACAGACTCACAAACCACCAGGCATTTTAATAAAGCAGGAGGGATGCTTAGCTGTATTTTTAGATTTTTCATTCCTAATCCAACACCTTCTTCCTTCTTTGTTTCCTCACTGGCTAGTGCAATATTTTCAGCACTAGATGTCAGTGTGGACTTGGAATACCAGATTGCTCTGTAAATTTTCTTTAACAACAGAGGAAGAATTGCTATTCAGAATGAATCGAAGCCTCATGAAATGCTTTCTACAAAACAGGTCCTTTTTTTGCTGTTTAAACTCCACTTGGAAAGTGTAGAACTGCTTTCTGTCCTTGATTGGGATTAATATGGCTGTAAAAGGACCCTATCTAAATTGTGATCATATAATGACTGAGTTAAAGAGGAGTTACCACGAATCCAGAGGAAAAGCTTTGTTTAGAAAATAATAAAGAAAAAGAAATGGTTCTCAATGATCTTGATAATTTGTGACCCTGCTAAGAAAAGCATTGTGCAGGGAGTCCATGGGGATGGTTAATCCTGCAACTAAGAGTACTCATCTCAACAAGAACCTACTGACAAGACTGAGTCTTAGCACTCCTACTGCCTAGAAAGATACAGCATCATCTTGAAGTGTTTTGCTACACCAGGCAGTTACAAGGACTGTTCTAACTTGCACTTGATTTAACATTGGCCTGGCATTTTCTGAATATTGAAGTGAAACCAGTTTGGGGCAGAGCAACCAACCAGGAAGTGTATGTTGGCTTTCCGAAGTGAAGAAATTACGTTTTTGGAAAACATTTTGCTTCTTTAAGTCCCTCCTTCCCTATGTTGTTATGGGAAGGCTGAGGAAAATGGATGAACCCCAACTCCCCTCATTTTTCAAGCAGCAATCTAGAACAAGACACAGCTCCTCTTGCTCCTGGAGAAGTACAAACTGGGGAAAGGCAAAGCAAAGAGAGAAGGAAGTGGGTTCACAATTCTGATTTCTCATCTCTTACGTTCATGGGTTTTGGCTTCTGTCGAGTGGATCTGAGCCAACACGACAGATGGAGCCTTTTACACCACCCTCATGCTTGGTTTACACCAGGCATGATGCACAGAAGCCGAGGCAGAAAACGTTTCTGGCAGAGCACTGAGCTCTCTGACATCCTCCCAACTCGGTACCATTGTAGCTGTGATCTAGGCCTTCAGAAAAATCCATTTACATGCCTTTGTACTCTCCACTATGCATTCACCAATAAAGTATTATCCTGATACATATATTAGTATACCCTGCTTTTATTATACTTTATGATTGTAACTGTCCTTTTGACTCCTGCTGCACAAAGTCACTGTGACACATGTGACTGCCCAAGCAGCTGTGCTTAACCCTCCTATGTGTTTTTGTTTCTCATTATTAGGTTTATCAGTAGCAGACTGCAAGAAGGGGATTGTAGAATATTAATTAATAATTCATATAAAATATTAGGAAATATCGGGCAAAAATAAGAACAAAGTCATTTTTTCTTCTGGGCTCTGAGAAGTTAAGGTAATCTTTGGTAGATAATAGAGAACCTGAGAGAATACAGATTGTGCTTGGCAAGTGTAATGTCACATGGCTCTACCACCTGCTCCCATTCCTACATTTTGCTCCCATTCCTACATTTTTCACTGTTATTTTTCTGTAATACTGTTTTCCATTTACTTACCTCTTTCTATAGATGTCTGGCATTCAAAGAATTAGTATCAATAATGAAAGATGTATCCTGTAAAAGAGCTTTGCCTGCAATCAGCTTCTGAAGACTGATTTACCTGTGCAATTTTCACTTGTCATGACTTGAAGTGTCTGCCTTACTATTATCATGAGCTGCTCTAGATAAACCTCTCTGTTAAGCCAGCTGCCTCTTTAGGTTCAGAAGGGTTTTGTGGTCCCACCCTGCACTGAAAAACAAATTAGTGTAACTCAGGGATATACCTCAAAAGACTACCATTATTTCCCCCTGCCCAAGTGAAGGGAGTTTAAGGTGATCAATCGCCCTCCCCCAGCTCCCAAATCCACACTCAGCTGGCATTGCTGGGTACTGACACATGAGATCTGAAAACAAGAGAGAGTAAACATGCTTCTCATCTGCTGGTTTGTCCTCCACCCCCTCTTGGAAGCCACAGAAACAGAAAAACGAGCTGGATGGCACCTTTATATGCCAGCCTCTGTGCCCCAGGCTCTCATACCCACGGATGTGTGTATCGTGCCTTGCCCAGATGAACATGCATCGATGTCACGTCATTAATGGAATGGTGCAGATGCCTCCAGTGTAGAAATGGGCATAGCCTGAGCAGCTATTTGTCTTCTCTTGTTTCTTAAGCATGTAATAAAAATGAGGGTTGCAAGAAAGATCAGGAAATTAGAGAGGTGATTAATGCAAAGCTGATAACAACAACAAAAAACCACCAACGAAACTAATACAGTTTATGGGAGAACCAGTAAAAGTGCTGGCCTGATCGTGTACCAAAAAAGCAAATTCATATGAATAGCATTTGGTATTGGCTCTGATTACTCAGTGGGTATGATAATACAACTGTGAGTAGGACAGCATAGAAATTGTTAGGGTGAATACCCTTTCCTATGAGAAATCTTGGACTGAAGTGTATTTCTTAAGGTAGTACTTTATAGCATTTGGTAATGAAGTGCACAGCACAAATTGCCATTTCATCAAGTATGTTATTTCCAAGTATTTCTTCCTGTACAAAGTGGTCAATCAATAAGTCCAGTCAAAATGCCAGTTTATTTTCAAGATTAAGTTCTCTTCTTTGTGAATGTCAGTTTTCTCTTTGGGCAACTCTAGAGTACAAAATACAGTATATTGTTTGCAGTGTGATAGAAATCTCAGAAAAGCATAAACTTAAAACAAAAGATTTAAACAGAATTTTTATAAAGCAAGGGTGAACTTCCTTACCCTTGTGAGCATCATCACACATTTCCAAAACAATTTTAGAAACCAAAACTTGAGTTTGACAAGAAGCTTGGTTTTCTATTCCATGAAGACTGATCTCAACATGTTGCAGAATTGTTTTTCATATGTCAGTGCCTAAATCTTCATATGATTAACATCAAACTGTGTAAAGAGTTATTCAATGTAAATAAAAATCTAAATCTGGATAATGGGGTCCCCTGCATCTATAAAAACACCAGACACCAGCTGGAGCATCACTGACACCAATATCTATCTAAAAGGATTCCTACAATAGGTTTATGTATTGTTTGTAGTCACACTGAGAGGGATTATATGGGACCTATTTCCTTCAGTGTACAGATGTGATCATAAAACAGCCTTGTCTGCTGGATGGCTTACTCTAGCTACAGATGCAAGGCATGTGCACTTTACACATCTTATTTCAGGGGGATAAAACAGTTCTGTTTTGCTTTCCCTATGAGCAGCTGAACACATCAGAAGTCTCTATTTTCAGTTATCTGTGCAGAAGTGGTGTGCAGAGCTATTTCTTTCAAATAGATGAAATACACAGCAATGTAAAAACTGCACTGACCTCTTCCAGTCGCAATGTGCACTTCTAGCCTGGTACCTGCTCAGAAAATCTAGTTGACTAAACCTTTCTAGAAGGTTTTAGAAGCTCACACTAGTCATTACGAGGGTATGCCATTACTTTTTAAATCTTTCTCATTTAGAGAAACCGTCTGATTGTTCTGAACAGAATGAAACTCTGTCTTTATTAGTTCAGGGTCAGAAGCTTCTGTCAATAATGAAACCTTGCTTAAATCCTTGTTTCAGTATCCCTTTAAAAGCCATAAAAGGAGGGGGCAGGAAGGGAGAGGGGAAAGTATCCCACTGCATAGCTCACTGTCAAGCAAAATGCAGGCCCCTGTTCCATTTATCAGCACACATTTTCCAAAATGTGCAATATTATGAATTTACACCTAATTTTGCATGCTCAGGGCACACCTGTCACCCAGTATGTTCAAGTAAACTGGTCAAGAATCAAGTTCATTACTTTCCCTTGCTGATAGACGAAGTGGTGTAACCAGAACTGAAGGTATGCAGCTTATAACAAAGAACAGTGAGTATATTTGCCTGTCTAAACCAGTTTTTTCCCACTATCCTGGACAAGGAACAAGTAGTGCTTATTTAAGTATGATGATTCCCTAGATATGTTTCTACAGGAATAATAGCAGCATTCACTCATATAGACTTATAGAAGTTAATTTTTATATAACTATTTGCTTTTCCAGTAAGTTATTGAAATCTGTTAAAGTATGGTCAGCAGAAAGATATTCTGCTTTCTCTCTGCAATGCTTCCTCTCATCACTACTGACTTTCTTTTGTAACTTATGAAGTTTTTATGCAAGCTACTTCTGGAGTGTAATAATGAACAAATGGGTGCAGGTTACAGCACCAGGTACTTGCCTCTACAAGACTAGACAGCTAATAGACATTTGTTAAAAGAAATGTTAGCTTGAAAACCTAACTGTACTGTTGCTTATATAAAGCAAATTTTCATATAGAGAAAAAATTCTATTCATTTTTCAGAGAGACCAAGAAGATTTGAGGGGAGAAAGCTGGCTCAGAGGAGTGGCATATTTTTGGTTTTTTTTCTGAAGATATAGGTGTTATTTGAGAGATGTGTCTTGTTTAGACTCACACTTGATAGTGAGAGAGCTGCAAATATGTCCTAGATGCAAAACAAAAACTGAAGCCTACCAAAAAAAAAAAAAAAAGAAAATCACATTGCACTGGGAGCAGTCATGCTCTCTGAGAAGGGAACACAGGCTGTCCTGTTGTTGTGATTTCTTTTCTGTGAAATATCCTATGCTGTTAAATGTAACCTTCTGACTGTAAGACTGCGTAACCAGATGCCTTTTTTGTAGGGCTTTTTTCCACCATAGGCTTCATAATTTAATCCTAAATTGAATAAAATATTATTCACAGTCAAATATGATCTGTATTTAATACCTGCTCAACTCTTAAATCCACTGTAAAAAAAATACAGAAAGTGCTATGATACTGTGTAGCAATGTACTATTTTCAAAATGCTGTTTATTCTAGCAGCTGAACAGCTCTACTAACACTCAGTAGTGGAAATTTTAAAAACTCCATAAAACTCTGAGCATGCTCCCTCTAACCCTGCTCCAAAAGGGCTCAACATGCCACAGGCATTCTGTGAGCAGCAGAAATTATGAGTCATGTTTGCAACATCCTTTGCCCAAGCAGATTCCTGGAATCTAGCAGGATAGGAATTCCTACGGTAGCTTTCCTTTCTGTGGGAACATTAGAATCTCCATCTTCTACATAACAACTTATTTTCTGTACTGTTAATGTCTCTGAGAGATTTGGCTGAAGCTGGACAAGGATTTAAAAAGTAACCAGTGGCAGAGCAGACAGCATATCCACACCGATTTTCTTTCTGCAAGGAATTGAACTAGAAAGTGCTCATGATTGATCTACTCTGGAGTATCTACCACTGCTAGCAGAGACTGAAGCTTATAATTCACAAGTGGGGATGACATAGCTTGGGACGGCAGATTATCGACCCCAGCTGTCTGCCCAACACCCAGCACACAAAAGACTCTTCATGAGACATCTGTGGAATCACTGCCTCTTGCTGAAACAGGCAAACAATTTACACCAGCATTCTCTAAATGGGGTTCAGAGTATTCACAGAGTGCCTCAGCTATCCAGAAAAGGGGTGTTGGAATGAAGAGTTAGGGCTCTAACCTCCCGTGCCACCCCCAAGAATGGAACCTCTTCTTGCAGCAGACCCAGCTGTGAGCTTCAGTGATGCCAGAATGCGATGCCACGTGCAGTTGTAAGAGACATGGCAAAAGGAGGGGGAACAGGAGGCCTTTCACATCTGAGAAGGAGCATCAAAGATGCCACAAGTGTAAATTTAATGCTTCATAATACTTTGTATTTAAATTATGGTTTGGATCAGTTTTAAGGTATTAATTATAACATACTGGGCCATTGTGATACAGTCAGGAATGTAGCTGGAATCCCTGCTGAGACAGTATGATAGAAAGTCCTGAAGCACTGCTTCATGGTGACATAGTCTAATTTAGATCAGACAATAATCCATAAAAACAAGCAGTTTTCCTCAGATGACCGACTATAGGAATCATGTTTATATTAATTCGATGTATGTGACGCTCAGTATCAAACAAAGCACAAAACAGTTTTATGTCTCTGAATGTTTTGTCATGAGCAAACTGAGCCTGCTGTCCACATGGGTATTATTCACTAGGAGAAAATTTTCGGCTTAGTTAATCCTCGTGTAGAAAAATGTGAATTCGAGTGAGAGACTGAGGTACACAGGATTTTCCTGTACCACCTGTGAACCAAAGATGTCAGAGATTTTCGCCCTGCTTGTCACGCTCCCCGGTATGTCTCCTGCTACGTCCAGGTTCTCGGAGCTCAGAGGCTCGCAGCAAACCGTCAGGGTTGGGAGAGCCCCCAGAGGGGACAAGCGGCCCTTACCCGCTCTGCCCCGCCGAGCCGCGGCCCAGGCGGGCAGCCGGGAGCCGCCCCAGCCGCCGAGCCCGGGCATCCGGGCGTTTGCTGGGGCCGCAGTGGCGGAGAACCGAGCGGCGGCGCGGCAGGAGGGCACAGGAGGGCTCCGCCACCGCGGCCCTGCCCTCTCCTTCACCTGCCGGGGTTCTAGCGGGACGCAGACACGGGGACCCAGCTCGCCTTCCACCAGCGGCCGTCTGCCGCTTCGCTGCCGCCGCGCCCGCGGGCGGGGGACAGCGAGCTGCCCTCGTGTGCGAGTGCGTGCGCGCGTCCCGGCGGCGGCCCGGTCGCGGGATCTCTCCCTCCTGCCGAGGCGAGCGCGGCCGGAGCCCACGCGGGCCTCACCTGGCGCTGTCCCGCACCTTGCGGGAGGAGCGGCGCGGGAGGCGGGGCGAGCCGGCGGGCCCGGCCCGTTGCGCCGCCGCCGCCGCCGGGGGCCGGTCTCCCGCTGGGCGCGGGGGGGGAGGCGAGGCGGCGGCCCCCGCCCGCCGTAACCGCTCCCCATCCCGCCCGCTGGTGCCGCCCCCAGCATGGCGACACGGTAGAGGAGCGGCTGCGCCGGGGTGACCGCCCCCTCCCGCCTCCTCGGCACAGGCACGGCGCGCCGCGGGCGAGCGAGCGGCCTCGGCGGCGCTGCTGCCGCCGGTGCCCCGCACAGGGCTCAGCGGCGGCGGACGGGGAGGAGGATGGCGGTGGCGGTCTCGGCGGCGGCGGGCACAGCAGCAGCAGCAGCGGCGGCGGCGGCGGGGCCGAGCGGCAGCGCGGCGGGAGCCAGCACCGTCCCGAGCAGCTCATGGTGGCGCCCCAGACCCGCCAGCAGCGGCCGCGCCGGGGCCGCCAGCTGAGCCGGATCCCGGCGGGCGGCTCTCCCCTCTCCACACCGACCCACCGAGCGACCCGTCCCCCTCCCCCGGCGCTCCCTCTCCCCCCTCCCCGGCGCGACCCGCTCCTCGGATCGCCCCCGCCGGGGCCGGACTGCCACCACCACCCCTGGGCGCCGCGGGGAAGGCGGCGGCGAAGGGCACCGGGCAGCGCCAGGCGGCGGCGGGACCATGGGCGCGAAGCAGAGCAGCCCCACCGCCGCCAATGGCCGCACCCGGGCGTACTCGGGCGGGGATTTGCCTTCCTCGAGCAGCAGCAGCAGCGGCGGCGGCGCTAACGGGACCGGCGGGCGCTCGGCAGGCGGCGGCGGGCGCTACGCGCACCTGGCGGCGGCGCCTCACGCTGCTCCCGGCGGCGCGGCGGCCGCGGCGGCCGGAGGAGCGGCGGCGGCGGCGGCGAGTGCCGCGGGGTCGGCACCCCGGAGCAGGTCCCTGGGCGGGGGCACGGCCTCCGGGGCCCGGGCGGCGCAGTCCGCCTTCAACATCCCCCACAGCAGCGGCCCCTACGGCTCGCAGGACTCGGTCAGCAGCACCCCGGAGGAAGGCGGCCGGGAGCGGCCCGCGGGGGGAGGCAGCGGCGGCTCCTCCGGCGGGCCCCGGCTAGTGATCGGCTCGCTGCCCGCGCACCTCTCGCCGCACCTGTTCGGAGGTAAGGGGCACCGGCGGGGCGGGAGGGTTTCTGCGGGGCCGGGGTTGTGTGCGGTGGGATGGGGTGTGGGAGGGGGGGGTCTGTCCCCGGCTCCGAGGTGGGACGGGTAATGAATCATCACTCCGGGGAGAGCTGCGGCTCCTCCAGGCTGCCGTCCGGGTTTGGAGACCGGGCTCTCGGGCCGGCGTCTCCTATTGTCTGTAAGGAGAGCTGTGAAAAAGGAGGTTAAAAATGAAACGAGCCCGGCGGCGGGGAGGAAGCGGAGCCTCTCCGGCCGGCGACTTTAGACTCTAATAGCTGTAATCAGTGCCTGTGTAAATACTCTTGCCTACTACTTACATAATTAGAATTTAATTGGATCATGTGTCTCCGCCGTTTATTCTAAAATCGGACCAAACCCCTCTTTAGGCACTGATTAATGTGTGGCTGATGCTTGTTCCTCTTTCGGAGTTCTCGGGTATTCTGTTGAGAAAGTCGTACAGAAAAACAGAAGTTAAAGTAAGTTTCTTTGTTAATGCACCCTCTAAGAGGTTGGCAGAGCCGGATAGCTGTCCCTGCCGCTGGAGTACAGGCTTGCAGCACCGGTAGCCTTGAGGATGGGCACATGTGCTCTTGAGGCAGGAGGAACACTCGGCTAAACTCTCAAATAGTCAGGGAGCTGAGGCCCTTTGAGAAGCACATTAAACGTGGAGCACGTTATAGTTTTTTTTTTGTCTGACTTGCGCTACCGAGATTATTTGGGCTGTATAGGACGAGCATTTTACTGCCTGTATTTTTTACCTTGAAGCCGAAAATCAACTTGTTAGTTGTCAGCTGTGTTAAAAGTTGCTGCCTCCTTTAAGTACTGCTCATTCTAAAGGCTGTTCATATAGGTGAAACAATATGCAAGTTCTATTTTGTAATGGATGTAGTCTTCAACTGGTTATTTTTAATACATAAATAAATATATATAGCTATAAATATATATACCTATATAAACGTAGTACCCCAAAGCTTTGTCTGCAGCCTGACCCTCGCAGGGTACACGAGGTTTCTGGCACATGGCCTGCCGCCTCTGGCGACCTTAAGACAGCATAGCTGTTGCTTCCTGTATCTCAAGCTGCCTCGTCCCAGTGGTTGAACATTAACAGAAAGCTGTCAAACCCTATTGTAATAAAATAATATTTTCCTCTAAGATAGAAAGCATAACTATTCTCATGGTACCAAACTGCTCGACAGGCTTTGTTGCAAGGATACTCATTACACCATCAAAGTACCTTGAGAGGGAGGAAGGTGCACATGTGTAGTGATGAAAGGGTGCACTATCATGGAGTATTGTACAGCTCGTGCTAAGCACAAGGGAATCATTAGAATGTGTATCCAGTGGTTGCTCAAAGGTGAAACTTTTTTCCCACCCCCTCCTTGCTTAAATGCTGTACTGCAACTTGCCTTGGTGTCAGGAGGGAGTGGATTAAATGTAAATGAAGAGATGAGGATTAATAACCTAGGCAGCTGTATTCAGATGCAGGACATTCTCTTCAGAATAACTCTGAATTTGATCTTACTTTTCCATGGCATGTAATAATAATTTTTTAATTGCTGTACCACACTGTATTTTGTCCTTGGAGTGATGCAAAGCTTGTTGCCTTTACCGGTGCAGGAGAAGTGCCAGGAGGGGTACACTGTCTTTATCTGCTCACTAATAAATAAGGGCTGCCATATGTTAGGAGTATAAGTGGCAAGTTTAAAGTAAGATTTTTAGTGAAGAAGCAAATAGATCCATGACTATCTTGTGACCACATAAAGGCAGTGTATCTTAGTGGGATGAATAACTGCTTAATCATAATACTGCAACACCTGTGAAGAAGGCCTCACTTGAAGCATCCTTCTTCCAATTAAATATTTTGTGATGTTGATGATACATTATTCCACATCGCACTCAGTGTTGCCATCCTTTTCTAGTTGCATACTTTGTGTTTTCTTGATTCCTTGTAATAGCTACATGCTTGGAAAAAGTAATCCAACTGGAGAACATCCATTAATAGCATCAGCATTCTGAAAAATAACTTGAAGGATTGTTTTTGTCCTGATGGTAACTAGCTCAAGCTTGTCTAGGTGTGGTATCTGGCATTTATCTTGTGTATCTTGAGCATGCTTGAAGTCCCCTCCCTTGTTTTGTAACTTGCAAATTAGTTGAATTATTTATTTTTATCCTGAAAGCTGCCAAAATTAATTGTGAGGATTAGCATAGCAATTCTGTGAAAATTAAAATAAAATAGAAGAACAATAATACCTTCTGTAAGTTGAACCAAATCTCCAGCTATTTATGTTTTTAGGCATACTGCTTGGCTTCGTCAGTCAGTGACACGTGGGTGTTGCATTTGTTAAATTACTGTAATTAATTTGCCATTAGTGAATTACACTCTATTGTCACTTTTACTGAGCTGTTTTGCATGCTGAAGTAATGTATAAATATTAACCCTCTGATGTAACGTGCTTTAATCTATTCTAAGCTTGTTAGTACACCATTTGAATGAGAATATAAAAATTATGTTAAAGTATTGGGAAGCATGTTCAGTTATTGCCTGTGCTCCTTTAGGAGGAACTGTTGTACTAACAGCCTTTCCTGGCAGTGAAGGTCTCGTGTTCCCATATGACCTCAGGCTAAGGCACTTTTATGAACATCATACAGTGGAGTAAATACTGCTGTGTAGCTTTGTCTCATCTCGGGGAGAGTTCAGTTCACTCAATAATAACTCAGGGCCTTGGTCTCACAAAAAATATGTATGTGTGTGTGTGTTTAACTTTGTGCTGAGAGCATGCCTGAAGTAGGCTTAGGGCATTAAGTAGAGTGAGACCCAAATTCCGTAAGATCCTGCGGCACTCCCAGAGAGGCCAAACCTGTGCATGACATTCAAGAGCTTTATTGCAACACAGTGCCAAGTTCCAGCTTCCTTTCAGGTGATAACACTTACCGGGAATTTTGACCAGTAGTTTCCCTGCTCCGTTCCTCAGTGAATGGGACTTCCCTTCTCCTCCAGCCCCAAAGTAAATATTCTTACCTTCTGTTATGTGTAGAAGAGTTGGCCCTGAGGATCATGGGGCCAGATTCACATTAGTTTTTCCACTGCGTTTTTAGAGGTTTCATGCACATCAGCTCTGCAGCAAAGCTACCAGTGTAGTTATAATATAGCTTGTTGATGTCAGTGGTGCAATTGGTTCAGCTAAAAATGGACTTTTGGGATGGTCTTTGCTTTGGAGAGCTGGTGATGTGTTACTTCCACCACGTATAGTGTTGACAGCTCCTCAGAACCTTCTTCGTGTTTATGTTCCTGTTTCTGGGTGGTCATAACTGGGAGAATTATTGGCAAAAACACCTTCTGGTGTTCAAATTTGGGAATGTTGTTATAAGGCAGTAATGCCTTTAAACTCTTTTTTTTTGTTTTGTTTTGCTATTAAGAGTCTCTTAGGGAATAATATATTAAAATTCAGCTGAAGATAGCTGAAACTCAAATATATTGAGTTTTTAAAATTTTCACGTCAGTTCTTCTTTCAAGATGATTGAGCAGAGACTGTACAGGTATTACACAAAATCTCAGTTTGTGTTGTATGTGGCCATATACAATTTTATATGATGATTTTGATATGATGGATTTTTAAATATATAGTGTTGTCAGATACTGCTGTTAGCAGCCTTCATGTCAAGATTGGGAGTAATGATTTGGAGATTAAGTTGAATCTGTTCAACTTTATTAGGAGAAGGAAGTTTGTTACGTTCTTTGTTAGCCAAATAATGATCAGACTTTTTTTTATTAAGTACTTTACAGTGCAGGATTTATCACCAGCTACGGAATGTACATTACAGAGTATGGGTAGAACCTTGTAGGTATATTATAGTAGCATCTGTTTGTAATAATAATTAGTAGAAGTAATGAATGAATTCTTCATTCTATAAAAGAAAATTTATGAATGCCTCAGATTCATGAATTCAGGAATCTGAATTCCTAGTTGGATTGTGGGAAGCAGATAAAAATACAGGAATGATGTGAATTCTAAGAGGAGTTTTTTAGATGTATTTCACAATGCCTAGAAGGCCACATCTTGTTTTGTTTCCCATCAGAACTGTTTAGTTATATGATACATTTTGGATATATTTTTGAAGTTCAACTGTCTTTTGGTCACTTCGTTGCCCTTCTCTTCCAGTATGACACAAGTACTATTGCTTTGAGAAATTACGGAACTCTGAAACACTTCAGACTTAATGCTGCTCCCCTTTTGCCAGACAAAGGGACACTCAGAGGTCTTTGTCCCCTGAACTGGAGAAAGGTTGGGAAGTGTGCCTTGCAGCAGGACTGTTGGGATGGTGGGAGCAGGGGAATAGATATGTTCAGTTGTATCAATGAATTGACTCCAGCGTGAAAGAGTCACTTTTGCACTCTCTGAAGATATGGAGGATTTTGTAAATACATTATGATCCCCTTCACCAAAACACAGATTGAAAAATCCATTGTTCTAGGAGAGCAGTCCAAGGATAAGTCTATTGATAATGAGCTTCAGAAGGTCTGTTCTGACTGATGCATTTGAGGAATCCAGTCCCTTTGCAGAGTCTCACTGTTCCAGTGTTTAGTTTGGCTTCTCTTTGCCTGTGTACATTAAGTGGGCAATATACAGTTTGTGGTTTGGCAGCAGAGGTGTAAACCCTCCTGAGTCAGGGACAAGAAAAAGCAGCAAAAAATCCAACACCACCAGTCACCTCCTCCAGCTCAGTCAAGAGAGTGCTTTTAGTCTCATACGTTAAGTGTTTGGACAAATCGAGCTAAAAGAAGGACTGTTTGAGTCTTCCGGTGGCACTCATGAAGTCCCTGGGAGTCATCTTTCATTTCCTTCAGTTGGAGACCAGTCTCTGTGATGATGAGTAGCTTGGGGCAGTGAAGTAAAGACTGAGGTGAGTGATAGGGGATCTCTGAAAGGCTTCTTTTTCTTTCTTTTTTTTTTTTTTTTTTATTTTTATCTCTCTTCCTGCTTGGTGAACAAAAAGGTTTAGGAGAAGCTAAATAATAAGAAATGGCAGCACTGCATTTGCAGGAGAAATGTAAATAGTTAACCATCTGAGGAAAAGGACACAGCCTAATTGTAATGGCATATATAAATATTTCTTTTGGCTATCAAGGTAGTGATAATACCTGACTGAACCTTTGCTGTGCCAGTTCAAACAAAGGCCTTCCTCTTATTTAATGTCTTCTGAATACCTATGCAACCCTGATATTCTGATAAAGTGTCTCTCCTCATGTTCTGTCATATAATTGCAGACTAATCTCCAACAACCTCCCAAGTAATTTCTTAGTCTCATAAAGAAAGCCTTTTGTCACTGGTAGAAATTCAAAACTATTTTTAAAACACGTTGCCTATGCATTTGTTTGGGTAAGTTCTTCTCCCCTGTTCTTACCAGCTGCTTATGGAAAACTTCATCATGCAAATGTTCTTGAATTGCTCTCTTAGCCTTGCAGGAAGCTTTAAAGTTTTGAATAACGTTGTGAAAAATTTTGGATAGGTTTTCCTTGCTATTTGCATGCAACCAATTTTATATTATTTCCAAGATTTTTCTGCAGTGCCCATTAATGCCTTAGTTAATTAATACCCATTAATTAGTTTCGGGAGAGGTGTATGGTCATTTGGACAGATTGAGTTCATTTACTGTGGTAATGGAGCATGTTATTCTTGCAGATGTTTAACGTGTGAAAAGAAAGTGAGAAATCCTTGAGTTCTTGGAGTTTCTATTTTGGATCATCTTTAAAGATGTGCATCTTTCCAATCAAAAGAAAACAATTTGTATAAAACCACAACTACCTGAGGAAAACCAGAACCACGTATCTTAAGCATCTAGGAGAGTGGTTTTTGTTGTTTACTATCTGGATGGATATTCCCTAAACAAGTGCTTGTGCTCCCAAGACCACCTTTCCTTAGTAAATGATCATCATGACTTTCATGAGTATGTCTTAGTGTGCATCCAGAGGTCTTTGACCTCTTGTCTGGTAGGCTTCAAATTCCTGATGCTTACAAAAATGGGAGGGTAAGCCATAGAACAAATGAGGCTGGTTCTCCCTTTCACTCAGGACATGCTTCTATTTTCTGCATGGAAATGGAATAGTATTGACCTGGAGAGATCAGGAGGCACGCAGGAAAACCTTGCAGGGCTCAAGGTGTCTGACTGCCTGCCAAGCAGAAGAGCAAGTGTTGTGTGGGATTTGACTCTATCACTCTCAGTTGTCTTCCTCGGGAACTGACCTAGCTGGGTATTTTCTTGCTAGTCTGCTCTGTCTCAGAATCAGACCACCACAGCCTGTGCACAGTCCCCGAAGGGTGGGTGTGCTGCATACCATCGGGGATATTTTTAGTAGATTGTGTTTGCTGACTGACTTAGTGTGCTATAAATACAGAGTTCTCATCTGGCATGCACTTTGCGTGTCTTCTAGTAACTTATAATAAATACACCTAAGAATAATGGCAAGGCGAAGCAAGCTGTTACGATTTGTTTGGCTTTCCATACAAAGTGTCATTTATATAAAGCAATTATTTAGTAACATTTTAGCTGTAAATGGCTTTTAAAACTAGTGGTATTACAAAACACTTCCTAGTTGGGCTCCCATAATTAGTCCTTATGTCAGATTGATTTATACTGCATTTTTATTATGGTTTTAAAAGTTGAACGTGGACTTTTTAGATATGGGAGGCTACTTGAGCATCTGGAATACTGTCAATACCAGTGAATTACAATTTTTTTAATGCCAATGCTAGCATATTCCATAAGGGTTATTCTCTGATAAAAAATGAAGCTTAGTTATGATTTTCCTGGATTTTTTTTTTCCTGAACTGTAGGTGTATATGCAATTTATTGAGTTGAAATATAGTTAAGGCACTTAGAGGACTCAATGCAGAAAGGGGAGGATCCCATGTCTTATTAAAATACAGATGCATTTATCTTTCAGTGTTGAATTTGACAGAAAATTGAAGGATGGGGTCTTGCTGAATTGTACTGAGTGTAACCTAGATGGAGTTGTTCTGTACTGCTACAATAAAAACTGTCATAGCATATACTAGCAGACGTGAAGTTTTCCATGTACAGCAAAAGAAAAGACTGCTCAGAGGTGCTTTCTGCAAATTGCCTGAACACATAAGCAGTATTTTGAGTATCTTAATTTTTTTGTGATGAAATCTGGACCAATCTGGTGGTAGTCTTTCACAAAACTCACACACTAGATTGTCATCCTGTCAAGAATCTTAGATAGTTCCCTGAAAATCACGTTACTTTCAATCCTGATTTCCTGCAGCTGTCAGAAGTTTTACTTGTTGTAGGATGAAGAACATCACTCTTCCTTTATTCTTCAGTGTGAATATGCATAAAAGTTCCAGTTTGGGGAAAAAGACTCTTACATCTCTTAAGAAAATGCTGTGTCCCTACCAAATAGATCAAAGCATTGTCAATTAAGCAAATGTCAGAGAGATAATGGTGGACAATTCCCAGAACATAAAGAACAGTGACAATAGTAAAATGTATCTCTCTGTGGTCATTTAACTGCTTTGCTTTAGCTGTGAGGCAGTTCTCTTTCTTACTGTCTTTGCTGCATCAGCAAAGAGGACTGGACCTAAGATGCCAGACTCGAGAATTTGCTGTCCATTTTCTTGTGTGTGTCGTTGTCCTTTGGGAAGAATGAGTTTAAAATCACACACCTGTGTTCTGAATATTGGAAGGCATAGTTTGCACATGTATGAGTGACTCAGGGCTCCTATGATATATTGGATAATCATGATTCATCTTCAGAGCTGATTGTGATGAAGTTTTATAAAAGGTGGTATAGCTGAGTTCAGGTGTGAAGTGCCCAAATACAGGGTTACTTTCCTTCTGATTTTTCGATGCTGTGATTTTTTTTCAAACTCATTTGCAAATTAGAGCTTGTTTGAGTGTTCAAGTTTTAGAGTTTTTTCACTCTCTTAGCCATGTGGGTATAGTTTTTAGAGGCAGTCAGATCAGTTTGGATGGATACTTGTTTAATTTTTATATTGGGAGTATTACTCAATGAAAGACGAGTAGATTGATTGCCTGAGTACAAAGCAGACATGATTTTTTGTTAAACCTCTAGCAATCTATTAATAAATTACAGTTCCAAAATAATAAAATATAATTGTAAAACTATTTATATATTTTTAAAGTGCTGTGTAAAGAAAGAAAATACCTGGTCCATCCATGCATTAGTGCCATAATGCTGTTGCTGGCTGAAGAGAAATGATCTACTAAAACAGCACATGAATGAAAACAGCATGAAATTCACATATGGAAAAGAGCTGCATACTATCAAAGAAACACCCTTTGAATATCTACTTCAGCTGTCCTAACATTTCCATACTAGATATCTAATACTGAGATACCAGATGACAAGTGTAGAGGCATTTCCTCACTTTTTAAGGACTGAAATACAATTAAAATTAATTGAAGGGTAGTGCATGTTTGCTATAGCTCTGCTGTTGGATTAGTTTATATCCCAGTATGCCATATCTGTGAATTTGTGTGTTTTGTAAGCGATAACATTTTCAAAGACACATGATACTGAGCTTCTTCATAACCATGGCTGTGAAAAAATGAAGAGCTGAAAATACTATTGAAGTAAAATAGGCTACTGAAATAGCTTCTGGTTTGGAGGAAATACAGATGCCATTGCTAGAATAATAAACTGTGTACCGAAATAAACTGGTTTTCATGCGCTTGATAAGATCAAGACCCAGTGACAGCATAGAATTAGGGAATGGAGGAAATGTTCCTTGGAAATGTGGGTCTAGTTTTGCTGCAAACAAAGGGATAAGAAAGCTAATGCAAATAATGTGTTTTACATTGTGCAAGGGGGGGAATGGGTGACGTGTTCAGCCCAGGTTGTTCTCATTGTGTCTCCACTTGGCCTCTCCAGTCGTAAAGCACACAGTTGTGTGCAGCTGATGAAGTCAGAGGAAATGATGAACACATTTGGAGCTAGATTGCAAAAGTGCTCCCAGTGGGCTGGGCTGGAGTATGTGACTTCTCTAGAGGTGTGCAGGCAACCAAACTTTTTTGTGTATTTAATGATACAATGATGATTTTTACATTTTGCTTTAAAGCTTTATTTAGAATAAATCTTTTAAGGTATTGTAAGCTTGGCTGATGTAAATTATTGACATTAAATCATTTAATATGTTGAGGAAATCCATTAATTTGTGAAAAGTGAGCTGGAATTAACCTCTGAAGAGAGCTTAGACTGACAGCAGTGTTGAGATTGTTCCTATCCACATAGATTTATGTTGTTACGGAATCTGAAGTCATGGAGTGGTTGTCAAAAGCATCCTAATTTTAAATTCTGGCCATTGTTGATTCTCTTAGGTATTGGCTAGCCAATAAGCAAGTTGCAGAGAAAGGTGCCATGCTACAGCAAATATAAGGCAAAGCATACTTAGCATTGATAAAATTATTCAGAGTGCAATTTTTGCCAGAAGTTGAAAGAAATAGCAGAAATTAGTTTTTATTATTCCTAAAGCAAGGACCACAACAAAAGTCCTTGAAATCTTTTGCTCTGATGCTTAAACAAACAAATTAAATGTGCAAATATTTGATAAGTTTTTTAGATTATTTAGCTAGTGGTCAAAACTACAGCATGCCAATATCCCTGTATTTTCCAGTGTTGCAAAATACTGGTTATAAGATGCACCTCTAGGGCCTCCTCATTTTCATCATTGTTCTATCATGGATTTGCACTATCTCTGGGCCATTAAATAGCTGTGTCCCATGGCAGCCTAAGACTTTATTAGCTGTAGTGTGCAAGGATTCTTTGAAATATGTTTAAAAACAAATGTTTGTATTCAACGTGTTGCTGGCCCAGCAGTATTAATAAAGATCCAGAATTAAAATGAGTGAAAAATGTAAGCACCTCAAAAAGCAGCATTTTGAGGAAATGTTAACCTCAAAAGAAATCATTTGGCAAGGATGCCAAATTTGTAAGCAAGAGAAAAAGAAAGGTCTGTATGGAATGGTGGTATTTGTTGCATTCTTACTTAGAGGGAATTTGGATTCAGGGATATGAGTACTGATACAGTTGTTTTCTAAGCTCTTAAACTATGGTCCTGTGACACTAGAGCTCTGTGTAACTTAGTGAGAGCCTCTCTTTTTTTTATTCCTTTTCTGTGCCCTTTTGCTGTTTTCTGTGTGGTTGAGTCATCTTACATGCAACACCTTTATTAGTAACTGTAGTGCTATTGAAAACAAAAATAAATATTCAGAAATACTGACTTAGCTGGATCTTAAAAATACTCACATTTTAAAAGTTCAGTGGTAGAATTGTGGGTTTGTTTCTTTGTTTTTCTTAAAAGACATAATTTAGGTGATTAATAATAATATGGATTATAAATTTTGATTTTGACTTTAATATCCTAGTTTTTTATAGAAGTTGTATATCATTAATGGAGGAATAACACTGAAGAGAAACCTATTGAAATAGCTAATTAGACCTGTATCGAAGATGAGGCCATTTTGATTAAGTTATTTATTTTATGATATCTATACATAGGTATTTTCTTGAATTCCAGTTTTTCTAACTTTCATTTTCCCAAACTTGAAAATTGTGATGTAAATTTTGCTTTTTGTTAGTAGTGTTTTGAAGCACATATGGGTTAAAACTGATTAAACTTGCTCCCTCAAAGAGCTAACCATGTAAATAGGCTGTACATCTAGCACAAGGCACTATAGCCTGGGATTTAAATGTCAACATATTAAATTCTAATCCTATTGGTTTTCTGTTTATGCCTTAAGGATTTGTAAATTTACAAAATTACACACTTGTAATTTGATTTCAGACATGTGAAATTTCAGATAGAAATAGGAAAGGAAGAAAAGCCTCGAGATAGGACCTCATTTTTATTTTCCCTCCTGTAGTTTCTCTCTGACATGCTAAGCCTCATGCTCCTTCAGGCAATGATGATAAATGCACTAGGTACAATGTTTTTGAGCTATTGGTGCAGCTAAAACACTATGAGGACAGCTTTACTCCAGTCACTGAGTCTTGCTCATGCAGAACTTTTTGTTTGCTCACAAATCTACCTTGAAGGGCATAATCCCATTTGTCAGGAATTGTCACCTATAACTGACAGGGATTTCTCCCTCTGCTGAAGGGGAAGTTCTTCCTGCAGTCTCAGTATTCGTGGTCTTAAATTGTTAGATTTGTAACCCTCTGCAGAAACTCATACATTGTAAACAAATTTTAATGGTGCTTTCCTAACTTTGGAAGTCAGTGAATAGTATGGCAATTGAACCCTCTAACTGAGGTTTACAAGTATCACCACAAGTACTTTTACACAGAGAGGTAAGTATAGAGGAAAGATACTTTGCCAGCTATTTCAGTCAGTGGTTGTTGTAAGCAATACATAAACATTGCTTTTTCCTTTCTCACAGGGTGTTTTGGAAAATAATTAATCATTTAAACAAAAAAAAAGTCATTATCATATTTAGGTTATTGTGCATATAATGACTTTTCTTCAAAAACTTTATGCAAAAGTGCTTGTAAGGACAGATTTAATTCTAATGAGTGATGTGTGGGCAAAAGTCTCTCTGACATTCATAGCACATGAAGAGACCTTGGGGTTCCTACTGGCGCTGGAATATGGGATCAGCTGGGTTTAGGCCATTCCAAGCAGATGATGTTTATTCTTTCTTAATTCTTAGTGGAAAACCATCTAATTTCACTGATATTTTATTTTGATGACTAATTTTACCATTGGAAAAATTCCCAATAAGCAAATTACTCTTACTGTTTTGCAACTGATTTCCAATTTTGAATGCAGAAATTCGCAATTGATGCATTTTTTTAACAGATAGTTCACTTCTCCTTACAATCATGAAGGGCTCTTTTTTCCCTTTCTAATTGTACTTGACTCTTGCTAGCTATTAGCTACAATTTCAATGATGCATGCAGCCTTGAAATGTAACTGAAAGGACATTTATTGCACTTAGTATCTCTCAATTTTTATAGCCTCTTACTTTGAATCAGGCTTGTAGAAAGCTCTAATTTGCTTGATGTGTCTGACAAAAAAGGACCAGCGTGGTAACGAAGAAGACAACATTTAGCAATAAAGTAACTGGCTTTAAAAACGTAGGTTGGTTGTCTGTCAGTGGCTGCCTGCCTAGTGAGATATTCGGGAGGATAGATTGATAAGAGAATTCATTGAAAACAGGCTTGTGTATCGAGTTCTCTAGTGTTACTGTTTGTGTTAGCTAGTAAACTTGAAGCTGCTGCTTCTTGTATAAACAAGAAAGCCAGCAGCAATTATTCTTTAAAACTAAAAGCAGCTGTTTGGGCTGTAAAAAAACATTTCCATAACACAGACAAAAGTACCACTGTGACTGTTTATACAAACTGGCACTCGTGCTGTATAAACAGGAGAATTTCAGGGTTTTTCTTACACTCACATGTAAGTTGCGTCCTTACTTGGAGATATACCTCATCATCCTGCTACACAGACTGAAATTTTTATCTTTGTGCCTTTAAGCCACGAATGTTGGCCCAAGGCTGAGAGTAGAAACCTAAAGGGCTTGATCCCGGCCTGGCTGCAGAAGACAAGACCTCACATATTAATATGTTTGTGTCATTCTTGTGGTATTCGGCTGACTGCACTTACTAACAGGATTAACAAAAGACTGGTAATCAAGGATAGATTGTTTGGGGTTAATACCCGCTCTGTGGAAGCCAAGGCGAGCAGAAGCCAGCGCCCCAGGCCTGTTCAGCACCCGCGGCCTGGACAGCTCAGGCGGAGCCGCGTCCCGGCGGCCGCTCCCGTCCAGGTGCTCGGGCCGCCCGGGCCGTGGGGCTGCCGTCACCCGCGGCTGAGGTGAAACACACGTCTGGAGCTGTACCTGCCGCTCGGGCCCAAAGCCTTCTGCCTGGGCTGCTTATTCCTCTTGAGAAGACCAAGAGTTGGGGATTGACTCTCATTTGCCCCAGTGCCCTGTGGTACAGAAAGCGGCTTTGACAGCCTTGAGCATAGAGCCAGGTACACTTCACTGGAAGGCTCTTTGTCATTCTTTCCAAGTTTGACTCGCAGGCCTGCAGTTATTTTCCTTTTTTTATTTTTTTTTTTTTAATCAGAAGTTTATCTACTTGTTCACTTTCATCTTAGAAAATAGGTTTTCTTGTCACAGATTTCCAAAACATTGCTAAACCACCAGCTTCCTCCTTCTTACTTTCATCTCTGTTGTTTGTTTTTCACGTGGTTTAAGGACTTTCTGGAGCTAGTTCTCATTTTCTGCTGAAAGTTTTGATAGGCTTGTGGTTTCAACTGGACTTCCCTGCTTACAGTAAGTGGAAGTAGAAAAGAAAAAGCAGATTATGCAGATCCTTGCTGTTCTCACTGTCTGTTTTACACTCTGTGACATCACTGTTTTGAAAAGGAGAGGATTAAAGTATTTGACCTTAAATATTTAAAAAACTGGAGAAACCTCTGATATATTTTGAGTTAGTATTAGAAAGATGCCTTGAGCAGTAGGTGGCTCACTGAAATAATAACCTTTAGAAATAATACTAGTTTTTCTTGACAAGAGGATAACATCTACAAGGTGGTATTCTGAAATATTTACTTTTGAAAAGGGATAGCTTTGCATCCAGTAATGCTGAGATAATGAGACAAGATGTATCTTGTGTTTGGAGGAAAAAGAACAAAATGTGAATAATTAATTTCACTTAATGGCTTTCAAAGCCAAGATGGAAAACACAGTAATACTTCAATTCCTGTCTGAAAACAAGTTTTTTAAATACTTAAGTAACCTTTTCCTTTATTTTTACAACCCTGCTGCAGAGAGGTATGTGGTTTGAATATCTTTTTTAATATTGTTAAGTGCAGTTTATTCAAGAGAGTATGTGGTTTTTTTTCCCTATTTACTGTCATCGTTTTAGCAATGTCTTGCAGGATTGGCTTAAGGGTGGGAATCCTAAGTAGATACGAATTCCTTTTTATGCTGAAGACCTTTTGTGTACACTACTATACCATTATATCAGGTTCTGTAAGAACATTGGTAGCTTTATTCAGTTTGCTACTAAACAAATAAAAAAGGAACCCATGTGCATTTTGTGCATTCCCTCCCTACTGGAAGAAATAAGGTGAATTTCAGGAAGAAAAGAAAACAAACTAGTCTTGCTATTTCAATTGCTGGAGTGTATTTTCTAAGTGAAAAATGGAAATTCATCATTAAACAAAATTAATGTAAGAGTTTTCATACTGTTCCTACTGGAAAAGATGTGTTTGCAAATAACTTGTCCCTAAGTTATGGGTAAGTTTGCTTTGTTTAGGTTGGACCTCTGCCATATATCTGGGAACTGTGGCAAGCTGTTGGGTGATTTCCAGGGCTGCATTCTACCTTTCAGTATTATTTATTTTCCTCCCCTTAATCCTGCTTCATTTGGGAGATGACATATAACATGATTTTATTTATAAGTCAAGGGTTTTTACTGAAGTGATGTTCTAGGTATTCTGATTTCTTAGGTTTGATATAAGAACAGTTTTTCTCCCTGAATAGTTACAGAAATATACAGAGATTGGACAGTAAATGAAATGCTATTTGTATTTGCTGGTTGAGGGTGGAACCCACCATGTACATTTACATTAAATAAATATAAAACCTACTTTAAGCTAGTTGTTTTATAAGGTTTTTTTTCCCCTTGCTTAATTTTCAGTTTCTTTTCTGTAAAACTGTCCCTAAGGGAATAGGAATTGATAATACAAGTTGTCATAACTGGCACTTTAGAAGATGTTCCTTCATCTTTTGTAAATTTCTTGTGTACGAGCCATTTGTCTGTGAAAAATAAGGCAGCTTTGTAGCTGTCCATATTGATGCATTTGAGATCAGAATTTTTGTCTAAATCAAGTTTAAAGACTCTGATTTGTGTATGTGTGTGTTCTTGCCAGAATACTAATATATTAGAATACTGTGTTATTCTTTTTAGTATTTGGAATTGATTCCAGAAGGCTTGCTGTTTTATTTTGTGGTCAGCACTGCCTTCAACTTCGTGACAAACCAGGCCAGGCCAAGAACAACAATAAGGTACTGCAGGAGTTATAATCCCTCCTGTGTTGTAGGTAACACAGTGAATTGACACACATTTGATTTGTTCTTCTGAGCCTAGATCACCTGTTTCCCCTTGAAGCTGTCACTGTATGGCTGTAGAGTAACTGGACAGTGTAACAGGATCAGTCCGTCTCGATTTAGTGCAGCCCATATGAGTTTTATTGCAGGTAGACACCCAGTAAATGAGTTTTTATTTTTCTTCTGGAAGTTATTATATAGATGTTAAGTGCTGTGAACGTCCTTCCTTAATTAAGAGTTTAATTTCCAATGTTGTTTTGAATATCTCTGATCTTAGTAAAAGTTGTCCTATTTAGGCAGTAGTGAAGAAGGACAATTTTCTTGGTTTTGACTTCCACCCAAAAATGTATTCTCATGTATAAAAGAATTCTATTCCCATATATATATATATATATATATATATATATATATATATATATATGACATAACCCTTATAACTGCATCTATTTTTTCCTCTTAGGCCAGCTTCTGGACAGTTCTGATGCAGTTTTAGCTAAGCACCAGTTTTAAACCAGGAGCAGAATTTCAGTCTGTCCTACCATGTTCTGGGCAGAGTACTTGATAGAGAATGTACCAGGCTGAAGTCTTCTGTTCACAGAATAAGTTCAGCATTCACTCATTTTGCAGCCTGGAGCTGGAGGAACTCCCTGAAGGATTAGAGAGATTTTCTGTGGTGTGCCCAATGCCCTGCAGAGGTATCTTCCAGATGGAAACTGCTGTTGTAGGTTACAGGATTAATAGAATAAATGGTACAAAGTCTGCACAGTTCTGGAAAGAAGAGACATAAATTTAGTGGTTTAAATGGCATTTGCACTGTTCAAAGCCAGGAATTGTATTGAGTATTGCTTTATTTCAAGGGAAAAAAACCCAATAAAAATAGATCTCTCTTAGTGACACATCTCTTGGTTTACTGATCTCTGATTTGACACAAATGCTGTAAAAGACAGGTATGGAAAGACCTCTAGTGAGAAGAGTATACTTTTGTGATGACTGGCAGGAATGCCAGGCTTCCCTTAGGAGCTTTCATTAAGTGTTCCCAAAAATGGTACTTAAAGGCAAGTTTTTAAAAATGTTACGTGATTAATGCACAAAGCCAAGAGGCAGAGGCTATCCTGTACGTGCCTATGACTTACTTCTCAGAAGTCTTAAATACAGATAGAATTTGCTTTGGAAGAACTGGAACAAGTCTGTCTTTTCCCCAGAGCACATGACTTAACACCTGGCTTAATGTCACTATTCTGTGTGTGACTGTACTGTGAAATTTATTACAGTTGCTCTTACGCTCACCTGTGTGCAGTGGACTTAGTTGCCTTCTGAGGGCTTCTCCCACAATGAAAGGAGTGGATTTAAACTTGTGTCCATGTGGGAAACAGCTCCTTTGACCTCTCCTAAAATCCAGAATAAGAAAGCCTTTTAGAAAACCTGTAAAAATTTAAGTGTGAGAAATTTGTACTTCAAGACGATCATGGGGATTTTTATTTCATAAGACATTGAAAAGTACATCTCCTGTCGACTGAAACAGAAGTATTTTTGAGATACTAATGTTCCTCTTAGATAAAGGAGAAGATTTAATTTGAAAAAGAAAAATGCCTATAAATTATGTTAAGTGTTAGAATTAACAGTGTGACAATTCAGTGCCTGAACACTTAGCAGTATGAAATCCTTCCTGCTTGGGCCATGGTTAACTTAAGTAAAAGTGCCTTCTGAGACCTGTTTCCTTCACAGACTATTTCAGAACACTACAAATTTCAACCTAGAATGAAAGGCTGCTATGGGGAAACATACAAATCTGTGGCTCTAATTATTTTGATATTGGGGTAATAGTAGTTGTCCAAAGTAGTCTGTCTACCTCAGGGCTTTAGATGTGTGAGGGGCATTAAAAAGTAATTTTTGAGTGCCTCTCTGAAGAGAATGAAATCCCAGGTGTTGCGTTATTTAATGTGTATCATGGAAATTTTTTTTTCTATAAGTAAGTTGTTTGCTGGTGAAGTATGTATACAGTACACACTTAGGACACATCTTTCATTAGCTTGTTTCTTGTTCTGCAAGTCCACAGTCTTTTAGCATGGGTTTTTTTTAACTGTTTGTTTGGATTTTTTTATATCATGTCATTTATTTGGATTCACCTTATTGGTCTTTTCCCTCTAGCTGCTGTTTTGAGTCAGTCTCCAAATTGACTAATACAGCAGAGAAGGAAGTTGAAGAGATGAACATGTAAATAAGTTGGGAGGAGTGCAGGCTCAAACTCTGGCATTTTTTATGCTGCCATCAAGAGCTGTTCTGAAGAGCCTTTTAATTATTTTAAAACATGAATTTTTTTTCAATGAGCATTTTATTATTTATGTTTAAACTACACAGTCACTGGATTTAGGGACCTGTGGTAGAGCTTTGCTAACTCATTAGGTGAAGTGGTGGTTAAGAAGGCAGTGCTACATAGAAAGGCAGAGCAAGTTTGTGTCACTGATTTACTTTTTCTGTGACCCTTGTCTCAGTGTCATTGTGGGCAAATAGGCATTTTTATATGAGGTACAGCCAGAGACTTAGGAGGCTGGCTTGATTTTCTGTGTAAGGTAGGCGTACTTTCTTACTGCCTTTCTCATGTATATAATGGAGACATTGCTCCCATTGTAACCATTGCTTGTTCTTGTCTATTATGGAGTGTAAGCTCTTTGAAGGAGGGACTAATGCATAGATGTGGACAAACATATTTTTACCACTTGGCATGCTGTGATTTTGATCTAATAAGGGCATTCCTGAAACAGGCATACTAACTATGATTTCTCTTTAGTTGCTTGTAAAAAACACAACAAAACAAAACCCACAAACCTCAACAACCTTATTAAAGTATAATTCATTAGCATGTTGCAGTTTCACACTCTGTTTTCAAACTAAGACAGTTTAAAAACTCCAGACTCCTTCTTTTTGATGACTATTGATTATATATATATATTGAAGGACAGGTCATGATTTTCTTTGAACAGTGAAGAAAAAAAGTAGGTGTAGGTTCTCTTACCTTCAGTAGCCTTATGGATGAATAAAGCAGTGAAAACATATTACCCCCTATGTGAAAGGTGTAGTTAGATAAGTAAAAGCATTTTAGTTACCCTGTCATTTTTCCAAAATGCTGAAAAGTCAAACTATCATTCAATCTATTTTTTTCCAATTGTAGGTCCCTGTTAAAATTTATTTAGAGTCTATGCTCTCTGTGTGTACGCATGCATATGTGCATCTTATTAGCATGATCTGTTAATGTAAACAAGATATTTCTCTTCTACACACAGATGTTTAAAATAGCTAACTAATCACATTTCTCAACAGTTTGACTGATAAACCAATGCAGCAGTTGTAAGCAGCATAGAAATTACGAAATACTCAGTAGCATTTCTTACAAGGGATATTTAAAATATGAGTGATACAGAAAATAAGAACAGTTCATTAAAATGGTGATGTCTTAGCTGTGAAAAGCAAGAATTACATTTCTGCCTTAGTTGCTGTGGTAGCAGTGGTGTAACATAACATTTGAAAGTTTGTTTGGTTTGGGATTTATGGATGCTCTTATTTTTGCAGAATATGTTATGTGTGCCGTGTACTCTCTTAATAGAGGTGAAAGATTGAATATAGACAGATCTCTCACTGATATGTTTAAAGCATGTAACTCAATAGCTTTTCTTCACTTTTTACTGCAAATAAATATTTGGGGGGGGGGTATATCTTTTTTGCCTTAGTTCTGTCTTTTTCTGAACTAATTAAGCATCTTCTTTACTGTTCCTCTTATTAGACATTTTTGATGCTTTTTTCAAAATGGTACATTCCCAAATGCTCTTAAAAGGTTCTGTCTTAGACACAGGAACTTTTGCAAAACTAGTGTTTGCATTACATAGATGTTTGTTATTGAAGCTTCAGCAACACATTTTCCCAAAAAATTGTATATTACTCATATTAAACACTTAAATTATGTTAATACTGAGGAATTTAATGGTCTTGATCCAGTGTACACTTTTGAAATTAACACATCTTGTAACCAGCCCTTGGATGTCTCTATATTTTGTAATGTTCTCTTTAATTATCTTAAATGTCTGGCTTCTTACGATCCAACACCCTAGTTTGGCCAATAGTCCATGCATTAAGGTAAATATTCTCCAAGTTGGAAGAATAGCCATTTTCTTAGCTGAATTTTCCATTTAAAAACAAAAGGCTGCTTTGTGATAAACACATAGAGAATGTCCATACTTTAAAATAAAGAATTAATCCTTATAGAAAATTCCTTTGTTCTGACAATGAGTGATACTTTTAATCCAGACTTTTCTAATAAGTTCTCTTCTTCTTCATAACCCATACTCGTCCTCTTCTGGAAAAAAATCAGGCCAAACAAACAAAACCCACAAAAAGCCATCCCAAAACCCCCAAACAGCCTCCCCCTAGAAAATTCTAATAACCAACCAACCAACCAACCAGCCTTACTTACTCAACTCTCACCAGTTTCAAGTGAATGAAAGTAAATGAGTGCATTGGTTAGATACTTCCCTGGTGAATTGATAAATTGTCATCTATGGAGGACTGCTTTTTTGGAGGGATAAAGGGGGAAAATACAGACTATAATAATACAGGAATATCTGCTGTTGTGCTTAAGTAATAAGAATTATTGTATGTGTGATGAAAAAAGAGATGAAAAGCACAAGCAAACAAGTATGCTTTGAAACTTTTGTTCTTGACTTTCTTGAAACTGTAATAGGTAAAATTTTCCTGTTATACTGAGTAATAAGAGTAATAATAAGTACTTTTGGTATGTAATTTAATGTTGCTGTCAAAAAATGAATCATTATTCTGTTTAGAATGAATATGTAAACATCCCACATAATAATTTAACATTTTACTTACATATATTCTTCCCAGATGTAATCTTTTTATTTTGTACTCTGACTTTTTTTGTCATTGATTGGTTTTCCCCTTTTTTTTTTGTCACTGCTACCTCTATTTCTGCAGGAACAAGTAGGTTATTGGTAAGTATTTCAACTAAATCAGACTTTACAAAGTTTTGCCTTAGTGAGGACCTCTTTTTTTTTTTTTTTTTTATCCTCACTTACTTTGGTAAAAACTTTGTAGACAACAGACAAATTGTCTGTAAATGCTGTGCTTTCTGAGGTCTCCATTATCGCCTTGTTTGTGTAGTAGAGTAATAGTTCTCAGATTCTCCAAGAGACTTTGTCTTCTGCATGCTTTCAAGCAGCATCATTATCTGTGCTGTCTTCTAAGATGCTGCCTTCTCCTGGAGCTTGCTCCTTTGTTCCTGTCTGCTGCGTTTCAAGTGCAGTGTTTACTTTGTCTCTCCCATTTCTTTTTTTCCGTAAGACCTTGTATGCATTTTGGCCAGTTTGCTCAGAAGACTTCTCTGCGTCCAACAAGATGCTCTGTTTCAAATATTCCGTTTAGCCATCTTTGTCAACCGTTATTCAGCCATTTTCACATCATACCTCTTCCCTTTTAGCTATCATTGAATATATTCTCAGCATGGTATAGCCACCCTCCCCTCTCTTGTTATCGTGCTTCGTGTAATTTTGATCAGATTTGTTGTGCTGTACAGTACAAGTTTTCAAGATACTTAAGCCTGTGCATTTTGAAAAAGTAGGACTTGATTCTTCTGATCTTGGAGCAGCTCTTCCTACACTCTCTTTTTGATGATGTGATTTCTAATGGAAAATTTTCTTTAACCCTGGCATGTTTTTGAAAGTAGTGACTTTATTGACAGTGTGAAGTAGGGCAGGGGTGTGTAGACAAACTGGTTCCCTGCACTTAAAAATTTGTAGTTGTCTTGCCAAATTACTCAATTGCTCAAGAAGTGCCTTCTTCTGACAACAGAATACAGTTGTACTGTCTGTCTTCCTCCACTTGTATTGTGAAATGATGAGTGGAAAGACCTTTTTCAAGTGCTTGAGAAAAATGTTGCTCCAGGCACTAAGAGAAAATTTGAGGGAATAAAAAAATTCAAGAAGAAAGTAAAAAACAAAGGTATAGATTCAGGAGAGACTGGGAATGAGAGAGAATTCTTCCTCTTTGTAATGTGGTAGGTGAGTTAAGAAGAAAAAAGCAATGGAAAAATGTGGTATCGCTGAAGAAAGAATTTTCAGGCATTTCATTTGCTTAAAAGTTTTCAGAGTTCCAAGCTGGCCTGCAGTGAGTTATTTGTCATCATAACTGAGCTAGTCAGACAGGTTGATCTTGCCTGCTGAGTGTAAATAAAATATGTTTGTGCCCTGAACTATTGACTGTGCTTTCTGGCCACTTGCTTTCTGAAGCAGGTGGTCAGTTCAGCTCAAAAATGTGTCCACCCTGGCTGAACTTCATATTCAGACAACAGCTCAGCTCCAGAAGGTTTCACCCGAGTGGCAAGTGGCCCCACTTGTGTACATAAGCCTCTGAAATGGTGATATCCCTTATGTTGCCCTGCTGGTGAGGCTGGAGGGGAACTTTGCTCTTATCTCTGCTTGCCAAAGATCTGATGATGGAGAGACATGAGAGAGAAGTGTCTTTCCTTTCTTCTCATTGAGTCAGATTTTGGAAGGGAGTCATCACACCTACACAAAAAAGAGAAGTGTGTTTTCATGGGTTCTCTACTGTCCCCTCTCTTGGGAAAATACAATGGAAGTGAAAGATATTCTTCTGGGCAAAGTCTCATTGTTAAGTGGAGTTTTTGGTTGCTAGTTGAAAATGTGCTTCTCAAGCATCGTAAGCCAAAAGCTAAAATCTTCTGGGTTTAGGGTGTGGGTGGAGACTTTTTTATATGAAAACCAAGGCTTGCTCCCAACCAAAGTTTATATTCACACTTGTCAGTCTTCAGTTACTTCAGATCCATTGAGAAACTCATGGTATGGATCTGTGATGGGAAGGGTATGACATGTCTGAAATGCAGGTAATGAAGTAGTAAGTTAAAGAGTGAATTAATGGCTAACAAGTCACTTGAAAAAACTGTTCTTGTTTATGTGCTTGTCAGTCTGAAAGTGCATGTACTCTAGGACTTTGGATGACAGAGACTTGAGCAATCTCTCTTTTAGCTTGACTACAGACCCCTATGGATGATGGGATTGGTGGGAGGGTAACACTGACCGGCAAAACAGGTGGAGCTAAAAAGGTCTTTCCTTCTCCCTTTGTTGGGTGCTTGCACTGATCTGAAATGTCACTCTTAAAAGGCTGTTCCTCTAATAACAGCTGTTCTTACTTTTCTGTTTATAGTTAATATCAATCTTTCCACAGGTCTTTCCTGCCTGTATTTTCATTCTTTAGTTTGCAAGGTACATTAAAATTGGGCTTTTTTTTCTCACTCTTAATGGTTGTGTTCATTCAGTTTCTAAAACTGTGCAGCTGTCCATTATAGTCCTCATCGCATGATGCTTTTACATTGATATTAGATACCTGAAGTTTTGTAGTTGATAAAGACTTTGTTTATGAGTCAGAGAATGTTTTGTTCAATATCTCTTCTTCATTCTGTACTGCATTATTTTTCAGTGATTTTTACTGAAGAGCTAACATTCCCACTTACCAAGATGAAGGGAGCTGAAGAAGTTATGTATTAAGATTCTGTCTTTCGTAACTGTTTGCTTAGGAGATGACGTATTATCCAAACATCTCTTTTCTAATTGTTTGGTAAACTCCTTACTAAAATGGTTCAGGCTTGTTTTTATCCCCCGCTTTATATATCCTCCTTTCCCACTGAGTTCTGTGGGACATTTAAATCGGGAAATACAAGAGAAAATCCCTTGTTTCCCTCAAGGGAATTCACAGGTTTGTGTACTTCAGTGTTAAGGCACAGAAGTGGGGAAGAAAACCCCATTAGATTATGAACCTGAAATCAGTAAGTGCTTATTTGTTCTTACTCTGGATCAGTTTCCTAGAAAAGACAGAGCTTAGAATGTTTGTATTGTGTTCCTTATTTCTGTTTGATTTCATATTCTTTCCCAAAGCAAGGGGAGTCTTTCTTTATTTCTTTTCATCTCCGGAAGTCTTTCCAGTTGGTGCTATGTTCACCTGGCTTAGACAATTGTCAGCAGAAGGAAGGATGAAAGGTAGAGAACTAGATGTGATTTTTCACTGAGACTTTTTTTCCTTAACAAAAAACTTATGTCCATAATGGCAGACTTTCTCTGAGTAGCCGTTTGTATTGCCCGCTACAGCACTTAGAAATTATCCTGTAGAAGGTTCCCTGGGAATTGGTAATGCTCTTTTTTCTTTTGCTTTCTAACTTAAAGACTTTTAAAAATGTTAGTTCTTTGTTCTTGAATTTAGTGTGAAATAATTTTCATAGTCTCTTTGATGGTTAGGGTGAACTTGCCAGGCAAGATGTTAGCTGTGTTAAAGCAATATGCTTTCATGTACAAAGCTTCGTGGTTTTGAGCTTACAGAATTACTCGTTCTATTTTTCCATTTCAGCTGTCTGAGGAGAAGAGAGAATTCTGTGACCATATAATTCTGATGGACCATGTGGTCTTTACTGGACAGTTTCTTCTTTCTTTTTTTTTTTTTAAAAAAAAACTTCAAGTTTTACCAATTAGTTTACAGAGGAAGGGAGTAATTGAATTTTATCTTGACCAGGACTGTTACTTCATCGAGAAGCTGAATTATTTCCATTTATTTTTGTGCTGTTCTTAAAGTTTCACTTCATAGTCTGTACACAGTTGAACAGAAAAGGAAGAAGTAGAAGAAACAGAGGCATTATGCTTTGAATGTAAAATATTTATGCTATTTTGATGTATATTCTTATGAGCCAGCTTAGAGAATTTGGTCTAGGTGAAAAAGTAGGTGGATGCTGAAGTAGTTGGGGAAAAAAAATCCTACAGCTGCTTTAGGAAAACTGTTCAAGTCAAATATCACAGAAGTCTGCTTTAGGTCTGTTTTCTGTTGACTTCTTTTTGGGAGGCTGGGCACTTGAAAAAAACTAAATAAAATGCTGAACTTATAAGCATGGAGGGAAAAACTTATATGGAGGGCAAAATTTGCATTCATAATTTTTTTACAAGTTAAGAGTGCTAATAATGGATTAAAAAAAGACAGATAAGAGTTAATAAATGTGAGCAGAAATATAACACTAAAAATGGACTTGGCTAGCAACAGTTCTTCTGAAGATTTAGGGATTGTTTTGAGACGTGGGAGGAATGAGCCAGTCACCTGTTGGTTTGTTTAAAAAGTACCTGCTTATATATACACCTATAAAAGAGATATCACTGTGTATAGATAGATCTATATATACACTAACACCTAGTGTAGTGGAACAATGTAATAGGTAGGTATTAATTTCTGTTTAGGACTTGTGAAGGCTTAGCCTGAAAGCTCTGCTCAGTTCTTGGCAATGCACCCTGGTTAAGATTGGAGAGACGCCAGAGGACAACAAGAACAAGGAAAGGTTTAGGCATCAGGGCATGTGAGGAAAGATTAGAGTAACCTGCTTTTTTTTCAGACTGGGGAAAAAGATAAAGGATGCACTTCCTGGTGTCTACATGTGTTTTATACTGAGCAGAGTTACTGACTCTTTTCCATGTCTACTGAGCACATAAGAAGTAACCAACTCTTTTTTTTGTCTTGTATTGTTTCCTTTTTAGCATCATTATGCAGGCGATAGTGTGATAGTCATTTTGCATACCACCCTCATAGCATCAGATTTACTGGATGGTGTGTTTCCAGGTTCTCTGTACTTCTTTTTCTAAGTACCACAGAACATGTGTGAATATGTAAGTAACATTTGTCAGGCTTCTTATTCTCAAATACACCTTAGAAAAAGTGTGTGATGCAAGGATTGCTCTTATGACTTCTTTAAATGCAAAACAAGGTGGATTTATCTATCTTGTTTGAAAACACAAGGATACAAAGACTTAAAATAGTAATTTGCTGCATGCTTTAAAAGAGCAGCTGCTCCCATTCTACTTTTAGTTTAGCTTTGGCAGTATTCCAGTTGATGTTTTCTGCTGAAAAGTTACTCTGATCAGGCTGATTCAGTCTTCTGTGTTGGTGCAGGTTTTATTTGTGCTTACTTATTGCTACAGCTGTTTAATATTGACTGAAAGGATCATCCACTCTTCTATGCAAGTCTAACTTGTTTCTTTAAGTGACACTTTGCACTGTTGTGTCTGGAAGTTCTTAGCAGTTCTTGTTTTTTGCACCACAAAGCAGATACTCCAGAATAAGTGCCAGCGTGATTTTGTAAAAATCTTAGCAGTCCGGGAGTTTATTTTTCATTGGATGTTTTATGTTTGCTGTGCACTGAAGTGCAAGTTAAGCAGTCTGATGTTTGCAAAGCAAGGCAAACACAGTAAGGTATCACTAAGAGGTTGAAATTGCTGCTGATGGAATGAGTGGCCACCCATCAACCTGTCCCTGTGGGTAGTTCCCAAGTCTGCCAGAGATGAAAATTGTGAGTCTGGTAGATGGATGTGAGAGAAGATTGGATTTCTCGGCTAACTGGAGGTTCATTTGCAAAAGATGACAGAGCTTAAAGAAAGTGAAACTCTCTTCAAGAGAGAGTGAGAGACAGAATTCACCTCTGATATAAGTCTTGACACTTAAGTAGGTTCAGCTATTTCAGATTTTCTGTGTCACCTTGGGATTTTCTAGTAGCTGTACTGCAACTTTCTGTTCTGTCTCCATTTCTTGTAATTGTAATTTTTTTTCCCAGGATTTTGGTTTTAAGTAATGTGTTGCTTTCAGTATTGTAGTCAGGGTTGTGAAACTAGATGGTGGGAGCTTGTATGAATTTGGCTCCCTGCCCTCCTAAGGATTCAGTTGTGAAAGTCAGCTAGAGGTGTGTGTTTGCTCAGTTTTGGTGCTCAGCTCTAGTGCTGTACTTCTGTATGTAGGGAGTGGGGTGAGGTGGTCCTTCTGCTGATTTAGGGTGTGTCACAGGCTGAGTTCTCTGCTATGGGAGAAGGAGGGACAACTTTGCAGTGATGTGCAGACAGTGACAAGGCTAATACAAAGGTGATAGTTGTCATCTGGGACAAAAATAAGAGATGCTGTGAAATCAACACCTTCCTAAAAGCTGGATTTTTACCTGGAACTGCATATTGTCTGTTGTGCTCTCCTTGTAAAGAGAGTGAGAAAGTAGTTGATTGAGTTTCATAGGTTTTTGGAAGACATTTCATGGGATGCTACCTCATCTGATAACTGCTTCCACTTTTTTGTCCAAATGTCTGTGAATTAGCTACAGAACTCAGTAAAACAAATCACACAGAGCAAGTTATTTCTGACCTGTTGCTGATTGTTAAAGCCATGTGAAACTTTCTTCAAGTTATTGAAATTGTTCCTTGAGAAGATGGTAAAAACAAACATAGGCTATAAATGTTGTTAGCCTGCTGGGCAGGGGTACAATAGAGTCTTTGTTCTTACCCAGTACTTAATTGTAAACTGGGTCATGAAACTATTGCTGTCTGATTTGAGGAAAGGTAGGAAAATATGAGCTTTCTTAAGGACATTCAACTGGCTTGTGGACAGTGTAGATTGTTTGCTTATTTATATTTTTCAAATACAGTTAGAATAAAGTAAATATTTTGTCTATAGTCAAAATAATTGTTTTTTGGGGTTACTAAAAGGTGTTGGAAATGGTAATTTCCTTCACAAAAAACTCACACTATGCATCTCTTGGGGAGGATGGCTAAATCCAGGAGCTAGATTGCAGCAGCACATTGTGAAGGAATGAGAAATGGATTTCACTTGTGTTTAAAAAATGTTTCAGCAAGGCTCTTTTTCTGCTATTATCAGCAGAAACAATCAACAATCACAGCTGATTGTTGTCACTGGAAAAATAGATTTTCCACAAATACACCTTTTACTTCTGTCAGCTAAGTTGTTCCTTAAAACTTAGTTAAGTGTGTTATCTTCTCTCTGTTCTTTGGATTCTTCCATTCTGCACACTGAGTAGAGCTACAGTAGTCAGGTATCCCAGACTTGCTGTGTCAGGAGGATGTTTGTAGTTGTTTAACCATTACCTTCACATCCCCCCAACACAAGACAAGCCACAGAAAAATGTATTGTTAAAGTACTTACTATATTGCTGGAACACAGATTATTTACTAGGTTTAAGGGCAGGTGCATTGCAGTAAAAGCATATTCATCTGAATACTCTAGGTGGATAACCCAAAGATTTTTCACAGCTACCTTCAAGCATGGTTTTAAGTAAAAACAGTATTATTATTATTAAATTATTATTATTCATTCAAGCTTTCACCAGTATTTTATTTGGATTAAAATATTTCCTCCAAGAATTCCTGGGATACGTGCCTTCTTAAAACTGTTAACTTTAACAGTGGTTCTAAGGACCTGGTGGTGGTTGTCCCTGCCCCCTGTCATTCCCAATTACATGTGCTCATGACTCTAGGGAATAAGCTAGAAGAGTTCTGTCCAGAAAGCAGAGGGAACTTGTTAATGACTGTCTCAGTGCTCAACCAGCCATGAACATAAAAGTTAACTTGCTGTAATGTAAACACCCCCTTCTTTCACAGCAGGACTCAGTCTGAAGCATACGAGGAAGTTAGAGGGGTTTTCACATCAAACTCTGTTGTCAATTATACCTTATAGAAGCATGTAAATGAGAATAATGCATGGGTCTTAAGTTTAGTCAAAACCTTCTAATCAGCAGCAGTAGGGTGTTAAAGATTGAGAGAAAATTTACCCTGGGTCAATTTTTGAAGAAACTCAGAACAGTAATGTGTGGGTTTGGGTGTTTGGAGGACTGAGATACTCCTTTCGATTTTAGTCATGCTGAGGTGTAGCCTGCTCATGCAGGAGGCTACACAGTGGCTGAAAGGTCACTGATGAAAGCTTTCAACAAGTAAATGAATGCTTTCAACTAGTTTTTTCCAAAAGACATGTTTGATTGTGCTATGCTTATTGATCTGTTGTTTGTAAAAATGTGGGTTTGGGGGAGGAGGAATAATATTAAGGAGAGAAGAGCAATATTTAAACTGAAGCACAAGATTGACACAAAGAAGAAATAGATATGACTAAAAAACTGGAAGAAGTAGAACCGTGCTTTATCTCAGGAAGTGGTTTCCAGCACATGTTCAGCTGCTGCCCCAAGTTCCTTATGGTTGTTACTGGCTGTCCTCTTTGGCTTGCTTCCTATGAGCTGCCCGTAAGAAATAAATCATTTTCTTGATAAAGGAAGTGCAGTATTTGTATCAAGTGCTAATGCTTCAGGTTAGTTGCTTTGTCTACATCTGGATAATAATTAACAGTAAAGATGAAAATTCTCAGGCATCAGTTATTTGAAAGTAGAGCATCGAGTTGCTTGTCATCCTTGGCTGACTCAGTTTCTTGTGGACTCCCAAGGTTAGAAGTACAAAAGCAAGAGGCATCAAACAAAACATGTGGGATCAGGCTCGGATGGGCATGCTGGTGGAAGGTGCAGTGATCTTTTATACAGGCCTGCATCATTTCTCTTCATGCCATCAGAGAAAAAGTGTCTTTGTGCTGAGAGTGGACGTAGATCAGATATTTTTGCTGAATGTTGTCCTATTGGACAATCTGCCTGTAGGTGTACTCCTTATCAACAGTTATGCATCGAGATCCCTGTTGGTGGTTTTCTTGTCTCTCACTTGTGTGTTAATTATTCAGCAGATCAAAATCAATCAGGCTGTTCTGTGGACTGTAAAAATTGTCCAGCTGATCTTGTCCTTTAACTGGAAGACTGCTGTCTTTGGCAGACATAAACTAAGGTATTAAGGCACTTTTGCCATAGACTGTTAATGCAGTTGCATCACAATCCAGACTGTCTTAATTATTCTTTACCCCATGTTGCCTGAGGCAATGACCTCAAAAGCTAAACAAGGTCATGCTTGGCTAGGATGAGAGCAGTCAAACAAATTCAGTGCTACAGGAAGTATTAGTGATTCAGTAGGTGAGGCAACACCCCTGAGTTAATATTTTCCCAGTGTCCCAGACTGATAAAAGATGCTGCAGCTTGTACGACAAGATGTAAAACCAAGATCCTTGGTTAAAGTTTCAGTGCAATTCCCAGTAAAAATGAACACATTAATTCAGGATTCTTGCCCAAGTTCAAATATTAAGGGCTATGTCCTCTATACATGGGTAATTTCTGGTTTAGTAGAGTCATACGATCCTCTTGTCCCTGCCCTAAACTGTTCTTAAGTTGTTGAGAAAGTTTGTGTCCCAGAGGCGCTGACAATGTTTGCAGTTGCCAGCAGGACGATTTCCAGAAAGAATGGTTCCATTTTGAGATCTTTTGAAATCAAGGGGATCTATGTAAGAAATGTCAGGTCAAAAATTGAAAACCTCCAGGATTTCTTTTTTCCTTCTTTTTATGTGTGCAGAATATCTTTTTGGCTTATATGATGGCTTATATATATGACCATATATATTTGCTACATGGTTGAGTATGCTCACACTTACATATTTTTATTTTCCATAGGATTCAAGTGCCCTGTATGTTCAAAATTTGTATCTTCTGACGAAATGGATTTACATCTTGTGATGTGTTTGACAAAACCAAGGATAACCTACAATGGTAAGAAAGAAGTAAGCTGATAATTATTTATTCATTTTAAGCATTGGTGTGATAGTAATCCTTTAGTAATTCTAATAGTAATTCTGGTAGCTAGTTTGGTGGCCTCAGAAATTATGGTTTTGGAGTTTTTTGCTTGTAGTTTATTTTTTTTCAAATTAATGTCTAAGAACTTGGTCTTTATATACTGCATGCCAATATAATTTCCGCTGTGTTTTGCAAATACAAAATTATTCTTATTTGAATGTGTTTATTCCATTTTTCGACCACTGGTCAGTGTGTGTTTGTTGTCCAGTTGAGATATGTGTAGTGTACACATCCTTTCATCTAATGACATCAAGTAGTGAGGTGGCTCAATTGAGTCTCCTGGGGACTTTATTAAGGACTGTTACTTGACATGCTGTGCATTTGCACATTATTCAAGAAAACTACACTTTCTGGAAGGAACCAAAAAACTACTTCTTCAGTTGATTCCATATGTGATACTTCATAAAGACTGGTTATATGTTATTTTAATCAAACTGGTCAATATCAAATGAATCACCTGTTAGTAGCACTGTTTCTTCCCCTCCTACTAAGCTCTCTTCTAGGCAAGCTTTAATGCCAGGCAAACAGGACTTTTGCCACTGACATCAAATCTTTCTATCACCGTGGCTTAGGCTGACACTTGGTTCTAAGGTGAGCGCACAAAAGGACTTGAGGAAACCAGGAATTAGAAAATCTTATTGAAATTTTAGTGCCTGCTTTGGCAGAAAATCTTATAGTACATCTTCAATGAGGTTATTGCCCACCAGTCATCAGATGTCAGAACAGAATGCAGTTAGAAATTGTAGAGAGGAGAGGGAGCTGGACTTTTTTTGGAGGTGAACAGCAAGAAGCTGAAAGTTGGTGCTCATAAGTTATATCAGGAAAAAAATCTTGATTCAGTGTTAAGTAGAAATGTCACATAATGAGGAGGGTCAAGGCACTTGAAGAGGTTGTGCAGCCTCAATCCTTGAGCAGTTTAGTCTAACTTGGTCATGCTTTGAGTGAGGGGCTGAACCAGAAGACCACCAGAGGTCCGTTCCAACGTAAGTTATTTCCCACATAAATAACCTGCAGTATCATGGGCTCTTTGACCCTCCAGGCACCTTTCTGTTAGGGTATTTTACACTGGACCATTGTATTGAAACAAGTCTTGAAGAATGGTTGGGCCATATCTTATTCTTTGGATAGCATAATGCTATCCAATACTACTGTCCCTTAATTGCAAAAGTAATTTGAAATCATATGCTTAGAGTTGTGAAATCCATTTGAAAGCACAGTACTTAGGAAAAGTAAATATTTTTTTTTCCCCCTGGTGTTACCACGAATATACTTGCGAAGTTTGACTTCATCTAACAGAGGGGGCTTTTTTTTCCTCTATTTTTCCTTTTTAAATTCAGGTCTGAGTATTTTCCAAGATAAGTTGTGTACTGAGAGATGCTGGACATTGGAGAGAAGCATGCTAGTTGCCCCAGCCAGGGCAGGAAAATGCACTTGGGATCAGTTAGGGTGGAGCAGGAGGAGGTAGACTGGCAAAGAACAAGCTCTGGTACTAATTCATCTGATGGGGTGTGCAGAAATTTGACAGATTGAAATCCTTTTCCCCTGCTGCTTCCTGCATGTACATATGAGTGCACTCAGGTGACTAACTTTTGTTGGAAGATACGGCGATTAGATAATGTAACATCTCAGTACCATTCGTGATTGATTGTTTGAATCACAGTGGTGCCATATTCAGACTCCTTTTTCCTTCTTGCATTGTTTCAGCTTACATACTGCTGGTTGGAGCTCCTCTGGGCTGTCTTGTTACCTTTGCAGTTTTTTAAGTCAACAAATGAACAGAAGTAAAACCTGTGAGTGGCAGCCGAAGCCACTCAGGATAACCTGCAGCATGACAAAAGCGGTTGTAGGCAATGCAGTATGAGTTAACAGTGGCATGTTGCCTCTCAGTTTAGGAGTGTTTTTGCTGTGGAGTGAGCCTCAGAAACTGGTTCTAGGAAATGGTTATGTAAGTGTGAAATAAGGAAACTATTAAGTTAGGTAGGCTGGTTTGAGAGAGATATTTAGAAGTATGGTCTCATTTTCATAAACACTTCAGAGAAGTGTGCATTGATCCTTGTGGCTCCAGTTGGTTAGTTCCTGGAGTCACAGACTAAAGCTTAAATTATAGCCTATCACTGGCTATTTAAATTACTGCAGCATGAAGACATTGAGGATATGGCTTCTGAGTTGTGCAGTGCTCAGTTGTTACTTTGTGTTATATTTGTAGTCCCTTTAATGAGAGTAATGAAAGAAAATTAGCTAGCAGATTGATAGCTTAAGGCTGCCATGATTTCAGGCCCAAACTTGCATGTGAATGTGAATGTCTATATGCTTGCATTTTTTTCTTGTCTGTTTTGCTGTTTGTCATCATGAGATTGGTGGTGAATCTGCCTTTTCGCCATAGGCCAAGGGCATCTCAAGTTTTTTTTGGGAGGAGAAAAGATGCTTCTTTTGATACCTGCTTCCAAAGTGGAAGGCATCTCTTTATGCTTTACTTCCTCATTGTTCTCTTGGCCTCAAGCCATATATAGTAGAATAGAGCCAACCAGGCATCATTTGCTTGTGTTGGCTGCTGATATTACCCAGTCCTATTATCACTAGAAGGAAAAATATCTTTTTCTTTTTCTTCCTTTTTTTTTCTCCTCACCTTCTTTTGTCTCTGAGTTTTGTGTTGCAAGTAGTTGAAGGGAGCCTTAGACACAGCAGGTGCAGAAATATTTAGAGATTGAGCAGTTGGATTGAACTGTGCTTATATCTAGTTCTGTTCTAGATGTGTTTTCTTATGGTACTGTAAATGTATTAGCTGTTCTTTCTAAGAAACACCAGGGAGCAAATGGTCTGTATTTTGTCATTCTGAGAAGACAAACCTTTCTTTTTAAATACGGGTCTGAGGCATACAGTCTCCCCCAGAATAGTGTTGGAAGACTGCTTAGCTGTGATTTGAAGTTTAAATAAATTAATGAGTCCTCCCAGCCAATCTCTAATTGCTTTCTGAGCTACCTTTGTGCATTGCATTTGGCAGTTGAAAGGGTCAGTGAACTGCAAACTCTGGCAGCTGTCTGATTTACATGTGTTTTCTGAAAGAGTGGTCACAAAATTGTCTCAGTTCTATGCTGGAAGTTATGCTGATTTTCATATAAATATATCAGTACATTTTATTAGCCTTAGTCTTTCAAAATCATGTGACTTGCCTGCAACAGAGATCTCGTTGCTGACTCAATTAGGCATTTTAAAAGAGCTCTTTCTTTTTTTGTGTGGAACTTTGTTCCACATTTCTTAAACTACTTGTGGTGATCACACATGAACCAGTATCTAGGCATTTTTATACAAAAGATAGTTAAATGAATGGTATTGTGCAAAAACCATCATGGTGTTTGGTGACGTCTTTAAAAACCTTTCCTAGCAATTAGCAAATACTGTTACTTGCTGAGTTGCTGAGGAGCCAGGGTAGGTCCCATACACTGGTTAATCACAGGTTGCCAAAAGCCAGTTTTTGAAGAAAGTGGGTTACTTGCTAGTTGACAGGGTTTTTTCAAAAAAAGACTGCTCAAATATTGTCTATCCATACCTCTATTACTGTGAGCTTCTCCAGGGTGCTAAATGAGGCCTCTTGCACCTGTGTTTTGGTCAGGTATGGGCATTTATGAGAATTTCCTCAGTGCTTTGGAAGCAACTTACAATAAACTCCTTGCTGATGATTACAGGTGCCTGGTGAAGTTTGGGTTTTGAATATAATTCTTGCTTATTTTGTGTTGTTGCAATATTGGTACAGCTTTTTTTCCCCTGAAAGATGTTTTATAAAACACTGAGGACTGCGGCTTTAGATTTTTTGCAACAAATGTACCCAGTTCCTTCTGATGAAACCCTGCAGTTGGTTCTGAAATAATTCTGGCTTTCATTTTTAAATTATTTTGTTTGTTTCTCGGCACACTTTGTAAGACTCCATTATTTTTATTATTACTGGAGGGCCCCTCAGAGGGCAGGGATAGCAGCCTGGCACCTGGCCAGATGGGGAAGCCAGTGACCCTGGAGAGCTGGGGAGAGCGAGTCAGCTCACTAGACTGGTTGGCTGGCTTGGTGAGCCGGCCTGTCCTCTTTCAAAAGTTTTGATTGAATGAGCACATTCCTGTGGAATATTTTGGGTTTCATCAAGTCAGCACTTTCTGTTGGAATGGTGTTCTACTGGAAACTTTCTAAGCCAATCTCCTCAAAGCCGCTCGCTCAAGGGTGGTACTGCTTTGACATCAGTGCTGCTCTCGCACAGACCACTCTGTATTTAATTCACCCATGGCAGTGGGTCTGACTGTTGGCCAGTATATTTACTCAGGTTCATTTTAAGGAGAAAAGCTTTCACTAGTGTAATTCAGAGAGGAAGAATATTGAGACATCCAATACGTTAACTGCTGAAGGTTTTTTCCTTACTTGAAGTAAGGACTTTGTAATTTTTCTGTTTAAATTACAATAAATGAATTTTTTAGATCTATCCTATTAAAAAACAGCAGGAGATCAGCCATCACAGATAGCAGGGATTACAGATACGATTTTATATTGAAGTGGAGTTTATCTATTTTTTTTTTAAAATGGAGAATTACTATGTGGAAAACTGTTATAGACAGAATATTAAAATTTAAGGTATGTGTACCAGAAGGAAAAACAGGAATGGAACTCAGTGTGCTATTCTGTCTGGCAATGTACTTTGTTTTCTGGGATGTTTGGTCCATCACCAGGCACAAATAGTGGAATGTTCTCACGCTGTCTAACCAAATTCACAGAATCAGGGGATATTCTGAGTTGGCAGGGACACACAAGGATCTTGAGTCCAACTCCTAAGTGCGTGAACCACATGGGGATTGAACCCATAACCTCAGTGTTCTTAGCACCATACTCTGACCAGCTGAGCCGATCTCAAATTGACTTGGCCCACAACAGTGCAATTGATTCAGATGAGCAAGAATGCAAAGCAGGGTTTTGTCATGATTTAAACACACCAATTTTAATCAGCTTCAGGTGTTGCATCAAATTTTGTCTTGTGAGGAAAGCATTTCTTGCTGGGACTGCCGTGTGCTGAGGCCTGCATGTGAGCAAGTGTCAGAATCTTGAGCTGGAATCTGTGTAAGCAATACTCCTTCTAGAGGAGTTTCCAGCATTGAAATTATGGTCTTAACATGCATTTTGATCAAGAGCAGAGACTTAAATACTAGCATGAGTCATCTAAAGGACTAAGTAAAAATATTTTGGAAACGTTCTTTGTGAATGGGGCTGACCTAATTTTTAATAACACAAGTTATAACCTTTGTTGATTGCTGCCTGTTTTAGCATCTTTGGGGCAAGATACTTATGCCAGAACTTGTTGAGTTCATATTGCTCAGTAGAAGGAAAGAAAAACAGTACACCTTAACCTAATATTTGAAGCATCAAAATGCATGATTCTGGTAGTCCTGCCCACTGCAGTGACTTGATTTGCTTGGTCACTTCTGTGCATCAAGGGAGAGTATTTTATTCAGCAGCGGCTGATGCTCTCAACTGTTTTGACTGATGCACTCAAAACCTCAGGAATGAAAAGAATTACTAACTTCAAGTTAATTTCTCTGCCAGGGTTCCTGAGATCATACTCTGAAAGACCTTGCAAAAGGGCGTCTTGCCAGTCTGCCTGGAAAAGCTTAAGCCTTCCTCCTTGTCTTCATCCTTTAATAGGACTAGACTTTTAGCAGAGCAGTACAAAATAATGCTAAGGCAGATCAGTTATTTCATTCCACTTTATCCAAGGTGTAAAATTCTCCATGGAATTTCTTGATTCTTTCATTTTAAAAGTTTAACAACATTCTTGGCTAAAAGTTTCTAGCTTCTTACTCTGGTGCCTCTGTGCTCTGTCCTCAGGGGTGCTGGGGAGGCAGAAGAGCATACTTTAAAAGGTAGTTTAACAGAAAATGTAAAAAGACACTTATCCCCTGCTTGCAGTTAAAATAGTGGTATTACTCTTTCTTTTGATCTTGTGTACTCGTGAACATCCTCCAGAGTATGTAGGAGGTTCATTCAGTTTCCCTTATGCTTTGAAACTGTTTTCTTCAGTAGTTCTTGAAAATATAAAGAACTGTTGAACTTTGAGATTTTGTTTAATGTGGTGACAGTAGAACATTATTATAGTAAATAAAATTTTCACCTCAGACATTTGCACAGTTATTCTTCTGTGAATTAATATAATATTGGCCCAGACTTTTCATAACTTGTCTTGCAAATCATTGTTAAATTTGAGGAGGGAATTGTTATTTCAAGAAGAGAAATTGTGTTTAAAGTAATGTTTGATTAAAATACATTGACCGGTTTGTACTTTCTCCCTTTAAGAATTGTTGATAATGTTTGATCAAGAGCAAACTTTTACTGATGTTCACCAGCCTAGGCCAAGGATAACTACTTGTCCAAACCAGACTACCAAGAGGAGCAGTGGCAAACTTCATTTTTTTTTCTCCTTTTGTTCAGTAAAGCTGTATTTCCTTCCCACCATCCCAAATCTCTCCTTCAGCAGTTTTTGGTAACTCACAGAAGAGCATCACTGCAGAAGCAGCCTGTTACATTTCAAGTTTGTTGGGAAGGGAGCTTGTTCATCTTGAAGAGTAATGCTGATAAATGTCACTAAATAAAACCACACTCTAGTTCAACTTGTGCCACCTGTGCCTGCCTCCTAAAGGGAGGAGTTAGGACCTGCTTCAGTGACCCCATTCCAGCCTCAGTCACTGGATGAACTGGGTCAGTCTCTTACAGTGTGGAGTTGCAGCACTCTTAGAAGCTGCAGTCTTATCTTTCCTCCACACCCACAAACTGTCAACCCTTTGCTATGGAGCCAGAAAAGTAAGCTGTGTGTTTGTAATGGTGTGGCTGTGAAGAAATCTCATCAAATGGGAACACAGTGTAACTGACAGGGAAGTACTTTGAATGTCTGGAGCAGCAATTCCCAGAACTGCAGACTGCCCCATTTATCTCTGCAAGATATGCTCATGGAAGTGCAGTGGTGGTGGTGGTTGAAGTATCAGTATTGCTTATTATTTTACTTTTCATGTGAGAGAAAGGTGGGATACAGATTTGTAAAGAAGCTATGACAGCTCACTTTCATGGTTCAGGTTGGAAATGCTCAATAGATAATATAATGAAATAAAGTGGACATGCTTGGATCTTGTTGAGAAGGACATACTACAGAGATCACTCCTATTAATACCTTAAACTTTTCTCTGGTTTGTTGTGCATGTGACTTACTCTTTCAACAAATCTTTGGGGAGAAGTGTTTTCTGCATACTTTCCCTTCAGCCAGGCCTAAATCTGCTAGACTGAACTTCCTTTGACAAAGCCATGGCAAAATAGCTTCAATGTCACCTCATACTTAATTCAGTTCTTGAGAGGGGGACAGCATTTTTTTTTTTCTCAGTACACTGGAATTGCCTTTATTTAAATACATACCTGTGCCACGGGAATATTTTATATGCAGCAATGGATAAATACAGTAAAGCTTTTGACAGCTGTAGAACAAGCCAGCTTGTTTCTGAAAGAAATAGAGAAAATAGGATCATTCATGTGCTGAATAGCTCAAGTTATTTCTTTTGCTTATATGCTGCTCCCTGACCTCAGATACCGCTGCTGAAGTCAAATGGCAATTCTTGCCCTGGAAAACGACAGCTAGCCCTGCGAGGCAGTGCCGCAGGGAGCATCTGCGGGTGACAGGAGGAGGGATGCAGCTGGGGCGAGGAGGGGACGCGGTACCTGCGCTGTGTGTGTGTGTGTGTGTCATCGTGCCTCTCTTACATAATGGCAGTGCAGTGCTGCCTGCAGCAGAGAGCCCAGGGACAGCTCTGTCCGCTCGCCGTGCTGTGACTCCGCATCATGTGATGCGGGCAGACAGGAGCTACCTTCCATGCCTTGCTCTTAATCAGTCTTGAGCTCGGAGAGGTCATTCAGAGGATGTCATAAATCTCGTCTGCAACTGCTGCAGTCTTGTGACTGCTGGGAACTTAGCTCCAGGGGAAATAATGGTCCTAGTTTTGCTAGTTTTGTATGGTAATTCTGCAGTCTTTAAAGCTGATACCACTAAAACCCTAAGATTTTACTAATTTGCTAGCAGCAGTCTGCCCACCCCCCCTCCCCCCTTTTTTTTTTCCCTTCCTTGCCCTGTGGAGACAAAACTTTGAAAATACCTCTTTTCTAATCATAAAAAATGGATTTCATTCGCTGGATTTTGAAATAAAACTACTTGGAATCATTAGGTTTTAAAAAAATAAATGCCAGAATACATCTCACTGAGACTGAGTGATCTTTGTAGGAATTTAATGGTATTTCCTTCCCTAAATTTCTCACTGTTTTGCAGGAACTACTACTAATACAGATAATTTGCAGATCAGGACTTTCTCCTTTTCTCCAATTTTTTTTTCTTTTTTTTTTTTTTTTCTAAAGAAGTATAAAAGAGTAAGAGGCACTCCTTCTGTCTCAGAAACTGCCCCAAGGGCAGATCAATTTGAAAGTACTGCCTGAAATGTCATTTGTAATTTATTTTTTTTCTTCAGATTAAAATCTTGCTTTAAAGCCTGCTACCCTTTGATCACTTAAATAGTCCTGTGCTTCTGAGCTGCAGAGTCAGCGCCTTCAATATACACAAGAAGTCTTTTTGTAGGGGATTTCAGTGATAAAACAATCCAAACTCTTCAGAAGCAAGCCAGGTGAGAACACTGCTAGTGTGATAGAGTACTCTCACCTCTGAACTGAGGATTATTACTACTGCTTACACAAGGAAAAGATACCAGTTTCTACCAGTGATTCTAGAACAGGATGTAAAACACCTACTGACACAGGTACTAAATACTAGACTTGCCTATTCTATCCTCCCTGGGGGAGTCTCCTTGCTCCCCAACGTTTGTGTAACTTTGTCTCACATGGCTGTAGATTTGCTCAGCTTTAGAAATAACCCCAAATTCTAATGCACAGCTGAAACACGAGAAACCTTGTTGGTGTTTAGTGCTAAATTATATTAACCCTCCTGAAACCTTGTTAAAATTTCCTCATAAAAACCTCAACTTCCATTTTAACCCTGCACTAACAGCTATCTGTAATTTGAAGCCGTATCAGATTTTTGTCATTTTGACCATGTTCCTCATGCCCTCCTTCCTTGTGTGAAGTTTCATTAGGTACTACTCATGTGTAGTGTTAGGTATTTGATAGCCCCTGTGTAGTGAAGCAAGAATGTAGTATTCACTCTTAAATTTTAGCTCATATGTAATGTTTGTTTGGAACAAAGAAGTGGAGGAAGGAATAGTTTGGTTAACACTCTACCTTTTGTTTTCTCCCAGTTCCAAGGAAGTCTACTTTAATCTATGGCTTTATTAGCTGAAATGATGTCAAAACGGTGTTCAATAGTTTTGATAGCATCTAAATTGAAAAAAATGAGAAAAAAAACCTGCTTTAATATGGCTGTAGAAATACACTGCCAGGTTATGGGCATGTAACTTGGAGCAAATACTTGGGGAAGTGTCTTTGAGAACTTCGGGTTTTTTTAAACACAATCTTTTTATGTTACTGATTGTGAATGATTATGATTGCTGAGTACTGTTGTGCTTATTTTTTATTTCACTTAGTTGCTTTAAAATTTAAAGGGAGGTTTATTGATGGTTTCTTTTTTTTTGTTGTTTGGGTTTTTTTTCATTCTCTTGCAATTCAATACCTACCTACTCAGTATCTCACTGGGAGAGTAATAACCTGTAGGTACCTGTTAGCACCAGAAATACTGTATCTCTCTGCTGGCTGCAGTAAATTATAATACTGGATAATGGGTTAGTGTAGAGTAGAAAAATTGAGATAACTTTGAAAACTCTGACTCAATATCTGATGTTATCAGAACCTTTTGCATTCAGACATGTTTTGCATTCCATCTCTATCACAAGGGTAATTACACTTAAAATAGGAATAGCTTGTAAAAAGCAGTCTGTCTGCTACGAACAGAAAAGACAGACAAGTGAAAATTATGCAGTGATTTATATCCTTGTCCCATGTATGCACATTAACACCAGACATTGTGTTAATCTGGAGAAGGCTGATCTGGAGCCTGCTGGGAAAAGTACCTTCTAGGCCTAGCACCTGGCACTGGGGTCAATAAGCCAGACTTTGTACACACTTAGTTTTGGCACCAGTGTTTTCATTGTGTGTTGGTTAGTAATGCATCCTATCTTCCCTAAGAATAGTGTCTTAGTCACACACACCTGCTTCCCCCCACCCAGCCCCCCCGTTTTACCTTAGGCTCATAGTTTCATCTTTCATGCCATCTCCCTGTGCACTCATTTTGCATCAGATCAAACCAAACTCCTCTTCTTGCAATGAGTCAGTTACTTGGCTGATGTTAAAAGACTGAAAAAAGGACTTGGCAAAACTCATTGTGCTCAGGGCACCTGTAGGAAGCCTGGAATAGGAACCTGAAAAAGGACAAAGTGAACAAAATGTGGAATCAAATCCTTCATCCAGCTTCAAAACAAATCACCATTGCCCAGACTAATAGGATAGATAACTTCATCTGAGCTGCTTCTCTTCATTCTGTTTCTCAGCCTCTGTTGTTCAGGGATACTTACTGCCCTACCCCTTCCTTCTGTGGAGTTCTCTAAGATGCTTGTTTCATCTGCCTTCTGTCAGGTGAGAGAGCTCACACATTTCATAAGGCCAGTGTGTCCCCATCACACTCCTAGTTCATTGCAGAGCATGAAGAATGAAACGTCTTATTTGGAAACCTTTGCAAAGCAATTTCTCTGGCTTCTGGCTGCAGTTTCAGTGATGGTGACAGGCTGAAGACTTGCCATTTGGAGAAATCTGTTCTCTGCAGTCTTTAGGTCTTCTTTTGTGTTGGGGATAAAATAAATTTAGTTATTTAAAAGAGCTGACAAAGCAAAAGGGATTTCCTAAACTCAGTGGGGATCTTTTTGAACAGCCACATCAACATCCTGCACTTGTGAGATCTTAATCTAACTTAGATCTTTCCTTCAGCTTGATCAGACAGTCATCTTCTGTTGTTTCCTCTGCCACATCAGTGCTCTGCCTTACCTGCCAAATTTTTAAGAACATTGTTGGTGATAGCATCCAGTCTTGATTTGGAAAAGTTGCTCATTTTAACAGACTTACAGCATTTGAGTAAAGTCTTCATTCTGACTGTAAAGTTAAGGGAAGCAATCTGTCTCTGCACTGTATTTGGAAGGAATTCTTCACCCTTCTCCTGACCACAGTGATAGGAGAAATGAAATCCTCCATGAAATCATTAACTCAGATTCCCAAGTGATTTACTACCTGAAGAAGCTTTTATAGATAAATATTCTTGGGGCTGCATGCCTGGCTGGTTGTTTTTTGGGGCTGGGGATTTTTGGTGGTTTGGTTAGTTGGTTGAGTGGTTTTTTTTTTTTTGGTGGGTTTGGGCTTATGTTTGGTTTTGTGTTTCATTTTTTATCTTTGGTAAAGAAATTATCTTGCTATCTTGCAAGATAAGCTGGAATTTGGGTCTCTCATTTTTCTTGAGTGCACCCTGTTTGGTAACCCTGCCCATTGCTAAAGTGGAAATGGTATGGTTAACCGGCCTTTGAACAAGATTTTTGGATTGCAGTCCAAGTTTTCTATAGACCTAAGCTGGTTCTTCATCTATCATAGCAGTTTCTTAAGTACTGGTATGGATTAGTGGGTACACATAAGCAGCACTTAATTATTTTGCTTTGTTTTAGTGCTGAACAAACAAAAGTGATAAAAGATCTGCATGTGTGGATCCCACACTTCTGTTCTTTCTTGCGTGTTTCTGTAAGTTTCCTTCATCCCAGCTCTATCTCCAGCTCCCTATAAGAAAGGAGACTCTCTAGATGCAGCAGACTCTGTCAGCAGTACATTCTGGTTGCCTCTGGCCATTTAATCAACCACTCCTCCTTTTGTAGCATACTTGTGGTGTAAGATCCTTTTTGATGGTAAACTCAGCCTTGAGAAATGTAAATCGTTGGATGGAGCCAAGGAGGATGTATTCCCCAAGTGATCCTTTCTTTATGCTGTTTCCTAAGGTGTCTTGTTTTGCTGCTGTTTTGTTTCTTGTGGGTTTGCCCCTTTACATGCTGCTTTTAACTCCTGACATTCAAGATTAATATGAGATAACCAGAGAGGTCGTGTAATACTGAAGAAAAACCAAGAAACAGCCTGAAGGCAGCTTCCTTATTCCATGTGCTGCCATGAGCAGCTTTGTTTCAGGCAGCATATGCTAGGGTACCCCACTCATGGTGGGATTTCACGTGGGACACAAGTTTGCTATGGCTGCATTCAGGACTTTTTCACCCAATCTCCTCCTGAGAAGGCAATATTTAAAAGTATTGTCTCCCAGAAGCAATGTTTCTGACAGGAGTGGGGGAAGCCTTGGGACAAAATACAACATCCAAGGAAGACTCTTGAAGAACAAGGTACCCCTTGGGTCATTCAAAAAAGAAATGTATGTTAGTTCACTTTAAGTGGGGACTTAGTACAAGATGGGTAAGGCAGGCAAAAAGTCTTTTTACATCACGTTCTGGAGGACAAGACTCTTTATCTGTGGTTCATTTATGAGCAGATGCAGCTCTTTGGCCCATACCTAGACTAGAATTTGACAATTTAAAGACAGGGTACTTACAAATGTGGTGAATGGAACTTATCTTTAGAAGTCAGTGCAAGAGAAGAAAGTTATTCAGCTATCTTGAGATTATTTAGTGTCCAAAGGCATCTTAAACTGCGAGCAGACTGATTAAACAGATGTTTGGAAGACTTAAACAGAAGTTTTAGGGTCAATCAGATAACTGTATTGAGAGCAAATCTTGAATTACTGTGGAAAGGCATAGTCACTGGCAAATAAATCTCAAGATGGGAGGACAAGACATTTCATGGTCAGTTGGGCTAATAAAATTTACCTAGTATGAATACCTATTTCACCCTAACACTTTCTGCCAGAAGTGTAAATATGGCCTGAGAAAGCTGGTACACTGATAACAGCAGCACAGGAATGGCTGTGGATGTTGATGCTTGGAAGTGAAAAGCTTTATTTCCCTGACTACTTGGGCTTTTTTGCAAAGCCTAGCTTTTCACTGAGAGCCCTGAGGTGCAAACTTGACTTTTTCTTCAAGCAAGAGCGATTATATCAAACCTGTGTTATTTATACTTTGGGTTTAATTTTTATTTTTTTTCAGAACCATAACTTGTATTGGCACCCTGTATAATATAGCTCCAGCTATATGATGGTTTCCCATGTGGTCACTGAAGCTAAATCTCTCTTCAAAAGAACTCAGTTTTCCTCAGTGTATGGATGCTTCTGCCTTCTATATTAATGAGCTACCTGGATACAATTCTGTTTTGCTAAACTACAACTATACAACATAGCCTTTTTTACTTCTGCTCCCTAAAATGTATTTCTATCACTACTATTTCAGTTTTCATCTTTGTCTAACCAGAAGGTTTTTTTCTCTACCATAGACCCGATTGTTATCTGTCTGAACAGGAAGCATCTATCTATTTCTCAGAATTTACTAAGCTCAGAATGTCCCACAAAAATTTAAATCCAGTTCTTCAAATGTGGGTTAGCTAAGAAACAATGAGGCTTCTGCAGCCATCTCCTTCCATCTCAGCCTGGAGTTGCTACACACGTATTGCCACTTAGGCCTAATTCTGCAAATATTTTTCTTGTGTGACTTCCCCTTTGTTTTGTGTGCTCCCTCCCCTTTACTTTGGTGTTTCAAGAAGAGGGAGCACCAAAGACTGTAGACAGTGTGTGTGCAGGAAGTCTTTCATGATGGCTATCTGTTTGTACGTATTATATATTGTACATACTGTACATTTTATCTATCCTGGACCAACAATGAGCAGTATGATGTGAGATGCGGAACAACATCACCACACCCCCAACCCAGCAATTCATCAAGCATTTTGTCCATGTTTGATGAAGTGTCACATTTGTTGTAGCTTGTTAGCTTGCTTTGGAGAGGTTTAGTTTTTGTATATTGTGGCTGGAAGGTATTTGTGGATTGCTTAAGTTCTAGGTATTACCGCATGAGTCGTGCAGTGGTGTTTGGGGTTATTGTATGCACAAAAAGTTACTTGTTTGATTAGCACAAGGGTGTCTTGGGTTTTTCCAGCAGCATAAAAGGAAATTTGGATTTAAGTTATTCAGGAGAGTTGGATACTGAATCCGCATCTGCTCAACTTTGTGGTGTTGTGAATCCTAAAAACTGCTTAGCTGTGGTACAGGTTAAAACACTGGATGTTAAATATCTTTCCTTTTCCATCCGATCCAGAGGAGGTGGCTTATCATAGAGCAAAATGAAATGTTTCTAATTAGGAATCCACTGCTTCCTCAGAAGGCATGTTTCATTCTGAGGGTAGTGAAGTTCCACTTCTGGCTGTGAAGGCACAGTCTTCATGGGTGTGAGCTAAGCTAATGGCTTCAGCTCTGCCTTGCTCAGTCTGCTGACTGACCCTGTAGCTGTGAAAGCTGTGGCAAAATAAGCTTCTGCAGTGACAACTGAATGATGTTCTTCCTTCTGTTGAGAGCTCTGAGCACTTAAGAATTATCTCTCCTTCAGAATGTCTTTCTGCCTCAACTTTTGAGCAGCGCTGGATGGCTGACCTGGTCATCCATGAATGATCCCTAGCGAATCAAGAGTGTTCCTCTTGTGGCAGCCAGAATACTGAAAACTGGCTGTAATGTCAAAGAAACTGCTGGCTCTCCTAGTGCTTAGGATGGACTGGGAAAGACAGGTTTTGTTTGCAGTCAGTACCAGTTTGCAAAGACAATCACTGAGCTGCATGAGAGAAGCACATCTTGTGCATAATGGTTTTCCTTCCATTCCTTTTCCTTCCATTCTAGTCTACTTCTCCCTATTAACCCCATATAAGAAGGCTGTCTGTGTTATTTGTATCAGATAGTTAAAAAATATTTCTCTCTTCTTCTTTCTCCAGTGCCTGCTTTGCAACAGAAAATTAGATGATGGAAGGCAGGAGGAATGGTAGTAAATACAAGTCTAGAGAGAACACATTTTACAGAAAATGAGTGAGGAGGAGGAAAACATAGCAAGAAACAACCATAAGGAAACAGAGGGAGAAAAAAAGATGTGGCAGAAGCCATAAAGATTTAGTAAATCTAGTCAGTAACATTTAATAAGTGTGTAATCACATACACACATGCTTCCTGGCTGCTGAATAGTAAGGTACCTGTAGAAACGTGTAGGTTCTCCTTGACTCCTTGTGGTATCAGCAAAGGTGATAGCAGTAAAAATGTAGAATAAATTCTGCAATATGGATGAATTCATGCTCTACATGTGAACAAATATATTGGTTTCTAGAAGTCTAGAGCTCTACATACTCCATTTAAAAACAACCAGAGACAGTCTCTAGAACTTTACTAAGACAGTTTTTAGTCATCAGCTTCAAAATTGAATGAACGTGTAACAGATACATGGTAATACATACTATTTCATAGTTTCATCTGTTTCTTTTAGTGGCTGTTGTTTTACCAATTTTAGTGCCAGTACTGTTCAAAAGGTATGTTTCAATTAAGTTTCAGTTGTGTTCCCAAAAGGGTTGACCTTTGTGGTGTCCTTCCCTAGTAAGCTAGTTGTGATGGCAGCTTCAATGGACATTTAAGGTTTTAAATTTTAGAAAATATGTAGACATTTTGAAAAGTTGCCATCCTGAATTGGGTCAAGGTGTTTGTAATCTGGTGTTCTGTTTCCAGTCAATGCCCAGAGAGAAGTAAAATACCACAGCTATAAAGTGATAGTTCCCAAAACATATTGACAGCTCTATGATTTGTAACTCCAGGTTTCTTGAGCCTAGGGCTATATCTGCCTGTGTTTTGAAAGGAAAGACAAAAAGCATTGGACAGATTTTAATTACCTTATCCAGAAGGTATGCAGTGCATATGCTTTTGCTGTCCCCAGTTTAAAGACACTTTAATCGCAGATATTGCCTATAATCCTAATCATGGCTGAGCTAGTAGCTTGCATAATTATTGGATGTATGTTCAAAAGTTCTAGGAATAGTTTTTAATTGATAAAGCATGTGTAAAATTGCCAGAATGCCTGTTTTTAGTCTACTACCTATTTTGCTATAAATGCAGAAATGGAGTAGAATTTGTTTTACAGTAAAGATAAAAGCAGAAGTTTAGGAGGAAAAATTACTGACAAAGTTTTAACAATAGTAACCAGGGATAGAGGAGAAGAGGAAGAAGTACTTGAGCAGACTCAGCAGGGAAATGCTATACTCTTTTGCAAGATTTCATCTTTGACACCAGTCTTTGGCTAGTGAGTACTTGTTGAGGTAGCTGGGAAGGTGGAGGAGTGTTTACCTCCTATTAGGTACAGTGCACGTGGATGTGGGGGTGTGGTATTTGTGTATGTGGGTGAAATGGAAAAATGTGGCTTATTTCCACTTCCCAATTCCATGATATAAATGTTTTAATCATAAAATTGATGAAGTTTTATGCCACTTCACTTTTTCTTTTGGTTTGTGTGTTTTATTGTTTGGTTGGTTTTTTTAAGGAAAAAATTATAAAATAAAATGTATCTGCTGAATCATTCTGCTGCAGGAAAAGATGAAAACAAAAAAACTCTTCAGACTGCAGTGGTTCTCTGAAAAATTGTATACAGATTTTTCTATAACAGTTATGTTTAAAAGTCATTGTTAAATGGCCCTTAAACTGACTTCCATCTGCTACAAGCCAGTGTTGATGTAGGAGAGTGCTGTATAAAACAAGTGCAGAACAAATTCTGACCGGATCCAAGTCTAACAGGATTGTTCACTCCTTTTTCTTTGTCTGAGATCGATGATCCGAATCACCTAAAATAGTCAAAGGTAGTCAGTTCCAAGGTGTCATAAGTCCATGACGGATTGGTTTTGCTGTCCTCACTCTAAGTGTGTAATTCATTATGGGCTTAATTATATGGCTTTGGAGTATGTTAACGTGCAAGTTACACACAGGCATTTATAGCAGCTGGTTTTTTTTTTACTCATACCTTCAGTATTTATGCACAAGAGCCTTAGGTAGGATTCGTGAGGTTTACGCAAGTAGGGAATGCTGATTCCTCATTATTCCAGAGGAGGAGGAGCACTGAGACCTGTTAACATAACCTCTTCTGCAGGGGCGGCAGAACTGCACCGTGTTTCCAGAGGTCCAGGCTGTGCCAGCTGTCGTTCACAGCAGCTCCCTGGCATGACTGGGCAAAGCCCAGTGGGTGCCTGGTGGCTCATCCCACTTGGAAAGCCTGGGGTGAAGCCAGGGAGGGCGGCAAGCTGTTTGTGCAGTAGGGCCAGTACTGGCAAGAGGGAGAGGACAGGGATACTGGAGGGAAAATAAAAGGAGTGTCAGACACTTACACCATGGCTGGTGGGAGATACAAATGTTTAAATTGGCATCACGCCCTAATGTCAGCCAAAAGGTGCAGAATCTTGTTAAATTGCGCAGTGGGAGTTCAGACCCAAGCATTGTGCGGTCTGGGGAGTGCAGGATAAGCCAGACATGTGCAACAGAGAATGATGGGTAAGCTGTTCACAGGAATGCTTTCTGTTATAAACTGTATTTTTATCAGACAGCTTTTTTAATTTCTGTTATCAAAGCTTGACTAAATACTTCCCTCTTGAGAGCGCTTGAGGGAGTGACACTGGGATTTAATTCACTAGAGATATCTTGGTCCCGTTTTGGTTTGGGTAGCAGCTGCTGGTCTGATAAAGGGACTCTGTGGAAAAAGTTACTTTTATTATATATTCTCTGTATGTATGATACATGCTTGAATTATTAATGGTGCTGCTTCCTACAACTGAACTGTGAGATGAGAACTGCTCATAGGAGTTCTTGTAAAGTTGTGCAAAGAGGTGGTCTAGGAGGATGGAGTCTGACAGCATCAGAAGAAGATTGATGTCTCTGTAGCCAGACAATGTCTGGAGAGTATTTGCCTCCTGATGACAGATTTTAGAATACCTTTGTATTAAAAACCTCCCCTGAAGAACCAAATACCCAAATCCAACCTCAAGGAAGTGTTTATCCTTAGCACCCTCTTCTGGGCAAGTTGACAGGTAAGAGTTCTTAAAAACTTTTGTATTGTTTTAAATTACCTTGTCTCCGTAGTATCTCTAATGTTCTGAGAAGCTTACAGCTTCTGACTGAAGTTTGCTGAGTTGATAAACTCTGATTGGAATTTACTGTGCGTAAAATACATTCTAAAATTTTCTTTGTTGTGGTTGGATGTATAGTGTTTGTTTTGAATATTTTTCTTTATAATAGTACCCTTTGTGCTATATGTTTTTCACATCTCCATGAAGGTGCTACACAGGTGGCATTATATAGTATTTTTAGCATAATTAGTGAATAAAGTGGAGGCCGAAATAAGCACTGCTGTAGAAGCCCAAGCACCTGCAAGACAACTAGCTGTCATTTAATAGAAACAATGTAGAACTAATTTCCTTTTACGTTCTTGCTGCCATGGTAGCTTTCTAGTTGTCTGTCTAATTGTATGTCAAATTCTCTGTGTTTGGAATGCCAGTGGTGATGGAGCCACAGGAGAGAACTGCATAGAGCTGCTGGTTTCTCAGTCATAGCTGCAAAAGGTACTCTCCATAAGCAGTTACTTGAGGTGCCTTTTGGCAAACAGGAAGCTTTTCCTATGAAACCATGGAAACCTGAACTTTGCTTTGCCAAGCCCCTCTCTGGTCTGCTGGTTTGGTTGCTACATGGTCTCTTGTAGGGAGTGCCCTTTGGACTGTGTGAGGTTGCGTCTAACTGGGACTTCTAATCTGCGTCTGGCAAACAGGGCCTTGTGTGATCTTCTGTTTTGCTTCGTGCTAAGACTGAATTCTGTATCCCACATTCTGGCTAAGAGAAGTGTCCAAGAGAAAAGGTTTTTATTAAAAATAATATGTTTTCCCAGAAACTGCTTAGTGAAAGCCAACTCTTTTGCATTCCTAGTAATTTACTTTTTCCTCCTTTGTTCAGGGATTGGTAATGCTGCAAAAAATTCAGTGTCTTCAGGACTCACTGGAGCCATATAGCAATGATCTTTCCTTCATGGAAATCTCACATTCCTACAGTTAACAGTTTCGTACTTTAAACTGAGAAAAAGGTGGATGGGAACTTGACCTAGATACTTAACCTACAGTGTCTTGTCAGAGAAATGTTACGTTCAGGCTTGAACTTAACCTCCATGTTGAAGACTGAGCATGGGTTCTCATCATGAATCTTCAGTCAGTTGGTGTGTCACCAATCTTTACCTTTCTGCAGGACAAAAAATACATTCTTCTGTAGCTGTCCTTGATGTTCTGAATAAAGAACGCTTTTCATGTAGTAGTCTGATTCTTAACCATTTCACTTTGTGCTTTTTCTCAGAGGATGTGCTGAGCAAAGATGCTGGGGAGTGTGCAATATGCCTGGAAGAGCTGCAGCAAGGAGATACTATAGCACGGCTGCCTTGCCTCTGCATATACCATAAAGGGCAAGTATTCCTTAGGATGGATATAAAATTTCAGAAGGTTGCATTTAGGGGTTAATTCTTCTTAAGGGGTGCTTAAAGAAGTGCAAAACGTAGATGCGTTTTTGCACTTAAAAATGACAAAATAAACAGCAGTAGCAACCTTAAAGTGTTTTTTAAATGACATCTTTCTGCATCTCTACCAAATGTATTTGAGGTTAATTTTTCCTGTTACAAGCCTCTTATTCTTGGAAAATCACCTGGATGGGGAAGGAATGTGTATCATGGCTGAGGAGTTTAGGTCATGTGGGCTTACGTTTTGTCAAATGCAAATAGAGTTGGGCAGGGAGAGGGGGGAATGTTTTGGGTTTGTTTTCTTTTTCATAAGTGTCTAGACTTCACAGAAAGTAAAATGTCAATGAATTATATAAGCAAGATGATAATGCTAGTAGTGAATTAACCTGTGTATAAAATCTGTAATTTGTAAAATGCTTCCTTAGAAAATTATAACACTTAAGAAATTCAGGTTTTCAACAGTGTTTAATACCCAAATATTACTGTAGTTTGGGTTTATTAATTTTTCCAGTGAGGTGTGTGTATGCATATACTTTGTATAACATAAAATTCTACTAGTCATTGAAATTGAGAAACCAATTTATATTCATATATTACTCCTAAATGTTACTGGTATTCATGTCGATCGATCTCTTTTTTTGTCTTGTATCCAACAGCTGCATAGATGAATGGTTTGAAGTAAATAGATCTTGCCCTGAGCATCCATCAGATTAAGACAAGATTCATACTTTTAGGTAATGTTTATTTATGTTCCAACAATAAATAACTTGATTTTCTGAAATAACTGTACTATTTCTTTTTTATTGTGAATTTACTACTGTGTCTCAGAACTACAATATTAATCAGTGAGGATTGATGTATATTGCAATATAGGCAAAAGGTTTCTACATCCTTACGTGGCATGGTCTTTCCAGTTCTAGTACTGGAAAATAGCAAGTTAGTGTCAAGAAACCTTTAGCAATAACTTTCTAACCATAGAACTGGAACAAAATGAAAACAGTATGATTGTGTAATTTTGGATTGTTCCGTGAGTACTGGCATGTGTGTTTCTGACAGAAGGATTTTGGAATCATATGAAAAGGTTGAAGCTAGGTATTTTCAAAACTGCTGTAATGTTACTGTGTTCCAGAATGTTTAAAGCATATAAATAAATGAAGAAATGTTGATATGTTTCTCTCCATCCCATCTCACAGAAGTTCACATTTTTCCAGCTTATGTTTTGTGTTAATGATTGCAGATCTGCAATCTGTGTTAGAAGTTTAAAGGATAGTTTTATTCTTCAGTTGACTAACTCAGAAACTTTATCTTACATTAAACAATTGCCTCTAAGCATTGCAAAGCACACCAACAATCATCATAATTCTGGTAGCTGAGAGTTTGATTTTGTTGTTCTGAGGGAAATTAAAAAAAAAAAATCCGAAGTATTAATGACTAGCATTTATTTGCACATTTGTTTCATGCTGCTTTGTGTGTCTGTGTTGTAGGGGTAGCAAATAAAAACTCAAGGAAGGTATCCTGCTAGGGAGATAATTGTTTTAACCTCAGGGCAATGTTAGCCAAAATAAATAAATAAACATGTTTCCTGTATTGCCCCTAATCTCTCTCTGGTTGTGGCAGAAGGCTTCATGTTGTTGGTGAACACCTCTGTCTCTGTATATGCTCATGGCTGTCCAGCCTCACGTTAAATTCTCTTTGCTTTTTCCACAGCAGGGATGGTGAAAACTGGGGGACTTGGAGAAAAAGGGGAAGGAAAACTCAGTGGTTATGCTTGTGCTGTTTGTTTCTGTACTGAAATAATGGTATTTTGTCTTCTGCTTTTCCAACAGCTGCTTCCACTGATCAGAAAACATAGGAGATGTGAGGTTCCCTTGCTGAACACAGCGTGCCTGGCTTGAGACTTATTTCTTTGTGGCTGAAAAAGGCAAAGATGGACAATGACACAGAGAAAGCATTGCAGACACCGTTACTTGCCAGTAGTGCTCGGTATACCAAACACTCATGCAAAGGACACACAGGGATTTTGAAAATGCTGCACATCCTGTAACAATCGACTCCCCAGAGACATTATTGACACTATTTTGTATCGAAGGCCAAAGTTCCTCGTTTCAGCCTAACTTCTGGTTCTGTGAAGAAGCGAGTTATTGGACATGTTTCCTACTGCCTCCAGTGGAAGTGGAGACGTTCGATACGTGCTATCTGAGACCCTTGCAGGGGAAAGGCCCCAGATTTGAGTGGGAACGTTTTCACCTTCTCGTTGGCTGAAGAACAGTAAATGGCAAACTAAATAAAATCTAACAGTGTGACCTTAATTTACTGAATTCACATCCTGTTTTACGTTCTTCACGTTTTTCAAGAACAGAAAACATAAACCGCTCTGCATAGGAATAGTGTATTTCAGAGTTTTGTAACTAAACCTTTGTCACAATGCAGTCCAAAGAGTAAAACCAAGGCAGGTAACTAATTTATATTGATCAAGCTATGGAGATTGTTGAGATCTGCACATTGTATTGCTATTTAAGTAACTAAAACATCTCTTTTACTGCTTGTGAGTCAAAATGACAGAAAGAAATGCAGCAAAGCAAAATCTTACAGCTATGCAACTTTTTTTAAAATAGGAAAAAGAAAAGAATTACCAATTTTAAGTGCTGCCAGTTAAGGTAATTTGTTCAACGGGTATTTTTTTAAAAACGTTTCAGGTAATTATTTTATTGTACTACTCTCATCTCCCGGCTGCCTCCTGAGGTGTAAATGAATAACTGCAAATGTGGGCACAGTGAGAGGTTTTTATAGGCATGGGTGAGATACCAGCGAGGTGGGATTTGTGTTTATTTTTCAAACGTGCACAAGTTCATGTTTCCTTGTTTGAATGTTTTTTTGGTGGCAGGATCTGTAATACTTTGCATCTAAACCCTTGGTGTCTTCATGTGGAGACCAGCGTTTGACAGTGTAGGTTTTCATTTAGTTTGGGTTCTTTCTCTCTCTTTCTCCCTCTTTCTCTTTTTTTTTTTTTTTCTTTTTTTTAAATGCATCTGCATTTGTTTAATTTATTATTATTTTACTGTATTATATTGGTATACCAGAGCTCCACAAAACACAGGATGTCTCTGGGTGGGTACACCGAGTAAAACTGTGGATATGTATTAGTTCCCACAAAGTATCACAGTTAAAATAGGTTTTTTTTAAAAAAAAATACAATAAACTGGAACAGATATCAGGGTTTAGAAGCATACTTTTTATATCAAGAATTAATTGTAGTAGTTTTGAATTTCACAACACAGGGAAGAGTTTATGAATATTTATTAGCAACAGTATTCTTAGTGAGGTTTCAGTAGTTAAAATAAGTTGCACAATACTTCAGACATTTTTCTTGTACATAAATAATTCTGGTTGGATTTTTGGGGGGGGTTTTGTTTTGGTTTTTTTTGGTTTGGGTTTTTTTTTTGGTTGGTTTGGTTTTTTTTTACACACTTCTCTCTGTTGCTGCTGTTATTTATATCAAAAAGGGCAAAGAACAGGAGCAACTGCTGCTATATGGAGAACAAGTGCAGTGCATGTTCCTAAACTCTCCCATCTTGCTTGAAGAGCAATTCTTCCCTGGATTACATTTTCTCCTGAATGTTGCTCTGTAAAATGCCTTTGTTACGCTGCAAATCTAAAGGATTCCAAACTAGATAATTGTCATAATTGCCAGTGCAGTTTCTACACTTTTGGGCTTGTATCACTGGTTTCAGCTGAACCTGTAAGCTATGGGGGGCCCTGTTGAGTTCTCTTTTTCAGTGGGAGCAGAATCATTTTGTCACACCTTTGATTCTGTAGTCACATCAAATGTACAGTCATTCCCTGTACAGAGTCCTTTTTCAATGAGAATATTTGTGTTGCCTTGTATTATCTTGGGGGAGGGAGGGAGGGGGTGAGGAGTTACAGCACATGTAATACTCAAATAGTGGTGTTGCCTGCAGGCCCATTTTCCCAATTTTTTAAACTCCTGATACCTACTGAAAGTAAAACTTTTCCACTTGCATTGATTTAATGTTTGCTGTTGGCTTCATGCCTACAGAAACTCACCTGTAGTCTTGTAAAGGGGGTAGGTCGGTGTTTTGATGTCCTGTGCTCTGAGGTCATAGATAGTCTTTGGCTTGAGGGTTAAGTAGGTAAATACAACAAACTTAAATCTGTTTACAACTTGAGCTCAGTTTTAGTAGTTTGTACTTCTAGTTCACTTACTGTTTCCTTGAAAACCTTCATTTTCTGTATTCAGATGGAAGTAGATTTAAAGACCCAGCAGTTAGGACTATTGTCCCATGTTTAGGAACAGTGTTGGAAAAGCAGGTCACTAGTCATTGCACTGGTGATGCTTTTGCAGGCAGGAGTTCATCGCTGCTTCCATCAGCACAGTAGAGCAGCAATTCCTTGGATTGTTTAAGGAACTGATGCAAGGTCAGCCTTAGTTTGACGTTCTTGGTATCCATAAATCTCCTCTGAAAGACTACGGGAGGTTTTCTTGTATTGAAACCTGTAACATAGACCAAGCCTGGAATGACCCTGGAAGCATGAGGGCGATGCTTGGGTTTGAAAACACCTGTGGAAACTCACCTAGGTAAGCTTTCTGTCACCATCAGCTGGTGATAACTGTGCTGTAGGCACAGCTCTAGACACAGACAACACCTTCATTTTGAAAATGTCCTCACAGGGGTGTCGACTCATTGTGCTTCAGAAGGGAAAAATAAACACCAAACAAGTCCTGTGTCTCAAACAAGGAACACCACACTTGTCCACAAGAAGCAATAACTTCAATTTCGGTGCGATATGCTTCTTTGCCTGTAAATATCTTGAGATTGCCAATTCTGTGCTGTTTCAGAGTATTTTCTGTCATCTGGCCTATATCTTCCCTAAGTGTGTAAGGGTGTGAAATAATTCCCATACTCAGGTCTGCCATAAACATGCTGCTTGCCAGCAGGGGAAGAGTAGATTTGACACTGTCTTGAAATGTGTGATTTTTCTGAACTTGTAGCATACCCATGTCTCTTCAGTAGCAACTTGTGTTTTGAAGTTCATAGTGGAGGTGGCTGTGAGTTGGATTGTATGTAACCATACCCCATACAATAACAAGGGAGTCAAGACTGCTGGCAGCACAGGGCACCCTTTGTCCTGGCTCTTGTCAGTATATCTATAATAATGCTTCCCTTTGGAAGGAGGTAGCTCATTTTCTTTCAGTGTATACATTCAGCAATGAGTTGAGTGGGATGTAAAAGCAAAAATACAAAGCACACCACAAATGATTGGTATTTTATTTTTGGAAGGGATAAAGCCAAAACCAGATGGTCTTATTTGTAGTCAAGTTAGCTGTCATAATCAAGGGTAAGTGTACTGGGGTATTTTGGAATGGAAAACATGTAGGCAATGTACAGAAATGTGGGTGGATAGTTGTGACCTTGGTTTTTTCCCAGCTTCCCCCCTTATGATGTTAAGGGACTTTTTGACTGAATCTCAAATTTATCTTATCCTGCTTCTTAATTTTAGGAGCACTGGGCTTTTAATTAAGCTTTTCTGAAAGGCTGGAGAGCTGCTAAAACAGACTCCCAGGAGACTGAAATCTCAGCAAATATGGGAAAGAATTTTTTTTTCAGAAACGTGGATCTTTGGTGTTTCTGGAGGGATATGTCTAATACACAAGGTATGCTTAAGAATACTTGTAGTGCGCTGCCTTTTCTATGTGAGGGCTTTAGAAACTTGCTCCATTTCTTCCATGTTCTACCAAAAGCAAGGAACTTGAATGTTACTATTCTCTCTTTGTAAATGGTAGCAAAACATGCTGGTTTTGATACAGGTAGTGATCTCTCTGAGTTTCTGTGGCTTTTAGCTGCTTTCCTGTATTGAAAGAGTATTTGTGTGCAAATGTGGTATTAATTCTGCTCTGCAGTTGGGAGTTTCCTGCTGAGAGAACGCCTGGGAGTGTACAAGTGCTACTGTGGGATCTTCCAGCTCACCTTTGCCAGTGGAAGATTCTCTTTTTTTGATGATTCACTTTCCACCCTTCCAAGCTTAAAAGTCATTTTGGTATCAATTTCTTCTCCGCCTAGCTGAAGACAAAGATGTATGTTAGGCCATATTCCCACATGATTAGGCTTTTCATTGGCATGAGCAAAAGTGATGTGAGAGGTTGTAACTGTAAGAGAAGGCTTGTTACAGGTTTCCTACAGTCCAGCCAAATGTGGTTTTTTTCATGCAGCTCCTACCACTTCTTGTCATTCAAAACACTCTGCGAGAGAAATTCACAACAGAACTATGTCCAGGATTTGTTTCCTGAACAGAAAATGTGTGATGTTTCTGCTTCTCCACATAAGTTACCCTGCTCCTAAAATCAAGTTGGAGATGTTTTAGCCTGTTGGGGGTTAAGAAAACCAACCCAGTCCATACTCTCAAATTACATTTGGTTATCTTACTCCACAGTTGTAGGCTGGCTTCCCAAGCTGCTTGTGTTCTGTAAAGTCATGTCTCAATTAGGACATCAGAGCTGATGATGGGATAAGCTGTAAAATGACCTCACTGTGGGGCATTATTAGTTGTTGAAGAGTTGCTCAGGTAAACCACCATAGGAATATCCTGCACCTGAAAAAGGCTGGACTTGGTTCTGTCTTGGATCTAATAAGTTGGCAGTGTACAAGAAGTAGAAGGCAGCCAGCCCACTCACTGATCTTTCTGGCAGCTTTTAATCTATGTGTGTTTGTTTGAGAGACTTTTGCCCTTGGGTGTGCTTTGGCAAAGATTTTGCAATGATAAATAGGATTTGCTCGATTTTGGCAGAGTTTCAAGTGTAAGTAACCCGACATTGCAAGAACATAATCTGTTGCTGAATCCTGTTCCTCTTGTTTTCCCTCAAATCTGTCCCTTTTAATGCTGATATATGATATTTCATAGTAAACACTTCTCAACATGACTGGTCACAAGCTCTCAAGGTGTGAAATTCTAAGAGGAAGAGACATCAAAGCTTGATTCTGTGCTCTTGTATATATGAAAATGAGGCTGGAATATTTGTTACCATACAGTGAAGAATTTTCCCCTAGCTGATATTGCCAAAGCACTGTAACTTTCAAGGAAGAAGGGAGGTGGCTTAGCTGTAGAGGGGATACTTTAATGAACTACGTAAAAACTTCTTGTAACAAATTTTAAGAGCTGTGGTGTGGCACTGAATGAGTGGTGATCCAGCATTAACCTTTATCCCTTGATTACAAATCTCATTCTGACTCTTCCTACCCTTTGGCAGATACCTGCTGGTAGGGAGCAGGATGTGTACTCCCTTTTTTTTATATGCCTCTTCCTACAGAGCTAACCTTGCCCACAGTGAGCTGGAGGGAAGTCCGTGCTAGCATCTGAAATGCCACCTGTGTGTGCAGTGGTAATGGACAAGATACCTTCCTTCATTACCTGGAGCAGATATCAGAATGTAATTTGCAATGTCTAATGTAAATGTAAAACATATTTGTTTGTTTTGCTGTTTTGTTTGTTTTGTTTTTTAATTGAGCAGTATGATTGCAAGTTGACTTAAGTTGTTCTAAGGTACTCTTTTCAGTGGTTTGCCAGTACATAATCATGAATGAAAATATTTTTTTATTGATTTTTAGGTTGTATGTTTAACATTCCATTCATGTAAAATATGTACAAATATATGTAATAAATCTTTTGAAGCACAGTTTTCCTCACACTCACAGGTGATTTTTTTTAAATTTTTTTTTAAACTATTGATCAAAGAGGCATTGCTGTGGGACAGAACCTCTCTGTCTGTGCTGCAATTTGAGCTGGAGCAGAGGAAGGAAAAGCAGTGCATGGTTTAGAGTCACAGCCAGAAAAGCAGCTTGGCATCTCACCTGTCTGCAGTCCTGCAGAGGTGGGAGTGCACCCCTCTGAGCCAGCCTCTGTCCCCTCGGAGTCCCTCTCACTCTTCACCTGTCCCACAAGCAGTGATGTGACAGGTTTGCATCTGTCAGGCCAGGGAAGGTTGCAGCAGGTGAGAGCTGATGTAGCTGCTGTTTTGTGGGGATGGATGGAAGTGAGATGTCTCTGGTTAATGCATCCTCTGTAGATCTTGAGCAGACATGAATGGCCTTCAAGGTTAGCAAAAGTTAGAGCTGCTAGGTCAGGAGGTTGGGAAACTCATGGGTGGTTTCAAAAGAAAGAAAAAAAAAAAAGGAATATGGGGCGAAGATGGTTGCAAACAGTCCTTTCACATCACCTGGAGTCTGGGAACCTCTGTCAGAGGATCAAGGTAACTTAATTGCTGCTTTTTCCTTCAGGTTCCTCAAACCCAAATACCACTTTAGCTTCCTCCCAAAACACTTCATGGTTGCCTCTTGAAAACAGATTCCCTGACAGCATACCTGTGGCTGGGCAGCACGTGGATTTCTTTGTACCCTGATGGTTACCAGCACTCTCGCCTGCCCCTGAACAGCTGGAAGGAGGCTACTATAGCAGGCTCCTGCAGGGACATGTTGCTGGAGGAGGGAATTTCTGTCCAGAGCCACTGAGGGTGTTAAATTGTTCTCCAGTGGAGCATCCTGGTATGGGCAGAACACTGTGATGCTGACTGCCTGGAAATTTTCTCCTGCGGCAGTGGCTGCAGCTCTGCAAGGCAGGTCACCTGCAGCAGGTAGCTGTGCGTGTGAGAGACCTGGCTGGCTGTGTCACCACTCCAAATCTTCCTGCCTGGCCTGGCAGCAGCTGGGGAGCTGTAGCCCTTCTGCTGGATGTAAAGTGAGATGAGGACAGGAAAACGGATGAGCCGTGTGGTTTTGGGTAGTGTACAGGGTAAGTCTGCTGCGGGGAAGGTGTGATTTTACACCTCTCCCCCCACACCAGTTGGGAGTGGAGCTGTGGGTGCTCAGAGTAAAACCAAGTGCATTTCACCAAGGTTATGTGGAGGATGTGGAGGAAAACGAAAGGAGTTCACTCTCCAGGCAGGAGATGCTTCTTGGGTGCTGTTCTCAGCCGGGGGGAGGTGTGCAGGCTGGTAATACCTGCTGATGGAATGTGATGCACCGATCTATGGCACAGGTTCCAGCTGTGTGTCTGTCCTTGCTTGCTCCACTTTTGAGATAAGCCCTTCGTTGTGGCTGGGGGTAGCTGAACCCACTGCTAAAAGCACAGCGACAATTGGACCATCACAATTCTCTCTGTGGGAGATGGTAATTCTAATGCATGAATTATTCAAGTCTGCAGCCAGAAACAGTTGGATGTAGTAACTGAGGAACATGTTCCTATCATTTGTTAGAGTAACTTTTTTTCCACCACCCCTCCCCACTTCCCCAGCCGCTCCTGCCGGTCGCCTTCTGGAAAGCCTGAATTCCTTAACTGCCGGTTATTTCTGTGTTTTCCTCCTCAGTATTGAGCTGTGTTATGGAAGCAATCGATAACTAGTTAGAGCCGAGTTTGGCTTAGCATCAGAAAAATCTGCTGGAAATCGTTCCAGTTCAGTAGGTACAGGATTTCATGTGTGAAATTTAAATTAGTAGCATCTGTTGGTATTACATCCTACCTTCCTCCCTGTGGCTAGGACAGGGGACATGCCATCTCTGTCCCAAGTTGCTTGTCCTGTAGGGTGAACTGGGATACTGTGCTGGCCCCAGGGTGTTCCTGGGAACTGTCAGCAATCGATGGTGATGTTGTACACGTGTGTGTGTGTGTGTGTGTGTGGGGCCCTGCTACCACACGCTGTTGTTTAGTACAGCCAATGGTCCATGTCCACTTCTGGATGCTGTGTTGTTCTTAGCAGAAAGAGGGAAACAACACACAGCCTGCAGCAAAGAGAGCAAGAAGGTGGGAAGAGTCCCCTGCAGCAGCAGGAGCTAAACAGAGAAGCTCCTCCCTTGGCTTTTGGGTCTCGGTCTGTAAGGTCTCGGTCTCTGAGGCTGCAGCACCTGAGCAATGTCTGTGCCGGGGGGTGCAGGCTGGAGCCTGCTGCTGTCTGCAAACATCCCCTGCCCTGTTTGCTCCGTAGAGGAGGCTCCCAGCTCCATCCCACCATGCAGGGAGAGGGGTGCTGGTGTCCAAAAAGCAAAACAAGGCCGTAGAGCCTTGAGGTGCCTGTGAGGTGCCGTGCAGCTCACTCCTGCTGTCTCCTTGCCAGCCAGCCACTGGCAAACAAGGAGCCTCTGCAAAAGCCAAGTGAGACGGAGTTTTCCAGCCCTCATGTAATAAATCATCTGTTTTCTGAGGGGGATGAGATCAGGGATGCACAGTGGCAGGGAGGAGGGTGTGACATAAATAAATAATTGCATGTAGCCCATCCTCAGTTGACGCAAGATGAGTCACTCCTCGCAAAGGCAGGAGCGTGGCGGAGGCAGACCTGAGGCGCAGGGACAGGGCCCGGGCCGAGCCCGCTGGAAGCGGCAGGTGCTCGGTGCCTCTCCGCCCTTGGCCCCTTATCTTCCGAGGCAGCTTTTGCGCCGAGCTTCTGCCCTGCTTTCGTTTCTTCCTGTTTACAGATGCCTTTGTTTGAACACGCGTTTACATTTTAACAAAACCTCCCCCTGCCTCCCCTCCCTTCCCTCCTGGCTGTTTCTTTGAGCCGGCTTCAAACAGAGGGAAGAGGAAGCTGCCAGGCCTCGCCCCGAGCCCCATCGGGCTGTGTCACCGAGGAGCCGCCACGGTGGGGCTGTTCCCTCCCCGCCTGGCACCGGCGGCTTCTCCCTCCCCCTGCGGACCGGGTGACTTCTCAAGGCAGCAGCTTTCCTCCTCACAAGTCACCCGGGCCAGGATTAACATCTGCTAAACTCGGGATTAAAGTGTCTGGCAGGTAATGGGAGCATGAAAGCTTGACAGCTTCATTTGCTCCAGCCTGTGAGGTCCAAGTCTGCCAGCTTCAGCTAATTAAGTTGCTGCCTTCAGTGTATAAAGGGGGATCCCCAGACAGGAGAGGCTGGGCATAATTTAATTGTTCGCAAGGGGTTTGCTGGAGCTCTGGCTCCCTGCCCCACGGGAGCAAGGGGGACGCTTCTGCACTGGGGCTGGTTTGCTGCCACCGCTCGCTGCAGTGACAGAAGTGGCCCTTCAGTCACCTCCTGAGCCAGCTGCCTGTGTGGGGTGGGATGGGCAAGCGTGGCACCTTTCTCAGACCAGCACTGCACACTGGGCAGCCTCCTGGGGCTGTCGGGAACCCCTGCCAGCAGCTCTGGTGCCAGCAGCAGCTGCAGGCCCTGTGTGTGGCAGGAATTTCTGTATCGCCACCCTACAGGGCTGCTTGAGCCCGGCGGGTGCTGACCTCGAGTGGGTGAGGTGGCATCAGCACTGCCCAAAACCTGCTGTTTTCCAGTGCATCACCCAGGGACTCCCCGTCTGCAAAAGGCACAGGACATTTCCTGCTTTCCCAGTATAAAGCAATGACTGTAGTTTTTGCCCCTGGCTGAGTAAGACCAGTTTTTATTCCTTAACCCACCTGCTGTGACCTCTCATGCCTTGGTGCTCCTGCAGCTGAAACTGCTGTTTTCTCTGAAACATCATCCCTGTTTTCAGGTCCCTCTAAGGGCAGCTATTTCAAACGTCTGCAGCTCATGCCATCAGCTCTCATTTACCTCTGGGAGTGGAGAATGAATATGGGCTGACCTCAGCCCTCTCAAGACTCACAGGGGATTCGATCAGCAATTTCCCAGGATGAAAGAGGGGCTCCCCTAGCACCTGTGGTACTCCCTGCATCCTCCCACCTTTTGTTCCCACTCCAGCAAGTGAAGAAGGACTTGCCCCAGTTGCTCTGCTGTGTTTTCAGAAGGCTGACCTATCCCACAGAGCAACTAAGAGCCTCCAGCAAGCAAGAAGAAACCTCCTCCTGTGAGTAAATTTGGAGTCCCTGAGTGCAGCTGGCAGCTCCCAGCCTGGCCTCCGTTTTCATCTAGCACGATCCTGCTGTTTTGTTTCTACCTACTAAAGCAGCAGTTAAGGCCTTTGTGTACAGCTGCAGCTTTTTTGTGCCAAGATTACTCGTTCCATCCGCTGAAAACCAAGCGGTTTCTGCAGTGACCTCTCCTTCCTCATGGCAAACCCATCCCTCACTGCTGTTCACCTGGCTCTGATGCAGCCTGACTGCAGCCATTTGTACAGCTTTGCAGTGGGCTCCTGTTTCTGTCTGCTGAGACAAGGTAAGGGAGCAGAATGAAGCTACAGAAAAGCAGGCATGGGTATCTTGCTGTATTTTGGCATCAGTACTGCTCCCTTGGCATGGGATGGTGAGATTGGGATCCTCCGCTGGCTGTGGTTGAAGAGCACAGGCTGTATGGCCTTGCACCACCCTGCAAATCATAAACTGTGGTCTGGCACCTGGAGACATGTGTGGCACCAAGTGAGCCACACCAGGCTCAGACCAACACCCGTTCCCGAAGACCTGAAGGCAGTGCGTGACTGGAGCAGCACTGCATCGTGGCAGAGCTTCCTTGAGGGCTGCAGGGTCACCTGGCACCAGTAAACACACACAGCTCGCACCAGCCAAATACAAGTAGTAACACCTCAAGCCAGCAAGTCTTTGCCCCCAGCAGCAGCAGGTGGAAATGCAAAGAGCTCCCGTAGTCAGTGTGGCAGGAGGATTACAGGGGCACAGCATAGCTGCAAGCACATCCCTGAGGCAGCACTGTGCTTTCCCTCGCTGCCCTTAACTGGATTGGCACCTGCCTCTGGAAGGGCCCCTCATGGGCAGTGGCAGCTGTGAAAAGCCTTCTCCAGCTGTGGCTGCTCCTCTCTCTTGTCTGTACCCAGAATTAGTTGGGGTGTCACTGTCCCATCTCTGCTTGACAGGGCAGCCCAAGCACTTGCAGGCAGCTTATTCTTTAAAAAGCTGTTTATTATCACAGTGGACGAGTGGAAAAACATGACGCAGTGTACACAGAAGGCTTCAGCAAATTACAAACAAGTCTTAAAAAAGTTACAGTTGTCTCTGAGTAAACAAGGCTCTCACTGCAAGCTGCAGAAGTGTTGCTGCAATGCCCCTTACAAAGAGGCCGGTAAGACTAGGAAGAGCTTCAGCCAGAAACGCTGTGCAGATAAACAAGGGATGTCTGGCTGCTCCCAGAGCAGCAACCAGTTTGCCCAGCATGACTCCCAGAGCTGTGATGTGCTCTGTGAAGGAGACACCCTGCTCTGGCTGAGCTGGGAGCAGGATGCTATGAAACCCCTTGGTTTTGTCAAACCCAGAGTGAGCTGTGCTCAGACCTTCAGCCCAGTCCAAACATCCGTCTGCTGCCCAGAGTCACCTCTGGAAGAAGTGGCTGTGACTGGCTCTGTCTCTGGCACTGCAATCAGTGCCTAGCTCTGTCCTACATGCAGCTGGGCTTGATCCTGCCACCACTTACCCTGAGGCTGCATTTAGCTGCTGTAGCCCTGTAAATGCTGCTGTCCCTGAAAACATCCCCTGGATGCCCAGCTTGTAACAGCCAGGTATGGAACAAGATTTGCAACAGGGCTGAGCTTGTCACTATGAACAATGCCAAAGGCTGCTCTAGCCCAAAAAAAGGGGCAGATGCGACTACACTGGAAAGCTTGGGGGAAGCTCTTTTAGTCACTTAGTGAAATGAGGACAGGAACTGTAGTTTTAAACATGTTTTCTACCTGGTAAGTAATTCTGTGATTAGAGCAAAGTAGGAGCACACTTCCTCAAACACAGGCAAATGACACCTCTGGTGAAGGCCCTTCCTTACACCAGTATCTTCTCCCTTCCATCAGAGTAGGCTGGGAAAACACACTTTGACAAGGTGCATGAGTCTCTGATTTGTTAAAGTCACTGAGAAGTCTTTAAAGGCTTTGCTTTTGGCAGATGTTTTAGCAATTGAAATCCAGTTCATCTGTAACTGTGTGCCCTTTTGCTTCAGTAAACAAATGGCTCAGGTGCAGAAATCATTCAAGTTAGCCAAGTTCCCTCTGGCATGGTTGAAAAACCTCATCTGTCTCCCTGTGAAAAATCAGTGTTGATACCACAGGCACAGAGGAAAAGCCATTGAAAAATAACTAAGCTGGTTTTTTTCCACTTTTTTTCCTTTATAACTCCAGGTTTTGTGAGAAACCCTTGTGAGTTTTTATAAATGTGTTGGGGAGCTGAAGGGAGTAGACAGAATTGAGGGCTGGGAAAGGTTTGCTACCACATGGGAAATGGAAAAGCTCTGACCTGCAAAGCAAGCATTTTCTTTGCTTCGTGGGGCAGATTTGGGAGATGGGAAGGTGAGGGTCCACTGCTTTGGCACTTAAACTGAAGATTCTTCTTCCAACCTACCAAGGTTTTGTGGGTTAGTCAGCAACTGGAGAATTGTTTCTCAAAGTTTGAGTTGGGGGGGGATGGTAGCATGGGAGAAGGAAGGAAAATGGCTCACACTTCTATTTTAGGTTTATAAACTCAAACTACCTCCTACACTGCGGGGTAGAGTTTGAGTTTATAAAGCTCCCACAAAAAATAATCAAATACCCCACTCCTTTGCTAACTGGTTTCTTTTAAAGCCTCTGAAGTTATACTTCCTAAACAATAATAATTGAGGGGAGGATCATGTTTTCTTGCTGGTCCTTATTATTACTGCTGCCCCTTGCCTTGCTCTGTCCACTGATTCGAGCATAAAAGCTTTCCAAGCCAATCTCAATCCTCCTGTGTGCTTGCCTGTTGCTGGGAGAAGGGATTTCTACTTGATGCAGTTGATTTTCAATCGTCCTTTCTCCCCACTGATGCTGGGCAATGTGACATTGGTGTAGTGCCACCAGCACGGTGCCCAGGCCAGGAGCCAAGACAGTGAACAGCCTGCTAATTAATTGTTCACATTTCTCTCCAGACCCCCTCCCCAGAACAAACACGGTGGAAACAGGAGGCAGCTGCTTCTATGCAGCCCTCTGGAAATCTGAAGCAGAAGTGGTTTACTGCCTGTGTTATGGTTTTACAGTGATGGCAGGAAGGACTTCTGGTTGCATGAAAGAAAATGGATTTGCTTTGATATGGGAAAAAAAATGACTGAAAGTAATCTGAGCCTGATGCATCCATTTCTACCCATCTAAAAAAAACCCAACAACAACAAAAAAGCAGTGTCTACAATGCTACCTGTAGTCAGTGGAGAAATAGGGACCTAATTTCTAGGCAGAAAGATGGCATTAATGCTCAAAACACTGACACCAAGCAACTACTATAGATACCATTTCTGGTAAAGCTGTGTATATATTCATTTTCAGTTCTGAGCCAGAACTCAGAGCTGGTGGAGTTTGTGCATCTTGCACCCTTTCCTACATATGTGGGGTTTTTTTTTCATATTGATAAAGACACTTGTATGTCTTTATTTACATATATAAATAAGAGATTATTTACATCACTGTACAGAATAGATCTAAACTCAGTTATCAAAATGCATACACCTGCCAGTGGATTTAGTCTATTAACACTTTGCATTTCATCTTCAAAGCACCGAACAAACATTAATTATTTACCCAGGCAACTTCCCACTCACCAAAAGGATTAAGAATAATGGGCAGGGTAAGGGATGGAGCTGAGGGAGTGCAGTGTGTTCATAAAAAGGCAGCTCACAGTGTATCTCTCTCCTGCCACAAGCACTGTAGATTTATGCCTTTATAAACACTGCAGTCCAAGTGTAGGAGTAACCTTTGTTAACACCAGCTTGGCAAAATGGGAAAGTCCTCATTCAAAAGCAAATGATCCGCTCTTCATTTTCAAAAGCTTTGGCCTCTTCTTGGCTTATCGGGTTCCCGTTCAAGCTGGAGGAGTACAACAAAAGGGATGTGAGTGAAAGTAAGGTAGAGACTGTTGCCCATCTTCTGTTTTACCAAGGCTTTGGTGCAGAGGTTTGCAATGCCACGTGGGCTGCATGCTCCTCAACTGGGAATGGGTGTTAGGCCGGATACAGCACTGCTGTTCCCACTGCACATCTGAGGAACAAGGCTTCTCCCTCAGAAATAAAACCTGAACACACAGCTAAGCTCCAGTAACTGAACTCGGTATTGGAAACCCAGCTGTTTGCATTTCAGCAAGCAGCACATAGTTGACAAATTTACTGTACAGTGGGCTGGTTTAAAGACATTTAAAATCTCCAAAGCATTTTATGTCTTCCATGACAACATGGAGAAAAAAAATTCTGTGAAGTACTCAGGCATTATTAACGTGAAATGACTGATAGCAAAATTTTCAATTGTGGCTATGTAAAGACAATCTACATTGATACTTACACCCCTGAAAATGAGCAGCCGGGTTAAGTGCTGTTCTCAGAAATGTTGAAATCCATTAAACCATTCAGATTTATGAAATGACTTGGGTTAATGAATGCCTCTGAACATTCAGGCCAGAATCAAAAGACAGATTTCAGTCTGAAGATTCAGAATGATCTGAGGGGAAACTGATGCCTCTTCTGTAGACGAAAGCTGACAGTGGTTTTTGAAAAAAGTACCTCTTCCACATCTCCAGGGAACACACTAGTCAGACAGTGAGTCATTGTCTTTCTAAGCAAGAATTCAGTGTCCTTTCACTAAAACAAATACATATATTTAAAAATAAATTTCACGTTCAAAAATAAAGCAGCAGTGCTAAAACCAGCTCAGTTCTATTGACTCCTGAGCTCCCTGAGGTGAGGGAAGGAACGTGGTATTTGGCTTTCTGCCTTAAATGTACATGTGTGACTATATGATGCCCACCTAATCTAAAACAAACAAGTCTTACAAAAAGTTAATCTCCTTGTAACTTAGCACTTTCAGTATGTTTGGAGCACTGCCCAAAAAATCCAAGCACAAATTCTGCAAACCAGACTAGCAATGCTGATTAAAGGTAGCCATCTCCTGCTTGTTTGGCATTTAGGTCCTGAAAAGCATGAACTTTCAGAAGTTTAAAAATAAAAACAACATGCAAAACTAGGTCTACAAATTCAGGCCCTGATTCTGCAAACACACACATTCTGCAAATCAGTGGTACAGACAGATGTGAACCAAGAAAGCTGCCTGACATTCATAACACACAAGGAAATGCTTCGATGGCAGTGGCTTTTTACCTGTTTGAAATCCACAGCTGCAACTACAACCCCTGCCTCACATAAACTTGCTCTGGATTTTTTAGGCTGGGATGTAGTAAGGCCAGTAGGGTTTTAAATGGAAAGAAAGTGTACAAAGCGAGCCTTTGAGAAAGGGACCTTTACCAGATTTCTTGAATAGTTGTGTTCTCCTTGAGAGCTTCGCTGAGGGACTTCACCCCTTTGGCTGTAATTTGATTCTGGATAAGCCTAAAAAAAAAAAAAGAAAGCATTTCAAGTCAATCTAACATGCAAATTAATTTGCAGCACATGCACAACCTACTCAGCTTGACATCAAGGAGCAAAGCTGTCTGCCACAAGAAAATGACTGTGATTTTATCTGTGAGAACGGTATACAGTATTGGTCAAATGTCCCACATGCACTTTCAGAAACAGACCTCAGAGTATTAATCTTTTCCTTTTAATCTTGCATGTGGGTGCATTCTGGAGATACTGAGCAATTTTAATTACACAGCTGACAAATTTCTGCTATGAACTGTTCACTAGTGATACGGGACTGTGGTATTTGGACTGAGACAGACAAACCTCTCAGCTCTGCTTTCTTACTAAGAAGACTGTGACACATTTTTAAGTGATGTACATAAAATTCTGAGTACAGACCCTGTGTAGGCCTAGTGTTTTAGCAGTTATGATCTAGAAGCTATCAAATCCTGCAGCCCTGCTTATCAGACCAGCAGGACCTTTGAAAAATATAGCACTGATTTTCGACTGGTATAAGCAGGTGCAAGTCCCAGTGAAGACAACTTACCAGCTATAAATGATGTGTCATCTGAGCTTAGGGAAGGAAAAAAAAAACATACACAATATCCTCAAGCAGTGAAACTAATGAAGAATAGGTAACTCTTTTTAACCACTGTAGACCATCCCACTAGCTAAAGATGAACAAAGGCCACTCATCTGCATGAGTATAAAGATACTCACCAGCCTAGCTTAATTCAATACTCACCTTTCAGTCTGCCAGGGTGAGCCCCCTAGCTTTACCCTTCCATGTGACTGGTTGCATGAATCCCTGGGGATTCAGGATGAGGCTGAAAACTGGAGTGTATTGAGCAATCTCTTAGGGAGGGAGGGAAGGAGGCCTTCCCATTAAAGGAGTTTCTTCACTTGGTATATGAATCAAAATGCAAAGGGATCCAGTAGAATCTTTCAGCTACTGGAAAAAGACTTTAACTTGGCCTCAAGTTCAACTATCTATATAGGTAACCACCTTTTGGTATCCACTGGTGTAATCAACAAAGCAGGATATAAATTTGTGCACTGGCAGACACCCTTGGACAATATGAGCCATGACAAAGCCAGCAATTTATCTCGATTACTATGCCTGCTTTGGCTGGGGTAAGTTTTTATTATGAATTCAACCCAAACTGCTCAGTGAATTATATCTGCAGCTGTGCACAAAGAAATCAAGCACTTCCCCCACCGCCTTTTCATTTTCAGGGTGATGGGCACCACAGTTTTCTGCTGCTTCCAAAACCAGCTACAAGTACTTGGCACCCATGACAGCCAGCATGCTTCCTAGGGGGCTGGAACTAGGATTAATACAGGGAGTGTGCTAGAGTGTGGTCAGCCAAGTCTTTGTAAAGCATGTAAAGGGACTCCATGACTGATGTTCCCTTGTTCACTTAAAATTAATGGATGGCTATTTTTTTTACAGCTCAAATCTGCCTAACCCATCCATTTGCAACCTTTGGATTAGAAAAGCCAAAACTGCTTTTTCTTAGAGGTGCAAAAAGTGTCACTGTGATTGCTAGAAATAACCCTTGGTTTCCTGGGGATTGATGCCTTGGAGATGAGTGTGTTGCATCAGTGTATTGCTAGCCTGAAAAGAAAGCATTGGTAAATGCAACATGTATTTAATTATCTGTCATGTAGGTTCTTGGTTGAAGAGTTACTTTCATAGCATGATGATAAAAAAAGAATTGTAATAACTTTTTTCTGTTCTAGCTGTCTGCTTGGGAGTTTGGTTGTTCTGTTTGGTTTTTTTGTTTTTTTTTTTTTTAACTTTTGATTTTGAGGCTGGTACTGTTTCCCTAATGAGAGATGAAATCAATCATTAGTTTGAAAGTTACCAGAAACAGCTTGAACTTTTCCCTGTATGAAAGCAGGTTCCAAATGCTAGACAGCAGCTTTATTAACTTCCCGTTAGAACTGTCTACAAGCAGTCAGCTGCATCCAGACCATGCACAGAAGCTGTTACTGTGACCTACATAGACTTGGAAGGTGAAGCTTTAATGTAGTGACTGCCAAAGAGCCTGTGCCACTGTGGAATGTAACTCACCATAAATGCACCAGTTTCTTGTTGACCTTCAGCATCTCTGCAAAACTCATTGCTGCCTCATCATCCAGCTCGTTTTTAGTCAACCTGAGTGGGAGAGAAAATGTTCACTTAGGATGCTGACGTTCTTTTTCAGCCCCTTGTTTTTGCAGCTTGTCTGTGACTTAGCTTTAGACAGCCAAAGGGGGATGTGCTGTTCCTGCCCTGAGCAATTTGTAAAGGCTGGACACAAAGAGATATTGAAGAGAAGCCCTGGAGGTAAAAGAGACAAGAGTATCAGATCTTTATTTCTCCAAGCAATGTTCTAGTGATACTTTCTCATGACACTTTAGTGTCTAAAAGGTGGATGAGGTGTAGTGGGAAAAGGTACAGACAACACTGAAGAGGTGCAAAAACTGAGGACAAAGAACTTATCTTCAGATGATGAGATGGAGAGGAGATGGGGAAAACAAGATGGAGGGAGACATGACACTGGGTCATTGGAATGTATCCCAAAGGACACGTGCTGCTGATCCATTACTCATGTCCACATTCTTCCAAAGGGATATCTTATAGCTCACTGATAGTGAAAACAGAGGGGATGAGGATAGGGAGAGAAGGAGGAGGGGAGAGTACGAAGGGCAATGGAATTGGAGGAAATAAAACCAGCATTTTGCTCTGGAAAAGAAAGCAGAGGAGAGACCACACTCTGGTCAATTACCAGAATATCCTCACAGAGTTGTTGTGTTGCATGGCTTCAGCAATTCTTTTGCCTCCCTCTGTCGTGATGCCATTGAATGCGAGACTGTGAAGTAAAGATACAAAAGTCTAAGAAGCAGCACCACATGGCTCTCCCACTGCCAAATACAAGGGAATATCCTGGATGATCTGCTTCCCAATCGTACAGCTCAGAATTTGTGTGTTTCAAAGGCTCACATACTTCACAATCCACTGAGCCCTTTCAACTTCTACAAGTGAGAGCAGTTCACAGGCTGCAGCCGGAGTGCAGGTCTGTCATAGAGTCCACAAGGTTTGCTGTCAGTGAATTGTGCTCTTGGGGCTGACAGCAGAGTTGTGCCCAGTAGTTTTGAGAGTTGAGTCTTTTAACAAGGACAAAGAGTTGTGCCTAGCAGTACTCAGGTTTTTACATGCATTTGTCATCCCTGCAGAACTGGGCACTTTGTCTTTTAAGTCCGTCAGGCATCTGAATACTTCATTCTTCTTCCAAATACAACACTTTCTGTTGTGTATGGAGAGATGAGCTTGTAAATGCTTTCCATTACAAATCACAAACATTTCTTAGTCTGTCCTTCATTATTTGAATAGAAGTTGGCAAAATTGTCCAGTTAAAGTTATGCTCTGGCCTTTTGGAGTCCAAAAAAGCATCTTCCCCCCTCAAAATAATGCAAGGCCTCAAAAAAGGTAGAAAGGGGAACCAAACAGAGCAATGGCACAAGTATGAATTGGCATGAGTCCCTCCTAGCTTCAGCTTAAACTGGATATTCTCAGTCCATCATGACTGGGCCTAAAAAGGGCAAATAAAGTAAACTGAAGTAGTAAGGATTATCTTCCCTTGGTCTTCACATAAAGCTACCACAGGTGCTTACTATGAATTAGAATCATGGAGCAAGATTAGCCAGTGGGAGATAAGAAATGAAGCCAAGAGCAAGTACACTGCAGAGCAGAGGATTCACCTTGCACGAGTGCCAGCAAAGCCGAGCTTGAGACAGCACAGTTACTCCTCTTTATTTCTGCAAACACATTCATCAGCATATTTGCTCTCATCTGAGAATCCCTGAGCTCTGATTCAAGCTCAAAATGTTTTCTATCAAGTCTGATGCATCTGGATGGATTGTGCAATTATGGGAATATGTCTATTTCAGTTCTATTTTTAAGTTTACATATATCTAGGTCACTGCACCTGTTCAGCTTTTAAGTTTTAAGCTTGACTACCCGCTGGCAGAAAAGAGGACAAGGCACCAGCTCTGAAATACCTGGATCTGAAGTGGCAGCAATGAACTCCAGAGATCCCCAAACTCCCAGAGTATTTCTGAAGAACCTAGTGCCATGTGCCACCTTGTGGGGAAACTGAGGAGCCTTGCCTGCTCCCTCACCGGCGGAGGCCGGTGGAACTGGGAGACAAATGGAAAGGGTCACCATGTGCTCCAGTTGTGTGCAGGGACTCCAAAACATCTTTAAATCTTTAAATCCCCAACCAGCATTTGAAAGTCTAGCAGGGAATGGGCTGTTTAACACTGCTGACTTCTGCCCCTGCTGTGCTTCCAACCTCACCCGTGTCATGGCTCCAGCCATAAGCTTGTTTGAGATCCCTCCCTGAACTCCAGTGAGGAGGACATCTCACTAGCACTGAATGTGTGGTGGTGTAGCTCCACTGGAGCACAGGATGAGCCCAAATGTAAGAATGTCCCAGCCCCTACCCAAACATATTATGGCCTAAAAAGTACTTTGGTAGGAGCTGCTACACTTTCTCAACAGAAACTCTTCATACTGAGCTCACTGGGAACCCCATTCTGTGACAGCTGGTGCCTCCTTCTGCTAATGCTCCCAGATCAAAATGGCACCCACTGACCACGTACCTTCACAAATGCCAGAACTCTGTGCAGCATGGGGGAGGAGGTGCAGATAGAAGAAAGGATGCCAGTCCTGTGGCATTTTTAACTTGCCTGAAGGCTGCACAAGGCTCTTTGACAGAGTCTGGCCTCTGGCTTGCACCAGGGACCTCCTGGCATCCCAAGCCAGCACTTGGTGGGAAGAGTCATTGCTTCACAGCAGGATGGAAAAGCCAGCACTGCACTGAGCTGCCTGGCTCTGCTGGTGTTTTACCTCACGTTTGTTAACTTGGGGTGGTTCCTCAGGGCCTCTGCAAATGCCTTTGCTCCTTCGTCTCCAACTTGATTACCCCACATCCTAGTGAAGAGAGATATCAGGAGATATCAGTTGTGCTGCCCTACTGACTCTTGGCCATGCATTCTTCCCTGTTTCTCTCCCCTCCCCTCTTTCCCGATGACTTCACAGTCTTTCAGGCTTGTGAGAAACCTGGCAGGTACCCTCCCCACTGAGGCAGGTATGTTCCACTCCCTGCACATCGCACCAGTAACCTCTGCTGACTCACCAGCACCCTCAGGCCATAGCACAGAGGCAGCTCTAGGAGACAGCCCGCTGCAGCAGGAGTGCTTTTGGGATCACCTTGCTGCACACTGGTAAGAAATAGTATTTCCAATGGCAAAACAATCCTTGATTACACAAAGGCTTATTATGTGTGAGAAAAGGTAACTTGGTACAAGCTGGAGAGATGTGATCAGAAACTGGGAGTACTGGTCAAATCCTTTCTATGCAGACTAACAACTTTGAAAATTCATCCTTTATTATGAGGTTTGAAAACACCTCTGCTGAGGTCTACGTTGTTGGGTTTTTTACAGGGATCCCGGCTTGATGACTCAGAGCCACACTCAGCTTATGGGTAATAAGTTGGCAGCTCTTTTAAAATCAATTGAGTTCTGTGGTATCTAAACACATGGACTTCCAGTAAGTTCCCCAGAATTTCCTTGTCCTTCAGACCCAGTGCAGTTTGCTATTTAAACATTTCTGTCCAAGCTATCCTAAGTCCATTTGGAATGATCACTTCCTCCACAGGAGAAAATAGGAGTCCTTCACTGAAATTACAGCAAGTACAGCACAGCAGACCCAGCTATATGGAAGTGTGCAGGTTGCTCACTGTATTTGTGAAATGTTGTAGAACAACAAAATTAAAGGCCAAAAATCGGATTGTACAAATCTGATTTTCATGTTTCACAGCTACTGTGATTTTCACAATGGCCAGAGATTTTAATGATGTGTATTCAAGCACTATATTTTAAGAAATGTGTTCTCCTATAGAGTGAAAAAAGAAGTGTGGGGGGGAAATAAATAAAATAAATCAAACCTAGCACCTTTCCTGAGAAACAGGGCAGGAACTAAAGGTTTGGAGTACATTTAGACCTCTCTCCAATAATAGCACTTTGCAGCTAGGGACAGCCTAAGAGAACATTCCCTTTTATTCCCTTTTATTCTTCCAGCTCACAACTTTATCAGGATGTGATGCAGAAGGTTTGACAGTTGTAACAATGACACTCAATAACTAGGTGCAGTGCCAATTGTCATAAAACTACACAGACTTAAAAATAACCAAGTATCTCTAGAGGAGTTGTGCTGCCATAAAGAAAGTGGTTAGCTCTACATACTGTCCTCTTGTATGTTTGTTTCTCCTTTAAGGTTCTGTCAGAACAGTGAAAAAGAAAAGAAGCAGATGCCAAAACCCAAACCAAACATTGTGTGAACTGAAGAACAACAAAGCAGCTCTCATTTTCCATCAAAAATGTGGCTATGCTTCTACATTCATTTGTTCTAATGCTGCTGTTGAGGAGCGAAGGAATAGAAGGAGGACAGAAAAAAAGGAATCCTAAGAGATTTACAGGTGCCTGGCCCAGATCAAGCCCTAAGTTCTGCTCCTTAGCACTGAACTTACCCAATTTCAAACATTGTCTTGCTCTTCTGGATGGCCTGGGCAAGGCACTTCCCTCCTTCACTCGTTATTTTGTTTGCTCCTATTCTGCACAAAATACATAAATTGATGAGGTGCATCACTTACAACTGTGCAGTTATCAGAGCACCAACCAGTTCAGAAAGCCACACAAGTATTTAAGGCTAATTAACTCTGGAGGCTACCTGCAGTTATCAAAGATTAACCCAGAGTGAAAAAATACTGCAGGCATTGACCTTTGACTAAAAGACATAATTTTATGTTGTCTTTTGCGTATTTTGCATGTCAGCCCTCCAAATCAGAAGCATTGCAATAGAGTCTTGGGTTTGGTGCTCAGTATGTTAGAAATGAGATTTAGCAACTGATCCTCAGGGCAAGGACCCCAGCCTTGTTTTTAATGTAATTCATAGTATCAGCAATTGCAACAGAGCTCATGAATTACATGCAGTATGTTTCACGATGCCACAGGGAACGGAGTATTTCCTGATTGTGTTTCCAGAAGAAACTGCAGATGATAAGCACAGACTGCAATAATTTCAAGTCTTTCTGTTGTAAGCACAGGCTCTAGGCAGCAGCATAGGTCAGTGCAGCAGTCTTTGGCTGGCATTTTACACAAAGCCTTTTCTATTTTTGGCGTATGTGGATATCAAATGGCTGGAGTTCAAGGGAGAGATAATTGCATATAGATTGATTTAAAGAACAGACCAAACCCCAACCTCTCCAAGCCACTACATTTACATAAAACTGTCTTGTTTGGATGACTTTGGGCACATGAATGTGCACTCTATCTCAAAATAATCTCTAGGGTTACTATGCAGCCTGGAAGTAACCATCAAAAAAAAAAGTCTTTTTTTGTGAAAGCTACATTAAATAAGCAAAGCACTGTCAAAGCAGTGAAAGAACCAAAGTGCTCCTGGGTTTCAAAATTCTGCAAATATTTCAAGTGGGAAGGATGTGGCTAGAGTGGGGTTTCAGACCAAGTCAGTGGTGGATCAAGAACTAGAACCCAAGAGTCCCTGGCTGCTTGTTCTTACATTCCCACCAAAAGCTGGCATTGCTGCAGTTACCTCTGGTTTCTTCTATGGTCACAATTAAACCACTGGTTAATGATCTACCCTTATGTCCAACCAATGTGTATGGCTAGACACTCTTATCTGGGGAAGTTCCAGGAAATAAAGGGAACAACTCACTAAATGAATCTGGGGAATTCCAGAGTTGAGGTATGACACCACTGCAGCCTGACCCCCGTGGCCCTTTAAAGAGCAGACACTAAAAAGTGGTATTAAATCCAAGGGAATTTGCCTGCTGGAAGCAGCAGCAAGGTCCATGCACAATTTAAGCCTTGCTCAGGTGCTCAGATTAGATTTAGGTAAAGAACAGGTCTCATGCACTCCTTTAACTCACTACTATATTCCAGAAAAGACTACGGATTCAAGATTTTCATCTGCTGCCATCCACTGCTAGACTACTGCAAAACAAATAAACAATAGCAACCTAAATTGTATTTTATTTCAAATACATTTTTTGTCTACTCTTCCTCCTCTTTCAAGTTGCTTAACCTTAATTGGGATACTGTAGAAAGGAAAAAAATCCAACATACTTTACATATTCGAGGCTTGAACACTCTTCAATTAGTTTTGCAACATATTTGGCTCCAACATCAGTGATTTGGTTGTTGTATAAGCTTAAAGAAAAATCACATTGATAAAAATAGGTTATTACTGCTGTTAAATATTTACAACCTGAATGTTTTATGATACACACATAGCATCTATCTTTTCCGTACGGCTTTGTACATGTTCACAGTTGCTTGCATTTCTATTTTGATATATAATTCATATTGTGATGGGCTAGATATAAAATATAAGGAGACCAGACTGCAAATCATAAATATTTATATAATTTTAAAATAAATGGTCTCCACAAGCAAACATCCCTTTATCCCTGTGCTAGTACAGAAATAATATTGCCAGAAGATAAGTCAAAAGAGAAAACACCATGATGTACTTTTGGTCTTTTAAAAGTCATAAAATCCCCTTGCAAATATTACTGAAGAGCAGATACCTGAGCAGTTGTACTTACATTAGGGCACTGGAGGAAAAAAGCTATTCTTGGTATTCATGTTCACCTTTCAAAAAGTCATTTTTATGTAGCTACTTAACCAAGAGCAGGAAGTCAGAGCTAATGTGCCTTCTAGCTTCAACTTCATTAAGAACCAATTAAGCTCTTCAAAGAAATTGGTATCATGAACATCACACTTGAAACTGCATGTTCCTGACACCAGTCTCTAGCAAGCTGTATCTGCTTTGCATAGTTGAAATAAATCAGTTTACAGCAGAGAAAACAGCAGGCTATAACTACACATGCTTTCTTGCTTGCAGTCTATCACTTCCACAACAGAAGGCTTTTGGTATAAAAATTAGCATGCTCACACAGTTCAGTAACCTGACAGTGGCCCACACTGTGTCACAGAAGGGTTTAATGCCAGCAGGAGGATGTGAGGGAGTGTGATGGGGGAGGAAGCTGTGGTCCTTGTCCCAGTGAACTGTTACAGAATCACTTCTAACTCAAAAAGCTGCTTTGCTTAAATGAGGAGATAGCTGTAGTTTCCACCCCACCTCTGCTGTGTCAGTACTGAGAGCAACAGTTTTATTTTCTAGTATCACTGCTGAGTGTTTTGCTCCCAAGAGGGTACATACCCCAAGAAAGACACAATTTGGTACTTGGAGAGTTCTTCATACAAGATCCTTACGCCGTGATCTGTGACCTGATTTACACTGAGCCTGGAAAGAAGGGAATGAAAAGTCTAAATCAATACATCTTACAAATGTTTACAACCCAGGAGTTAACAAATAACTGGAGGCCTATGCATTTTCCTTTGATATTTTAACATGTCCTTATGCCACATATTAAAGGCTGTTGAGGGAAATGTGAGCTCAGCTTCATGTGGCTCACTCCAAAACTGATTACAATCAGAAAGTCCCAGATCTCCTAGGTAATGCTCTGGAAGCTGTCCACAGAACTGAGAACAATAAAATGTAGGAAGTCAGCCACCAGATAAACATCTCACCCTCCTTCTGTGCTTACTGTGATTTCAGGAAGAAAGTCTGCTTAACACCCTAGCAGAAGCAAGCTGTCCAAACTACTAGTCTTGCAATCTTCTTTCTGAGTATGTAGTGAGAGCCAGGCATCTTGAAAGTCACAACACATTCAGGCTTCACCAAATAAAGGTTGTGAAAAGCCCTGGCCAGAAAACAGAACTGTGCTCCCATGGGTGTGCTAGATGTTTCTAATTTCATTGTCCCAGCCAGACATGAAACAAATCAATGTCAGTCATTCACAGAATAAAAATGCTTCTTCTCACAGTTGTTTTGGTGTGGGGTTTCTGTTGTTGTTGTTTTGTTGTTTTGGTTTTTTTTGTAATTTCTCAAGCTTTTTCACCTTCACTAAATGGACAGATTCAAGTGAAGCATTCCAATCTCCATGAATCACATTTTCTGGGTAAAGCTCTCCCTGTGAAAACGTTTTGACTGCATTTAGTTTGCACACAAACTCAGTAGCTGAGGCTTTCCTGCTGAGAGTCCCTTATCACCAACAGCCTCCCTAGCCTTTGCTAGTTAGCAACCTGGTCCCTTTGGAATGCACCAGCACACAGGAGAGATCAGCCCATTTCTACAGATCAGAACAGTCTGCTTCTTTGAAAGGCATGGTTAAGCTGTTGGAAACAACATTTCCATACCTGCAGAAATTGCTCATTAGAAATAAAAGTTCCAACATCTGAAGATCCATAAAGACAAAAGGGCAATCTAAAACACTATCTTGGTTAGCTGGGGATGATGTTAGGATCACATTGTGTATGGCATGATCACATGATAGGCACAAAGAATGAAAGGTTGGCCTTTTGCTTCTTTGTTTTGTCTTACATATTTATGCATTTTCTCCAAGAGTTTCCTTATTGCTTTCTCTTGGGAGGTCAGTCAATTTGCAAATAACTGGGAAAAAAACAAAGAGTCACTGACTTTGATTTATTCCTACAGGAAAACTAGGCAAGGCACAGCCAAACAGGAGGAATAAATCCTGTTCTTAAAAAAAAATAAAATTCTCATGAGGCTGAAGGAGCTTTAAAAAAGACACATACGAAGTTCCTGATTTTCTGCATCTAAATCTTTGGACAAATAAGATATGGTACAAGCTCAAAGGGCTGGAGGTGAAACAATCTGGCATGTGATGTTAGAGGTGAAGATATAGTTCTCCCTGTTCACACCAAGCCATGTCCTCCCTTCACATCACCTCAGGGAAACACCACATCTGAAGGTGTCAGCTACATCTTTTCATAGATGTACATGATAGCTTTTGTCCTATAAAAGCCAGATATTTTGACAGGATGCAAAAGCAAGAAATTCAGAGCTTCTGATCAAGGGTTATTGTGAATAGGAGATCCTCCCTTACCCCTTATGACCGAGGGCAGGGAAGGCCTCAGGCAATCTTCAGATAATGGAAGATGCCCTTATCTTTCCTTTTTCCCTTAAGCACCTTCTCTCATAAAAATCCTCTCCTGAGATAAAACAATTTGAGCTGGAGCTAACTCAAACTACAGGTTTAAACAGTCTGTGCTTCTAAGGACTTCTTACCATCCTTTCCATTTTGGTTTCCAAATTCACCATTTGTATATGCTCCTGTAACTAAATGAACAAAGATTTCAGAAGATCTGAAACATTAATTTCCAGCAGCACTAATCCTCATCTTTGTCCACTTGTGAGATCAATTCCTTCAACCCACCAGTTTGTGGGATAAACAAAGAACAAGGACCTGCTTCCATACAGAGACTCCTACCTGATCACTGCAAGCTTGCTGAAACAAGGCTGCAGCTGTTTTATTCCAAAGTCATTGATGTTGTTGTTGTCCAAATCCAGAGCCAGGCGCTTTTGGAAGTGGTGCACAACAAAGGAGATGGCGCTGCAGTCGGCAGAGCAGGCGTTGCAGTAGGCCAGCTTGATGTAGTTGGCGTGCATGCGGCGGGCTGCCATCCTCCCCACCTTCTCACTCTGAGTCTCATACAGGCACCTCAGCATCCACACAAAGTTGGGCTGCACCTGCACCTGGTTGTAGCTTTTAAGCCTGGACCGAGTGTAGCCCTTCAGATGGGATTTCATGCTCTTCCCAAGGTATGTGATGAGTGTTTTTCTCTTCCTCTTAATGACTGCAGGTGAAACTAAATGTCTGAAGAGCTTCTGCTTGGATCCGGAAAGTAGGCCACAAAGAAACATGTTGGTAAAATTAAAGTGTTCTTTATTTTGGAAAGGATCCTCCCCTGCTAGTTGTTTCTTCAGCCAGGAGATACGAAGGCAAGTAGGCTGGGCAGTCTCCATGGAAGAACATTCATTGAAAAACTCAAGTAACTCCTTGGTACCCACCTTCTCCTCCATAACCAAGAACAAAGCTGTGAAAAAAGACTGAAGGGTTAAGTGCAAGAACTCATAAGTGGCCTGGCTGTCACAGCCAGTGTAACCTTTAACTGTCCTGAGAAAGCCCAATTGCAAATCTTTTTCAGAGATGTTTGCTGATGAGACTTCCTCCTGCGCAAAGATAAAGGAAGAGTTCTCCATCCCTTTGTATGCCATTTTCCCCAAAGCTAGAAGACTTTCCTTTCTTGTTCTGAACATCTCTGCTTGACTCCTGATATTGTTCTTCAGCAAACTTGTTTTCACAGATCGGTTCAGGTGGACTTCAATCATGAGCAGAAATACATCTGTTAATGTAACTGAACTGTCTGGAAGCTCGTGGCTGTCAAACATGGAGTGGAAGTGCTCAAAGCATTTGAAGATAATCCAGCAAAATAAAGGCACTGAACACAAACTGCAGAGATTTGGGTTAGCTTCCAGCTGGTTTGATACCAGTGCTCGTTGCCGCTCATCTTTGAAAAACATAGCTGTGTATTCCTTCAGGTTATTCCTGGAGAAACCGCGGAGCAACACCTTCTTCCTAATGATGTTTTTTTGGATCTCAGTTCCTGTCCTGGCAGTAAGAATTTTCTTGGATCCCTTAAGAAGCTTTCCTCTGAGAAGGCTTACAAGCAGCGCCAGGGGGTGGATGGGTTCATTGGGTGAGCATATCTCAGGTACGCTGCTGAGATCAAAGTTGGAATAGATCTCATCAAAGCCATCAAAAGTGAAAAGAACTGTATGAGGGAACTGCAAGATGTAATGGAACACTTCTGTGGGGTCCTGGTCTGGGTAGCAATTATACTTGAAGAGCAGATCTTTCAAACATATGACTTCATCTTCCTTGAAGCAGCTAAACATCCTACACCGAAAACGGAAGAAAAACTTGGCCCCTATGTCCAATTCCTTTCTGGCCCAAAGGCTTTGTATCTTTTGCAGCAAGATGGATTTTCCAATTCCTGCATCACCGTAGACATAAATAGTCTCTCCATCTTCATTAATTAGCCCAGTTGCATCATCAAAAAGGGCTTCTAATTGACCCACCTGGCCAAGACTCTCATTGGTAAAACTGATCAGCTCCATAATACTGTTGGAGTAGATTTCTTCAAGGGCCATCTCCTCCTTCTGAGCGTACAACATAACAAACTTGGAGTCCCGTCCCAGCTCATGTCTGAGTTTCTGGCAATACCTGCTAACTAAAGAGACAGCAAGCTATTGTTAAAGAGACTATTATTTAAAAACCTATGTATACAATGACCCACCTCTTTGGGAATTCATGGGGTAATAAACAAAAGTAATTCTAATGTGAAAAGGGTTCTTTGGCAGATTAATTCTATTTGTGCTGCCATCATCACTCACTTGGGAAATTCAGGTGCTAAAGAAAGCGAGCCACGACTTCCTGAAAGCCAGTACTGATGCTGCATTGGTTTAAGGGGCTGCTATGCTTCAGCTGAGACTCAAAGCCAAGTCCCTGACCCTTTGTTGAAGGCTGTTTAACTCTCTGCAAAGGCTTGTTGGAGTTGTTGGTCACTGATGTCACTGTACTTATATTCTACCTGCAGTTGTATCAGGTAGGTGGTTATTCTTTCCTAACTTCTTTGGTCATTTATATTATTGGAAATCGAAGCCATGCATTTTAGAAAGCAAATACCAGGCACCTGAAAAGACTTGTTTAAGATGACAAAAAGAAAGAGAATCTCAGTTGTTGTGCAACATTGGCTTGTCTTTTTCAACAGAAACTTCATTTCAGATGGGGACAAAGTTAATTTTTATATTTATGTAGTATATAAAAACCACTCCAGAGGAAATAATTTCTGCAATACTTAAACTCTGATTTTTAGTGTTGCTAAAAATCATCATTTAGGATGACAGAATAATTCTGGTTGGAAGGGACTTCAGAAGGTCTAGTCTTACCTTCTGCTGAGAATGGGATCATTTCTGACATCAGATGAGGTTACCCAAGGCTTTGTCTAGTTGGATCCTGAAAACCCCCAGGCATGGAGACTGCACAGCCTCCCTGGGCAACCTGCCTCACTTCTTGACTGTTCTCATGAAATACTGGCTAGTCCATGGCCAAAACATCACAGTGTTGCTAATAAATTGTAGTAGAGGTCTACAAAATACTACAGCTGGCACAAGGTGGTTCTCCCAATGTGTTACATACCCACAAATGCAGAAAGAGCCTGAGTTTAACAGAACAGGATGTGATTTATCAACATCACCCTCGTGTTATACAGTGTGCCTTTTAATTTGGCTCCCACTGCTAGCAAGCATACAGTTATTTTTCCTGTCTCAGGAACAATATTGTGCCTGCCTCAACTCTTACTGTCCTGTCACCTGTCCAGAGCTTCCTACATAGCAGGGCAGTTCTAAGGGAAGGGATAGAGATGCATGACCTTACCTGGATCTGTATTTACCACAGGTTTACTACAAATATTCTCTGAAGGCTCGTAACCTATTTCCTCCAGCCAAGGCTGAAGTTCATAGTAAGCATCGGTGACTTTCTGCAGGACAAAGACGAAATATTCCGAAACTTCTTCTCCCTTGCTTTGAACCAAGTCTAGAATTTTGCGAACCTGAAGAAACACCACAGGAAAGATCACTGATACACAGCATTTTATCACAGTAATACTTGTCAACTGCTTCAGGATCTTTTCTGGGCTGGAGCAGGGGTCCAAAATCAAAACTGGTGCTTCAAAAAGGTGAAATCAAAATCGAGCTCTGAATTGGAACCATCACAAAACTAAACTGCCGTTTGTGTTTGAATGCTGTGACACAGTTGGTTCTGCAAGTCGAGGTCTGAACTTGTAGCTCAATCACACTAATCAGAAACAAAATGGATAAATACCACTCCTCAAGAGGGAAACCAAAGGATTTACTCAGCTTGGCTAGATAGTGTATTTTAAATCCTGTGCTGTTTAAAATTAAAATAGAGGTGGTTCCTCAGTGCCCTAAATTCACCCTCACTCCAGTCACATTTGGATTTACCTCAGGATCCAGCCAGGTCTAGAGCAGGGTAGGTTGAATCCCTCCCTGGATCTTGACACTGAGCCAAAACCCTATAACTTTTCCTTCCAACACAATAACTCAATTCTCCAGGCTCTCCCTGTACAATGGCCCCACTGCCTGCAGTTTCTACCAAAACTAATGGCTACCAGGCAGTGGCTGGAGCAGTTCATCACAAAGTGTCACCTCCATGGGCCAGGCAGAGGGTGATCTCTGTGCACCAGTACAAGGCAGTCCTAGGACAAAACCCTCTGCAAGACAGAGCAGTCATCTGGTGGCACGTTTTGAATGTCAGGATCCCCTTGCTAAAAATGAATGCAGTTCTAAACCAGACAAAGTGTTTCCAGAGACTGTGGTCTCTTGTGAGCTTAAATCAGGGTGATGTACATGCAGCACAGCAAACACATGGAGCTTTTTCTGACAATTTGTATGCTCTGAAAAGCAATTTTATGCCTTCCAGAGAAGCTCTCACAGAGTCCACTTCACTTAGCCTACTGTGGCCTGCTCTCTGTCTCCGCCTAGACTCCTGATGCATGGCCTCCCCCTCAGCTTTGGTACAACCATGCATATTATGCTGAACAATAAGAAATTGAGATAATCATACAGTGTGCATTTATTCAGCTTTGACCCTACACACAGTGTGAGCACTGTGTTACCATTTCAATATGCCAGCAAGAATGATTATTTTATGAAAATCTGCACTGTTGGCGAAGTCCAAGGTCCTTGAATTTTTTATGGTTTGCCTGCCCCTAACTGTGACAGGGTTCTGAAGATGCCTGATTGTTTCCTACATCAACCAATCTCCTCAGCCATTTCAACTTATGATGCAAAGATCAACTGTGTACACAGTAATTTTCTCCTAACGAAAGGAAATAATTTTTGCTACTGACATCCAAAGATGAATTAAAACCCCAAATATGCCAGGATACATCAATTTTCCCTAGAGACATTTACAGCCTACATAGGTCTTTAAAGAGAAAGGAAGGTGTTCATACAGACAACAAACAATCATTAACTTCTAAAACAACATTTCATTTCTGTCTCTCCTAACGCAGGATGATCTGTCCCACAGCATCCTAAAGCAGATTTTCCTTGCTATCCTCCAACAACCATTTGGCCATCTCTTTAGCAGAGGACAAAGCTGCAGCTGGGAGGGACAGAACAGCAATTACCACCCTGCTAAGTTCTCACAGCTGCCAATGAGCATATCCAGCAGTGCCAGCCCTGCTGGAAAGGGACGTGCTGGAGACACTCATCCAGGAAGAATGGGGTGTGAAAACTCCAAAATAACAAAGATTAGAAAATGTATTAGAAAATGTAAAACTGTCAGATAAACCCTTAAAATCTGGTGATAAACTGAAAGTCACCAAAAGCTTCACTGGCCAGAGAAAAAAGAAATTATACCTTATCTGCTTGAGTGGGAAACTGGACAACAATCTCTGCATCTTCAGTGGAGAAGTAGTCGTTCTTAATCAAGTTATCAATCAAACACTGCGTGTTTCGGATCCTGCTGACCAGAAGCTCTCGGTGAACCTTCAGCAAAGCAATGAAAGACTGAGGGCTTGCTCCTGGAGGTTTTTTCACAGAAATGTCCGCATTAGCACAAAGTTGGCCTTCCATAGTTGAGATACCAAGAAGCTGTTCCACCAAGCCTCATCTTTGAAAAACTGTCTGTTTGTAGTGACAGGTCAGCTTGTATTTAACTTCAGGCAAACTAGAAATCTGTCCTTCATATCACCGAGTCTGCAAAAAGTAATTGTACAGAATCTCAGTTTAAACTTTATTCTATGCAGATACATCCTTCAATTAGATATCACAGAATACTCCCAAGCTATTTGTAGTGTCATGGCCAACTTTCTAATAACATTTCTTCCTCAGGTACTTCCATTTATTTGTTCAGGTTTTGAAAAATAAAATATATTCAACAGTCTCCCTCCTGTACCAGTATTTTACTCTAGTTCGCCTCGAACACCACCACTGGCATCTGCTTTATTAACTGCCTGTTCCTAGTGCATAATTTAATATTTTTTATTAGCTTTTCATGTTTCAGTAGAAAAAGCAGGGCATCTGTCCAAACATAATCTGGACAGCGAAATAAACGGAATAAAATTATACCTCACAGCAATTAATTTTGTAGGGGGAATTAATTTATAGTAGCAATTCATTCTACTTTTTCATTGTTAAAACAAGAGACTGTGTAAGCGCTGCAAATATAGTACCTGTTCCTGAAAGCTCCTGAACTCTCAGGCAGTTTTAGCTAAACTAAGGAAAATAGCTTAGCTTCAGGACACAAGGTTCACCAACACCAGGAGGGATGTTGTGTTGAAACCATACTCTTTAGCATGAATGCTCTCTCCTTGCCTGCAAATTATATACACAGTGTATGCCCTTGTTCTCTAGACCACCTCTTGGGAGCTCTTTTTAGATGTCCATTTATTCCTATTTTTCTCCACAAGGCATTAAGCAAGAGGAGTCAGGATCAGACTGCTCTCTACTGCAGGGCTTCTTGTAATTGTAGTTAATGTGCCTACCATATAGTAGGCCCGAAGTTACATTGTAATTACAATTCAAAGGTAAGTTCATTTAGGTACTATTTAGGTACAAACTTGCACATATGATTTCCCATGCAGGAAGCTAATTTTTTGCCAAGATCACAACTGAATCACCTCCACACAAACAATGAGAATCTGCATGATCAACACAAACGACTGACAGCCCCCAGTAACAGTCAAAACATACTGTTGTTTCAGCAGATCAAGGGGTATCTGGAAGAATGTTCTTAGATTCTGATTACAGTCATATTAACAAAACCAAAAGTCAAAACCCCTCAACAATTCTGTAAATGTGCCAACTCTGCCACTACAAAATTCTCACACTTTCCCAAGACATCTGCAGTGAAGGGGAACTTTTTCAAATGCTCCCCAGCACTCCCCTGTCAAGCTATAACTGAGCCCTGCCAGCTCACAGATTATTCTGAGTGACCTGCTACTGGAACAATCACACTTCTATGCGTTTTCTTTATCAGAAGCTGCTGTCTGCATCAGTGAAGCTTCTCCTGCTGGATGCTGGAGAAGCTACTGTATTCTACAGTATTGCTACTGTATTTTAGTGATACTAACTATCTACACTCAAACCAGCAGGGCAAACCAGCTTAGCTCCTCGGATTTCCCAATAGGTCCAAACTTACGGTTGCTGGCCTGCATGGATGCAGATAACTGCATTAAGAGTTGGGCTCTCCAAGGGCTGAGATCTGGCAAATCCCCAGCATAACTGTTCTGGGTCACAGCCAACTCCCAAAATGGCAAAACTGTTTCAAACAAACGGAATGTAACCAAGTGAAATGACTTTCTTACCACACCAGTAAGTGACTGCATCTACTCAGACAAATCAACTTTTCATTACCCAATTCAGATGACCCACCCGAGGAAGTGGCTGATTTCTGAGTCACTCAGCTTCCCAGAAGCCACACTGGTACATCTCTTTGTTCAAGAAAGCTCATTCCATAAATGAAGACCAAGTGTGTTGAAAATATAACTTACTCTTAAACTTTTGTAGGCTTTAGTTAAATAGATAGCATAATCTTAAAACAAGCAATAAAAATATTAACCCTATTCTTTCAAGCTACTGCATCCACCCAACATTCTCTGTTTGCTTTGGCTATTCTAGGACCACATTTTTCTAATGCATTTTCTTTCTTTGTACTTTGTAAAAAGAACTGAGACAAATACTCAGAAAACCATAAGAAGGAACCAACATGCTGCCAAGTGTACATACCATATAGAAGTATTTTCTTCACTATTTCAGTTCTATCTACAAAGAGCAGAAGAAAAAAAAGAAGAAATACAGCAGCAAGACAGAACATGAAAAATATGGAATGACCAGGAGGTTTCAAAGACGTCTGCCCTGCATCTGACTACATCCAAATCAGTACAAATCATGGTTGCTACTGGAAGGGGTGTGCACACAAATGCTGCAGGACAGAGCACGCTCTCTTTCACACAGGGTGATCTGCAGGAGACTGGAGAAACAAGAAACCAAGCAAAAAGGAATATAAAGTGAGGCTAAACATCGGGGAGAAAAGGAGAAAGAACAAAAATACCAAGCAGGGAAAGTCAGGACTGGCAATGTGAATTCTGTGCATGATGATGTACTCAGTGAAATTTTCAATGAAATATTAAATTTCATGCAAAACCCCACACCAGCCAGTACTGGAGGTACTTGGTACTTTTCACCAGTCCTTTTAAGTAAGAAAAAAATGTAAATTTCCACCATTCACAGACTAAGAAAATCCATGCCAGACGAAGAGCTGAACACTTTAAATGGTGCTGGAACAGAAAGACTACCTGCTACCTGTATTCATAGCAAAGTGTATCAGCTGTATGAAGAAATTTGACATATATTGAAACACGATTCTGTTTCACTCAAGCTTTTCTTTGTGTTGTTGGGAATTATTTTTTTGCTGTTGGTTTTGGTTTGGTTTTTTTTTTGGGGGGTGGGGGGTGGTGTTTTTAAAAACACAAGGCCAGTGTGTGACAACATGAGGTTCCCAGCTTATCTGCAAGCCCATCACCTCTCTTTCTGGAAAGAGTCCCAGCTTCCACAGTGCTCCAATAATTTTTTCAGTGAGGGAACACAAGGTTACTATGTCTCTTGTGGAAGGATCTGTCAGTTTTACAATGCTAGGTTACACATCTGGTATGTTTAAAGGTAAATGCTTATGCAGCTTATAAACAGGCATTGAAAGCACTTCCTTTCTAGAGTGCATACAGTGTTCTTCACCTTATCTGGAGCCCTGCAGATGCTGGATTCAATTCCAGTGCAATTCGTGTGACCGATGTTGCATCAGCCACGAGGATGCTGTTAGAAAAGACTGAGACATACATTGATGTGAGACACCTCAGTGTACTGCCTTCCATTTCTGAAAGGGCTAAAATGAATAAAATCATTTTTCTGAAGGACACCTTAAGGCTCTTACAAGTTACGGTCAAAACAGATCACCTGTTCTAACAGCAACAGCTTGTGAACACATCTATTTGGAGAAATGAGCAAGAAAAAGGGAAAAATCTGCAAGCTTGACAGAGTAGCTGACCTGAGGAGGAATGGAGACAGACAAGACAGATGACACCTGAGTGAAGCAGGAGTCTGGTACGGGGAGACAAACAGGAGAAACACTCGTGGGGAAAAGCTTCCTATCTGGGAACAGAATAGACTTATTGTTCCTAAGAGGAAAAATAAAAAAAAGCCAAAACAATTACTTACTGAAGAAGCTGCCAATGATGTTGGAGAGGAAATGCAATTAGCCATTTTCAGGACAGCAAAGTCCATCAGGTGAAGAAGGCAAGAAACAGACTAGAAGGAATTGAAAAGAATCCGAGAGCAGAATACTTACCCACTTACTCACCAAGAAGAAAGGTAAGACAGGGTCTTACCCCTTCAGGGTCAACAAATGAAATGTTGATGGGGATTGAAGCGATATGAGAAGCAGCAGCAAGTGTGGCAATCATAAACCTGTGCAACTGAGAATAAAAAGAGGAAGCAAGATGGGGATCAGGCCAGGAATAAGGAGGGAAATGAAAAAGGGAAATGAAATTTGTCATAGTAAGAGGTACAGTAAAAGCATCAGTACTTCCAGCAAGGTTTTGTACAATCCATGTCAATAAGCTGCAGTGGCGCCAATGTCTTCTGCATGAAGGCACTGGCACTTTTATCTCGTGTTTCCTCTGAGCTCCCTCTACTCTCAGCATTGTGCAAGCATATATACATTTCTACTTTTCCTGGCCTTGCCATCCTCACATCCTCTTTTTACTAAGGTCTCCTAGCTCTTTCTTCTAGCAAAACTGTCTGTTCCACTCCCAGTGCTGCAAGACCCCTGGCAGCAAAGAATGTGCTGGTTTATTGCAACAAAGTCTTGTCAAAGGTAAATGCTGTATATAAAGAGGCTAAAGAATCTTACAGAAAAGCTAAAAAACATTTCAACTTTTGGGTCAGCTAGGGAGTTGAGTCCTTTATTGAGATAACTGCTCCCAAGGGGACTGTGTTTGATGATACAATAAAGGCAATACAATAAAGGAGCAACTTAATTAACCGCTGTCCCTCAAAGCAACTGATTTGAGACTGATTTAGAATATTTCTGAAGAGCTGAAACCTCAGTCAATACTACTTCTTCTGCAGTCTTGCATAAGTTCTTCTGACAAAAACTGTTCCTCTAAATTGCCTGTGAAATTAAGTCCTGTGCTACTTACCTAGTTACCTGCAGCCAGTAGCTGGAATATGTTCAGGATTTACACAGCACCTAGTATCCAGCTCTGGCAGGAAAACAGTGAAGCACACAAACCTGAGTGCCAACCCAGGGTTAGGGGAGTCCCCACTAGTACAGCCTTCTGTCTTGTAGCATTCAAAACACAATCAATCTTCCAGAGGTGGCTGTATGAAAGTAATGCTCCGTTTCACATGAAATGGAGCCCTATGACCTTTATGTCTCCAAGTCAGATTTGTTTCCTGGGAAAAGGTATTTTACAGCGCCAGTTACTCACTACAGAGTCATTACAGAAAGAGGAGAACTGGAAATTTTGCTATGCTTGGTAATCTGGACTCTGTCAGGCCAGCATAAATTCAGCTTTTTTGCTGTCATTGAGAGAGACAGAAAAGGGACTGATTTTCCACATCTTATGTCATGCATGCAACAGCAGTCAGTCTTTGACTATAATTAGTGAATAAAACACCCATTTCCACACAACAGCTCTCACATTTAAAAGAACTTCAGCTATTTTACTTAGATCAAGAACAGTAAAAACATGCGGAGATCAGAGGCAAATGGGCACATATGCTACAGAAAAAGTCTGCATGTTTGATGAGAAGCAATGCAATGTATTCCCAAAGGTATTAAAAAATAGCCTTTTATTATTATAGCAAAAATGGTGCATTGGTAGAGCTTGTACAGAGCCCCTGTGTAGATCTTCAATTATTCTGTTTGTGTGAATCAAAGCATGCTCATCACACCCCACTTCACAATCTCTAACTATCATAACTGATGCTACATATGTCAATAAATGCCCAGGGAGCCATATGTTAACATCACGTTCCTGTAAATCCATTACAACTCATGTGCTCTTGCATAGCTCTGGGGTCACAGAGATCAACATCTTTCAGTGGTTCTTCTTCCCTCCTCCTCCCCCCTCACTCATCTTATGACTCCATCATAAGCTTTTGTAAGCATCCCTAGTTATTTGAAGAGCAACAGATGTAAACGAACACAGAAGAAATTATTTCTGCCTCCATCTGGTAAAATGACAAGTTTTTCTTTAAAAGGCACAGGCTTTGACAGAAATATTCACATCCCTCACAGGTTTTGTTCTTACATATCTTAACAGATTCTTTTGTATAGAAAGAGAACCTTATATATAGTGTTTGGATGCATTAAGAAGCCTCTGTCAGGAAGACTTGATATGGCTTCCTTGTAACTCCTTCCCAGGGGGAAAAGATCAAAAAATATTAAGAAGCCACTACTAGAAAGCAATGAAACTTTCTCCAAGCAGAGAAATCTTGGGGATTTTTTTTTTTTTTTAAAGACAGAGGAGGAGCGGGCAATTTACTGCTGGCTATAAACACGGAACTGCTTTTCTACTGTCATTTACTATCTTCACATCCAACCAGCAGTGAATCCTAGAGGGAAAGTTGCAGCTGATGGAATCACGGTCACGGGGCACCATCCTGCCCTACGAACCGCTCCCGCCTCCTTCTCTTCCAGCTTCTTTTGCCTTCGGTGAGCCAAGCAGCGGGGCCCAAGCGAGCGCCGCCTGAGTCGGCGGTGCATGGATTCGGATCTCCAGCTTTGGGGAAGGCAAATGGCTCACTGTACCCCGCGGCGGGCGCCAGGCAGGGGGGGAGCGGTGCCTTCCTCCTCCTCCGTCCCTGCGAGCTCGCCACCCTTCCCCAACAGCCCTCAGGAACAGCACATCCTCGCCAGCACCTGGAACACCGGGCAGCGCTGCTGTGTTCCGGACGAAGGCGCTGTCCCCACGCCCGTCCCCGCTCCCCGTCAGACAGCGCCAGCCGCCGCCTCCCCCGGGCGGGAGGGAGCTCCTGAGGGAACACGAAGGAGCCCTCAAGTCTCCAGCTCGGGAGCGGCGCAGCCCTTCCCCTCCCACCTTGCGAGCCTTTCAGGCGGTACCACAGAAACTTTGCTTTACGGAAAGCAGACACTCGAGCTCACAGCCGCCAGCCCTCTCCCCTGGCAGCCCGCCTGCGCCCCGGCCCTTCCCCGGCACTCACCGCGGCGGCGAAGGGACGGAGGCCAGGGGAGGAGCCCACGGCCGCTTCCCTCACCCCTCCCGCCCCACACACGGCCTCTCCTCCCCAGCGGGAAGCGGCTCCTCCCCGCTCAGGAATGGCCGAAGGCTTCTCCTCCATCAGCATCGCACCCCCCTCCGCACCCACCCCTCCTCCCGCGACAGCTGCCGGGGGTCCCTCGGTAGCGACGCTTTCCCTCAGCCAAGCTCCCCAGCAAGGACACTGCCGAGACACTGCTGCTGTTTTCTTCACCCATTTAAAGGTTGAGGAGCCCAAAGGCGCAAGGTAAGGGTAAGGCAAAAGAAGTGGTGCTGATGCAGAGGAATGTTTCATGCAGGTTTGCGCTCCCTACATTAACAAACGCAGACAGCTAGTGGAGGCTTCAGCTGCGTCCCCACACCACCAGTTTTCATTTACATAAGCAACGCCGCCTGCACAGGGAAGTCGTGGAGTCTTCCTCTCCAGAGACATTCCAAACCCACCTGGACGTGTTCCCTGTGTCACCGGCTCGAGGTGAGCCGGCCTTGGCAGGGTGTTGGACTGGATGATCTCCAGAGGTCCCTTCCAACCTTAACAATCTGTGATTCTGTGATATTCTTGAGGGGTGCACACTGAACAGGCATGGCAGAGGTTTGGGAATCACAGTTTTATTTACTCAAACTAGACAGTGCTAATACAGAAAATACCATGTTTTACAGCAGTCACCATGCCCAGCTCTGGAAATGGGCATATTACATCAGCACAGCAGCTACACATACCTGGCAGAAGTTTATAGAAAATATTGTATACAGAGAAGACATGGTCAGTCTGTTATTTTATCATTTGTTTATCTAGGCTGTCACACAGTGACATCAATTATATCTTACAACTCTCTGTACATCAAGAGAAAAAAAAAATACACTGTAGAGAAGATAAGCCAAATCTCAGTGATTTGACATCTTCCAGGTTGTCAACTTTTCTCATCCCCCACAGACTAACTGCAGGGGTTGCAAAGTACCATGAAAATAAATACTCTGTATGTTATAAAAGCTTCCAGTTTTGCATTGGATTGTCAAAGCTGTGAGAAGAAAAAACCCCAAAAAATTACAAGAGGCCAAGTCTCTCAATTTAGTCTCTTAATCAGCAGACAAACAAAACTACAGAATAAATGTGCTAATGTTCAAAGGAGACTCTGATTTCACTGGACCAATGCCTAGGTAGGCAAACAAGCCAGCCAAAAAGGCAATTAAAAATAAAACCCTTGGAAATATCAAACTAAAATGAATTCTTTAAGAATCTCTTGGTTGTAGTTAACCAGTTCACCTATAACAACCACTAGACATTGAAAGAAGGAAGCTATGATGGTTTGAATGAGATGCTTTGCTGAATGTTGTCTTCAGGCCTAGGCTTTTGGACTTAAGCTTTAAAACATGGAAGGAGTTAAAAAAATGCTACTTTTCTTTTTTTGTTAACTATAAAACAGAAACACCATAGCATTCACATAGGTTGGGCTTTAAAGCATTAAGGGAAGTAGCAGAGAAAAAGATTTAGCCTTGAGAGTTTTGAGTTTACTTTGCATCTAACAAATGTAGTCATGTATACATAAAACTTTTAAAAACAGATGTCCTGATCCTGCAGCCTTTACTCCTCAAAAGGCAACAGGTGCCAAAACTCATGAAGATGGCCTTTTTCTTTTAAAAAAGTCAGTAAACTGGACATGAAGCACAAATCTGCATGCAGCACTGTGTGACAATTACTGAAAGATAATTTCTAAATCTGCAATGTACTTGCAACATGTACTTCAGCATGTACTCAAGCTATACATACAAAAAGAAGTTACCAATGTCAGTGTGTCTTCAGACTGGAACTTATGTCTAATGGTTTACTGTAGATGCACAGCAAACTCATCTTTTCATGATAAATAAAGAAACTGCTGATCAGCACAGTGAGGAGAGGTATCTAAATCAAGGTGAATGGCCAAGCAAATGCAGAGGTAGTCTATGCAGAATTTATTTTCTCTGCTTTAATAGCAGCTTCAATCTCTTCCATGATTGGCACCGGGCCTGCATAGTTATTAGTTTCAATAGCTTCTAATTTCTCCTGATAATCAGTTGGCAAGCCATTCTGTTTTGCACCCATGCAGATAACCTATAATTAAAAGGAAAAAAAAAATAAAGCTTTCAGTAATAGAAAGGACAGACTCCTCCAAACAATCACTTGAGTAGGAAGAACCATTTAAGCTACCCAGAGAAATTATCTCCAATAGTGCTATTTGTACCTAAGGATAGCCAAAGGCTTCTGGGAGACCACTGAAGACCAGAACAGCATGAACAAAATTACTCTGAAAAGGCTTTTAACTACCCCTGAGATTCTGATGTGTTACTGAAGTGCACAAGACTCTCTAATTAAGCTGTTATTCAGTTATTCTGTTCTTTCTTTCAGACAGGATGCTAACTTCAATAATGTATGCAGCTTCTCACTCAGGTGTGACACCAAAGTTGGCTAAAGATTTAAAGGGTAGTTATTTTTAAAACTAAGCTGTCCAAAGGACAATGAGTACATACATAGGGTACAGGAATAACAGAAGCAGACACTTAACTCAGTGAACAAACACAGATTCCTTAGTTTGTTACTGCAGCTTTCCTTCCATATATAAAATAAACTGAAGTATTGATGCAGAAGAAAAGATGCAAGAGTGAGAGGAAACACAGCTTGAAGGAGACACCAGCAAGCCTGCATATAGAAATGAACATTCCAAATATGCTTTCATGCATTTAACAGCATGCATTTCAAGGATGAGGTGTTTAGAAAGAATGAATTTTGCCACAAAAAGTATGTAACAGTAGATGGATGTAGTTCAATCATTGTGTGCAGATGCAGTCATCTTTCAAGTTTTTAGCTCTCCTGCCTGGTTAACTTAGACAAACAAACAAACAAAAAACCCAAATAAACAACAACAACAACAAAAAATCTGGGGGCAGAGGAGAAGAACAGAACTAACAACTGCTCCTGACAGGACCAGGAAGGAATGATAAAGTTGCCAGTAGTAGAAGTCTGCACTTACAGCATACCAATGAGAGCTGCAGTACACAGCAGCAGACTATGAACTGACTCCCCGAAAAGCCCTAAAGATCTGCCTTGCCACAAGGTGGGTTGGCAGGGAAGAGGTTTGTGGAAAAGCAGAGCCTGCTTTCTCAGCAAGCCCTCTCTTCAGCAGTCCCACAGCAGCTGGCCTTAGCTGTCTTCCTGGAAGTCAATTCACAGGAGTAAGTTCCTCAGTTTGGAGAAGGAGGCACACCTGGGATTTAACAGACTCACTCCAGGTTTCTTTACTTCAGGTAGGAAAAGCCTGCCTGCAGTGATGTCTGTGTAGATGCACTAAAGCTGCACCACTCAAGACACACAGCCAAACCACCCCAGCCTGGGCCTGCACAGATCGCACAGGCTAAGCAGGTCAGGCCTGTCGTGTGAGTGGATGATGACTCTACAGAGTCAGCATTGCAGAGCAGTGTTGAAACACTTCTGCCTCACCAGCCATCAAGAAGGAACCCTGCAGTGCTCTACAATGCTGCTGGAGTCTTGTGATGTGCAGGTGATGTGTCTGGTAAAAGGATACAGGTGCACTCCTCTATTAAGTGATAGCAAGTACTTCCCAAGATAGTAAGGATAATCCATGTCCTGGAAACTACGAGCCAGGTGTTGTATTTTCCCCACAGAAGCTTCCCTCTGTCCTTTCAGTGGAGTACATTAATTTTTTAAACAGAATTGCTGCATATATTTGGGCAACACACTCTAGAAATCCTTGTGCCAATCATAACTAATTCACTAGTTAAACAGGAGCTTCCTTTAATGTATGACTAAACCAAAAACCCCAAACTGATTGAATAGGCCTGTAAGAGCTAGCTGTAAGATCTCCTGTGAGCAGCATTACAGCAGTACATTGCACAAGAAGTGTTATACCTTTACAGAAGTCATGCCTTCCATCCACTCTAATTAAAGTACTAATTAAAGTACTTTATTAAAATTAAAGTACTTATTAAATACCACAGAAGTACTGCAATATAAACTTCTGTACACTCTTCCAAAATCAAAGTGATGTAACACCTACCTTTTTATACTGTGGAGAAGGGGGACCAGAGACATAGTCCTTCATCTGGTAGCTTCGACAGGTCAGAACCTTTCCTGCTTGAGTGTGGACATTAACTTCTATTGGGACATAAATGCCATCCTCAACTCCCTCTTGCCTGTAAAATACATATATTCCTTTCATGTCAATAAAACAATCCATCTTTCAAACCAACCATGCAATTAAACATGTGGACTTACTATAACAGAATTCAAGGCAGGACACTAGTCTGTGCTTTAACATACTTAAACAAATAAAGCAAAACATATTTCAGTGTTTTTTGTGCAAACTTGTTTCATACAAAAAATACATTTCTAGAGAAGCAGTAGCATTTACTTTTATCATTTTAGCTCTGTAAGAAATATTGACTTCTGACTAACCTGTAAAGTCAGAATGAGAATACACCTAAACTAATTACTGTGGAAGACAGGTAGTCTGAAAGAGAAACACAAGCAAGATTACCAGAATTAATGCGCCAGACACGTGTTTCTTAACTGGCACTCAGAAAAAGAAACAATTGCAAAGTTTTAGCTTGCCCATTGTCTTGCATTTTAATAAGGGGAAACTTGCACAACTTGTGCAATGCACTTTCCAAAGAATAATCCAAGACACCTTTTACCTTTCACAAGGCATGCACATCAGTAATGAGCTAGGACAGGGCAAAAAAAACACTTTGGGTTTTTTTTTATTAGTAAAACCATGCTTCAAAAAACAAAACCTTAAAACCTCGGCTACTTATTGTCCTCTACCCACTGGCATTTAGCCACCAACAAAAATCTAAGGAAACAGTAAGAAGTAAATGAGAAGCTTAAGCAATACAAGGGACTTCATAGCACAATTAACTTTAGATGTACTTTAGCTTCAAGTTATAACATGGTTTTAACCCTGCTTGTTCAATATAAATTTGACAAATCATCTTTTTTTTCAAAGACTTGCTACCATTTCAAGTTATTAAATGTACATAATGTGGGCCATGTTAGGTAACTAGGTTAAGTGCAAGTACAGACTGGAAGCTAACTGCAGATTCAAGGCCAACAGACTACAAAATAAGTCATGTGGTTGTGTGAGAACAAGAAAACTGTTCAGTAACATCCATTGCTAGACTCTGAGGCAAAGTCATGATTTAATCTGTAACGTACAGATTTGTCAAGCACAGAGGACAAAAAACCCCACAGATGTGACTGTGAGACAAGAAAAAAATTAATTTGAAGTCAAAGAGTTCTGCCATCCAAGCAAAAGGTCCCTCTCTCATATTTGTTTTGTATATATTGCATTGTTTTGTATTTCAGCTAATTACATGCAGCCTCAATTATGCATTCTCTCCTCTGCTTCTGGGTAACAAAGCACAGACAACTTTACCCAGATTAGGAGGGGTTAAAAAAAAAAAAAGCTGCTTGCATGCAGCTGATACATTTGTAGGATCCCAAGACCTTTAGGGAGCAGGAGCACCTGCAAGCTCATTTGAGCAGGTTAGGAACGATTCTTAGAAGAGCTCTGTTGACTATGATTATAAAAGCCAAGAACACATCCCATTTCCAGTTCACCTCCATGGCATTAATGAAACAACTGGAAAAAAGTAATCTGTAGTGCTAATGTCCATGCTGCATATTTTGGTGGTGTTACAGTACTCAAGTCTCTAGTACCTTAGCAAGCATTGAAATTTATCCTGTCAAACAAATACCAGGGATCTGCAATCCTATGCTATGTCAACTGTAAACAATGTGTAAACACTTATGGAAACCAAAGTGCAAAATACTGTCTCCATGGAGAGGAAACACAAAAGCAGATGCTGTCAGACAGGATCATCATACTTAGGAAGTTTATGCTTCAGGAAAGCATGGTAAATCAGGAGTTTTAAGTAAAGGTCAGCAGAAGGGGCTCAGGATGTTTAAGTGCTACTGTAAGCAAGAGCAGAGGAACTCAAGAGATCATAAACAGGGACATGTGAAGCTGTCCTCAAGCACAAGCATGCCAACTAGATGCCCATGCCCTCTTGCTTGAGGCTAACACTCCCAGCCAGGACAAGAGTGCTCAGAATGGCCATTACCATAATGGTGCTAACAGAACCTCGTTTCTGTTGTATTTCAGGTTCACCATAGGCAACAGAAAGCACATTGCAACCAAGTTTCACCATCAGGGTTTTAAGGTGCTGTTTACACAATGAAAGTGCAAAAGTACCAGAGGCAGGGGAACAGTATTGAGGTAGTGTTTTCAGTGGGTTTACTATATCCTGCTCCCTAGTCCAGATTTCCACTGGAATTGTCAGTGATGAACTTGCTCTGAACAAACAATCCTTGCGTACCAGAAACACCATGCTGTGCAGGCACATCTCAAAAGCTGCAACAAGCACATGACAGCAGGCAAAGTTTTGGAGATTACATGCTAAGTCCTGCCTTAGACCCTAATAGTCATGCTATTCTTTGCTTTGTTCAACCAGCCTGGTCAGCCTGGTCTTTTTGACTTCAGCCTGGGAGCAATTTGCTCAGGGTTCCTTGAATATCTCTTAATTACCAGGTACATGTAGAACATTCTCCACCATGCACTGTAAAAGTGTAGTCAGGCTCTCCCATTCAAGGGGGGAAAAGGTAACACCCCAGCTCCCTGCTTGGATGTTCCTCAAGCTCATAAAAGTTTCCTTAGAGGAGAAGACATGTTAAATCACTTCCTGAAAAGGTCCCTTTGCCTGTATTAAAAGATCTCTCTTCTGCAGTCTTGTTCTTATCCCTTCCTTTTCTGCTACAACTCGAGTCTACAGATGTATACAGACAGACATTGATGTCAGTCTCAAAGGAAATTCTCCCTAAAGTAATGGGAAAAACACCATAGGACAAATACAGATTTTAGAATCTTATAAGAGACAGGAAATTGGGAAGACAGGTTAAAAAAAAAAAAGATCATGACTTATCAACTTCAAATCAAGGTCCACAGATTGTGTAGTAGTAGGGGTTTTTTTAGCTTGAAAACAAAGCTTTCTTAATCAGAAAATGTCAGAATCAGAAAGAAGTGTCAGAAGTCTGTACACATACTATGAAATAGAATTCACATATTAAAATCAAAAGCATCTTCTTGATTCCAACACCATAGCTTCCACACAGCTCTTTACCAAAAATCGACTCATTCTCAATTGCTCTCTAAAGTAGTAAAAGACAGCAAAAGTGAAGTCACCTACTTATCCAGTGAACTTAAATTGCAAGTGTTCATTTTCCACACTATTCCCCACACTTCGTCTCCAGGGCTCTGAGCAATGGTAGCTGTACCTCCATGCCAGACAGAACTTGTCCTGCCTTGATGATGGCCAAACTCAAGCTTAAAATCCTGCAAATGAAAGCAATGCAGAGAATAAATTTCCACTTAAAATAAGGGTTATTGACTATTCTTGACATGAAAGGAGCAGCCAAAGGACAGTAGTACATGTAGCCAGTTGGAGACACAGAAGGAAGAACAGACAGGTGCTACCTGGTGCCAAAACTTTTTCAGGATTTTGTGGTAAGACTTAAATGCTACTATGCAGAATCCTGGAAAATAGTAAAGGTAAAGAAATCTACAAGATGGTGAGCTTTGGGTCCTATCTTCATGCCAATAGCCTTTGGGTCCTATCAAGACCACCCAATTATAAAATACCATCCTTTTCATTTTTACAATTTTTTGTGCCATCTCATCACTCATCTGGAACATTCTTGGGTATTTTTAAGTCAAGGCATATATCTCCTTCAGTGAGCTTATTCAGGTTTTTGCAAGTAGAAATATTCTTTTAGAAAACAAGTATCACTTTTTCTTACAAGCAACATCAAATATTAGTATATATGAAAAAGTGAATAATGGGTTATTGAATGCTATCAATGTAATTTCTCACCTGATTCAATACACTCAGTATCCTCTCCTACTTATTAGCCAATTTGTGGATCCTTCCCTAGAAGTACAGGAGGAAACACCCTCCTCCCCCCCAGTCCAAACCATCAAGCTTTAAGGAAGACTACCTCCTTAACATCAATAAAATAAAACTCAAACCCATGCAGCCCCACAGATTTGCATATTTCTTACAAACATCATCTTGAAGCTATGATTTTGCTTTGAAACATACATGTGTACACACTAATACTCCTTCTGAGACACATCACTCTCTTGTAATATCCTAATAGATATAGGAAAAAAGCTGGAAAACAAATGAAACAGTTGGAGGCTTACACACAGAAAAAGAGCGCTCACATCAGAACACAAATCAATTTTTGTGTGTGTGCATAAGTGAGAGCAGCCTGGCAAAGCCACGCTTTTTACTCCATCCAGTCATCTTCCTGCCCCATAAAATGTCCCCTATTTAACCAATTTCACTAGAAAAAAGGTTTACTTAGATGCACCAAGTTATTTGCACAAAAGTCCAGTCAAGTCACAGACTGAAGTTACAAATGAGGACAAGTGATTGCAGGGCAGTCCCAAAGAAATACCTTAATAGAATCAAGTACTCTCACGCAGTCTTAAAAAAAAAAAAGGGGGGGAAAAACCCCACCAATTTTTACTTTATTCCTCCAGTTATATTTCCTTGGACCTGACCTCCACTGAATAGCTGCAAGGAGCTGTACAAAATCATCGGGCACCACCCAAAAACCAGCAGTGGAGATCGCAGAGAAACAGCAGTTCACTCTGGTTCTGGAAGCAGGAAACTAAGTTACACCATGTGTGCAACTGCATCAAGCACTGCTGTAAAGATGGGAAAAAACACAGTAGATACTTTTTTGGGTCAAGAGATTGGTCTTTGGTCCTTCTAAGTACCAGTGTAACACCCTGTCTGTGCTTGTTATTAACATCCCATTTATTAACAACTTTTGGCTGAAGACTAACAGAGCTTTAAAAAATAAAATTAGAGGGAAGTTTAGCAAAAGTTTAACTAAAGTTTTTACTTTAGTTTAGGATCCAAAACACTCTGGTAACAGGCTGTTTCTCCTTTTTTTAAGCCCAAGTGGCACTATCACAGAGCAATTAATAGGAATCAGCTCCAACCTTCCTGCAGTCCCTCACTCCCCAGCATCAGTGATTTTCCAGCTGGAAGCAAGGGGGTGAAGCCACCCGGTGTCAGCAGGGAACACAGCAATCGGTCAAAGGCCAGCTAGAGAAGGCAGCCAACCTGCAGTGGATCAAGATGTGCTTACTGGCTAACCTGGAAATGGACCTGAGAGCCGGGAGAGCTGAAGAAGATTGCTTTTATTCAAACATAAGCACACACTACTAGAGCCTTTCTCCCTGCCTTCAAGGTCTGATCCTGCAAGGTTCTGGGCTCTCAGCATGTTCAGTGGAGGGGTAGCTGTAAGTTCCTCACACTTCACAGAAGCAGGTCTCAGCTGTCAGGTTGGCAGTCCTAAGAGACACCAAGTATCTGACTATGGTGAGTTCATTAATGACAAGTTTTTGTAATTTCTTCATACACTCTAACAGATCATTTCCTGCCAGTTACCCCAAAAGAACCTTCAAGTCATTAAGTGGTATCAATTGATGCTCTGCTCCTCCAAGCATCCTTCCAGTTGCACAGATCTGTACATCAACAGCTTTAACGACCACAAGCTCATGTTTCCAAGCCTACACCAAAGCCAAGCTGATACAACAATATTTAATAACCCTGGCAGGGAGAGAATTGCCCTGTAGGGTGTATGAAGGTGTCAGCTGCAGATGTGCAGAGCTGAGTGAAAGCTCCCATCTACCGATCACACAGTGCAGGGAGAGCTCCTCGCCTGGACCCGGGACACCTCCCACTAGACTGGTTTGCTCTAAGCCCCATCCAAGCTGGTCTTGAACATTACCAGGGATGGGGCGTCCACAGCTTCTTTGGGCAACCTGTTCCAGTGCCTCACCGCCCTTACTGAAAAGCATTTCTTCCTGCTACGTTACATTTCAAAGTCCGTAGTGCTTTACACACTGGGCCATGGGTCATGGCTGGCAGCCTGGAAGGTTAAGCCCTGTCAGATAACCCCACAGCAGTGGGACTACCACAAACATTCCTTCTGCCAGGGCAGCCCTGGCCCTGGCTCAAAAAGCACAGGATAGCCAGGGTTGGAAGGGACCTCCCGAGATCACCTGTCCAATCCCTCCTGCCAAGACAGGGTCACCTCAAGCAGATGACACAGGAACGCGTCCAGGTGGGTTTGGAATGTCTCTGGAGAGGGATATTCCACAACCTCCCTAGGCAGCCTGTTCAGTGCTCTGCCTCCCTCAACGTAAAATAGTTACTCCTCATGCTGAGCTGAAACTTCCTCCGTTTTAGTTTACGTCCATGGCTCCTTGTCCTGTCCCTAGGCAACACGGTACAGAACCTGGCACCATCGTCCTGACGAGGACCCCCCGCCTGATCCATGCTGGGGCCTCCGCCGTGCGAGGGACGGACGGGCTGCAGCACCGGCCCGCAGGCAGCCGTGGGGCCATGCGGCTCCTCGGCGACACTCGGGCTCCCCGCAGGCGTGTCGGGCTCCCCGCAGGCGTGTCGGGCTCCCCGCAGGCGTGTCGGGCTCCCCCGCAGGCGTGTCGGGCTCCCTCGGCCCCCCCGCGGCCCCGCCAGCCGCCCCCTCACGCACCTGCAGGCGCGCCAGGGCGCAGAGCGCGGCCGAGGGGTTGCGCAGCAGCAGCCGCTCCCGCAGCAGGTTGCTGCCGTACGCGTAGTACAGGAACCAGCAGCCGCCCTCGTCGCCCGGCTCCATCGGCCCGGCGCGGCCCGGTACGGCGTGAACCCGCCGCCGCTTTAACACCGCCCTCCCGCTCCGCCTTCCACGCTGCTTCCGCCGCCGCGGAGCGGGGCCGTGAGGCGGAGCGGGGCCGTGAGGCGGAGCGGGGCCGTGAGGCGGAGCGGGGCCGTGAGGCGGAGCGGGGCCGTGAGGCGGAGCGGGGCCGTGAGGCGGAGCAGCAGCAGCAGCGCCAGTGGAAGGCGGCAGGCGGGCTCCCGGCAGTGGAGCAGTGACGCGGGAGGAGCGCTCCGCCCCTCCCTCCATCCATCCATCCATCCATCCGTCCATCGATCCATCCATCCATCCATCCATCCGTCCAGGCGGGAGCGGGGAACGGCGCTGGGCACGAACCCCCGCGGCTGTCAGGGCTGCGGGGCACAAACCCAGCCGTGAGCTCGGGCGCTCAGTCTCCTCGTTCAGCTGGCTTAACTCATAACACTGAAGTCTCGGTTTGAACAGCATGGAAAAGAACCCAAGTTTTAGGAGAAAACTTTCACCTTGCACCTCAAAATCTACATGCTTTTTGAAAAATCATCACAATTGTTAAAACTCTTGAGTGTTGAGAAAAAAGGGCTTTTTGGTTTGTGGTGTTTTGTTGGGTTTTTTTGTTTTGTTTTGGTTTTGCTTTGGGGGGTTTTGTGGGGTTTTGGTTTGGTTTGGTTTGGGGTTTTTTTTGTGTGTAGAATATCGAAAGTTCCAATAATTTTAAAAGCGTTATGAAAAGTTACTTGGCTTTCTTTTATAAGAATGTCATTTTGATGCAAAAGAGTAGCAATTGCTACATGCTTCATTATAATCCCTAGGTAAGATTATTTTTCCCTCCACCTCAGCTCTCAAGGAGCAGCTCAGAGAAAGCCCTAACAGGCAGCACAGCACACAGTGATGCCTGGAAAACCTGCCTGTTCCAACATCTCAGCTGCTTCCATCCTCTGTGGGGAGGAGTAGGCTGTCAGCGAGCAGGGCCTGCAGTCCCTAGTACCGAAAAGAGCATCCTGGCCACCTCTGAGATAAACAGTGACGATTTGTAAGTACATTCCCATGAGAAGCAAAGCAGTGCAGCTTTTCACAGCTGGGAGTGCTCAGAGCAGAGTAAGATGGGAATGTGCAAAGGTAAAAGGCGAGAAGATGCTGGTGTGTGGGCAGGCAGAGCTGCACACCCATGCACAGAGGCACTTCCTCTCCTTCCCTGACATAAGCAATGCTGGGATGGGACAGGAGGAGCCCTTATTGAATATATACATAAATATAACACATGTTATGTGTTATGGCTGTAATTAAAAAAGCCATAATCGTTAATGGTGAGATACCACTCATTAATGCAGTTAAAGTGCAAGTTGGCTTCCTGAGCAGAGGCAGCTGCTGCAGGATTTAGCACAGGATCCCTGGCAGCACAGTGCCCAGCCTCTCTGGGCACATCCTGCAACATAGAAAGGAAATCAGCTCCTTCCTTCAATGATGTGTTCAGTACTCCATTTGAGTCCCTGCTTTAGTTTTCCGAACACAGGGATTGGGAAAGACAGATTCATCATGAAGCACATAAAGTGATAAAAGTGATTCTGATCCTTCCTGACCAGTAGCTTTCTTTTATAAGGGATTATTTTTCTTATGTAGGAACCAAGTATTGTAAAGTGAAAGGGATTACACAGGTCATAGGAATATACAGCAAAACTCCCTCACTCTCACGCCTTACAACAACCAGTAGGTGGGCCTGTCTTTTGAAAATCTTCTGCTATATGCTTTTAGTCCCTTTTCCCTAAGGACATGCCAACTCCATGAGAAGTGTCTCTCTCTCATCTTCCATCAGCTTCTGGACTGTTGCCTAGTTTCAACCAGAAAACAAGAGGGTTCAAAGATATCTAAGTTTCTGCTGATCTCAAGGAAAGAGTCAAGAGGATGGCTGTGAGACAGTAGAGATCCCATGAGGGAAGCTTCCAGATGGGCCTGTAAAGCCCAAGGGACTAAGCCTGCTGGTGAACAGGTTTTCCAGCCTAGGTGCTTGCTGCACTGCATATTTGAGCTTTATATGAGCTGTCCATTGTAAGCTGAGGTAGATATTTCTTTCTAAACAGAAAAAAACTTAGATAGGAATTGCACTGAAACATGTAACAATTGTTACTCTTTAATATCAAAATTACTTTCTTAAAGAAAGCCAACCAGCCTTTCGTAACACTTTTTCAGTTATGGAAATTTTTGACATTTTGCTCAAAAAAAGCTTTTTTTTTAATCAACACTCAGAGTTTCAACAACAATTGTGATGATTTTTCATTCAAAAAGCATGTGTATTTTGAAAAAGGTGAAACTTTTCTCCTAAAATTTTTGTTCTTTTCCATGCTGTTCAAATCAAGAATGTTATGAGCTAAGTCAGATGATTGACAAATGAGGAGATAGAGCCCCTGATGTCATGTCTGGGTTTGTACACTGGAAAACACCTGTTAGCAAAGGCAGCTAGAAAAATTACAATCAAACTTAGAGAAAGAGAATCATTTTAAAACACTGCCACTTGAAATTCCAAGTATTTCATTCTTCAAAAAGGCCTCCTTTTCAAATTCAAATCTTTTGAGGTTTCCATCTGTACTGAATACCAAGCCTATTCTCTTATCAAGAAACATGAGCCAATACTTCCAGGAGCGTGGTTTTGGTATGCACGGTGTCTAGACGTAACGTGATGCTAACTCAGGTGCTGTTTGAACTACAGGTAAACCTTAGATCTATGGTGATTATTTTTCTGAAATTCACTCAATCAGTTTTCACTTCTGAAATCCATTTCTTCCCAGCTGGCCAGTCTGATGGCAATGCAGCACGGGAGGGAAGTGAATTTGCTCTGGAGTGAAAACTTTGCAGGTCTTTCTGCTGATGTATGTCCAAATCATGACCAAATGGCTGTATGTGCATAGGGAAATACTTGGGCACTGTGGGCAGACCTTGCTTGGAAAAGAAGTTTACAGCAGCAAAACCAGGGAGTAGGACTTTTCCTGTAGGAATTTGCATAGAAACCTGCCAGGCTTTGGTGGTGCTACCAGATTTCACACTTCTGCTGTTTCTTGACCTTTCAGGTGAAAATTAACTCTCTGAGAGAGGAGTGTATAAAATGATATCCTGGTTGTTGCTTTTTTTAGTTCAGTCAGTTCTAGGTGATCTCCAGAGCAGCTGACATGAGACCTGTGTTAACCTGTTTGAAGCCCCAAACAGTTTGGAAGCATTGTTTCCCCTTGCATGTTGCTACAAAACCTGCGCAGAGTAAGCAGTCAGGAGTATGCCTCCTGTTCGGGACCTTCCCAAACATGGGCGAAAGCTCTGGATATCCACAGCTATTTGTGCATTGTCTGTGGAGGAGATCAACAGGGTTATTTATGCAAAGAAAGCATGAATTTGTTTCCATCAGGTTTTTTTGCCTAGATGCAATATATTCCTGAGCATATCCTATGTAGGTTTTTACGGGGAGAAAAAGGAAATTAGGGAAAAATAAGGAAAAATAAGGAAAAATAAGGAATTAGGGGAAAAAATGAGATGCAGTGGGGTAAGTTAAACCTTCTGTAATGTCTTCCAGTCACTCAACATGCCTCCCCATCACTCCCTTTACACCCCATGGCTGTCACAGCATGAGCCATAATTGATATTGAAGAAAGAAAGGAGAACCTGGAGGAATAATAAGGACAACTGATGCAAATGAACTGCGTGTGCAGTCCTCCCCACAGCTTTTCACTCCTCCCTGAGGAGCCCTAGTAGGATGTGCTCTGCAATTAGTATTTCATTGAAATTATACCTTTTTTTTGCTACAAGATGGTTACAGCTGGTGGTAGCTTCTTAATACAGTGTGCAAGGTCTGGGGGTCTGCAGAGATTTCATGTTTATGCAAATGAATGCAAATGATTTTACAAGGTGTCATGATGTTGCTGTGCTTGTTCCTTCCCTACAATACAGGGACCATGCTGTCCTGCAGAAATTCAGCCTCTTTCCCTGCCCTGCTTGACAGAATAGCCACTAACCCAAGCATTTTGTGGCTTGGCCCCACCGACAACCAGGAGAAATATCCATCCTTCATTTTGCAATTCTGTTCTTACATGTTTCCACAAATAGTGCAGTCATTTAGGAGAGGAACTATTAAAATGGCTGGGTCTGTGCATGTATCCACCTGCCTTTTTTGGTTCTGCTCCATGCCAGTGTGTGTTTTGGGCCCATCCTGGAACAGCCCTGAGCTCTCCCTGGTTGCTGCACACTCTGTGCGGTTCTGAGATGTCACTGTGTGGTTGGTGCCACCTGAGGTCTACAGGTACTTGTATGTGTGACTTCAGCAACTGGTTAATAAATCTTGCCGAATTCATGTTATTTCAAAGGAAAAATGCTGTGCTGAACTGCAGAGACTGTACCTGGTACCCAGTGATTTTATCTTGTGTGTGCATGCACAGTGATAACAACTTAATACTGGGAACAAGAAAAACCCCTGTGTGTCAGAAAAAGAGGTTGACCCTGATCATCTTTTGTGGAAGTATATTCCAAATCCATCTTTTTTTTCCTTGGACCTAGTGTTTAACTTCCCTCGTTGTAAAGCTCTTCTGAATGATAGCAGTTCTCTACTGATACAACACAAATGGTTACAGGAGATATTCTCAGTGCCTTGTTGATGAAATCTCTTAGTCTGCTGTGTCAAGAGGATTTGTCAGTGTGATGTTTCTGTGTCCTGTTGTCTCAGGGTGCATTATCTTCTCCCACCACAGAAGTGATTGCTCCTTCCAGAGTATCAGTTCACATTGCCATCTGCCTCTGGCAGGGACTTGTGTCTCACCAAATACCAAACAGGTTTTCTCTCAAGTCTGTCAAGTACTTGAGCCTTTTTTTCCCATGAAAGTTATGACTATCAAATGCAGACCAGCAGATGAAAAGGCTATATCCTGCTGTCTTTTGGCAGCTTTGCTATTTTGTGTTATTTTTACAATGTGCTTCTAATTTTGGTTTTTTAAATTATCTTTAATACTTAGTATTATTTACAGGTTGATGTTCATTTGCTTTATTCCCATCCTTTTACCTTCTGTAGGTTGAGGGCACTCTTGTTTATTTCTCCTTTTATTCTCTTCCAGCGCAGAAAAAATATCAAATAAAGTCTGTTCCACATGGTGTTTTCTAGTCCTGTATTAACCCTATGGCTTTACAGTTGAACCTTGCAGTGTATTTCACACAAAACTGATACTTCTCTTTTTGTACTGCCATGTCTGTAAACGCTTCTGTGCTGCAAACCTTCAGCCTGCAGAAGACATCACATGGCTCCAGCTACAATGCAGGAATATGTTTCATAGCCACATCCTTTCCCAGAAACAACATCACTGAACTTCTTGAACTCTGAGGGCAACTATGAGATGTTGGGATGGAGAAAGGCAGTAGTATTTCCCTGTTTGTGAGAGCAGTGCGAGAACAGTTGCAGGAGCATGTGACATGAATGTCAAAACAGGCCCTGGTTGTACTGTTCTTCCTAGTTCTGCACAGACCTCACAAAACACAGTACAGATCCCCACCGAGTGATTCTGGGCAGAAATGTAACAATTACTGGTAAATCCAATTCAGTCCTTCCATTGGGCTGGTGGCCTGTGTGGATGCTTTTGTTGTGGAATAAAGGCAGCACTGTTTTTTCATTTGTTTTAAACTCATTTTAGCATGACATAAGCTAAACCAGAAAAATCCTTGCGTGTCAGAAAAAGAGGTTGACCCTGAGCATAGCATTGGTGGGACAACAGCAGTTTGAGCTGTGGCTTGCCATTGCTCTGCTCCTCTGTGTAAGCAGATCATTGAACTGGTAACAAGACCTGGTCCAGCTCAGCTGCACAGAACTTGACTGGGGTTAGGGGGTTGGCAGCGTTTTCCTCCCTTCCTCACTTGTTGGAGCAAGTCAGAGAAGGACCACTAAGATGATTAGAGGAACAGAGCACCTCTTGTATGAGAAAATGCTAAAAGAATTGGGATTGTTCAGCCTGGAGATGAGAATAGTCTGGGGTGACCTTATTCTTCCAGTACCTGAAGAGAGTTGACAAGAACAATGGAGACAAACTTTATGCCAAGTGACAAGACAAGGGAGATTTGGGTTAGAGTCAGGTTTAGATTGGAAATTAGTAAGAAATTCTTTACTGTTTGGGTCATGAGACACTGCAATACGTTGCTTAGAGAAGCGGTGGATGCCCCATCCCTGGGACTGTTCAGTGCCAGGGGGATGGTTTTGGAGTCTGAGATACAGAGTGTGTGCCCTTGTTTCTAATACTTAGTTCTAGGATCCAAAAAACCACTGAATTTCATATAACATGAAATTCACGAGCATGTTTTCATGGTGATACATGAGAACAAATGAGAAAAAGCTGAAAATGTAAGTGTGTAGATTAGAAAGTTTCTTAAATCACTGGGTGAAAAAGTAGTTGAGAGAGCAAAAGACAAGATGGAGGATTTAGGGTGTTGTCTCTTGTCCCTTCTTCTTTCTTCTTCATGTTCTTCTCCTAGAGGTTTTTGGGCAGTAGTAAGTGATTGGATAAAGAATGTAGCAGTGCAGGACACAGGTGTTGGGTCATTAGGTCAGTAAGAAAAATAATTTAGTTGGCATCTGTTAATTGGGTAAATGGACATATAAAAGACCTTGAAAAGGATATTTGTTAGCCATTTTACACCTTTCTATCATAGTGCACATAACTCCTTGTACCTTGTAATGCTGATAAGAAAAGAATAAACAACCAAGACCAAATAAGAGAAAACTGCCTCCCTCTCGTCAATCTTCAGTTCAAAGAGAAAAAGGACCTAACCACGAAGTCCATAAAGAGACAGCTTGGAGGAACCTGGTATAGAGAAAGGTGTCCCTGCTCATGGCAGAGGATTGGAGCTAGAGGATCTTTTAGGTCCAACCCAAACCCATCAAATCATTCTATGATTTGATGATGATGATACGATGCAAAATCAAGTGGGGAAGACAGCAGCAAGCTCTATATCTCTGGAGATATTGGAGCAAGAATATTAATGCTCCTCTGCCATCTATGGGCACATCTCAAGGAGAAGCAAGAATGAGTAAATCCTTTGTCTCTCAAAGCTGTTTCTCTTCTCTTCTTGCACTTCTACACTGTTGCCTTTTAATGACTGTATTCTTAGCACTTGTTCCCAGTGATGGAGCACTTTGCCTACTGCCTCTCTCCCCTAATTTTGCTCTTTCTTCCACCTCTGCCCTTGCACTAGGGATGCAACCTCTGGAGTAGAACAGGAGAAAAAACTTGCTGGTGGGAAGGGTGCTGGCACTTTGTTGTTTTCTTCACCAGAAGAACCTTCTGGGATACATCCGAGATACATCATGTACCATTTCTGTTATCTTGAGGGCCTTTCATATTAAAAAAGCTATCCTCAGGCTGTACCTGCAGATCCCACTCTTAATTAAAATGGTTAGCAGTATTCACATAAAGTCACTTTTTCTCCAGTTGCTGCCTGTGCTGGAGCAGTGCCAGACAGATGGACATCCCCATCTGAGTGCAGTTATGGTGCTTGAGAGGATGACCCTGGCACATAGGAAAGCCAGCCCTGGCAGCTTCTGCTCAATGGCAGTTGCTGTATTATTGCCTTATCTTTGTTGTTATAATTTCTTCGCAGAACAACAGCAATGGAGGAGATGGATTTTGCTTTGTGCAGTCCCAGGCCTTGTAGCCTGTTTTCCTAAAGAAGTGCAGCTCATGCTGTCACATTGTGTGTCCACACCAGTGTGTGCATCCTTCACTGCCCATCCTCGTGACTGCTGAACACATTGGGCAACTCCTACCAAGCCTGCAGACAGGTACTGATCTGTGAGACTGTGTGTTCCTGTGAATTCGAGGAAAGTTGCAACTGGGGAAAAAAAGTCTCAAACAGGGAAAGGCAGCGGTTTGAGTAAGGTGCTCTTAGACAGCAAAGACACTGCCCAGAAGAGAGAGGGGACCAGCTACATAAAATCTTCCAATGGGAGTAGGTTTTTCAGAAGTAAAGAGACAGACAACCCATCAGAATCTGATTTCTAATGAAGTATTCACCCTTAAGTCATAAAAAACTCACTCAGCCACAAGATCTGAATTCAATGGAAACAGGTTGTCTTAGGTTCAGTGCTTTGTATGGGCTTGTTTTTCTGCTCATCTCTCAGAAAGAGCCCTTCTGCACCAAAAATTCAGCTTGCCAGACAAGTTAACAATGTCAGGAGCAGCCTTGGCAGAAGTTCTGCCTCAGAGCACATGTATTATTCACAGGGTTTGCAGAGTGCAGGGATATACAGAAGTCGCGTCCTGCCGAGGCAGAGAATGTCTCAATGACAGACAGAAGGAGAATAACAATATTTTCTTCTAAGGCACATGTGGCCCTGAGCATCTCTAGGGATGTGCATTTGGTAGCTGATTGGAAACAGACTTATTTTATTTCTGCCTGCAGAGAAAGCCCTGAATATGTTTTTTTTTGTTTTTGTTTTTTTTTTAAGAAGCCACAAAAAAAGCCAAAAAACAAAACCCAAAAAACCCCAAACAAACCAACAACACCAAACACAAATCAAACATGTTTTCAGCAAGCTAATACAGGTCTTCATTCCTTCCTTTCCACTCACAGGAGCATAATGAGTGAGCAGGGAGGCTCGGCAGTGGGTGTGTTTCAAAAACAGTTGTGAATTGGCACTACTTGAATGACAAGGGGCGTTGGAAAAGAATGAGTTACAGGACTAATTGCAGCCATCGGTTGTCACTCATCTAGTTAATCAAGACTGCTTTATACCAAGTGCTCCTCCGTCATTTTCACTCTACCGAGCATTCAAAAAAAATAGTAAAAAAATCCGTCTGGCTAGTGCGAGGGCGATGTGACCACCAGGTGCCACTCTCGCTCCACGGGGAATACGAGGAGATTGTAAGGCTGGGCACCAAACCGGGCAGCCATCACTCATTGTGTCCGGCTCTGGATTTTCCTACCAGCTGTACGTAGCTGGGACAACAGCTTTGCTATCCTCCAGTAAGGAGGATGCTGGAAAACCGTGAGTGCCACTCACCCTCCTCTACATTTTTTTGCCAGCATCATTTTTGCACAGGGAGGCAGGGATGTAGATGTAAAGCAGAAAAGCTGCTGCTTGAGAAGGCTGCAGTCTCTTTGACCATCTCCTCATTTTGCCTTACCATGGGAGAAGTTGGTGCTTCCTCCAGCCCACATCCTGATGAACACCCTGTGGTGTTATTTAGCGATGAACAAAGATTTTGTAGTCATTTTAAGTGCAAGAGTTGCCCCTTCAGTTTTGGCCATGGAATTCAAGCCTGAGGTTTCCACCACATAGCCTTCCTGGTTTTGCTCATCTTATGAGCACAGTTCTGTGTCCTAGGGAGCAGGGTCCTGGCATTTCCTGGCCCTCATGTTCACTCCTGAATGAAATCAATCCCTCCTGGAGCCACAGCCACTGCCAGTCTCTTGGGCCCCAAGTACACTGGTTTTCATGGAGAGAAGCAAATTTTCCTACCTGCTTGCCACCATAAGAGCTGTCCCAAAGGCTGACTGGTGTTACCAGTGGCTCCAGGGAACAGCCTGTGATGGTGTGCCGTAAGCAACAACATTTTTCAAGATGAAGGGGGTGGGAAAGTACAGTTTGCACTTCCACTATTGATTTTTTTGTTTTTGTGATCGGGGCTGATGTTTGTGTGCAGCAGTGTTTGCAAAGGGCTTATAGAGCTCTTAGGGTCAGATGGGCACCAAGTGTACTTCTAATGTAACCTCAATTCACTTCAATAAGTTGTGTTTTGCCTTCTGCTTGTCTTGCTTTTATCTTTCTGCAGGTCTCCATTCTGTCCTGCCCTTAAATGACTCATTAGACTTGTTTTCTGAGGTAGCCTGTAACATCCCAATTCACTTCTCTAATCAGATCTCTTTCCATTTGAGTTCCCCATGGACTAAACAAGCCTGACATTGCCCTTCTTGTCTACTGGTTTATCCTTTATGTGTTTACCTTTTCTCTTCCTAGTTCATGAATAAAGATGTTAAATACAAGGTCACTGGGGACTGCTGATTTCCAAACCCAGGAGCTAGTCATATTTCAAGATCAATTCCATTATGTGATTATGTTTTCTTTACTGAGTTTTCTCAGGGAAATCATTTGTCACAGAACAGCAGGCTCCAGCTTCCTGTAACCCTCTTAAATCAATCTCATCATGTCGCAGAAACCTTATTTTAATATCTTCCATTGTAATTGTTTAATTGTTTACTTGAAGGAGCCTTCCTGGTGTATTTAGTAGCAATCAGACTTTTTAAATAGATTACTATTTTTAAACAAAAGAGCTAAAAATGCCACTCCCCCCATCAGCAAAGAAGCACCCAATCACATCCAGGTTTTCTGGAAAAATGATGAACTGAAAAATCTGTTGAAAACTGTCAGCCTCATGTTGATGCTGGCCAGTCCTTTGGGGTCCTTCAGGTAGTGAGTGAGATACCTCCTTTAGGGTTAAGAGAAGTTTACAATACTTTACAGGGTGAAAAGTAGGGAATGCAATGCCTTTATTTGAATCTAGGGTGGTTATTCCCATGGAGACTTTTACAGGCATATTTTCATGTTCTTGTTCTGATGTGCTCCCTGAAGAAAACTGGATCAGGTGATCTGCAGAAACCTTAAAAAATATTTTAATCTGCTGTCTTGTGTTTTATATGAGTGTCCTGCAGAACCTGTACTTCTGTTAGGACTTTGAGCTCAAAGTGGTATTTCTTAGGGAAAAAAAAGAATCATAATCTCAAGAAATCCAAGTCATTGGCTTGGGATCCTGCTTCATATCTGATATGAAGGATTCATGTCAGGGTGTGAAAAAAAGCAAGTATGCTGTGACCTTTTCAACAATGTCCAACTACAGATGTTTGTACAAGGAGGAGAAGTTGCTGCTATTTCTAAAATAGTGGTATTTTGTTCAGCTTAGATGCTGCTGTTATCTGCACACTTGTGCCAGCGATAAGGACTCTATCCTGGATGTTAGTTTTTGGTTACCTAGAACATTTCACTCTAGAGTGAACACTTTCTTTATAGTATCTAGCATTAAAATCCTCCTAAAGGCCAGCCTACTGGTGTGTTTTAGTGTAGAGAATAATCATCTATAGATTTGTCTGCACCAGCAGACAGATCTACCTGTTCTGCAGAACAAGTTCTTCCTGCAGTGATAAAGCACACCAGGGAGTTTAAAATGTAAAGCTATTGCTTGAATAATCACAATGGCAGATCAAAGTTTGCACTTTGTTTTCCCCCTCTCATCTTGTTCCTGAGAGGTGTGCTTATGCAAATGAGAAAGCAGATACTTCTGTTTTCTGCATGCCTAGTCCAACTTGCCTCTTTGGAAAGGCTCTTGGCCCATTCTGAATCAGGAATCATCTGTGGAACTAGCCCTGGATCTCCTGCTCTTTCAGAGGCTTCTGATCTCATCTTTCACCCCTGCTCCCTGCTTTAACAAGCTGGGTGAGCCCAGTATGTGCCATCAGAGTGTTGGTTTTTCACACAGGGTCCCTCAGTGTGGTGCAAGAAAGGCAGTAATGGAAAGAACTGCTCATGCCTCAGGGCTGGGGGAAATGCAGTGTGCCAGCACCGGAAAGACACAGCCCAGGTGTTCTTTCAAGTTCTTGTGTCATATGAAGGCAATTCAGAGTTGTCAAAAGTGTCTTTTTTGTCCAGGCAAAAACCTAGCTGTGATCACATCATGGGGAAAAAAAAAACAAACCAGTGACTGGAACTCCTAAAGGACAAACAAGCACTGCCTGTAAAAAAAACAAAACAAAATCCCCCAAACCTGGTGCATTTAAATGACCAGCTGTGCATCCAGTGATGCCTTGGTCTATAGGGTTGAATGCCTCTCCTAAATCAGAGCTTTCCTTCATCTATTCTGAATTAACTGCAGCCATTGTTCTTTGCTCTCTTGAGGGCTAGACCTATTCCTAGAGCTAACTCAAATTAGCTGTCCCAATTAATTAAAGCATCTTAATTAATGGAAAAATACAGAGTCTCTATGAGGCACTCCTTGTCTGGAATACAGCCTAAGATACCACAGCTGAGCAGAAGAGAGACATTTTCTTTCGTGCTTTAAATAGCTTGCCAATATGAAAATGTGGTTATAACCGAACTCTTATGAGGATGAAGTTGTTTTCCCACAGCTATAACCCAAATGTGGATTGTTACTCCATTTCCACTCAAACTCCCACTGAAGGCAGGGTGGTGTTGTCCGAGGAAGAGCTGGTTTTGTGTGGGATGACTCGCAGAGGAAATGCAAGCAAAGATACAAGCAGGGGAGAGTGTGAAAACACTCCTACTCACTTCCCTGTGAGAGAAGAGGGGGGGTGACACACTGGAAGTGGCTGGTGTTCTCCCCTCTGCCCTCCCAGCCCTGTGGTCATCTGCTGGGCCAAAGATGGCAAGGAGGGACAAGCCATGGTCGTCCTTGCTCAGACACCCTGCTCCAGACACATGGTATGACAGCCAGTGGAGCCATCCAAACAATCCCACATGAACCCTGCAGCTGCATGGGCCAGGCAGTCGAAGCCACAAGCTGACCTTCCACCAGGACATGCATGGCTGCCTCCTCATGGAGACAGTTTTCTTCTCCTGTTGTTTCCAGATTCACTAACTGAACAGAAGAATTTTATTTGGTCACTAACTTCGTTTTCTTCAGGTTTTCTGGGAATATCTACATTGCTGACTGGTGCTTACAGCTTCTCTACTGCCCAGGGTCATCTGGCTCCCAGAAGAAATGGGTCTGAGCAGCAAAGGAGGCAAGTGTTGGAACCCCCAGGAGTTCCCTCTGAACAGCAGCAAAAAAGAGATGCATTTTATAAGCACTCATCAGTATGACAAATACAGCAGTACAATTTTTAGAGGACACATTAAAATAAGCAAGGTAATTACTATGCAGTTTAATTAGCTCAGAATTTAATCACCCTTCCTACTGAGAAAAAAAGACCAGAGTCTGTCTCTTTCTAAATTAGGCAGTACAAAATTTCTCAGTGCCAGTCCTGGAACATCAAGTAGGTAAATCTATGTACCTTTTATCTCTAAAGCATGTGACACAATCATCACTTTTATTCCTCATTCCATCAGTGATTCCAAGTGATCCACTGGATCATTTAAAACAATCCATAATAAACAAGAGTGATTGTGAAGCCCCCTAAGCTGCAGTTTGTGCAATACTTTTTCCAGCACTTAATTTTTTCTGCTGCCACAGATAAAAATGTACTTGGCTGATCAGGACAGGAGAATCCCATTTTTATTCCTGTGATATTTGCAGGAGAATGCCCCATCCATTCTGGTTTAGAGAGGGAGAGGGATGAGAATCATTCCCCTTGTGAGCACTTTGCTGTGCAAAGGCCATGCAAGATGAATAGCTTTTGGTCTGTTACATCAACAAAGCAGATAATTTCTTCCATTCTTCTTCAAGCTGTTGTGAGCTTCTTTATGCTTGACTCAGACCAGATCCCTCTCGTCCAGTTTGCCTTCATTTTTCTTTCCTATATTGGCTTTTGTTGAGACTGGGAACCTCTCTGATAGTCAGCTGGTGCCTCACTCAGGTGCAGTAGGAAAAGAGAGGGAGGATTTTTCCACATAGCTAAAGACATTGTGTTTTGCTGTATTGGATACAAGGTCCTGAAAGGTAGGAACAAAACTGCACTAAGGTGTTGTAGCTACCCTTATGGATAGCTAGGCATTGAATGAACCCCAGGGACATGAGAATACAGGCAAGTTAGAATGCAGATCTGCAGAGTGTAACAGAGGTAGCTGGAGCTACTCTGAATTTAAAAAAACACCAGCTGATGAGGTTCATTAATGTAAGGATCGGAAAACTGTAAGTAGAAGCAAAGTAGAGTTTAGCAAAATGTTAAGAAGAATGAGTATAATGAAGGATGAAACCAAGTCAAAGATGATTCAGTCCAAGAGAGCTGTGTGCAATACTCAGCTTGTCAGAGTCTGCTTCTCAGTATTGGCCATCGTTTAAGGTGTCTCTAGCTGTACTGTCAATGTGTTAGTGTGTCCAGCCACTACAGTGAAGATTTATGTGCCATGCATGGAATCAAGCACAACACTGTCCTAGGAGCCCTCCTTCAAAAACACAGGTGAGGATACCTGATGCACACAGGAATATATATATGTATGTATGTCTGTGAAGAATAAATAAATATATATATATACACACATATATATATATGTGTGTCTGTACAAGATATATATGATATATATGTGATACATATGAGATATATTAACTATTAAATTTCCAAGTGGTGCTGAGAGTTGCCTTGTCTCAAGACCAAGTCAAACAGAACCAGTCAGTCTGTGTGGAGGACGGAAGAACAAGCAATCTCCTTTTCCCAGGCTCTTCCCAGGAAGAGGTAATCCTATTTTCTCTCAAGGAATTGTTAGAACTCCTTTTACCATGCTGGATTATTTAAAACTTGCTCAATTTTGCAGTGGGTTCCCTGGAATTAATATTTTAAGTGCTTCCATAGTGAACAAAATTTGGGAGAGGTCATTGCTGCCTTGTTTGATACTGACTTCTGTCTGATAAGGAAGCATTTTAACTGGATTACAAAGTGTTCTTCTCTAAGATGCTTAAAATAGGACTGAGGAACCATAAACTAATCTGCTGGATATCAAATTCAGAGATGATCCTGAAATTGTTTAGACATCGATTCTTTGTTATCTTTTCCTGTGGAGCATATTGCTCAATTCTGTTACCATTGAACTGCTGTCAGAAGGAAATTTCAGTGAGCAGCAGCAATACAGAAAATTTAAAATGTAGCTGCTTTATTTATTTTTTTTTCTACAAAAAACTTTGGTCTTTTCACTATTTTAACAGTAGGGGTGTGTAATCAGAGAAATAGCAGCTTTTGTATCTTTTCACTGCACCTCAATGGAACAAGGTTATTACTTATGGTTAGTATGCCAGTCAGGCATGAGAGAATGGATGTTTCAAATGTGTCACTGTGCTACTCTCAAAACTGTAAAAAAGACATAAAATTAAAGGACATCAGGGAATTACCTAGTCCCATAGAATCGGTCCATGCAAAATTAGGGAAAAATGGGGACCCTGCTTCCCCTTCTAAGTTAATTTCTATTTGTTTACTACTTCTAAAGCCTAGGATGAGAGAAACAATCCACAGCATGTGCAATGTGGGCCTTAGCCACAACCCATAGAAATCATTTGGAAAATATCTTTCTTGGGAGGTGGACTAAGCTTGTTATTAATCACAAGCAGCCAAACCTTAAATAATTGTCTCTGTGCTAATGCAATGTTGTATTGCATAACAGGCCCTGTTCTGATTTAAATCTCTTTCTTCCTGGAAGGGGTAGGTTTTATATCTTAAAGTGCCACTGGAATGAAGTTAACAGAAGCTTCCAAGAGCTGTGGGAAAATGCTCTGGGTCCTTTTTGTATCTGAATATGGTCTCATGAGTTTCTCAGTATTTGTGCATCTGAGAGCAGGTTTCACCAGGTGAATTAGAGCCCACCAGTTCAATGCAAGATGTGGCAGATCTTTCACCTGCTGGGAACATAGGAAGGAATTCTTGTTTTCAAACTGACCCCAACATCTCAGTGTAAATAACATTCTAAAACCAGCAAGGAAACTACCTGGAAAGAAGCAAAATCTTTGTGTTTCTTAGCTTGGCTCACCATTCTACCTGTGTTTGTTCTTCCCTCCTTAAATGCATTAACCTTTTTTCTCCCCTCATTTCCATCCCCAGCCTGGCACAATGCAGGCAGTGTTGTGGATAGCTTGGCTGTATTCTAAGCAAGCTGGAGCTTCCATTTTAAAACTCTTCTTCTGATTCATGAAGACTAGGAAATAACTGGTCCCCCAGGTGTTCACAGAGGCACAGCTCTGTCCTGGCTGCGCATAGTCTCGTACTGAAGGTCTAGATATAAAGCAAATGTATTCATAAAAAGACCCAGGTAAGTAATGCTTGTATTTTTTGAGAGACAAAATCTTGTTCACTTTTTTTTAAAAAAATAGGTGTTTTTTCCTTTTTGCTCAGACCATGTTATATTGCCTTTCAGGGTGGGTTTAGCTGGCAAAACCAGTCTAACCCAAGAGCCTTGACCACAAACCCTGAGAAGGAAATGAGGTTTTGCCATAGCTATTTCCTTGCTACCTGTATCCAGGGACAAGATACTGTGGTGAAACCTTTACTATCCTTACTCAGTCAGTGGTTAAGGGTAGAAGTCCAGACCTAGCAGAGAAAATAGGTATCTCCCACACATTTATCTCCTGATGAAGAGCACAGCCATCCGCTAGGCCTCGTGGCTCTCTAGATTGTGAAAGGAGACAGAGAAGCACCTCCAAACAGGCAGCTCCATGACATCCTCCTCAGAAATGACAGCCACAGAAAACAGAGAGGAAAAGACAGAGGAGTGAGTCCTAGTTCCTGTTTGTCACCAGGAGGGAAGACCCTAACTTTGTGTCACAGAGAACAACCTTGTTCCATTCAGGATGGGTAGCTTGTCCTCTTTTCCTCTAAATGGGTATCAAGGCATTTTTTGGGAACTTGCAAAGGAAAATCACCCTTTGAAGCTAAGCAGATGGCAGATGTTTTATCCTCTTTGCCAAAAATAATGTCTGTTAAAAGCTCTCTTCCATGGCATGAGAGACCCAGATCCAGTTATTGTCTCCTTCAGTGAGGATTGACATAGACACATTCCATTTCCCACAGCAATGTTGGGAACAACAGGGAATTAACTATTGTGAGAGGAGGGCTGGGGAAACACTTTCAGTTCTGTTGAATTCAGACCATTCTTGCATTTTCACCATTGTGTCTGTGGACTGATTTAATGTCTTTTTTGCTGAAAAAGATATTTTTTGTTTGAAATGAAAATTTTGATCAAAAATGCCAATCATATTGACAAATTTTCACCTCCTAGCAGCAGACTGATTTTTAAAAACACTTCTAAGTGAAGAGGTTTTTAAAAGTCTCTGCAGAAAGCAGAGTCAGTAGTCAGTAATGAAATTTTCATTTTATGAAGAGACCTCAATGTCATTTTTATTACAAGTGGAAGGAAGACTACATGAGACTCTTCTTTTGTGTCTCATTTCCAGCCTTAGGGAGAGAATGTATCCAGAAGGAACTTTAACTATCACTAAAGAAAAAGTTATATGAATTTGTTGCATAAACTAATTAGTTCACACTATTACCTTCTGTGTATGAAAAAAATCTGCAAAGAATGGGAGAATTTTGTCTGTGAAGTTTAGCTTTGTAAAATTTATGACTACAGAATTCAATAAAATCAGTAGAGTTGAATCAATAGAGAATTCAACTTCAAAAGAATGAATATCCCATGGTCTCAACAGACAAGTTTGTCAGTGGGCTGGCAGTTCCTAGAAATCAACTGCATTTGCTCTGGAAAACAGGGATAACTGTACACAACTTTAACAGAAGCTTTAGAAAATATTACATTCTTTCATGTCTGGCTTTTCTGTTTCATGTACCCAGATCTAAATGGGACAAAATTGCTACTGACTTGGGATGTCTCCAGGTGAAAGGGATGAGACGGGTATTGGTGGGAAATGGAGTGAAAACAGCTTCAATAACTGGGAGAAAAAAATTTGCCATGCATTTTCTGTCATTTTTGTCTTATAGAAATATGAGGTGCTTAATGAGAACTGCTTCTCATAATCCCATGTTCCCATGCCCTTGGCAGCAGTCCAGGGGTCATACCTTCACAGAACAATTATTTGGTGGTCTGTCTGATGTGCTGAGCACAAACATGCTTTTCTTTGCCCTGGGCATGCTGTACTACTTCCATTCCTACTTGCTTCTTCAATAAACACGCGTATTGTGTCAGCAATGGAGAGCTGCCACTGGCCTCATTTCTGCAAGCTGCCTCTGAGTCTGACTCCATGTATTTCACCGGGAGCCTGGTGATTCAGGAGAGCACTTCTCATCTGAGCAGTCCCTTAGTTTCCAGTCTGTCACCTTTGGTGAATAGTGGCATAAATGTGGATGATCACTGTGGGCACACATGACAGCAGTAGGTGTCATGTTTCTTCATATTTGACCCTTTCCAGGTGGCAGCAGCAAGCCCCTTTTCTGAAGGAGACCAGAATGGAAACATTGTGGATTTGCTTGAATGTTTGAACTTTCTTTCTCTATTTTTTTTTTTTTTTTGTTTGTTTGTTACTAGGATGAGGTGGCACTAACCGTCCAGTTCTCCTGCCAGGTTTTCTTGTAACTGGATTCAGGAACGGATGCAATTTCTTCATAAGACCAGGTTGTTCTATAAGTCTGTGCACAGTCATGCAAATGTATATAATTTAATGCAAAAGTGAATCTTATCATTCTCAGAGTGTATAGACTTTATCTCTTGTTGGTTATTAAATTCTAACCCTGGGAGCCCCCAATCCACACAGTTTTCTCGTGTGTTTTATTGTCCAAAAGTCTCGCAAAGTTATGCCTTGTGTGAATTAAAGTCTGCTAGAAACATGAAGGAGTGGTCAGAGGTACCTACAGGAGGTGGCATGTGGGTCACAGATCAGGCCCAGGGCAAGTGCTGACAGTCAGACTCCTAAAAAGATGTGAAGTTTGAAATTCACATTTGGGTCAGAAAGCTCTGCCCAGGTATGGCTGTAAAAGTGATCCATGTAGTTAAGTGGATTATGAGACAATTTAGTACTGATGAAATCCAGCTTGTGCAGGGAGCCAGCAAAAAGCCTCTGTACCCCATCACACTCCAATTTATCTCTTTTTGCTGCTGTATACACCCCCTGAAAAGACATTTCACACACAGCAAAGACCACGTACACACACTGAGATTTCATCTGTGATGCTGTTGGGAGTCCAGGGTTCTCTGACCAGGCTCCTTCAGATAATCCATGGGGTGGGGTTAAAGTTCAATATCAAATTATTAATGTACAGATTTTTCCAGTCTTACTTGGGCTTTCACAAACAGACATAAGAATTTAAAACAGTGACATTAGAGCAAATGCATGCTTTCATTTTTTATCTTGACACTAAAACTAATAACCCTCTCATAAGCAGTAGGCAAACATAAATATACCCTAAAAAAGCCCCAACAGTTATAAAACTGGATAAGCATATAAATTTATGAAAGAATTAAGCATGTCTCAGATAATTAAAAAAAATAAATTTTTTGACATTTCTCTGTGCAAGTCTGGAGCTTGCTGAGAGAGCCAAGCTGATTAAAATCCAGATCCCTTCTGGCATAGAAACTCCATTTGAACCTTTAAGAAACAGATAGGCACCTTGTGGATTTGCCTGCTGCACAAGCATTTGCTCAAAAAGCCATCAAATACATTCAGGGGCAGAGAGGCCCGTGAGGTGCTATTAGACCAGATATAACATCTGGCTCAAGGAGTCTCTGAGGCCTGAGATGGCAGCAATTGAGAGGGTATTTCAGAGGAATTATCCATATGTGGTAGCCCTGTCCCAACAGCCTTCTCATTGACATCTGCTCCTACTGATGCTTAAAAAGAAGGCACATCCACCTGCTGTCTGATCTTGTATATCTGTTAACTCTTTTGCATTAGTCTTGGAAAGTGGGGGTAAATTACTGTGTTGAAGAAAGAGAAGCAAACTGAAAAATACAGCTTTAAAGTAGGCAGAGGCACACACCTAAAATACAGCTAACCTTGCTCAGCTGAGAGAAGTCAAAATGAAAATGCCTGTCTGGCAGCCTCTCACATGTAAAACCTTGCATATACAGGTTTATGTAAAAAGCTGGATATATAGAGTGTAAAATGAAGCAAATCTGTCCTTGGCAAATAAAACAGATTGGAAACCACAGAGAAGTGATTTGGTTTCCTGTGGGTGATAATTGTTTGCACTGATATGAAGCGACCCCAGGGAGATCAGCTTTTGTCCTCATGGATCTTAATGGAAGTCAGCTGGACTGAAAGCATGTGTGGTTTCATGGAGCCCCGTTTCAGTTTTATGATGATTAATGTATTTTGTCACAGTTCTAGCCTGTACTCTGGCCAAATGAGGGCTCCACTGTTCTTGGCACCATGCCTCTGCCACTCCAGAGATAATCCCTTACTCAGAGAGCTCTCTGGACAGACCATGTCTGGGGGAAGATCAGAGAAGAGTGCCCTGTCTGTTGGCACAGATTGTTCAGTGATCATACAGTGTATGTATATGCTTTTTTAAGGAGAGAATTTTTTTGGTCCTGAATTTATTTAAAGGAATCTCCTAGCACTGGTAGATATGAGCACTTTGGAGAGTGGTCTTACATGTGTGAGTCATTTGAGGAGGAAAACCAGAAATCCAGTGGGAAGAGCTGAAGAAGCCTGAGTGAGGAGTGAAGCAAGACAGGTAAGGTGGTGCAGGATGACTGCCTTGCTGAGGGCCAAACAGTGGATTTGGCTTTGGAGGAAGAATGGTGGGACAGGATACCATTAGGAAACCTGACTGGAGGAGGCAAAGAAACAAACACCTGGACAAACTGACACCAACCTTCAGAGCATCCATATGAAATTATCATCCTTCTTATTTTGTGCTTATAGGTCTGATATGGCCAAGCAAGTGACTTCAGTGTTTGACAGACACAGGATTCTCATGAGGGTCTGGTCAATGCAGCAGCAACTGCCTTTATTGTGTCTGGCTTTACTGTGCATGCACAACACATCCTGTGGCTGGCAGGGCTGACTGCTCATGACCATCATAGCAGACTTGAGATGCAGGCAGGACCTCTGTTTAGATCTTAGATTGTTTCTGGTGCTCACTTTCACCCAGGGCTGAGTCAAGGCAAAAACCCACCTGAGGTGCTGCCTGGAAGGTTCACAAAGCCATCAGTCAGCGCTAAAATGGTGTATGTGATATGCCCTTCTGCAGGTCATAAATATTCAGGGCACCAGAATGGAGACAAAAGGGATGAAAAAAAAAAAGAAAAATTCACAGATATACCAAAAACTGGATGCATTTGTCACATCAGATGCACTATTTATTGTTACTACCATGAACTTGAGAGATGATACTGTACTCGTGGCTGCAAAAGTGAATGAAGATAATGAAACACAGTCAAGGTTGTAGGAACAGCCCAATCAATGTGCACTTCATGCCCTCCACCAAACCCAGCCTTGCATTCCATTTAGCAAGAAATTCTCTTCCCCCATACTGAATAAGAAACAGCTTTTCAAACTGTTGGAATCAAACCAGACATTTAATTAAGTTTCTCTGTATTTGTTCAGTTAGTGAGAAAACAAGCTGTTTAGTGCAAGCTATTTTTGAGAAGGAACTACATAAGGGTGAGACTGCAAATTAGAGATGGTTGTTAGAATCACTATTATAGGGATCATTCTACTCTTCTGTGTGCTGCCTGTTTTCTTCCACAGGCTTCTTGTTCTGTACAACTGACTTTAATGGCTACAGTTTCATTTCTGAGCCTGTGAAATGGCCCAAACAACTGCAGTTTAATGTCAGTGAATGGAAAGTGAAGAAATAACTTGTTGTATTAGCTCAGAGGTAGGGAAACAAAGCAAGAATTGAATAACAGTACTGGCAGGTGAACTTGGCAGGAGCTGTAATGAACTTTTTTCATCTACAGATCTACTCAAAGAAATATCCTGACCTGTATGGAGTTGCAATGGAAAGGATTTTACGCAGGAATTTTAGAATTATTCAGCTGATTGGATCCATTCCTGGAAGAGCACAAAAACGTGACAGAAATGTTGCTACAAGGACTGCTTCATACTTTTTGAAAACATAGTGGGTGAATCTCTCCTCCTGAACCGGCAATTTGTCAGCAATTACTTCTGAGCCATGGAAAGTGAAACATCCATTTAGAGTTGTCAACTGCACAGAAATCTTCCATGTTGAGCAGTTCTTCACGCAGCAATTTTTAAAGGATTAAATCCTAAGGAGTAGTTGCTGTAAATTTATCCCTGTTCACTGGAGGTGGTACATGTCTTCGAGTCCAAAAGTAAATTTCTTGTAAGAGAATGGTATTTCTTTGCCAGATTCCTGTGTCTGGTTTTATGACAAGGGGGTATATAAGTCGGGACATAGCATATAAATTCACAGGCATGGCCAAAAAAAAAACCCCAAACGGGATGAGTTCGCTGAAAAGCTGCATGAGCTTGGCTTGCAGCTGAAGGGCAGGGAAGAAAGGAATGGTAGCAGCCACTGTCACTCCTGAAAAGCAGCACTCCTTTCAGCAGCACAGCATGGCTGGCACACACCCTCTCCTGCCGCGGCAGCTCGTTTGGCTTGCTAGAACTCGGGCATAGCAAAATAGACAAAGGGGCTGTCTTTTTCTGCTGCCCCAGCAATCTGCTGCCCTAATTACGTGCCTACAACTTGTGCTGGCTCATAACCATGTGATGAAGGCTTTTCCTCAGGGCTTTTAATTGATTGAAGCAGCTCTTGATTCTCACGACAAGAGAGGCAAGGTATAAAGCTCTAAGCCTCAGGAAGAGAAATAAATAAATGAGAAAATATTTTGCTTCAGCCTCAGAATGAAATTTTTATTTGTTTCAAGTCCTCCCAGGATGATGTGGACCAGAAAACTGTTACTACAGTACAGTCATATCTATGAGGCAGAAGGTTCAGAAACTAAATCTAAGACACATCATTAGCTTTAGTGCTCAGTATGGGAATAAAAGCATAAACCAACAAATAGCTGTATAAGGTATTTCAAAGAAGCCATCAGTGAAATGCTGAAAGAAACAAGGCAATTTCTGTATCCAGCCATTACTCAAAACAATGACAATATCTCATGAGCAATGTATGAGAATGTATGAGAACTAAACAAACTGAATTTCTCATGCCATAGCTATGAATTTACTTTATAGGGTCTTTATGGGGGTGTGGTGGTGGTGTTTGTCAGTAATAATAAAAAACTATAGGGCAGCAGATGCTTTAAGACTATTAAAAATCAGTTTTGCATTGGTGTAAGACAAAAAAAACCTGCATTCATGATCTCTGAAAAGAATTGCATCTAACATTCGTCTAAATGTAGAGTCCACATGTGGTTTGTGACTTCCTTGCTTAAAAGCCTGGAGAGCTATCTTCCCAAATTTGACAATTCACACAATATGCTGCAATAATCACAGAATCACTCAAGCTGGAAATGCCTTTAATATCATTGAGTCCTACTGTTAACCCAGCACTGCCACATCCACCACTAAATCATGTCCCTAAGCATCACATTTACATGATTTTTAAATACCTCCAGGAGTGGTGACTCAACTGCTTCCCTGTGCAGCCTGTTCCAATGCTTGACAGCCCTTTCAGTTAAGAAATTTTTCCTGTTATCCAGTCTAAACCTCCTCTGGCACAACTTGAGATCATTTCCTCTTGTCCTATCATTTGTTCCTTGAGAGAAGAGACCAACCCCTGCCTGGTTACACCCTCCTTTCAGGTGGGTCCAGAGAGGGATAAGGTCTCACCCTCCTTTTCTCTAGGCTAAACAACCCCAGCTGCCTCAGCTTCTCCTCACAGGACTTGTGCTCTAGACCCTTCACCAGCTTTGTTGCAATGCTTTGGATGCATAATACATAGAATGTTTGTCTGAAACAAATGGAAGAAGTGCTTTTTGCCTTGGAATAACATGTTAGTCACAAAAAAAGCCTAATTTTAATGTCCTGACTCATGCTGGCCCAGAGGGCTCCAAATTCTTTAGACAGCTCTGCCTGCATTGCCATTTGTCACGGTTGATCCTGAGGTGAAGAGGTGAACACGAAGGCAGGAGGTCTTTGAGAGCAGAAATTGTGAATGAAGACTCAACACCGAGGAAAAGTCCCAGGAGTAAAGTATCCAGGAAGATCCACAGAAGTGATAAGCTGAGTTGAAGGGCGTCACACCAACCTGCTGACAACACAAATGGTGGAAAAGGCTGCGCAAAAAGCAACACAAATGGTGCAAAAAGCTTAGGATGAAGACAAGAAGCCTTCTATTTACTGGACCTTGCAAAGAATGCACAGTAATGAGGGATGGATCTTATTCCTATGAACTGGCAAAGTACCATGCAAGAAAGCACTTGGCTGCAGCCACCAGTAGCTTCTTACCTCCATTTTTTTACATTAAGATTTCTCCCCATTTCACCCTTTTCTGTCTTGTCAGAGGATATTTTGAGGCCTCCTACACAAGGAACAGATGTGGTTCCATGGTGTCTTGGGATGTATAATCATCCATCCCCTCTCCTGATGTTGCTCCTGTCACTCCATAGGGAGAAGGGCAGTATCTGCTGTGGGTCCTGTGTAAACTTGATACCATAAATGCATTGCAGAAATGTGTCTGTTACAAATATTTATTCATATCCATAGTGTTTTAGTTTCTAGAGACTTGCTATTGATCACAGACACTGGTATTCATGTAAGAATCTGCCAATATCAGTCATTGTATTTTTACTCCACATATTCATGGTCAATGGCAGCAAAAACAGTAATTTTTTCCTTGAGACTCTTGGCAATGCAAGAGTTCATTTGTCATTTTTAAATGGACACCTGGGGTAGATTCTGTCCAAGCAAAACAAATCAATGCAGTTAGTTACACTAAGTGCATTTGAACAAGGATGTTTGAAGGGGAGAAGGAAAAGATGCTGCAGCAAAGAGGATGATGGAGAGGAGAGGTGTGTGTGCTGCAGGCTGGGAAAATGGCACCCAGCTTAATCTATGCCTTGGGAGGGAGGAAGGGATGGAGGATCAGGAGAAGAGAACTATAAAAGGGTGGACCAGGCTGAAGAAGAAACTGAAGAAAAGCCAAAGAAGGTTTAGGAAAACAAGAAGATAAAGTGGTGGATCTAAGGTGGGTCCCCTGGGTTGAAGCAGAAGAACCAATGGAACAAAGCTACTGGGCATGCCTGGAGAGGAATTTTGTTTCTAGTCCATTTGATTTTGGAGCAGTGTCCTGGACTTTGAACCAGCTAAGTGATTTTATAGCCCATATCACTTATGCTGCTATCATGATTTTAGCGTGGCAATAATAGTCACCAGAAGAGCAGCTTGTGCAACAGCTCAGCTCTTGGGAATGGTGCAGAAAGAAAACAATCTTGTATTTATTTTATAGAAGCAATCTGTTTTTACAGAAGAAGATGATATAGAAGGGAGGGTTTGCTGTCTTTGCAAGCATTAAATTTTAGTCACTGGTGTAGGACTGGTTGACATTTTACCTTCTATTTCAAAATGTTCATGTTTGATTGTATAAAAAATAATAAGCTTTTCTGTGGGGTTAGCAATGCAGCTCACTTGTCATTTTAAATGGACACCTGAGCAGATTCAGGTGACTGAGCAATGCAGTCATTTGGACCAAGGGCCTTAAATACATTTGGATGGGAGAAGAAAAATGTGCCACATGAATGGAAATAATACAAAAGAAATTAATTACATGCAACAGACAGGCAATCAGGAGGGATGGGAGGCTTTGTCTTCATGTGCTAGAAATAACTGAACTGATCTCCCAAGATCATCATTAAATCAGTTTTAATAATGTGTTGTCATCAAAAAGAGAAAATTGCCTCCACTCCCAAAATGAGTAGATTATGAAAAGATGCTTACAGATGGTTCACAAGGCTGCAGCTGGTTTCTTGTTCTCCTTTATTCAAAAATCAAAAATGCTGTAACTCTTCAAGATCTTTGTGAGAAAAAGAATCAAGGAGGTACATTTAGGTTTTTACATTATGCCACTCTGAATCCAAGAACAACGAGCAAATGGTGGCAAAGAAGCTGAAGTGTCTCACTGTGGTTCCAGAGCTCGTGTCCCTGGCAAAGCCATCCTGCAGGCTGTAGGATAATCCCTGGCTGTAGTTGATCACACAGGTTGGACAGGGCAGGATCTGTCACTCTTCTTCTGGGAATATGCTAGGTCCACTGAGCAGCCTAGGTTTAACAAGAACTCCAGTAAAATTACGGAGTGAGTGGTGCCTGTACGCAAAAACCTGGATGGAAAGGTAGCCCCAAGAGTGGAGGGACTGCTGATTTCTGGGGTCTGAGAAATGCCTCCCTGAGAAAGCACCTGTTCCTTTTAGAATACGCAAGGATTCTTTCACCCACCTCTAGACAAACCCCCTCCTGCCCTCGCTTTGGGAGGGAACTGAGGAACGTGATTTAGGGGCGGCCAGCACCACCCTGCCGCACCAGCTGCTGTCAAATCCCGAGCGGAGTTTCCGGAGAGCGGGGAGCCGCCGGAGGAGGGGCAGGGAGGGAGGCACGGCCGTGCCGCGGGGGTTCTGCGGCGGAAACCCGCTGTCCTCCCAGCCCCGCTCCCCGGAGCATCCCCGCTCCCCGGAGCATCCCCCTCCGGCACAGCCCCGCCGGGCACAGCACCTCCGGGCACAGCATCCCCCTCCGGGCACAGCATCCCCCTCCGGGCACAGCATCCCCCTCCGGACACAGCATCCCCCTCTGGACACAGCATCCCCCTCCAGGCACAGCATCCCCCTTCGGACACAGCATCCCCCTCCGGACACAGCATCCCCCTCCGGGCACAGCATCCCCCGCCGGGCACAGCATCCCCCGCCGGGCACAGCATCCCCCGCTGCCGTGGCGCCTCGGGTGCGCCCACTCGCCGCAGATCTCCTCCCTCCACATCATTCAGTTCATCCGGATTTATTTATTTATTTATTTTATTATTTTTTTTTTTCTTTTTGACCTGCACGTTGGGGTTTATTTTTTGTTTTGATTTTTTTTTTTTTTTTTTTTTTTTTCTTCCCCGTTGGTTTGTTTTCCGTCTATTCGGAAATACAGGCGCAGAGGGCGGGCACCAGCCCGGTGACTCTCCACACATCCCCCCGGGAGAGAGGCGCTCGCAGCCGCTCCGAGGGTGCAGCCGGCTCCCGGCTGAGCCTCTCCTCATCCCGGGAGCGGGCGGACCAGCCCGGCTGTGGAGGTACCTTGGGATGTGGTGGGGGCCGGGGTCCCCGGGCCGGGGCCGGCTGAGGTGGGCGGCTGCTGCCCCGGCCCACGCGGCGGGGCTGTCGCTCTGTCTCTCCGACCAAAAGAATAATTTTGGGGGCATAATTTGGTGTTTTCTCGCAAATCAGAATCATGGTGCGAAGCTTTCTCATCCGGGACGGCGGTGAACTGAGGGAAAGCTTCACCCGCAATTTGGTGTGCATGTGCTTGTTTTTACTTCATTTCTCCTCCGTGTGAAAACTCCTCGCAGGTTTTCATCACGGGGTTTAAAATGTTGTGGATGTTGGGATTTTGGTGCTATGGGATTTGTTTTGTGGGCTTTTTTTTGTTTGTTTGTCTGTTTGGGTTTTTGTTTGTTTGTTTGTTTTTCCCACAGCACTTAAAACATTCACCTGTCGACCTCGTGTGAAATAAATGGCAATGGTGTTTGTATCTCTCAGGTTACAGTGTAAAGAAAGGTGCATGCTTACCCACCCTATGAACAAACAGGTCAGTACCTAAAAGAAGTGGGTTTGGTGTTTCAGGTTTCTTGGGAAAAGGAATTTCAGCTCAGTCATTTGTACTGGTGTGCACTTAACTTAGTTAAAATGTTGGTGGCATAAAGAAGTTGAGAGTCTTTTCCTTTGCAGGCAGGAATTCTTTTTGCTTGCAGGTAAGATGAAGAAAGTAATCCTTCCAGTGTGCTTGCATGTGGCCCAGTGTAATTAACTGGGTGTGCAAAGATATGTATTTATGCTGTTTCTTGCAATGCAGCTGGGTTTTGATACTCAGTTAACACCTTTTATTTGTCTTTTTGCCAACAAGTGCACAATGATAGCAAGAGTTCCTTACCTTACAACTCTGTTTAAACTGTGGAATAAATGAACTCCTCTCTGATATCTCTACAGATTCCAGTGAATGGGCAAATGTGGCTGTATTGCCTGGTGTGTGAGACTGAGTGTATGAGTGTAGCCATAGGTGAACACAGCCCTGTGCTTCTGATCCAGTTTTGTGGCAAGACAGCAAAGGTGGTAGCTGTGTGATGGCTTCAAGGGGTCACAGAGTGTAAGGTCCCCCTTTGATACAGAGGCTATTGTGTAAATCAGGATTTGCAGATTATCTCTGATGAAATTGTCCTGGTTGCTGATGGGACAAGATTGTATGAGGAATGTCTTAAGAGATCTGCCCTTGTTTTATATGTTCCCTCTCCAAAAAGACTTTTGAAAAGAGAAAAATCACCTCTGATGAAGACAAATCCCAGCATCAGGGACACACACAGGAAATTCAACAAACCAAAATTTCAATTTTCCAGAAATGGGAGCAGAAAATATTTAACTATTCAAACCTTAAGTGTTAAGAGTCTAATAGTCATTATTGCTTTGTTTTTTAGTAATGCTTTGTTTTTTCAGAGTCATTTGTCCTGCATGTTTTTTTCTTTGATGTTGACTTTTTTTTTTTCCAGCACTGAACATCAGTGCTTTGATCCAGGAGTGACTGGTATATATTAGATTGTGAGCAGATAGTTCTCTTTCAGTCACTTTATAATATTATATAGATATGTCCATGTACAATTGAAAGCTAAAGAAAATTACTCTTTTTCCCCTTAAAGTATTTTATGCAGATGGTTATTCATAAATGTGTAGTTAAGAATCTGCTGAATTGATCTGTACAAATACTTCTAATTACTATGTCCTGACATTATCTGCAGGTTACAGTATAGGTGTTAACATATTTTTTAATAGTAAAATAAAAATTTCATTTTATCATTTGTGCACTCTGTACATGGTGTTTCAGTGCCTCAGGATAGTAAAGCAATGAAAAGAAGATGAAGTGGCTGGTAATTTTCTCTTTAAACTGACCGATTATTAAGATGATAAAGCTATTACCAAACCAATAAAGAAAGTATTGGAAGAGTAGATAGGCAGTAAGCAAGGAGACCATATGGATTTAGAAAAGGGAGTTAATGAATAGAAAAAAATATGTTTGGGAAGTGTGGAAAATGTGTCAAAAGAGTTTCCAAAAGTCAATCTGAGATAGTTTTCACAACAGAAATAGCAAGACAAAGAAGGAAAGTAGTAGCTAGCTGTAGGCAAAGCTCAGTGTGAAGCTAACTCCAGAACAAAACAAATTTCTTTCTTTCTTTTGAATGTGAACATAGATGTTGGACCATGGGTACCCAGGCTGAAGAGCCCATGGGGTGTAGAAAAGGGAAGTTGTGTGAGAAGCATTTATTCTGCTTTCTCCCTCAGCCCTTGAGCTCTGGTTGGAGCTAAGGACATGACCAGTGTTGCAGGTACAGTGGGGCTGACCCAGTGTGCTCTGGCCATGGACTGGAGACCACCTTTAAGCTCCTGTCCTCAGCTGAGGTTGGCACTCGTGTTTGCTGAAATAGCAGGACAGTCCTGAGCAGCCACTGGTATGTTCAACAATCAGTATGGAAGAATTAGGAGATGTGACTCAGGATAGATCATGCCAGGCTGCATTGATTTTTTTTTTTTTTGCCAAAACAAATGGTTTCTGAAATATAAAAGGCAGGCAAATTCTCCTTGTTGCATTCCTCTGATACTTCTAAGCTTGCCCTATCCCTCCAGCTGCCTCTTTCCTTCTCAGCCGCTGGGGAGCATAAGGATTTTTGATATATGGATTGTCAGTATTCAGAGGTACTGAATGGTCCCTTGGGGTTAAGAGGTGTCTGGTCAGGGACATGGAAAAAGATGAGCAGAAGTTCCAGGAAATCTAAACCACATTTGAATTCTAGGAAACTTTTCTAGAGGATATGAACATATAAATAGTTTTATTGTTAGTATGCGTGTTTCATGCCACCTTGGGGTTTGTCAAATATAACCATGTTAGATTTACTTAGATTTAGTAACTTTTCATTGCAAAATGACTGAGTTAAAGTGTATATTTTTATGTGCAGTACAGAGTGATAATAATAGGAATACACACACACGTATTTCATCAGCAGTTAGTGGAAAGAGGCCTACTTTAATGCTCCTAAAACCTCCTCTTTTATTTTTTTTTCTTGCTGAAGAAGCCTGTATCTCTTGTAGACACCGAGCTTGCATGTCTGGCAGAAAGATCCAGCTGCACTCAGTGGAGCAGCCTCCCTCAGGTGTCTGGGTCTGTGTTGCAGGAGCCCAGGGGAGCGCTGGGTGAGCACCAGCCCCGACCTGCCTGCCCACAGCCGCTTTCCTCAGGCGTGGGAGGTGGGGAGCAGGCACCTGCACGTAGGCACCGTGTGGAAAATGGGCAGGCTGAAGGTGAAATCTGGCATCCTTAGCGTGACAATACAGACACAGCCCTTCCAGACAATGAAAAGTTAGTGGTTGCAAAACAACAGGCAGTTCTTGAGGAGAAGACGGAATTTCCACTAAGTAATCCAGTTGATTAAATTAGATTTTATGAGTTTCAACTGATTCAGGGCTTCAGGCTTTAAGACAGAATCGCCAAATCCTATCAAATTCCCTAAGTGTTTCCCGTTTTGTCATTTCAGGATGCTCACCAGAACCCCGAGTGTTGTTGCCCAAGTGTTCCTTCTTCTAAGCATAGTTCTTGTTATTGCTATTGCAGTGATTCAGATAAATCAGCAACAGGTCCTCTCCCCAGGGCTTAAGGTAAGTCATAGGATACCTCAGGAAGGAGAACAGTGTTTTGAACTGATGTTTAATAATAAGTCATTTTTATGGGGTGATTCAAATGAGCTTGCAGCCATAAATTAATGTTTAATCATATCATCGTGGGAAAACTGAAGCTGAGAGAAAAAGAGAATTGGTCAAGAGTCAGTGGCAAAGCAGGAAAAACATTTCTTGATCCCCTCTCTGTGGTGGCTATTGTGCAATGTCTTCAGGACTGAAAGGCCAAAGTTGGAGAATATCTCACTCCTTTTTCTTTTTTCTATTCCCCTTTAGTTTTGCCAGGGATTGGAAGTAATTTTAAAATGATTTTGAAGTGGGAAATACCCAGAGTTTAAATTCTACCCCCAAGCACAGCTGGGGAGTTTATGCTGACATCTTTGCAAATTGCACCCGTGTATCAAAAGCATTTGGGCTCTAAGTATGCACTTGATCCTTTACAATGTGTTGGGACTTGCTGGATATTAACAGAAGCAAACAAATTTCATTAAGGGGGGCAGAGCAAGCTGCAAAAGACAAACTGATATACTCTGAAGATCAGGCTTTGCCTTCTGCTGTGGAACATGTGTGCAGGTTCTTCAATGAGAGTTGTACACAATGAGGAAAAGCTGTAGAAAATACCCTCCTAAGAAGCTGTGCAGCCTGGCATGTAGAATTCTGGTTTTTTCCCACGATCCTCTTGTCAGATTTTTCTTTGAAGTCCCTTGTACCTTTCCATTTGCATGTGTGTTTAACTGGATAGTTCACATACTGATAACGATAGGCTAATGCCTCGTTACACTTCATGGGATTATAAACACCTTCAGCTTTGTCTGAATCATTTGCTGTTGTGTGAGCCAGACAATGGGATAAACCTGTAATTCTGATACATGGTGTTTTATGTATTTGTGTGGTGTGGTAGGGGGTGTGTGCTGGGATCGTTCATGGGGCCACAGTGCCTCAAGTATGTGCTCTGTTGAGCCCCAAATGGTTGCTTTCAGCAGCCTCACATCCCACCAGTTTTCATGCAAGGCAAGCCTGGACTGACATGCATCCCAGCTGAAGCCAGGAGAAGGCTGAACTCACTATCTAAAGACAGCCTACACACCTCTGGTGTCTGTCATTTTTTCACATTCAGAATGATAAAACTGTTCACCTTACTCTTTGAAGAAGCATTGGAACCACCTGGACTATCCGGAGCTGGTTTAAGTTGTGAGGTTTGCTTACTGAACCACAGCAGCTTCACAGCTGCTTCTCTAAGAAGGCTGGTGTTTCCTCTACTGGGTGTGCTTTAGCTTTGGATTTGAGTTTGGGCTGTAAGCCTGCTCATGTAAACGATATGGAGGACCCTGAGTTTGATTCCTGAGACACCGAGTCGTTCTCAGTGAGTAATTTACATTGACAAGAAATTCACAGGTAGAAAAGGAGGAACTTGGTATGCCAGTGAAAGCCTCCAGTACCTGGCTGATATGATGGAGCCTAGAAATGACAGTGTCCAAACTCAGTGGTTGACTAAAATTAATTATGGCAACAACATGATGAAAGCAGATTTATTTTTTGAAAATAGCTTTGTTCTTCTGTTATTACTGTTTGTGTTACCTGTGGCATAAAAGCTGTTTCCCAAGATGCATGTTGAGAGCATCCATTGTGGCACAAGAGATAAATTACATTCTATGCCCCTGGTGTTTTAAACTGTTGTTGCAAAATTGAGTATTTTGGATCCTTGATGGTTGGATTATCTGAAGACTGAGCCAGTGATTCATGAAGGAAGGGCCTGCCCATTGCATGAGGCTATGGCACTGAAAGAACTCATGACTCACTGACTCTACACACCATGAAGTGAGAAGAGTGATGAAGAAAACACAAACATCCTCAGTGGAGAAGTCTGCAATTATAAATGATAACAGCACTGAATGTAATAAGCCTTTGTAGCAGTCAAAAAAAAAAAAAAAAAGAAATCTGTTGGTCTATTGCTATTTTGTGAGCCCTAGAGAAGAAAAAGCCCACTTCATTATTGTGTTTCTTTAATTTGTCCCTTGAGGTGCTACAGTTTTCAATACCTAAATTTTTCATGTCTCTTTTGGCTCTTAGGAAGTGTTCTGCATTGTTTGTGGATGCTGTACTTGATTAAAACTTGATCAAACCTATGTAGCTGAACTGAAGCCTGCATCTAGCACAGATCCACTTTTGTGACCTCCATCTTCCCTGTAACTGGTTTAGCTTGCTAGCTTCTCTTGGCAGTTTCCCAAGTGATTGGAAGGCAGGTGGCCCATCATAACTGTGCCTGCTTTAAGGGTTTGTGTATCTCTACATCCTCCTATCGGAATGATACTCAGGCTGAAAAGGTGATTGATCCTGGGACTTGTGCTTGCTTATCTCTTGGGATTACTACTCTTCAGGATGTGCCTACAAAGCCATATTCCCATAATAAGCATTTTCTTTCGAGTCACTTTGTTTTCCCCCCCCTTTTTTTTTTTTTATTTTTTTTTTTCTTCTGGACTAGAAAACAAAACAGAATCCTGAAGCTTTTCTGGGTCAATGTTGTCTCCCTGTCTTGTCTGACTAATCTAGTCCATTGAGTAGGTGGTGGTGCAGCTCTTGGATATTAGGGATTGACCAGGCCTTTGAGATGACTGAAATACTCAGTGAGTCAGTTGAAGTAGAAAGGAAGGAAGAGAGAAAAAGTAGTTCTGGCCTTTAATGGCTGCTAGCCTGGGATAAGGGTTTGCCTGTGCTCCCACAGTGCATTCCAAAGCAGGAAGGCATTGCTTGTCCTTAAAGGGCAGCCAAAGGTGATCCAATATGCAACTTGGACAGAAATCTAACATCCCCAGAAAATTTTAATCCAGCCAGTTTGTCTTTGGCAAGACAAGGCTTGTAGAATTTTTTCACCTTCTTAAGATGCAGCATCCTGTGTCATTTCTGGCTTTTTTAGTTTTTTAAGATTAATCTTGGTCCTAGCATGTGACACAGTTGTCACTGATCACCGTTTTTTGAGGCTGCATGGTCTAGTTTGCACACAGTGAACTCACACAAGTCCTGAGCTTCATGAGTCACCCTGAAATGGGCCCAAGAGACCTTTTCAAAAACAAGCATCTATTTTAAGGAAGGAAGAGGCTGTATAGGAAACATAGAGGAGGAGGAGGGAGAGAAAGGAAAAAAAAAACCTTATCAGTCATGCCTTGATTCAGATAAGAATCTGAAAGACTGCTCTTTTGGGATGGAAATGTCTTACTTACAGAAGGAGGCTGGGAAATGCAGGGGAAGGAGGAAGTAGCTCAAAAAAGTCCACAGTTAACTGAGGTAAAAATACTTCCATTATCTTCCAGCTCTCCTTGGGCCTGGTAGTTAGCTCTAAAAGTAGCCAAGTTAAAAGCTTCTATTTGGCACTTTAAGCTGACTGAGACTATATTTCATTAGTAGTCCTTAAGCAGATTGACCATTACTGTGTTATGTACCTCCACGGTGCTCATCTCTTCCAAGGAGAGGAAATACACTCAAATTATCTTTGCTAAAAGTGGTTACTGAAACAGAACCTGATGATGTAGTGGTTTGATAGTATCTGTGGAGCCTTTAATCTTCTAGTGGATCACGGTAAATATTGTCTGCATAAATATAAATGAAATTTTCATTATCTAACAGTCCTCTATGAAACAGACTAGACTGGTATTGCTGGTTTTCTTTGGGGGCCAGGGGTTTTTAGGGTTCCAGTAGAAGCCAGGAATAATCAGGTGTGGAAGCTGAATGGTTGGCCACCTGAAGCAGTGATCCTTCCCAGTCGGACTTGCTGGTCCCCAAGGGAGGCAGTGGGATGAAATTTATCAGCCTGCTACAGGGGCTCTTACTGCTTTGCAGACAGATGGAGGCTCTCATTTTTCAGTATTGTCAGGTCCCTGGGCATCTGCCTGTTTCAAAAGAAAAAAGCTGATGGAAAAATGAGCCTTACACTGTGTGATTCCTATCAATTAGGTGACTTTGGAAGAGCTAAACATACTTTCAGGATCATAAAGAGGATACCAAAATTGCATTTTGCTTCCCTTTATGAGATTGTCTTCCCAGTTACTACAGTTTTCTTCTGCCATAAAATATGGGAAAGGTGGAAAGACTGGTGTGGTGAGCAGTGGGGTGGGATGGAGAAACCTGTGCTTTAATCCAGAGTCCAAGAGACCTGGGACAAGTAATTTAAATATTTCCCATTTATTTTCTAAATAATCATGGGGTAATATTGGTTCTCTTTCCCTCTGTGTTTTCTCATACTCTGGCACAACCTGTTCTCAGAGGCAAACTCTCAGGTGGACTAAACACTCAAAGGGAGAGGTTTATGGGGCAATTAGGAAAGAACCAGACTTGTTACATCATTCTTACTGTCGACTGTTAGGTACTTTACCTCTCTGCTCATAGCTTTATGGATCCCTTGTGCATCCTTGAATCTAAAGCCTGTGCTTAGATATCAAACCCTTCAGTGTTCAGGGAATGGACTGGGATAAAGGGAAATTAACTTGCTCCAAAATCAGGTCCTAACACAGTGTTATCTATTTGTCAGTGTGGATTTTGAACCTGATGCTGAAAGGAGATGAGCATTCTCCATCCCCACTGAATTAAATATTGAAGATGTGTAGTATGTTCCTTGGTTTGCAGCCAGATGAATTCTGTGCTTGGCTGTTTGATTCATGCCTAAGCGCCTAACACTCAAATTAATCTCTCTTTTAAATAATACACTGTGCATGCATTTCTAAATGTCTGGTGGTGCAGTGAAGTGCAGCTGCATATGGGCATTTAAGCTGTCATTGTTTGTTTCTTCATCTAATGTATTCTTTCTTAATCCCCAGTATGGAATAGTCCTTGATGCTGGATCCTCTCGGACTACAGTCTATGTCTATGAGTGGCCAGCGGAAAAAGAAAACAACACAGGAGTAGTGAGCCAAACCTACAAGTGCAATGTGAAAGGTGAGCTCAAAGGAAAGTTCCTTAGTTGTTTTTAGCCTGGCTTGTAGTGTTTCTTTCCCTTTCCCATCCCTTTCCCTTCCCTTTCCCTTCCCTTCCCTTCCTTTTTCAGTGCTGCAGAGGGAAGACTGTCAAGACTATGTCTGTATTTGTCAGCATTAGTTCTTTTCCTACTGATACAGTAAGATGCTCTAATCATTGCACCAGAGAAAAGAAATTGTAGCAAAATTTGATTTATTCCATGGTAGTGCATGATTGGTGCAGACAGAATTCAATCTAAAGAGAATCGGGACCTGTAAATGTTCAGACCTTGTGTTTCTTTCAGAATAAAAGTCTTATATATATTTAAAAATAGCTTGGAATAAAAAGAGTTTTAGAAGAATGGGAATCCAGCTCTTGTTAGATGTTAGTTGTTAATTAAGCTTCTCCACACTACAGAATTAGGAAGTAGCTAATAAAATTATTGAGTGAAATAGCTAAATTGGCAGAACTATTTCTGACAGGGTGTCATAGTTTTACCAAACATATAGGTGTGGCCTCTGTCTCAGGAAGACCTGTGTCTGTGCACAGCTAGATGATGTCCCACAGGTACCACTGGCTACCTGCCCTGTCTCCTGTCTGAGGTTTTGAATTGATTCCTCACAGACAGACAGACAGACTAGGCTGACTTCTGATCACACTCCAGTATGGTTGGGTGGTTGTGGATTCCTTCATAGAAACTCTCAGTCAATTCAGTGACATCTCACTCAGCTGTCAGAGTTATGAAGATGCCACACATTTTGTGAAGACAGATGGCCAGGTAGCCATGGTCAGCCCAAGTACTCCTCATCCCTAAGTGTACCAGATCATCAGGGTACACCCTTCTAGTCCTGGATAACTCTGCACTGCAGGAGACAGAGGGCTGGTTGATGGGAGATGTCCCCAGCTAAGCTGTGAGTGACAGTGGTGAACACATCTGTCAGTGTTTCTTTAGTGACCCTCTAACCATAGTCTTAAGCATTTAAATTGGGGTGTGGTTCTGGGCCATAATGAGGGGCAGATTTTTGCATACCTACTGAACTTGAAGGCCAAATGGTCAACTACTCTGTGAAATCTGTGGTGGTTTTATGATTTCATTTTTGCCTTTATTAAGTACCTCTGCCCTTGTATGTAGGAACCAGTCCCAAATCCAAATCCTTTCTTTATAGTGCAGTTAATCTGTCCTGGTAAGACTCTAAGCACTGGCAAAACTGTCCAAAATAAAATGGTTATTGTCTTGTGACCTGCTCTGTCTCAAAACTGGAGGAGGGGAGGTTGCAGCCACCAAAGGGGTATAAGGCAATGGCAGCTGCTGAGGATGTTGCTGCTCTGTTTTCCTCTGGTAGCAGCTTTCCTTTCAGCTTCAGGCCTGTTTGTGCTAGACTTAAGACTTTCAGCATGTCGTAATTCAAAAACAGGGCTGTGAAAATCTAATGATGACACGGTAAATGTTTAAGTTTCAATTCACACAGCCAAAAAAGGAGCTTTGTAGTGTGGAATCTGTAAAGGCTTGCATATTTTTTTTTCTCCTGTTTCTATCAATGCAATGTGATTGAACATAAATAGTTTCTCATTTTGACTTGGTAAGAACCACCTTTTGCTTAGCTTGGGACAAGGCTGTGCAAGATAAGGCTGCTACAGAGGTAAATGGAGTTCTGGCAGTTGTTCTCTACGGGGCAGTTGCTTCATGGGAGTGCCTGGACTGCTCCCCATGTGACTTCCTCAGCTTGGGAATGTTAGTAAGGAATGTTTTATTTACACCCAAATTGAGCCTGAACAAGTTGAGATCCTGATGGTCCTTGGAGTATTGAGCAAGGCAGGACTTTGATGTTAATTGTTCAAATAGCTATGCTTTATGCAGCAAGGTGTAACTCTCCTTTCTGCTCTTTGAAGGCTTTGGAAATTTGGAAAGCTGTTTACTAGTTCATGCACCAGAGCAGACCTGTACCTCTACGAATTCAAGAGCCATTTCTGTGCCTCTTGAAATGCACAGGCACCACATTGTTTATTCCATAAGCACTCCTAGTTTTCAGCCATCCTACACTTGTTTGCAGTTATGGGGAGGGGGGGAAGGGGGAAATGTCTTTCTCTTAACACCTGTTTGCTAATTGGGATAATTTGTAGTTGGCAAAGCAGGATGAAATCTATCTCTTCATTCTCTTTTAGGCCCTGGTATATCCAGCTATGAGAGTAGCCCTGGAGCTCTTGCCAAGCCTCTTGATGACTGTCTGAATAAAGTCAAGGAGAGAATACCAGTTCATCTGCATAAAAACACTTCTGTGTATCTGGGGGCTACAGCTGGCATGAGACTGCTGAGGTATGGCACAGATTTGAACTACTCTGTATGCATACTAGCATAGCAGTCTGTGGAAAAAGAATGTGAAAAATGCACTGGATGCATTTTTACACACTGGAAATTGGCCATCTCAAAAGGAAATGGAGCCCAGCCAACTTAATTTAATTAACTTCTTTGATAGGGAAAGCGTGTCTTTCCTCTGTTATGCTGTACTGAAAAGAAACTTGCTTTATTTTGTAGAAGGAGAGTTTGATTTTCTCTTTCACATCTGTCACAAAATACAGTGCTATGTAGACAGATAATGTTTGTGCACATCCATGGGCAGTAAAGGCAGATTGAAGCTAGACACTGCATTCTGAGTGTGGATGGGATCTGATGTGATGTGGCTTTTGGGGTCTGTCTGTGGCTTTAGCCCTGGCACAAATTTGCTTTATTATATTTGTTCTGTGGCTAAACAGAGCTGGAAGAGAGATTCCAGGACTGTTTTAACCAGAAACTGTCATATAAACACTCAGTTCATTACAAATAAAGGGGTATATAAGGAGAAAAAATCCCACCCATGAAGCTGCATGATAAAGAGTATAAAGTCAGTACATACTGAGGGAGTTGCTTGCTGAAATAATGCTGGATACTGGCTATTCCCTATCAAAAGCTTCCCCTTTGGGGAAATAATGTCTATTTCATTTATTAGGTGATTGTAGCAGTTTTCTTGAATTGCTAGTCAGTCAACAATAAACATGAAATTGCCTTTCCAGATGCTCAGTGTCTCATGTTTTGTGAATTGCTTAGGTTGCAAAATGAATCGGCAGCCAATGAAGTCCTTGCAAGCATTCAAAACTACTTCAGATCACAACCTTTTGAATTTAGGGGTGCGCAGATCATAACTGGGCCAGAGGAAGGGGTGTATGGATGGATAACGGCCAACTATTTAATGGGCAATTTCTTAGAGGTGTGTGGAAAAAACTGCATGACTTTCTTTTCACTGTTTCTCTCTTATAAATGAGAAGTTTGAGAGGACATACCTGTTAAAGCGTCATAGTTGCAACTTCTGTTTTCCCCTGAAGTCTCTATCAGAGTCTTTTTGTGGCAGTAATAGGACAAACATAAATCAAAGAATATGTTGTTATGGGAATGGGATATGGCAAAGGTAAAATTGTTGATCCACAAAAATGAGCTCTTCTCTAAATGACATTGGGTGCCTTACCAAAAACCAAAAAGTTAGATGACTCTTAAATGCATTGGTATGTTAAGTGTGACAGGTGGTGATTGTCTTGCCAACCAAAGATCTTTTCCTCTTGTTATTTGCTGTCCCTGCCACACGACTGGTGAAGGACCTGCCTGGCTTAGGGGTCTGCAAATTGTTTGGCAATGTTGGCTCACTTGTCTTAAGCAGACAAGACTGTTTGAGGCACTGAAGGTGGCCCAATATGCCTCAGCTGAGCCAGAAATCGTTCATACACAGCTCATTCCAAGAGTGCTGAAAAGCTGCAGGCTACACCACCAACTGTCTTGTGCAGACCAAGCAATACCAATACAAACACACTCATGCTGTTCTCAGACTTGGAATAGGGAACCAGATGTGTTGGAAAATCCCTTTTTAGATACAGGTATTCAGTATGATTTCATTCAGAGTAAAAGCTGTACCAAGATGACCTGCAACCACTCACCTGCATTCGTGACAGGAGCGTGCTTCCCTCACCATTGACAGCACTTCTGCCAGATTGTCTTACTAAGCTAAAATGAACTTCAGCCAGTACTGCTGAGTATTGATAGCTGTCCTGACTGAATGGCTCCTATCAGATCATGGCCATTAAATAAGAAGGAATTACTTGTTGGAGCTGTGACTGATAGCTCATGGTGAACATGCTGTTGACTTGCAACATTAAAAAAACAAGTTTTGGAAACACCTGTTCTGTAGGAGTTTTTCTCGTTGTGTGCATTTCATGCAGCAAAAGTGGCATTATGAACTTCAAGGTGGTGTCAGTCTTCTACCACATGAATTTTAATAATCCAAATATCAAATTTCATATGGCAAATTCATAAAAATGGACTGCAAGGCGCTGTGAAACCAGTTTAGTCTAAAGTATTCTGTGAAGAAATACACGTGGAATATCACTAGCAGAAGGGAGAAATTCTGACCTTTCTTGTGACAATGGGCTAAGAGTCAAATTCTGTGAGGAATTGTTTATGGGAATTTTTCACTGTAGAATTTTATTTTGAGTATATTTGCTAGCCCATAAACCCCAATTTTTCCCTTGTGTATACATTCATCTCATCATGCTCACTGGATAAATATTGACGTAGATAATCATAGAAAATCTACATTTGGCACTGTGACTATTTGGATGAAATACTAAATTTGGGGATATTTTTGGGGAATAGGGAAAAATGCCATCTGAATGGATCAGACTGCAGTTTCAGTGGAGGAAATGTACAGATTAAGGGTCCTTGCTCTTTTGACTTTGATGGAGCTTTCATCTGACTTTTTTGCATTTTTCACTCTATTTTCACTCTCTGTCTCTGTGATCTTTTGGTATTCTATTCCTTTAATACTTCTTCTTGCCTTGAAACAAGAAAATCTTGATACCATTTCCATTCAGATTTGTTCAAGTTCTCATGGGTATCTGAACTTCAGTTCTCTACATTCTAGGATAGACATTGCTCTGGTTAGTCCTGTGCTTTAATCATTGTGCTGTCCTACTGAGTTGAACACTATGCTGCATTCGTTTTCCCATCTTTCAAGATCATTTCACTCTCTGAAAGTACACCCCTCTTATGTAAAAACATAATGCCTGTTTTCCTCATAGTTACTTTTTTTTTTTTTTTGAAAGAGTGAAGGACAAAGAATGGGGGGGAAGTTTCAAGAAGTAAAGAGTAGAAAAGATTGAGGGGAGTACAAGCAGATGATATTTCTAATTTGTCTTGCTTTTAATTTTACATGTAGAGAAACCTTTGGAGGACATGGGTCCATCCTTACAGAAAAGAGACTATGGGTGCACTGGACCTTGGAGGAGCTTCCACTCAGATTTCATTTATCCCCGAGGACCCTGAGGAGCACTTCAATAGCACCTTGCAAGTGAAGTTATATGGTTACAACTACAATGTCTACACTCACAGCTACCAGTGCTATGGGAGAGATGAAGCTGAGAAAAGGCTTTTAGCATTGCTGTTCCAGGTCTGTTTAAGACCCTTTGCTATGTTGCTCTTGCAAGTGTTCAGTAATTGTCTGAGCAGGGTCTTAGGCTTGTGTTCTCTTCCCTTTGCTGGAGTCTGGAGATGCTAGTAAGAGCTCAGTTGTGCTTTGTTGTGGCCAAACACACTCAGGTTTCATACAAAAAACTTCATAGTTGTTAAAAATTAGTGAGAGTTCTGTGACATTTGACAAAAAGGCCTTGTAAATATTTTGCTGATCTTGCCGATGACTTATGGAGAAAGGAGTTTCTATGAATTATAGTGATCAGCAGTGTTGTGCTGACCAGTCATGTCAGTGAACAAAAACACATGCATCTGCAGTTTAAAAAGATTCCTATAGTTCATGCCAAATTAGGTCCTTTTTGCTTTTGACTAATATTTATTGTTTGGGATTTCTTGTATTTTTTTTTTTTTTATTCTTTTTCCCCCCAGAAATCAAACACCAGTGCCAATGTGGATAATCCCTGTTACCCTCAAAACTATAACACAGCATTAACGATGAAGTACTTCTTTGGCAGCCTTTGTACACAGTCTCTGAGACCAGCAAATTACTACCCAAACCAGCTTGTGAATTTCCATGGAACAGGAGACCCAGGTCTGTGCCAGGAGATGGTTTCTTTATTGTTTAACTTCACTGCTTGCAGAGACAGAGAGGACTGTTCATTTAATGGAATACATCAGCCAAGAGCTAAAGGGAATTTTGTGGTAGGTTTGCAAACACGGTGTGTTTCTTTTTGAGCTTGTTTACTTTTGATTTCTGTAGTTCTGAAAGTAACCTGCCATCCACTCCTTTTCTATAGGCTTTCTCTGGATTCTACTATACAATTAATGCTTTGAATTTATCTGGGCACTTTTCTCTGGATAACTTCAATTCGAGTATGTGGTTTTTCTGTTCACAGAGCTGGTCACAGGTAAGTGGGTGGTTGTTTTTTAGTGTTGCTGGGATTTTTCTTTTCCATTTTAAACCTCTGAGAGAGGGATATAAAAATAATATGGACTGGCTATGTGTTCAGAATCTTTCAGAGGGTCTGTATCAACCTAGCATTTGTTTTTCTGCAGTGCTTCAAACCATGTAGTATTTCTGTCATGCTTAACACTTGGAATAGGTTTCAAAATTTCATTTTGCAGTTCTAACCATGCTATAGAGATGACATGTAAATTTTAGAATCCATAACATCCTCAATCTTCAATGTGCAGTTTCATATTTATTTTCACTGCTTACTACATAAGCTGTTTCACTTTTAGAGTCTTTCTTTTTCTCAATCCCTGTATGTAGCTGCCTACACCTTTACTTGGTATTTCTGAAATATGTTAATAACTTCTAATTAGAACCCAAATATTCTCTAGTTACAAAACCCCAAAGCATTTGCTTTTTCCATAATTAACATGTTTTTTTAAAAAAACCCTTTTGCTTTCAGCTCCAGTTTATGCTGCCTAAATTTGAAGAAATATATGCCAGATCCTACTGTTTCTCGGCCAATTTCATATATTACTTGCTTGTACATGGTTACAACTTCAATGCAGAAACTTGGCCACAGATACATTTTCAAAAGGAGGTAAGTAATAATAATTTTCTCTTACTGTCATTTTAATCCAAAGAGATTGAGGAGGAGACAGAAGATGCAGCAGCCTGCAAAAATGGAATGGTTGTAAACAGCCTTAGCAAATGACTGTCAAATGCTTGGCATGAGACAAGACACTTTTCAAACCTCAGGAGAAATCTCAGCCTGTTTCCAGGGGTTGCAGCATTACTTGGGGATGCTACATAGATTCTTTTAAAGAGCTTTAAGCAAAGATCAAACACTTGTGTTTTAAACATTTCCCTAGTATTTTGCTCTAGGCAGTGATCTGCCTAAAACACCTCACCAGTCAAGGTCAGTTTGAGCTAACCCTGCTGAGCCAGAGAGCAGAACTCTGCTTTGCTGTCTCCTGGCAAAGCCTTGGAGGAGCTGGCAAAGCAGTTTGTAGTCAGTGAGTGGTGATGAAGCAGCTAGGACAGTTTCCATCCTCACCCAGCTCATCCATCTGGGCTGTAATCTGGCTGTCTGGTATAAGAATATTTTGATGGGGTATTGCCTTTCAGTTGACAGAGAGAGAAGGCTTACAATAGCTGTGTAATAGATGCATTTATTTTCCTCTTTGCCACTGCACAAAGCCTTACTCTGAAATCCTATCCCAGACTGTCTCCTAATGCCCATATAGTTTGGAAATCCTTCAGCACCCTCATGCAAACCAACAAGACTAGGTTGTAGATCTTCATGGTGTATTCTTAAATCCCCTTAGATGTGGGGGATGCTGGCAAGCTGTGAATGAGAAATCAAAAGCAATGTGTTCTGAACAGTCATATCTATCACTCGTGCACTAAGGAATCAAGTAGGATTTTCTTGCCTTGTTTTGACCTCTGATGGACAATCATTAGCAGCTCTGGAGGAGAGTTCAAAGTTTGGCTGTTCCACCAGGAAAACAGCACAGAGTTTACTTTGAGATCTTAATCTCCACTGGGCAGGGGTGTGCATTTGTCTTGATGGAGTGTGGATCTGTCTTGATATTTAAATATATCTTGTATCATCTCCAGCAGATAGGAGCAGCCAGAAACAGCAACATTTTCTTGTTTTTAGCCAAGACTATAAAAATACTGAACAAAACAAAACCCCAAAAGGCTAATTTAAAATTAATACCTTTGTTGCCTAGGTTTTACACAAGGGTAATCATGAAACTCCAAAATGCAAAACTGCATTCTCTTAATTAGATCTGCCCCTACTAAAATGGTAAGGTCTAATGTTGGCTGATCAGCTAAGCTGCCCCAGAGATAACAGCACAATCTCACTACGACTGGACAGTGGGCTTTTTGTCTATGCTAGGAGTATGTATTTCCTTTTAATTAGTGAACACAGCCAATGAAAAGAACCTTGGCCTAATGCTAAGATCTGGGCGAGATCCAGAGCTAGATGATTTACAAAAAATTAAAAGATTTAAACCTCATGATGAGAGGAAGACAAAGGACACTTTACCTTTTGATCCTGTGCTTATCAAGTGCCAGGACAATGACTTAATGAAAAGGACAGTAGAAAGCTGGTAAACTCTGTTACTCAAACCAGAAGTAGGGAAAGATGGCAAAACAGGAGGACCATGGAGCAAGTACAAACATACTCCATTTTTTATTTTTATTTGTTTCATCCATTTTGAAGTAGTTTTCCATTTATGTTTATTTTTTAAATGGAAGAGCCTAGTTTTGGTTTGTTTGTAGGCACAAAACCAAACATGGAACAAAAGATAATAGAGTTCCTGCTTTGGGGACTTTATCCTGGCTTCCTCTTTGGCCATGTTGGTGAGACTCCTTGTGGGTTTTCTTTGTTTTCTTGAACTCAAATGACATCTTGGGATTTGGCTATGGTGAGGGGCTAATTTTAGGAATTGGAATAGTAGTCATGGGTTTTTTATTTGCTTAAAATGTGTTTCTTGCACAGAAAATTGCGTATCTGGCTGTCTGCATATAGACCACACATCTTTGTACCCATCCAATACTTGTGTCTCACTTCTTTAGCCCAGCGACCAATTTTATTACCATTCTCTGGAACTACAGAAAAAGGATAATTTAAAATGGTTCTGTGTCTTCTTTGTATATTCCATTAAAGATTTCTCCTTGCTAATTTAAAGGACAGTTGCCATCAACAGCAGTTGAGCTTTTGGAGTCTATTCTCTTTGAAAATTCCATGGGACTAGGACTCTTCTGTCTTTATTTCAGGTTGGTAACAGCAGTATAGCGTGGTCACTCGGTTACATGTTAAGCCTCACAAACATGATTCCAGCAGAAGGCAAGCTGATCCAGTTACCTCTGAAACCTCCTCTGTTTGCTGGGCTCCTCGTCTTCCTCACAGCCACAGCACTGTTGTGTCTCCTCTTCCTCGTCTACTTGTGTATTGCATCGCATCACCGGAAGAACATCCCTCGCGTTGAACATGTATTTATTGCAGAATGAATGAACTTTGCTGAAGACAAAACAAAAATGTTATAGTGCTATTAAGCAGAACTTTATTTTGCACACCGCCCCCATTTTTCAAAAATAGACAGCAAAACTGACTTCTGAACCAGAAGCATCAATAGAGAAGAGGCACAAAGGAATCTGTGATATGGTGAATTGGAGTGCTTTTGGTAATTTTGGTAATTGTTTCTGTAAACCTCATTTGTCCAGTGTGCAGCAGAGAAAACATGGACAGACATATCACTTTGCTTTATAAGGGATTACTTGCCTTTTCCTGCCAGGTATGTGTTATTTTTTTGTTCATTAACTCTGTGCTAACTGGTGAGCTCAAGTAGTGGTGGATTTGATCACAGTGGCAGTTGTTCAAGATAAAATGAAACAAGACAGTAGCAGCTGTGGGAGGCGGGAACATGGTAGCTGTCCTTGGTGCAGTGCTAACACTAAAAGCCCTGAAGTAATCTAATTTCTGAAACTGGAACAAGCACTGGATAATGACAAGAACTGAAAGGAAGGGCTGTGATAGAATTGTTTTTACTGCTGTTCCAAACGGATTGATCCCCATCACAAAAAGGTGTAATAAACTGTCAACACCTCTCATGACTTTTGAGCCTGTCTTAAACAGCTATACCTTTTGGTACCATGGAGTCCCCAAAATGCCTCTGGTCTGGTACATAAGATTTGCTTTGGAAGTGGAACAAAATGCTTTCACACTTTAGTAACTGAACCTAAATTTAAATATCTCACAGTTGCCTCCAGAAGACACTGGAGTTTTCAGTGTCCTTTTCTGACTTTCACAGAAATGCCTTCTGTAGGTCCTTACACTGAAACCCTGACCTGTATACCCCACATATTGTTGGTCTCAGACAGTGGCAGTCTGTACTGATTTGACACATACGTATTATTTCAGCTGTCTGGATAGAGTCTCAGATCTGAACATTACATTAACATGTTAAACCCTTCTTTCAAGGCCAAGAGGAACAGGAGCCAGTCTCCAGGCCAGCAAAACACCTTTTCTCTGTGGGTTCAGTAAAGTATTGCTGGAGCTGTAGTCATGGCTCTAGTGCCTTGCTCAGCCTTTCCACTGTCCTTCAGCAGCACTGGGATCCACCTGGAAGATGCTTCTGTTAAACATACTGAATCTAGAGCTTTCTTACAAGGGCTGCTGCCTTCATGCAGCCATCAGCTGGCTTCCTTGAAAGCCCAGGCATTCTTCACCAAACCTCACACTCCCTTAAATCATGGGACTATTTCAGCTTCATCTATTCCCAGTATTGATTAGGGGATAGATAGGAGACAAGTTGCCAGTATTTTTACCCATAAGTAACATTTTTAATATCATTATTTTGTTTCTGCATCACCTTCTTACATATATTTGTTTGTGTGGTTGGGGTTTTGTTTTCTTTTATGTTTTTTCATAGGCTGACAGATGATTTGAAGGGAGCTTAATATCTTTTTAAATGAAAAAAAGAAAAAAGTGATTTTTCAAGCAGATCAATAGGGCTTTGTCCCTTCTCTTCTTCAGTCCCTTCTCTTCTTTGTCCCTTCTTCTTCAGTTGATATACTGCTAAGTCTTGTCAGTCTTACTGGAGTAGCAATAAGGTACAACGTATTATAAGATGATGAAGAGCTCTGTGGTGTCAAAGTTGTATCTGATAAAGTATCTGATAAAATTTACTTCAGAGTGCATTGACATTACAGGCAGGAGATATTTTCTGTGATGGATCTGTAACTGCAGTTATGGGTGAAAAAAACCCCAGACCGTTGGATGAAAGAATTAAAATGTTTTCTGTGGAAAATATTATTCTGGAATATTTACTAGCCCTACAAAACATTTGCTTTGTGAGTGGCAGGCCCATTCAGATGTGGTTTTACACCAATGGAACACACTCGCAAGTTAGTCTCTGTAGAGCTGGCAGCTAAAGAACAAGTAAGTTATTTCAAAAACCATTTGGACTTCCAGATGTACTCAGATAGGCCAGTATCTGTTCAAAGAATCAAATTACCCCTGTGAATCGCCTGTTTTGCTTTTTTAGTAGTTCCCTCTTGTCCTTATGTATATAATCTCCCTCAGTGTCACTGGGATACGACCACCTGCTCCGTCATACCTCTCCTACAAGTTTCAGATGGGGAAGTTGAGGGTGTTGAACTTCCAGCCACGCACCTTCAGTGACCACAGCTAACTCCTCCCCCAAGTGTGAGCTGCAACCAGATCAACAGGCCAGATCCCTGTCCTGCTGTCTAGAACCAAATGGATCTCTGGGGGAGACAGGGAAGTTGACAACACTTGGGAATGTGTACAAACCAGAGGTTATTTATCTTTTTATACTCTTCAGTGCCTGCTTATGAAGATTAATAAAATTGTGAAAAGTTAAGCAAAGTGTACGTTTTATTTTTAGCATGTTTTTCCCCTCCTCTACCAGTATTTCCATGCTGGTAGAAATGCTATTTTTAATAGAAGGGTAAGAAATCACTGAAATGCTGTTTTAGAGGGTGGGAATTTGCAAGCTGCAAAACTGATCCAGGTTCTTTAGTGAACAGGACAGATCATACGTGATGGTGACTTGGGAATACAAACACCATCACTCCAAACATCCCCCTCTTCCTCCTTCTTCCCCCACTGTACAAACTGAGTGTGATTTCATAAGGTCTGGAATATCCCTTTGGTCAGTGTGGGTCACCTGTCCCAGCTGTGTCTCCTCTCAACCCCCCCATGCAATCCCAAATCCCTTGCCAGTGTGGCAGTATGTATGGAAAGCAGAAAAGGCCCTGGCTCTGCGCAAGCCCTGCTCAGCAATAAAAAACACATCTCCGTATTATCAACTCTGTGTTCGGCACAAATCCAAAACACAGCCCCATACAAGCCACTGTGTTATCCCTACCAGCCGCAAGCGGCACGAAGTGACAAACTCTTACACGAAAGAAGATCCTGACTCGAGGCAATCTCGGTGTATCCCACACTTCGCAGTACGGGGTGGGCTCATGGTGGGCGCTGCCCCAGAGAGGGACAGTGTTCTGGGGTGACCAGAACAGACAAGTTTAGAGCAGTGCCTATGGAGGAGGGTGAGACCTTCAGGTGGTTGGACAAGAATTGATTCTTCTGGAAAACATCTCCTGCCGCGGCGGAGTCTGACCGTGGGCCACAGCGACAGGGCTGGGAAGAGACGGGAACGCGCGCCCCGGGACGCCACAGCACACGCGCGCGCCGGAGCCACGGCCACGGCGCGCGTCCCCGCGGCCGCCCCGCCCCGCGCACGCGCAGCGGAGGCGCCGAGCCGGCTTCCGGCCGCCGGGGAGGCCGCCCCGCCCTCTCTCTGCTGCCGCCGCCATCATGGTACGTGCGGCCATGCCCCGCTCCGCCGGCCCCGCCGCGACCCGCCGCCCTCCCGCCGCATCCCCTCTGCCGCCCCATCCCCTCTGCCGCCCCAGCGCTCCCGCCCGCGCCTCCCTGCGCCGGCACCCGCGGCGGCGGCGGGGAGCCCGCGCCCGCCTCACCCGCGCTAGGCCGGGGCCGCGCTCCGCGTGTTGTGCGGGCTCGGAGCGCGGCGGGACCGTGGCCCCCTTGCTGAAGCCTCGGGGTTTCGTGCTGTTCGAAAGCTTTCCGGGAGCTGAAGGGAGCTTAGAGGAAGGATGGGGTAGGAGTATTTACAGGAGCATGTGGTGACGGGGCGGGGGGAAATGGCTTCACACCGTAAGAGAGTAGGTTTAGATTAGATACTAGGGAAAAAAAAAATTACTGTGGGGGTGTTGAAGTACTGGAACACGTTGTCCAGAGAAATTGTGGATGCCTCATCCCTGGAAGTGTTTAAAACCTGGTTGGATGGAGCTCTGAGCAACCTGATGAAGTGGAAAATGTCCCTGCCCATGGCAGATGGCTGGGACTAGGTGATCTTTAAGGTCTCTGTCCAACCCAAACCATTCTGTGATTTTTTTCCGGGGAGCTCTTTTAAAGGGTCTCCAGAACCTTGAAACTGAAAATGGCCTTGGGTCTGTTCTCACCTAATTCAATTCCTGCTTGCTCTCCCAGGTGTTCAAGCGCTTCGTGGAGATCGGCAGAGTTGCCTTCATCTCCTTCGGGCCACATGCTGGCAAACTGGTGGCCATCGTGGATGTTATTGACCAAAATAGGGTAAGTTGTGAGTGCTGTGCCTGTGTTGCCTCTTTTCTGCCTTAATGGAAGCTTGTATGCTAATGTTGTGTGTATTTACTTCAATAGAAATTTTGTTTTCAAATAAGTAATTGATAAAAGGATAGGACTTAACAGCTGTTGTATTTGAAACCTTTAGCACACTTTTTCCTGCCAGCAGGTGTTACATCCCCCTCGCTGCTGTGTTTCCTTGCTGCAGGAGTGGACAAGGGATGTCAGTTGGAGTCTAAAGCATATGAATGGAATGGCATTAATGTGTGTGTAGAGTAAATATTTGGGCTAGGGGACTCTTCCTGTGCACATCTTGGTTTTGTGTGGCCTTTTTTTTTTTTTTTTTTTTAATATATATTCAGTTTGGCTTTTTTTGTCAAAGGTAGGCATTTAAAATTCTTTCTGTAAAGCTTTGGGTTGTACAGGCAAGACTTAATCTCCATTTTCATCTGCATAATTAAGTTTGGGATTAGTGTTGTCAAGATACTGTTCATACATTATTAGGAAGCAGCTGTCTAAATCAAATGCAATGGGAAAACTGCTGCAAACCCCCCACATTTGTTTCCCTTTTTCAGGCACTGGTGGATGGCCCCTGCAGTGGTGTCAGAAGGCAGGCCATGCCCTTCAAGTGCATGCAGCTGACTGACTTTGTCCTGAAGTTCCCACACAGGTGAGTTGCAATCTTTCTTGACCTGTGTAAAAGAACCCCATGTGGTTGCTTGATGACTGATCCTTACTATGTCTAGAAGGTTCAAATGGTAACAGATTAACAGTAAAAATTTGGCAGACTGTGGTATCCCAGTTGAATATGTTTAGGTTTTCATTGCTGGTGTTGGCTGATAGCTGCTGTTTAAAGGAAGTCTCACAGCAGTCAAGGCATTTCACAAGTAGTTCTGTGGTGGATGGTGTGGGGGAAAGCAGTGTAAATGCTGCTGTAGCTGCAGCTTTGCTTTTGCTACTGCTTAAGTCACCTTCAGGCATTAAGTAGGTTCCCTGCCTACAGAACTACACTGGAATTGCAGGAGGCTGAACTCATTCTGCTTTTTTAGCTCAGTTAATGTATGAATTTCTGTAATTTAGAATCAAAAAAGGGCAGTGGTTCTGATCCCGAAGCAGTGCTAGGAATAGCTGCTCATTTGAACAGTGAGGTGGATTGGGAGCAGATCCTGGAGGTCCATGATCAGTGGCACAGGGTCTAGTTGGAGCCTGTCCCCTGTGGTGTCCCCCATGGTTCCATACTGGGCCCAGTATTGTTTTAACTCATCAGTGACTTGGGTGAAGGGGCAGATGCCTCCTCAGCAAGTTCATTGATGACACAAAGCTGGGAGGAGTGGCTGATACCCCAGAGTGCTGTGCTGCCATTCAGAGGAATCTCAACTGGTTGGGGATACAGGCAGAGGGGAATCTTAGGAAGTTCAGCAAGGGCAGGTGCAGGGTCCTGCACCAGGGGAACAATAATCCCAAGCTTCTGTACAGGCTTGAGGCCAACCTGCTGGAAAGCAGCTCTGCAGAGAAGGACCTGCGGGTCTTGGTGGGACTGTAAGCTGTCCCTGAGCCAGCAGTGTCCTTGTAGCCAAGAAAGGCCAATGGTATCCTGGGGCATTAGGAAGATAGCAGCCAGCAGGGCAGTGGAGGTGATCCTGCCCTGGTGAGGCCACACCTGGAGAGCTGTGTCCAGGTCTGGGCTCCTCAGGACATGAGGGATGTGGATCTCCTGGAGCTCGGGCGACCAAGCACTGGAATAGGTTGCCCTGAGAGATTGTGGAGTCTCCCTCACTGGAGATACTCAGGAACCCCCTGGGCACAATCCTGTGCCAGGTGCTCTGGAATGGCTCTGCTTGAGCAGGGAGGTTGGAGCAGGTGACTCCACTATGGTTTCTTCCAACCTGATTCATTCTGTGATTCTGTCAGTTCTAATCAAGCATTTATTCAACAGAACATTAGGCCACAAGGATGCATGTGGCATTGACTTGAAGTAGGGTGTCTGAAGTAATGCAGTAAGAATCATCTTCCCTTGAATGAAATTTGGGAGGCCAGCATCGGGGAGAATCTTTTTTTAATAAAGACTGTAAATATGATTTTGTGACTGTTCCAATGCAGTGCTCGTCAGAAGTGTGTGCGACTTGCATGGGAGAAGGAAAATATAAATGAAAAATGGTCAGCGACAAGATGGGCAAAGAAGATTGAAGCCCGAGAAAAGGTAACAGTGTTTCACTGGGTGAGGAGTACATGTACTGCTCCTGCTTAATAAAGTTAGTTACATCTAAAGGCTGCAGGTTTTCAACAGCAAGCTAGGATTAAAGATAGACAAAGCATAGGTTTTTAGTTTACCAACTTAAACTTCTTGTATTTTAACGGTGAAAGTTGTTTTGTTCAGTTTTTTCTGTAACAGCCTCTTTTCCTGCATCCTGGGATGGTGCAAAGGCCTTAAATTGTGAGCTAGTTCCAGAAGTGCAGATAAAACTCACTTGGAGATGATAAGTTACTTTAGGAATGCTTTGGAACGCTGAGTTTTTCTTCTTGGATATATCAGAGTTTCATGACTGATTCTTTTCACACAGAAAGCCAAAATGACTGACTTTGATCGTTACAAGGTGATGAAAGCAAAGAGAATGGTAAGTGTTTGAGTGCTGCTTCTTTATGGGGTTAATGCTTGTAGCATTAGAGTCCCATCCAGTGTTAGTAGCCCTACTTCAACAGCTGGCTTGGGTGTGAATGTCTTGAATTTTTCATGCTTCATTGTATGTCACCACCTTCTCTAGTCAGTCAGATTTGAACTTGTGTAATCCACGTGTCAGTCCTCCCAAGTTAGAGCTGAGGAAGGGATTGCCTGCTGATAAAATCACATATTCTGGATGGGTTGCTGTTAGTATTTCACTCTCTAATGAAAATCATTTCACATGAAATACTGAGATGCCTGAGCTACCAGCCAGAATGATAATGTCCACTTGGTAGATTGGAACAGTTTTTAGGTGTAATTTGACATTTCAAATAGAATGCATGGTAAAGGATGATAATGAAAAAGAGGCAGAATCTGAAAGCTAAGCATTTGAATTATGGCACAGTATTTGAACTCTTGCTCTTACCATTCTGATAAAGTGTAAACATTTTCTTTTTTTTTTTTTTTTTAACAGAGAAACAGAATCATCAAGCATGAAATGAAGAAGCTCCAGAAGTTGGCTTCTAAAAAGGGCAAGAAGCCAGGGAAGCCAGAGAAGGCACCAAAGGGCAAAAAGCCAGAGAAGGCACCCAAGGCTAAGAAGCCAGAGAAGGCACCAGCATCCAAGGCACCAGCACCGAAGGCACAGAAGGCACAGAAATAAAATGAACTTCTCATTATGTATAACTGTCCTTGTTCTGGTTTTAAAATTACAAACATTTGATTTAAATTGTAATCATAAGTTTGTTTTTATTTCAGAACAAGAGTTGTTGTCTGTCTCATTTTTTAATGTCCAGCTGTTGGATTCTAGCATTCCCCAGGAACATGCAGAAATGCTTTTGGCATGCTGTGCCCAGTACTCTATACCCAATGCTAGTTGAAATAATAGCGCTCCCAGTTATTTAAAGTAGGTCAGATCCTGACATTTAAAAGCAGTCTGCTATTGGAATTGGTTGGGAATGTACAAAATTACTTCCACAGTCTCGAGTGTAAAATACATGAAAATAATTACACTAATAGTTCTGTGTAAATTCAGGCATATACTGAAAGGATATGTTTTGGTTAGAATACAAGAATGTCAGTGTTTGAAAGACTTGACAAATTGCTGTTCGAACACTAAATAAATATTTTTTTAGAAAACTTACACCATTTTTAAAGTAGTGACCTGGAAGACGTGGATGCTTCAGATGTCAAACACCATAGTTGCCCTGTTATGTTACCATAAGCACAGTTACAGTCATTTGTGAAGTATGAGCAAGATGGAAATTGTCAGCATGTATTTCAGTATGCTTGCTTTTTGGAATGTTTAAGTGTAAGATTTTGTGTCAAGACCTGAGATTAACTCCAGTTCCTTAAACTGCGCAGCATATATAATTTCCACTATTTAATCAAAACCATCAAGTAAAAGGGAGCGTGACCTAAAAATGAGTTCATCTGAAAACACCAAACTGCTCAATTTAGTCTTTGCATTATAAAATGTTTACAAATCTCAGTGTCAGCATCCATGTAATTTCCTGTGTTTCCTCCTGTAGTTTCTTGGCAGGAGATAGATTTTCTTCATATTGAATGGAGAAATCTTGTAAGTCTGAGGTATCATAATTTAAAAGCAAATTACTTTTTCAGTCAAATATAAATTGGAAGAAGTATATACTTTAAAGAATAAAGATTGTGAGACCTTTATATTGTTGTATACATGTTGTAAAATACACTGATAAGCATATGTTGTTAAAAACATGTGCTTTAACTATTTAAATGGTTAGTGCTGCTTGTTTCAGCCAGCATTAGGCATACTCAAATACTTAGAAGTATACAGTGTTGAGCTATTTATATACCCTTGTAAATAGAGTTCAAGCACATGGTTGATAGGAAGGGATACAACTGCTAAGGGGAAAAAAAATCAAAAATCATGCAAATTGGGACTAAAAGCCACGCTCAAGTGTCTGGAGACCTTGATTTAAATTGGATTTTGAAGTGATTAAATCCACCTACTCTGAAACTCTTAACTTGAAAGTAACTTCAAAGTTCTATCAACCTGGAGGTGCTTTAAGGTGAAAGATTTGTCCCTTATGGTTCTTGGGGTTTTTTTTATGTACTACTGTTAAGCTTGGTTATGTAAGACTGAGGGAAAAAAATGGTAAATGTGCCTGTACAGAAACAAGACGTGCCTTCAATCATATAGAGCTCAGAAACGCTTTTTCTACACCATCTACTAGTTTTTGAAAGTGCTGTCTTCCCCAGAACATCTTTGCCTGTGACTACACAGCAATTTATCCAGTGTTTTTGTCCCTACCACTCAGCAGCTGCTGAGGCAGCTGAAACTTTTCCAAGATGTAAGGTGTACAGTAATCCTTGGGAGCTAGGACTGTCCTGAAGAGTGACCTGGTAGTGGTATAAAACACGTGTACACGGTTGAGTTTGCCCTAGCACTGTGTCACAAGAGCAGGACATTAAAGATTTAGGCGCTGCTGGGGAGAGAGAGGGTTTTGTGCCTTGAAAGAAAGCTGGGCTCTGTAACACCACACCTAACAAGCAGCATTTCTGTCAAAGTACTGTTTTTGTTTTGGTACCTGCACTGTGCATTTCTGACTGGGTGTTCCATGTCAGCAGCATCTGGTGCTCCTTTCAGCAACTCAAAAACCTCTTTGAAACTTGCAGGTGTGTATTGTGGGCAAGTCACCTTCCTTTCAGTCCACGAGCATTGTCCAGCCCTCTGGGCTGGTTCTTCCTTTTTGTAAAGCTACGGGGAAGAGGAAGAACTACAGGAGTGCAGTTTATTTCTGAAGGTTTACCACACGATGGCAACGTTAGCTCTTCATAACCTTGTTCCTAAGGCCAGGCGATTCTGCTGCCTTCCCGTGAAGGAATGGTGCCAAACAAAAGGGATGGTACAAACATTTGAGAGCAGTGGACGTGCTTAGCCAATTCTTCATTTTGCTTTTATAGTTGACTAAGATGTACTTACATGCATCTTTATTTACTTTGTGGAGCTGAGCAGAAAGAAATGGGGTCTGCTGTTGAGAAAGCTCAAAGAGAAGTCCCTGTTTTTGTGTTCTCATATCACTTCATGCAGAATGTGTAGTGGGCGTGCTGGGGGCAGAGCAGGGCATCTATCCCATCCCTGAGATCAGCAGATAATTGCTGTATTTCCTAAACCAATACCTAATCTCTGTGCTGCAAAGTCTGGGAGATGTGAGCAATTCTAGGAGTAGGATTGGACCCCTTGGCATGATCTGTAGTTAAAAGGTGTAAAATCTGCTGTTACCACAAACCAGCCATAGTTCTGGGACAATTGATTTGCTGGTGATGCATATTTCTTCTTGAAAAATGCTTTATCTGCATGCTTCTGGTTCTTGGCTAGCATGTCTGTTACTGTGTTTGGCATCTGAATGTGTTTCAATTTTTTCATTGAGATGTAATAGGCTTGAAAGAGAAATCTCTACATTTACTGATGGACTTGTGACAAATCTGTTCTAATTTATAGCTCTATTTATTTTGTCTTGCTTCAATTATAGTGCCCTTTAAATGTTCCCAGCCCTGTAAGGTTTCTCTGCTTTTCTCCTGTGCACACTGATAGAGTGTCTCTGAAAGCTCCACGTGCCTGCCTTTTATCGAGATGAAGGGGTGCTAATTTCTATTCACAGCATTATTGGTATATGAGTAAGTACAGCTTGCAAGGAAGTGGTAAGTGGAGCAAATTACAGGGATGACTGTGTGGTCTACTCATTTCAGGTCTTCAGCTTTTTGTTATTCTGTTCTACAATTTTGGGGGGATGGAGGGGGGCTGGATTGGTTTGTTTGGGAGTTTAATTTGGAAATTTTTAATGTTGTTAAAAAATGAAGTTGTATGTATTATTGTCACACTCAGGTACTTTTGAATTTGTACTGGAATATCCTTCACTGAAACAGAAAGATCAGCTTTTACTAGTTTAAACATGACTCGCCTGGCTGTCCTGCAGTCCTTGCTCCTGCCTTGACACAGGCTCTGTGGGTACTGGTGATGTACCCACACCCTTTTCCCTGCACAAACTTCATTCCTAGGGGCTGTACAACTTTCAGTTCATCCTGTCCTTAAGTGGGAATGTGGCCCAACCTTCACTTTGTGCAGCTGTCCCTGTATTATAGTCTTGTTTTAGATAAACAAAGAGTTGGTAATATTTTCCTCACCTGCCTTTCAGTGATGATAAAACTGAGTGGGCCCCAGGCAAGTCTTTCTGCCAAACTCTCCACCTCCCCCATAAGCTTTCAGACCACTATATGCATCCAAATTAGAGAAGTCTTCCACCTGCAGTCAGCTGTATGTGCTGATATCCAACATAAAAATTATGCCATTGCCACCAGCAGAGCCACTTCCTCCTTCCTATAGTGCATTGGCCCAGTTCTTGATACAGAGGAAGTACTTTTTAACATTTCCCTGGTGATCCCCGGTTGGAGGGAGTTTTTCAGGGTTATTTAGTTCTGTAACTGCTCCTCACAGATAGTGAGGAGAGGCCCTGACCTGCTCATCATGGCCCTCAGCAGAGCCGAGCTCTTCCCTCGCATCCACTTTGGGTGGAGCGCAGGTGGTGTTTCGGAGCACTGTGCCCTGATAAAGGTTTATGTGGCAGGATCTTATTGGGAAGCTCTGCACTGATGAAAATGAGAGATACTTCAAAAAAGTAATGGTGTGCATATTTAAATAGCATGAAAAAATATTGTCTCTGAGGTCTGAGGTCTGCTGCAGCTTTACCTAAGAAAAAGTACCTCTCTCACAGTGGCAGAGCACAACATCTGAATATTTTTCACAATAGCTCACCAGTCAAGACTTTTTATAGCCATTGTTTGAGCCTCCTATTTACAAAAAAGGGGCCATTGCTAGCTGTGTTATTGCTACGGTCTGGTGCTATGTAAAAATGTTCTAAAGAAGAGATGGAAAATAGGCTTGAGGGCTTTTTCCTTCTTCCTTCTCTTCCTCCCTGGCATCCCTGAATAACTTTACAGGGAGGGGTTTCTTCCTTGTTTATCTTTTATTTCTACTGCTTTTCTCATTCACATTGCACATGTGAGGCTTAGCTCATCCTGGAATTCTCTGTGGACAATGCAAAAAAAAAAAAAATCAGCGTTCACGGCATAATGAAATAAATTAAATCTGACTAGCTGAAAGTGGCATCATTTTTGCTTGCTTGAAGCATTTTTCAAGGTCCAGGGAGAGGCTGACAAGCTGCTGCTGTTGGCGATGCATGCACATCTTCATTCCAAATGTGAGCAGGCTTCCTCAACTTGTAGACACCTGAACATGACCTTGGAAGGAAGGATGTTCATACTGGATATGCCAGGTCTCTGCAGCAGGTCTAGCATGGGAGGCAGAGTTGCATTTAAATATCAATGCAGGGAATTGTGCCACAGGACAATTATTCCAACAGGAGACTGAAAAACATCCACATGCTCCATGCTACAAAATAATTTCTAGCATCCTATAGAAAATTTGAGATTGTGGTCAGAAGAAAGTTCCAGTGCCATGCCAGGGGCTGAGAGCGCCCAAGGTCCCAGGCACTGCCAGCTACCCTGGGTGGTTATTGCTCAGACAGGAAATTCAGTGTCTTCATGGTGCTTGGAAGGAGAACATGCCCCACAGGTTAGACCCTGACAATCTGACATTTCTTTCTGGCCACTCTACTCAAAACTTTCGAGAAATTTGGCTCCAGAGCTATAACTCTGTACTATTAGTAGATGATACAAAGCCATCCTATGGGGGCATGGACAGGATGAATTATCCATGCCATTCAGCTCCCTCCTCTCTTCTCCTATGCTACTCTACTGGGAGGGACAAAGGTTCAAGCCCACTCCCTCTCCTGTCTGAAACTTCTCAGAACTTAATCCTCTGATTATTAGAAACCTTCTAATTGTCAACCTAAATTTATTCATGACCAATTTATAATCAGGAGTCTCCACTCCTTGCTTCTGTAACTGTCAGGAAAGATTCATGAGCCCATATGTTGGTCAGACCCTATTTTCAGCAGCCACAATTCAAAGCTCTCAGATTAAATACTGCCTGATTGCTCCATGTGTTAATGCATCTCCCTAGTGCAAAGGTATGTACACAGCCAATAGTGTCTTTGTGGTCCCAACTCAAGCATATGCCAATAACTCCTTCCAGGAAAAGAAACAGATTGCTTCTGTCTTGTTTTCTCTCTCTCTCTTTTTTTGGGGGTGGAAATGTTCCATGCATCAGTCTATGTTCATTTCCCCCTTGTTTCTGTGTGATCCTGCAGGTTAGAGCTGGAGGTCTGCTAAGATGCTCTGAGGAAAATGAAGTCATATGCTAGCTTGATGTCACCTGGGCTTCAGACACTGGCACACAGCAAACCCAGGAGGGCAGGCTCTGCCCCCAGGATCTGGCCTGTTCACATGCAGAGGTAGGAACTGACCTCTGGCAAGGTCTTGGAGAGCCACAGTCACAATCTGTGGGAGGGCAGGCAAGGCATGCAGCTCCAGTAGCTGCTAACGTGAATCTCAGGCAGCAATGCTCTGTGCTCCCACCTGGCATTGCCTGTGCTCCCTTTCAGGCTTCCTGAAAGCTGCCTGCAGTTTTAAGCTGTGCAGGGAGCTCTGGATGGAGCAGGAGAACCTGTGTTCACCCCGACCCTGTCTGTGAGGTGCAAGAGCAGGCAGGGACGAGCTGAGCTTCTCCCTGCAGAGCCCCACCACACCTCCTTTTCTCTCCCCAAGCACCTCCAGAGTAAGATGAGCTTGGACAACTCCTGCTCAGGAGGCCAAGGGAATCAGCCATGCAGGTCTCTGAACCCCCAATACTAGCTCTTAGCCCCTCTAAACCAAAGTAACTTATGCACTAATTTTGCAACTCTTCAGGAAATTTTTCTGTGATGATACAGTTTCCAGCGACTTTTCCTGGCTACCTTCCATAAGTGTGGTAGCACTGCTGCCTTAAGTTTTAGCTTTCATATTATGTAGATTCTGTACTGCGTTAGTATATAACTCTCAACTTCATATAAAGTGTTAGCAAGTTCTCATCACAGTTTAGTTAGACAAAACAATCCTTTTCCAGCCCGAGAACCAAGGACACCATTGCAGCTTCAGCCCCCAAAAGTATAAACAACAGGGAATGGAGGAGAGCAATCTGGGAGGATGGGACTTCACAACCTGAAGCTGTAATTGGACAATTAACCCCAATATGTAAATGCACCAAAACTTATAAGAGTGTGAAAACTTGTGACTGGTTGTCCTTCTTGGGTGTAGCATTGGCCAGGCTCTTGTACTGCCTAAGGTGTAGCCTTTGAAGGCCTTTTTAATAAATACCTACTCTATTCCTTTAATTCTGTCTAGCCTCTGTTTTAGGTAGCCTGTCAAGGCATCAGCACAAGTGGATGGCATGGCAAAGCCTTTGCTAAGAAGTGAGGAGCTATGAGTGTAACAATTGCCAGCTAACGTGGTTTTGTGGTCAGTCAGTCATCACCTTCCCGAGGAGAGCACAACATCTGTGCTGGCAGGGCACATCTGGGTGTCTCCAAAAGACACAGCACCATACACCTTTTTTATTTTGCAAATGGTATAATTTACAGAGACTGCTTCACATATTCAATGAGAAACCGTCTCAACAACAGATCTCAAAATGAGACATCAATGCTAAAGCTTTTATATGTGGTGGGGTGGAATTGTTCTTCATCCAACATGCTGTATGTTCAGTGATCAAGTTAAAGATACACACACACATACACATTTAATTGCTAGTGAAGATTGCAGATGGGGTAGGATTAGTGGGATACTAAATAATAGAGATCTGAATCTCTTGATTTATGTGGTGACAGTCCAAAAAAAAAGGTGTTTCAGATTCACTGGAGTGCTGGGGTTTGATCTGGAAAGGAGAAAGAGAGAGGAAGGAAAGATAAGACTTAAAAAGGAGGGGATCCCTGCCTTGGGAAGGACTGACTGGAGAGGACAGAGATGTCTGGGGTGAAATACAGGTAGAAAGTCAGTGTTGAAGTTCAAGTTGTTATACCAGCTGCTGGGAGCAATGGAACCCAGTGAGATGGAACCATGTTGGGGCACCCATGTTGTGCCACCTGGAAGGTTCACCCTCTCCCATGGACTTGGGATGCCACAACATGGCTGGGCTGTCAGTGACTGTTTTCACACAAGGCTGAAGTTCAATTGTTTCCAAAAGCTGGTGGAGGATGGAGCCTGAGACCCTTGCTGATGCAGAGAGGTCAGCTTTTCTTGGGAGGAGCAGGCTAGGAAACAGTTCCTTCTCTAATAATACAGCAAATGTCTTGGACAAGAAACATGGGTGGTAAGACTTTTTTTTTTTCTGGCTGAACATGGGAGAGCTTTAAAAATAGCCCTCAGAAATTCAAAAATGAAAAGAGAACCCTAACTCATTTGACTCAGCTCATGTTCTGTAAAAACAATACTGTGTTCTGACAAGCGATTCAGAGTTTGCAGCATTTATCTAAAATGTTAAACTGGAGAAATGAGTAATCACCTCTGAAGGACTTAATAACTTTGTCCCTTCCTCCATATGCTTGTGTTTGAGTCATGAAAACAAGGAGGATACAATAGGTATTTGTGGGAAGTATAAAGCCTGTGCACTCAGGGAACGTGTGGTTCTTCTGCAGATGTTATTGTTTTCTCTGGCATCTTAAACACTGCTTATAAAGGATTACTCTCCCTTCAGGATGTGACCTCCCTGCTTTTTGTCTTTCGTCAGACAAACGGTGACAAAGGCATCCCAGCAGCATTAATTTACTCTAATTACTGCATTGGGGGTGTGCAGCTTCTTCAGCATATTTACAAAAATTCAGTGCATTCCATAAATGACTTGGGTGGGCTTATTTCCCTGTGAACAATCAGGAGATGCAGGAGTCGTTCCCACACACAGTGAACTGAAAAAAATCACCCACATCCAGGTTTTTCTCTGAGTTAGGGACTCTTGTTTGTCCCTTGTAGGGATACTGATTTGGGAAGTGGGGCATGGGTTCATGTCACGCTCTGAAACCAGATTTTTTTGAAACTCAGCTTTGCACCTTGCCTGCTTCTCAGCATCTTTCGTGTCCCAGTGCCAGACGCAGTCTGAGTCCAAATATCTCTTCATTCTGCTTGATCCCTGTAGCCTTAATTTCCCATCTCTTTCACACCTCCTGCAAAGAAAGGGTGAAGTAGCAGGGTTTCCTCTACAGTTCCTTAAAAAAGCACTGAGACTGATTACCAACAGATACAGGACATAGTGGGGTGGGAAGGGAAGAGAAATTCGAAGGTTTTCTGAAGAGCTTGTTTTTAATCAGTGCTTGATAGGTATGATTTATCTGGGCAGGGTTTGGGTCTCAGAAATTCATTCAAGCTTATAATTATCTTGGCAGATGTGAAAAGTCATATTCATAGCCCCTCAAACCCATTAGAGCCTCACACTTTTCTAAAAGGAAGAAAAAAGCCTTCAGCTTTACTTTCTGAGAGGCAGAATAGCTTTCTGTTCCTTGACAGCTCTTGAAATCTGTCCCTTTCCACTGCCTGTCTTTAGTTCCCAAGGGAGAAATGAATGCAGGTCCACTGGGACAGAAAGAGAAAGAAAAAAAAAAAGTATTTCTGGGAAAGAAGAAAAAAAAAATCAGCCTATTTTCATCCTTCTGCAGCAGTCATTTCTTTATGAGGACAAGCAAGTGGAAAGGCAAGTCAGACTCTATGAAATGGAGTCAGGTTATACCAGAAGATTTTGCTAGTGCCTACAGTGGAGTCATTTGAGGGAGCACAGAGGTGCTGCTGTGGATGCAATAGCACCCATGGCCTTCTTTCCTCTTCATTAGTTTCCTTAGATTTTGGCCTGCTTAGAGAACCCCAGGAAAAGGTCTCAGGTCTCCTGTTTCAAGGTACTTGCTCCTGGCTAAGCTGGATCTGCCAGGAGATACCAGCAAACTGAGCCCCCCACACTGCTGTCCTGTGCCTTGCAACAAGGACAGAACAGCTTTTGCTCCTCTACAAGGTGAGAGGGATCAGGCTCAGGAGATCTTTACTATTGGAAATAGTAGGTCAGCTGGCCTGAGCACCTGGCCTGTTGTGCCTGTTTCAATATGTGCCTGTTTCGGAGACTCATATTTTGCCTGCAAGCTGGGTGCAGTCCCACCTCCCTGCTCTTCTCCATTTCCTTTTGCTGCCTACATCTCTTGGGAGTTTCTTGGAGTGGGGACTGTCCCTCATCCTGCAGATGAGCATTCTCCTCACAGGGTCAGGGGATAGCAAAGAAAAAGGAGAGAAGAAAAGCAGTTTCCACTGTTCACAAGTTCATTAATTTTCCAGAATGCAGTAGCAGGGATGCTACTTATGGGACATGGGGGCTGCAATGGTGGGATTAGGACTACCCAGCTCAAGGGGGTACAAGGTAGTCACAGTCCTATGGATTTGGGGAGTCCTCCTCAGAAAACTGGTTTACAATGCACTTGGTTCTTAGGTCTGATTTTTAAATTTGTTTTTTGCATGGTGAATGTAATTAAAAATCAGGGGAAGGAGCAGGGTGGGGGGAAATATTTTTTAAAAAATTTCATAATGCCAAGACTGGAGCATTTGTTTCAAGGCTCACTAGATTTCCCTTACTGATCTGCCCACTGATCACTTAAGTCTGTCTGCTACAGCAGCCATCCAAGCCTGTTTCTGATGTCAAATTCCTCAAATGTCAGGCATGCATTTTAAAGGGTTATTTGTAGGGAGAGGCAATCCAGAGAGACCAGCCAGAGCGCTCAACCTGTCAGTCAAGGTTCGCAGTGCTGCCGCACTGACAGGAATCATTTTGGCAGAAAATTGCATATAAATTGAATCATTTCAAAATTAAGAAAGGGAGATGAAAGCAAATGCTTCCAAAATGAGGTGCCACCGATGAGTTGTGATGCACAGGCTTCAGCCTCCGGAGCCCTGCAGATCCCTTCCCTGGCGCTCACTCTGTCTTCGGATAGGCCATCTTTGTGCCAAGGCCAGTAGTAGGTTATTGCTAATTGCTTCATATTGCTAATTGTATTAGAAGTATTAGGTTGTTATCTGCCCCCAGGGAACTGGCCTCAAGGGAAGTGTTTGAGGATATTTGATGCCGCAGTGTCCAGGACAAGAGGGAGTCAAGGTGGCAACAAGGAGGGGATGCAGGGCTTGGTTTCTGCACCCCTTCCTCATGCCCATGGATGGCATGGAGGGGGATGTGCTGAAGCCGAAAGTAGGCACACTGCTTTGGTGTGTAACCATCAAACCACTTCTTTTCTTAGCTGTAGTTTAGAGTAGCAGTGGAAGGGGTAGGGAGATGTACCATATTAAAATAAGATGCACACGGTGAACCAAGAGGGCCTGAAGGCCCTGGGGCACTGGAACCAGTGCAAGAGCACACTGGGCAATAGCACTGAGTTGCCATCATTGTTTACATCCAATGGGTTGCATCAACTTGTAAAATGAATGCCACTGTGGACTGTGCATGGTCAGTGAGCTAGAATGGGGCTTGGGGACACAGGAGCCTCCTCCTGGGTCTGCCCCTACCCTCCCGTGCTGCCTTGGTCAAGTGACTTGGCCCAGTTTCCCTCAACCTCATCCTCTTCTCTTTTTAGACCACGATATCTTCATTGTACTTCAAAACAGCCTGTACTGTGCCTTTATCAGATTGTTTAAAAATACAAATATCAGTAAAGAACAATGCTGATCAATCTGGTTTGTTTTACGGTTTCCTGGAGGAGGTAGTTGCACAGGTCAGGGATCTGGAAAGCCCCCACACCTGAGACAGAGGGTTTCCTCCTGTCCCCAAGCTGGGCTGGTTGGGGCTGAAGCTGGTGAGGGGCTGCAGCAGTAGACAATGCCAGGATGAGGGACTAATGGGTTTTGCTTGGCCACAACCCAGAGCTGGAAGGGAAAAGTTGTATGAAACAGAAACGCTTTGCAGCCTGGCAGCTGCCTGTGTATCCTGCTTGGCCATGGAGGGCTCTTGAAACACACTGCTTTCCAAAGCAATGCCTCCAGACCCTCTTCTCCCTGGGGCCTGGGGAAATGACACCTAGGATGCACCCTACACCAGGTGCTGGGTGGGGGAATGCACTGGGCACTGCAGGGCTCAGCATGCTGCAGTCTGCACTGCTGGGTGTGGTGAGGGTCCCCTTTCCCTGTGCCCCTCTCCTCGCTGCCTGCATTGTGTGCCCCAGAAAAACAGGCGCCCGAGCACCCTAAAAATGGTTTAAATGCATTCATGCCTTTTAGGCGGATAAGAAATCTCTCAGGTCTGTGTCCACTCCAGGCACTGATGTGGAACAGCTTTTTGCTGGACCATTACTGAAAGGCAAAGAAATGCCAAAAAAGACCTGCAAAGAGCATTTTCTTGAACACTCATGAGCAGATCTGTGGTTTGCTTTCCTGGCTCTGGGGTCCCTGTGGCCCCTGGGGCTCTAGTGGCTCCTCTACTTGGCTGGCACCGAGTTCACTGCAAACAAATGGGCTTGGGAGGAGCACGTGTGTCTTCATGTCCTTCTGGCTCAAATTGGCCCCCGGTGTTGAGAAAAAAAAAAAAAACCAAAACAGAAAAAAAGCAAGAAGGGCTTTTATTGTGAAAAAGAGACTTTTCAAATGCCTGTTCCCCCCTTCCCAGCCTCTCCACTCCCCTCCTCACAGGGAGGTGGGTCTAGGATGAGGCAAAGTTTGAAAACTCCCAGCTGAAGTTTGAAGGGTGTCCTCCCGCCCAGGGGGAAGCGGAGGCACCCGCTGGCGTGTGGTGACAGGAGCCCAGGAACCTCTGCAGCACAGAGCTGGGCAGCAGGGGCTGTGGACAGCCCGGAGGGGCACCCCTGGGTGACAGCCCCCGGCTGTGATTAATGGCCTGGGCAGAGGAAGAGGGCTGATTAGTTCCTGGGAATTTTTTTTTTTTTAATTGCTATTTTATTTTTTTGTGTGTGTTCTGTGTGGGTTCGTGGTGTCGTATGGAAGTGCCACAGGCGGCCGGCACCCGAGTCAGGAGGTGACCGTGTGGTGTGTCGCGCACAGGAGGTGAAGCACATGAGGAGGAGTGCATCGGCTGCTGCTGCTGCGAGACATGGTAGGATTTAGAGGTTTCCTTGCTGAGCTGATAGTGGGAAGCAACGCGGGATTTGCCCCATGGGATGAGGTATCCTGGAGGTCTCCATCCTGGGGGCAGCTGGGATGTGCGGGACACTCGGAGGGTCAGAGCATGGTGAGGCGAGCGAGGCAGGGAACCGCTACAGCACTTTGCTGTCCTTAAAAGCATTGGGGTGGACCGAGCAGATTGTAAGAATGCACTAGGGATGGACAGAACAGATTGTCAGGATGCCCCTAAAGGCAGTGCCTGGGGCTGCCGTAGCTAAAGCACGGCTGTCAGCCAGGGAGGTGATTACACTCCGTCCGCCAAAACCCACCTCTTTGAAGTGGCCAGGTGGCACTGCTTGAGGCAGGCGAACAGCCCGGGGTGTAGGCAGAGAAGTGCAGATAGAGATCACGAAGAGCCGCTCTGTGCTTTGTGTTTGGTGCTGACAAAGCACAGCAGTTTCATCGAAAAGCCACAAAATCGGCCAGTTTGGCAAGGGAAAACTTCACGTCCCTCCCAAGAAATGTTGTGCATCCCCAGCATCAGAAGGTTTATCCACATCTGTTGCGTGTTCCAAACCTTAGGGTGGTGTTTCAAGTCATCTAGTGCTCCAGTTTGAAATATCCCTTGGCAGACCCATCTGAGCAAGCACACAGCAGCTGAGCTGGGATGGTCCCCCCATGCCCCATTACCCCTGCCCCACTGGGGGACAGGGGGATGTCATGCCAGGGAGTTTGCACTGGGGCTGGGGGGCTCTGTCCCTGCTTCACCACCTCAGCCCTTGCCAAGCTTGTGTTGGGCAGGGATTGCAAACCTGTGATGGATGAGCTGAGGAGATGCCTGGTGCTGCTGCCAGAAACTGGTCATTTGTGTCACTGAAGCATTTTTATGTCCTCGAGAGTGTGCTGATGACTCAGAGCATCTCTGGGGACAATGCTGCTGTGCCAGCCTTCACTGCAGTGTGTGTGTTTGTGTATGGGGGGCCCTAGTGTCATGCTTTACATTTTCCATCCTACGGTTTGCATAGGCTGCTTTGGGTTTCTTAATTAATGAACTTCAGCAACAGGAAAAAATGATGGGGTTCATGTCAACTATTTTGGGGTCGAAGATAACTCCTCCCTGTCAAAGGGAAAAGCAAGGCAACTCTCCCCATACCAACCTTTTGTCTGCAGTAACATTTTTCTGTACAAGCATTCACTATGAAGCCTTTCAAAGCCTGTACAGCCTGAGCCAGGTACCTGGTGTGGTCTCCCATGTGTGAGCGGGGTATTCACTTTTTGCCGGGATTTCCATTTTGCTTTGGCAAGGGGAGGTCTGCTTCTGCAGTCCTTTCCCCTTTGTGAGCTCCTGCATTGACTGCTTTGATTTTGCCCATAATCTGGGTTTGCTCTGGACACCTGCAGGCAGGGCAGTGGTGGTCATGAGGAATAAATCCAGAATCTGTCCCTAGCTGATCACCTTGTTGCTTCATTTGCAGCAGAACCCTAAACAAAGTGCTCAAGATGATTTTTGACTCCTTTCAAGGTGACCAGGAGGGTGACCCCTTGCAGAAAGCCAGAGGGATGCCAGCTGTGAGCTCCCCTGTTGGTATGGAGAGCACGCTTGCAGTCGGCTTCTTGTTGGATCTGGCTGCTGCACATGCCCGACCTGCCGCAGCAGAGTGCTGGGGGATGACTGCATTACAGAAACATCTTCTTTCTTCTGGCTTCACAATCTGCCAGCGAGTAGTTTCCAGTTGCTGTTGTTTGCCTAGTATGAGGCACTCTAAATACGAGGGGCTGATTGTGCTGTATTAATGCTCTGGCGTAGATTCCAAATGCCTCAATTACCCCTTCCACTTCCAATGCTCAGTAACTCAGTAACTCCAGTCCACCTGCAGCTACTTGCCTTGCCCTGAAGGAAAAGCCCCTTTTCTGTGAGCCTGGCTGCATCAATCCTTGTACCATGTTTGCTCTGCTTGCTCACCCCATGGATTTTGCTGGGAGAAGATGCAGGCTGGGGGGTGGCTGCTAGGAGGCTTTGCCCAGGATGGGGTCTGTGGGACACAGGCAGCACTCAGAGCCAAGTGGCAAGCAGTTTTCTGCCCCTTTTTTTCTCTTTCAGATGTAATGGCTTAACAGGAAGAAAATAGGGTTGCCTTTCTGCAGCTGAGGCCAGGGCTGGTATGAACAATTCTGTTTTGAAGAAAGCCCACAGGGCTGAAAGGCCCCGCTGTCCTCCTTCTCCCTCCCCTTTGGAATCCCACGAATGCACTTTTCTGCTCTCCAGGAAGGGAAAAACCTGACAGTCAGCTCAGGGAAACCCAACTGTCTGATTTGGGCAACCTCCACTGAAACTCCAACAAGGGAATCCAGTGCTACTCCTTGCCAACACCCCAAAGAGGGTTTTGTGAGCCCCCACTAGGCACCAAGCAAGCATTCCTGTTCCCTGGTGCTGGTCCACCAGTTAGAAATGAAAATTGAAAATAAATGGATCAAAATACCTCCTCTCCAAAATACAGAAAAAACATGATAAAATAAATAAAACTGAACCAAATGCCAAAATGTGTGAGAGATTTAGCAGCATTCCAGGCACTCACAAGCAGGATTGGCAAACTCATCAAGAGCAGGAGGAAATAAAATGTGATTTTATTGTAATGTATTCCTCCCCATATTAAATACAGCCCAGAACACATTGCAAGAGGGGCGTGACTTTCTGGCACCTCTGCTCTTTGCGTCTGTCACGTGCAGAGGAGCTGCAGCAGCACAGCCCCTCTGGGGATGCCAAACCAGAGCTGGTGAACAGCCCAGAGGTGCAGCAAGAGAAGTTACAGGGGTGAGGGGACTTGTGAGGAAGTGGGTCTGTGGCTCCCAGATTCCAGTTCTTATGTCCCTGGGTTTGGAAATCCCAAAGGAGTCAGCTCGTAAGCTATGGTCTGTGGCTGGAACCTGCTGAGGAGCAGGACTGTGGGTTCCAGAATGCCACAGGAACAAATCATATTCTTCTTCCCCAGAAGAAGCTCAGGGTTGGAGGCAGTTTGTGTGTGGGACTTGGAAGGGAAGGAGTCCAGCCCATGGACCACAGGCTGCAGCCCTCCTCCAAAGCATTCCCCATACAAACCCTCAGAAACAAAGGCAAGACTGTTCAAAATGAGCGGGGCATGAGGCACAGATGTTGCACAAAGGCAAGCCACATCTGTTTCACTGGGGAAGGGGCCCCCTACTTGCTGGTTCAGCAGGCAGATGGGAAAGCTGCTCTGAAAACTTACGGAGCTGAGTGCAACAGGCTGGCCAGGAAACTGGGACGAGGGGAGGGGGAAAAGGGAAACCTGGCAGGAGCCTGCACGGCAGTGGTGGAGTGTGGGAGCAACAGCCTCCCAAAACTGCTGCTTTCCCTTCCTGATGTCCCTGCTAGGAATTTCTAGGTTGTGCTGCTCTCATGTAAGTGTGAGGGTTAGGGGAATGAGCAGAGGGAGAGGAGGGAAGATGAGGAGGACCTCCCTTGCTATCCTTGTGAGGATAGCAGAACAGTTGTGCATTCAGGCCTGCTCAGGTCCTCACTGTATCCTGTGAACACGAGATGCTGTTTCAGGTCCTCAGTGACCTGGATGATTTGGGTGCAGGTTGATACCACTTTTAGTGGTGAAAAGTAAGGGAGATGTTTGCACATGCAAGTGACAGCAGACCTGTGCATCTCAGGGACACGTCCTGAAAGACTGCCATCAATCTCTTGGAAGATGTGTCTCCAAGAAGTAGAAGATCCAGCTAAGTGCAAGAGTCTGCAGTAAGAGCCCTGAGTCTTAATTAACTTAAATAGAAGAAAGAAGGCATCTGAAAGCTTTTACTTTGCTTACTTTAAGCAGAAGTGTGGCATCCTGGAGTCTGTTTATTTTTGTGGTGCTTTGTGTTGACTTCTGGAATTAAACCAGAGTGGTCCTGAGCTGCACTGTACATAGCACCAGGATGAAAAACTCCCTGTCCATCTCACACAGAGCTGAGTATTAACTGTCTGCAAGCTGAGATTTACACAGTGGGAGTGAGGAGAATTACGAATCTTTCCTTTTGCTCAGTGAAAATCACATGATTTGGGGGTAAGGACGGTATCATCACAGGACAAGAAAGTCCCTGCTGGTACCCTGCAGGGTTTTAGTCCACACTTTAGTCTGCAGGTGCAGGACAAGGTCTGTGTCCTCTCTGGGTCCCCCCAGGCAGCATCCCTGACCTTGACTGCTTCAGCTGCACCCCAAGGTGTGGTGTCCCCCAGCCAGGTGCTGGCCATCTGTTTCCTTCAAGGTGTGTCCTCTGACTCCTGCACCAGGTCTTCCTTCTTCAGAGATACTGAACAGGAGATTTGGGATGCTGGGAGTCTTGCCACTCTTGTAAGATATTCCTGGAGAGGGACAGTTTACAAGCCCTGTGTTTCTGCTGTACTTCTTTGACACATAATGGGGAGCAGACAGTGCAATGGGAATAGCACTGTTAAACAGAGCAGTTTAAAGCTATGGCTCAAAATTTTGTTCATCAAAATGGTCCTTTGGATGATGGATGTGTGAGAAAGGGCTGTGCTCAGCCTATGGTTGTGCAGAGAAGAACCTCCACGGCAAGGAGCCTCTCAAAAACCAGAAATAGTCAGTCTGGGTGGGAGGTTTAGGTCAAGAAACAGGACATTTCATCCCTAGGAAGCAAAAAGCTCGAGGGGCTGATGCAGGGCCTGGAGCCAAGGACACGCCAGGTTATTACTAGAGAGAGGCTGTAGAGCTTGAAGGTTTCCAGGTTTTTATAATTTGCTGCCCCAAGGCCATAGTGATAACTGGGAAGAACTGTGAAGGCAACATTATTTGAGAAGTTAAAGGCGGTGTGTTGGCACCATCCCTTTGAAGTCAATGCTCAGACTGAACAGTGCCAACACTCTTTCATCCATTTATGCTGCTGCCAGAGTGCTGCCCTCTGCTAGTGCAAATCCTGCTTGTCTCGCACATAGGCTATAAATGATCCCAGAAGCTTTGCAGACTGTCCAACATTTAGCAAAGTACAGCATGTTTTAAGGTTTCATCCCAGGCAATTTAACTCAGTCATTTTCTGGTTTGATTTTGGACATGTTGGTAGGGAAGTTTGTGTGCCAGCTCTGAGGACTTTGCTGACTCTGCAGGGAAGGACCCAGCACCATGTGGTGATGTGTCACATTTCCATCTTCCTAGCTTCAGCTGACCCAATGTTTGCCGTGACTCCATTTCATAGGCTTTATGGGAGCAGTCCCCTTTCCCACCTTCTCAGTGCCTGGCTTGAGCTTTCCAAGCCACTTGTGTGGAAGTGGGGCTGGAGGATCACCTTGAGCAGACAGGCATGGGCTACCTGCCACATCCCTGTCCTGGAACCAAGTGGGATGATCTTCAGGGTGTCTGCAGAGCGCTGAAATATAGTAGGGTCATGGTTTTCCCCTCTGGAAGGGCATTTTTGAGGAATAAAGCCTTCATCTCTGGAGGAAAAAAACCCAGACAGAAAGCTGGTGTAGGTCTGCTAGGAATTGCAGCCACTTTGATAGATCATGAGGCCAGATGAAGGGTTGTCTTATTCTTCATGCCCCATGGCGATATGGGTGCAGGTGAGTTTTGGTGGAGCTGTCCCCATGTGCTGGGGGAACACAGCAGACCTGCCCTCCTGGGGAGCCACTCTGAGCCAGAGCTACCTTTGGGACTGGCAATCATCATTTAATAGCTGTCTTTAGTAAATTCCCACTGCGAGCCATTTATCTTCCCTGAGCAGGATAATACAGGAAGGCACTTCAGCTCTTGAATGATGGGTGACAGACGCTGCCAAGCATTTCCTTCCGCTCAGACTTGCCCAGTCACTCCAGGGATGGAGCGGTTTTGTCTCCTTCCACGTCCTCAGCATGGTTATGGGTCTCCAGCCCACATGTCATGCCCTTAACAAACCAAGAAAACCTCCTGCACAATATGAAAAAGAAGAGGCTGATCCAATCCCAGATCTGATTGAGGCACCCGCTCTCCCATTGCACCAGGAGCTGCTGTGAACAACATGTGTGGGTGCAAGGCTCTGGAGACATTCCCAGAGGTGGGGGGCAGGCAGAGGAGGTTTTCCAATTGTTTTTCAAGCAGTCTTTGTTGAAACTGGTCACGGCAGGCTGCACCTCCTGCTGCCCGGGCGGTTTTGCGGTTCATTGGGCGGGCAGCGAGCAGGGAGCTGGGACGGTGAGCACAGCCCTGTGTGTTGCACCCTGCTCAGTGTGCACCCACATAAATGAACAGGTCTGCCTTTAACCTGCTCACTGGCACGTTGCCTTTGGCAAAGTCCTCTGAGCTGGGCAGTCTAGGGCAGGCAGGTGGCCAAGAGTGACACGGCCATGGCTGAGCCATCCTGGCTCCTTTGGGCACCTCTTTGGGATAGTGGGATTTACTGCTGAAGGAGCCTTGTAGTGCCGGTGCAGGGGCAAGAGGACTCTTTTCAATGCCAGAGGAAAGCAGGAATCAATCCAGTTTTCAACAGCCACGTATTTCCGTGGCATCTTTCTAGTCTCAGGGCTGTTTCTTACATTCTTGGATAATGAAGTTTGGGGTTTGTTTTTCTTTTCTTTCAAGCTCGACAAAACCAATTTGATGCACTTTGAAAAGAAATTGAAAACAGGCTTCTCTGCCTCAAATTCTGCCAAGGTTCAAGCGTCCTGGGAATACAGTGTCAAGGATAACCCTCCCCCACCTCATCCCCAACTAGACTTAGAAAGTTTTATCTCCTAGCATCAAAGTTGCACAGCTCTTTACTGTGCCTTCAGAGTCTGGGCTGTGCTGTATGTCTCTCTGATGAGCGAGAATATATATTATTTACTTATTGGCATCCTGGAACAAGTAGTACCTCTCTTAAGCCTTTTTATGGGTTTTGCTTGCTGGGAAAAGGACCTAATTTCTGGCAAAGACATGCTGTACTGTCAGTATGTCAGCCTGGCAAAGCAGAGCTGTACGTATGGTTTGCATTTTGGGCTGAATCGAAGCCATAGCTTAAACTGCAGCATTTTTTTACAGCATTGGCTTAGAGAAAGTCTCTTTGGAAAAGTATTTACCCAGGGCTTGTAAATACAGTATTATTTATGCAATGTTTTATCACCTAGGTTATTATTAAATTTGCAATATCAGCCGCCAGAAATAACACAGAGATTGTACTTGCACCTTTTTTGTTTCTTTTTGTTGTTGATGTGGCAGGGAAACCCTGAACGGTGCTGGGGAGGGGAGCCTGAACTGGCCCTTGCCCAAGTTCACAGCCCAGGGTTTCAAATTCAGGGTGGGAAAGCAATGTAGCTCTAACTTGTGGTGCCCAAACCTGAGCTCACTGACAAGGAAGATAAAGTGGTTTTGGACAATAATGATTCCTTAACCACTTGGATTGTAAACTGACTTGACATTAAAAACCCAACAATCGTTGTCATCCATTTGGCATACTCTGTTCTCTTGCTGTGGGTTAAAAAGGATTTTTCCTGCAGTGTTTTGAAGGTTGTGCATGTGGCTCCCACATGCATTCTTCTCCCAGGATACTTTTGGCAGACAGGCTTTTCAGATACCCAGAGATGGTATAAGCAACCAGAGGGTTATTATCAGCTGGATAACAAAAACAATCACCCTGAAAATCCTCCATGCTGAAGAAAAGGGTTGAGGGGTTTTTTGGTGAGAGAGGGATGGGCTGTGTCTCTCCAGAAGGGTGGGATAGGGGAGGTTCTGGGAAAACATGCCCGAGAAAGCACAGATTGGGAAGGGACTTGGCTGGATGCAGATGGGAATACTGAGATTTACAGTTACCCCTATCCTTTGGGATTTATTCCATAGGTATCGCTGCTGTTAATTCAGCATACTTTGAGGCCAGAGGAAGAGATTGTGAGGCACTTGCAGTGATGATTTGAAAGGAGTGTGGATATCAGGATACCAGGATCAGCCCTTTGTATGCCACAGAGTTATTTTACTACAATTAAACTAGGATTTAGACATTGCACCTTCTCTAAACTCTTGCTCAGGAGGCCAGACATGTTTTGCAGGTGTTTGAGAAAGAATGTGTGTCTGCACTCAGTGGAATTTGCTTGAAATTCAGGGCATGAAGGTCTTGAATAGCCGAGCTTGGATGTTGCTTGTGTCACTTGCCGTTGCCTGTGGTTCCACAGCAAATAAATATCCCATCCAAATGGGAGAGAGCTGGGGAGGCATCAGAACCAGCCACTTGACAGAAGTCCTGCTGCCTCTCAGGGTGCTTAGGGGTGCTTGTGCTCATCCCCTCCCCAGAAAGGCACCCAAGACAATGATTTGGCCATGTAGTTTGGTGCCTGATGTAGCTAATGCCAAGCCTTGAATAACCCTGCTATGATCTAGGACAGGACATCCCTCTCTGGACAGGCTCACCCTGGACTAGGTCCTTTCCACTCTGGGAAGAGATAAAGCAGAGGTCCCCTGGCAGTTCCCAAAGCCCTGTAGCAGACAGCCCCTGGTTCCTGGCAGAGGCTGGTGTAAACCCTGTCTGAAAAAAGGATTTAGCCCAGCAGATATATTTTGCTGCACTACATTGTATTTCTGGGAGAGGAGCAATTAAGTGAGAGCTATAAAGCTGAATCACTCCGAGTGCACCATCAATAGCTCTTATAAACTGCATTAAATCTGCTCAGCCCTTGAAAGGGAGGCATGAAAGGAGCACCCCTATGGCTGAGACCAGTGAGTCAGTGGCTCCTCTTACCCACCTCAGCTGATATAGTGTCTTTGCAAGGGATGTGGCTCCTCACCAGGGGGCTGTCTGAAGCAGTCTCCCCAAGATGAGGACATGAAACCTGAAGAATTTTAGAATAGTGCTGTGTTAGCTCATAAGCTCATGCACTGGGGTCGCCTGGGGCAGCTGCTTGTGGGGCAGGAGTTGTGCTGGTGGTGGGTTCCTGTGGTCAGTGGGAGACTGTGGTCCTAAAAGCCCATGGCTGGAAATGCTTTTGCCTGCCCAGCTGCTTTCTGGAAGTAATTCTGGCTGCTGGCTCTCACCTCCCCAGCTTTTTAGCTCTTTTTTTCAAACTTTTCCTCTTATAAACAGTCTCTTATCCCTTCTTTGGCAATATATTGTCCTGCTGTGTCTGCCATGGATATGCTTGTGCTTCCAAAATAAATAATTGTAAAAAAATGTATCCACTTGACCATTGCCTTGACTTCCAATGTGGGTTTGAGCTGCTTGGAAATGCCTGTTGAAAGCAGAGAAATGGCACCAATATGCTTTTTCTGGCTCCAGCCTCCTGAAGTGTGTGAGGCTGCCCAAGTACCTGAGTGAACAAGGCATGGGTGCAGCATGGTCCGAGGACTGGATTGGCTTGGAGAATGTCACAGTGCTGCTCCACCACTGCCCTCTACTTCAGCCTAAATGGGAATGTTCTGTGCTTAGGGCAGCCCCAGCTGTTTAAAGGCAGTTCCTGAGTGCTGGGAATCAGAATACTTTAGGTTTCACATATAGCATAGATTGTATCATGGACTCATAGAAGGGTTTGGGTTGGAGGGAACCTTAAAGATATCCAATTTGAACCTACCTGTCATGGCAAGGACACTTTCCACTAGACCAGGTTGCTCTGAGTTTCATCCAATCTGGCCTTGAACACTGCAGGGATGGGGCCTCCACAGCTTATCTGAGCAACTTGTTCTAATGCCTCAACACTCTCACAGTTAAGAATCTTTTCCTAATATTTAATCTAAACCACTGTTTCAGTTTAAAGTCCTTTTTCCTTGTCTTGTCACTTCATATCCTTGTGAAAAATCCCTCTCCAGCTCTCTTGTAAGCCCCTTTAGGCACAGGAAGGTGCTGTAAGTTCTCCCCAGAGCCTTCTCTTCTCCAGTCTGAACAACACCAGTTCTCCCAGTCTGTCTTCACAGGAGAGGTGTTCCAGCCCTTCAAGAGTTTGCATCCTTTTTTTAAAAAACAGCCTGTCACAGGTTCTGACTGAGACTTGGAGCTGCCTTCTTTTGCTGGATACAGCAATGGGCAGAGCTCCAGAGGCCTTGTCTCAGCATTGAGAATTGAGATATTCAAGTTATGGGTTCAGTGTGCAACCAGAATAGAACCGGTGAGGGTGCCCAGGGGAAGGTCTGAAATACAAAACCTCTTAGGAACTGGAAAGTGTTCACAGCTAGACAGGAATTTACTAATTTACTCTGGTTTTGGTATTTTTTCTTTTTCTTTTTTTTTTTTTTTTTCATTTCTTGAGTCTTTAAAGTAAAATATTTGACCATGAAAAATTCACTGCCCATAAGGTCAGTCTGTACCTCAGCGCTGCAGATGTGGCAACCTCTGTGTGGGGAACGAGGCCTTGCTCTGATTTGCTTCTGAAGGGACTGCAGCTAATTTCTGGCACAAATCATGGCACCAGCCATAACCCTCCTCCTCCAGTGCTGTGGAGGCAGACAGCCCTTGGGGAATACCTCTTGCAGGGCTCACACAAGCAGAGGGGCTGCTTCTCTGAACCAAACCCTACCGAGGGCTCTGCCTGCAGCAGCGCTCCAGCACCATCTCACCCTTCTGTCCCCGCAGGTGCAGCGCCCATGGCGACGGACGGGGATGAAGGCCCCAGCCCCAGCAGCCGTGGGGGTGCTGCTGGCCCTGGCCCTGCTGGCTCTCACCCACCTGCCCCCGCCGCAAGAACACTCCCTGCTCCCACTGCCGGCCTCGTCCCTGCCAGGGCCCCCGAGGGAAGCGGCTGCCCCGCTGTCTGGAGGACAAGCCTACGGGGAAAGGCTCCCCATGGCCCGCACTCGCCTGCGGCAGGAGCAGGCCCCGGGCCGGGGCAGGCGGCGGGGGGTGAGGAGGGACACTCCCCCGTGGCTCTCTGCTGACGACCTCCAGAAGATGTGGCTGCTGTCCACTGGGCAGGTGGTCTCCAAAACCCGTGTGCCTGCCCACGGGCAAATCATGCGAGTGGGGCTGCGAGCAGTGGGGGATGCCAAGGGGGATGCCAAGGGGGACGTCTCGCCAGCCGGCCCAGAAGGAGACTGCCAGGATGGGCGCTGTGGGCTCATCAAGCGCCCCGGGGACCTGTACGAGGTGCTGGCCTTCCACCTGGACAGGGTGCTGGGGCTGAACCGCAGCCTGCCCGCCGTGGCCCGGCGCTTCAGCAGCCGCCTCCTGCCCTACAGCTACACCGACGGCACCCTGCGCCCCATCATCTGGTGGGCCCCTGACCTCCAGCACCTGGAGGATGCAAACAACGACCAGAACTCGTGTGCCCTGGGATGGCTGCAGTACCAGGAGATGCTGCAGCCCCACAGACCAATGCTGGTGGCCAGGGACGCTCCCTGCGCCAGCATCCCACCCAGCGAGTGGAGCCGCCTGGCTCTCTTTGACTTTCTGCTCCAGGTAGGGCTGTGGTGATTGAGGCCACCTGTCCCATCAGCTGTGGCACCCAGGTTCCCCTGCACCTGTATTGTCTGACCATGGTCTCCTTCTGCTCTGCGGGGTCGCACAGGCTGTGTGGGTTTCTTGGGATGTAATTTCCCCTCGTCAGCTGTTGGAGAGCAGCAGAACTTCATGCAGAAGCACTTTGGCCTGAGTACGGTCCATGTTTGGGACTTGCAGGGGAAACACAGGCAGGTTGTGGTGAGTCTGTCCTCACATGGGCGAGCTTTCTGCTGTGCATTTTGTGCTGGCAGAGGCTTGGGGCATCCCTAGAGACATCCCTAGGGCATCTCTAGGGATAAACAGCATGTTTGCATCAGCTCTGTCACATCCAAATTCAGGGATGTGCTGCTGGCGCTGGAAATAAGGAGCCCTGCCTTGGACAGCACTGCCTTCCTCCTCCTCGGCATTAATAGCACTTAATCTTCTGTCTGGAAAATCATACCCTGCTGCTACAAGGGATTACAACAGTATCCCAGAGAGTTATCAGGTCTTGGAGGGCAGCTGTGAGGAGGGGAAAGTGATTTATGTGGAGAAAAAGAAAGCCTGCTTAGGTACCTGGGGGCTGGTTATCAGACAAGAGAAAACTGCCTGAAAGGACAAGTATTAATACAAAAAAAAAAAAAAAAAAAGAAAGGAAAAAACTCCAAACTACTAAAATATGTTTTCCTTATTCTTTCTCTTTTTTTTACAACTATGGCTGTCAGAGGTGGAGCAGTTCTGGCTGAGCTTCAAAATATTTTAGCTGAAACAACCAGAGAAATGAGAAGATTAACCAATCCCCTTCCCTTCCCCAGGCCAAAATACCACTGAGTGCAGTGGAAAGGCTGAGACTGTAGGATAAAGTATCTAGTTCTAAGGAGAGTTCTTCCTCAAGGGCTGAAGCAGTGCAATAACAAATTCAAGGGCAAGCCACAGGTTCTCCTCAATAATTCTAATGGAATCCTCCCATGCAGAAAAGTCACATAAAGGTAAAGAGGATATTATAGAAGTGGAGTAGCATCTTTCAGAAACGGCTTTAGCATCTCACACCCTTGCTGGGGAAGTAGTTGTGAGACTTGAGCCCTGTTGTACATTTGCATTGAAATCTTGGTAGTTTTCTTCAATTTCTCTTAAAATTTGGCTTCATATATGTTGATTTCTCTTCATATCTGCCATAAGGGAACCCCCCCCACTATGTGCAAAGTTTTAGTGGGGCCAAAATGCTGAGCCTGGTAGAAAAGGGGCAGCTGCTGATGGCTTTATCCTGCACTTTAGAGAGGACCAAAACCAAATCGACTCTGCAGCCACATCCCTGGGACATCCTCTTCCCAGCCAGAGAGAGAGCAAGGAAACTTTCTCTAGGGGAAGCCATCCCAGACTGTATCATAACTGGAAAAACCTATCAGACACAAGGGGATGCCCTGCTTGGATGCCCAGGATGGGCGTAAGAGTGGCTGAAGGTGAGCTTCTGGTAGTGTTTGAGCTTGGATTGGAAGTGTGGCTCATGTATTTGTGTTCTAGCAATAATACCAAACTTCTGATGAATTAGAGCTCTATAAGCTCTGGAAACAATAAATTAATACCAAAAAATCAGGGGAGGGCCAGGGGAGAGAGGGCTTGTCAGCATGTAAGGGCACTCTCAGCATCTCCACAGCCATCTGGTCCCTCTCCTGGGGCTCCACTTGGGCACCAGATCTGCCTCCACCTCACACCTCTGTGGGTTCAGCACCAATCCACCTTGGTTTCACAGGTGCTCGTGGGTGGGTGAGTGGAGCGCTGAGCCTATTTAATGTCTCTGTAAGTTCTCTCAGGTTGTCTTCACCTTCTGTGCAGCCTGCAAAATAACATAGCAGGTGAGAGAAACTGGCTTGCTGAGCTCTCCAGTAGGCAGACTGAGGAGATGTGTGGAGGAAATGTGATATTTTGTTCTGTTTCCATGTGTTTTGTGACAAGATGCTCAAGCACTTTTTAACCAGAGTGTCTCCCAGTGGAGAAATACTGACCTGAGTGCTTCATTAAACCTCAGACAACAGAGAGGTTTAAGGGCCTCCAGTGTGGGACTAATCCTTCTTCTCAAAGGGTTATTAATGGAATGGCCGTGGACATCACAATTCGTGTTTCTCTGCAGCATCTTCTTCAGTGCTTGGTCAGTGTTTGGGTTCAGACTGAACTATTTGTGAAAGCACAGCTGTAATTGGTAACTTGTGCTAATTGCCAGGGTGAGGGGCATAGTCAGACTCTGTGGGTCACTTGGCTTCTGACTCCTTGTCACCTGTAGATCCCTTCTGGCTCACTTGAGATCTGCTCCAGCCCTCCCAGCGGCTCCACGAGCCTCTTTGCACCCTGACTCCTGGGCTGGCACCAGCAATGCTGAACAAATCAGCAAGTTGGACATTTTTGCAACCAGAAAATATTTTTATTTTATCCATATTTTTATATATTTCATATGTATTTTAAGGAGTAATATATATATATATATATATACATACACATATATATATATACATATACATACACATATATATACATACATACATACATATATATATATATACATATATATATATATATGGGGGTTTTTTTGTAAACAGGGCTTGAGATCAGGAGGAGGTGAGGCAGCTCCCCTACGGGGTCATGTCAACACACAGCCATGGGGAGGTCTGTTGACAGCCAATGAGGTGCTGTCTGCCCCACAAATCGCCCCAGAGGATGTACCAGCTGCTTCTGACAAAGCTGAGGAAGCTCCATAAATACTGAGGCTAGGTCTGACAGAGATTTATGTCTTTTTAAAGCCCTTCATTCCTCCAAGGGTGTGGTTGAAACACTGGAAGTTGTGAAGCAGCTCCAGGGTTTCTGCAGGGAACTGGGATGGGAAGCAGGAGGTTTGACAGCCTGGATGACATGGAGCCTTAGCAGCACCTGCAAATGATTAAACACAAATGTAGCTAAAACAAGTCACCATGGCCCAACTTAAATGTCAGGCATGCTCTGTGTATTCACAGACTGCTTTTTCCCTTGCCAATACTTTTCCATTCATCTTTCCATTGAGAGCTGCTCAGGTTACCATAGGGATGGATGAAAGGTTGCATATGTGACAGGAACCAGATGAAACCATCATACAGAGCACTGGGACTCAGAAAAATAAATTATTTTTTAGATTTCAGCCTCTGGGTTTCCTTGGGTACTTTTTGGTGGTTTTTTTGTTTTTTTTTTTTAATTAATTCATCATCATGTGTGTCTTCCCTTCATTTCAGCTGGAAGCACAACCCCTTCACTCTGTGCAGATTCAGAATGTGGAGGTACCAGGTATCTGAACTCCATCAGAAAAGCCTGTCACCATCACCTTTGTCATCACCTTCTTAATGCCAAAGGGGTTTTGCATGTGTGCTTCCATTCCTCTCACTCACCAGTGTATGCAGCTTTTCCATTGCACGTCTCCTGAGGATCCCTAGAAATGTTTTTTTTTTCCTCTGTACAAGAACAGCTCACATCAGCATCTCCCCACCCCAGGCACATGTCCCTGCTAAGGTTCCCAAATGCCTCCTGCAGGTTCATGACCGCCTGGACCGCTACTGCTGTGGGTTTCAGCCTGATCCCTCTGAGCCCTGTGTGGAGGAGATGCTCCACGAGAAGTGCCGGAATCCAGCAGAGCTGGTCCTGGTCCACATCCTGGTATGTCTTCCTGCTGTCCAAGGGCTGCTCTGGAGCTAACATGAAGATGCCTGGGAGGCACTTACAAGACTGAAGTGGTAGCAAAGGGAATGTCCCATGGTGATGCTGGGTCCTTGGTGGGAGGTGTGCCTGGGCATGGAGGGACATAGACATTGGCATCTGCTTTCCCCCAAATACTCTCAGGCTTTCTCACTGCATTAAAAGCAGCCTAAACTCCCACACTGGTGACTCTGCACTGAGTAAATTTCTCCTTTCCATCCTGCTGGCAGGTCCGGAGGAGTGCACCGTCCCGCCTGGTGTTCATCGACAATGCGGGCAGGCCACAGCACCCTGAGGAGAAGCTCAACTTCAGGCTCCTGCAAGGCATAGACAGGTAGGAATGTGCATGTGTTGAGCAAGGCTGAGCTGGCACACGGGATGTCCAGCAGCCCTGTGTGTGCTCACTTTTCTTGCTGCTCCTGGCCTCCCTGATGGGGCATCCCTCTGAATCAGGGCCATCTCCCACCCAGGACAGGGTAGGTGGCTAGGCTCACAAAAACATCCCACGTGCCCCTGCCCTGAAACTATCTCTTTATTCTGCTTTGGGTAGCTGATGGCAGGCTCCAAAGCCTATTTCCCTTCTTTAATTGGCAGCTGCACAAAAATAATGAATAATCAGGTATTTCAGCATTTCTTGCGCCATTGCCCACGAGGCATTTTGGCATGCTAGAGGCCTCTTGATTTGGAACTTGTTTGGGTCTGTGTCTGATGGAGCTATCCTGCATACTCACCACGGGTAGAGTTTTAAGCAGAAGGCTCTTGGTCCTGCATTCCTCTGGGTAGACGTGCATTTCCTCTTGAAGCATCTTTGCTCGAGTGCCCCGCTGCTCCCTTTCTCTCTGCTCAGCCTTCCCTGGATAACCCCTTCCCTCCCTGTCTCTTCTGCTCCTCCGCTGCAGCTTCCCAGCGGCGGCGGTGGCCACGCTGCGGTCGGGCAGGTTGCAGAGCCTGCTGCTGGAGTCCCTGCACCTGGACCAGGAGCTCTGGGAGAGCCAGGGTGGCGCCGAGGGGCTGAGACCCCTGCTCCGGACCATTGACAGGCGGGCACAAATCCTGCTCCACCACATCCAAGAGCACAACCTGACAGTGTTTGAGGACTCACTGCGCTGAACCGACCTCCGGCTGGCTCACAACGCCTGCCTTGCACATCCCAGCAGCCATGGATGTACCTCATGCCCTCGGCATGGACGTTAGGAGGCTCTGTCCTGGTGCTTGGCTCTCCACAAGGTGTTTCCCCTCATCTTGTAGGATGATCTGGAGAAGCAGATGGAATCACAGGGAGTAGGAAAGATGGGGAGGAGATGTCTCCACAACTGCCTGAGAAAGGCAGCAGTCATCAAGTTACGGTCTCAGCATGGATTTTCAAAGGAAGGGCACATCCATGCGGTTTGTTGGGTGCCTTTACTCACACACGTAACAACTGTGAAAACCAGAGGCTTGGACAATTGGACAGCTGTCAGGGACCCTGGAAAGACTTAAAGAAGCAGTGGAAGAAGTCACTGGCACCCCTTCAATGTCTTGTACTGGGCTTTTTGATGTTGCCTTCGCTATTTACAAAACATCCCAGACAGAGGGGCAAGGGGAAAGCAGAGGGGAGCTTTCTAAGTGGATTAAACAAAGACACTGGAGCTGAGCTCTGCCTTTCCCCCTGCAGAAGAGGTGATGTGTGCCTCGGAGTGAGTGTGAGCCACTGCCTGAAGCTGAGACTAGGCAGGACCTTGGGACTCAGCAGCACTGGGCAGCAGCTGCCCTCATGGAGCCCATGGTACCATCCCCAGTTAGAGCCAGTGCTGTGTGCCACATGCCATGATCCATGCACATGCCTCAGTGGGCCTGGGCTGCTGCCAATGCTATCAGTGTCGGATTGGAAGACTCAAATCTCTCGTTCACTCTTTCCCTTCACTGTCAGGGGATTAAAGGCAAAACTACCCCATTTCTGAAAAGCACTCCTGGCTGCTCTCTTTGGGAATGACTGCATGTAACTCTTCCCCAGGCTTGCAGGAATACATTTTAACAAAAATGCCAGGCTATTTTAGCAGAAGGCAGTCGAGCGCAAAATGCTTTCTGAGCACGCTGGCGCCTCCGGCAGAGCCCATCCTGTTCCTGTCACCCCTCAGGCTCTTGCCCAGCAGCCCACTCTGATGAAGCACAGCAGCATCCCAGCTAGGCAAGTCCTCAAGTGTCAGGGATGAGACATAATTCAAAACCAAAATGAACAGGAGGAAAAAAGATGCAGGGATGGGCTTCATCATTCCCTGCAGTGTGTTTCCCAGCTGAGGCATGTGGTCAGTGTTTGCCTGGAGCAGTCAGTTCTTGGCCTGTGAGTTTATGGTTCACACCAGAAGGCTTTTTAAAGGCCTCCATTTCTCCAGTGTTACAGGCAGAGCATCCATGCTTCAGGCACTCCAATTCACTTGTGCCTTTGGAAAGTCTCAGTGAGGTTGGCATGGGTAGCCAGCTGCACCATGGTGCAGCTGTCCCATTGCAATAGCTTTGGAGAACACAGCTCCAAAATGCAGTGGGAGGGGAAAAGCTGGCTATGGATACCTTCCCTGCTCCATCCTTCTCAGCACTATGGCAGTTTGAGAGCCTGCAAGGGAATGCTTTAACACCCATGTAGATATAAGCACAGGCAATTACCTTTTTTCCCCTTTTCCCTCTTGCTGAAGAGAGGATGAAGTGAGACGTGGGTGACATGAATCAACAAGCAAGCACAAGTGCTGTCAGGAAGCATCAGCACTCAGCATCACAGGCACAGCAGCATCCAAAGTGCCATCATCTTGTTCCTGGAGTCCTGCCCTCCAATTAGCCAGGGAGAGCCTTTCCCCCAGCACTCTCTCCACCCCGTGAATTATCACCCCATTTGCTGTGCCATGAGATGGATGACGGTCATGGAAACCCTGCTTAAAGCTTGAATCGTGGGAATTTATTATTGGGAGGTGAGCTTAGCTTGTAAGCTTGAAAGAGAACAAAATAACTCATCCTGGGTCCTATGAAAAGCCGTACCCAGGCATGGCTATGTAAGAGTAAAGGATACTAAATGTAGCAGAAATCCAAAAAATACTCTGGGAAAAACTGTGATGTAACAAGTGCATAGGCTATGATGTACAGCATCAGTCAGAGTCTTGCTTTTTCTCATTAAAGTGAGAAATTTCATTAAAGATGAGGTTTTCTTCCCATGTTCTCAGCGAGAATCAAGAGACAGGTGGGGGCTCTGCACATTGGCCAAAGCTGTGGACATTGCTGAGCTGGACCAGCAGCTTTTACCTTGCCTCTGGTTGCATCTGCTTGACCTTAACATTGCACAAGGTAGTGGGGCTTTTTTGCATTTCTTTAGTTGTAACATGAGTTTTCTGGCTAAACACATGTGGGAACATCTGTAAGCAGTTACACATGTGAATAAAAATCCCTCATGATTTACCAAAGAACCATGTATGGATAAATGAGAGAAGCAAAAGCCAAGATCTTGCTGAGACTGATCATGAATCTTCTCTAATTAGTCTATTTTTCCATGGGCTTGCCTATGTAACCAGCTCAGGCTCTGAACTGTGGTCATGGCTGTTCTGAGGAATCCTGTGGACTGTTTGCACCAGCCTTTACCATGTTGTGTTGGGTTGGGTTTGTCCCAGCTATCAACATATTGTATTTCCTATGACAAACTTATTTTTATGTTTATGACTACTATATATTATAGTTATAAATATTCATGTGGGGCCATGCTTGACAAACTAGATTTCATCTGAGCAGGGATGCTGTTTTACCAAACTGTACTGCACATCATCCCAGATTGTGCTGGGGTGTGGTTGCAAAACAAGATGGTCCAAGCTGGCTGCAGGATGCTGGCTGAAGGATGGCTTTGTCTTTAAGAAAGCAGTAGCAACAACTAAGCAAGGGAAAAAGCAGTAGAGAGACAGGGGCTCCTTGACTGGGGGGAATCCCTGCGGCACCCTCCTGCTCACCCTCGGCACCTTAGAACGAGAACAGCATTTGGGAGTGTGGTATGCACCTCCGCAGAGCTCCACCAGGAGGGAACTGCTTCCTTCTGCAGTGGTCCGAGTGACATGATCTGTGTTTAGCAGCTCTCTGGCTGAGCCCAGCCTTTCAGCTGGCAGAAAATAGGGCTGGGGGTTGGAGGGTAGGGGCCAGATTGGCTCCAACCTGCCAAGCGCACGCACTCACGCATACAAATACGCACCGTGTCACTGCTCCTGTTCAGCCTGATCTTAACCCCCCAAAGCTGGTGATCCCCAGGCATCCCCAGCAGCCTGCTCTAGTGCTTTGCTGGCCTCACCCTCCATAAACTAAATGCCCATTTGCATTCAAGGCTGGACACAGGACACTTGAGCTGGACACAGGACACTAAGTAGTCTTTTCTGCAGCCCCATGTGGACCTCGCAGAGCAGCCCCAGCACTCACTGAACCCACCCGGTGTCCAGGGGTGACACCAGTGGGGTGGCACTCGGCTGTGAGGCGATGACCCACCCTTGAGCTTCCTTCCCCTTAAGGATGGGTTGTCACAGGTGCTGCTCAGAGACCCCACAGGGTTCTCTGCTAAACCCACCCAAGCATCCCCACTCTGCACAGGGGCAGCATGGGCTGACTGCTGCCTGAAAGGCAAAAGCTAGCAAATAAATCCAAATTCATTGTTAAATCTCTGGATATAAAAATAATCTGGCTGTTAGAAAACAATTTATTTATGCTTTCAGTACTTACTTAAATATTTATGTGAAAAAGGGAAAAAAAAGTCTGCTCTGACATAGGACTATTGTTGTAGCAACAGTCTTTGAGATTAATGGAAGTAAATTAGCCTGATGTTTTATTTACATCCAGAAAAGCAATAGATAAACTCTCCTTGTGATGGATTTTCTTCATTAGCTGGGCGAACGCCTAAGGTACAGCTCTTGACATTGTTTCTTCCGTGTGGTTAGACAAACAGTTTATCAAAAGAGTATAAAATTGTCAGGAAAAGAAGCAGATTAATGGCCAGTAAAGTGAAAGTCATTGAATTTATGATATAAGTAGCAGTATCACTGGAGCTTAAGAAATGGCTTATTAGATAACCACCATGTACACACACAGGGAAGTGCTGAGCCCCTCTGGATCTGCCTCATTGTCAGCGGTTGCTTCCCAAATCCCAGAGGGGTGATCTTCACACTGAAGCTTCACTTCCCTTCTTCCCTCCAAACCCCCTTAAGTCTGGGTTTATTCTGTAACTCTCCTTTGAGCTTGTGAACATATGATTTCCTCCCAGTTAAAAACCCCTAAGACTTCAGAGAGGATAACTTTGTCTCCTTGTCTGTGCTGCTGTAACCATTTCTGCAACCTATTTTGGCAATTTTGGCTGCTTTTACACCAGTGATAATCATTCTAATATAAGCAATAATGTACAGGTCTTATGATTCTTTGTAAAAAATCTCCCAGAGTCAGCAGCTTATGGATCCCATATGGTTCCTGAAGCAATTACCTCTGGAAGGATAATTACCTGACAGATAAGGCAGGTGGAAGAGAGGAGACAGGGAACCTGGGAGAAACTAAACATTCCAGGGGATGGCAGAGGGGCTGTGTTTATGGGTTCCCGAGGTCTCTGCCCTGCCAGGCATGGGCTCACATTTTCAAGCTTTAGAAGAGGGATTTTGCGTACAAGGATGACTAAAAACCATGAATTTAACTGGTACCATGAATCTTGGTGTCAGAGTGCTGTCTCCAGCAGGTGGCATTGGCTCGACAGGCTGTCTTTTCCCGGTGCTTGCCAAGAGCGTCTTAAAAGTTTCATCTCTGGACTGGCAGATTTCAAGCTGCTAAAGCATCATTAATTCCCTAATTCCTTTGCAGCCTAATCCGCCCAGCTGTGCTTTATATCTCTTCACCAGCACCACCTTCCTCCCCCTGCCCCCCATTATTCTCTTTCCAACAAAAATCTAGATTTATGGAAGCAGAGTGTTACTCCATGCTGGGAGAAAGACAGAGCAAGTGGCTGCTTGAAGAACAAAATGCCACAGCCCCCAGGGCTCTTCCCACCCTAGTGTGGACCCAAATGTGGACCCAGGTGCACAGCACCCACAGGATTTTTGGACTGATCTCAAATGGTGGTCAAATCCAGGAGTTTTTCCCTAGAGCTATTTTAGATAGCTGCTGCTTTGGTAGGATTGTCTCTATTCCAGAGAGCTCATAAAGTTCAGGACTTTTTGAACAGGCCCTGCAGCCATCCCTGGGATGGATTTTAAGAATATGCATCTCTTTAGAGCTGTGTGCATCCAACAGGCAGATAACACAAATCCGGCCATGCACTGGGGCTTTGAAATCCACTGGTTTGGAAGCAAGGCAAGCCAAAGATGGGAACCTGCCTCTCCCAAACAGGAGTAGTTTTCTACCCCCAGACTATCACCATGTGTTCCTTGGGAATTTCCCTGGGTTTTTTGCTTCACTCCTGACTGAAGGACCTGCCTCACTTTTCCTCCTCTTCTGAGCTGAGACAGTTTTTATTCCCCTGGGCCACACCCAGCATCACTAATCCAAAAGATGATGTGGGTGCAAAGGGATTTTTGCCTCTGGCACCCTGGGGATCCCTGCTGCCAGCCACAGGCAGGGTGCTGCCCATGCAAAGGGTGGTGAGGCAATGCATGTCCCTCCAACTTCTGACTGTGGCTTGGGTTTGGATACCACGTGAGCTTTTTCCCCCTCCTCAGTCCCTGTCCAAGTTCCAGGTTAGGCAGTTGGACTCACCATTTTACTCCCTTTTGGGATGGGAGGCTGTAGTTGGTGATGTCTCTGCATCACCAGGCAGAAGGGAGGCTCATGTGGCAGGAGAGGTGAGGAGAGGCAAGGACTGAGACATCAGCTCTTTTCTTTCAATCTGTGAGTTGTCTTGCCAGCACCAGGAACCAACATGTCAGTCTGCAGAGGTATTAATGCAGCAAATGGGCTGCCTGGCCCTCCCCCAGCTGTCGGGAGGAGGCAGCGTGTGGTGATGCCTTCAGGAAGCACCTGAAAGGGATGGGCGAAGATTTTTTTTTTTCCCACTAGGTGCTCAGCCCTGGGAAGGCACAGAGAAATTCTCTGTAGACAGTGGTTCAATTCTGTTCCCAGTCCAGCCAAATGGATATGGTGGGGCTTCAAGCCAGGTACAGGGAAGAGCCCAAGGAAAACCTGAGTCCTGACTGCATAGAAATGGAACAGATGTGCCCAAGCAGGGGTGTTTCCCTGACAAGAGGTGGGCATGGCTCCATGGTGCTGCTGGCCAGGCTCTCTGCTTGACCAGCTATGGTACCACCTCTTCCAGTCCTGCTTTTTGAGTGAGTTTTGCTCCCTTGGATTTCATGTTTGGCTGTATCTAAGCAGGGATGGGGTTTTTATTGAGGATGAGGTGAGTGGATAGAGTGGCGCAGGCTACACAGTAAATGTTGCCATATTTTTGTATGTTGTTTGGTTTTAATTGCACATTCTGGGCATCTGGGAAAGCTTGGAGTAAGCAAAGCATGTTACATCCCAGGGCTCTTTATGTACATAAACAATTGGAGGTTAATTCCCCAGACCTTCCCTGAAACAAGTTCTTGGCTTGTTTGAGTTAAATCTTGGGGAAAAAAAAGGGATCTAATAAGCTGAGCTGCAGATTTGGGCTTCTAGGAGGCACATCTAGGTGCCAACAAGATACCAGGAGGCTGAGATTTGCCACAATTGGAATAAATCTCTTTTAATAGCTTTTGTTCAGTTCACCAGGGTCTGCCAGCTCTGCTCCTTGCCAACAGTAAATAGTCTGGGAGCAGGGAATTAGTGATTATATTAAATTTAAGGCAATTCAGCATGGTTTTACTTGATTTGGAGTGTTGGGGAGAGGTGGCACAACATCAATGCACAGAATGGACAGGCTAGGTCAGATACTCCCTGTGTTATTATCTGATCATGAAACATGGCATCACATGGAAAGAGCCATAATTAGGTGTTCAGGAAGAGTTTGTCCTGCCCATTTGAGTTGCAGTTGTAAACTAAGAGGGCAGAGATCAAAGGCTTCTACTGAAGGCCAGAGCAATTTGCTGAGGAGCTTAACTGGAGGGTAGCACTCAGTGCCCATGCAGGGGCATCATATCAGCTGCAGCCTCTTCCTTGCCTTTATTTTTACTCTTCTTCCAGAAACAGGAAACAAACAATGTGTGGGAGATATTGCTATTTCAGCTGGGCATGGCCTTTGCAAGCTGGATCCCAGTTCAAGAGATGGGGGAAAAAGCTCCAAAAAGGCACAGCCGTGCTTCTGTGGTGACAGCCCCTGGGTGGGCAACGTGGCTTCACATCCTGGGGCTCCACTCCAGCCCCAGGCTGTGCAGAGAGAAAACCTGCTCAGTCCTTCTCTGCTTCTCCCACCTGGTGATGCTTTTGCACTTACTCTTCTAAAAAATCTCATCTTCCTGAGGCATTTTGATTGCTCTAGGTAGACACTGCCATTTTTATGCCTGCAGCATTATCCCTTCCCTGCCCCTGCCTGCTGGAGCTGCCTCTTGCACACTCCACAAAGCAGCCAGGCACTGTCTTCTGTTTTAATTGTTTTTGTTCACCTCCTGGTTTGCCCTCACATTAGCTTTAGGGGATGCTAAAAATCATAAAGGCGTAGGGAAAGGGCTTGGAAACAGGGAAACATCAGGGGAAGGAGGGTAAGCAGGTACCTGCTGGCTTGGTGGATTAAAGCCCTGGCGTGGTGGGAGCTGATGTGTCAGTGCAGGCACCTGCACGGATAAGGGCAATAATTTCTCTGTCTTTGCAGAGCTGCGGCCTTGAAGTTTGCCTCTTTTATTCTGTAGGGACAACTGACTCAGAAAACAGATGCCATCTGTCCACTGTGCCTTGTAAATCAGATTTTAATCATCTCAGGGAGAGGTCTGTCTCCAGCTGAGTGCTGCAAACCAGGTGTGCTGGAGTTACTCTGCAAAATTTACATTTCTGAGATAGGTTAGTGATTAGAGAGCCCCAGCTTCATACCAGGGAGGCTGAAATGCAATTTCTTCCCCTCTCACAGATTTCCTGGCTGATGGTGGAAAATAGCTTAGGCCATGCCTGAACTGATCAGGGAAGTGCAGATCTGTTTCTCACCTCCCAGCTGACCTCCCTCCCCAAAATGCTCACTCTGCAGCGTATTGCAGCCAGTGTGGGTGGAGAGGCTCCCAAAATGAAGGACACCACTGAGTCAGGACCAAGAGAGGCACCCCCGAGCTCCAGTTTTGGTCCATGAAAACTGAAGACACAGATTGCAGAGGTGCTGGTGTTGGAATTGCTGTCTCCGGCGCTGCCGGTGCCTGATCCACAGCAGCCACAGGCTTGCCTGGTGGATAACACATCTGTTCCAAGGGCTGCTGCAGTAGGTTGCTGTGGGCATGGGGGAGAGAGCCAGGGAAGGAAATGGCACAAGATCTGACTCTCTCTGGTTTTGTACAGCCCTTACACAGGTCTGTAATGCAAATGGTGTATTCCTGCAACAATAAAAGTGCGCTGCCGAGGATGGTCACAAGCACAGGTGAACTGTCCTTGTCCCTTTTTTCAAATCATTATATATTGCAAAATCATTGCAGGTATTACAGGGAGGCTGCAAAGCAACCTCTTTGTGAGTAAAGAATCAATAGTTCGTTTTCTTCTTCCTTATATGAAAACAATACCATAAAATCATGTTGGTTTATTAAAAAGGCAATACCCTCCAAGCATAAATGGCAAGGCTGATCACAGCCTGTCTGTGGGGAGATACAGCTCTTTTATCTACAGCCTCTGTGGACTTGTTTTTCAAAAAACAGCTTAGCAAAGCCTCTGAAAACATGGTTATTTATTAGTTGGCATTGCCAAGTTTTGACCCCCATCAGAGGAACTCGCAAGGGCAGAGCAGACAGACCCCAGTGTTACCTGCTGGAAGCTTTGAAACAAATCTCTGCCCCTTCTCCTCCATCCTCAAAACTGAGATTTGCCAGGTAGGATGGCTCCTCACAGCTGTCCCAGGTCACTCACCTCTGCCATTTTACATGAAAGAAGTGCATCCTCCCAGCCTGTGTATCATCCCACCACAATAGGGTGCTTACAGCAGTCGTATCCTGGGATAAGTCCTGTCAGCCCATCAAACCCCAAGTCTAATGACTATAATGATGCTGCCATTATTTTTTTGAATGGGATGCCATTCAAATTTAAGCTCTTGCAAGGGTACAGGAGAAGAAAAGTGCCTTCTGTCAGCATCTTCTGATGCGCTGCAGGAACAAACCTGCATCCTTCATTCACACAAGTTGGGGCAGCCATCATTCATTTTGCACAAAATCTTTTTGCCCGACCTCTGCAGAGCAGTGGAGATTGCAGCTGGGCCACACATTAATGAACTGAATGGGGTGAGGGCACAAGGGCAGCATGGCTTGTGTGGAAACCATTTAATGGGGAATCAGCAAAGGAAATGTCCCCTTGTCCCCCACCTTCCTGCCCCTTACACACCCTCAGGGACTTGTTCTGTACAGTACCTCCATGGAGATGTTTGGGCTGGAGCTCTCTAAAGGTTTGGGCAGGGCTCATGAGGCTGGTATGAGGTGTCTGATGAGCAAATTTTGGAACTAAGGGCATCAAAGCCTATTTGTAAAAACGGGCTAATAAGGGGTAGTGTGGTACCCAGCTGATGGGGAGAGCCCAGGCTCCACTGCATAAGCCCCCCACAGTGCTGGGATTCATTGTAATCAGCACTTAGACAGGAAGAGAAAATATTCCCCATCTTTTTCCTTCAAGATTGACTCATTCAGCCAACACCTTAATGAGGCACCAAGAGATCTGTGTATATATATACATATACATACATACATATATGCATACACACACACACATATATATAACATATATATATATATACACATATATTTTAAAAATAGGTAACCTAAACATTAAAAACCACCCCCATCTCTGTTCTGTAGGTAGTGTTTGTGGAACTAGACTGGAGTGGGGAGATGGTGGAACAGCCCCTTTCCAGAAGAGCAAAGGAGACTGCAGATTAAATCAATTCTTGAGCTGGTTTCTAATGAGCCTGCTGCAGCTTTTCCAGGTGAATCAAAGAAATGAAAATCCTTGGGCTAAACAAGTATTTCTATTCAAGTCCTGTTGTCTTCCTGTTCCTTAATCTTTCCCCAGATCCTTGTTCCTGATCCAGATGCTCAGCCCAGTGTCAGTTATGAGGATGCTGGGACTGAGGGGTCACACCTGTTTCCAGGTGAGACTGTGTTGTCTGTAGGATGTTGGAACCATCACCTTACTAGGGCCCAGGGAGCCCTCACCAAAGCTGGCTTTGTCCTATATCCTTCCAAGAGATCCTTCACTTGTGGTCCTTCTCACAAGCACTGTGATTTCTCCTTTTTTTTCGTCCTCTGCAAAGGAAGAGAATTTAAATATGAAATCCCACTGAGAAATTAAAAAATCATAGGTCTCTTGAGACAGAAAGTACAGCTAAACCCAACTGCATGAGCAGGGAAACAGCTTTTCTACATGTTGGGGGAAGTTTGGCAGGTGGAAAGTATTTCTCAGCTGAACACTCTCCCTCTGGTTTGGATTAATAGCTTGGGTCCAACTTCACTACTCCCATAACAAATAAATCTTAAACCATAACTAGCCCAAGAGAAGAAGTATCTGCTGGATGTCTTCTCAATGCTGTATTTTTTTCCTCTGTAAAGCATTCCTCTTTTAAAAGCTCTCTGGCTCTTCACTGCTTATTTTCCTCGGATTTTATAGAGATGTGGGTACCAAACACATGCCAACAACTAAGCTTCTAGGTGGCAATGTACATAAGATACATGTGACAAAATGTACAAGGCAAGATGTTCCTAGCAAAATAATGTTTAATTTACTGCTTGTGAGTTATCCATGAGGAGAACCAGACTTTTTTTTTTTTTTCACATATTCAAGTATTAGTCAAAATTATTTGACATTCTGCAAGACCCCACCACCAGTGTCCACAGCCTGTCTGCAACCATCTCTGTCACAGGCTTCTCCTGCCCAAGGGGATGGAGGTTTGCATGGCTTTTTCCCATGGTTTTGGAATCTTCTCCAGCTCCAGAGAGGACCCTACACTGCGATTAAGTTGCCATTGTGTTGGAGCACTGGGGGAAGTTATTAAACAAGAACTCAATGCATTGTTTGTACTTCTCTTAAACTAATAAACAATAGATGCTTCCTTCAAAGGTAAAGGAACAGCTAATAAAATACTCACAAGCTCTGTCTTTCAACCCCAATAAAATCCCAGCCAGACACCAAAGAAATCCTTAAACCCAAGTGCTGAACTCGATGTTGAAATGTCAGCCCCCAAACGTGAGAGGAAAATGTTCATTTCCTTAATGTGCCTGGGAAGAGACAGAGTTTGAAGGGCTTAATCTTTCACTTTTGCCATCAGGTAGAACAAAATGTTTCCCCTAAAACCTGTTAGTCATAAATCAGGTCTTTGAATGCCTGCAGAGAAGTTCTTGAGCAGTTCTCAGCTCCAGGTATGGAATGAGTGTAGACAGACTTTTATCTCCATTTTAGCAAAACAGAGCAAAACATATTCTACTCCACAATTTTTTTTAACAATCCTCTCAAATGAAACCCTTAATGCCTTAGCTTTAACCCTACACCTGCTTAACACCTTAACCCTAGGTGTCTTTTTTTATTCATTGCACTGTCTCTGAAGATGGGAGAAAAGAAAGTAAACGTGGAGAATAAAGGGGAACATAAGTGGCTGCACTGAGATAACCCTCTTGCATGGCAGAGGTTCTCTCTCTGGGTAGAGAGCTTGAAACACCTCAAGGAGGAAACAACTCTGGTAAATGATAGGCCAGCACACCCACAGGTTCTTCACAGTCCTTCAACTTGGCCTGGAAACAGTGAAAGAGGACATCAAATGCAGAGAGGCTTTAATCCCACTTTTGCAGAGTCCAAGAGCAAACTTCTCAGGTGGGAGGTGATGCACCAGTCCCATCCAGACCTGGGAAAGCCTGGCCTTGCACCACTGGGGCAAGCCCACTTGGTCCTTTCCCTGGCTTGCTGCTACTCTGCTGGCACCAGGGGAGTGGCTGATGAGAGCTGGCAGAAGCCTGGGCACGTGTTTGGAAGCCGGAGAGAAACGGGAAAGACATGGCAATAATTATGATGGCTTGGGACCAGCTGGAACTGTCAAACTGAGTTAACTGAGGAGAAAATGGCTCACAGCTCAGGGACAAGGCGACCTGGGGGGCTTGGCAGGGGACACCAGATGAAAACCACCATCGTGTGCCAACCCCCTGCTCTTTCCCAGCCTCGGCCCTGGAGCATCACCCTGGTGTCACCACGGATGCAGCTTGGATAATGGGAAAACATAGTGAGCCTACTGTCAGCAGCATTTTCTTTTGAAGCCCTGCCATCACATGTGGGATCCCACTCTGGCAGAGTTTTAGCTGTCTTCTTAGCTAAACTGGGAAATTATTTACCCCAAGCCACACCTCCAAGTGATCAATGGCAATTTGGTCTTGGTGATGACTGGTTTCAAGCAATTAAATCAAGATCAGTGAAGCAGTCCTGAGCCTCATCGCTTGATGTGCTCTAGGACCATGGCTTCCAGTAGGCAGGATGTTTAAAGAAACTGTTCATCGAGAAATATCTGAAATATCTGTAGCTCTTGGCAGCTGGAGAGCTGGGCTGGGGTAGCAGCAGGTGCACATCAGGTGGGCGTAGAAGTACCAGTGTGGTTATTTAAATGCTTTTAAATGGAAACAGACAAAACCTATTATAATAAATTGCACTGGGGTTATGCTTCTTGTTGCCTCTGCTTCAAGCTGTAGATTTGCAATTAGTTTGCATTTATGGATAGTTTACACTTTTAAGTCATTTCAAAACACTTCAGCCTAAATGCATTTCCAGTCTGTTTAGATTTCATGGAGAGGAACAGGTTCCCTTGTGAATCAGGCAGCTTCCGACTTCCACTATAAACCGATCCCTTTTACAGTCACTGTCAGATTTCCCCTCCTGTATATCCATACAAAGGTAAGTAGGCTCCCAGGGCAGTGCAGGTGGCTGGAGCCCCCCATGATGGCAGAGCCCCAGCAAAGGTGGCTGTGCCTGCAGCACTGCACACGTGTTTCATGGAGCTCTGCCTTGGTCTCCTTCCCGGTAAGCAATGACATTCAAGGGCCTGATTTCTGTTCATTCCACTGCAACCCGTGTGGTTGTTGACATGAAGGCAAAGGGTATGAAAAAAGCTGTCAGGCCAGAACAGGGATAAAAAGGGGAAAAGCTCCATGCAGCTACAGCTGGATGCACTGACTGCACCTGGCTGTGTTCAAGCATGTTTGCTTGCTCCTGAAGCTGTTGATCACCTAATGGTGATGTTATTTTCCAACAGAGTATGTGGGATACTCAAATACTCTTTAATTCCACCAAGAAGACAGGGTTTCCAGGTAAACAGCTTGTCTGGCCTGGAGCAGCACAAACCAAGGTGCACTACTGCTCCATGCAGGTAGTTTTGTGGGTCTTTTTCTCCTGAAATGTTACTGCTTTGAAACAGAGCTAAGAAAGGAGAGCCAAAATCCTTGCCTAGAACTGTGCCGTTTATTTGTGTGTAGTGCTTACCTAGGTGGCCCTCACCTGAGCTAGTGGTGAGGATGCATCGAACTGGCCACCAATATGCTCTTGCTTTTTTTGGGATAAGGATTAACTCAGCAGGAGCAGGGTAAGAGCAATGGTGCCCATCTTGGGAAAAACCACATCGGCAGCTGTGTCCATCACAGCCTGGGGTTACATACCTGCCACCCTTCCCTACACCACTGCTATGGTAAGTGTACTCTGCTGGTCAGAGGTTTCCCAAACCTGGGCTGCAAAAAATATGTTTGGTTTTTTTTTTTTTCTGAGGAGAACATTCAAATTAAGTCCCTGTTATGAAAGGTGATAACACCTAGAAGGGAAATGTGCCATGTAGAGAATGGAGCTAATTGCTATTTGGTAGTTTTCTTTCTGCCTACCAGCTTTGCAGCACAGTTTTGAGAGGAAAAGGCTGCCCTGAGACTTCCACTGAAAATTCTGCACTGCTAGACAGGTACTATCAGTACTATCAGGTCAGCCCCACCAATCTCCCAGCCCTTCCTGTAGCCTGGGAAAAGGAAAATGGTATAAATAAACCACTGTTTAATCAGAACCCCCACCTCTAGACCCTAATCAATTATTGAAAGTTGTTTCAAAAGCAGTTTAAAGTGGAAAGATAGCTCTGGAATTTAGATATTTCATCAAAAATTCCCCCTAATGGAGTTTGGTTCTTTTGTTTTGCTTGGTTTGGTTTTGTTTGTTTGGGGGTTTTTTGTGGAGGAAGGAAAAGCTGTCAGAGAAACAAAATGCTTCTCACAGAAGCGGCTGGGACATGTGACTGTGGTGTTTGGTCCTTTGGAGCTGCAGCACCAATGTCTCTTTGTCCCCTTTCTCCAAGGACACAGCACCTTCCAGGCATCAGCATTAACCAGGGGATATCCTACAGAGCCACCTCCTGCCCAAAATTTAGCAAGTGAGAGGTGGGAAAAGAACAAAGAACCCAAAGCATCTGAAACCCTCACTCCCAGACAACTGAATCCCATTCTTCCCCCTAAGCAAAAGGCATTTCAAATCGCTCCTCTGAAGCACCATCACCATCCTGAGGAAGGAATTTGGAGGAAGAAGAAAGGAAAGAGATTTTTCACAGCTGTCTGGCTCTGAAACTGAAAAGTATTCATGTGTAGAGGAAAGCACCTTTCTCTGTCAGAAGGGAATAGATGAAAAAATATTTTATGAAACATGGAGGGCAAGCACACATCTTCCATTGTCCTGCAGAAGCACTGCTGTCAGGGGCTTCCTGGCCACAGCTGGAGACACAGGTGTTTTCTCACGGAGCTCTCCCCCTGCTCCCCTCTGCCTGAAGTCCAGCTCAAATTTTTCATCTTCTAATGGCAAAACAGAAGATGGAATCTAGAGAAGAGCAAATAAAAAGGACAAAGTAATGGAAACATTGAAACAAAGGAGCAGGATTGGGAAGAGGATTTGTACAAACAGCAAATCTTGGAGTCCTGAGCTAAAACAAAAGGCTTCAATCTACAGCTCCGCTGGTGTCTCACCTAAGAAATAGAGATTTTCCAGTAATTCACTCCAGATTAGTCCCCCACATGCCACATCCCTCTCCTCCATGTTTCTTGGAGTGAAAATCCCACAAAAAAACAGACGCATTTCATGAAAACCTCGGCCAGATGGCCACCAGTGCCTCCACCCCACTCAGCAGCTTGAGCAGCAGCCAGAGCCTGTGTCTCCTAACCCAGGGCTGTCACACCTTGCCACCCACACGAGCAGACCTGGCCCCTAGGGCTGGCAGGTGGGAAAGGCCAGTGCCCAGCTCTGGTGTTTTAGCACGGGTGAAATCACCCCAAAGCTGGAGATCCATCAGAGCCCGCACAGCAGCTGCTGCCCCAGTGGATATTCGTGGATAGAGACAGGGACCTGGCGGGTTTTTTCCAGGCAGACTGAAGAAACAGGAGGAATTGACTCATCACAGAAACATCACACCGCTAGGAACATCCACAGGATAACACTGCTGGGAACCCAGAGCGGGAAAACAACATTGCTGCTGGGGATGGAATGCCTGCAGACTGTCCCACCTCCATCCACCTTACCCATATGTTGGCTGGCTACTGCTAGAGGCCAGGATAATATTAAAGCAGGGAAGACAAAGGAGCAGGGAGTCTCTAGGGCAGGGAACCGAGATGTTACCCCGAGCGGATCTGTCGGTGGAAGCTACATTATGCATACAGGGACATGGCTAACCCAGAAGGTAAATAAGGCAATTGGAGCGAGCTGTTTGAATACACACCCAACAAAGGGAAACTCAATTAAATTTTAAAGGCAACACATTTGAAAATGGCAGGACTAAGCGGCATTTAAAGGTGGCGATCGTTGCCAAGTTATTTCGAGCAAACAGGAGGCTATTCCATGCATCTGTTTGAACATGCCAACAATTAATTTAGTAATCAGCATGTTCTGAAGGGATGACTTGAGAGGGTGACAAGTAGGGCTAGGCCCTCGATCAGTGTGAATTCACCATGGCTGTCTACGTTGCAGCCAGCCCCATGCTAGTAGCAGAAGGTTTGGCTGAAAGCCCCTCAGGAGGGACACACTGGGGGAGGTGACTTCTCTTACATAAGGACGGTGATGTGCCTCACACACGTGCAGATGGTGATGCTTCTCATACCACCCACAGCACAGATGGACTGTCAGTCATCACATTGAAAGCCATTCCAAGAGTGTGCCTACCCCAAGTCCAGCAAGGAAAAATTAAGTGCTCTTTTATCCACTAAACCTATCCTGCCTTACACCAGCATAGACACCAGAAGCAAAAATATTATAGAAATAAGCCTGCTATTTATACAGCTCAGCAGAAGAGCTACAGCAATAAAGATGCTGAAGTCACTGTTTTGTTCAATGCAAATTACATGATGGTGTGCTTATAGAGTTCCTTTCACGCAGACAGCAACCTCCTTGCTGTGGACTTGGACCAACTCCTGCCCTGAGGAGGGCTAAAGGCTTGTGTGAGGGTGCTTGCCAATCCCCCTGCAGTAAATGTGCCTCTGCCTCGGAGCCACCTACACCAACAGCCTACAGGGTGTTGAAATGAATAATATCCCAAGTGTCTTCACTTTATTTGGGTCCTGTGAGGTGTTGGTGTCTTGGGACAAGAGACATCCAGGGATCCCAGAGCGCTGGACATGGAAAGCCCTAAGAGATGGAGGCAAAAACTGGCTCAAGATGGAAGAAAGAATAAAAAAAATTTAAAATAAATGGCTTTAACAAATAATCCTGTCATACATTTACCTTGAGTAATGTATTTAGATCTTAGAGACTGAGGTGATAAAGCCAAAAATGGTACTTTGCAAAGTCCCAAGTTACTGCTCTTAAGAGTTGTAATTTCCTTAAAAAAAGGATCTGTCAAAAAAGAGTCAGGAGAGGGAAGAGGAAGGAGACAGAAACATTTCAATTTGAACTCTGCAGACCCAAGTATTTTGATTAACTATCTCCAGTCACCTTCTGGAGCTGTAAAACCCAGCCTGGGCAACCAACCTGGGCTGCAACTAGCCCATCACTGCCCACCCCTACCACCATGGAGGTATTACCATCAAGCTGCAGCTCCTGCTCCAGCACCTCACGGGTCCAAGCCCTCCGTTCAGTTCCTCTTCATCCTCATACATGTCAGTAAGAGCCCTCCCACAGCCGCTGGCTGGTCCTTGCACTTGGGCTATCTAGAAGGAGATATGAAACTGCAGCCAGAGGAAATCCTCTGGATGATCAGTCTCTGCAAGCACGGACAAGGCCAGCAGCAGCAAGTTCAAGACCAGCATCCTGCACTGCCCCTAAAGGGGTTTGGGTTTAATCCCAGCTACTTCTCTTCTTCCAGGACAGTTTGGCCAGACAGCACCAGAGAGCATAACGTATTCCCTTTGGGAGCAGAAACAACTGATGCAGTGGTAGAAGTTCCAAATCTCTTGCACAAAGCAACTTGTCAAAAGGAGCCCCACAAGCTCACCCAATGAAAAAGCTCTCCTGGAAACAGCCTAATCCAGCTCCAGTCCTGCATTCCTGCACACGTGAGAGATGCGGCCTCGGCCCCTGTGCACGGAGAGTCTGCATACATTACAGGACAGAACTTTGTCTCCAACACCTGCCAGGCGTGCATTCCTTCTGATCCATCAAGTGGCACTGACAGAGAAAAGCAAAGGAAAAAAAGAGCTCATGGGATAGGGGAGGTCTGGGGCTGAGAAATAGAACTGGCCTGCAAAGCACTGATGGCAAAGTTATTAAAAGAAAGAAAATTTACTATGGAAAGATGCCAGCACTCCAGAGCAGTTCTTGTGGTAGTGTAAATCAGCATAACATTACCATGTCCAATATATGACAGCTACAGGCTGCACCAGGGGCCCTCACTGCTGTGTGCTCTGGCAGAGAGAAATTCAGGTATAGCAGTGAGGTGCCAGCACAGACACTTTTACACTGGGCAGGTGTTGGAGGCAAATTAACAACACCACCAGCACAACTTCAGTGTTCAGCTATCTCAGAATTTGAAAAGGAAAAGGCCCTTCTTTTTTTTTCCACCTCAAAAAGCATTCATAGCACTGATGAGGAAGACAGAGCCTGAATGCACATTTCTGGAAAGCACATCTGATTATCTTCTGGAAAAAATGAGTCTCTCTCTGAACACAAGAGACTGTTTCATGCCAGAGTTAAGAGCACAGAAACCCACATATATGATTGCTCTGTAGCCAATTTTGTTGATTAGTCATTAGGATATGAGAAGAAAATAGTTAATGTGCTGTAACCAATCTGCAAATGTTGTAAAATCTGCAATCATATGGAACTAATTTTAAGTGAAATGGGATGATCTACAAATTACAGGCAAAGGATTACTACAAAAGGCATGGAGAAAAGCAGCCAGGAAGGCAACAAGCAGATCAATATCCTGCTGAGGATGAACAATAGTTCGAAGAACACAGGCAGCTCACACACCCAAAGAAAATTATTTTTGAGAACTGATACAAAATGAATGCTAACTAAATTTCAGATATCTGAAGACTCATTCACTACCAAATAGGATACCAACAATACCACCTTTGCAAGAGCTACCAGGATGGCCACTGGCCACAAGGTTACCTCAGCTCAAATGGATGTGGGGATGCAGGACTGCTGCAAAACCCTTCTGTGAGCAGGAGCCCATCAGCCAGTGAGTACCTGAGGAGCCACAAGTCCTGGAGGTTTCCACGAACAGCTTGCTTTCATTGTCATATTTTAGGAAGTTTTTCTCACCTCAGCTCTGACATATATGGCGTGGAATGTGAAGCCACATGAAGACTTTGGGGCTCAAATACTCATTTCAGCAAGAAACCCATTTCATTCTAAGAAAACAATAATGGGAATATTCCCATGCCCCTTTAAAATATCAAGGCAAAAAACTTGCCATGATAAAAAAAAAATTAGTTGGCAAGGTTAGAATTGCAAAGAAAATGCAGACTTTGGGACTCATGTTCTGTTTCTTCCCCTCCTTTAAATCATAAAAACCATTTGAAAACAAAGCAAGACATAATGAAAATGAATGCACAGAAATAGCACTTGCCCGAAGGTCCAGTGTTGGGCTGTTTTGCTCATTTTTCAATCCTTCTGTTTCTTGTCCAAATTTGTACAGCCATTTGTACTCCCCCTTTCCTTAGAACCCATATTTATAATCCTGCCTTGAGATGCTAATCTATCAGCCCAGAAAGCAAGACATTTATCCTACTCTTCAAATATCCATCCAGACCTTGGGAAGGTGTGGACTGGGAGGGAGAGGAGAAGAAAGCACTTTTCCTTTTGCTTCAACACTGGTTGTAAACTACAGAGGATGCTAATATCTATCAGGGAATCATCTCACACTCCTGCCAATTTCCTTCTCCCCTCCTCAAGAACTGCACTTGTGACTCAGAGCCATTTTTCAGACAGTGCTATTTAGGGTCTCCAGCTAAAGCAGATCTGAGAAGTATCAGGTCCAAAGTAGTGTGTTACCCTGGCAATGGAGCAAGATTCTGATCTCAGGAAAGATGAATTTTAAACTATTCCCCCCACTGGAGTAACAGAGGTGGGAGTATCATCAGCCTGATCCCTGCCACGTGCTCTGGCTAGCCCAATGCCCTGGCACACTTACCTGTTTCCTGCCTGACTCTACTTCCTTCCACCACCATCCAGGAACACCTGTGCACAGAAAGCTTCCCTTTGCCACCACCTGCCTATTCCCTAGCAAAGCATGCACCTATTAGTAGCTATTATCAACAGATTATTCTGATCAAACGCCAAAAAAAAGGATTTTCTTGAGCAGATTGCTGTAAGTGCAATCCCTTCCCTGTCAGCTCTCCCAAATCACCCCACTCCTTTCTCACACACCTGTACATAACTCACCAAATGAAAACTCCTAAAACACAGTGAATTATTTTATCTACTCCACTCCTTCTACATCTTATCTATTACTACAACCTTTTGCAATAGGGGTGCGGTAAAATCTGATTTTAAACATGAAGCCGTAGTCTGTAGTCATTCTCTTCAGTCAAAATATAAACACAGGAAGCTTCAGATACACATTTTATAACAGCAATGGACAAATCTATCACAGTAACGCTTTTGAAAAGTAATGAAATGCAAAAATATATTGAGGAGGTTTACAGCAGTTTAATGAAGGCTCTCGTACAAAATCTTGAACTCAAAGTTACAGTCAAGAATTACTGAAAAATATAACTTACAATGAAAAAGCTGATGAGAATTGCCCACTTAGCCATGGAATTAACTGCGCTTTAACGCTGCGCTTAAATAGTCACCACACAATAGGAACAAATTTAAATCACAACCAAGGTACACACAATTCACTTCCATTCTGTTTTCAATTACATGTATTCAGCATGTAATTTAACCTCTGGAAATTACTCTGAAGAACCCAGAGATTTCTCTTATTTTTTTATTTTATTTTATTTTTTTTTCCTTCTCCCAAACACTCACTGGAAATAAATACCATTGAAAGAATACATGTGGAGTGCAATAAAATGGACACTTAGGCACTGGTACAGTCTAGTCCTCTTCAGCCCTCTACAAACTACAAGACGAGAAGTTTTAAACCACAGATGGAGTGAAGAACAGGTTAGAGCTGTACAGGTAGTGCAGCAGGTTATGTACTACACAAGAGCACATCTGCAAAAGGTCCCAGGAGATTTTTGTTGAAGATGCAGCGTATCCACACCAGGTATATCGTGAAGGGCTTAATGTTTTCTGAGAAGGTGTGATTCTGATGGGACAATATATAAGGCATGTAAGTGTTTTCCCCTTGCTCTTGTATCCACACTTCATATTTTACTTCTCTGACCTTGAGATACCTCAGATTCCAGGGGATCTGCCAGGACACAGCAAGTTTAGCTTCACTCGTGCCCTGGACAGAGGCCTGACACTTGGCATCCCTCACTTTGCCAGGGTAGAGGCTACCAGACCACTTCTGCCTCTTGGGTCCCGGCTTAGACTTCACAGTCTGCCTAATGGTGTGTATGAGGGACGGGATGTTCACCTTGGTGTCCTGGTAGGCACGGAACAGCCACTCAGGGTTGCGGCAGCAGAGGTGCCGCGGCACCTCCGTGCTCTTAATGATGCGCTCCTGCTCAGCTTTGTCCAGATGAGCAATCCCACCCTGATCCCAGGGTCTGTCCGGGTAGGCTACGGTGTCTTCCCTGTCGGTGTTCTGCCAGGCAATGTAGTGCAGGTCCATGCCAGGAAGGGTTGCCAGGGTTTTGTAAGGGGTGTAGTGTTCGGGGTTGATAGCATATGGGAAGAGCTCCACCACGGTGGCCCCTCTTGGCAGGAAGAGCGACATGACTAATTGGGCCCCGTGCATGCTGACCAGCATGGACGCATTGCTGATCAACCGGACGATGTCAGAAAATGAATGCTCCTCCAGAGAGACGGAAATGGTTTTCATCTGAAACTCCTGAGCAAGAGCCAGGATTAGTTCTGCCTCATTTAGGATAAGTCTGTTGATTGTCCGACTGAACACTACAATGTACTCCTCACTGGAGCTTTCCTCCAAGCTGATATTCAGTTTCTGCATCATGAATTTGGTGAACTGCCTGATCTCATTACCAGAAACCAAGATGTTAGCCTTTGGCCCTTGTGGCTGGACAAATCCATACTGGTACCAGGTAGTGATTTTGGATAGTCCCACATAGGATTTGGTAAAGCAGAGGAGCCTGCCCAGGGTTTTAAGCTCCTCCCTGAGGAGCGGCTGCTTGTTACTCAGTAACTTGTAGAGGTCAAAGTGAACACCTTCACTCCACCCTTCCATGAAGAAGAGTCGCGCCTCCAGATCTAAGTCGGAGAACTGCTGCATGGTGTAATAGATAGGGAGGAGGTCGTCATGAAAGACGTGCATCAGGTTGTCTGGGTTGAACCTGTTGGCGATCAGCGCCACATCAGGCACGAAGACCGGCTTTGGCATAAATTTCAGCGCAGCAGCTGGCAGCTCCACAAAGTTGAAGTACTGGGTGTTGTGATCCTCCACAGAGGAGAGGTCGAGCAGAGCTGGCTGAAACCTCCGGGAGCCCAGGTTGGGCAGCATGACAGAGGAGTTGCTGTGAAAATAGACAAACTCCTCAGCCTCAGTAGAGTAGCAGAGGGACTCAAAGCGGCAGATGCGGTCGGTGTGCATCCTGCCAGTGCACACCATCCTGGTACCGTTCTCCACCAGGGCCTGCAGAGCTGCATGGTAGTCAATCTGAGCCTCAGAAAGTTCCTGAGACTGGCGCATGAGGACCAACTCCTCCTCCACCATGGCGGCATGATCGCGCAGTCTGATGTACTTCCACAGCACGGCAGCGAGGATGGACACGAGCAGGGCATTGAACACAGCTGCTATGTTCATTCTGTAGTTAGGTCCTAGCAGGATGACAGGTGGGGAATGCAATGGAGAGGGGACACATCATTAACACTCTTTGACATGGTGAGGGCAAACACCTGTGGAAAATAAAACAAGAGAAGAACCACTTAAACATCGGGTTTACAGCTCCACCAGAAATCGTATTTTATGGACTATTCAAGAGAGCTTCTTTCCAATTTTTCCCCCGTCCAGGGAATGAGAGGAAAGAAGAAAAAAGTGCCAAAGGTCTCCCCAAAACTGTAAAAAAATATAAAGCAAGCAGAACTGGGAACTGCTTTACAGGAAGGCTTCTCTCATTTTCATTTATATGCTTTTGAAGAAGAAAATATAAAGGAATTTAAGGATGAGCTCTATGAAGAACTGTTCGAAAGAAAAGTATGTTCTCTGGGACTTTGGATCTGGGATCCAGAACTCTGATTTTTGCAGACCACTCCCACAGTGAGGGGAAACAGAGTACTGCAATCCCTGGACCACCTGCAGAGGACTGGACACCAAGCTCCTCCTCCCACCCTGTACGGCTGAGAGCACTCAGCAGTGCTCCCACCTTCACTGAGCAGGTAGCAATACCTCGAGGAGTATTGCCAGGACAGATTTGCCTACACTCCAGTGTGCAATGTGAACTAGTGAACATCACATTCTATTTCATTTTATCTAGAGGTGGGGGAAGGACTTGCAGGTCTCTGGACTGCCCTGAGAGAGAATCCTGAGTCACTAGGGTATTGCTCTGGTTGCAATCCAGGATCAAAGGCTAGGAACTGACATCATCTTCCAAAAGAAATGCTGGCATAGGAGAGTGGAGAGCTCTGCTCTTTATGAGAGGAACTGATGTGCCATTAAAGGAATCAAACCTTCATTTAGTGAGAGTCTGGCTCACACAGCACAGCCAGCCCTTATACAAATGATAAGCTAATGCATTTGAAGGGTTTTGCTGTTGGCATTTCCCATTCCAACCTGAGAACCTTTTCTGTGCTGCTCTGAAGCCTCCCTGATTCTTTTTCTGTTAGAGCCTGCCACTGTTTTCCTTCTATGCAGAAACACTACTGGCTTATATCAGAGTATTGATTATGAATTCAACTGTGAACTTCAATTGAGGTATTGATTCACCTACAGAATTTATGGACTTCAATTTTCATTATGCATCAAGATTCACTGCTGGTCAGGCTGTAAATAATTGCACCCGTGACTCATGGGGAACTTTAGGAAGCGAAATTTCTGCTTAGTATTTACCCTACTATATTGTTCCTAGCTGCCATTTTTAAAGGTAGCAATTTTAAATTTCCTTTGGTCCAAGTTTGCTGTTGGGGGGAAAAAAGCAATGTCTCAAGCACATGTTCTGACATCCCAAGCATCCTTTAGCATTTTAACCAAGAGACACTTCTAACATGGCAATGTGGAGAAAATTAGGTAGGCATATTGGGGACCAAAGCAAACGCCTCCTCTATTGCCAGAGGAGTTCCTTGGAAAAGTGTTACTGCAACTTAAAAGCCTGACCCTGCAACTTGTAACTGAATGGAGAATCATTCATGGAACTCAATGAAGTCAGAAGGGATTCCTATACCTCATGAAATCCCAACAGCCTGGAGGATCTGTCTTGGAAAGAACTGAAGGTACCTCAGAGTCTGAATAACGTGAAATAAATGAGTGCTAGCTGTAAGCCACACAAACTCAAGAGGTGATATCTGGGGATCTGAGGAACAAATTCATTTCAATTTCTATCTACTCGAATGAAACAGAAATGAAGTTCACCTCCTTTGGAAAGTGGTCTGAAAAACTGCTTAATTTAGAAACTCCCTAAAAGCAAGCAGCAAATTAAAAATGTGTTGTTTTGATTTCAACCATGAAAAAAAATGAAAGGGACCTGGAGTGGTCATCTGATTATCAGGGCAGGATCAACTCTCCATAAAGTATACCCCAAAGATGCTTCTCTATCTCATTCTTAGTACCCATTCATCTCTTCAGCCAACCTCTATCAAGAGAGGCATGAAGGACTGTGATAAACTCTTTTCTAACACTTAGCCTTTGTTTCCATCACAGCAATTTTAACTGGGTCTTGTCCCAGGTGTCACAGATATCCAGCACAGAAAAATGATGGCTGTCACATCACATCTCAATCTGTCCTCCTCTGTCAATAGGGGATGAGTGCTGCTCCTTGTGGCCATGCAACTCCCAACCATGGTTATTCCATGGACAGCCTGGAATGGAAACCCACTGGGGACAGCACCATATCACTCAGGTTCTGCTAATGCAATCAAACCAGATTTCCAGAAGAGAAGTTTTTGATGGGGACAGATCTTGAATTATTTTATTGGTACCGACTCTCAAAGCTTTATTTTACTTCTTCACTGTCTTTGAAAAATGTCAGTAATCCAATATAATAATGATATGTAATGATATAATCCAATTCTGTACATCACCTCTCCACTACAAACCTCTCCTCTTGTGAGCATGGCTTTAAGCGACTTCAACAGCATCAGCAAGGAAAGGATCGAGTCCCAGCAGCCATGTGCAAAGCCTGATCATCATCAGTACATGGAGGACACTTTTAACAAGCAAGTCCTCTGCTGCAAGCACACACTTAAAGGAAGGCAAGTCCACAGGCATTGTGAAAGTTAACTCCTGTGGGTCAGAAGAACAAAGCACCTGCAAGATTTACAACTTGGGAGAGGAAGGAAAACTACACGACTTCTTTATTATTCCATTATGGCAAGGTGAGTGTGTATATGTGGATGTTTCAAAGGCATAAAGAAGCCCACAGTCTATAAAAATACCACTGCAAATACCACCTGCATTTCATGGGCATTTTGGTGGTGGAGAGCTCTGCTGACCATTACAAACCCCTTGAGCCAAACAGACCTCCTTGAAAACAGCCTGTTCAAATGTTTCAGCCCTGACTGATTTGTTCTCTCCCCTCCAGCCCCAAGGGAAGGGCGTAAGAGGCACTTCAGAGATGCGGCCTGATGGATGCAGCCAATGTTCAGAGGTTAGCAATTCTCATTTCAGACTCTGCCACAGCCATACCTGCTAAATGGCTAGGATTCAACAACTCAGCCTTTTAGTAAAAATCACCTGCAAGGCCCTCTTCTACTCTTTCCTCATTGCAGCTCTTTCTCATCTCTGCACTTGGCTGAAGTGAGTGTATGTGCTTAAGCCAACTGGGTGTCAGGAATATATGTTAAATGTTAGCAATGCTAAAGTAATCAATCTTCATTTCTGTTCCTCATTGCCAGTTCCTAAATCCTGATTCATGCTGCTTGGGAGAAAGCTGCTTTTGATGGAAGTAAACAACAGGATGTGGACAGGAAGGGGTGCTGCAGGCAAAAATGAAAGGAGAATTTCACAGGTACTCAGAGAACTGTCTTAATTCCTTGCCTGTTTTCCCACATTTTATCATCCACCTTTTTTTCAATCTGACACTTTCAGTGAAAACAGACCTCCAGAAGCTATAATTTTTGGTCCCTCGGGGAATGATAGAGCATAAATAGTAACAAACAATCCCACTGTTGGCTTTTACATACCCAGGAGAGGCTGCACCAAGGGAGTAAAGGCAAGCAATCACTCTCCATGTCCCCTGGTTCCTCAGTCCCCCAAGCTGAGATCAGTCATAAAGTGCTGTCAGCAGCAGTAGACCTAGGATAAGAAACTTTCCCAGGAGACAGAGGGTAACACTGAAACAGGTGAAAGCATTTAGATTTCTACCTGAAGAGAACTGCTTCACAATAAAAGAAACTTTCATTACTAAATCTCCCTCATGAAATGGATCTAGAGCTGCCACTCCCAGTGTCACCGGAGAACATTCTAAGAACTGAAAGGCACTTGCAGAAGTGGCAGGCTGGACACAGTGCTACTTTTCTTAAGAGCAGAGTGTTCTGTGCTGTTTCTTTCTACACAGAGGGCAGCCTCTAGGCCAGTTACCCCCCCGAGCTGCCCACAGACTCCCTCCTCTCCATCCCTACCACGTTCATCCACCCCCATGCTTCCCAGTGACACTGGGATAACCAGGGCTCTGCTCCACCTGAGTAATACGCCCCAGTTACCAAGGAAATCGATTGGACTGACATTTTTTCACTCTCTGCTTTGAAATGCTAAAGCATCATCCTTCAGCACCAGGAGACAGGGCAACTGATAGATCGGAGCCAAGCCAGAAGAGACGTGCATGTAAAAGCTGCACAGAGCTTCTCCCTGCAAAGCTGGCAGACGGCAATGATGTCCCATGGGAGGGGATGGGCTGTGCGCTTGAGGACTCCGGAGAGGAGCGGGCTATAGGGGAGCAGCAAGAGCGAGAGAGGGAGGTAGAAGAAGCAGATTTCCCTGGCAGTGATGCTGACAGGGCAGGGAGCAGCAGACGTGGGGAACCAGACATGGGGAGCTCAACAAAAACACCACTCAAGGCTGTACAGTGGAATTAAGAGCATATCCTGGAGCTTGCAGCACAGCCACAATGGATGCTGCTCCAGCAGCTAAGCGCCTGTGGGAGGCACTCTATTTTTGGTCAGCTCATCTTTACTCTTTTTCCAAGAGTTCACAGGCATGAAGAGCTTACCCCATTTTCTTCCTCCACCCCCATTCACTTAGCAAAAGCATCACAGTTTCATTCTCACAGCCCAGCGACTTCTCTAACGAGCACTGGCTGCTGATAAGCAGATAATGTCTTCAGGAGTATTCATTCGGTGTGCTCAGTAGGCACTTCTGGCAGAGCCCTCCAGTGTCTTGCAGATCTCATGCAAGTTTGGACACAGCAGCACCTTCTGCCTGTTAGCTACAGGTTATCTGATGTATTAAACATCCTCAGGAAGTGGGAAGGACGCAGGAAGCATAGATGGAGACACTGTTCTCCATCTTCTGTTAGCACGCCTAGGAGATCAGAGTGGGTGGGATGAGAGAGGAATTTCCACTAATAGGCAGTTGGCATAGAGAACTGTTTGGATTCATTTAGGAGATGAGTTCTGTTGTTCTTTTTTTAATTGTGAAGCTACAGTAGGATGAATCACTAAAAGCTATTAATATGATGGACAGTGTTCCAAATCTCCTCTCCATTGTAAAAACTCCAATCTAGGTAAGAAACAGGGAGAAAAGCTACAAAATCCACATTTTAAAAAAATCCCAACTACAAGAAAAGACAAACATACACTACTAAGACCTCCAAAGGGAACAAATCAAGAGCTTGATTAGGGAGAACAAGGGTGAACAGGGTGACCAGCATGCCTAAAGGGGGGTCACCTATTCCTGCAGGTTTTAACAAAATGAGAAGTGCTGGTTTTGTCTATTTAGGCCTTGATGAACTTTTTTTACCAACTGCCCAAACATTTTCCAGGCTGATGTTCAGCTTCCCATAGCTACAGCAGGCTAAAAAGCCTCATAAAATGGAAAACCAAAAAAGCATGAAGGAGACACATTTCCAGAGAGCATCACAACTCTGTGCACAGAGGGAAATGCCTCCTTATGGAGGCCAACTTGGCTTTGGCCCAGCTGGTCAGCTCCTGTGCACAGCTTGCCAGTGGTGGCAGGATATCCAAGAACCATCTCCAGAGTTCCCAGAAAGACAACACAACTGGAAGTGGACTGGGGCTGCCCTTGCCACAGGACAGCATAAGAATTAAGAGCAGAGCTGCATGGGCAGGAAATGGGCTTCTTGTTATGGTAACATAGTGGGAGAGGTAAGAACAGATATTCCCTCCTCAAGGACATTTTCCCCATCAGTACTCTCTCCCCCTGGATTAGTTTCATTCTAGACTGGCTTTCCAGGACCAGTACAGGAAAAGAAAAGCATGCAAACACGGCATTTTGCACTCCGCCTGCAAAATGTCTTCTGTTCTTTCTCCCATCCCTGATGCAAGAGGCTTAACTAAGGATTCAGTGTATATAACACATGCAGTTTTAAATACCTACTTCATTCATCCTTAAAGCAGGAGTTGCTAGAAGGCAACTTTCCCAATTGGAAGGAGGGGGAGTTGGGATTCAGCAGCCAAGAATTTGCTTTTATTCTCATCTCTGTCACAGATTCCCACAGAACTACAAGCAAGTCAATCCCCACAGCCCAAAAAGCTGTTATCATCTTATTCACTCTATTTATTTAATGAGATACATATATCTTTCACAGTACATAGCACATTAAAGAAAGGATGGTACACTGAATGATTGATATACTGGAACATTTTCTTTGTAAAAAGCAGCCAACTGTAGAACTGCTGACTTTAAATAGGAAAAGAGCAGATTCTTGTAGAGGGAGTAAGCCCAGTAGTTAAAGATAAAAATATCATTATTGAAGCCTGATACAAAGAGGGGACATGAAAAATAAGAATGTCTTGACTATGTGGTCTCAAGAAGAATTATAAAAATAGAGCTTTATTTAGGAAAAAAAACCAACAAAATATAACAATGTATTTTTAAAAACTCTATCTTATAAAATCCTTATCTATAGATAGCTGTGATCAAAATTAGGTCCATCTTCAGTTTGTATGGTTCAGCATAAGTGAGGAATAGAAAGCAAAACTGTAAATATTTCTATAAAAGACTGCAACCAAGGAGGCTCAGGCTCTGTGCAATGGGCCCTACTGCAAAAGTACCTTCCATATCAGCAGGAGAAGACTGGTGGCTGCAGGACACCTCCCAGCTGGACTCATGGATAGAAAACCCAAGGTTTCTTCCATTTAATTTCAGAGTTTCAGGGATAGGAAGAGACCAAACCTGATTTTCACAATGACTAGCAGCCGTTGATTTAATATTTCTTGATATTCCTGTCTTGATCTACAAAATAACAGGATAAAAAAAATTATTGGAATCTGTTGGAAAAGCAGTCAACGCACAGAAGCAAGCCACAAAGCTGAGTTAAAAGTATAAATCTAAAAAGAATACTTCTTGGGATTTTAAGATCTGCATTTCCAAGTTCTCCATCCATAATGGAGTATGAAATCCTTTCCCCAAACAAAATCCCAGATCTCCAGAAAATTCCCCTAAAAAAGATGCATTTCTGATAAGCAAGCTTGTGGCAAGAAATGTAAGAAAAATGAGCTAAAAATGTAAAGAAAAAGAAAAAAAGAAGGTATTTCTCTCAGCCCTCAAGTCTTGTTCCTTCTGAGAGACCCAAGACTAAAGATGAAAACCCAAGTTATTCAAAATAACCATGGCTAGATAGAGGGGAAAGCTTAACAGGCGGAGTTCATTCCAGCTATCTTTGTTCACTGGAGTATCCCACTGAAACCTATCTGGTTGCATTGTCATTAACAGCCCTGTCATACGAGTAAAAAGCCTCTCGTTTTGCTTGGTCCCTTGCTTTTAGTCTGTAAACAAGATACCTTTGTCAGAAAAAAAAATTGTCAAGAGAGCAGCAGGTTTATCTTACTCCTCTGGTCTGCCTAAAGCAAAGACAGAGAGGGGGTGGCTGAAGGGAAAATTTACTAATGCTGCAAAACTGAATTTAAAAGAATATGATGTGAAATCCCAAAGTACTGAACAAGACGATCTGCAGCTACTCCAACTGTGCCTCTGGGCTTTAGCTGCCATTTGTTATTCTCTGTATTTTATCTATCCTTTCTTTCTGTGTTCTCCAGTGGGCAGAGTACCTGTGTTATTCGGGTACTGGGACCGGTGCTTAGCAGCATTTACAGCCTGAGCTCTCCCTGCTTTCCATCAGCATGGTGCCCAGGACCGCTCATGTGTCCTGCAAATCCTGAGCAAGAGCCAAAATTGTTCAGAGCACAGCACAGCCAATAAAAACGGTGAAAATCCCTCCTAGGTTACCACAAGCTCCACATTAATATGTTTTTAGGGGAAGGAAAAAAAAAAAAAAAAAAAAAAAAAAAGAAAAAAGTAATCCCATAGGAGCACGTGTCCGGCAAGAAACACATTTCTGCAAACCTACGGAATTTAGTCCATATCAGAGATGTTTTCCCCATGAGCCTTTAGTTTAAAAATGATAAATCAAACCACAAGTCAAAGAGGGACTAAAAAGACGTGGGATTAGAAATGGACTACTGACTCCCTTCCCATAGAGGAGGGATTCAGCGTGAACTTGCAGGGAAGGGGGGAGCGAGGAGATCCCATCGCAGACATGCCAACCTCCCCCCCCCTTCCTCAGTATCCTCAGTACACTGCAACCAGGACTGCCAACAAAACTGAATTCAGAGCCGTATGTGATCAGCACAGCAAACACAGCACAGTTACAATAACACCCAGCAAAGAAATGCAGTCATTCACAGCATCTGCAACCTTTTTAGCCTTGGAAGTACTACCACTGGTAGATCAGTGTTTCAGCACATGCACGCATACCTGGTGTTGCTAAATAACAGGAAATGCTATCCGGTGCCTCTCTTTCACAGGAGAAAGAAAAGAAAAAAAAAAAAAGAAGACACCTTAAAGCTATGCTTTGCAGAGGAACGAACACTCTCCAGTCCTCTTCTTTCCTCACCACCACAAAGAACAAGCAAAAATCCCACCTAAGAGCTCTCGGCACCGTAACCCGTGCACCATCTGCAGCCTGAGCTACCTTTCTCCCCCAGGTCTGAGCATGCTCCGTCTGCCGGCAGTGTCCTATCGCTCCAGCTGGCTCACCTCAATTTGTTAGCCTCCCAGAGGTCAGCCTTGCATGCAGGATGATTTGCTGCAGTATTCCTGCAAATCCCCGACGGGCGGCCACACTGAAACAAACACCACCGTGCTGTTTCACGGAGCCCAGCGTGTCTTGGGAGACAGGCGGCGAACTGCTTCTGGGCAGCGGGGACACGCATTTTAGAAATCCTGCTTTTGAGGATCGGTAACGCCACTGCTGCTCCAAACACTTCACACAAAAGAAGAAAACAATAGGAGAGAAAGGAAAAAAATGCCCCTTGCTTGAGGATGTGAAAGCCTTTCGTCATGCTTTCTAATAATTCCCTTGGCACCAAGAAAGCAATTTCCCAGCTGTGATGGTCAGCAAATGGCTTAGAATTTAACAAGGCTGTGATTGCCCTCCTTCAGAGATCCAGGGAACGGTATTTTCATACTAAAGTTATTTTTTATGGTGGAAACAAGTCATTCCTAAACACAAAGGCACAGAAATTATCCAGGAGCTTATAAGAGAATCTCCTACTGCACACAAGCTCATGGAGGCGAGTGCCTTACACCAACCTTCACAGCAGAGCTTCAACCTGTGAGCAGCTTCATGAAGATGACAAACCGGATCGAACTGACTGGGAACACTTCCAGTTCTTATCCCACAATGGGATCTACATGCAAATCACAGCCCCCCAAAAGGCTCATGGCACGAAGCCACATCACTAAACAGAGACACGAGATCCCAGCCCTGCAGGGACACTCCTGCAGATCACAAGCAAACATACCAGGCTCTGCAAACGTGTTGATTGTATATTTGCAGGACTCGTCTTGTTGAATATCTGTCTGTGAGGATTTTTCCCTTTGAGAGCTTACAGGTAAAATAAGAAGGATGAAAAAGAAGAAAAGTTCTCTAACACCTCCTTCCATATGCTCGAGGTGAACTCTGAACTACAGCATGAGCCTATGCCTGTCCTGAGAGCATCTCAGAGAGACACTGGTCAGTCACATCTGCCTGGGGGAAATATATAAAAAAGAGCAAAGAGAAGCAAGCCCAGCAAGTGCCCTCAGCCTGTCCTACTGGGACTAAGGAAATCCAAAGTCACCCTTCTGTTTTTAAGACCATCTCATTTGTCTCATTGCCCCTCTGAATACAAAGATGTTCCCTTGAGCGGAACAAGTCTGGTATTTTTCCTCTGAATTTTGATACTAGAGGAGTGGAGTGACTTCACTTAAGAAAACACATCTTGACTTTGTGTTTTCCACACTTCAGAAAGCTCCACAGTGTGACCTACCTCCCACTGATGCCAACAGGAGCCTTTCCACTGACCCCACAGATCTTGGTTAGTGACTTTATCAGTTGGTCCCCAGATAACTCAGACACACCATGTCAGTCTCTTTTTCTTAGACAAGCTTTTATTTTACTGGAGAAGAAAGGACAACATATACAGACTGGTCTTCCATTTATCAATAAGCTTCTTCTCTACCCCTGGAATGAGTTTTATTAATGAGTTTCTTAGGTACAATTTATCACAATGCAAAGAGAGTTTAACCCCAGTCCTGAAGAGGGTCCTGTTCGTCAATCTGCCACACCACAAAATACAAAACGACATCATTATGGGGTGGGGGAGGAACCATAATCAAATAATTCCAGCAACTGGGAAATAATAACTGCCCATTACTATTGCACCATAAGACACTAAGTGTGGATGTCCCAAGCTCTTCACAGCCAGCACCTACTACAAGCTGGTAAGGTTTGAATAGGAGGTTTTGGCTCCAAACTAAGAATTTGATGAATATTTAATACCCGTCATAAAGTTGCAGCCTTCAAAAACAGCATCATGTTTTAGAACTCCTAAAAGGCAGTACAGCACAAACAAAACTCATCAAGCTAGCAAGGAAATCTGAATAGATCCCTCTTGGTTTAGGGCTGACAAAGAGCAGGTAAATCATTATTTATTGAATCTTTGCAGTGCACATATATGTTGCAGGGGTGCCTGAATTGCTCTGAATCACAACATTTATTATTTATAGTCCCAGAAGGACTCTCTATAAGAAATTGTTCTTCTTGCAGTGCTTTTGAACCAAAAGTGCATTTCAGTTTGAGAGCACACAAAAAAAAAAAAAATGCCTGAACTAACAAAAAAAGTCTTTGTACTGATAAATACAAAAAGAACACAAAGGAAGCATTTGGTTTCTGGACACCAAGATTGGGACTTCACACAGAGAGAATGACATTTTGATTCTGTAGAAGCTAAAATTAAAACTCATGTCAAAAGGACCAGGACTTCAGCCAAATATTGAAAATTCCTAAGCAAGAATATACCTTGACAGTGTAAAAGGTATTTTTGTGAAGAATATTTAAGGGGCCAAACCCCACTTTGCTCAAGTGCTTCCAGAATGACATGCTCCCAGGCTTAAAAGATGCAAGCTTTACATAAACATTAGGTTTAAAAAGGCTTAAGTATGATCAAACATATTTTACACACAGACACACACACACTCTTAGATTACATGTCTTGACATCAACCTGGCAAATACATAGATATCTATCCTCCTCTGCAGATATGTGCATGTTTTGTACATATAAAACATTTACTTGCCTGCTATCTGAATTTGTTATATGCTAAACTATTCACTCCAATAAACCCTCCACCCCTATTAGGAACCACCCTAGCAGCACTGCAGGACACGCTGGCCTGCTCCTGCAGCTATATGCAGTGTGTGCGGGCAAGAAAGGTGTGGGAGAGTTACCTGCCAGTTCCCAAGGCAGGAGATGGCTTTGGTAGCTGTTCTGATTCAAGTTAGGTGTCACCTGTGCTCTTTCAAGTTCCCATTTTGCCATCAGTAATGACAGGTCAGCAGGGTAAGAGAGAGAAATCAATTCCCTCTCCTACAGCTTTGCCAACTGCACACCTGCAAATGTAATTAGTGCCAATGTGTCTGCAACAGAATCTGAGATAATTCATGCTCATGAGAGCAGTTTGGTAAGTCAATGATGTTCAGTAAGACTGACATGAGAAACCAAGGGTAAAACATTGCTTGTGAGATCCCTGGGTACAGCCTCACCCTGGTGCTTCCCACAGTTGCTATTTGTTAACTGTATTTGCCCAGGCAGCAGGAAGATCATCTGCCCTCTCTGAGATGACACTTCAGTATTAAGCCACAGCCTCACCTGAAGAAACACATCTCCCATTTTACACACAAAAAGACTGTAAATGAGATCTGGGTGGGATACACCACACCAGCATGGATTAATATGAGAGCAGCTTCCTGTCAAAAATCTACCAACAATCAAAACCTCTTGTGTATTCCAAGGTTGTATTATGGGCTTCAGGACTCAAGACAGGAGCTGGTGACTTCAGGACCACAGGTGACAGAGTAAACATGGTGAAGGACAGAGAGGAATAAGTTACCAGCTCTGTCACTGTTGCTCTCAAAGAGCTGCAGGAGGAGTAGCCACAAATCTGACATGCTCTGCTCCCCACACACCTTCCTCCCATCTTCTAGTCCCACTGCACTTGCTGTGCAGAAGGTCCAGGGGCCTCCTGCATGCCTGGGAAACCCCCCCCAACAATTTAGCCTCAAGTTGGAGGGCCTTCTCAGAGTGACTTGTCCTGGGAATTTTGGAGGAAAAAGAAGAGAGCCTCTTTCCCTTGTCTGTTGGGACAAAGTAGTCATAACTAGCAAGTCTCACAAACGTCTTAGGAAATTAAGATATTGATATCACAGCAAAATACAGCTATTGATAGGGAAAACACCCCTGAATGTGAACATCACAGGGATGCCAAGGTATGGAAGAGACATAACAGAAATACAAAACTTGCTTTTCAGGAACTGACAGGCACTTAGATCTGTAGGAGTGAACAGATAACAACTGTGTGGAAGTATCCAAAGGATAGGGCTTAAGATATGCAAGAATTTAACTGCCTTCACTGGATTATGCAACTGGTTTTCAAGTGGGCTGCAGTTGTTCCAGAACTGATGAGAACATCTCAGTTCACATGCAGGATTACAGGAGGGCTTCAAGGATTGAGGTCCAGGACTTTGATGGTCCTTATGGGTACATTCCAACTCAGAATATTCTAGGACAGGACTGTTGCCTGAAGCTGCCTTTGTTCTAACTTTCCATTTTTTTCTATGCTCAGAGACTCTCTTAAAAACCTTGAGAATCCAAAGCTACAAAGTTGAAGTACTTCATGGAAAGAACTCCATGAGGAAGCAGTAACAGCATCTACCGTCTTGATCAAAACAGCAGTTTCGATCCAAGCTGGAGCATGTGCTTCAATTAGCCAGTCTCTGACAAATGCCTGGAAGTAGCTAGAACAGCAGCATGACAGAAAAATAGTTCAGAGCCAAGCTAAAGGAGAATCTAAATCAAATCAGGGGAAATAAAAAGGTTTAGTGCCATTTTGAGTCCCATAATTGCAAACTGATTGTTTTGCCTCCAACGCCCCCTTCAGCCACACTTGTACAACACATCCTCACATTCTAAAGGATGCAACCAGCACACAACCCAACCCTGTCCCTAGGACAACAGTGTAATATTAACAGCAGTATCACAGGATACCCTCCCTGTAGTGTAATCTTTTAGACTAATGCTAAGGGAGCACAAAACATGCATGTTCTGGGTGGGGAACATATCTCAGAGGTGTTGACAGTCACATGAAATTTCAGAACAGAGTATTAGGTCTCACAAATCGTAAAATAACTTATATGGGAGGTAAAAAAAAAAAAATTAAAAAAAAAAAAAAAAGTATGTTTCCTGATAGCATAACCCACAGGCCTAAAAAATATCTGCTGGCCAATTAAAAAATATCCTAACAACTGGGTTTTGATGAGTATAGAAGGCCCAGAAGAGAAGTAGTAACACATGGCTGCAGGCCAGGCATTTACTGTTGCTCTGAGGGCTACTGCTGCTACTGACAGGAAGGAGAAGAAAACAAAGGAATCATCTTTCTCAGCTTCAATATGAACCCCTTCATCCAATAGGGAAAGTGTGATGAATGCACTGAATTAATTGTAAAAGCCCATCTCAGCTCCTCCAGGTGTCTTATGCAACCATTTACGGTTCAATACCTAAGAAGAGCTTTTTCATGCCCTCAACAGCTTGAAAATTCATTGAAAGACTACTGAATGTAGGCATATTTATCAAGGGCACAGCAGTAAGAGGAAGAAGTCCAAGCCTGACCTGATGGGAATTTTTTGTATTAGACTTGCTGCTGTATTTATCTGAATACAATAATGGTATCCACCTTGGTAATAAAAACCAAGGTGGTTAATTTTTGCCCCATTTTTTCCCACTAATAAATCAATGTATCATTTTCCTACAAGCCCTCCTTATGACCTACTTGTGTGGAGGTTTTAAAACCCATAAGTAGACAATATGACATACAATACACACAGGAAGGTGAATGTTACAGACAAAACCAGGAAGTATCTGTTAAAAGAGGAACACCTGCAAAACTACTGACACAGTTGCTAATCACCTGTGTCCCTTCAATGATGGGAGATTCCTTACCCAACCCTGCCACACCAGCTCATTTCCATTCCCTTCCTTCCTACCAGCAAGATCTGCTGCCTGTTGTTGCATCAAATGCTGAGTCAAGTCTTTGGCAATGAGAATCTCTTCAAATAACTGAAGTGTAACCTGAATGTCAGTGAGAGAAGAGCAACATCAGCCCGATAAACCAACTGCTGTTTAAGACTGCTCCAGTAAAAAACATCTGCCCTCATTCATTTTGTACAGCTCTGGATCCATGTGCTGATATTTGCAATGCCAAGAATAGAGTGGTCTTTCAGCTACTTTGCAGAGTATTTCAAGACATCAAGGGCTCTCCAGACAGCTTCCTACATCAGGATGTGCTTTTCCATCTCTAGGCTTCTGCTGGCATTGATGCAGCCGTTCCCCAGAGAAGCCACATAGCCCAAGGGAGGGCTGGAGCAGGGCTGAACTCTCTCACTAGCAAAGCATTCCCAAGGTAAGTGCTGTTACACCCAGCAGCCTCAAAGAGTAAGGTCTTGTGACCTTGAAGACAAGACTAAAATATACATATGTATTTGCCATAGGCAGTGAATCCTATCCCAAGTCTGGAGAGGTCAGAGATAGAGGACGTTTACAACCTTCCTGCCTTGGCTCATCCTGCTTCACCCCTTCTGTGGCACAATGATGTGCTTATAATCTGACCTGGGGGCTGTCAGGAACAATCTGCTGAGGTAGCCAACCCTTCTCTCCCGGCAAAGGAATTAATGCAACAGCACAAAAAGCTTCTCTTGCAACTATGAAGACCCAAATCTGCACCTGTGCTCCTGCACCAAGTATGTAAAATGAAAAAGCATCCAAGTCGGGGACTTAGGACTGGCTAGAAAACAGCCATCTTGCTGAGTTACACAAAATAAGCACCCTTTCTTTGCCATCAAGGTGATGAACCAAACCAAAGCCCAAAATATACTGAAATAAAAACCCTCTTCCCTCATTTGATTTAACATATTTAAGGCTTAAAAATAAGCATGCAAGTATGCAAGAGTCCTGTGTTCCAGTGGGACAATACATGCACATAAACTAAGCAAGGACTAGAGAACTTTGTGTATAATAGCTTGCCTTGTGACCTCTGTGCTAAGTATATATGTATTTGTATATAATACATATGTATGACTATTGGAAAATTCATGTAAAAGATTACAATTAAGACAGACACTACATATTTCTTCTGTGTTTATACCCACATTGAAAGATGATTAATCAGTGATTTTATAAATCCTAAGAAGTTAATTTCAATGAGCTGCTAGCTTCCCAGCTGTAGCTTTATACTTTGACACAACCATAACATAGTCAAAAGCCAAGATACTGCAAAGCCATATATAAATGTGTGTGGAACTGTCCCAGGCAACCTTACAGAAGAAGGGAAGGTGAGAGCAACTCCAATCTTCATTTTCCATTAACTCTCAGGTCTCTACATGAACATGAGTAACAATCTAAGTAGTAAAGAACAAATAGCCAGAAGCAAAGAGCAGAGGTAAGAACAAATCATTAAAAAGTGATAAGCACCAAGGGCCCTAACTTAGCTAAAGGCAGTAAAAATGCAGACACACAGAGAAAATCACATCATGCTTCCTCAAAGTGAATAATCTGGTCATATAGTTTTAGTGCTGAGTAAGTGACTGCCTCAGTGCAACACCACAGTGTCTGCTAAAAAGGACAGTATTTAATCTGTGTGCTTAGAGGTCTGATAACCTATTTTCCCAGGTGTCTCTCCCTCCTTCTGAAAGAGAAGATTACACAGCAAATTAATCTTTGTGCACCTTTTTATTTTTCACCACTCCTCCTCTTCCCTCCCGCCACTCATCCTATCTGTTGTGAAAGGTAAGCAGGAATATATTGAAATTAAAATTGAAATAAATGACAACAGCAGGAACAGCCTGAGTCTGGTTTGGCTCACAAAAGTAAGTTTATGATACGGTTGAGTCAGTGCAAAAAAAGAGGTCATGAAAGTGCTGTCACACACCTTTCTGGAGAAAGCTTTTTGTCCACATAACTACAGATGAAACCCTTATCTGCTCAGGGAAACTAATTTTCCAGTGCAAAGGGATTTCAGTTTCAATCCACCACCATCCCACTCAATTTACATTACATGTGGCCAGCTGGAGAGGGGAAAACAACAGCAAAGTAAGACATGAAGCAATTCACAACTCACTCATTTCCAATGCATCAAAGGCTTACCAGTGAGTGTTCTGTGTGATGGACAGTGGTCATTCTGTAACTACATCTGACTGTTTGTCTGCCAGAAGCACATGCAAAACCCCATCACATCTGGGGGAACATTGACAATATACAGTGCATTCCTATTCTGTAGAGGGAGTGCAGTCCCTACACACAAACTCAGAAGGGATTTTTTTTCTGGGACAGGAGAAGGGACAGAGGCTGTTGATTTCAAATACCTTCAAGGCATTTCCAAGGTATGTTACATAGACTGTGCTTAAGTATTTCATCGGTCACCCGTAATTCAAAAGCCACATACAGCTTAAAACTGTACATGAGTCTCTGAGTTTCAAGAAACCAAGGTCTAAACTCTCAGCTGAGTACCACTCTTAGAACAAAGCATTCACATTAGTACACCACTGAAGAGAACTGAACTGCCAGGAGTGTTATTCATCGAAGAATATGCAAAATTGAGCCCTAAAACATAATGGGTGAAATTTTAGCACCAAAAGACATTAAAAACTCACAGCATGGCTTTGAGAAGAATGTAGGAGAAACATCCCAAACAGTCTGGTTTAGAAGCTCTGAGAAGGGAGAGCAAAGATTACTTTTCAGTATTAGCCATAAGGCTTCACAAGAGGAATCTTGTGGAATCTATATGGTTTTCTATCAGAGAACATAACTAGATGAATAAGAAAGATGTGTGCAAGCCCACTTTATACGAGGGGTACATAGAGCATAACCAGGAAACCCATCATAATTTCTTGATGTCATTAAAGCATGGTCCTAATACACAGATCTAAGCTGAAGAAAGAGATGGTTCACTGAAACAGAAGTAGTCTATGTCAAATTTACACAACAAGGACTTCCAATCAAGGGCTCAAATCCCTTAATTCAGCTGCTCTTTGCTTCTTGAGCAGCAAAGAAACCAGAAGATTAGACTTTAGAGATGTCTCTCCGTGCTAATTACATGATGCAGTTTAAAACCAAGATTGTATCACATCCACTGTCTTTCAAGAGCAAAAATACATGTGAAATCAAATTGTTAAGGTAAAACAGTAAAAAGATGGAAAGGCAATTAACACCATGTACAAAATCTTTGCAACTGAAAACACATGATCTGTTTTCACTGAGAATAACATTTTCTCAGCTGAACTTTGGCAAGTAAGCTGCATGGTACAAAACCCATTTTTTCATAAATATGATAAAACTTTTCTGTTATCAAATAAACTCTTATTCCTCTCATCTTTAATCCCAAGCTCCATATATGCCACCTCCACACAAGTACCAAGAAATCCTTATTTAATATTAAAATGCCCCTTGGCCCCTTTTTATGCATATGTGGCCTTTGGAACATCTAGAAAATTAGGAAGGGGCTTCTGGATGCAACTGAGCAGAGAAGTCCAACTGCCAGTGAGTACCTAGATCTCTGCTGCAGTTTTATAAGGAAGAGTCAAAGGTCAGAGGAGAGGAGAACACTTCCAAGTGTGTTTTGAAAAGAAAAGGTGAAACATTTTACAATGGAAAAGGGAAACATCAGTTGGTTTGGATATGAGAATTGTGCAGCACAGCCTCTCACAGGGATGACAAAGCAAGCTTTGGAGCACAAGATGGTCAAAAGACAATGAAAGCTGGAGGCAGGATGGGAAAAGTTCGTGAAACTTTTCAATTGACACTGGAAAAAGCTTGAAGAGATGAAGGGGCAAATTACTGAGCTCTTTGCTTACATGGCAGTTTTAAGGAAAACTTCCAAGTTAACTCCAAATAGCCAACTATGCTTAAACTCAGGTGTGTCTCTTCTCAAACCTAAACAAAACAGCCCAAAAGAATAAAGAAGACCTAGGACTAAAAGGGAAGGAAGAGAATAAATAAGTTGGAGGGGAACAGAGAACAAAAAGACGAGACACTTGGACAAAGGATGTACAACAGCAGAATGTGCAACCTTCAAAGACTGCTCTGGGAAAGAAAAAAAAAAAGAAAAAAAAAAAACCCTGACAGGGAGATTATCTTTTTGATCTGTATTTATCAATAAAACACCAAAAAATTTCCAGTCATGAGCTTGAGACCTCATCACACTGTAAAAAGTAAACAAAATAACTTAAAACACAGGAGAAGAATGTGAGAATTTCAGTACCAGCTGCAATGCTGTTGGATCAGCTGGTGGTAATTTAGTGAAACCGATACTGTAAAATCAATGCATCAGAAAAACAGCCTCCATCTCTCTTTTAGAGTCTCATGGATGCAAGAGGGATGACATATATTTCAGTACCAAGAAAACCCAAATAAAAACATTTCCATCTGTACACAAAAATGATACATCACCTCCCAGTTAGAAAACTAGCTCAAATCCATGAGGAAAGAAATAGATTACTTTACACTACCAGGAGTATGTGGACAGCAACCAGAGCAGAGAATACACTGCATCCTCAGAAAGTAGACATGATATCAAATACAAAGAAGCAAGAAACATGGCATGAAAACCACAGGGGAGAAAAGAAAAGAGTACTCCACCAAAGGACAACCAGAAAAAGAACCAGATAGAGAAAAGATCATAGAATCACAGACTATCCTGAGTTGGAAGGGACCCATCAGGATCAAGTCCAACTCCTGGTCCCATGTAGAGCATCTCAAGAATCACCATATGCCCCAGAACATTGTCCAAATGTTTCTGCTGTCAGGCTTGGTGCTGTGACCACTTCCATGTGAAGCTTCTTCCAGTGCTCAGCCACCATTTCAGTGAAAAACTTTTTCCTGATATGCAAATTAAATGTTCTCTGACTCAGCTTCATGCCATTTCCTTGGGTCCTGTCACTGGTCATGAGAATGAAGAGATCTGTACCTGTCCCTCCTTTTCCCCTCCTGAGGACACTGAAGACCACAATGAGGTCTCCCCTCAGTCTCCTCCAGGCTGAACAGACCAAGTGACCTCAGCCACTCCTCACCAGGCTTCCCCTCAGGGCCCTTCACTATCCTTGTTGCCCTCCTCTGGACCCTCTCTAATAGTTAAATATCTTCTTTACATTGTGGCTGCCAAAACTGCCCCCAGCATTTGAGGTGAGGCCACCCCACAGCAGAGCTGAGCAGGACAATCCCCTCCCTTGCCTGGCTGGTGATGCTGTGCCTGATGCACCCCAGGAAGTCATTGGCCCTCCTGGCTGAGTTGTGAGTTATTGAAAATTTCTATGTATTTCCCTGTTTGCTAGGGAGGGGAAAGTTATTCACTCCCACGTAACATCCTTGATCTCTTCTACTGCTTCCACCCTCTAGGCTGAGGTGCTGTGGTGCTGTATCACCTGCTGCAAACAAGGCTCTCTGCTCATGTTTAGCTGACACGGGCAGAGTGTGAAAAGTGAGAAGTGGAGGCATGCACTGTAAGGTATCAAGAGATCAGGATTTCCATCTACATCAGTTCACACTGTTGAGTCAAAGACAGGAACACGGAACAGCTAAACCTGCACTACCCTCAGACTGCTCTTCAAGGGGACAGGAAAAGGTTCATTTTCTTATCCCACCTCAAGCCACTGAAACAAGTCAAACCTCCTTTCACAGAATGAGCTTTGCTTACCCCACACAGCGTGCTGCCAGGTATATACACCCAATGGAAGCAATGCTTCTGCTAGATTTCAGCTGGATCAGCACTTTCAAACACACATCCTTGTGGGCCAAGGATTTGCATTCTTACACATCTTTAAACTTTCCAGGACATGTCATTTATCATTCTGACTGTGATAAAGGATGGCAACACCCTGCTCGTTTATCTTGCTCTCAGTACACTGCAGAAAACAAAAATATAGATTTTTTTACAGCAAGATGGAGAACACTAAAATCACTCTCCCTATCTGATAACATAACTATAGAATAACATCATCAGGTTTAAATCAGAAGAAGGGAGAAAAGACTTGAAGAAGAAAAAAAAAAAGTGGGGGAAGCAAAATTTACTGCAAAAAAAACAAACAAAAAAATTTCTTTACAGGAAAAGAAACAAACAAAAAAAAATTGTTTACAGACCGCATCTGAAAACAACATTTCTATTACATGTGATTTCAGAACTGACAAGCATAAATCCACCTTCAGCTCCATGTATTTCAGCCTAAACATGGAAAATACACATTATTCTGAGTTTATGAAGGGCTTAGTTTTATCATACTATTTATATACCCTTTCTTGGTTCATTTTAAACATATTGCAAGATCTCAAACCAACAGGCTTGGGTGCTCACTGATTTTGAAAGACAACAGCTCCCTATTTTTTAACATGTTTCTGAATTATTATATGGGCTGTGTACTCCTCCAGACAAAGAAACTGATAAATTACGTTCTGCTCCTAGCTAGGTGCTTCAAGTAATCTCCACCCTCCCACCTCTTCATCACATGAAGCAAAGATGAAGACTGCACAAAGATCAGTCACACTACAGACCTGTTCAGATGCTGCCTCTACCCAAAACATCACAATCCATGTGTTGAGATCCTCATCAGTCTCCATCACCAGAAGCTGAAATTTTTGCTAGAGTGGGCTCAGGCAGGTCCTGAGAGGGTGCTGACTAGAACACATCCTCCACAGCCACCATTATGCTGGACTGCACCCAGCTCCTCTCACAAGTTTCTCCCGATGGGATTGCTCTCCCTCCTGATTGACTTTCTATTTTATGCTCTTTTATGGCTAAGTGATTTTGGCTGCACCTGTGGTCTGCAATACATTTAACAAACAGCACAGTGTGCTCTGTGACCTGGCTGCTCCCGAGCCACGTGCCTGCGGGAATGCTGCCTGGAGCATTAAGCCCACTGCATGCGCTTGAGCGCACATGCCCCATTTTGGACCCGCTTCATTACCCTTTTCTCAGCAAGCTTGCCTAGAGTTAATTTAATGCATTTAAGGACTGAAGACCAGCTTTGCCACCCTGCAGTGCTATCAAACATGTTACAGGCAGAGGATCTGGCCATATTCCATCTATAGGTTTCCTTCAAAACCCACTTCTTCTGAAAATAGCTGAGCTGATGCTTGAGCAGTTTGAAGAACAGTGCTCCATCCAACACAGACCACCACCACCACGGAGAGCTGCTGCATCTTTACACTGACCCTTGTATACCCAATCCCTCTCCTATGACACCGCAGGAGTGATGATTTCCAAGTCTCCTTATCTGATACTCCAAAAGTATGGAACAAGACTGGAGTACACAACAGTGGTCCCTATATTCAGGTTCTTCTGGCCTGGTCAGCTTAATGCAATGTCTCTCTCTACTGCTACAGAAGGACACTCGCAGTGCCCAGACCAGAAAGTAGTATCAGGGACTCACAGGAGTAACTAGAGGCAAGTAAACACTTCCCAGCTTCTTCCTCAGCATGAGTCCCCTGGGCTTGGGGACTGTCATCTTAATATTCCAATTCCCATGGAAGAACGCTTTTTCCTTTTCAAGGGTGACTTCCAGCTTCATCAACATTCAGGCAGGATAGAACAAGCAGGAGGCCTGGTACAACCAGGACAGCTTTGAGAGAGAAGGAGAAGTCTTTGTTTAGAGCCACACCTGGATGTGCCTTTGCAGTGCAACCCCACCTCTGTCTACAAACAGGCGTCCTACCAACCCATTCAGAAATACCTGTACTATGCTACTGTGCTACTATTCTACCAGTACCATATGAAATAAAAACCTTTAAAGTTCAAACATAAATCACTTCTTTTCTGATCTAGCCAATTGAAAAATGATGAATGACAACAAGTTGTGAAATTTATCTTGTCACCAGCCTATAATTGCTACTATTGGAGCTTCAAATTATGGCAGAAAAAAAAATGAAAACAAAACTGAAGTGCTTATGGCTTGTTTGGATCCTGGTTTACAAAGTAGAGCACTATCTTCATCAGTGTATGAGGAAATGCAATTGCACTGTGGACCCCTACATCAAAAACCGTCTACTTTAATTAATTATTTGAGTATTACACCAGCAAGAAAATAATTACTGTAGTTATTTCAGAGTTGCTTATTGCTTTTATACATGTGATCTGTCTGCAAAGGTTAATACAAATTTGTCAAAAATCTAAGTTCATTTTACTACAGAATTATTATGGTATTCAGATTTAGGATTAGCATAATGAGATACTATGATTATTAGGATATCTAATGGTATCCGAACAAATACAAAAATATTTTGAGATCTTTCTAAGGAGGGACTGGATAAGGAGTGAGAAGTAAAGGAGGAAGAAAAGGCTGCAACTTTAGTAGATGTGAGATAGTTTACAGATGGAGATTTAAGGATAGAGAAAGACTAAGGAGCCCAATGTCAAAGGAAAAAAAAATAAAAATCAACAAAAAAACTATGGGCAGACTTCCAAGACCTTCCAAGTAAAATTATAGTACTTTAGGTGCACTTAGTTTAAAGTTCACTCATTCACCTTTCTTCACTAAAAAAGTCACCCATAAATACCAGATATAAAAGCCCACCAATCAAAAGCAATCAAAGTTACATTTTTAAAGGTAGCTCTCTCTGCCCCTCTGTTCTTCCCCCCAGGCTTCCAACTTCCCATTTCAGGGCTGTCAGTAGCTGTCAGCAGATCATATGAGAAATTCATCTGAACATACAACATAACTTGACAGGCAATACATCAGAAAACCTAGATGTGACAACAGCAAATTCCGCCAGATGGTCCTGGATCATATCTATCTATTAAAAAAATTCTGACAGAAAAAAATCATAACCACACATAAGCAGAGCTTCTGAGGAATGGAAAAAAAAAAAAATCTGGTATATGCACTGTTTGATCCTTTGTCCTAATCATGCCAGAAAAGGAGATACACCACAGTTCTAGCTTGTCCTCAACAGTTTGTCCTGTCATTAATATCTATATGTATATTTCATCCTCCTCCTGAAGAAAAGACTTCTAAATAAAGATGCCTCTCCATTAAAGGCAGTATGTACTACTAACAATGCTGCTTTTCAATTGAGAAAATTCTGTCAATGATTCTGGAGACTGGTCTTGCTCCAGCACCAGCCTAGTCTCCAGGAACACCAAAACCATGTGATTAGCCCTGGGAGTAGATGCAAACTTGAAGCACATTCAAGGTTCCCTGTTTGCCACCCTTCCCATCTCCCTGTTCCTCCAGCAAGCAGCATGTTCTGTTTGGGTTCATGCTGCCTACAAACCTCATCAGCCTCTGCAGTGACTCTTTTAGGAGAGACCTTGGATTGCCTTGTCCACTGTCAGCCATGCAGGTCCAACACTGATTGTCCAGACCTATGCTCAATCCAGGTAAAACTGCCTTTGATCCATGTGAAGAACAAATCACATTCCAGCAGGCACAACCTGCTCCAGCCTCAGGCCCACATGAAACAGCGCTGTGGCAGGCACAGGGTCAGGCTTGGGACACTGTGCCACCGTCTGAGAGATCAGCACAGTCTCATGGAAGAAAACACCAGGCTCAGAAGCAGCTCTATGGCTATTTCACTGATGCTGTCACTGTTCTTCAGGTGAGCACCACCAGCCTGGCCACAGCAGCAGCTCAGCTGTGACAAAAGTGATAGGCCTATGAAACGTAAATCAAACCGGAACAGGCTGTCACTGCTCAAGTGAGACACGCAGGGACACCATTCCTTGCTCCTGTTCTGCCCCTGCCTTCTAAAGCTGTGTGCAGATACATGTTTTACTCTGTGAGAAGTAATTGTGAGTAACTGCAAAAAACCACCACGTGTCCTTGTCCTCCCAAATACCCACATTTGGAAGTAAAAGGTATTAGTCATATGTATTTTTAATTGGTAAAACAATCAGACATGAATCTGAATGCACAGAGGGGAGGAAGACAGGAAGGATGTGGTGTTATTTTATCATTGTTTAATAGGAGAGGATAGTGCTCCAAGTCCTTTTGACGTCTGAGAGTTTCTCTGAATAAGAAGCTGTGACCGTGGTAGAAAGCAGATCAACTCCCTGCCAGTGCACAAGCTGCACTCCACAGCACAGAGCTGAGGAAACCTCTCTTCAGGCCACTGGCAAAATCAGTTTCCACCAAGAAACCAGACTGATCCTTTAACCAAGGAGTAGTTCTGTATACCACACATACCTTTTTTCCTTCCCCTAAGGACAGCTCCTTCCATCACAGACTCTCCTTTGCTGATAATCAAAGTGCAGCTGTTTTCTGAGTGAGAAACACCTGTGTGTGGGATTACTCCAGTGCACTGTTTATTGTCTCCATACAATCCATTTTACAATTATCACCTTTAGCACAAAGAGAAAGCTACTTTTGCATCGTAGACCTGAGAACAAAAAGCTTATGAAAAAGCCAATTCTTCCTTCCTCCGTGAACTTCAACAAGGAATATATGATTTTTCACTGTGCCTTTGTTGTTTTGACATAAAAGAAAAAGTCAGTGACATTTTCAAGTTTTGTTGTTGTACACCAGCAGGGTTTCAAATACTGCAGAAGAACATAATTACATTTACAGATGCTTTTGACTGGAATTTAAATGTTGCAACAGTTATAATAGTCTCATAGAGATAAGAAAAACAGGAATTTAGTTCAAAATGTATGTTCTGGTCAAACTGAAAATGGGCACCACCTTTTACTGGAGTACCTTTTGGCATCTAAAAGTTTTTTCTATAACTACTAGAATATAATTTTCCAAACCATCAACTTCCTACAGAGAGAAAAATATACATCTGACTATTTAATTGTTCTCAGCTGAAATAATGTAAAAGAGAAGGCATAACACATATTTAATAAAATTGATAGAAAGTCACTTCCTCCCATTCTGATATTTAATTATATCTCATTAAAAAAGCAAAAAATAGTACAAATCAAAGTCCATGAATCAGCTGTTTACTTTATTTATTTATAGGCATTTATGGAGTGCTCATCACCATAGCAACTAGGAATCTTTTTTCCCTCTTGTTCAAAGGAAAAGTTGTAATTTCAAAATGCGATCCTTTGATGTCACAGTGCAAATAGGTACTTAAGTCCTGTGCTGCAAACACTTCAGGCAGGTGCCTGAAGTACATGTACCAAGTCAAAGGTGTGACAAAGGAGAGAAACAGAGAAAGGAAAAATGAAAGGAACCATCAAACAAGTGATAAAAAGGGAAAGAGTAAAGGGCTTTCCTATGAAAATCCACAGTGTGCCGTCTCCCACAATAAGCCATGGTCGCCCCAGTACTTTTTATCTGTAATAAATAACAAGTGACTAGTTCACAGAGAACAGTTCAATTAATGAAGAGCAATCAACAAGTTCCAAATTTATGCTGAAGGCACTGGTGAGTGTTCTTAAGAATGATTAAGAACAATGATTTCTAAAAGGATAACAACTTAAAAATGAGGCTGCAGAGGGCTGTCTTCCTTTTGTGAGCAGAGAGGTCAGGAGCCTCACTTTGACTACTACTCTTCGCTGATCCCGCAGCAATTAGGCATTACCAAATTCCCACAGAATTAATAGACCTTTTTTAAAATGCCATCTGCTCACAAAACATCAAAGAAATGTGTAAATTAGAACACTGTTCCTGCATACACCATTATAGAATGAATTACTAGGTATATACTGCAATTGCAGTTTCTTCATGATATTGCTGTGAACTTCTTTTCAGACCCCCGAAAGAGACTGAAATTGGTTTGACACTATTTCATCTGGTTCCTTCCCACCATTGTATAGATGATACATATACATGAGCAATGTAGGATTTCAGGTTCTTTTTAAAGCTAATGAATTTCTAATTGGGACAGAAAGAAGAAGAAAAAAAAAAAAAAAAAAAAAAGATGTCTTTGGCCTGTTGTCATTTTGTTATATAAGAAACATTATGATGAAGTTTTTCTCAACGCACCAGTATGTGAAGTTATCTTCAACTCTGTGTTGAGCTTGATCCTGACTTCCTCATAAGCCAATACTGTCCAAAGCAGTTAAGTGTTCAGTTGATCCAAATGAAACACATAAATCTTTACTCAAGACTGGTGGTTATTTCGTAATCTTTTTTTTATACTGTATTCTAAATAGGGCAGAAGCTGCATGTATGACAGCAAGAAAAGTGACAAGTTCCTTATCTGGAAAAGCACCAGCAGGCTCTGTTATCAGAGTAGACCAGCTCTTTTAAAGTGGATTGATGAAGCTATTTTTAAAAACATCTAATAACATCACAGAGGAGACTCTGATCTCTGCAAAGGTGAGCCGCACAGCTCGATACTCCTGGGAGGCAGCTAATGAAACTGAAGCTTGTCACACACAGACTGCGTCCAGTAATTGGCTTTGAACTCTTGCAGCTGAGCCTCCCCCGTGCTGAGCTCAATGCTCCGCTCACAGCTTGCACCAAACGCAGGCAGAGCTTTGCGCTGTCTGGCACGACCAGGTGTGAGTGGCCCTCTTTGCCCTGCCCGTGCCACCAGGCACAGTCTGCATACTTAGAAGGCAAAGAGAGAAACCTGCTTTTTCCCAGCCCCTCACACCCACCAGTTGGCTTCCAGGACAAGGAGAGACAACTGTGTAGGGAAGGTGGCAGAGTGGTGTCGGAGCAGGTGGTGTGCTGATAGAGAAGGGAACGCGTTCTACCACAGAAGGTGCAGGGAAGGGCGGGGAAGACCTAAAAGGAGAAGGAAGAGGGTCCCATGTCATGCCTTCATATAGCACAGCAGAACCACCAACAAATGCTAACCCTCAGTCCGTGCTCTGTGCCAATGGTGCAAAGTCCCTTAGGGACAGCTGCTGGCTTCCCCAGGAAGGCAGCCAGCAAAACAGGGGAGCATCACTCATCTTCCCCAAAACTCCACTGACCTTCCTAGCACACTCTTCCCTGACTTTCGTGGACCCACAAACCCACTCTACCTCTCAATGTAAACTTTAACACTGAATTCTGCAACCACCCTGGAACACAACCTAAGAAAATACTGTCCCACAGTGTGAGAAGACTCTTTGTCCTCTCAAAGAAATTTTATCTGCATAGCTGAGGACCTCTGATGTGGTTCTGGCTCTGTGGTTTAATGCTCTTCTCTGCATCAACTTCTTTTCAATGATTCTTCCTGCCTCCCACTACTTCCTAGAAAAATCCACTCCTTCACAGCCTAGATACACCCTGACTGAGAAACCATTTTAAATAGAAAGCAGTTTTTCCTGCTGGGAAAAGTCATCTATGTCTCTGATCATTTGATAGTTTTACTCGCGGAAGATCTCTTAAGTCTCTATGTTCTAAAACACCTCCAAAGACCTTGCTATGTTAGAGCACAGGCCAGATACCTTAAAAACTCTGGGGAGCAGCAACTGAATGTGGGCTAATGTCATGTTAAACCCACAGCACTTACACAACACTTTAAAGCAACATTTCTTAAGAGAAAGGGGGTGAGAAAAAGGGGAATGAGAATATTCAATTTCCAGATGACTGAAGCAAACCTCAGTAAGCTCACAATGAGATGCAACTCAGGAGACTGGAAATGTAACTGGAAAGAGATTTCCATATAGTAAATCCATTTTGTACAATAATGAGTGGGCTCCAAGTAATTAGTCCCAAAACATTACCCAGGCACCTAGAGTACATGTTCATGGCACACTTCGCAAGTATTGGAAGCTGAACTGCAGCTTTGATGACAGCTAATTAAAACACAAAGGTGAGACTCCAACTAAAACTGCCACCTTGCAATCGTAAACCGTTCAAAATGCACTCTGGCAGAAAAGCAGACTGCAAGGCAGCTTTCCTGTATCTAGTTCATGCATTTGGTAAGCAAAATAACTACCACTGCAAAATAAACACCCTATCTTACAGCTGATGTGTTGAGCATAAGTCAGATTTGTTTCAAGGAGAACATCCTTGCAGAGAGTAAGAGCTCTTCTGGTTCTCAGCTAGGACAAGGCTTGAGCTAACAAGCCAATCAATCAGTTTGAGCGTTTTGAGATTGCTCTTAAAAGGAGCTGTTTCTGTTTTATTACCAAAGTCAGCAGTCACCATTTAAAAGTCAGCATTTGTCAATAGTTACCCAGCAATGGCACCGGTGTGAAAACACTGATAGGTTCCCTTGGCTTGAGCAGTTTTCCAGATACAGTCCTTATTCTCATCAACAGAGGAGAGTGTGCCTCTCGAATTTATTTATTTTTCCAAACATGCAGCCTTTATCTTCATAGCCCATTTAAACACTAGGTCAATTGAGGGGGGCTGGAAGGAAGCGAGGGGACCCAGCCGACACGCGTGGGCCCACCCTCGGAACATGCATGTACAGAGCATCCAGGCAAGAGAAACTTTTCCACCATGCTTAGTCAGCACGCAGTAATTAAAAAGGCGCAGGGTGTGATAAGCCCGGCATCCGTATCCATTGGGGCCAAACTCATTGCTAAGCTTTCAAAGCCGAAGACAGGTGTCGGGGGGCTAGGTGGGTGGTGTCCCAAGGCACGCAGCCATCAAGGAAATCTGTCAGGAGACCATAATTACATCTTTACCTGCCCCAGTAGGTTTTAAACCTGCAGCGCCTTTGACCTCTGGGGAGGTTATTAGAGTTGTAATTGAACAGCTGCCTGCGGGAGCGGGCACCGCTCCCCTCACCGCGGGCTCTCGGACCGCTCTCGCTGCCCTGACGCGCAGAGGCGGCCGCGGCACCAGCCTCTCTCCGCGAGGGTTCCCTGGCTTGTCCGCCTCCCCGCCGCGGGGTCGCCGCCGACCACAAGGGACACGGCCCGGCTCCTCCCGCTCCCCCATCACCCGCTCTCCCTCCGGGAAAGAGGAGGCGGCAGCCGCCGCCGCCGCCGCCCCCCACGAACCGCCCCCTAAGGGTGCCCGGGCCGCCCCGCGCCGCCTCACCTGCCGCCCGCGGCAGCGACCGCCCCTCGGCTCGGCCCGGCCCGGCCCCGCCGCCCCGGCCTCCTCCTGCCTCACGGTGTCCCCGCCCGCCGTCGGGGCGGGTGGGCCTCGCAGGCGGCGGCCGCGCATGCCCGGTGCGAGCGAAGGGCATTGTGGAGGCTGCAGTGCGCGGGGCCCTCAGGGCGGCCGCTCTGCCTCTGCGTTCAGTGCACACCCTGCCCCCTTCTCCTGCCCCCGCGTTCAGCTCACACCCTGCTCCCGCTCCTGCCCCCTTCTCCTGCCCCCGCGTTCAGCTCACACCCTGCTCCCGCTCCTGCCCCCTTCTCCTGCCCCCGCGTTCAGCTCACACCCTGCTCCCGTTCCTGCCCCCTTCTCCTGCCCCCGCGTTCAGCTCACACCCTGCTCCCGCTCCTGCCCCCTTCTCCTGCCCCCGCGTTCAGTGCACACCCTGCCCCAGGCCCTGCTCGGGGCTGCTCCCCGCACACCCTGCAGCCGGTGCCAGCTCCCACCGCTGCTCCCACCGCAGCCCGGCGGGTTCCCCTCCCGGCTTTCTTCCCGGGCTGCCCAGCCCTTACCTCCTCGGCTGATCGGTTTCCCGGAGCCCTCTGCTTTTTTCAGCCGTCTGCATTGCCCACCTGCAGGTCCTCGTCTTTCTCCGAAATCTCCTCCAGCCTCCACAGAATCCTCAAGGCTGGGAGAGACCTGTGGGATCATCCAGTCCAGGTGTCCACCCAGCACTACTGCTGTAACCCCTAAACCAATTCACCCGGCACCGGATACAAGTGTCTCTTGAACACCTCCAGGGGTGGTGACTTCAACACGGGCCTGGGCAACCTGTTCCAATGCCTGACCACCGTAACAGTGAAAAAATGTGGTTTTAGTATCTTATCTAAATCTCCCCTGTCCCAATTTAAGGCCATTTCCTCTAGTCCTCTCATGCTAGGCATGGCAGAAGAGACTTGACCCCCTCCTCGCTGCAGCCTCCCTTCAGGTGGTTGCAGAGGGCAATGAAGTCTCCCCTGAGCCCCTTCTGCTGTACCTTCCATCACCTCCCCACACTGTCCTTCCCCTGTCCCCCCTGTCCTCTGTGTCCCTTTCTAGCCCTCTGATTCCCCTGCCCGATAGGCTTCTTCCTTGCTGCCCACACTCCTTGTCCTCTTCCACTCAGAAAGAGGTGCTAAAGCAGAGGGCACCCATCCTGATGATGAGTACACGGCTCCAAATCCACCAGGGAAACATGACAGATCACAGACACCTGCATCCTTAGGAACCTCAGGAAGGTTCCTTCCCACCAGGGAAACTGTGACAGGGGTGGCAGGTCACATTCACGTGGTGGTGTTTGCTACAGTCAGGCTTCACCAGAGCAACCCAAAGACCATTACAGCTTGAATAAACCACCGAGAGCACGCTGAGCCTGCAACAAGAGGTTGAATTGCCTGAACAGGTGGATGTGTGTGTGTAACAGCACCTCCTGCTCCCAGCCTCTCCCAAAGTCAATGGGGCTTTTGTCATTCACATCATTGAGGTTTTGGTTTCTCATGGGAGCTTCCCATTTCCAAGCCCATACAGAGCTCTCACTCAATAGGAAGGACAGATAGAGGTTTGGTAGCATCTTTCACATTACTGGTGTTTGTATGCAAAGCTAAATGCTCTCAGAGTGACAGGACTGCTAAACATGCATGCAGGAATTTAATATAAAAGTTTAACCATTGAAAAGTTTGCTCCGGAAAAGCTGATAATCATCTGGGGGAAATCAAATCTAAGAGTTTAGTGCTCTTTCCTCCAGCCTCTTTTCTTCTGCTTTACAGATTTTGTAGCTAATAATCTGAAGGATTATCTTGTGTTACAAGAACTGAGGGTTTTCAGGAATGCTTGTCGCTACTTAAAATTTAATTTTGTTACAGTCTCTATGAATTTTAGTGTTGAGCTCCCATGGACAAGGCAAATGTCGGGCTTCTGAGATTTGTTTTTCAGTTTGTTCAAGAACTATTACACTAATGAAATCTATTGCAAGAGATACCATCTACTCTGTTTCTTGTTAAGTTTCTTTGTTATAGTCCAGTCTTGGATAGACTTCAGAATGCTGGACCTACATCCCTTTAACTAGAGCAACAGTGGCAAATAATCATTATCATCATAATTTTCATTATTTCATTGGAATTTTCACAGGAATAAAAAGTCACTGTTTCAACAACGTTTGGAGATAGCTATTTATCTTTCCAAAACATTTGTGAGTAGAAGTTCTGAATAAGATTTCACAAATACCTACTTGGATATTGACGTAAATGTCACCTGCAGTGCTGCTTTTCCTCCTTGTTATGAAATATTTAATGAACAAGTCAAAAGCCAGACACTACAGCAGTTTGAACCAAGTGGCCAGTCACATATCACAGACGATGAATGGCTAAAGACACAGACATAATCGTTCAAGAAAAAAAGAACACCCATAAGCTGAAATATGTTTCTATGAAACATTCATAGGGTTGTGGTGATTTATTGTCATGTCTGCTTCAGAATAACCTGCAGTGGGAAAAAGAGCGCAATCTGATAAACTTTTCATGCAAAACAGTTCAATCGTTATTCCTGGAGTAAGAACTTTGTAGACCCACATCTGTTTAAGCATATCGTCTATACAAGGTAGGGGTGCATTTTCCTTAATGCAGGGTTTTACAGGGGATACCTACTGGAAGCAGTGTGAACGTGCTAATGGCAGAGACAGTCCCTCCAAGTGCCCAGGCATAGGTGCCTAGTGCAATTTTGGACAGTTTAGGTTGCCCGAGACATCTGCACGAGGCTGGTAGGTACAACATGGGACCTAGAGGAAGATGCTGCCTGGTCTGAACCTGAGCTTCAACATAGTGTCACTCAGTTATATTGTCCAAATCACTTCTGATGTGACCATTCAGGGGATACATCAGCTTTTACAGACATAGGCACAGGATGAGTTCATAACTGGGAGCTAGAACAGTTGAGCCACCCTTTACAGTTCAATAGACAGAGCTGTATCTCGAACCTGAAACAAACACTGGAATATTTCCAACACATATGTCCACTCCTCACATCACCTTCTACACTTGGGCTATAGCACTCTCTGTATGTGCAGCCTCTTTGAATGAGAAAATACTAGAGGGTTGGGCCCTGGAAGCTGAGTTCACCCAGCAGAGTCACTGGTGTGCCTGCTCATGAACATCAACACGTGTGACTGCAGCACTTCAAGCCTTACTCAGCTGAAGTCAGCTAGATCCACTGGCTTCTTTGTTGTGTGTCTCTGTGTGAGGCTGCCTCTGCTTTTTTGGCCATTTTACCTAATGCCTCTGCTTTCCCTTGCTTTTCAATACCTCTGTGTGCTGCACAAATTGTGGGCACTTGTGCTCTTATCCTCCCCACAGCAGGAAGGAGAGAAGGATCTACACAAGCTGTCGGTAGGATCTTGCTAGGATTTAGCCACTCAGGTTTTTTTTTAATGTCAGCTTTCTAAAATGCATTTGGTGAGGGTAGTGGGATGGGACACACAATCCCAAAGGATGTGGTGTCACTAGAGGACACAAAATGATTCACACGAACACCTCTCAGTGTCAGAACAGAAAAAACAGTGCCTTTATTCTCTGACTCCAATATTTATAGATTCTCGACAATGACCAGGGATTGGATAACTATAACTATTGGATAAAAGTTACCACTTTTCCAAACACACTGGTCATGAGAAACGTCCATCAGAAGATGTTTCTTAGAAGGAATGTGATAAACAACACAGTTGTTATAAACAACTTAGGACTTGCATGGAAGAGTAACTAAAACTATGGAAACATTATCAGAAGGTTTCATTTTCAAAGCAACATCTCATCCTTTCTCCTTTAAAAAAGAAAAAAAGAAAAATGAACAATATTCTAAACAAAAAGGAAAATAAACAATATTCTAAACAATCAGAAGGCTCTAGTTTCAGGGTGATAATATGGCAGTGTGCCTGTGGTATAATCAGCTCAGCAGAGCCTGTGGACCAAAGTGATTCCAGTCTTGTAAGAGGTAATAAGCAACATCCGTGGAGTGTGCTGCTGCCTAATCATCCTGCCAAGGAAAACCATTTCAGCCAAAAACATCAGTGAGGCCATTTGGGACTAAAGGCACCATGGAACTGTCTGTGCATCCGCTCAGCATATTCTAAATGCGGGCAGCAGAGAGAGCTGAACAAGGGACTTTGAAAGTGCTATATGCCTCAAACCTCTCTTAAAAATTCATGTAATTCACTAAAGAAATTATACATATTCATGTCATTTTACCTCAGGACTATTAATTTGTTTGGAGGGGATAAATGCTTTCTTGCCTCCAAAGAGCAAGATTTCATTAAACTGTCTATCTTTTGGAAAAAGCAAGCAGTGACCCCAATCTCTGCAGTACCTGGCAGCCAGTAATAGCTGTATCATGATCAGTATCTGCCCTCTAGTAGCAATTTTTCACACAGTGATGTCAGACACATGCAGGAGTAAAAAAAGAAATAAATCTGCTGCTGAGCAACTCTGAAATAACTTGTGCCTGTGAGGCAGTGAGGACACTGGGTGTTCTGAAAGCACAGCTCTGATCCCGGTGTTTCACTCCTTAAGCCCAAGGGCTGCATAATTGCTGGTGTTGCCAAAGAAGGTTAAGGCTTTGTTTATCTTGTTGCAGGTAAAATGAGGTGAAATTAGCACTTGTGCTGTTCAACAGGTAAGCAAACGTGACTACTCTGTACAAAGAGAGATGAAACAAAAGACTTCTAAGGATGACAGTTGAAAGTATCCACTAGTTTCATGGTGATACTAAGAGAACAAGAGGACTTCCCAGTCCCTCCAGCAGGGAAGCAACCCCTGCTTCTGCTGTTAGCAGTCAGATCCCACTGAGTCCAGAAGTGAGCAGCACATGGCAATCCACACGAGCATGACAACAAAGCAATGGAGAGAGCAGCTCTTTCCTAACTCCTCCTGCAGTGGTGACAGCTTCTGCTTGGTTTTTGGAGTGGTCTGCTTAGTTTGGAATGCAGGACAGTTAGATAAGCAAACACCTGATTTATTTAGCCATTTGCTTATCTAACAACATGGTACAGGCAAACTATTAAGCAATAAGGAATTTTTCCTTATAACAGGAAATCTATTCATATATGGACTTGAAGTAGATGTTTCTGTTAAATATAGAAAAAGACTTGCACTAATCTAAATTCAATTAAATATAAATCTTCACAATACAAAAAAACAATAGGTGGATGCTAGTGACAATGAATAAAAAAGACAGAAAAATTGAGAAATCCAATGACAGTCGGCATCAACAGATGTGCCAAAAGCTCCCTTGTATAACAAAATGACTGTCTCATGAAATATTAGCAACTATCCAAAACTGGGAAAGTGTGAAAATCTTGTTGCTGTATAAATTATCTAAGACACTCCTGCCAATTATAGACTTGCTGTGAGGAAGAGAGACATTGGTAATCATGACAGCGACTATGTTCGAGTGTCATGTGAATATTCTCAGGCAATTATTGAAATCAATCATTTCTTGTCCGTGTAGGAAAGATTCATCACTCTTAGTACTTCGTGTCACTCAGTGACTGAATTGATGTGGTGTTCTGTAGTCTGCCTGGTTAAGGTGACAGCACTGTCACGTATTTAACTGCTGAGGTGAAGAGATGTCCAGCAGAAAGTAGGAGAGCATGGGCCCAGAATCATGAGAAACATTACACAGCTCATAAGAGACCAGTTCCCTTCCATGCTGAGCAATGTCCCACCCAGAGGCATTTTTGGAAGTGGCAGGAGCAGTGTTGGCTGTTGCCACTGTGGCAGGGCATGAGAGGGCTCTAGATGCAGGGGGAATGTGATCCATCTAATCTCTCTTCCTCCACACAGGATGTTTATGAGACCGGCTAGCCATGTCTTGTCATTACAAATCCTCCAACTTCAGTTCCTGGCACCTCTGTTCACTGAGAATGACTCCCATATTTGATGATGTTCTTGCCTCTTGCTTTCCCAGTCTAGTGTGCTCTGACCTATCCTCTCATACCTGCTGTTCTGCATAAAGAGGGCCTCCCATCACCACAACTTCTTTCATCCTCCCACCCTTCCTGGCAGGAATTCCTCTAATAGAAGGTTGTGTCCTGCTTTCATGAGAATTACTGCTTGTAAGAGACACGACTGAAAATGTTCAATGTCTCTGTGTGTTCACCAAACTGTGACTACATAAATTATGATCTTTGACTTGGCTTGATACATCTGGTCTTACCTTCCCTTTTTTTGTATATTGTGAGGTATAATTTATCAATTTACCTTTTTGTTTTTAATTAATATGCTCCATCTATTCCTTCTGCCTCTTCCTGTAAACTATGCATGCATAAAGGCTGATTCCAGCCCGCTGTCACAAGGGGACGCATTAAAGCTGCAGATCCGCCTTTGCAAAGCCTTAAGCATCTGATTTTGTAAATTAAATAAAATACCATTTACATGTTACTGCTAAAAGTACCCAGTATCAGCTGGGTTTCAGTACCACAGGGCTTCCCTGCTTCTGTTTGAGAAACAAAGCTGACACCAGCAAATGGTAACTTGAAATGGAATTTGTTCTTTAATAAAATAACAAAACAAAGTCTTCAGAGAGAAGTAGTTTCCTTTTTTCTACATGTGAGTGTTTGTAACAAAATAAAAGAGCGTTTACCTCTTCAGGCTGGTGATAACAAATAAAGATGTGGTTCACCTTGACTTTCACATGCTCTGTCTTTTTTCAAAGAGCTTCTTTCCTTTATTCATGAGCTCTTTGGGGACAGGATTTTTAACAGTTCTTTCTGCCAACTTGTGGTTAGCAGAATATTTACTTTCCTTTTTTTTTTTTTTAAGCGTGTGTTGTGGCTCCCAAGTATCCATCTGTAACTCTCTGAAAAATATCCAGTAGCTTGCGGCTAGAATATATTTTGGGATGCCTAGTTTGTCACTGGTTAGCTTGGATGCTGAAGTTTAAACTGACACCTGAAATTCACTAAGATGACCAGTCCTTTGGAGACCCCCTCTTCAGCCATCTCTTCCAGGTCACCCGCTGAAATCCTGAGAGATTATTGACATTGGTACTGAGCCATCACACATGAGAGAATTTTGGGTTTTTTGCTTTAAGACTGCTTATGGCACAGATCATCCTCACTCCCTGGATCCCTTCTGCACCTCTAATGAGCTATGATGCCTTCCATTCACGTAAGGTTTTGCCAGTGTGTATCTTATTTTTAGAAAGTGATTTTACAGGAAAGGAATTTGTTTTATGCGTTACACCTTCATAGCAAAAGCGTGAGGTCTGGACATAGATAACTATCCCTGCTTCACTTGACAGTTGAGCAGTCCAGACTCTTGCTCTTTGTATCTGCTTTTTGTAAGATGTGAGCTTTGCCCCAGTGTAGCATGGCCTAACTTTTGTCACCTTCATTTAATGACACACGGAAATGAAACAAGGAGGCATTATACCTCCTCCCAAGACTGCAGCTTGACAGCTGTGTCCATCCTGAAAAACAATGGGAAGCATCAAGCCTAAAGCTAAGGAATCCCAGTCTTCCTTCAGGACAGTTACTTTCATTTTCAGCAATTTGTTTGGTTTTGCATGCATGCACAAGTGGGGATGAGTTACAATGATTTCTCTGCTCCATAAATCCCACTGCCCACTACCTGGGGAAGTGGTGGTCATTCCACCCTTCTTCTACCTGCAGAGGAGTCTGGCCTGGCTGGCTCCTGCCTGAAAGTGTTCAGATCTTTCTTCTTATTGAGAGAAATTGCTCTCTTTATCTCTTCTTCTGAGGGCCAGACTGTGACAGAGAATGAAGACTGGTTGTCCTGCTTTTCAGGATGATCCTGTTCCAGGCCAGCCAGAAGGTAATGCCAACTACCAATCCTTGTGTGGCATTGTTTTCAAGTGAGAATGTATGGTCCCAGTGAACTTTCCCACAACTTAACTAGAAACTTGCTCTCCTTGACAGCAGCCCTGGGTAGCACAGAAGTGAATTGGGAGAGCCAGGCCAGGTAATAAAGCTGGCTCCCTTGTTGGATTCTGTCTGCCCTGGGAAGTATGTTCCTATGAGCTCAATTTTTAACTAGAACAGCAAAATAAATGAAAACAAGGCAAAGAATAATGCTCCACTTCTCTGGAAACACAAGGTGTCAAGGATGTAACATGAATTCAGCATCTGTCAGAATCTGTTCACTAGAGAATTCATACATAGGATGGAAAAGAACTCCAGGGCAACAGCAACACAGGTACTCTTTTTCCCCCTTCCCTTCCCTTCCCTTCCCTTCCCTTCCCTTCCCTTCCCTTCCCTTCCCTTCCCTTCCCTTCCCTTCCCTTCCCTTCCCTTCCCTTCCCTTCCCTTCCCTTCCCTTCCCTTCCCTTCCCTTCCCTTCCCTTCCCTTCCCTTCCCTTCCCTTCCCTTCCCTTCCCTTCCCTTCCCTTCCCTTCCCTTCCCTTCCCTTCCCTTCCCTTCCCTTCCCTTCCCTTCCCTTCCCTTCCCTTCCCTTCCCTTCCCTTCCCTTCCCTTCCCTTCCCTTCCCTTCCCTTCCCTTCCCTTCCCTTCCCTTCCCTTCCCTTCCCTTCCCTTCCCTTCCCTTCCCTTCCCTTCCCTTCCCTTCCCTTCCCTTCCCTTCCCTTCCCTTCCCTTCCCTTCCCTTCCCTTCCCTTCCCTTCCCTTCCCTTCCCTTCCCTTCCCTTCCCTTCCCTTCCCTTCCCTTCCCTTCCCTTCCCTTCCCTTCCCTTCCCTTCCCTTCCCTTCCCTTCCCTTCCCCCTTGCCTCTTTTTTCTTCGCTTTTCCTTTCTTTTCCTTTTCTTGTGGTGGAAGACATATAACATTTGCCTGTGTATTTTGAGCAGGGAGTTTGGCTCCTTCCATTCATGTCACATCGAGGCAGAGCATCTCTCAGACAGGATCATTTCCCTACTCTTTCAGAGCACCTCTGTCTGTGAGCGTGCCCCAGCTCTCCCCTCATGCACTTTGTGCTGACAGAAAAATCATCTCCATCTGAAGCTGCTCCATCTCCCTGCAGCTACAGCCCCCTGTGAGCTGTGGCTGCCTTCCCCCTGCTCCCTCACTTACAGATGACACATCCCCTCTCATTTATAGTATTAAAATTATTTCAACGGGGTCACCTTCTGCTTCACGCCTGAAATGATATAGAAAATTAAGCTCTTCCTCTTGTACCACTTGTGTTTAAATAGTAGATTTTAAATCTGTCCTCACTTCTCAATCCTTTAATTTTCCACAGGCAGCAAGACTGCAGCAGCAACTCCTAGTGACTGCATTAGAGGTTAAAAAAAAAAAGAAATCACAGGCTCATCGACTCATACGATGTTATGATGAGCGAGGTGGATAATAATAAACATGCAGTACTCCAGTCACCCACTGGGTCTCTTTCCATTTTCTTCACAGAAAAACTAAATAACCTGCTGTGTGGAGTATGAAAAAGGTTGTATCAAAAGAACATCTGCACATTAGCGTAGTGATTAGCTTGTAGAGTAGCAGCCAGTGGTGAAAGGGCTTTTATCTTCCTTTCCACACACAACAATATGTGTCACGTGAAGGAATGCTTACACTGAAGTGAGACCTGATGTCTGTTGTGACTTCTCAAGCATTTCATCAAGATTTCCTTGCAGGTGAGTCTGGCAAAAGGCATTGTGCTGTTTAAGGTAAAGTGCTGTGCTTTTTTTAGGAAGTGTAATTGCAATTACTGTGTTTTACAGGCAAAAATGCTGCCAGGAATGAGTAATTCTTGGTATGGGATGCAGACAATACAGTAAATATGCAAACTTTGGAAATTGTGTCTTTCACTTAAGCTTGATTTAAATGTGTGAATTCTTTGCAGCTTTCTGGTATTTCCTAGTCTTTACCATTGTCTTTCTTTATTGCAGGTCTGAAAGAAGCTGCTGCCATATGGAGAGCTGGAGCAGCCAAGAGTTATATTCACCAGCAATGCACTATTCAAGGCATTTAGAAGCTGCCAGTCCTCATGGTCCCAGACCAAAGCTAACCTTTGTAGCAGCACTATTAGTTTTTCTTGTTTCTTTTTCCAAGTCAGATGGTGTTGGCACTCTCCTGTGAAGAACACTGGGTCAGATGGTCTGAGGGGTTGCTCCTCATGGCAATTCCTGTGCTAACTCAGATGCAGCTGCAACCCCAATTACATTCAGTTCAGGGGACAGAATAATCCTCTGCATTTCCTCACTGTGTACAGCACAGATCTGATGGGTCTCACCTGAGAACTGGAGCAGGGATGGAAGAAAGGAGGAGCTTTTGCTCTCTCTTTGGGCGGATAACGGTAATATTCCACAGAGAAGGCTACACAATAAAAATGAATCCAACTCTTTCATAGTGGCTGGTGACTAAAGACACAACTGCTTAAAGAAGCATCAGGCTATCGGTTCAGCCTTTCTTGCAGCATATCCTCATATCCAGAGCATACTCCAGAATGTGGCTGGGGAGTGAGACGGGTCAGAGACGCTGGAAAGATGAAAGCTATTGGATTAGCATTTTTGTCCTAGGGCTGTAATAGAAATCTTTAGTAAGCAGAGCCCAGGCGTGAAAATCACATTGTAGCTTGAAGATGAAGTCAAATTTTGAGCTGAAATTCACTCCCTTTAGCAGTCTCAAGACCAAAGTATGCACAGAGTCTCTGTAAGTCCTATTTTCAGGGTGTTAGCAGCACGTCGATCCCTCTGCTGGTTCCTCTCTACATGGATGAATTGGATCCAGAGCACAAACACAAGCTCATGGCAGAGCACTGCTGTAGGTCATGTTTGAACACAACTTTACTAGTTCCAAAATCAAAGATTAAAAGAAAATCAGACCAGAGGAGTGCTGACACATTTGGAAAATTTAGAGGTGAAAGGGATCTGGGGTCTTTTAATAAACTGTTAAAAATGTAAGATTGCAAAGTACCACTCTTCCAGAAGAGTGGAAACCTCAAGGCATGGTTCCAACTTTGAGTCTAGCTTGTATTCCTCTTCTGTTCCCTTTTACAAGACACAGTGATATTCTGCCTTGTAAAGAAGGTCCATGCAAACTCCTCTGAGCTGTAAACATCTGTGAACAGCATGTGCTGTCCATTTGTAAACATATGGACAAATTTATGCTAGGGAACATTTCTTCAGATAGGTAGGAGATGTAATATGTGACTAGGACAGTTATAGTCTGAGCCTTTCAACTGTGGCTTTGGTTCTAGGATCAATAACTCCTGTAGGATTACCCACCAAAGTGGTCTGAGTTTTCTAGCAACCATCTGCTCAAGGACAGTCTTCATGCAGAATAAGGAATGGAATAAGGAACCACAGGCAGCACTCTCAGACCAGGCAGCCTCAGACAATAATGCCCCCTACTGATATTTGAACAGTTCCAGGGGAAGGAGATGTCTCAAAGAGCTGGCAATTCCAGTAATGGAATAACAGCAAGAACACTTGTGAGGAGCACAAACAGGCAGCTTGAGACTCCAGACAATTAAGTACATAACATGGAGGAAAGTAACTGCTCAGAAAAAATCAGATTTTGGGAAAAGCCTGGTTTGAAGATCTCGTATTTTTAGGATGAAGTAGTCTCAGTAGCTAAAAGTTAAAATTTGGCATGTCAGCTGCCACAAAAGCCTATGGATTGTTTCATCCAGGCCAAGGGAGCTGTGGGTATGGGCTGCCTGGGAGCTGCAGGAGCACCATGAGCACAGCTCACACCAAGGTGTTTGCAGACCCACATCATGGTCGATATTACATGGTCACTTCACTTGGAGGGAAATTGAGACGAGGTGGAAGTGACATGACTACGGGTGTAAGCATGTACAGGTAGGCAAATTACTTCCTTTTAATTAGGGTTTCTATAATGCCTGAGTCCTCTTACCAGCCCAGCAGTTATAATCCTTTACAGCCAAATGCTGACAGCAATTTCATTGCCTACGAACCACTACTTGTAACAGCTTCACCAAAATTTGGTGTTTGAAACTTGGGTCGCTCTGTGTTATGTTTCATTATTATATATAGAGCAGGTGTTTCCAGTGCTTCCAAGGAAAAACATTTTATATTTTATACTGAGTGTCTGTAGCCTAGGAATCACAAACTTGTATTTTTAAAATTAAAATAAAGCTCAGATATTTGAGCAAAAAGACTGCTGCTTAGTTTCCTCATCTTCCCAGGAACAAAGACATCCATTCTGTTGCATCCACTGAGAGCTGGCCTTGGCTCAGAAGAGCACTCCAGTAAACTTCCTGTGAGGTGCAGGTGACTCTGTGGCTCAGTGGAAATTGCTGTACTTCCATCCACACACCTTCAGCAAGCCTTAAATCATCCTAGGAGCCACATCTGTGCAAAAAAATACAAGGATGAGTATGTCATTTGCTTGTCACACACGTATCCACGGTCTAAGAGGAAAGAACAGCCTCCTCAGCCACAGGAAAGCTGTTTCCTTTCTGGTGATCAGGTTGAGGAATTTCTATAATAGAGTCCTGTGGACTGTGAGCCTCAGGGCAAGAGACAGGACCTGGCTCTGATGCTACCCTTAGATGAGTTACTTCCTACTGTAAACACAGCCTGCATTTCCAAACAGCTTCTTCCTGCCTATAGACTCACTTAGAGAGTCAAGGGAACTTCCTGCTAAGTTTGCTGTGGCAGCCTGTCAGCATCCAATGAAGAGAGCATTTGCAAAAATAACAAGACACCTTAAGAAATCCAAAAAGTGAGTTTGGATTTTACTATTACCACTACCCAAAAAACACTGTGTATCAGTGTGCCCTTGGGAATACATTCAGAAAGTAAAATCCAGTTTCCTTATCATGAGCAGTAAACACTGTGAAGTTAAAACCTTCGGTGGCTTCTTAAGCTTTTATCACTGGATTTATGTCAGCAAAATAGCATGGAAAGTGTATTCAAGTGGTTATTATGCATCACTCTGATCAGGCCGCATGAAGTTGTATCTGGCACCTTGTATGCAAAGGAAATCTGCTTTTGATGGAAACTAATGCATGGTTAATTTGCTACATTAGCATGTGATAATTAGTACGCAGGCCTTATGATGTATTACAACTACATCTTAGTATGCATGCATGCAAATAGACACATAATACATCAGTGTGTTAAATGCAGCCATCTCTAGGACAGAAGGTGATATAAACAAATCTAAGCAGAAGTTTTGGACACAGAATGAAGGCTGCATAATGAGTGCCTCAATTTACAGTCCAATAACATATTATATATTCCTCTGCACACCCTGAACAATGTGCATATATTAAAATCTCTAATCTGTCTACTTTCATATTCCTGAATATATTAGAACTTTCTGTGGTTCTTTCTTTTTAAATTGCACAATCCAGGGTCACTTTAATAGTTGCATCTTGAAGATGAACAATGTGGCTGTGTCAGAATAGGACATCTCATCACTCTCAGTTTTGTGCATCTGTAACCATGGTGACTTTGTGGCTGCAGCTTTCCCCAGACTTGGTGTAACCTAGGGTGGATAAAGGCATGCTTCTCCATCTGGTGTGGATGTCACGTACAGGATCTCTTAGGATACATTTTAAATTACTATGTTCTCTTAATTACTCCTTCTGATTTCCTTGGTGAATTGCTTTTCTCAGGTTTCAGTGACTCATTGTGAAACCAAGTGATATCTTCAGGCAGGAAAATTCATCCCAGACCTCTGCACCTTCTCAAGGACAGCACTTGTCTGCAAAGCAGTGCAACCTGGTGCTTTGTGCTTGTGGCTACCAACCAAACATGGTGTTTTACAAGAGCAGATTTCTTTCCCTCTGCTGCTGACCTTGCCAAACCACACTGGAGAGGGTGGCTGTCCTGTCCTAAGTGGCCTTTGAGGGCAGCCCTGCTTTGGCTGCAGGCTGGCTGAGCTCAGAGTGGGCTCCATCGTAACATCTGCTATCAGGGACCACATGGTGGTGACCCCAGGAGTGCAAAGGTGACACATAATGGGGTGTAAGGACAAGGGAGGCTCTCATCACCCCCTTGGTCCCCTCCACAGCTGTCAGGCACTATAGAGATGACCTCATAAACCTATGGGACATGGTGCCATAGAAAAGCTGTCTTGGTGCTCAGGGAGGGAAGCTGTGAGCTGCCCAGCACATACATCCCACTCACTGGGAGCTACAGGCAGCAGTCTGTAAGTCTGCAAAGTGTAAATCTCACCAGCCACTGCTGAGAGGGAGCTTAGCCAGGCAGTGTCCTCTGTCACCACAATCTTTTTAGATTGCTCTGCTACAGCACAGTGTGCTGGGACCAAACAACTCTGGATTTAGCCTTTCATTTGACAAGGTACATAGGTAAGAGCTGTAATTTTTCCCTTTTGAGCAGTCACTTCTCCTGGTGTGTTAAACCCAGGCTTGGGCAGAGGTCCAGGCTGCACGAGCCCTGCACCCCGGGCAGGCGACACAGGCCATACACACATTTTACCCACACAGCACAGGACTGAGCAGCTGGGGAGGGGCAGTGCCAGACCGTAGGGGTGTTTTTCTCCCAGTGTATCTGGGGGGCTTGTCTTCAACTTGGCCTTCATGAACAGGGAAGTCACCTTACACCGTAGATTAATCAGCATTTAACAGAGCACCCATATATTCTTCCACTTAAACTGCACTAAACACAAGCAGTAACTGCACTATTTCCCTTTTTTCTACCTGGGCAATAATAGATCTTGTTTTCATGAAGTCATCCTTAGCTGAGCCATCTCTGTAAATAGCTGAGCCGTTGAGGTGCATTATTTATCACCGTCAGATGTTTAGCACACGAAACCGAGCAGTGGGCGGCAATCGGATCGCCTTCTCGCTCAGATGGGATGAGGGGATTTATGGTCAAAAGCTGTGCCATGGAAAGAACACACAGTACTTTTTAATTAAGGACGAGCAGTTGAAGACCAGTACTGCTGCATTTCTGAAAGAGGGCAGCATTGAGTTTTTTATCATATAAAATAAAACCCCAACAAAACACTTCTTGGCTCTCCGGTGATTGCGCAGTTCAGAAAGGAGAAAAGCTTATCACTAACATTTTTCAAAAACCTGTAGTATCAACTGGCTTTTAACTATAATTTCCTTTTAAAGCTGGCTATTTTTTGAGTGTTTTGGCAGAGGAAGGGCAGGGTTGGTGTTGTTTGCTCACAGCTTCATGGAAAATGCTGCTTTCTGATCTGCTCCTTGCCGGGCCTTTGCTGCTTCTCATTTACCCAAGACCATGAAAGTCACCCGAACTAGATAGTGCCTGGGCAGCCTTGTAAAGGAAACAAGTCCTGTAACACCCAGTTGCTGTTCCCCTCTTTTGGGGGCCTGTGGAAAGGAAGGATCTAGGGGTGCTCAGAAATTATCTGGGGAGCCACCAGCTCCTGCTGCAGACAGCTGTTTTGTGAACCAGCTTTGGGCTTGAATCGCTTTCTCAATAAAAGCCTCTGTTCCCTCCTGAGTTTCAAAAAGACCAAATAGCTGTGAGGGCATCCCACAGCTACAGCAGGAAGGGATGCTGCTGAATGGCACCCTGGGCAAAGGGCTGGACTCAGGAAGTTTTGAAGGGAGGATTTAGCTGGTGCACTGCTTACAGACACTGTCCTCTAACACTCTGTTTTCTGTCAGAAACACATCTTTTATCACTGCCAGCAAGAAACCAATTAATTTAATTCCTGAGCAACATAATTTATGATTAGAAACAGTCCCTGATGTGGGAATTTACAGCAAAGTCTGTATCTAACTTTCTAGTGTTCCCAGCCTGTTGCATCTCTGGGCTCTGGCTGCACCTCCATTTGTAATTGAATTCCTATTTGAAATTGCTAGAAGAGTGGGTGCACCACAAACTTGAGCGGACAATTGGAAACTTGCCCACTTAGGAGACATGAGACATTTTCCAGTAAATGTGGATGTTTCCCAAAAACAGTGGGTGTGAGAGCGTGTGTGTTATCTGCTGCAATACCGCCTCCCTGTAGGCATTTTCATTATAAGTTTGGGAGAGAGCTGCTGCATATTCCATCTTTGCCCTGTCTCATTGATATTCATTCATTCTCTAGTGGGCTTAATGTTGCTGTCTGCACAGGGGAAAAAATTAAAATAACAAGACAAGGAAATAATAGAAGAAGGAGGTGATTCTTTTTTAAACCTTTCTTGTGAGTGAAGACAAGGATTCATTCGTCCCGAGCCTTTGTTCTGGGAGCCCTCGGCACAGCAGTTGTCAGAGCAGGTTGCAGGAACAAGGTATTCAAATGCCTCAGAATACATCTATAAATCATGTCACCACTTTTCTCTGCAGGAGCCAAAGAGTAGGAGGGAAGAGAGATGAGAACAGTGAACAGATCAAACAAGCAACCTTCGGAGGAGACATCAGCCCCACCATGATCCTTGGCGTGATGTGAGCATCTTTGAGGGTTCCTGTAGGTAGTTTTATTTGTCTAAAATAGGATGGACCCTAACCAAATATTTATGTGTCTCTCCAGTGGCTTTCAAAATATTTAAAGTTCTTGGCTCATGTGGACTGAAAATCTTCAAAGGAGCACAAGTCCTCTTGACTTGTAAGATGATATGAGCACCTATGTCACATGCCTGCCTTTAGAAATACTTCTTGCAAAGCAGGCTGATGGATATTGTCCAGCTATCCCGGCAGGCAGAAGTTGTGCAACCCCTCCAAGGCAAAGGATATTTGGACAATGAAAGGGAAATGAGGATATTCCTGCCTCGCCCAGCCCTGATTGCCTTAGGAAGGATGCAAATGTCTCTACTGCTTTACCTGGAGGTCAAACAGGACCTGATCAGGCCAGGGTCTGCCGAGGGAAGCTCAGCTAAATTGTCAGGTCTCACAAGCTGTGGATGAGGGTCCTGGGCCCACTCAGTGTTCCTGTGCCATAGTCTGGGGCCAGGCAATGGGGTTGCTTCCCAGCCCTGGTACTCCTCATGCCGCACAGCCAGTCAGCCTAACGTGGGCACCACTGACTGTCTGTGGAGCTGGTGTCCAGTCACCATGGGGGAGAGGCTGTTGTGCCCCCTTTCTGACTCCTTGGGCCCATTGTCCCCCTCCATCCCCTGCACATTGCCAATTACTGTCTTTCTGCTTTACTCTCTGCCAGATCTCATTCCATGTCTGGTCACCCATTGTGGCCCAAGGTGTGTCACTGGCTGCCATTGCTGTCCCTTTGATCACTGCCCACCCCAAGAGGACCTTGAGAAATCGTGTGCCCAGAGCAGCATAACATTTTGGCTGTAGCTGCCAATACTTAGCCTACTTTGAAAGGGATCTTAGTCTGAGTGAAATCCTTGAAATGCTGCTTTCACCTGTGTACTGCAGTATTTGTACAGAGGGGTTCATGATGCACTTTATAGGTCTGGCTTTATGGGCTTTTAGGTGCTGTGCTTCATTTGTGCCTTCACCTCCCCTGTCTGTCTTTCTATAAATGCATGTCTGTGATGTGGAGTGAAGAATTGTTGAAGGTCAGGTTAGCTTAGCCATCTCCTTATGTGCCTTAACTACTCAGCTCAAGACTAACTTAGGACAGCTTAAATTTGAACCTGCTTATATTTGCACCCAGAGCAGATAACCCACCTGTGTCCCACGAGCTGTGCACAAATGGAGAGATTAGAGACACCAAGAGTTCAACTAAGTATGAAACTATCCACGGCACTACCATGCTGCTGTCTGTCAGATGCACAAGGACTGAGCTTTACAGAGACCAAACCCAGCAACTCTGTTTATCTTCTGTGCAAATCCAGAATAGTACTGGTTATCTTAACCTTAACCTACCAAATTTTAAACTTTGGGTGGAAAGAAACCTTCTAAAGGTGGCAAATGCTTGCAGTTTTGTTGTCAACATCCTTTAATGACCTGCAGCATTCCGGATGTAGGTCATGTTTACTACATTAAATGCTAGCAAACAACAACAATACAATTTCACAGAATAAACCACAAATTTTAAGCAGCAAAAATGCTGCCTTTGGAGCTTCTGTTCTAGATTAAGCATCTTTTAAGCCTCAAAGAAACAAAAAAATATGCTTTCCTTTTTCGCACCTCACCTCAAGATGACTGAAGCATTTATTGAGTGCTCATAACATAGCTTGTTATGTGTAGTTGTAGTAGCAAGCAAAGCAAACTGGGCCACAGAAGAGCTGTAATGTCAGAGGAAAGCAAAACAACACCATTGAGCAGATAATTTCATGCCTGGAAGAACAATCCTCAAAATTCAAGCTTGGGGAACATGGAGGTTATGCACAGACTAGTCCAGTGCCAGGGCTAAGGGTAGGGTACAAACCTTTAGTGAACAGCAAATCACCATTTTGTATATGAGCAGCCTCCACACTGAGATGGGGAAAGCCTTGAAGGTTCCTCCCCTGGCCAGCCTGGGCACGTGGCTGTGTGTTTCATCCTGCCTGGCATTCAGTTGGTGGGTGCCAGCAGGAAAATGCATAAGGGCATTAAGCCAACTTCCTGAGAACATGCCACTGCTTCACCCTGCAGCCAACAACAGCGATCACCTTCACTGCAAGAAACCCAGCTCTGCTTCTGCAGGGACGAACCTCACATGCTCCAGGGCGCAGGACTTTGCCTCTGGAACCTGCTGGAATGGGTGTGCCAGCATAACTGGGAGATACTCAGACACAGGATGGCTTAAGGGAGTGGAAATGATGGGAAAGAAGAAGGAAAAATCTTCTGAGGGGAAACATCTGTTCTCTTTACCATTAGCTACAAGTGGTACCTTTTTAATTATTGAAATGCTGGATCTGGCAGAGGCTGTGAATTGACTTGGTAATTATTTAGAAGAGCCCCAATTGCTGGCAAGGATTCCCATGTAGTCATTTTCTAACTGGATAGAGGGAGAAATAAACTCTTCAAGTATTTATTATTATTACAGCTTGTCAATTATGAAGATTTATTCATTCCTGCTGAGCTACCTTGAGACTTGGCTTTATCACTTCACTGCTGCTGCCACAACACTATTATATATGTGAAAATGTGAAGGTGAGGCATGCTTTTTGAAGTTAGACACAATTCATCTTCCTGAGTTTTGACAGCTCCCCACCATGTACAAGATAACACTGTCTAACACACCGACCACGGCATTACAGCCTGCTTTTCCTAGGTTTGATTCAGCACAGCTTCTTAGCTCACACACTGTAACATCTTTAATCAAGTTAAAAGTGCAATGAGACCCAGTTTTAGTGTTTTCCACAGCTATCCAGACCACTGTATAAAACACTCTGGTCCATTGGCCTCATGTGCTGCTGAGGTCACATTTAAGCCCATTGAAATTGGGTTTTCGGTTGGTATCTTTCGGGTCAGTCAGGTCCCAAATTTAGGGCAGGTTGACCAAGATCTTTAGGAAATGTGGGGATGTTGGTGTCTTGTTCTGTGTAGCTCATTTAAGCCTGTTCATGGATGAAACAGAGGCTCAACACAAAGCTATTGTTTTCTGGTCCAAGAAAGAAGTGGCTTATGATGCCATTTCCCTCAGGATTTGTGTCCTTTCCCTTTCCCTTTCCCTTTCCCTTTCCCTTTCCCTTTCCCTTTCCCTTTCCCTTTCCCTTTCCCTTTCCCTTTCCCTTTCCCTTTCCCTTTCCCTTTCCCTTTCCCTTTCCCTTTCCTTTTTTTTTTAAAAAAAAAGAGCAGCAGCCTTTTATGGTTTTGTTTGGAGTGAGGGGTAGATTTATTGGGGCAGAATTAAGGACATAAGAGAATGGGAGTGTCCCCTCGTTCAGACCTTAGTTGGAGAGGCTATGCCTCAGGAAAACCTTCCCCATCTCTTCCTTCCCGGTTGTCTGTCTGTCTGCACAGCTGCCTGTCACACTGCTTGCACTGCCTCTCAAGGTGTACGCTCTCCGGCTGCTAGGTGACTCCAAAATTTGCTTTCACAGGCTTTATTTTGGGAGCTATGTGAACGACATGGACTGTCCGTGAGGATCTGAAGCCTTGCTGCCTTGTGTGCTGTAGCCAGGATTCAGAGTGCCAGCAGCGAGCCTCGAATGGCTGGGACCCCTCCAGTCCCACCCCAAATCGGCAGTCGAGGTCCTGGGCAGGGGACTTGCCATAAAAATGATCTTTGCAGTCTCATCCCAAGCAACTGTGACAATTTGGGGCCATCTGCAGATTTGCCACCTCACTGCTCACCTCTTTTCCAGATCATTAAGGCATGCATTAACACCACCGGCCTTCGGAAGGAATTTGAGAGCCACTCCTACAGCTAGCCGGCAAAATGATCCCAGCTCCTTATTTTCAGCCTCCATCTGTGTTTTTGCTGTGCTTTCCCTCGCATGATGGGGCGATTTCCCAGTCACGGTTATGCAAGGTGTGTTAGTCAGGATCCCACACATCCTGTGCAGAATCAGGGCTGGAATTTCTATGTGAGCTTTTGGGGAGGAGCAGGAGCTGCTGCTGTGCTTGCCAGCTTCCCAGCTGTGCTGCAAGGTCTCTGCTGCCTGTGTCAAGGTTGTGCCATGCAACTCTTCCAGAGGCATGGGAGAGGCATTTGGTGAAGTTTCTTCTATTGCTGCTGGTCTGCTCTGTGGCTTTTTGCAGGAAGCTGTGCTGCACCTGCGATCTGGGATAGGCAGAACTTGGAAAGAAAAGATATAAACAGCAGAACCAGAGTCACTGCCAGGCTGAGCAATTAGTTTTATTTATACAAACATGCCTCCCCACTGTAGTTTTGCTTCCCTGGCACATCTTCATTTTTCTTCCTCCTCTCTTCTTCTCAGAACATTGAGGGGCCATGAGTTTCCCAGCCTTTTCCTCTGGCTGGCCACCAGAAGCCCTGCTGCTGGGTCAGCACAAGTGCAGTGCCCCCATGCAGCAGCCCCGGTGCAATAACCGAGGTGGATGAGGGAGAGGTGAGGGGGAGCCTGTTGGGAAATCTTCCTGTGTGCTAAACTGTGCTTGCTGAAAATACAATACAAATATACCATGGAATACAGCCCTGAGGAGGCAAAACAGTCTGGAGCCAGCCTCAGATTATATCTTCCCTGTCCACCAACCATTTTAAAGAGAGGCACACAACTCCAGTCGGGTGGTTTGTACTTAACACATGGGATGGATGGCAAACACATCCTTTGCTTACTTCCCTGGTTGCCAGTGCAGAGACCTGGCAGCTCCATGGCTGGATGGGGCATCATCCCAGATCTCAGTCATGGGCCTGGACATTGGCAAAGCACAATCCCTTCTTCCTAGCATCCAGCCACTCAGAGGAGCCAGCATTAGAGGGGACAAAAAAAACCCATTACCAGCTGTGGGATCTCATAGTGGGGAGTGCAGAGCCCTGGCTGCAGGTCTCTGCTGGAGAAGGGGATGTTTGCAGCCCTGGGGTGTCAAGGTTCAAAGGACTCTCCAGCCCAGCTGGGCTGTGTTTTTTTGGATGCACTGAATGGAAAATATTAGCCTGTAGACAAAACAGACGCTGTGAGGAGGAGCACGGGGCAGTATGCCCGCTGCAGGAGCCGGGGCTGGAGCAGTAAGCTCCCCACATGGCCAAGCTATGCCAGCTATGGGCTGCTGGGGAGCGATGCTGGCACCATCCTCAAACACCCCATGCTGGGAACAGCTTTTACTGCTTCAAGTCACCTGGGCACACTCCATGGAAAAGTTTAAAGGTGAAAAGTCCTCTTTGCTTTCCCACCGCCTGCTGAGGATGTTGGGAAAGGGTTCAGCGTTCATCCGCCCGTGTCTCCAGAGATAATGGGGAGGTGGCCAGCAGCTGGCCTCCTGGTCTAAAAATGGCTCTCTTTTATAAACATCCCACTTGTCTTTGGCAGGTAGTAACCACGAAGCAGGAGGTCTAACACACAAGCAGGACAGGGCTCATCTCCCCGTGTGATAAATATAGAGCTGGAACTGCATCACGCTGGAGGTGACAACCTAGAGCAGCCCCACAGACACACACAGGGGAAAATCCCAACTCTGGACATGCACCTCAGGTCAATTTTCCATAGTGTTTTTTGACTCCTACTTTAAATAAACCCAGAATTCATTAATTCAGAGCCTCTCTCTTTCTGTACCATCTGCTTGTGGGCCAGCATAACTGAGAGTACCTGGAGTCAGCTCTCCTGCCACCTGCTCCCGCTGGGTTTTCCTCCTCTAGCAAAGCTTTAACCTTTGGTTTGCAGCCTGCTCAAATGTGGTTCATTATTAATTGGCTGTAAAAGTGGGGCCACTGCAATGGACTTGTGGAGCTCCTCCCTCCCACCCGTCTCCCTGCATGACCCGGCCTGGCCAAGCAGGACAGGCAGAGCATGTCTCTGAGCCCAGCCAAGGAGGATTGCAAAGAAGGGACACACTGCATGGCATCCCACAGCTCCTGTGTCCAGTGTCCTCTGCAAATTCCCATCCAAACGCTGGGAAGCCAGAACTGATGGAGGGCCCTCAGGAGGAGGTACCGATTTAGGGACAGCCTTGTTTCTACCTTGCAGGGCGGCACAGCCTTCCCAATGCTCTGGTTTTACCAAGCTAGGCTTTGTCTTGCTCTCTTGCTGACCCTCATGCATGTTCAGGCCAGAAGAGACCATCACCATAATCTGGTTTTATCTTCTCACAACTCAGCTGTAAATCTTCACCCAGTGATTTCTGCACTGAGATCACAAGCACTGCCAGAGGTAGCACCTGGCTTTTCAGAGGTCCAGACCTGATTCAAAGACTTTGAACATCATTACAAAATTCTTTGGAATCTCTTCAAAAGGCTGATAATGCTCCCTGTGACTTGTTCAGATGGGAAACACAGCTTTCTGTGCACCCATCCTGACACAGGGCATGGCAGGCTATGTGCACAGCCCTGGTAGATACACGCCAGCCCCCACGAGAGGCTCCACACCTCCACCCCAGCACTAGTGTGGAGCTTAAAGAAAACAGCAACCCCCCCTCACCAGAAGATGAGTTCCAGATGTTTCCATCCTGGTCCTTTAGGGAAGGGGGAAACAGCAGCTTACCATCTGAAATCATAGCCCAGCTGGTGGGGTTTCCAGGCAGGTTCTTGCAGTACAGTTCTCCAAGTCTCTCTCTCCAAACCTGGGAACAAGTCCCCGCAATGTGGGGTGCCTGCACAGCCAACACCCCTGCTGCTGGTGCCACAGCCCTGCTGGGGGACATGGGGCTGGGGCAAACCCTCCACAGCTCTCCAGGAATCACTGGCCATCCAAAACAAACTTAAAACTCAAGCTTTCCATCTGACCTTCTTTTTGTAGTCCCGGAGAGAACTTTTGGGTACAAAAAAACAATTCCAAAGACCTAAAAATAATCCTGGACTTCTTCAATAGGGCAGTTGTATTTTGAGATATGTGGAATATTATCGAACACTGAGACCTCCTGCTAAAACTGTGGAGGAGATGAAAGCCCCTTAACTCTTTTCCTCTTGTCACCTGAGCTGACCTTCATGCCTGTGACTGCTTTTATTCGAGCACATTCCAGGACTCAGGTGGTGGCCTCGTGCTTCATGTCCTGCTTGGCTGGGACAAGGACATGTATTTGTCATTGATGTTCTCTGCTCCTTCTGCGTCAGAGAGCTCTGCTTTGTTTCTCTTCCCAAGACTAGCCAGGGAATACACAAACAATATTTAAACAAGCAATGGACATATTATTTTATTGAAATGATAAAAAAAATATAAATTAAAGGCCCCTTTTGTTTTATAAACCTGAAGGTTCTGGCTTAGGCCCTTTGACAGTATCCCTTCAGCACAAAGCAAACCTAGAAGAAATATGACAATGAGATATATTAGTAGCTTGAACTCTCTGCTCAGTTTAAAGCTATGTGTTATTGTAGGTCTGAAATGTTATTTCTGTTGGATATACAAAACCTTGCTCTTCACTCCTCTCAAACTTGTGTCCAACAGCAGGTTTTTGTTCTTTGTCTCCAGAGCCCAGAGCTCACTCATCTCATCAGGGCTGATATTGCCATGCTTTGCTCAGCTGAGTGCACCTGATATTTTTGCCAGTTGCCTGCTGCTCCTCCAACCCTGTTTTAAATGCCCATTTCAGGAAGAGAAACCTGCTTGCCTGGGCTGCAGCAAAAAGAAAAGGCTGTTCTGAACTGCAGGAATGAATAACCATCCCTTTTTTTATGCTAGTAACTTTTAAAGGCATTAAAATAGAAGGATTTCAGGGCAGAAAAATACGCATCACCAGGCTACAGATGCTGCAGAAGGTGGTTTCATTATGAGCAAAGGATGTCTGGGAACAGATATTCCTTTTAACAAATACTCCAGTCACTGTCTTGAAAAAAATCAGGTCTGTCACCTCCTCTGCTCACCTGTGAATGTGCATTGCCTCCAAATTCAGAGTTTCTTCAATCATTATATTGTCTACAGTGGGGTTGCTGCCTGCAGAGAGCTGCGGATCCCCGACCCCTGCACACACAGACACACATACTCTCTCACTCTCTCTCATGTCAACAACTATCTTTATGGACACAAAATCCCATGAAAACAGATGGTGCTGTAGTAAAACTATGATAAACAGAGTGATTTACATACACAGGCAACTTCAGCTCTGATTAGGAATAAATTAAGTAGAGACCCAAGATGCAAGCAGCTCACCAGCTCCAGCTCCAGGCACTCCCAGCATTGTTGATGCCTGAATCTGGGATGCTGCTACAGTCCCAGGTAATGCTGAAGCCTGAGAATTCCAGATTTCCATTTCATATCTAACTTGAGATGGAGTGTGCACCCAGAGCTCCAGCCTGAGCCCATCTCCAGCAGAAACCAATGGAAAAGATGTTTTACTTAGATTTTAAGAATTTGAAGCTGAGCCCCATTGTGCAGGTGTTCGTCCCCTCAAAGCTGGAGCCCAGCAGCTCTCAGCGTGCTTCAAGCACAGCAGCCCCAGGCCTCCCATGTGCTCAATGAAGTTGGTAAGGACAGATCTGTCCCCTTTCAGCTCCTCTTTGGCCATGGCCTCTGGGCAGGACCAGCCCAGTTATCCAGAATGGCTCATCCAGTGATGAGCCCAGCATTCCCAGCCCCCTCCCAGGGGAGGTTCTGAGGGGTCCGAGTCAAGGACAAGCGTGATGGCGGGGATGGTGTGACCACACAGGAGCACACCTCAGCCCACCTCCCCTGCGGACTGGGGAGGGAGGGATAAGCACCCTTTGAGCCTTCTCTGCTTGCTGAGAGTGGACATGGCCCCTCCAGCAGCTCCCACTGCCCCTGGCTCTGCCAGCCCGGACACGGAGCCAACAGCCGGAGCAGACAGCCGAGCCCTGGGCAAGGGCTCCGCAGTGCAGCACCTTTGCCTTTCCAGAGGGATTCTGAAATGGTGGGCAGCCAGCCCTTGGCCAGACACAGCTGCTGTACCTGGAAAGGTAAAGGGTAAAGCCCAGAGATTCACTGGTCTGTCTCTGCTCCACAGGGCTCCCTGAGGGCTTGCCAAGGCAGCGTGCCTCTCCTCATGACCCCTTATGTGTCCCGCGGGACTTGCTTTGTGAGAAGGAGGGGGAGGAAGGATGAAAATCCAAGATGAAACACAATTAAAGCCACTGGGAACCTGATGAGCTGGCTGCTCCCCAAGCAAGCACCCTCAGGGACCTCCCCCAGGGAGCAGGCTCCAGGGGCTCTTGCAGAAAACTCTCTGGGCAGCCTCTTCCCACGCAGTGCAGCCTGCTTTGCCTTGCCTTTCCTAACGCTTTAATTTTCAGGATTTTCACCTGTGTGGTTTAGTTTTTGTTCACAGTGTGTTCCCATATGGTTTAATTTGCACCTCTAAAATTAAAACAAGATTCCTTGCTGTTAGGGGGAAGCAGGTCTGATCACCAAGCCACAGAATTTTCTATTTTTCTGTCCCAATGAGCTTAGTCAAGCTCAGGGCTCCTTGTAGCCCTGGTGTTCCTTAGCCCAGAGCTACAGGAATGGGGAACTGTGGCAATGCCAGAAAATTTTCGTGAAATATTTTTTTATGTCTCATCAAGCTGCACAATTAAATGGCATTGAAAGGTGCCAGATGAGGAACACTGAAATTTGCATTTAATTTGGTGTGTGGTTGGGTTTTTTTAAATCCACCAGTAATCACTGCTCATAATATTCACAAGGAGCAAAATATTTCTTTTCAAAACTGAGGCTACTGTACTCCTGAAGTGGGAAAAAAGGGGCAAGAGCAAGTCAGAAGCTCTGTGACAAACGTCTGCAGCATATTCTGGAATATCATTAGAAGGTTGCAGCCTCCACATGCAGCCTGGATGGAGAAAACTCAGAGCTCCCTGAAGCGTGGGACTCGTGTAGCTCAGGGGAGACCTTCCCCACTGGGCTGGTGGGCTGGGTGCTCTGGGTCCCTTCGGCTCCGGCCCTTTCGATGTCTAATTCCAAGAGGGAAAGCTGGCCGAGGTGATTCACTCGGCAGGAATGTCAATACAGCACATCAGGCTGCAAGGAGAGAAAGCAGCCATCCTGGGCAGCCAGCCCCTGCCAGCCCCTGCCCAGCAGCTGGAGGACATGTCTAGGGAGGGCATGAGGAAAGCACAAGCATGCAATGAATCTGTCCCACAGGAATGCCATCAGTGGCTCGTGGACGTGACCTGCTTGAGATGACATCCTTGAGTTTAGCAGCCCTTGAAGGATTTTAGTTACTTAAATCTGTATAGCTGATTTCTGAGCCTTGACAAAGCTCCCAGCACCTACACCATCCTGTGCCAACAACCTCAAATGGCAGTGAAGTGCCAAACCACTGTTTCCTTCCGCTTCTTTTAAACATGCTGCCTAATACATTTACATTATGATTCCAAGCCTTGAGAAGGAATGAAAGTTACTTTCTGTTTCCCTTGCTTTCACGGACCTCCCGCATGCTCACCCTTGCCCTGCAGCCGTCTCACTTCCAGTCTATCCAGCCCATCCTCCCACAGAAACTGTTCCCTATTTCTGTCTGCCTTTTTTCCCCCCAGCAGCGCAGCATTAGCCATGTTGATCTACCTGAGGTATCTCAAACAAACCAATGGAGGTACAGGTACAAGAGTCACATCGCTGGGATGATCTCTCTGAGGTCATCATGTCATGCACATCATTGCCTTTTACATGGGAAATCTCACCATTATCCCCTGGATGCAGGGGATGATGCTCCAGGACATGACTGTGAGTGCACTGGCAGCTCCACACCCTTTGAGCTCAGCTCCTGGCATGACTGAATGATGTCAGGGATCACTTGGTCCACCTTGGAAAGCAGCACAAGTGAAGGACAGGCAGCATGACTGCCTCAGTTTCTCAGTTTTTGACCCAGAGTACCCAGAAAGCAAAGACAGAGCCCACACCAGAGGGAGGCTCAGGAACAACCACTGAGGAAATGTCTTATTTCGGATCCTGAGCGAAGAATGCCTCTCTCAGGAGGGGGTGGATGCATCTCTTCTCTCTCAGGAGGAACAGAGGGAGAACTCTCCTGCTAGGCAACCCCTTCCCCTTTTGCTTTGCTGTGCCTGAGCTCATGAGCATCTTACAATTTTCTTTGATTGCTGCCTTTACCTCCTGCCTTTGAGAAGCTGTGCACCCGCCTCTGCTTGAGTGAGGAATGATATTTTACCATCATTAAACCAGGCAGGCTGGCAATAGCCCATATGTCTTCATATCTGCCTGGCTTTAAATGTGGACCAGCTGTGAGGTGCATTGAGGACCAAACCCATTCACAATCTATCCAGTATCCCTCTGTGTCTGCCAGCGTTAGGCACCAACCTTGTTGAGTTTTCTCTGCTGCAGGTTGTGTTCCAGTCCTGACAACGTCCCACCTCTCATGATTTCATGCCCTTTCTGGCTGTTCACTTGATGGGGAGCTGAACAAAACCAGTACAAAAGGAAGCTATGGCAAAATTTGCAGTGACATTTTCTGGCATTAGTCTTGTTTTCTGGCAACTTGAATGTGGAATGTGTCTGATATTTATCAGAGAAAAAAAAATATCACGTCCTTTCTCTTCCTCCTGATATATATTAAAAAAATAGAAAGGCAGTCTGGAAGCTTTTAAGGGCCTATGTTCTTCCACCAAAGGCAGTCACAGATGCCTAAATGCTTAAGCACAGATGCACAGCATGCACCCCAAGGAGATTACCCTTCAGGATATCCTTCTTCATGCTGGATTACTTCTAAACGATGCAGCGTTTCTATTTCAATCTATTCAAATTTCTAAAATATGTGATTCCAGTCTTTTTTAGCCTCACACTTGATGTTCTGGGAATTGCCTGGCCATGTTTGTACCACCATGGGCTTCTTACACCCCCAAAGTCTCTAGGAAAATGACAAGTGAATGGAGTGCATGTTCCCCCATCCTTGGTCAGTCCTGCCTGCTGGTATTCTCCTGTAATGGAAAATATCACATCAGCAACACCTTCTTGGGTGGAAAAACCCAGCCTGAACACTTGTCCCTCTGTCTGCTAGGTGTCTTTTCCCCTTTTTAGCTCAATTTGTGTCCTGTTGCATGGCACTTTGGTGGAAAGGCCTACAGACAGGACCAGTGTGAAGCATAGCCATGATTTCTGTGCTTGCAGATGTGTGGATGCTTGCAGATGTGTGAGCCTGCATGCTTTTGTGTGTAAATGTGCATATATGCCAATATGTGAGCTGATCAGAGCATTTCCCCTGCGTATTCATCATTTATTACAATGCATGGCATTAAAAAAGCACAGTAGATGTAATATATAATGCAAATGTAATATGCAAATAATTTACTTAGTGTCACAGCAAGAACAACAGAAGACAAAGAAAATGACTCTCAGCAGGTCTGTGGGGTTTACATTTTACATTGCATCCTCACTCCAATTCCTGGGCTGGCATGAGGAAAATAGCTGTCAGGAATACTTTGTGTGGCAGCAGATGCAACGTGCAGAACTGCGAGCAAGCTGATGCAGTACCTTTTATTACCCAGATTAAGGATGGCAGACAATTTACTTGCTAAAGACCAACAGCAAATAATCTTTTCCCTGTGAAATGAATTTAGGCAGCTTGAGGTGGGGCCAGAAAGCAATTAAGTATACTATTAAAGCAGGGCAGGAGATTGTAATCATACATATGTATGTTACGCACTTACATATAGAGAAAGGCAAATAAGTCTGCAGCCACCTTTGGAACCAATATATTCAAGTTTGAAATGCAATAAGGCTGGAAATTAAGGGCTTATCTTCCTCTGTTAATGTGTAATCTTCCCCTTTAATCAGCTGCATTAATTATTCCATCACACTGAGTTTTTACATTTCTGAAAAGCAGAGAAGTTAATTTTGTTGTGGTTCGTGGCTTTTGAGAATTACCTGGGGCAGAGCACATCAGGGATGAAGACAGGCTGGCTGCTGACTGCCTCCCTCCCCTTGCAGGCACCCTGCTAACAGGGTCCTCACCTCCCGCTCCAGGCTGAGTCCTCCTGCCCGCCCGGGCGGCAAGATTCCAGCAGCATCTGGTGACAGAGGGATACTCTGCTCTGGATGTTGTCTGTCGTCAAGGAGACAAAGTACCCAGATTATCAGGAGAAGCAATAATATGATAGACATTCAGTGAAATACATGCAGCTTTCAAGAAAAAGTAATCAGAAATCTTCCACAGTTATACTGGGATTTTTCCTCCCTTACTTAAGAGGTCCCATTTATCCACCACAAACAGAAAACAGGGTTTGCTTTTGGCTGTAAGGAAGATGCAGACTGAGACGTGCTACTTACATGCAGAATGTTAATAAATACACGACGGGAGAATATTTTCCTCTGTCATAAGGGCGACAGCCACGAGAAAGCCTGATTAAGTGTGCTCCATTTATAACATCTGATTGCAAAAGGTAATCCCTGCTCGCCGAGGATGTGGCAGTCACGGGCACAAACCACAGGCTGAGGAAAAGGTCATCAGGACGTGGGGCAAGGGGTGCCACATCTGGTCCAGGGGAGCACCTCAAAAATCTTCCAACTCCACTTCCACAGGGGTAGAATGAGCGTGTTAACCTCTGGCTAAGGAGGGTGAAACAGGGCTTCCCAAAGCATTCTTTTCCCTCATGGAAGAGCCGATACCTGAAGGTAGACGTTGCTCTGGTGAGATCTCCTCACTGCTCTGAGACGTCAGCACCTCCACTGAGCCCATATTGCTGCTGCTGTCGCGGCGCGGCTGAGCCTCCACTGCCAGACTTAGATATATAAACTGCTGCAGCTCTAATTAAAAAGTGGATTTCTTTCTTCTGGGGCTGTAAAACATGGTGTTGTATACAGAGGTCAATAAAGGAAAACCAAGTCACTCTCCTTACCCACAAGATTGATGTTTCCCTACACTGAGCACACACCCCATGTACTGATTTTGATAAAATTACAATTTTCTTTGTTTAAGCAAAGTGTGCTGATATTATTTAAACATCCCAGATACATTGTGTTATTGAAAACCTTTCAGTTAACCCAAAATCCAGCTGAAAAGTGAATTTTATTTTCAGGGCATATTTTAAAATTTGTCATTTACTTTGGGATTAGGAGTGGAGTAAAATAAGGAAACTGCAGGAACAGAAATTAACCTGGTAATTTTTATATTAACTGACACGACTCACATTAACTGCTTCGGGGTTTTATTGCAAGACAGGGTTAAACTCAAACTAATGAAGTGAGGCCAATATACAGGCCAAATAACGCAACAGCTGGCACAGTGCTCTAAGAACTAAAAGAGGTCACTAAAAATGATGCCAGCTCACAGTGGTTTATATAAAATGTACTTTGTCAAACTAATCAGCCGCCTTTGATGAGATGATAAATTCTGCTGAAAGCGATAAAATGCCTTGGACTTGGTACTGCGTGACATTGGCTTAGAAACTAGGATGGCATGAAATCAATGTGTCAATATTAAATGAAATTAAGCAACTGCAAGCTGCTTAATGCCCACATCATAAAGTAAATTGTAAATAAGAATCACCTTGTGTGCATTACATGCAGGCCACTTTGGGGATCATGTATTTTGTGTCCATTACAGCTAATATTTGTGATAACTACTCAGAAGAAAACTTAACCACCACTGATGATGCTTGTGAGTGATACAGACCTTGGGGGATAACAGCAAGACCAAAGAAAGGATAGCACAGGTCAGCATCACCTGCACCTGAGCAAAAAACACTCAGCTGAGCAGAGCCAAACATAAACCCATAAATCGGAGGGGCAGAAGATAATGATGGGGCAGGTGACCCATGCCCATATCAGCTTGTGAGGTCAACTAGTACAGTAAGAGCCTTATTACAATTTAATATCCTAGAAGATCCTGGCAGAGCCCCACAGGCATATGCATCAGCCACCCTTGACCACCTCAACATTTGGATCCCTCCTGAGTTCAACCTCCTCTTTGCTGACTTGCCTGTTACTCTGTTAAGGCTCCTCATTGTTGCCGTGCTCTCCTTAATCCCTGTTTTGAGGCTCTGCACTCCCTAAAGAGGTAGGACTGCAATTATATTCCACCTGTAATCGTGGCCTCCCAGCAGGCTTCCTGCATTCAGCCTGAACCTCAGGGACAAGGGACACTGTCCCTTGCTTGGCTCATCCCTGGGGGCCTCTGGACTGCTGCTGACCTGGGATCTCTGGAGGACTTGCTTACGGGCTCAGAACATCCTTCTTCCAAACATGACAAATAAATCCTTAAGGCCTTAACAGCCTCACATTTTGTGCCATCTTTTATGTCCTCTCAGGATGTTATATGCCACATAAAACACGAGAGGTCATTAAAGTTAAAGTCAGAAACTAATTAGCCCATATTTACACTGAAAGATGCAAATAAATTATGTTATTCAAGTATCAGGCATGCCTTTTTAAATATTGGCTAATATTCTAGCAGAATGCTCAGGTTATAGAGATCACAGAAGATGTTTAATTTACAACAAGCACCCAAAAATACATGACTACAGTGGGGTAACACCGACACCAGGTGAGAGATGACCCTAATGCCACCTGCAAAGCTGCACTGAAGGCATTGCTCCAGGGCCTCTTACAGCTGCTGCCTCTCACAGGAGAAACAAAGAGCTGTGGACCCTTCCCCATGAGCCCATCAGCTCTGGCCCCAGAGGCTACAAGGTGCTAACATATGTTGCAACCAAAATATACCCCCTCGAGGATATCAAGGGAGCCATTTGCCAGAGCAGAGGAAGGATATTTAATCTGTTGTCCAGTAAAGGCTGAGTGCCTGCTGCTTCCTTCTGTTTGCTGTTTTTATTGGGATCTCTGCTATGCTCAGCTCCTATTTTCATGAAACTTGTAGGAACTTAATATCTTCGCGCCTTTTGTTCCTCTGTCAAATTTGTCTGAGGGCCGCCAGTGATTCCAGTGTAATAGCAGGAAATTCAAAGGGAGCAAGGAAGTGATTGCATAGCTGTATTTCCTTACAAAGAAGGCTAAAAATAACAGTGACCTTTACAAGCTCTATTTCTCCATGGTTTGGAGCAGAGTTGTGAAATTTGGCAGGTGCAAGAGACCTTTGGGGTGTGCCTTCTGCTGTTCCTGTGAAAATCTTCTCAAATTTGGGCTAGGTATAAGCCTTTGGAAAACAAGACCATATGTTAAGAATACAGTTCAGAGGCATGTAAGAACTTAAGCAATTCAGAGGAATTCCCCGATAATTTCACCCTCCCCAGGTCTCATGATACTTTCTTACTCTGTGCCACTGCCTGGCTCTGGGGTTTCCACCTGGATATTCCAGGACCCAATATGAATACTGGGGTGGAAAACAGGGGCACAGTTTCTTTGAAACTCCCTGTTCTCACCCTGCTAACAAACACAGGTTAAAAGGATGCTCAGAGCAACCACGTGAAGGGACAAGGACACAGACCAGATGGTGGATCAAGGTGGTCCTGAGTCACCACATGCTGCAAAAGGCAGAGCCAGCAGACAGCCTCCCAAACCCCTTCCTGCTTGGAGAAGGAGGACTTGCCACTGAGTGTGCTTTCAGACAAAAGCTGTGTATAAGCTGCATGCATTAACCTCTGGCAGGCACGTATGTGAGTAAAATAATCCCAGTTACGTGGTGTTGTCACGCACACGGCCATGTGGAGGGAAGGTCTCAGTCTGAGATCTGACTGTGCAGCCACAACAAGGAAGAGAATGTTTGGCTTCATAATAGATTAGTCATTTGCTTGTAGTTTAAATAAGCCTCTGAGAAATTGTTGTCTTGACACTGCTTTCTGGCTGGACTGGTAAGAGTGGCTTTGAGCCGTGTCCGTGGAATATCTGTCTCACTGAACCGGAGGGGCGAGCAGTGACAGAAGGTGGTTTGATGACTCTTGCCTGAGTGACTCTTGCCTCTTGCCTTGCTCTTGCTTCCACAGACAGCAAACAAGTGCTTTTTTTACTCCTAATTTACACAAGCTAGCTTTAGGGGAAGGCGATTTTGAAGCAGAGGATGAGCTTTGAGGTCCTTCATCCCTACAGGCTCCAGCCTGTCTTTCCCCTGGCACTGCATGGCCCTGCTCTGACCTGCACAGGCCACACCAGGAGTTGGGATGAGGCAGATCTGTATGTGGAAGTCACCAAGTGACCAAGTGTAACCAGGGAGATCAGTCTATCAGGACCAGCTTGATAGGGGCACAGCTGATCCCTAAGGGACACAGGAAAGCTTGTCACAGCCACCAGCACCAGGAGTGACTATGGAGATTGCAGGTGGAAGGCACACAGTGATGGAGGGAAACTTATTGAGGAATTGAATGATAATTGGGATTGCTTGGGCAGAAAAGAATGAAAGTGAACTGAAAGGTAAGGGAGAGACCAGATGGGGAAATGGAAAATACTATATTCAGTAGTGGCTAGCAAATAGGATTTCTATCCTATGCACCCATGATGGCAAGAATCCCATAGAAAAAATAGATTTTGATTAACATGCACTCAATTACATTAGTAATTAAAGTCTGTGTATTGTAGGGACTGTTCAATTAAAATTGCACTACCTGTGTCCTTTTTAACAGCTCCTAATTTCCAAGGGGCTGACTCTGTGATGTTGCTCTGCCACTGCTGTTTTCTTGACTGAATTCTAATCCTTCAAGAGCAGTGTGGTGCCAGCTGATATCTCTTGGGGATCTCTACACACAAACCAGTACAGAAATCACAAAGGTAGGGAGAGCTGGAGCAAATATTTAAAGGAGGCATTAGCAAAAAGGCTAGCTGTCCTTGTGCAATGCCTTCACTGCATTCTCCATGCCGCTGTCCTAAAAATTCCCACTTGTGGGCAAAATACTGCTTGAGTCTGGAGTGACTCCAGGGAGGGCTGTCATGAGCCACAGGTTTTGCCAGGATTACTGGCAGGGGGTTAAGGACCTGCCCTTGCACATTGCCTGGTCAAGCTTGGGAGTACCCTGGTATGGGGAAACAAGAGGGCTGTGACACCCTCGTCCCCACCGCTGATGCCACCAGAGCCCATCTGTCAGAGCCTTGGCTGTTAGCAGCATCAGAACTGACTATCCTTAGTGAGCAGAGGGAGACTTCACTTTTGAGATTAAAGCTGGCCTTGTGCTGCAGGCAGGTGCCTGCAGTTGGGTGTTTGAGTCCTGGCTGTAATGTGGGTGTGGGACAAGCCTGGCAGATCTCCCACAGTGGCTCTCTTCATCACATGGTGTGTCCTGGTGCTGTGGTCCTGCTGAGCTGATGGCTTGGGCTGAGGACCCCATGCAGAGCCCCATGGGGACAACTCCTCAGCTCCTGGTTCCTGTGCTGAGGCCTCCATGGCGCTGCCATGCATCAGACACCCACCTCTCCATGCCCCATTTCAGATTGCAGACTGCATCCTAGTAAAAGGGTTGTTTCATAAAGGACTCTCCATCCTATTCATGATACTCCAAAGCCCTTTTCCTCTTGTTCATGGCTCTATAACAGCCCTAGTGGCAAATGCATCAGCTGCTTATTTGGGAGAGAAATCCTGGCAAGGCTGAATGCAAATTTACGTAAGCCAAATGGCACACAAGTTTTCCAGAGAACACTGGCAGAGCCCCACTGATTTTCGGAAATATCTATTCTTTTAATAGCTGATGGACAGGTTCATTAGGTACCTAATTTTAACAAGATGAAATAGGTCCTGAATAACTGAAGTGACCAACATGTCAGTCCTGAGCAGAAAACCTTGGATGAGGTCACTGAGGATTTTTCCCAAGTCAAAATGTAGCAAAGGCTGCAATAATTGACCTCTGTGATACTGAGGACCCCCAGTTAGACATTGTTTTCTTCCTGGTGATGAGTGAGGAATTGCCCACTGATCACAAAAAGTACAAAAAATCACATTTTCCCTGGGTTTTGCTTAGCTAAACTCCCTTATTACCTGCCTTCCTTAATTTGAAAATAAAAATAAATTTGGAGGTGGCTCAGACAAGAGTCCTGCTGCCACCTTGGCACAGTTCAGCTCTCTTTTTTTGAGAAAATGCTGTGAATGTTTCATGGTTGATTGTCAGCAAAATTTACCAGTCTAGGTGTTTGAGGGCAATATATTGCATATATATATATATGGAATTTATTTTGATTAGGAGTCTAATGAATTTTTAAGAAGATGGCAAACTGGACAATATAACAGGAGTTAAAACCAGGCAGATACAACTCTAATCTTGTTGTATAGGTTATATCTGCTGGAGACCACCTGCAACTATGAGTCTGCAATGTCCCCTTGGATTCAGAATGGCAAGGGCAGAACCACCAAAGTCTGGTGCTCAGAAGTCAGGGGCTTATAGTCTTATGATAGACACAGTTTTAGATGTTTTCCATATTACTGCCAGTATAAACTGGGCCAAGCAGATCTGGGGAGGTGCTACATTGGTTTTTCTGGGGTCTTCAGTGAGAATAAGGTTGGCTCATCAATCACCATCCCCTCTGATCATGTGCTGTGCCAAAAAAAAACCTTTTCTGATGTCTAATGATTTGCAGCCCAAAGAGCAGGCTAGTATTTTAACAGATGTAGACTTGCCTCCTTCACCAATCCCCTTATAGGAAGGGTTCATTGGAAGGTTAATAGGATGCTGAGAAGACAGGCTGATTAAAATTAAATTAATCCAAATTAAATTAGGGGTGAGTCAAGTAAGCCAGTCAGTTCATAAGAATTCATAGGAAAATTATTAAAAAGACGCAGTTCAGACTGTAAGGAAACAAAGGATCTGGACCCAAGAGCGTTCTTGCCCAGGCATCACCCGGATGGATTGGGCTGAAGAGTTCACATGGCTGTAAGACCAGTCTGAGGAGCAGCCAGGAACACGCTGTGCTTGCTCATCAGCCCTGCAGTCCTCCCAGCTGGCTCTGGGACAGCCTGAGGACCTCCCAGGGGACAGCGTGGCTGGCAGTACCTGCTGTGGGACCTGTCACCCACGCAGGAGGTCACAGGCACAGCGTGGGGGTTGGTGGTGCGTGTTGGGAAGCGTGGAACCTGCAGGGATCACCGTGCTCTTGCCTCCAGCCCCGCTGCCCCAGCAGTGCCACTGATTCCACACGCAGCATCCGTAGCGCAGGAGCTTTGCAAGGTCTGCAACCACTCCCAAGCACTTTTGAGAAAGCACTTAGCACAGAAAAGGGTGTTTTAAAGCAAGAGTAACAACAACCAACCGAGCTGTGTTCATCTCTAATGCTATTAAAGCTATTTCACAAAACAACAAATCTCTCCACAGATATGTCTAGGTTATCCACTCCCACAAAACATCCTCCAGGAATTCAGATGGTTATCTGCTTTCACATGCAACAGCTTCTTTTTCCCCATCATGTAAAGTTAGAAGAGAAACTTCTTCAGAAGCAGAGGGTTACAAAATATTCTCTGTCCTAAAGAGCACAGAGCCACAGCTATCCTGCAGCTCAATATGTAACACCCTCTAATATAACCCGTGCCTAATTTTCTTTTAATTTCAAAGTATCTGTATAGCATTTGTCTTTGGATTTTTGCTTTTTTTGTTCTTACTCTATGAACTTAGAGAGGCTCTTTATACTCCATAGTGTACAATACCTCCTTCTAAGGGGGCAATCATCTCATCACAAGATGAAACAATATATATGTAAATGTACATTGATACATAAAAACTGAAATAAGACATTAACATCTACATTTTGATGCACTAATTTGGGCCTAGTTATGTTGACACAGATGGAATGAATTACTGGAGGAGAAAAAGCACATCTGTTAAATGTTATTGTTTAATTAAGCCATTAGCAACTGAAATACAAGGGCCTTTAAATTATAGTATTTTATATTTATCCCAGCCTGTGGTAGTCATATGGCTCCCCTAGCACTTGAAGTGTGCTGTAATCTTTAATACAGTCAGCATAACAACCTCTCTGTGAAAGGGACCAAGAAGGGTCCCTCTCTCTGCCTTGCAGATGGGGAGGTGAGCTGTTTGGCATAGGAAATTCGGGCAAAGCACCATGGTCTGGGTGAACACTGACCTGCTTCATTAGTCTGAGTGGTGGAGCCTCACAGGACCTCTAAGAAAATCTTCATCTGGGGCTGAGCATCCCTGAAACCTCTGGTCATTTCTCAGTGAGGGCTTCGCACCCTGGCATTCCAGTACACCCAGTTGTGGAGTTTCGGGCACACAAAATTTTCTACCTGAGTGCCAAGGTCTGTGTGCACAGCCAAAGAAATTGGCAATAATCCTTTATTACAGCCACAGGCTCCCTCTGGAAATCTTATTCTCCTGTTCAATTTTACAGGGAATAAATTTCCTAGCTGGAGGGAAATTTCTTCCTGTGAGAGGGAAGAAAATGTCTCTGGGAGACACCTCTACCAATGAACTTACTACAACATAGAGGGGAAGAAGTCTCACCTTGTGTTCCAAAAAGCCTTCAAATTCACCTGGGAAGATCCACTGCCACTCCAAGGATGCAGGGTCAGCAATGAGAACGTGTCCTGCAGACTGTCCCACTGAACACCTGCTCTCTTGTTTAAGTCATATTTACTGTGGAAACAGAGTTCTACAGAGGTCTAGAGAGCTTAGAAATGTTAAGCATCCAGAAGCAGTGCGAAACCAGACATCCACAAAGAACAAAGACACCCTTTTAGCAGTTTTAGGGTGGAAGAGGTGAACACCATCAGCCTTGTCTTTGCTCAGGCACTGAGGCTCCTTGATTCTGCCGCCCAGCAATGCCTGGTAGCTGTCATGATGGGCAAGCAATAAGGTCATAAGCAGTGCTCATTAGTTGTTTTTTTAATTTTTTCTGTGCCACTTATACCATCACTGCCAGCAAAGTGACGCGTGATAAACAGAAGTAAGAAATGCTTTCAGCTTTAAAAATAGAAATGTTTTTCACTTTAGCTGCTGCAGGAGGAAGGCCTGAGTCTGCTCTCACTTGTGCTGGCACAAAACAAAATTAGCTGCACAGAAATGAATGGAGTTGCATCTATCAAAAACTGCACAAGTGGCAGCAGAACTGACCTCTTTTCTTTTGAACTTCTCCCTGCTCAATACTGTATGAACATCTTTGATATTTGATGCAGTAATCCCCTAGAGCTGACCCCTGCCCTCCACATCAGAGCTGATGCCGTTCAGGAACTAACATGGGTACAGCTCAGAGCAGAAAATCAGCCTTGGTGAAGGCCCAGGCAATACAGGAAGCGATCCTTGGGCCAGCACAGAGCAGTGTAAAGTGCCACCACAGAGGGCCAGCATTTGCTTTTCCTATGCTAGAAAATATTAAAGCACAGCACAGTCACTGGCATCAAGAAGGGTGCTCACAGGGCCCTCCAGGAAGGAGCACTGAGGGACTCCTGATGGTTCCCCATTCAGCTGGCCTTGTCCAGAGCCATTGACTCTGGCCAGGCATGATCAAGCCTCCGTGGGACCTAAGGAGGTTGGCAGAACACATGGAAACTTCCCGAGGGATGTTCCAGGGAGAGGAGACAGCATATCCCTCCTAATGAAAGCAGTGGCTCAAATATAATGAATCCCTTCTCCCAGGGAGCTGGATCCCAGTGCTCTACAGTCTGAGGTGGCAGCAATTTGAAAACTAACCAGAAGCCTTGCTGCTATCCCAGAGTACTGCATTAAATAATTGAAAAATGAATAATTAAATTAAAAGAGGATTATTTCCCACAGGCAGGCAGAAAATTGCTGCCTGCAGGACAAAGGGTGATGGCAACACTTCATTTTCTGCAGTTCTCAGCAGTCAGGAGCGAGGTGATGTGAATAACATCCACAGTGGGCAGGAAGAGCCCCCCTGAGTCACATTGGGTTTTTGGCTCACAGTTTATCCCTAAATTGTCTATCGCCAAGTGCAAGATTAGTGGTTTCTAAAGAACAAGGAAGCAAATCAGGAAATACAAGACATTCCCTTTTCCAAGAATGTCACCCTTGGGGTGTGGGGGCATCTATTTATGTAGAGGTACCTGAGGGATTTGCACAGATCAGTCCCGTTGACTCACAGTGAGCTGCTACACATATTTGTAGGATACATTCCTATGTTTAGTCATCTACATTTATTTTATTGCTGGATATGAGGAGACGTGCGTGTGTGCTTTGTTCTAGCACTTTATAAGAACAGTATAATGGCACTATTATATTTTTCCCTAAGATGTATATATCTGTTTGAACAGACGAGGCATTGTAAGAGTCTGTATTTCTCATGAACTATAATTAAACATGAACAACTCTCCACATAGGATAACAATACTGTAATATACTTGCTCTCTTCACAAAAATTTAAACAAGTCGACATGCTGAGTGAATAATGATCCTACATTTAGGCAGAATTATTTTCTCTGAGTAGTTAGAAGCCCTTGGCACACTGATACCCTGACTATATGAGGCACTTCAGCAGGGTCTGAACATGACCTGAGGGGAGTAAGTTGTCCTCTTCAGCCCACCCACCTTCCCAGCACTTCAAACTCTCCTCACCCAGCCACTACATCCCTTCATTGTCCCACTTCATTCTTTGTGCCTTTTGCATCTGGAAGCCCTGTTTTCATCCTGTGTGTAAGGTTCCTTTGGACAGCCCTCCTAAACCCCTCCCTTGAACTCATATTTGTCCAGTGAAGCAATTTCTTCACTCACCACATCAGCATTGGCTATAAAAGGTCAGGGTATTTTTCCAAGAGCTGTGACATTTTCCTTAAGCCCATCTTCTTGTCTCTATCTATCTGGAAACTTTCTAGTCCCCAACACGGTGGTCATAGCTGTGACTGAGCTGTCACAAAGCAGATGGCTGTGATGGTGCCATGGGATTCAGAAGCAGCATCAGGAGGGGTAAGGCTTCAACCCTGTTAGTTGCCCTTCCTTCCTCCAATAGCAGGTCCATACTCATCATCACATCACATGTATCTGGAAACTGTGACCCACTGTGGGTTTAACAGCAGATTTCCCATTCTCCACCCCCTGTGCCAAAGCAGATGGGCAGAGGAAGCTCAGCAAGTAAACAGCATGCTTGACACTATGGAGTGGTGCAGCAGCAGAACAATTTCTGAATGCCAGCCCAGGGCCCCAGTCCCAAAACCAGCCCCTTCCTTCCTCTACAGAGAGAATGTCTGCAGGCTGCATTGTACCAGAAGGCATCTTCTGTGAGAAGTGGCTTTTGAACACGGGAGCAATGAACCCATGCAGAAGCCCAGAGCCAATGAGGCCAAAGCAGAGGAGAGGCAGGGGTGAGCCATTGCCCTCTTCTCACAAAGGTCCCGCAAACCAAGGCCAGCTCTCAGCACTGAAGGGGTGGGGAGCAGCACAGCAGCTTCTTCCTCCATGTCAAACCACGAGTAGCAGTGCAGTGGAGGCTGGTGGAGGGGATATTTCAGTACATGCCTTTTCATTAGAACACCCCTGCATTTGGTAAATGAATCTCCAGTCCCTTCAGAAATGGCTTTGTGGTGACACATTCCAGGGCCAGTCATCACCGGCCCAAGACTAACATTTACACACACAGGAGTTGAAAGCTGGTATTCACACAGTACCCAGCATCAAAGCTCCTCTCTCTACCTTTGCAGCTATTCCCTTATCTCAGCCTAATAGCCACAGTAATACAGTTGGTGATGTCCTCTTCTGTCCTGAAACCCTCCCAGCTAAAACAGTGGAAAACATCTTTGTCCTGCTCAGCTCCATTCCCAGCTCCCTCCGCTCCAGCAGGGGCTAAAACCGCCAGAGGGATACTCTAATCCCAGCCATCTGGCAGGGGTCCCTGGGGGACAGTCCTCCAGCTCCAGACTGTCAGCATGCTGCCAGATGAGTGCTCCCTGCTGCTGGAACAACTCCCAGCCAGCCGGCCGCCTCCAGCCTCCAGCCTCTCCTTCCCACAAGTGCAGAGGAAAGAGCTGGTTTGGGGATGGGGGAGGAGGGAATTGAGCTTGGACCCTCCAGAGAGGCATTCATTTTCTCTTGCTCATCAGGAGACACTAAAATACAGTTTTTGTGAAGGCGTGCCGGCCCCTGTGATTTAATGCCAGCACTGGCTCTTTGCATCTTCAAAGCTCTTTACCATCGGCTGGCTGTGGTCTCCTCTCAGGAACCACCAGGCAGCTGTGCTGGCACCAGGGGCACCATGCAGAGCCTGTCCCCCTCCTGAATGACTCAGGCCCTGCAAGGGTACCTTTGCAAGGCAGGCAGAGGCAATGCTATTCCCTCTGACAGATGGGAAAATGAGAGGAGGTGCAATGGCAAGACTTGCCCAGGGCCTTCCTGCTAACCTGCGCTGTGAATGCCTGAATTACTCAGCCCTGTGCTCCAGCCAGTCAGCTCAAACTGCCTCTGGTTCTCTTTGCTGCAAACCACTGACAAAAGCATCAGTGCATCAGTTCCTGGTCAAGCCAAAGCCCCGTCTAGCACTGTATCCCATCCCTGATGAAGGGTTTGGGTGGGCACTGACAGAAAGGCTATGCCAACGAGACTGGTACAGAGCATCTCCCTCCAAGTATACCTTGAAAAATGAGTGATGCCTTGCCATCCCCATCACCTCTCACAATGATTAAAGCATTGAATCACGCTTTTGGCTTACAGAGCTTGCATTGTGCAGGTCTGTTTGAACTGAAGAAAAGAAACGCTTTGATGATCTTAATCAGAACTTCCCTCTAAACACACGTTTCCGTCCCCGCCACGGCAGGAGCAAACACAGCACTCTGCTACCCAAGAGCTCATGTCCAAAACATGCTTCCAGCCCCAAAGGTCACCAGAAATGGAGGAAAAAATGTAACCCTGCTCTCAAGTTGTTTGCCAGACCAAACAAAAGATTCCTCTCCAGTCTGAAGAGGAAGAGGGTCTCTAGTAGACAGTGGGGCATCAGTGGGGAAGATCAGTGCATTTCAGCCTGGTTCCAAAGCAACTGAGGTGGAGAGGAGGTTTTTGGTGGGGTCCAGATGAGGTCCTTGGGAAGCCCAACAACAACATGACTGGGTGTATGGATCCAGGATCTAAACCATGTCATAAGAGCACACAGCAACAATTCAGGCAGGAGCTGAAGAAAAGAGAGTTATTCACCATATGCCTTTGATCCTCCCTTTTACCTTGTGAAGGTGTTTTATATATTTTGCATCAGAGGTAAAATTTACCCAGGGAATGTAATAAACAGCACTGCCTCGAAGACAGCGCACAAACTTTACACTACTGACAGATTAAAAAGTCATCTGCTCCCTAGCGATTTCCTCCTGCACGTACCAAAGAAGTCCAAGTGTGGATAAATTTAACACAGATGATTCTCATTTTTTGCTTCTGGAAAATGTTGCCCTGGCAGATCATGGAGTCAAGCTATGCATCTGTCACTCCCTCCAGTAAAGTCTTTGGGAATCTATATTTATAGTCCTAGGCTTTGTACAGTTGGTGTCCATGCCAAAGCCTGCTGCAGTCAATGGAAACCTTGACTTTTTTGGGAAAAAAGCATTAGAAATTATTTATAAACGCACAGTTTTGATGAGAATATGTTAAAATATTAGAACATGTAAAAAGTGTTCAAAAATATTTTTTAAACATTTCAAAGCAAAACTTATCCAGGCAGTAGAATCTGAAATGAACTGTGGATATGTGCTTGTGAAAATGCTCAAGGCAGTGAGATTACCTGAGCACAGCCTCTTGCCTGGCAGGCACAGCACCTTGTGCTCCTCCAGCACTTCAGCCTCTGAACTGGGTCAGAGGGAGTTTTGCATAGCTGACTCAGGTGAACTCAATTCCACTTCAGCCTATCTGTTAAATAAATGCAATTCTACAGCTTCCTTATTTGCTGCTACCAGTCACAGAGGAACCAGAAAGGTGTTTTCATCAATAAAAGCAGGGAGATTTTCCTCGCTTTTGAAGTTTGCTGAGAAACAAGTGTTTCATACAAGAATTTTTGGATGGGCACCATCTCCCTCTGGGACTCCACTGCAAAATATTGGTGCTTTTTTTGTGTGTGACTGCATCAATGTCAGTATGTTTTCTGTTTTGGTCTCTTCCAGCTTTTGCCAGATTTTACAACCCCTTGAAATCTGGACTACAAGAGTCTAGAATGTCTGATCTGTAGGCCACAGATACAGAAGGGGATACACATACATGAAGGGGACACACATACAGAGCAACTCATGACCAGAAAACTTTGGGGTGATAAATGGATGAGCAAAAAATATAAATCACAACTTTAGACTCCTGTAGCCACTGAAGTAAGTGATAAGAAGTCCTATAAGCAACTCCAAAACCACAGCATTTCCAGTTTAGGTAACCAAGTCACAAAGTAAAATAAAATGCTGACCAGGAGCATTTGTAGATAGTACAAATACTGTAAAACATCTCCAGTAAGCCTTGCTTCTCAAGGTTGAAAAAGGCTTATACCAACCTTTCTGGGCCTTGCACAGCTGGCAGAGGCCTCTCAGCTGAAAGGATCTGGCAAGCCTGAAGCCAGTTTTAGCATCTCTTGGCAAGAGAGCATGATCAAGCCAAATGTTTTCCAGTGGTCCCACATTCACACGTATTTTAGTGTCATTTACAGCAAATCCATGACTGAGGATATATAAAAGAAGACATTGATACAGTTGCCCATGGGTTCTCCGTGCAGCATCTGTACCACCAAATTTCCTGTGCAGATGCCCCAGTTTCAGCACTTCTGTGCTGAAAGAGCAAAGTCAGAGGTGATCCAGGCCCCACTCCTGCCTGCATGCTGCCCACATGGTTATTGTTTGATTTAACTTATCTACTGCCAGGGCATATCTTGGATGGGAAGATCCACAGGGCAGCATCCTCAGGGAAGACCGAGCTCAGCTGTAAAAATACTTACGGTGCAGCATGTCCTTCTGCACATTACTTCTGCTCACCATAGACTTCTTTGGATTCTCAAAATCTTGCCTGGGGAGCTGCTGTGTGCAAAAGGCAGTGGGGAAAAAAAGGCCCCAAGTATTTTCCGGTCAGTGCTGTCAGGTGGTTATCTCTGTACCGTACAATTTTCGTGGTGCTTCATAGCTAAGGACAAAAGGGCTTACAAGGTCCAAAATTAGGGGCTCCTTTGGCCAGGACATCCATTAAACCTCTCCTAGGAAGTGTTCTCCCCACACATCGTGGCCAGTCCATTGTGCCCAAAATTGTGAAATAGGTAGAACAATTTACTCTTACTCTGCATCTTCTGCTTTTTGCAGCAAGAAGCTTCACCCACAATGTGGGAATCCCAGGCATGATTTCCTCTCCTAAGAGAGTAGGAATATGTGTCCTAGATACATGCTGTGACTACCAAATAACAGGTTCTATCCTGGGGAGGTGCTCCATGCCCAAAATAAAACAAGGACACTTGGCAAGAAACAACAAGATTTGGTGGGGAAACCAGAAGCTGTCAAAGGAAATTCTGCTGCTGCAACAGCGGTGAAGAGGAAGAGTCTGTAGGACAACAGAGGCCATTGAGCAAGGCCACTACTAACTTCAGCAGTCTGGGTCAGGGTCCAAATTCTTATCTTCCCATCTCACCTGAATGCTGGATTTTTAGAAATTTCTGTATAAACCTCATGTAACTTCTCTTCCTCTTCACAAGGTTGATGCTCCTTTTACCTGCTCCTTTTACATGCCATGCTACCATGAGAGCTATTTAATGTCTTTCACGGTGTCTGATGATAGCCAGTGGCTTTTTCATGCCTTGCGCAATTATCCTGCTACGTGCTCGGGAAATGCGTGTCCCCAGACTCCAGGAATGTCTGTTTCCAGGAGTACCTGTTGGTTTTATAATATGCAAATATCTGTTAGCTGGTTTTGTAACTTGGTGAAGTTATGAGCCAGTGAAATTAGAGAGTGAATGGCTTTACTCTACAGAAACCCAAATCAGAGTCCCAGCATGTGTAAATCAGTGTAGCTCCTCTGAGTCAGATGGAGCTGGGTCAATTTATTCTAGGTGAGGAGCTCTTGTAACTGGAGACACAGTCCCCAAATGGCCTGTAATAAGACACCATCCTGCTTTTTCTCTCTTCCAGTGTGCTAGCCCTGCATCCTTGCAAATGATTGCATGTTATGCCACGTGCTGGCCCTTCGAATACAGCAACAGGCAGTGATGTTTATCACAAGCATTGCATGAGGTGAGAGGGAAAAAAACACAGCAAGAACTTGGCACCATTTTGGTCTCGTCTGAGCCTTGCTTTGGACACTGGCAGTGCTGCAGAGGCTCTGCCTGCCCGCTTTGTGCGGGCACGAACGGCAGCCTTTGATTCCCGGGTGGCACCGGTTCCTGCCCTTTGCTGTGGCTTTGAGACACAAAGGGCATTGTAAGTGCCTGGCTGCAGTTCTTAAGAATACCACCAGCACTTTGGGCTCTTGGAGCAGCTGCATCCTTATCCCCAGCATCTGAAAACCACTTGTATTATTAAAGTGGCAGATTTCGGAACTGGCGCTTCCCCACAACCACAGGTATTTAACAAATTTAGCAAAACAAAATGGCACGCTGGGATGGTTCTTATGGGTCCTGCATTGCACTTAGGCAGGAGACAAAAAAATACCAGAGTTGGCTCTATGCAAGATGAGCCTTGGATGTGATTCTTCCTCTCTCTCTCTGGCAGGATATAGCCACTGTGCTAACAAAAACATGAAGTCTTTTCCAGAAGCATTGCTCTTGAAACTTTTCATGACCTTGTACACAAAATGCTGCAAGACTCATAACCTATTTAAGGTTGGTGATGCAGAGTGCGAAATAGTTGTCCCCAGGAAGCGGCTGGCTGATGAAAGTTCCACTGGTGTGAATAACCAGCACAATTACAGGGAAAGGCAGCTGTCTTGAACAAACTGTTAATGGGACACTGAGCCTTTAACTGCTAGATCAAAGTGCAAATGTCTCCCAGAGCAGCACTGACTCACGTTATTTGATGTCCTATGGGAAACGTGCTGGTAAGGCTCATTCCAGCGCCTTAACTCATCAGAATCATTGAAACTGAAGGAGATGAAGCCTCCAACAAACCAAGATGCTTCTGTTGGTCCTACCAGAATCGTATCTACACCTTTGGAAACCTGACCTTACTTGTCTCTGCCGCAAGGGCCACCACTGCCACTCACACAGACTGTCTCAATTTTTGGCCAAGAACAGAAACAGCATGAAAATGAAAATCCCATTTTAGCACTCATGTCAATTATTTATTCATGAATGCTGATTTATTCATCAAGATGTCTGCCTTCAGCTGTGATTTAACAGCTTTGCTAAACACGGGTTTCATTTAAGTAACAAGGAACTTTACTCTGGTCCTTCATCTATCTAATAAGGGCCAGCAGGGGTCCTTATTTAATAAGGACTGCAAATGGACCAATCTGAATTCCAGCTTTAATAGACAAAATTAATAGCAAAGATTAATTTCCTCCACTGCAGGAATGAGCATTAGGATGAGTATTATGAGGAAGTCAAACTAAATTATTGTAATTTCTAAGCCTTAATATCTATTTAGGTAGTCATTTTGCAATAACAAACAATTAGATCTATGCAAAAGGCAGATAATGAATAGGAAAAGTAAGTGTTCTGTGGATCTTTCTGGACCATCAATGTCTATCACCTGGTTGCCCGAGACTGTGGAACCAGAGTCAAGTAGTCCAGTTGGCTCTCCCAGTTCTCTATTTCTAATGAATATAAAGTAATTATTTATTTTTCAGAGAAGATAATTTACAGGTATCCCAAATTTAGATAAAAAAGAAAAGCCTTTCTACAGTTACCCAACCATGAATCACCAGGACTTTACACGGAGTGACAGCCACATGCTGCATGAGGGCTCTCTGTAATGCTGGATATGGCACAGCAAGTCTGAATTGTGATATGAATTCTTAGTCTGAGCAAATTCACTCTGTAAAACGGGAAGTTCCGACACAGTGCTGCTCCTGCACACTTCAGTGGGCTCAGTAAGGACATGTGATACAAATGGTATAGACAGCAGTCAGTGTACCTAGAAAGTTGATCAAGACACAATAGGAAACAAAAAGCAGGAAGGTCATCTGATTGTGATCAAGTCACCACGAGCCTGAGCGCTGGTAAAAGTACAGCTTTAGCTCATTTACCATTATAATGGTAATTATAATGTTCTGCTTCTCAACTGCAATGTTCTAGGAGTTAAGTGTGGCTCAGATGAGAAGCATGACTGTGTTCATGCCACCTCTTACTAACAGTGCTGAGCTGAAGGACAAAATTACCAGCCTTAGCTCTGCCACAGCCTCCACTGGCATCCACTGCTCCCTCACATCTCCTGGTATGGTAAAGCCAAGCTCCCCCACTAAAGGGACAAGACTAATCAGTTTAAATGGTCCCAAGGAAGTTGTGAAGTGCCCAGAGAACCAACTGAGCATGCAGAGTAGCTGGGTAGAGAGGATGTGGGGGTAACAAGAAACCACAGACAGTGACCTCTTAAGGCAGCCAAAAGAAGACATGCACCCACAACCTAACTTGTCAAAAAACTTGCATCTCTGTCACATGGAAATATGTGAAAATACCCAAAGCCACTTACTGCTCCACTTTCCCCTCTCTGGATGTTGTTTATTAACAAATATTTCTACAAGCCTGGGGGAATGACACTGGGATGAAACAAAGTATGTACTGGCAGGGAATATGCACCATGGTTTGCTATATGCTTGCCTGACTTTTTAAGCGCCAATGCTTTTCTTCTTAATTTTTTTTTTTCTTCAAAGCCTGGCATACTACCATGACAGCTTTACAGTGAGACTCTAGTCCAACATGCTGACATCAACTAACAAGGCATACAACAACCCAGCCCTTTCACATACTTTACGAGTACAGTGTGTTAGTGTTAAGCAATATTTGAAGAAATACTAGGCAAAATAGTTCCCAGGAAGACCTGGATTCTGACTTCATGCAGGCAAAGAAATATATGACAGAAATGATAAATCCTCATGACATTGCTGATGACCCACCTAGTCAGGGAGCAGTTGTAAGACTCAAGTGTAAGCAACAGCCCATGAAAGACCATCCTCCTTGTTCTTTTCAGTTAATTTGCTCTACTTTTATGCTGGCAAATGTTTGGTAACACTAAGCAGCATAATAGGGCAGGAGGTTTGCTTATTTGGCATCTAATGAAGATAAAGAGCTAAAAAAGAAAAGCCCTGCTAATAATAACAGCTTGTATTACAAAGGGCCAAGGTGTACAGTATGCTCTTCTAGAACGACACTAAAGCCCAAAAGCATGGCATGTTGACACTATCAAAAGTCTGCACGTTTCACAAAGGAAACAATAGAAATGGACAGAAAAAAGGTTCAGCAAAATCTCTACAGACATACAGTCCATCACTACTTTACAGTGTTCAGGTCTTATGCAATTCACTCAGCTTCCCCCACTCCCTTTTGCCTTATTCAGGGATGGAAATGTTCTGCTGGCTTGTGTGCTGCAGCAGCTGCTCCTCTTGACATTTCTGCTGCAGGCTGGGACACAGACCCTGAGCGTTAATTCTAATGAAATAGCTAATATAACCCTTCTTCTCATTTCCCAATATTTCATGTGAATCAGAAATTCTAATTTAGGCAATCATTTATCTGAGAAGTCTTCCTAGGTTAGTGGAGATTCAAAAATAGTTTGAAACAGCAACAACAAAACCAAGGGTGCTTCAGGCTTTAATTTTCTTCCAACAACTGTGGCTTATTTGAAGAAAGTAGATGTTATTTCCACCAGGTATCCTGCAAGGAAATTCAGTCTATTAGTTATTGGCTCCCACTCTTTAGATGGGTGCTCAGGTGCATAGAATAAGATACAGAAAGCTAATCATAGAATCATAGAGTATCCTGACTGGTAAAGGACTCATAAAAATTCTTGAGTGCAACTACTGGCCCTGCACAGGACAGCCCAAGAGTCACCATGTGCCTGTCCAAATGCTTCTTGATCTCTGTCAGGCTTGACCTGTGACCTGCTCACCTTTTGTGACCAATTCCCTGGGGAGCCTGTTCCAGTGCCCATCCACCCTCTGGGTGAAGAACTTCTTTTTAATATTCAACCTAAACCCTTCCCTGACACAACTTTGTGCCACTGGTCACGACAGAGAAGAGATCGGTGTCTCCTCTTCCCCTCCCAAGGAAATTGTAACTGCAATGAGGTCTCCCCTCAGTCTCCTCCAGGCTGAACAAACTAAGTGCCCTCATCCATTTCTCATACGTCTTCTCTAGGTCCTTCACCATCTTTGTATTCTCTACTTTTTCATTCTCTACTTTGAACACTCTGTAATAGTTTTTATATCTTTTTTTTTATATTGCAGTGCCCAAAACTTGCATGCAATATTCGAGGTGAGGCCACACCACTGCAGAGCAGAGTGGGACAATCACCTCCCTCAGCCAGCTAAATTCTGCTGCTGAGGATATCTGGACATGACACAACAAGAGAGCATGATTTTGACCCACAGGGTGCCTTTGTAGCTAAAAAAGTACAAGGGAGAAAGTGTCTTTGCAGAAATTATTAATGTTGTGTTTCTGTTACAGAACATCCAAGATGCAAATCATGATAAAGGGGCTTTGTCTTGGCAGGCCATTTCTCCAATGGGCCTGCAGGAGCTGCTCATTAGGAGTGCTTCAGTCACTACCAGTGATCACTGAAGACTGTCAAGAAAGCCTCCATTCATTCCTATCACACTACAAATACACAGCCCATGCAAACATTTGGGTTTTTTCAAGATCCACTGAGATGCTGGCTAACAAAATCATCAGCATCACACTGAGTAAATTTGACAAAATAGGAAGAAAGCTGAGTGTCAGCCAATGAGACCTGGGAGCAGAGATATCTATCTTGAATTACCCTTTCTGTGCTTCTGCCCATTACCTGAAGAAATGTGGGACATCTGGGAAGCAGGAATTGCAAATGCAGTCAGTTACCCTCTCAGCTGTGACAGATTTAGTTTGAGTTCTGCTTGTATTGCTCAATAATTTCTTTAGGGAAAGGTGTATCGCAGGAACAATTAATTGAAAAAATGGTAATTAATTGACATATACACCCCATCTCAGCAGCAGAAAATGTTTGTTCCTGGCACTAGAAAGAGACAAGAGTCTCTTCATCCCAAGTCACTTTACAGCTCCATTAATCACCTGCTTTTTTCCAACAGAGAATGTGCTTACTGCAAGTACTTCGTCTCATGTCTGCATATATTTCCATGCCCTGAATCCTGCATAGCCTCCAGGAAACTCCTCAGTGCAGGCAAATTTCTTCATGCAGTTCACAGAGGCACTCAACCATGCTCCATCAATATCATCATGCAGCATACTGATACTGCTTTTTATGCAGGTATGCTTTTCAGATTCCAGGAATGGCTTTACCATCAGTGACCAACTAAACAGAGCAGGTAACCTATGGTGAATATTTCTCAACAAATGCCACCCTGGTGGAAGCTTACTTTTGGATTGGACCTGTTTCCAAGGTCATGTTCCTATTGGCTTCTTTCTGTATGCTGATGTCTTGTACTCACACATCAAAACAGGGTCTAGGATCATACCTGCCTGTAGCTGGCAAAACCACCACACTGCCCTGGAGATGCACTGGGCTATTATAATTCAGGAGTCCCAGCAGTGAATTCCCACTGGGAACTCCCCAAATAGAAGTGAGGTACAACCTGTTGATCATACAGCTTTCCCTCCAAACATTCTCCCTGTCAGCTTCCTCCCTGAAGCCTACATTTCCCTCGAGATCTAATATTGATTCCTCAGACTCGGCCTAGAGATTATTAAATATCCCAAATCTCCCATGTTCCAGTTAGCATTTTGTGAGAAAACCTGAGGAAATTTAGCAACACAGCTAGCTTTTACACAGCATCCTAAAGCAGCTCATTATAAGCAAACAAGAGAGCTCCCTAAACCCCAACCCCTTTCTGAAATGCAGGTTCCCTCCATCTAATTGTGTCTCACTTCAGAAGTTCTTGTGTCAAGAAAGGCAAACAGGCATCTCAAGGGGTACCCTCATGCTTTAGCTTTCTTGTGCACTTCCTTCAGACTTCACCCAGACCTTTTAAACTCTCTTTTATCACCTCTTTAACGTTGCCGAGTTGCTGGCAAGTTGCCAGTGCTCCTGGAGAAAAAAAAGGGTACTAGTTTGTATTCAGAGATAATGTAGACAATGGAACAAAACCCATCATGCCATCCAGCAGCAGCTGCAATCCAAAGAGTCTTCACATTTGTGAGTATCAGGAGACACTGTAAAGCCCTAAGTGCATGCATAAGGGCTTGCCTATCATCTTAGATTTTAGGGATCAGCCTCCAAGCAGATACACAATTTCCTGTCCCTATTCCTGATCAGCAATCACTAATGAAATCTCTTTTGAATTTTTGCCAAGAGGAAAACAATATTCTGCTTGAGAACTTCAGCTTGAGGTGTGAGTTATTGTGCTTCCTCTTCTTAGCCAAATCCTGTGAGAGTGCTGGGGGAGTATCATCAAAATTCAGTGTATGTGCTGAGGAGAAAGGCAAATATCTTCTTTTTTCTTAATCCCAACATTCTTTATCATCCCACTGGGGAGGAAGGAGCTATGGAGATACCATTGCAATGATCAGCTGAAGTTAAGAGATCAGTTCTGACGGCAGCACAGAGTATGTCATCAGCTTATGAATGCATTGACCCTGAAGTCACTAACTCGCCTTAAAAATTCTGTTGTTCTCTTCAAATGTCAGGTTTCACTCTGTTGGGCACCAGCAATTACATGATCTCACAATCTAGTCAGAGCTTGGGCTAGAAAACGTGTGGTATGAAGGTGCATCTGGAACATTAGGAAAAGTTTCTTCACCCAGAGGGGGCTCTGTCACTGGAACAAGCTTCCCAGGGCACCAAGCCTGCCAGAATTCAGGGAGTGTCTGAACAGTGCTCTCAGTCACACAGTTCAGTTTTAGGCAGTACTGTGAGGAGCAGGGAGGTGGACTCTATGATCCTTATGGATCCTATCCAACTAGAGATATCCTATGATTCTATGATTCTGCATCAGACAGTCAAGAAAGTCTCCCCAGCAGTTTTAAAAGTTTTAAAAGTAGGAGAAACTTCAAAAATGTCACAAGGGTAAATGAAGTAATGAAACATAACATCTGTTTCTCTAATATTAGCTTTGCTTTCTGTGAGACTTGCCACAAAAATAAAGGCATGAAGATAAACAGGTAGGTTACATATAAGTAAAATCCTCTAAATTGAGATGGATGGATTTTTTTGAGAAATAGAAAATAAAAATGTTCTGTGCTTTGAGAATCCTGAAGAATGATACTACTATTTAAACCAACTACAGACTATGAATATAATTTGTTATTACATTGTTTCAGTAAACATATTTGCCCATCCTCTTTTAACTCTAGCTGTAAAGAGTTTTTTTTTCATGCAATCAACACGTATTTCATTGTATTTGTATGCTAGCAGAATGCCTCTCAGTTTTACCACGAATCTCCCATAGTTAGAACAGAAGTCTGAATTTGTAATTGTCTGAAGTGACTGCCTGTTTTTGACACATACCTCTTTCTTAGTCAGATGGTGCAAACCAGCCATCATGGAAATCTGAAATTCATTGCCGAACAAGATACTGTACACTGCGGGGAATGTTCCGTGACTAACAAGGGATAATTTTTTTAAATTTATTTTATTTTCAAAATGAAGTGGCTTTTGACTTCTTCTTTTGGATTTGGTAATGAATACTGTATCGGAGTGTGTATCTCCTGTGTGTACTGCTTGAAACTGCAGAGATGCAACAGCTTGCCTGTGGAGATTGAAACCAAAGGTCGGTTTGCCTAATGTTGGGATGTGGGCCAGGCCTTCTCTATGTTTTTCTCTCTCTCTCCCAATATCACTCTTGTATCATTGCCAGGAATCAGGATATTCATCTTCTCTAGGTAAACATCAGTTTATAAAATGTAGAATATAATTGCACAGAAGCAGCTATGATATGCCTTGGGATTAGTGAATACCTCCTAATTGAGCTTCAGTGAAAGCGGCAGTTCTGGCATTATTTTTATTCACCTTGTGGAAAATTATTGGAGCATATTTCATATAATTAGGATCAAGAATGGATTTGGCATCACTTCCAGCAAATGCCCCTGAACACTAATCTGGTTTATTTGGCACCACTGATGAAGCTTCTCTTGTGGGGAATACAATGACAACAATTAACCTGGCAATACAGAACAGAAATGGGAAGTGGGAAATTGTCTTGTCTTTTATCCACATACAGGATGAAGTGTGGCCTCATTCAGCAACAAAGCAGTGCCTTGAATTAATTTCCTTCTTTTGTTTTTTTCTCCCATCTTAAGATGCCCTAAGGAATCTTCAAATTTTTCCCCCATCTATCTGAAAAATCTACATTTTTCATGCTGTTCAAGAGGATCCAAACAAACAGATATACTGAAATTGTTTGTAGCTCAATGTATCAAATTTAACTGGTTGTTGTTGAATGACCAAAAGACTCTTTCTGTTTCTAGAATTAGACTGGTTATTGACTTTCAACAGCTGCCAGTTCAGAGCAAGAAATCAATAGCAGAATTTGGGCAAGGTTACTGCACCAGGATGTACTTTTTTTTTGTTGTTGTTTAATTGCATATGATCCATACATACTCCAGTTTTTAGTGAGTTCTGTTTGTTCCTTCTCAAGGAGTGTTCTGGACAACTAAAAAAACCCCCTTTTTCTCTTCTTCATCCACTCATTATGAATTCGGCACTGACAATACATTTTAAGATTTCCAGATCAGGTAAAGTGACAATTCATCCATCCATAGCTTTCTTTTCCTTTCATCCAGTCCTCAGGCTGGAGGCCACAGTGAGGCCCAGGAAAACTAGTCCTCCAAAGTTTGTTTTCAGGGAGAATATTTGGAAGAAGAGACTTCCACTAGAAACAGGACAGAGAGATTAGGTATTAACCTGGGGTCTTAAATACAGCAAAGCTTGAGAGGCTTAGGGAGATTTACAGGCACAGGGGAACTTGACAAGAAAGAGGAAGAGTAGAGTGATTTGGTTTAGCTGCTGAGCCAGCTGAGAAAGGGATGAGAAGAACTCTGAGGGGAGGAGTGAGAGAGGAGGATCTTGTGTACTCAGGGAACCTTAGACTTAACCCCAAAGAACACTATAAAGCAGTGACAAAATTTAAACAAGGAAATATATAGAGTTGTTTATTGGCATTATGCAGGGTCTGGGGTTTTTTTTCTAAAGCAGTGTATTTCTTTTGCCAGATATAAGACCTAAGAATGCAATAAATTTTTTTGCCCAGACTCATATTCTCTCCCTGATCACTGCAGCAGGGAACTCCATCCAGCCAAGCCTGCTCATTTTATTTAGGAATAGTCAGAAATCCTGCCTGTTTCCTCTCTCCCTGGTGGCATGATGTCTACACAAAGTCCCAAATCTTTTACTGGAAAGACAGAAAGAGCCTATGGTCAAGCAGTGTGTGAGAGAGACTGAGGAACAGTCAAGTGCTGTGATGTGCTTCTGTGTAGAGCACCTGAGGAAGCTCCTGTAAGCTCAGTGTAGTGGGGCCAAGGTGTAAAACCCTGGTGAGAGCCAAGCTAGTTTTATGGCAAGGTAGTTTTATGGCAAGCAGCTGGAGATAGCAGGATTGTATTTCAGTCATATTTTTAAAAATCATTACAAACACAACAGATTTGGGGAATGCTGTCAGGTCTAGCCCCATCCTTTCTGAAATCCTTGAAAAACAGAGGAGACTCACAGCCTGTCCTGATCATTAACACCCCCCTCCCCACAGCCCCCAAACAGCCTCAAGCAAATGCCAAAACGGAGAGCTCCTCACAGAAAGCGTCCTTCCATTATCCTGAACTGCAATCTGTGCTCTATCCTCTTCCTTGACAGCAGAAAGGGGATGCAGTAAATCCTGTGCAAGCTGTTCACATCAAAACCAGCAGATGATCTTGTAAAATTACTGCTCCTGGTAAAATACCTTGTTTAGTAAGAGAGCAGCTGCATACAACTCCTGGATTGACTGCAGATGCAGCCCAGAGATGAGAGAGTTGCAGCAATTTAGCTGTAAAGCAACAAGTAACTGACTTGCAATAGGTAAGGTCTAGTATGGGTAAAAAACACACTGTAGCAACATCCCAGCCAGACAAAAATGAGACACTTCCTAGAAAATGCTGATTTGTGATGTGCAAGAGGAACCCAGCTAGAACCTCCCTGTGCAAACCAAGAAATGGCAGGCACATATGTTCCATTAGGAGTGGAAACGATCATTTTTCCTAAGCAAATAACTTACTTTTGCCAGGTGTAATTTTTGCCAAGCCATTTCATCGTGAACTCGGTCCTCCAGCAATAATCTGTGATGTTTTGAACACCTCACCAGCTTTGTTGTCAGGTGAGCCAGAGAGAAAGGACTGGTTTATTGCCAACACAGATGAACTAGCACAGCCCTTATGTTCCCTATTCTGTCCCTCACAAAAAATAATTTACAGAGCAGAGAGGAGCAAAAGGCAGGACAAATAACACTGCAAAGAGGGGATCTGATCCTTGCTCTGGAAATGCCTGGTGTGGAAGGAGTGACAAATCTCTCAGGCCAGACATCCCAGCTGCCACCATCATCAGGGGACTGAGCATGCCCTGCAGCTGTGGCTGGTCCCTGTCCCATGTTGTGTGTGTCCCCGGGTTCTATTCATGCTGCTGCTCTTGGAAAGTGATACACACCGTAGTGCTGCCCCAGATCTTACCCTGTGCATGAGATATTTTGGCACGCTTTTCACCAGTTCTTGTTAAAACATTTATTTTTGTGCACACATAGCATTGCATTTCATTTTAAAATTTAGAGGCTCTAAAATCCATCCTTTACTCAAAAGTCTTGGATACTCACCTTCTGGCACCTCAGTTTAAAAGCTCTGGCCTGAATGTTTTGTGTCCTCTCTTGTGCCAGTCATTGCATAGCCCCCTGAACAGTGACAGATAATGAACGAATTGCATATGCTTCAATACCAAGTTTCATAAACAGAAAATGGGATTTCACCCTTAACTATGAATTTTCTTCTCTCCTCTTCTAAAAATCTGTGTAATTACAATTAGCACAGCTTAAACGTGTACTGTACATTTTCACAAGGTTTGGACACAAATCTATTTAAGTCACACTACACCAGAATTAGCAAAATAGCAATGTTCCCTGTCAGCACAAAGAGAAGTGAAAGATAATAAATCACTGACTTGTAAACTGCATCCAAGAATCAATAAAATGTAAATGGCTACAACACAGAAGGTAGAAATACATTAAATATGAATGATAAGAAAGAGTAATAAGACTGGAAAACAATCAGGCTGTGTATTTCTTTACACAAGGCAGAAGTGATGAAGAATGTTTCTGGACTGGTAAAAGGAGAGAAGCTCTTTTCAAACACAATGGTACCTGACCATGTAACTCTGTCCACTACCCCTCTAATGGAGATAGAATATACCCTACGAGTGTCAACAAACTTTTACAAACTTTACACATCACTGATTACAAATGAAAATGTAATGCTGCCTACACATGTTCTGGCTCTTATCTCTCCTCTAGGGGAAAGCATTAAATCCTCCGCCTGCCATGGAAAATGTAGCATTCAGACATCTGTGACCAGGATGTGTAAAGAAGAGAAGATGCATATCAAGCCTTACATCTGTGACAGGGGTCTCAGAGTCTCTAGAGATAGATGGATGAGCGCATATGAAGACTGACTGAAAATCTTCTAATTAAACCTTTGCTTTACCCAGAAGTATTTGGTCTCTATGAAGAATTGTCTGTTTTGAAAGAAAAGCTCACAGGAAAGATTTTGGCCACTATCCTCAATATCTACTGCTTACAGTCACACACACACACACATAGACAGAGAGAGTCTTCTTTTAAGAAATAAATAGCCTACTCTTGAGCAAAGATAGTTTGTTTACTTTAAAGACTCCCTGGAGAAAGTTCAGCCTGCTCACCTACTCTGCAAGGTAAGAGGTAAGCTGTTAATGGTTGCAGGATGACACTAGATATATGGGCAGTGAGACAGATTTGGATTTTTGAAGAATAACTGGTTCTGAACAATAGGAGATAAATAAGTCAGAACAAAGCCACAGGTAAGATGCTTGGATGCTTGGATGAACAGTGGGCTGCCAGTCAGAGCCAGTCATTAGCCTATAATGGCAGTGTAGGTGAGATGAATAAGGTAGAGCTTCAACTTCAAACTTCTAGGCAAGACTCTTGAGTTTTACAGCTAGAAGTACAACAGCTTTGTATGGTCAGCAATGCATCTTACTGCTTTAGAAATTTAAGAATAAAAAATGCAAATGCACCTTTCATGTGTTGATTACTTAGGGATGTACAAAACCATGAACAGTGGCAGTAATGAAATGTCTCCTGGGTGCCTCTGAACACCACAGGAGGACACAGGCAAGGTTCCCTAGGAGACCAGAGATGCACTACAAAGAATGTGCAAGTTTGGCCAGCTGACAGTCACCCAGACGTGTTCTGAACATCACTGATAGAAGCTATGTGATTCAGCTCTGGAGCATAGTTGGAAGGACTAATTGTGGAAAGCCTAGAGGAGGTTGGGATTGATTTATTCCTGGTTGCATAAATGTTCAGATCTCTAAAAGAAAGAAAAGTCTGATTGCTAGCTATCCAAAATGAGGGGGAGAGAAGGGTGAATAACACCTTCAATTAATCTAAATATTGATCTTAGTCCCAGACTCTGCTGGCCTAAATTCCACCCAAATCCTTGTGCCTACTGTTTTCTGTTGGCTGGGACCCCAAAGACTTCAGAATAATTATTCCAGAGATGTGAGTAAGGCTTAGAGCCCAGAGCCTCCAGTGCTCAGCACTAAGTACTCAGATTTATGTGGAATCTCATCCTGGCAAAACTGGGCATTGGGATTCGATGTACCACCAAGGTGTTTATGAGAAAAGATGTCTGCAGACCCAGTGTTTGACCTTGCCTCTTCCAACTTCTAGACAAAATATCAATTTAGCATCTCTTGGGAAATACAATTTGCTCCTCTCCTAAGCTTTGCTCTCTTTCTGCATCCCAGCACTTCCAACCCCTCATTGGGTTTGCTCAGAAGAGAGTTAAGGCCATATGTACAGGTGACCCACAGAGGGAATGTGAAGAGAAGAGAAAAAGCAAAAAATTTTTGCCCTCCTCGGCCAGACAATTCTTAATGCTTTGCAGATCCTTCATCTCTTACTACTAGAAGACCCTTTTACAAGGGCAGAACAGTTGAATTTCTCATACTAGTATGGAAGACATGACATGACAGAATTTCTTTCCAGTTGCATTTTTCTGACTCCCTTGGAACAAGCCTCTGTATCTACCAAAGACAGGAAAGCAGTCACAGAGATTTCAAAATCATGGAGTCCTTCCCAATGATCTGTGGATCAAATATCCTTAATATCAAATATTTGAGGATTGGGATGTTTGGAGCAGAAAAGGTCTGCCTCACATGAACCTCTTTGCAAAGCTTTCCATGGACTGAAGAAGCACTGCTGTTCCTGAAATCCCCTGTCCTGGTGTGAGATAGAGCAGACAGGTGTGGCTGTAACTCCAGCACAAGTAATAAATACATTTAGCAGCTAGATTAGCATAATTGCTTGCCTAGTCAGCTAGCATGCAAAGTGCACAAACAAGTATCATAACAGTTTTATTACATGTACATGCTTGCGTTTCCTTGGGACGTGGTAATACAAACAGATCGGCAATTTTAGAACAAGCAGTCAAAAAACCTAAAAAATGCAGTGAGCAATTTAGAACAAATGTTAAGAAAATTGTGTCTTTAAGAAATCTTCTCCAAACTCTGCCCCAATATTTTATCAATGTGAAAGATACAAAGACAAAATGTATTGCTGGTCACAAAAACTTACATTTAGGTAGCTTTTTGTTCCATTATGAAATATGTTTTGTTTTGTTCCATTGTGAAATATACTTCACTGCAGTCATTTATACTCTTCAGTGTGAAAGGTGTGATTCGATCTGGAAGCATTTTGAATGGGTGATTGCTTGAGAAATGTCCCCACCCTTTTCTTCATTCAAACAACAGATAAGGAATGTGCCTCTTTTTTCTCAAGTAGAATATTTACTTCTTATGATAATACTGCACAGTGCCTTTTGAAAAGCTTGAATATCAGTGACTTATAACTGTTCTAAATACATTTCTAACAACCCACTATAATTTCACAAGTATTACATGAGCTAGCTAACAAGTTTGTTAGTCAAAACAAATAAGCTAAAACATCTTTGGGGTTACACCAAGATGCACTCAGCTGTTAAACAAAGTAAAATCAGCTGTTGGAGTTTGTTCCTTTTACAAATGGCCTATTGTGTGTGTTTCAGGGAACAGTGGGAGCAGTGAGCAAGACATGAATGAAATAGTCTGTCAAATCCTCTGTTTGATTTATAATAATGGGGTTGCATTGACATGAGAATAAAATACAGCAAAGCGTATGTTCACTATGAGTAATACAGACTCATTTATATATTAAAGGAGTATTAAATAAATAGTCTTGATCATTTTCTAAAATAGTCCTAAAATGAATGTGGTTATAATGCCATGGGACAAATTCTGCTTCACAGGCAGTGATCAAACAGACAGAAAAAATATTAACCCTGTTTTTTTTTCTCTCCTTAGGTTTCCAGTCCTTAGACTAGTGGAGGGAGTTGAAACAGCATATATTTTCCTGTTGTGGGTCTAAAGAAGAACTCATCCTGGTCTTCCTCTGGAACAGAGAACAAGAACAGTGGCATCATGACATAACTTACCCAGTCTCAGTCCTCAAAGAATCTGGTCCCTTAAATTCTCAGTCGGATGTTGGCAGGAAAGGGTTGGGTAGGACTTCAAGAAAACATTGACACAGTTTCAGAGATGTCAGAGACAAATCCAACTCAGCTATAAAAGAGTTACTGTGGGAACCCAGAGAAATACATGCACTTATTTTGAAGACTGGCAACGCTTCCACATGAATGTTCTAATTAGGAATCATGACATCCTATTTCTTTTTTTAATATCCTGTCCATTGTTGTAAATGGACAACAAATGTTATTTAGCATCGATTGAGCAAGAGAATGTCATTGTTTAAACATGGAAATGGAATTTAAAGTTCTGCGTTTAATTATGTTTGGGATTGCTTTTCGTTTGGAGCTAAACCTGGAGATTTTAAAAATATGTGGCTCCAATATTGTTTCTCTTTGTAAAATGGGGAGAATGTCAATGAACATACACAAGCTGCCTTTAACATCATGAAAATTGTCTGAAATACAGTAAATCTCCTAGTTGTTCAAATAATCATGAATTGTATGAGCATGGTTATTTTGTGTTGTGGTTCTAACCACATATGACATTACATGACTGCTCTTACAAACCAGAAGTTTCTGAAGTTTCATTTCTATTCCTTTCTTTCTCTTTTTTCAGTGAAAATGGCTCTTTACTTATCTCTCCCAGAGACCTCAATTTGTGCAGACTATTCAGAGTCAGAAGTAAAGTCATTATAAGACAACTGCTTTTTTTTTTTTTTTTTCATTTCCAGCCTGAACTGAAGATCTAAACATTTGCCAGAAACTTTGTAAATCAGAAATCTGATAAACTAAACACACAGCATTCTTCTCAGACCACCTAGAGAAAAGGAAGACTAAGAAGAGAAAAGAAGACTGAGCGAAATTAAAAGAGAAACACGAGGAAAATAGGACTGCTTACTGAGTTCTAAGGCATAGGCCAAAGTGAAGTTGAGGTGTAGGTGGACACAATCTTTGCAGCACTGGTAGCAAAGCTCAGGCCAAGGCTGGAGCTGTGAATTCCTGGGAATGTAGAGCTTCTATCTCCTAAACCTGGAAAGCTGTTCTGCCCTTCAGTCTTCATTCCAGGGTGTGAGCTTAACCATACAACTTTAACTACTGGCCTTTACTGCACTGGCAGAGGTCATTTTGATTACATCTGTTGTGTGCTGAAAGCAGATGTGTATTTAGTAGAGCATTCATCAGAATTAAAAGAAATAAAAAATCAAACAAAACCCCCTGATGCCAAACCGTTTGTTGATGTGAATTTTTGAAATGTTTAATATCAAAACAAAAATGTTGTACTTGTGAAAATGGCAACACTATTCTTTTAGATGAACATCAATTATTCCAAAGAAACACATTTTGCTGTGTAAAACATGATTACCACTGTTCCATGACTACAATTGCCCTCAAAAGTGTGATTCTCAAGCTTTCCTTCCAGTAAATTGCTTATTTTTAAATCCATGGCATTATATGGTTGCACAGGTCTTCAGGTACAAGCCTCCACATCACATGTTATTTTAACTTGTTATTTCCTCCAGTGCACTGGATGCAATTAAATTTAAATCAGGGGTATGTACTATTAAGGACCCTTCCATAGGTAATGTGTGTTTGAACATAGCTGAAAGTAAGCAACAATTATAATAACTGCCAAAAGCTTTTAAATATTTGCTTTTTAGGACATGATGGTCCTGTTCCATCCATTAAAAAGGCAAGGTGGAATATAGGTCATATCCTAGCCATTAGCACTTATGCTTCAGTAGCAAACAACTGGGGTTAAGTAATCTGTCACATGATGAGAATTCTAATTTTGATTATAATGCAATAATTGTGTGCTTTTTCCCTGTAGCAGTGCACATATGGCTGATTTTCTACACTTTCTACCACATTTAGGGTATTCAAGATGCATACTTCATAGAGAATTTGAAAGAATTCTTTCTGCCAGTCATACTTCTCCTTCTTCCTTCCAGGTCAATGCTGCTTTCTTTATTATTCTACCCTGGCAAGGTGATTGGGGCTTTTGGGAATGCAGTTCAGACAAAGTCTTCCCCAGCCAGTGTGACACCTGCACAAGGAAACCTGGCACTTTGTCCCACACAAAGACCTCCCAACCTTTCCCGGAACAGAGAAGAACAGGGAGTACTCCTGAGTTAGGCTCCTGACTACTATAAAGAAACATGTTGCCACTAAGGGATTTTTTTTTCTACGACTGACTCACTTTTTCCTATCCTGGCTCCTCTAGAAGAGTTACTAGGAATCCCTAAGTAACCTGGGCCGAGCCCAAAACCATAAGTGAAAAAGAATGCAAGGCACCAGCCTTAGAACCACTCCTAACTTTACTATGTTTAATTAGTTTATCACTTAAAACACTAATGGCATGCCCACAGACATTGTGCCTCTACATTTCCTTCCATATCGACACATTTTTATCCTTTCAGACTAAGATATTATGAGTCCATGCCATACCTTACTTCATTCATCATTTCTACGCCTGATGTTCTTTTAATGTCCTGTTCCTTTCTGAGTGAAACAGGAGCTTTTGAACTGTGTCATCAGCTCAGCAGAATGAGATGTGGGACAAAGGTATCATAGGAAGGGCAAAGTTTCTGCACTGCTTCTGTGCTAGTCAGGACCCAGAGAGGCTGCATGCTGGATCTCAGTCTGATATTTTTGTCCTCTTTGCCTGGCTAAGTCAGCTTAGGCCACATCCCAGTTTTCCTGTCAGTCCAAGGGTCCCCTATATCACTGTCCCTGCTATTTGTGTCACCAGGTGGGATTAATTGCATTGACTAAAAAGCAAATGAGGAGTTAGGGGACACAAAATGTGTTTCCTTTACAGCAGGCAGCAACTCTAATTGTCCTTGGCACCAGCTGGAAACACTACTCTGCACCCATCACAGGAAGTAACATCTTCTTCCACTGCAGCACTAGAGCACCTGTGAGCTTGCTTTGTGTTTCCTCCTCTGTAGTACAGGCTGTAGGTGGGTGTTTGTGCCTCCCTTCCTTCCAGGGAGAAGGAGAGAGAGACCTTTTCAAAAGGCCTGCAGCAGCACTGTAGACCAACTGTGTAGTGGTGGAAATGCACAGTATTCCAGATGCAGTCTGAGTGCCAAATAGAGGATGGTAATTTCTTCCCCCCTCTCCTTGCCAAGCTCCTGCTGACAGGGTGCTGTTAGACTTCATCACTGGCTCAGGCTTACCCCAGCTGTCCCCCAGGACCTTCTCTGCAGAGCTGTATCCCACACGGAGTGAGTCTGTCCCAGATACTTTTTGTCCTGGCTGAATTTCATGAGGTTCTTGTCATACCATTCCTTCAGCCTGAGTCCCTCTCAGCGGCAGCTCTACCCTTGGCCATACTGGCTCTCCCACTAATTTGCTGTCATCCACAAACCTGATGAAAGGGCACTCTGTCACCTCCTCTAGGCATTCCTACAGACATTAAACAGGTCAGGTCCCAGGATAGATCCCTACAGTACTCCACTTCTTACTGGGCTCCTGAGAGAGTATAGCCCTTTAACTGCTGGCCTCTGAGTCCTATCATCCACTTTTTAATCCATGTGGCTGTCCATCTATCTAGCCCACAATGTGTTAAGTTGGATACAAGACAGTAGATGGTGTCAAAAGCTTTGCAAAAGTCAAGGTAAATAATATCCTCTGTTCTTTCTCATCTACAAATCCAGTCATTTTACTATAGAAGGCAATCAGGTTAGTGAGGCACACTGGCTGTTCCTGATCACTGCCCCCTTCCTGTGCTCAGAAAAGTGTTCCAAGAGAGCATGGATTTCCACATGGACTACAGTGAGGCCAATCAGCTAACAGTTTCTCTTCGGGCTTTTCTTTTCAAGAGTCACTGGAGAACACTTCAATGGTTGTGGAGACTCCAGTCTGTACTATCTTTCAAAGATAAAAATGCAGTGAAACCAGACAGATCCTTCAACAGCTTGGATACAGCTCTGTTGAGCCCATGAATGTTTATGGGTCAAATTCTCCCATGTAATCCATGACTTTATCCACTTGTTGCTGGCAGTTCTCCTCCATGAATTCTAAGCACAGAGATGTGTGATACTTTGATGATATGCCTGAGGCAACAGTGGCTCTGGGTGCCACAGCCTCATCTGTTTCCATTGCCAGATTATTTGTCCCATTCAGGAATAAGACCATGTTTCCTGTTTTCAGTCTCTTACTCTTGAAATTGTGGCAGAAGCCCTTCTTGTTGCCCTTGGGATCATTTGCAAATCTTAAATACAGCTTTGACCTCAGAAAATATTTGATTTCTTTGGATATTTCCAGCAGCTTCTTCATCAGCCCAGAAACCTGAGTTACCTCCCCTGCTCATGGAAATGTACGGATCTGAATGTCCTCCAAAAGCTGCAGCATAAATTGTACTCTTCTATATCTGTCCAAAGGCAGCTGCTTTGTTCTGCTTTGTCAGGGAAACTGTTAATAATTTAATAATGAAAGGGAACTAATGAGGCCTATGGATTTGAGCCTCATGCTCCGATTATCCAGTGTCTAATGAAGTGTGAATTTTGACTGAAGCTTTTTCCACCCTGAGGGGAAAAAGCCACTCTCATCCATGTGGATTCTCCTGTGACTAATGAAGGGTGAGCTCACACTGCAGCTTTTGCTGTACAGGGAGTACAGGTAAGGTTACTGTTCGCTGCATAGGCCTAGTTTCATGACACTTATGAAAACATGTAATTCTGGAAATATCTACCCCTTTAATTCAGATTTGACCAGTGGGTTTGGGAATTACTAGGAAGAATGGACATACTCACAAAGGCTGGTCCAAAATCATTGTTTAAGCCTCAAGCATTTTGAAGCATCCAAACATTTTCTTGCACTACTTTGCATTTCAAACACTTCTTATTGGAAGGGTGCAAAATTATTTACATTAAGTATTAGCCTAATTTTTGAAACAGACGAACCACAATGATTCATCTTTTAAAGAACATATCCTTTCTCTAGACTAACAATTTCACACTTGTTTATACACTCCATACTTTTGACAGATGGCTTACACTTTTTGTATCTTATCTACAACAAGGTTATTTCTAATGTCAGCCAGTAGGTATTCTGTAAAAACCAATATTATCTACCATTTTCTTCCTGTAATAGATTATGCTTGGATTTAGCAAGGAGGAATGTCGTCTGGTCTGATCCGGATGCATGTATGCCATGAGCAATCCCTCAAATAGATGCATGAGGCTCTTGCTGTCACCTTCTCTAGACAAATACATTCAGGCTAATGACTGACAGGTGAGGTGTGTTTTGCTGTGACACAGCTATCCTGTATTAGCTGTCCTGTTTTATAACTGACGTGGGGACCGAGGCACGACACTTTTATTGCAGAGTAAACTAGGCGAGGCCAACCAAAAGCAGCAGCACAGGGCTGACCTCCCTTAGCAAGCTCGCTGCAGTTTGCGTGATTTTACAGTCACGTAGCTATCACATTCATTACGTTTTCACTGTAAAAAAAAACCCTTCACAAAATCAAAACAAGGCCCTGTGCCACTGAAGACAAAGCCCAGTGTAAGTGACTGTATAGGTGACAGGAGATTTACATACCTTGTCAGGGGAATGGTATTGGTCTCACCCCAGAAGTATGTGATCTAGTGTAAACAGCGATAAAGCTGCCTGAAAATATGCAATTCCATTCCACTACAGACTGTCAGACTCCTTCCAGTCCCTGTTGTCTCCACTTAAGTGCAGCATGTATTCTTGACCATCTTCTTGGTCTCACACATACTCATCTACAGAGACTCATCCCACTGAGTAAAAGAGCTGTTGTATTGCACAAGCGACCCTCAGTATCTCAAAATGTTATGCTGCAGATTTTCTTTTTCTTCCTGAAAATGTATCCTTTTCCACCCAACTGTTCTCCCACATAAGCAAACACGTGGAAAAGTTTAATGCACCTCAGTGCAATATTCTGTGTCACAGTGCAATAGATGAAAATGTGATTTCTAGCTGATATAAAAAAGTCCTTTATGCCAAAATATTTTGCAAAGGAAGACACAGTAGCACACTGAATCATCATTTGGTGTTTGCGAGGTGTGCCTTCTTCAACATGCCAATGAAAAGCAACTGGAAATACATAATTACTATTAACTGGAAATAAGTAACTATTAGTAACTAGAGAGACGGAATCTAGATTTAAGTTTTACAGCACAAGATGCATCAGGCATCACCTGATCAGCACCAGCAGGCCAGCAGGCTCAGAAATCCGAGTAGTGCATATCACACCTTTCTGCGAACTCAGGCTTAAGAAATCAGTGATAATCAGGCAGACACAGGTGATGGGCTGGTTATTGCAATCTCCTACATCAAATCCATCTTGTAAATTCAGCAATCAGTTGTGTTTTACTGGTGCCTGAATGGTGTGAGAGTGGAGAATCAAGCCTGATTGAAGAGTGGAGAATTCAGACCATGGAGTGGTCTAAATTATCGCCAAATCATGAAATTATCATTCTTGTAGGAGGCAGCGATCAGACTGAACATATCCTGAAATCTTCGTGCATTTTTTATTTCCCATTTATTTTCCCTTTTAAAATACAAAATCATTATGTCCTTTGTATTAAATGTGATCATACTCTTTCAGTTTAGTCATTCCCTGCGCTGTATTTTTTGGCTTAGCGTGTTCACAAAGATTAGTTTCAAGCTAAGAAATTCCAGGTTAATTCAATAGCCTCTGCTGTACATAAGTTATTAACTAAAGAATGATATCTAAATTTTGTCAAAGCATGGGAAAAAATGAAAAGCATTTCTCAAACATTTTCTTAAAATTTGGCTTGGCTGTATAATGGGCTTTTGTATTCTCTCTCCATATATCTTGACTGGCCATTTCTACTGGGAAAAAAGGGGCACTTTTCAAAGTGCCACTTTCAAGTCTTTTAATTCCTTGGCTATTCAAAGATTTTCCTTCCTTGATCTTCAGAGGAAATTCTTGCATTATCTCTGATGCTCCGAGGAACCACTTCGCTCATCCCTTCTTAGCACCTGCTCAGCGCGAACGCTTCTGTAGCGCAAGCACTCGAGGCGCTTCCCTCGCCTGCACCACCCGGGTACGAGTGTAGGGATGAACTGTGCTCTGCCAGGTGTGCGTGTACGGGGACACTCCGAAAGCCCCGCCAGGCTCGTTCCTCGGCCTGTTTTCTCCTACTAGCTTCGGTGTCATCCTTTCCTTTCACTCTCCCTGCTCCCAGACGACCTCCACCATCCATCGTGCTCCCAGCCTTCCCACCACAGGGGAATCCAAGAGCAGCGTGCCCCGCTGCCCTCACACCATCGCTACCCAGGCCAGCTGCCCAGGGCACAAGGGGCACCGATGCCAGCTCGGGGAGGTGGCGGAGTCACCGTCCCTGGAGGTGTTTAAGGAAAGACTGGACGGGGCACTCAGTGCCGTGGTCTCGTTAAGACGGCGGTGTTGGTCGCGGGTTGGACTCGATGATCTCAGAAGTCTTTTTCAATCTAATTGATCCCGTGCTCCCTATACTCTCATCTTTACGCTATTATTTCTACCCAGGAATCACAGGCGTGGCCCTTTCACGACTTTAAGCAGCCCCCCAGCCCAGCGTCCCCTCCAGGGAGACAGGGGGCCGCCAACTCGCCGCCAAGCAGGTGGGGGACGCGCGGGCTTCTTCACCCTCTGCTCTTATTTTTCCCAAGTCTAAGGCGAATTGCTCAGGACCTCCACGAAACCCAAGCCCAGGGCGCACCGAACCGGGAGGTCCCGCCGCCCATCCGCTCCGCTCCCCTCAGGCGCCCCGTCCCCTGCCCGCCTCCCCTGCCGCCATTGGCCCCCGCCGTGACTGCGCTTGGCGCGCGGCCTCCCCTCCCCGCCGCGCGGCGCAGGCGCGGCTGCGCGCGGGCGTGCGTTGGCCCCGCCCCGCCCCTCGCGGCCCCGCGCGAGCCGCGGCCGTTGTTGTCAGTCGCGGCTCGGAGGCGCAGCAGGAACGGCCGTAGCGCCGGGTCCCGTCCGAGCGCAGCGCGGGCGAGGGGCGCGACCCGCCGCAGCCCCGCCGGCCTTCCCCGCTGGGCTCTTGGACCCTCTCCGTCTCCTCCTCTGTCCCTCCTTCCCTCCCCACCGAGCTCCCTGTCCCTGCTGCCGCTCCCGAGGGCAGTCGCAGCGGGCGCTGCCCATGCAGGGGGCGGCGCGGGGCGCGGCGCCCCGAGGAGACGCCGCCGCTGCCGCCGCTGCGGGCAGTAAGTTGCCGGCGGGGATGGGCCGCGTTCGGCTCGGGCTGGGCCGGTGGGGTGTGGTGGGTTCCTTCCTCCCCCTCCCTGCGCCTTCCCGTTCCTCCCGGAGCCGGCCGAGCCCAATGGCGGCCTCGGCCCAGAGGGAGGAGGAGGCGGTGAGGGGACGTTTCCCGGCCGCCGCCGAAGGTCGGTGTGTCGGTGCCGGCGGGGCTGGAGAGGAGGGCTTGGGGAAGGGAGGGGAAAAGCGGTTGTTCCTGCGGGCACGGCGGACTCCCGGAATGCGGGTGCTCCTGCGGGGACGATGGGTTCCCCGGACGCGGCTGTTCCTGCGGGGACAGCGGGCTCCCGGGGATGCGGGTGTTCCTGCGGGGAGCCTGCCGTGCCCCCGGCGCGACGGAGTGTCCGTGCGGCGCGGCCCCGTGTGACCGCGGTGACAGCCGGCCCCGCGCGTGTGACCGGAGTGACACCGGTGCCTCCGCCACTCCCCCGCTGCTGCTGCCCGCGCCGGCTCCGCCGCGTATGCTCTGTTGCCGGGAAGGGGGAAAAAAAATAAACAAGCGAGGCGAGAGCCCCTCGGTCCAGCCGCGGGTGCGTTTTAGGGGAATGACGGTGCATCTCGCCCCTCAGAATCCGGTGCGTAGCCAACAGGTTTGCCTTCGTCTCCTTGTGCCCAGGGCTGGAGCGTGCCCCTCCTGACAGAGGCTGGAAGTATTCCTCGTTCTTTGTCAGTGCGTGCCTTGCTGCTGTCAGTACACTTACTACGTTGAATTCACTGCCTAGGGATTAGTATAGAAATTGGTAGAATAACTAGCAAGGTCCTGCACAGAGGTCTTTGTGCTTATTGTCAGGTGACTTTCGGCATTCATGCTTAAATTAATGGAAGATGACTTTTAAAGACAGTTGATGTGCAGTCTTGGTAATAGTTGAAGGATAGATACATGTGGTTGGTTTTGTTTGGTTGTTTTGTTGGTTTTTTTTGGTGTTGTTTTTGGTTTTTTTTTTTTTTAAGTAGACTGAGTAAAGTGTTGGAGAACATCCACTAGGGCAAAACCCCCTATATTGGCTAGAGGATGGTTGGTGATAAAAGTAACCTATATTTTGTTGGATATTTTTATTGGTAAGAGATGCTAATATTCCTGTGAAGGAGAAACCTCTATGTGGGATACATGCTTTGTGTTTTTGCTTATTCATAGATGCTTTCTTATTGATCATCTCACTTCCAGGAGCTTGTTATGAGTAGATGAGGGCAAAGCAGTGGTTTCTTTGGTGGTACCATTACAGTTACTGGAGCAGCTGAACTGTATTGTATGGTTTTCAGCCATCTAGCATGAATGAAGTGCATGCAAATATGCTTACGCCTGCCCTCTGTAGTGCAGTCACTACTTAGTCATATCTGCTGCTTTTTTGGAGTTGTTTATTATGGATATATTTAGATCTTCAGGCTCTGGGGAAGGACCAGTTTGACTAATCTCTGCAAAGTGAAATCTGTATGGAAGTGTTTACTAGCAAATGTTTTTTGTGTTAGAATTCAGCATTTCTTTCAAGGCATGCACCATTAAGAACTGGCTTAAGAATTGGTGGGATTTTTTTGGCAGATATATCACAGAAAGTGGGAAATTGGCTTGTGGTTGTTTTTGTACTACTGCTGATCCTTAGAAGGAATCTGAAACAAGAACTAACAATCATTGCCAAACAGTGCAATCAAATTTTACCTTGTTAAATATGTAAAAAATGTTTCCTTATAGTAATATCTGCCCCTTTTACTTGTAGTGCATACAACATCCAGATAGAAGACTTAATCATAAAAGCTAAGGAGGAAAAAGTCCTGTCTCTTATTTCTCCTGAATATCCTAAATGACCAGAAAAGTGGTAGAATGATGACATAGTTCTTTCAAGTGATTGGAAAGAGAAGCTAACCTGACTGCTGGGGCTTTGCCTTGTGGGCAAGGTAGCATCTAAGACAGCACATTCATCTGGCTCTTTTCAGAGGATCTTTATGATCCACATCAGGAGCTTTCATGAAACGCAGGGAAGAGGGAGAATTGCATCTTAAGTGTACTTACTGTGTAATGGTTTTTGTTTTCATTTTACACAATTGAGAAGCAAGAAAGTACAGTTTGAGTGCTGGACACTCTACAGTTACTGCTGTTCCTTGAATCATCCTGCTATGAAAACTGATACTGCTGTGTGGTGTGGGTGGTTGCACTGTAATAAATAGTCTGCTTTCTGATTATTTTAAAGAAATAGCATGTTAAGGGTGTGCATGCTAATGTGCTACTGCAGATCTTATTTTACTTGCGGTAGTCATCTTATGTGCTGTTCTGACCAGCCTGGTCTCTTCTAACTGCCTTCCAATCATGCTTGAATAATTCCTTTTGCAGTCTGCACCTTCAGTGTATCATTGTCCCTTTAATCCCACTGGCAACTGTAATACCAAAGTAGCACCTTTGTCTTGCTTGGCCTGCCTTGCTTTCAAGGGCACAGTATCCTAGTGCAGCCAGGTTTTTTTCCTCACAGTGTGTCTCTTGTGAAACAATACACTTCCTTTTTTGGATTTTCAAAATTGCATTGAAATGGTAAAGCTGTAAAACTTATTGGTGAACTTCGGTCCATTCCTACTTAGTAGTGTTTTCTGATTATGTCTTGAAATAAGAACCAATAAAACATGGTTCAGATCAGAGGTATAGGGCTGAGCTGCAGTTTATGATGAATATAGTAATATTAAATTGCACAAGCTCTTAATTTTAGTAGCCTGTGAGGTTCTGCCCGTCTTCTGTGTCACGTTATTTTTAAGCGCTTAACTGAAATGCTACAGCTGCTATAATAATGTAAAGTACCTGTTGTTTTTATACACATAACAGTATTATGTAAGAGCTTAAGAGGATTTGAAAAAAACGTATATTCCCTTACAATTCCAGGATAACTCACCCTGGCAGAGTTCTAGTACACATAAGTTGATTGAGTCACCAATGTTAAGAACTTAATGAGAAATAATTATACTTGCAAAATATAAAACAGAGCATGTTCACTTTCTGAAAGGCTGAATCCTTCCATTTATAGTGATCTTCTACAACAGTGCTGTGACACAGTTGTTCCATTGTATTTGACAGCCTGTTTTCTTTATGTATCATTGTGTGTTTTTCTGCAGCAGTCTCCTGTCTAGTTACTGGTTGGACTTTACTTGGGAGATGATAGCCTAGACTTTTATAATCTTAGTTTATGTTAAAGCATGGCAAATTTCAGATGTCTGGCTGTTCCTGACTAATTTAGGATGCTATAAAGGAAAATAAAATATTGAAACTGAGTAACTGTAGGTTGGAGTCAATCTATTTCTCAAGATTTAAGCAGTTTGTATCCTAGGTGGAAAACATCAGTCTCATAGCGGCAACTTAATTCAGTACTTGAATTTTATGTTACCAGTTGTATTGCTAAACAAAGGAAACTATCTGACATTTGACATTGAAGATATTAAGAAATTTAATAGAAATTGTTATTCCTTGTAATAGGTACTAAGAGTATGCACACATATTTGCATCTGAATACTTGAGTTTGAGATGGCATGTGATGCTTTCACCCCCCTTGATAAAGAAAAACACGTTTGTGGTTGTGAATTTACACAACAAAGATGTAGGTGTTAAAGTAGCGCTAGCATTGAAAAGTTACGCCACACTGAAGTGTCCATTGATTAATGACAGAATGTTTAGAGCTCCTGTTAATGGTTTTGGCTGGCATGTCTGGCATGACAAAATATGTGGTAATGTTAATAAATGGACTTTTGAAAAAGGTGAAGCAATTCTGAGAGTTCATGAACATGGAGTAGATGAAGCAGCGGCTCTGTTAGAGTTAAGTTTGGTGGAGAAATCTGAGTTACCTGCTTTCTGCAAAGTTCCTGCAGCAACTTTCCTAGATATAAAGATTTAATGTCCTGTCTAAAAGATGGCGATGCCATTGTGAACCACCTGATATGCAAAATATTTTTGCATCAGTTTCATATTCCTAGTTATTCTGGGGGAAGAAAAAAGAAGGACAAAAGGAAAATAGGATGGGATTTAGAATATTAAAAGTCAAGTGTAATTTTGGGCTAGGGAGTCAAACTACCATGTGTTATCTCTCTTGCTTATACAGTTGCTGACTGAAATACCAGATCTTGATTGGTTAAAGGTATGAATGTCTGTAACCAAGATATTCATGTTAATTTTCTGTAGTTAAGGAAAATTTTTCTGTGAGTGGGAACTGCAAAACATGAGAATTTCAGTTCATTAAATTCAAAAATTAAATTAATTTTTCTGTATATTATGACATCACAGGGTCTGAACAAAGTTTTATAACTTTGATAAAGATAAAAAAAAGTACTAGCAGATATCACAAAACTTGGAGCAAGTCCCTTTAGAATATGTTATCACATACTACTATGCAGCAGATAATTTATGAGATGTAGCTATTGAGGAAGATCTAGTATTTTTCTATACAATAATACTTCAGGAGCAGCTTTGGAGCTTAAGTGCTGTATTGCTGAAGCCTTTGTTATGTGAACAGGGTATTGTCTCTCTTGCTTTTTTTTCTTTAAAAATTAAAGGCTACATGCTGGTCTTTGAGAGAAGGCATAAGAGGAAAACAGATGCAACATGAGATTAATTGCTTTTGGAGCTGTGGCTGGTATGAGGACTTTAAACGTGTAAAGCTATTGCTGAGTTCTTAAATCCACAGGGCAGCTTGTATTTGTCTTGTGTAATATCTCCTCTTAGAAATGGAAAGTACCATGTGAACTGCAGCGAATTATCAGCAAGGTTGTGAAAGTACTTTGGGCTTTTAACATATTTCACAATTGGAACCAGTGCCAGTAACTACCGGTGATGGGTCTGTCAGTGGATCATAGTTCCATCAGTCTTAGTGCATCTGTCCTCTTAATAGCTTTGGTGTCTAGTCTGTAATCATAATCTTGCTGTTACTGCTACTGTTTTATTATCGCTTTCCAATCTGTACATCAGCACGGTCTGTATTTTTTCTCATTCACCTGCTTGGAAAGAAAAAGGAAATACTAATGCTTGATTTTCAAAGCAGAGGCCTTGAAGGACCAGTTCAGATACAATGGCTTCTTTAAGTTGTCTGTATTGAGGGTGATTCTCACAGAGATACCAACTATCAGGTGGAGTTTCTACAACACAATTCTCAAATTTTAGTTTGCTCTTTGCTAGTGTTCTGCAGACCACTCACCACAGCTTAGCTGTGCAAAAGAGGAAAGCTTAAGTTGTCTATGCTTGATGTGACTGCAATAATCTTCGAGAAAATACATGATAGACAGCAATCTGTAGATCTGAAAGTTTGGAAATTTCTTATGCAAGAAATAAATGTGTTCCTTAATTGATGATATCCTCAATCATGCATTGTATCTTTTACATTTTCTTTTTCTCATGCTTTGGATCTGCCTCAAAGTGTATTGCTCTTAGAAGTCAGGTCATGCAGGCTCTCATGATTTTCTGTTACAAAATGCTGTTAGTAATCATATCTTCTCAAATCTATAATAGCACTACCCTTCCCGTCCTCCAGCATTTTGTTGGTCCAGGAGCAATGTTTTACCAAGTTTATTGACCTGCCAAATATATCTGCTGCTGGCTGTTTCACTGAATAATGGGCCTTAGAATTGAAGAGTTGTTGTTGGCATTTTGCTTTTACTTCAGTTCTAAGAAGAGTTAAGGATAGACATCACCAGCTCTAATGCCTGCAATACATTCTAAAATAATGAAACACTGAGATTTGTTCTAAACAATGTTTAGAATAGCAAAACTTCATCAGCAATTGGCACCTCTTATATATTTTCAAAGCAAAATTCTGTAGACTGTTTAAAACTAAGGAGTATAGTTGAATTTTGCAGATTAAGTCTTCTTTTTATGTTTGTAACACAGCATTACTTGATAACTCTTCATAATGATCTTCATCATTTTAGGGGTAGCCAGTGCTGAATAGTAGAGAGGTTTGCTGATATGTCTTGATATTTTGGTAACACAGTATGGGCTGGATACGGACATTGAGGCCTAATAGGAAAATGAAAGAAGCACATGTACACCTTGAAAAGTGTCTCCTGTAGTATTTTATTGTGGAACTCACTGGGAACAGGATAGTTTATAGGGTTTGTCATCAGTGAAAGGGAAGATGTGTGTATGCTGTGGTGCAGCCACGTAAAGTTGAAAATAAAGCTTTAGAGGGCATTGTATATAAAAGGGCTGAGTTGTAACACAGCTGCCTCTGTGAATTGTGTCTTCCTCTGCCCCCCGAAAGTACTGCATGTCCAACATGTTTGGATGTAGGTCAGGTGTAGACTACCATGATTTCTTTGAGTATCTTTGAATGGTAGTTGTGAAGACTTAGGCCATAGGAAGGTGGAGGAGGAAGGCCTCTGCTGGATCATGATACCTGTGTATGCAAACAGGAGAATACACCTTCCTGGGATCCTGACTCCCATATTGAGTCTTGAGTATTCAAGAAATACTGGGTACTAGGAACTTAAGAAGTTTGAAATATGCTTGGAGGAGTTGAATAATTATAAGTTTTCAGGGCATGTGATATGCATTTAGCATATGTGTTCTTCATGTCACTCTTGCAGTGCCTTTTACCCGTTTCTGGTGTGTTGGTGCTCCCTTATACCAAAAGAAAGGAGATAAAAAGCCCTCTGGAGGAAAGCAGATTGACACATTAGTGAAGTGTCAATAACAGTAACAGTGCAAGTAGTTGCTCATATAGTAACAAGATAGACTGTGTCTAAAGCTTCATGGATTAGCTTGTAAAGATAATTTATATTAGGACGGCAGATAAAAATTGGGGGGAAATATTGTAAAAAATACGAAAAATTATAGTTGCAGTTTGTTTACTATGTCCTTCAGTTTGCTCTTGGATTCTGATGATTTGTACAAATTCTTTTCAGGGTGAAAAAAAATTGCTTGTGAATCTCCACATTCTGTTTGTGTCAAATTTTTGATTTAGTGTTTCTAGGAACACTAGCAACATAAGTCTTACTTTCAACATACAATTATGTAGTAAATAAATAATTGGTATAGATGCTGTTTCTTAACTGAGACAAAAGAGAGCAAAAGGAGAAGCAGGGTAAAACTTTTATAATCTATCTGGTGGGTGTGTATAATGTGTGCATCCACTGAACTACTCATTCTAAACTCCTGTTACAGAAAATAAAAGCGTGTGCTTTTAAGAAATGATTCATTTGATCTATTTGGCTATCTGCTTTAGGGCACAATTTGTTTTATCACAGACTCTTATCTGTGTTGACTGAATCTCCATTTATCGTGAAGGGAGACTGGAATGGTTAGCTGTTTGTGGATGGACGATTCCCCGGGAAGATTACTTCAGCTTTTGTCAGTTAGACTGATAATGCAGGGAAGTCTTTGCATTGATAGTTTTTCAGAATTTTGTTTAAATGAGACCTTGAAGCTTCATTTTCTAAAGTAAGCTAATACATGCATTAGGTTAAGATGAACTAGGCTGGTCTTACACGCAGTGTGTAATCTAATGAAACTTTTTGAATAGGGTGAATTGCTTAAAGAAAAAACTAGTGTCTCTGAAGCATGCTCCTTTTTCTAAACAGATCTATTCATCCATCTTTTAAAGATGGTTGAATCACAGTACTGTTGTTAAGCTTCTTAATAGGTTGCATGTGATATTACAAAACAGCTCCTGCAGATCTCCATTGGGGTCTGTTTGCAGTGTTTTGTGGGATAGATATATGAGCTTCTGTGGAAAGAAGGATCTGTTCTGAGTTTATTTACTGGTGAATGTCTACATTGCATAAAATGAGTATTGGGGGCGTAGCTGAGTTCTGGTATAATTAGGGGAAAATGCATTTTTAGAACCATAATTAGGCATGTGGATTAAACGCTGCTAATGGTTACTTAACTCGCCAACTAGAAAAACCAAATTCTAATGCTGAAAAACGAACTTAGCAGGGATTTAACATAATGTGAATGAAAAGACAGGTAAATATTTTCTGTGATATAACTGTCTCTTAAATGCTTTTTCTCAGGCTGGCATTTGGATTGCTGCTAATATGTGTCTGGTGGAAATTTTGCTTGTTGTCTGCGTTAGCCTCTAGTTCCTTCATTTGGTGAAAATGTTCAAGAGGTCACATTGTAAACTGCATCACCAAAACGATCCATCATTAAAAGTAATCCTATTTTGTAGGGTCATGGCAAAACTAGAGCTTTGAATGGTTTCATCTGTAGTCAGCCCCAGAAATTTTACTGTTGTAACTAAGGAGACAGCAACAAAGGGTCTCAAAGAGGTTCCAGCTTGAAAGTTATGAACTTTAAGTGCTCTTAGTGGATCCTTAAGTGCTGTCAAAATTCTACTTTCTTACTCTTGAGAGAAACTGAGAAAAGGAAACTGTTCTGAAATGTATTGGTATGGTAACTGCGCTCCTTTAGATAGCATATTTTAATTGTAACCAAGGCTTGTATCTATATACACTATGACATGTTTGCATCCACTTCCTGCTACTGAACAATTCTAAATTTTGGCATGTTCAAACCATATGTTGCATCTGAGATCCTTGTATTTAGCTGTGGGAGCTTCATCTTAACCACAGAGTTAAGGGTTAGTTGGTCTGCTATTGTGGACAATAACTGTTATTGAGACTAAGTTAAACTGTTAATAAATCTGCATTAATTTTCTTAAAGCTAATGGGACTGCAACATCGGTAAATGTAGTTTAGCTTCCATTTCTATAAGCTCTTATCCTGTTGATTACTCTCTGATATATTTCTCCATTGCTTAAGCATAACTGGTTATTGCTGGAATTCTGTTGACACATTGATGTTTATATGTATTCTGTGATTTAGAGTTAAATCACTTGTTGAACTTATACGATGATGGCTGAGAATGTGCCAAGTGAAGAAAGTAATGAGAATAAATTTTTCCTTACTGCTGAGTGTTGCAGTTAAATTCAGACAAGTTGTCTTTAATTTGTGTGCTCCAGTTTTCCTCTAATTTCTTTAATCTAGAAGCAGTTAGGAGTCAGATTAGGATGCTGTGGAGACAGCAGTACTGTAAAGCATGTTTGTGTGGGTTGTTTTTTTTTTTGTTGTTGGGGTTTTCTTAAACACTGGCAATCCATTTAGGAGTGAGACTTTGGAGTCACACAAGCATATGGGGCACAGCTGATTAATATATCCCCTCTTGCTTCATACAGGATAAGAGTAGGTGGTTTATGTGTGTATATGGACCATTTTTCATTAGTCTTCATTTTGGGGTTAGGTCAGTATGATGGAACATTATACAACTGTAAAGTAATGCTTGAAAACATTGTCAGTGCACAGTAGTAGTGAAAAAAACCTCAAATTTGCCTAAGAAAGTAGAATAGAACAAACCAGAAAATGAGTAGAGAGGGGTGAGAGGAGTGCTAAAGCCTGTAGAATAACCTCTGCAGAAGGATTAATAGACTAGGATTAGAACAAAATTGAGCTGAAGCGAGGAAGGGAGGAAACTAATTCTGTGAGTTGCTTGAGGCAAGGTAAATGGAGTATGATTGTTCTTGTTTGGGAACAGACCGGTGAATGAGAAAATGCACAAATTATCAGGAGATTAAAAACAAACAAGAGGAAGTGGTTCTTCTCACAGCACATAGTTAAACTATCCAGCTTTGCTGCAGAATGTTCTTGATGCTGAAAGTTCACGTGCTTTAATCAAGTACCTGCTCAGTTTCACAGAGAGGGGTGGGGTGGAATCCATCAAGTGCTATTAAACACAAACCCACTGCTCTCAGATGTAAAGAAATTTTTGAATCTCTGAAAGATAAGGAGAGTTTTATTGTTTATTGTTGTATTTTCCATTGTACTATGTTTTCCCTATGCATTTTGTAATAGTTTCTACCAGGTAGGAGAGTGTTTGGCGTAGGCATTTAGTTTAATGTAGCATGCTTTAATTAAGTTTTGTGCTTTTTTGAATAAGGATGGGATGATGTTACATGGGAATGGTAGGGGAAACTCTGTAAGATGAACAGTATAGGAAGTGTTGGGAAACAGATATGCCAACAATCTTCCAGTGGAGTGGTTTTTGAAAGAGCATGTGAAGCGTAGTGCTTAGTAGCAGAATGAAAGGGTGCATACAGCAACACAAAACCCAGTGAAGTTTGTTGAAGCTTGATGACTATCTTTAATGAAACACAAAACCCCAAACCTCAGTGTTTATATTGTTTGTTATTGTATTAATGCGTGTTGTACTTAACCCTGTTCTTTGTCTAGGCTATGAAGTTTTGGAAGTTAATAGATTTCATTCAAATTTTACAGGTGTGGAGGTCTCAAACTGATTTCTATGGGTTTTGTGGA